>NC_140591.1:1170161282-1171597115 GCF_964204655.1 Triturus cristatus | reverse complement strand
CCTCAATAGATCTTACTATATTACACCCATATCACGCATGCCAAGAATGAACTAGGCTGGCTTTCAATTAAGGAATGATTAAACTTCATAGTATATTGTCTGGTGGACAAATAATTAGATGGCTTCGCACCCAGGTACCTGCTAAGACTATTCTGTTCATACCAACTGACCAAACACCTTTCTTCGGTCTCCCAAAACTAAATGCGACAGCGCCTGCAAATACTTTGGGGAAACTAATAAAACTCCACCCTCTGTAAGTCACACCTAAAAGACATTCACCTTGAAATAGACATTATGAATTTAAGGTAAGGTTTCTATATTTCTTTCTCTGCTTAGCCTGCTCCATGCTACATAAATGCATGCAAATAGTCTGGATGGGTAACCCCACTGCCCCATCCATAACTGAAAGTGAAACTAACACTCCAAATTGCTTGCACCTGTAAACAGATTGTAACCTGCACTCCTTCCTCCCGTTGTCCTCATCCCAGAGTCCAGGCACTTTGCACAAGTTTTGCCTACAAAACTCAGGGACAGATGTGCTAACAGTCAGTTTTCAAAAAGTAGTTGCAAATTGCGTATCAACATTTTGTGAACGGACTCTGATTTTGCAAAGTGACCTATGTACTAATACGAAAAATCACAAAATCCCTATACACAGGGGTTCCCAGAATAAAATGCTGCATGAATATTAATGAGGCTGCAATTTGTGACCCTGTGTAACTGGCTACAAACATAGGGATGTGGTTGGCAGGGAACACCACACCCGCATCAATGTGTAGCAATTCCAAATAGATTATTTTTAAAAAAGTCTATGGGGCTCATTATGATTGCGGGAGGACATCAGTCTGCCCGCCATCATAACGGTGATGGGACTGCCCGGCAGACGTGTGGTGGTCCCACCAGTCCAATTAGGATGCGCCCACCACACTGGTGGGCGCATCCTGGCCTTTTCACATTGTGGACAGTGCTGCTGGCTGCACCACCGTCCGCAATGTGAAAATGCCACGATGTGCATTTCCATGCACAACGCGGCAGGCACCATGAGGTGCCTGCCACCTTGTGCATGGAAATGTAGGGGGAAACCATGGGTACCCCCAATGCACCCCCCCACACAGAGAGGGCCTGCAACTTGCCCCCAAAGCTAGTCTCCACCTGTCTTTTTTACAGTGGGATATCCGCCGCAAAAAGACAGACGCAAGGGCTCATCCTAATCAGTACGGCGGTGACTGCACGGCACCGCTGCAATGATGCCCTGGTTCCGTAATCCGCAAGGCGGGCGGAAAAGGACCGCCTTGTGGGACCATGGCAGATGGACTTTCCGTCCGCCGCAGAACCAATGTGATTCCCACCGCCATCCTAATTTGGCGGTGGGTGAATCACATTGTGATGGCAGAAGGATCCATCCATCATAATGAGCCCCTAAGTTCCTTAATGGTGCACATTTTGCTTTAAAAAAAAACAAAATAAGCAAAGGTTTTACATTTAAGAAAACAACACGGGGACCATGGAACCACTGCCTACTCTTTCTGGGACAGCCAACTTAATTTCCAAAGAGGAAGAAGTCCCAACGGCACTCCTTCTTCTTTACGAATGAGTTACCACTTCCTTTGAGGTGTTGCCTACCCTACTGTTCAATGGTTTGCAACTAGAACTGTGACACATTTGATGATGCACTCTACAATCATTGTTCTTTCTACCTAAAAGAAGAGTCAAAGTTGCTCCAAGGAGTCTGTGGACCCCCTCGCTTTGTAAATATATGGATTTAGGGTGTTGTAGAAGCTGTTGTATAGCCCACTCACTAAAGGCCACATTAAGCAAATATTTTCTCATTCTGCTCTAGATTTTGGAAAAATATCCTGTGGACATGCAACTATCATGCAAGTACACCTGTATCTAACCCAGGAAATGTGCGCTTGGGTGTGTGTCAATGGGGTCTAGTATGCAAGGATCCCAAGGCATTCCTCATTAACATAGATTTATACCTGGCACAACTCCAGGTCCTCTACTACAGTCAGGAACTAGCTTAGGGTTGGACCACAGGAAATGGCACTGGATATGAGACTTAAATACCCAATGCTTAATTGTTGCCTATGGTTGGCAGTGATTGACACTCATTTTAGGGGAACAAAAATGATTTTTTACCATCAGAATTTTATCCAAAGAAATAAAAAAGGCAAAATTAGGAGAAACAACGAAGAGGAAAATGAACTGACAGAACACAGTGACAAATGGAGAAAGCAGAGATGAAAAGAATATCCGAGAGAGACAATGAGACAGGAAATTTGGGTTGGTTGTAGATAGAGAAATTAGTGAGAATCAAGACAAGGCAGTCAGTCTACGTATTGAGCAATCACGGCAATCAGAAGTAGATTTGCGCCCCATGCAGTTAAAAAAAATAAAAATAAGCAATGTTAATGTCCTTTGCCTAAAATGCATACACATTCTTCACACCTCACGAAAAACATAAGTGATGGACTACATAATTATATTGCAACACTTGGTTTAGGATTCAGATTGTAATCGGCTGCAGTTTCTTCTATGTGTCTCTTAAGGCCTGGCACAAGCCTGCTGCTATAACACACAAGGAGGACCACATCTGTAAATCTGCCCATAAACTGACGGCTCCACTTCTCTTGTTTCTCATACTCTCTGTGCGCAGACCATACATCTCCTTTCTTGGTTTCATGGTCTCAAAGTGAGAGTTAGTGTGCATTCCAACTTGTGTTTTGGAACAGATTAAGTAATAATATATTGTCGATCAATAAACGTGTAAGCAAATGTTTGTAAAGGATGAAAATATACATACTGTGTCATTTTGCCCACTGGAATAGATTAAATATAGGCAACACCAATCTAATCCTGCATTGATCCATTTTAATTACTTTATAAGCCCATTGGTATGAGTGGCACAGAGCTATATCCCTTCTGATTAGCCCAATCATTTCTAGCCTGAAACTACCAGACTGGTAATCCCAGGTCCAGAGACACCAGACCCGAACTCGGAGACATCAGACCTAGTTTCAATGTGTGAGATTCAGCAGCTGGTGAAACCTGAAGAGAGGAGGTGGCAGAGCATTGGTCGCACGCAGCCTGGATCACATCATATGCCCCACCCGCCCACCGCAGCCCCCCCCCCAGGTGGAGCTGTACATGCTCTCTCCTTCCAGTCCCCTCTCCCACAGTTACCCCTGGCTGTCTCGTGCCCTGCAGCAAAACTCCTAGCTGAAACTTTTGGCTTCAACCGCCACCCCTCCCATCATGACCAGGAACATCCCTAAGCCACGCGTGACGCCTGGGACACAAAAGGGCCCTGTGCAAAGGCAGGGCAGGACAAGAAGAGAACACTGCTTTACAGCTGAGCCCCATCTCTGCCCACTGCCACCTAGCCCATGAGCATCTCCGCAGCCCCAGCCCCCAGTTCTCACTTGGTCCAAGCAAGTGATAAATGGATGTGGATCTGAGCCACAATTCGATTTACAGGAAGAAAAACAAGTGCATCTGAACCCAATATTCCCAGGTCGACGTGTTATTCTCCATTTCGGTTGAAAGAACTTGTGAAGCCTGTTTTTGGTCTGGGGATACTGGTCTGGGGAATTGGAATCCCGATTTTCCCTACCAAATACCTGGCAAATCATAATGAGGTCTTTCATTGTTAAAATAGAATTCATGCCCTTGTATGATGGGTGACTACTAATTTTGGTACAAAATATTTGGACTTTCAGTGTATGTTCGGTGGACAATAGGACTTCCTCTGTGAAACACTTACATCCACTAAATGTGAATGCACAGAAGTCTATCAAAAACATGGCTGTCTCTATTTTAACTGTGCCTGTCCATGCCAACCCTCTACACATTTCTGTGTAAAAAGATGTATATTGACACTAGCTTTAGCAGCTTTGAAGTGACTTCATGAAAGTTGAAAACATTAAGAGGGCTGCTGAGTGGTTGAATGCCTGTTGCTAATCCTGTTACATTACAGAGACATAGTGTGAACAGCCACAGCAATTTTTTTGTTTCTTGCTGACGTGTTGACAAGTACAAGTGTTATGAATATTAGCAATCATGTACTATAAAATGTCATATTTCATCTCTACCACCCCGTGCAAGAACGTAATATAAATACCAGGGAAGTCAGCCAGGGATTTCATTCAGAACCTCCAAATGTAGAAGTAAAAAGGAATAACTCTGGTAAGAACGCTGGGCAATATGAGAAAAGGAGAAAATATAGATCCAGCATTTAGTTATGCCAGTGAAACGGTTGATGCCAAGCAGTGGGATATCTTTGAGAAAGTAGAGGGGTGTATTTGGCACCAAATGTGTAATTTGAATCGCGCATCACCCATAGCGGCGATTCGGATCGAATTTGGGCTATTCTCCACTTACATGTTCTCTATGGCTGCGTGCTTAAGATGGAGCAATGCACTATTGAACAGGTTTGAGAAACCCTTGCGGGTAGCAATGCGTGAGTACATTTTTGAAACCTTGAAGAGAAAAAGTGTTTTTTTTAGGAATTACCAGAAAGCCTTAAAATTGTATGATTTTGAGTCTGTTTCTACGGGTGCCATTCATAAACCAGGTTTGAAATCTAGAATTAAAAAATCAATTTACGATACAGCACTGTGCGCAGAGCATCGCAATAATAACCCTATAGTGGGGAGTAGTATTTAATAAAAGCCGCAACCTTATGTTATATGGTATCCCCAGCACGGAGTGCGCAGAATAATCCTGTTGCTCCGGTTGAATTTACTTCCTTTAAGAATTGTAACAGGAGCTTGGGAGGGTTTTCTTAGGCAGGAAAACACTTTGTCACTTGTGTGGTACTTGTGTACAGGACTTGAATCACTTCCTATTTGTTTGACCAACACTAAAATCGTGGATATTTAAGAACTTTTTTCCTAAAGTACAAAATTGTCACAGCCGAGGAGGCCCGTAGTCTTCTGCCCCGCCACCACCCAAACAAGTCTGTTTAAAAAAAAAAATGTTTTATATATATGCTAGCGAAGAAGCCGGTTTGCTAAGTTTAGCCGTAGTAAGCCGTATAGGTTCCTTTTAGTACTAATCTTAATGAATTTTAGAGGTAGTACTTCTGGCTAACATTTAACAGAGGGTTGTTGTTATTAATTTTGTCATGGTTGCATCTGAAAAGGGTTCTCTTCTTTTTTCTTTCTTTTTGATATTGGTGCTATAGTTGCGTCCTTGCACTTTGATTTCCTGTATGCTGCTACCAATAATGCACAATTGTATATCTATTAATCCAAGATTTTGATATTTGAACACTTGCACTTTCTTGTTTCCCTGTTATCTGCTATTTATTGCATGTTATAGTTGCATCCGTGCACTTTGATTCTTTGTATACTGCTACCGTCAAGTACAATTGTATATCTATTAATCCACGATTTTGTTATTTGAGCACTTGCACTTTCTTGTTTCCCTGTTATCTGCTAGTTATTGCATGTTATAGTTGCATCCTTGCACTTTGATTCTTTGTATACTGCTACCGTCAAGTACAATGTATATCTATTAATCCAAGATTTTGTTATTTGAGCACTTGCACTTTCTTGTTTCCCTGTTATCTGCTAGTTATTGCATGTTATAGTTGCATCCTTGCACTTTGATTCTTTGTATACTGCTACCGTCAAGTACAATGTATATCTATTAATCCACGATTTTGTTATTTGAGCACTTGCACTTTCTCGTTTCTGTGTATGCTGCTAGTTATTGCGTACTGTACTCTGAAGCCTAGAATTTTCTTTTTTAATGTTTTTTTTTTAACTTCTGTATTTGAACTTTCAATCCGCCCTGCTAGCCTTGTATTTGAAAGGACTCTGTAACTGATTCAGTGCCTACATTGCTTCCCTTGTTTTTAATGTGTAATGATGAATCTTTTATTATTTTACGAAAAAATAATTTTCCTATCTAAGTGTTCGTTGTATTGACAACTTGGAGATATTTTTTTATGTGGAACTCTTCAACGTTGCAAATCATAATAAAATAATTGAATTGAATTGAATTGATTGAGAAAATATACATAAAACAAATGTGTGTGTGTGTTTGTGTGCGTGTGTGCGTGTGTATGTGTGTGTTTGTGTGTGTAACATAAGCAATGAGTATGGCTTGTTATTAATTGAGGTTGCTATAACTTATATATATATAGTTATACACACGTTCAGATCCAAATGCAATGCTGATGATCTCACCCTTGATGTAACACATGCTGTTATTTATGGAGGTTAATCTTTTAGCCATTGTGAGAACGTGGGTCATTAGTTGGGGTGGATTGGTGCACATCACACTTAATAAATTCAGTATCAGTCCTGTTAGATCCAGTCAAAGGTTTCAATAATTTAAATCTGAGCTCATCCCCGGATTGCTATGGCACAGAGCAGATAGGCTTAGCTTAAAGAAAAAAACATTTAGAAGTACCAAAACAGTTCAAAAGTCAAAAACACAAGACAACAAAACCCAATCTATACAAATAGAGAAATATCTATCAATCAAAGTGATACCAGTGCAACATAATTCTGATAAGGGGAACCAGAGATATGAATTTTTAAAGATGGAAGTGGAAATAGCACCAAAACGTGCAAAGCATCAATGGTAGTCAATGGTCGCAGAAGACCGTTACCTAGGCACAATTTGAGGCCGACCACAATGTAGCACGGGTCACAAAAAAGGTCATATTGGCCACACTAGGGTCTGCAAGTACTGAAACTCAAAAACGTTTATAAGTCACAATCTGAAAAGGGACTTTTTCATTTTTCTGAGGAAAAAAATTCACTCTGCATGGGACAAACCTGAAATTCAATCCAATGCCATGAAACTACTATTCAGACACCTTTCACGGTCAATCCACTTGAAGTTCTGGAGCTCTGGAGTAGACACTTTGAAAAGGTTCCCAAACTTCTTTTTGTGCCCATACAACCACAGGGGTACTCTTCCAAGACCCCCAGGACCTCAATGCAGACACTTAGAAGCTCTCAGGGTGGCACGCAGAGGGAAACAGCAAAGTACAGGTCAGATCCAATCGGAACTGGTCAACAGGGATTCTTCACAGGAATGTTATCTTCAGCTTTTTTATGTTCCTGGAGCCACCCAAGAGATCTGTCTTATGATCCTTGGAGATCTTTCTGTTGGTGTTTCAAGTGGAAAGGGGTTCAACCTTACATCCTTCTCACTGGTCACAGATGACCAGTGCAGCAAATTCAGTCCACCTGGTGTCCTTCCTCAAGTCCAGAAATGTTGAGGAAGGCTTAGTGAGGGTTTAGCTTTGAGGTGTTCTCCAGCCTGTGTGTGTGGGACACACTAATAACTTCTTAGTTCCTTTCTGACCAATAGAGTAAATGTTCCCAGGTCCTGATCTATATAAGTTTGCAGTAGTTCCTGTTTGCTTTACTGCAAACAGGTCCAAAAAGCAAGGCCAAATACAAGAGGCGGGAGGTCTTCGACCACCCTGAACTTGGGCTCTGAGGCTAGAGGTGTGAGTGGGGAGAGTACTATGCTATTTTTAGTGTCCTCCCACATCTATCACTAAAATCATTTTCAAGTAGGCACTGTGCCCCCTACAAACCCAGAGACAGATATCTGGCAGGACACAAGCTAGGCCTTTTAGCAACTAGAACGGGGATACATAGGAATTGTCCTGGCATCCTGTTTGTTCCCTTTGAGGAATGCAAGTAATATACACGTGCTTTAGAGACTCATGTCATGCAGAATTTGACAAGTGGTGTCAACCGGAGGGGCACAGTCCCCTCCCTGAATATTTTATTGAACTCAGAAAAGTTAACTCTCCCTGCTCAGATCAGCCTATTCTGTGCTCTTGAAAGAAATGTCACACCTCTTCCCAGGCTGAGAACATGTGGGAGATGGCAAGGTTAATGCTAATTTGCCTTCTAACAGTAAAGGCATATAAAAAGAAACTATCTAAAAGTCACTTTTTCTTAATATTTATTGATTACATCTTTAAATTAGATTTTTCTTAACTATTAACAATAGTGATTTAATAATTTTTCTAACTCATCCCATTCCTGAGATACAGTATTAGCATTGTAATCTTTAGTCTGATTTTCTGCATAAGTCAGGTAGACCTGCCACAGTGAGAATTGCGTTTATGGGCTTGTCACTACAGGGACATGGCCATTTTCTACCTATCCCACTTTTAAATACCATGCACCCTACCTTCTGGGCTACAAGCCCTACATAGAGGTGACTTAATGATATTTAATAGGGAGGTTTTTATCTGTCAAAAGGGTTATTTTAACAGGTCTGACCGTGGTTTTTAGACTGCAGTGGTCAGGCTGCTATGGCAGGCCAGAAGCCATGTTTTCCTTGTCACATTTGTTCGTGCCACAATAGGTACCACAGTCCACGGGTGACATTGAGCTTTCCATGCCATGGTTGCTGTTTCTACACCACATGCAATGGCCTTAAGGGGGAGTTATGTATGCCAATCAGGGATTAGCCAATTTCTTCATGTTTTAGGAGTCGAATTTCACACACTCTGCACTTGTCAGCAGTGTCCCATTGTGCAAAGCCTAAAAATCAGCAATAAACTTCTATCAAAATGGGGTTGACCACACAAATAGGGTCATTAACTCACAGATATCGTTACCTATTGGATCAAATATTGTGAGGCCTCAAGCATTGCATTTGGTTTGCGAGTCCCTAACTTTATAACCATTTCAATCCTGCTCTGAAACATTTTTTTGAACAATGATATTTCAAAAACTACTTAAGGGGTTTAACCAGGCCAAGGAAAAGCACTTCATTGAATTAAGTTCTACTTTCACAACAATTTAGGTGTAAATCTGTTCAACAGGTTGTTTTCTGTTTCAGAGAGCAACTTTTCCCATGGGACTGCTTAGGTACAAAATGGATCAACATTATTTTAACTTTTCTGTGGTCTTCTTCGATAAGTACATACACACACACACACAGAAACACAATTCACTCATTAAACTAGTAAAGGGGAAGAAATTCCTTTCTCTGTTTGCCATTACAATGTACACGTTTATTCTGTTATATAGTACAATCAGTTCATGTGCATAGTTCCACTATTTCATCAGCTTTTCAACGTTTTATTGAGGACACAGCTGTCAGTGCCTAATTTGTAAATGAATGAGTGTTGGTGCCCTCATCCAGCGCTATTAAATGTCAGCGTGCCGAATATCAAGGCTGTGTAGCCTTTGTTCAACCTCATGCCTCTTCTTTACACTGCCAGACACTCCCTGCTCCTTTATCTCACTGTTGCAGGTCCCCGCTTTCTCCCTTTGTGATGTTTTATCCATCTTTCTCTTCCTCCGGCTCTCCCCTTTGTCTGTTTTCTCTTTCTTGCTATCCAGAAATATCAGATCAGGAGAAATGAGTGCTGGTGGCCCTCACCGGCAACCACCCCATCAAATTACGCATTGTTGCTGCCATATTGGGGATCTATCATCCAACTCCTTTATTGGGATGAAAGTACACCATGAGTATTCAACAGTGACATCCAAGCACAATTTCGAGCAAATTGCTTGGCTTGTCTTTCTCCACAATAATTGTATGGATCCCCTAGGAGAGTTCTAGATTCTGGTGGACACAAAACACACCCCACCAATAGGAAGTGTAGGGCAACTATTGTTCCCTCACCATATTAGGGAGAGCCTGGCAGCTGGTGGCAGCTGATCATAAACATTGGCATAAACCTTTATCCACAATGAAAGAATGTAGGGGCATATTATCAAGAATGGCGTTAAAATTATCGCACTTGAGAATTCCCATAGAAGCCCATGTTCTGGTGTCAACATGGGCTTCTATGGGAATTCTCTGCGGCATATTATCAAGCCTGTTATCGCCGCTTTAGCTGCAGTTTTCTGCCGCTTAAGCGGCGATAATTTTAACGTAGTGCTTAATAATATGCCCCGTAGTTACCTCAATGGAGGAAGACTTTCATTGAGTGATATTAATTTGTGTCATACGGTGAATTGAGTTCCCAATCCTAATCAAGTCCTGTATTAAGCCTTCATTGCTCAACCACAATACTGGAGGAGGACTTAAGACCTAAGTAATAACCCTTATCTGCTAAGTGGTACCAAGTGATGTGTAACACTTTGATTAGACCCTGGCTTATAAGCTAATGACACTTTGCATGCTGGCACATTAAAGGCTCACTTTTCGCATTATAAGAATGGGCCTTTTCGCCCCCCATCTTGAAAAGCCCCCTTGGATAAAAAGCCATGGCTGCCGACTCTGGGTTGCAAAGTTGTCAACCAATGAGCAGTGAAATAGTGCCAAGGCCCTGCTATAGCAGTGGCAAAACGAACCCCCCAGTAGCCACTCAGTGCACCAAGAGAGGGAGAAAAGAACTGATATCCTCTTTTGCTGGAATATTCCCCGTATTGTTTTCCTCACACCGAGGATGTTGAAGTAGGAGCCTTGTTGACATGTTTTTTTATCAAAGTTTTGGCTTGCAACTCTTCAGTCCAAGCTGCTTCACTCAGCGCAGCTGACAAGTTAGCAAATGGTCTGCGTTATGAAGCTTTGATCTCTTGAACATTTCCAGGAGAGAAAAAAAAAACACTCCATTCATGAAGAAAGCTTCAGGCCCAACAGAGCGCCAGTTCATTAGCAATCCTTTAGCATTTTCCAGCAATTAGAACTGTCAGCCTGCACAGAGTGCCATTTGGTGCCTATGCAATTTCACAAATCCCTGACTAATGACTTGGTAAAAAGAGTTGACAGTGTGTTGCAAATTCTTATAATTGAATCTAAGCCTCATTAGCTGCCTGAGAGGGTGAAATGTTTTCAAACAGTACACCGATTTAAATTAATGCCACAAAAATATTCAGAAATCATGTCTGTCAGGTTGGGTGCAAAACCGGTAATAGTCATGTCCTTTTTAAAGGTGAGCCGGTTTTTTATCGCCATTTTGAAAGCATTGTCAGACAGGCTGTTTACGACTCTCAGTGAGAGGTAAAGTGATAATTATTGTTTTGCATGACGGAAGGTATTGGACAGCTGCAAACACAGAGAATAATGAATTCATCTCTGCTACTTTGTCACTTGGACATGGGCCAGACATTAACAGACTACACTTAAAACGTGCTCTAATTAATAACCGACTGGCAGTTTTTAAGTATCACTCCATGCCTTGAGTGTTTAAGCACTTAACGTGTGTTTTGTGTATGCATACGCTGCTCAATAAATGGAAACATTGGCATAGTAAAAGGTCAGGCATTTTGTCAGCCATAATTACAAAATGGAGTCTCTTTATAAAATAGGAAAAAGGAAGCCATGGCTGTTTACTGCTTCATTATTCATGCCCACTAAGACTAAGCCTCTCCTTAGGTTATTTCATATATTTAAAAAATGTGCTTGCAGGAGTCTATATATGAGGAAAGAATTGGAATTTTTCAAAACATGAGTACAGAAAGTACATTTTAAGGTAAATGAAACCAATGGTTTAAAAAATGTGCACAACAAGGCACACTATACGCCTGCTTATAGACCTGTAAACTGCGACTGACAATTATAAGTGAGCCATGTTTATTGCACCCAGTGATTACCTGGTGTGATAAAAGTCGCACACATTATTAAACTCTAGCAGGGCAAACTTGCCAGAATTTAACAGGGGGAAATGGCCAGGTTGTTACTGGGACATGTTATTCCCCATTAACGAGAAAACCCTTGGAATATGTGCTATTATCCCACCAGACAAATGCGGAATCCCAAAGTGTCGGATTTTATCAGGTGAAATAAATACAGGCTTCCCTCCAGGCACTCGTGATTATTTCCAATATAGGTAAACAACTGAAAACAATGATTTGGAACGAAGAACACAGCAGAGGAAAATCATTTTTTCGTTTCTAAAATAACGCACATTTACAAATGACGCAAGACATTAAAGAGAAAAGCATTTATAGTATTTTTTACTGATAAATAATTCAACAGGAAGAACATTTTGGCAGACAGCACAACAAACAGTAGACACTTTTTTGTGTAAAAATTAGACACATTTGTTGTGTGGAAATTACCACTTTAAGGTTGAGATTAACAAAGCACTGTCATCACTAGGCACTTCTAGCAGGACAGCCCCCAAATTTAACTTGCGCAACATATAATTCATTCAATAGCTTACTGTTCTTCTTAGTGCTTAATTTGTAAAAGAATGAGTGCCGGTGTCAGGAGCGCCGGTTCATTGAGGGGCCACGCTCCGCCACCTTTCGCCCCTCATGAACAGTGTCTGTCTGGCTGCACATAGGTCAGCCTGACAGACACCGTTCACTTTCAGTTCAAGCAGGCAGGAGCCAGACATGAGCATTTAGCGCAGGCTCCTGGCTGCCTGAGCTGAACTTTGATGAGCTGAGGAAGTCACAGCTCCTGTGGGCATGACGTCATCAGCTTAGCAAAGGTCCCTGAGGCCCTCCCCTGATTGCCTTGCAGCTGGGCGCTTCAGTTTTAAGCCCTGAAGCACTCAGAGTTGAGCGTCAATTAGTGACACCTCATCACAGAGTTGGGTGGGGTCAGCAGTCTCACTGACCCCATCTCACTCTGTGATGACGTTGGGACTGCTGCCTTCCCTCATTGGCTGACATAAGAAGGCAGCAGTCCCAAGCATTTTGGAACCTCCTAGGCAGAGCTGGCTGCAGGTAAGCGTTTGTTTTTGTTTTAAACTGTTTGGTGCGTGCATGCGTGCGTGTATGTATGAATGTTTGGTGAAGAGTGTTGTGAGTGCATGTGTTTGTGTACGTGCGTGTGTGTGTATGTATGAATGTTTAGTGAAGAGTGTTGTGAATGGATGTGCTTGTGTACATGCGTGCGTGTGTATGTATGAATGTTTGGTGAAGAGTGTTGTGAATGAATGAATGTGCTTGTGTGTGTGTGTGTGTGTGTGTGTGTGAATACATTGGTTTAAGTGTTCTGTGTATGTGTGCGTCAGAGTGTGCCTCATGCACCCCCCTCCTGCCTCGTCCGCCCCCCTCCCTCCAAAATGTACCGGCCGCCACTGGCCGGTGCCCAAAGCTCTGTTCAGGAGCCCAAGGCAGGTGCTATTACCGGTTGGAGTGCCAAATACCAAGGCTGTGTAGTCTTGAAATTTCCTCTTTGATCCACTATCAACCACTCCCTTCCCCTTTATCTCAGGTTCCCCTTTACCTCAAGTCTATCTTGTAGGTTCTTACTCTTTCCCTTTGTGATGGTTTTTCCGTCTTTCTCTTCCTCCTTCTTTCCCCTTTGTGCGGTTTTTCTCTGTCTTGCTCTCAAGAAATGTTTGATGAAGAAAAATAATTATTCATACCCAAAAATGAGTGCTGGTGGGCCCCACCGGCAACAACCTGCTCAAATTAAGCACAGCTTCTTCCCCTTTCAGTCTTACTACCCCCAGGATCTCTCTCGTTCTATCACATTCTTCAGTGTCCCAAAAAAAAACGTTCCTGATTCCCTTCTGTCATCACCTCACGATGGTTCTCCCCAGTAGTTTGTACGCCCATGATGAACCTGTCTGCTCTTAAATAAATGTAGTAGCTAATTGATCACTGTGACTTTCTTTCCTCGTAATAAAGATAACTATTAACAATTCCAGTCAACTTGCAGGTGATTTAATTGGTGTGTAAATTACTGCTGCAGCTATTGCAAAACCAACTCCATCACACCTGACTCATTATTCTGTACCTTAATATACAGGAAACTCATCCAAACAGATGTGCTATATATAGCTCACTGTGAGGCATTCTGATCCATGCCACACATTCCTCAAACCTGCCGCTTGGTATAACTAAAGGCAACTTTGACCCCCTGAGGGTATGATTTAGAGTTTGGCAAATGGGTTACTTCATCACATTTGTGATGGGTATCCCATCCATCTTAATACAAGTGCCATAGTACATTACACAGTTGTAATAAAGCGGAAAATATACCTTGTTATGTTTATGAAGGAGTAACTTGTTCCTACCAGGCCCTGAGTGTACCACCAAATGTTTTTTCATTTTATTGTTTGTTTGGCTGTGAAGGTATTTAGGTTGCAGCTTACAAGACAGTGCAGCTGTTTGGTTTGCTAAAGTCATTTTGGGAACATTCAGGAAGCTGGCCTAGGAATACATTCCTTCCATTGCTTACAATTGGCTTTGTGGTTTGTAACTCACATTTGTTTGCTTTCTATTTGCTGGCTTTGTTTAGGGCTATTCACCATGTCTTCATCCCTCCCGTGGAGTGTAGTCTATTTACCATCGCTCCTAGTATTCTTCCACTTTCTTTAAACAGGCCTTTAAATTTTGTTCACATTTCCTGCACATTCAAAGACAGAGGTCAAATGCCAGGCTCTGTCTTCCAAAGGAGCTTGGTGTTTACTTTTCTTTCTCTGACTTCAAAGTGAGAGGCTTTGTCTGACAATCGGGGGTGTGAAAGGCGGTGGCTATAATTCTGTGTAGGGTTTTCTCTTCTTTTTCATATGCTCTCCCTGCCTCTGTCATAGCTTTTCTGTTTTGCTAATGCTGTGACACCTTTGGGTACTCTGCACTATGCAAATTTATTTTACTTACGTAATTAAGACTTTTTTCTAGGACACAGCCAAATTTAAATGCCTGTGAATAAACTGTGCAAATATTTCGGAATATATCAGAATTAGGAAAGCATAGGCGAAGCAAATTATTTTGTGTTTCTAAAGTGTGCTGGAAAGAAATATTTGAGTATGATCAAAGCAAACCAATAGACTAGGTGATGCCATTTCCACACAATATCATCTGTTCACTGTATAGCTGTATCAGTATAACTTTATTTCTGTGCAAATGTAATGCTCATTTCAATCGAAAATGCGTTGTCTGTAATGGCAATGCACTACCACACCATGCATACTCCACTCTATGCCACTCCACTCTATAACACTCCACTCTATGACACTCTTCTCCACTCAAGTCCACTCTGAACCCCTCCACTCTACTCTACTTCACTCTATTCCACTCTACTCCACTCTACTGCACTCTACGCCACTATATTCTACTATACGCCACTCTATTCCACTCCACTGTACGCCACACTGCTCTACTCCACTCCACTCTATGCTTCTTCACTCTACAACACTCTACTACACTCTATACCAACGCACTCACTCTACAAAACTCTACTCCACGCCACTCTGCACCACTACACTCTACGCCACCTTACTTTACGATACTGTATGCCATTTTTACTCTAGACCACTCTACTCCCCTTTATGGCACTCCACATTCCAGTCTAGCCAATCTACTATACTTAACTCTATGCCAAGCTGTGCCACTCTACAACATTCTATGCTGCTCTACGCTACCATAGTCCATGCCAATTTACTCCACTCTATGACACTGCTCCAGCGTGGAGTGCAAAACCCCTCCCTCCGTCACAGACCAAAGATCTCACATACACACATTATCCATACGTTCGCTGGTGGGGCCCATAACACCAACATTCACTCACCATTAATCCATGTTTCTTGGGAGGCAATTATCTTCCAAACGCTGGCATGAAAGGAAATACCACTTTACCCTAATGAGTGACAAATCTACACAACCTTCTGATACTCATTAGGCCCTGAACTTCACCTTTAGTATTCCTCTCATAAATCGGGATGGATCAGTTAGTTGCAGGTTTAGCTTAATTTCTAATTCTCTAATTAACCTTTTCATTAACACATTTTCAATGAATAAACAACCCAACTCATTTCTGTAGTTAATCAATTTCAATCTTTATCTAAATAATGCAAATTAAATCGTTCATTTAATCAAGTTGCCATTCATATTTACCTATTCTGGCTAATTGTCGTCCTCTATGTCAAATCTGGCAGTTTCGCAAATCTATGCGCAGCAAATTTAGTAAATTCAGTTCATCAGGAGTTTGGGCATTAATTCAGTCAGTCAAAGATTCAGGCAAACAGCTGTCCTGCAGTGTCACCGTCCTCTCCGTCAGCATAACGTCAGGAAATCGAGAAAGGCCAGAAACGAACCCACACCAACCTCTCTATTCTACCATAATTTATAGTAAAAATCATTGACAAATTGTATCAAAAACGGGTCTTCAAATGTTCTGATTGGTCAATCGAAATCATCTGACAGGATTCCCACCAAAATAAAGTCTCTGAGGTCATTATTCTTGATTGTTCCGGTTTTTAGAAGCACATTATTTTTCTTTCAGAAAAGCTGGCTTGAGTCCCAGGGTAACATTGAAGGGTACAGTCTGGTTAGGGTCATGACGAGGCCACTATTGCTGGCGTCAGCGCAGGCGCACTTCACCCAAGCCTTGTTCGGCATTGGCAGTCGGGTTAGGCACCAAAGGCAGCCATTTTACGATAGGCCCAAATGGGCAACTTAAACAAAAGAAACACAAAACGTAATTAATACATAGAAATGACTAAATAAATGTTATTCCCTCACTAATACCCATATGTGTGTGTATTTATCTAGCATTAAGCAACACTTAAGCTGGTTTAGACTTACAAAATAAAGCATAAAACACAAATACATCACAAAAGCGACATTTATCATACAATACCATAGTATGCATGGCAACCATTTCAGTGTTTACCAATAAAAATCCAATTATGCAAGGGGGACCCCTAAAAAGGATATAGGGCGGGTAAAAGCGGGGTAAGTCAATCAATTTAAATCAAGGAAAAACACCCACCCAATGGGTATATAAAAGAGCCTAACACATAGGTCCCTAGATCAAATCAACACTAGACTGGAGCTGAGAGAACAGAACAATTAAGTAGGAATACCAGACAAAGTTTATAAATAGAAAATATATATTTCTAGTTTATTGTGTTTTTTTTATATAGAAATCATTTTTTCAGATACTTTTTGTTGGTTTTTACGCATAAACATATTGAATAATAAAAAAGACATAGATATAGTGCATAATAGTAGTCTAAACAAATTATTAAATGTCCCACACATAACTCAACTCATACATACATGCATTAATTCCATCAACATTCCACTAACAAATAATGGTCAAGGTGGAAGGGCTTCCAGATGTGATCGTATAGGTGGTTGGCTCATGTATCATCCAGTTGGAGAATAAACGATACTATGAGGTGAGAAGTGCCGAAAATTAAGGCGCCAACGCGCGTTTCGGTATTGGACCCAAACTTGGGTCCCACCTTCATCAGAGCAAAGACCGGTAGATAGTGGAGGACATAGGCTATACCTAGAGTTAATCAGATAAACATATATAAGCAATACAAACAAACAGTAATAAAGAATACAAATATAATCTGATGCAATATCCTAAGTATTGTACCAATAAAAATCCTCCAGCGGTGCTTGTTGACAAGCGATCCACTACTGTTGATAATTTTCTAATTTTGTTTACGTTCAGAGTTATTCCCACTGCTGGTATCAATGCTTCAAAAATGTCACCTACAATTTCTGCCCAAGATTCTCTCTTACTCCGCGCTAAATGATTACTTAAACTATGTACACCATTTTCTCCTCTATCCATATGAAAATTTTTCGGAAAGACCAGGCCTACGTAACATGTGCCATACCAATGGTCTGGCAAACGATAATATGCCCTGTTCCCACAAATAAAATATAATCCAGGAAAGACTGGATCTTTACCACCTTTAAATCCCCATCCACCCATGATTCGATATGTATCATGGCACACACTATTACCTAGAAAATAATTATCATACACAGTTTGATTCCTTCGAATGCAAAATTTCCCTTTCTGAGGCCAGTCTAAAGCTATAGTTGGACTAGCTTCTCCTTTCAAATGTTTTTCTTTTTCTATATCCCAGACTGTTTTCTCCACTTTCCCTTCTGCTGCCTTTCTTTGCATTTTCAATCTCCTTTCTTCAACCATGTCTAAGAGTGTCTTTTCCTCCTTCTTCAAACTGCATGTCAAATTGTTTCTAAAAATATACTCTAATGTTAATTCTTTAGTTTCTAAGAAAATTTCACCTTATACCCTAGCAGGTTTTACTTTGTTTAATTTATTATAAGAAGGCACTTGCGCAAAAATATTATCTACATCTGAAAAATAATATTCTAATTTCCCTGTCTGATAAAATAAACTAGCTATTAAACTACATGTTATTCCATATGTTGCAGGAAGGTGATGATAAGTCACTCCTTCAGAAACAGATGCAGGCAACTGCATACATACGTAGCAGTCCCGTACGTCCATTGTCTTTACATATTCATACAATAATTTTGAAAATACATTATTAGAAAAATCTGTTATTGACCTGTCTTTATGCAAATAATTATTATCTATTCTAGTTGGAACTACCTTTGAAAACTTCCCTATATTAGTTTTGTTGTCACTATTTCCTTCTAATGTATCTATAGTGACCTTAAAAGAAATGACAAGAGCAAGGATGCTCCATAGCAGCATTAATAATCCTGTACAACAATAACACATTTTACACCATCTTTTCATGAATGTACATCTACCTTTGCTACTATCTATGTTAGCCATCTTTGTTAAAATGGACCGTGTCTTTTGACTTAGCCTCTTTCACTTCACAACTAGTTTTCTAACCTAAGGCTCTAACACCTATTTGGTTCTACCAGCCTCTATCTTTTGATTTAATTTCTTGTTCACTTCATCAACAGCTTTCTTGATTTATTCAGTTTGGCATCTCATCATTCTTCACTTTCCTCTCGTCATCCAAATACAGAATTTCCTGAACTTCCGTTTCTTCTTCTCCAATGTCGGACAAGAGAACTCTCAGGATTTCCGATTCTACTTCTTCTTCAACCACTTTCAGTACAGCCTCCTCTGGATTTCCTTGACTATCTTCTTCCTTTTCAGACTTATACTTCTGGTTAGGTTTCCTTGTTCTTTTACTCTCTTTATCCTCAGTTATTTCGTCTTCTTTTGATTTTTCTTGACTTGTCACTTCATTCACCTGTTCAGCTCTTGGTGAATTCACTCGTGTCAGTCGATATCTCAGTTTCCTTATTTTATTGGGCCAAACGTCATCTCTTGCAACTCTTTTTACTTTACTCCCTTTGTCATTCTTTTCATTCCTCCAAGCTCTCTTTCTTAGAACTCGACCTTCAGGTATTGCATTTTCACTCTCTTCAGACTCTGTCTCAACTTGCTTTGTCTTTTCAACGACTTCTTCTTCCACCGCTTGTTTTGTTTTCCCTACTTCTGTCCCTCCTCGGATCTCCGACACACAATCTTCTTGCTGGCTACTTGTCCCTTCACCTAACTGGATGTTGCAGTTCCCTACACCTCCTCGGGGGTCTTCCGTAGAAATCTGTCCCTCTCTCTCTGTACCTGTCCCTTGTTCACTTAAATTTGTTATTTCAGGTGGAATTTCTCTCAGTCTTTCGTCTGGTACTTCCTTTACACGAATTTCTTTTATTGTTTCTTCAGTACTCTTTCCTCTTTTCTTTCTGTGTTCTTTTTTCGAACCCTGCGCTTCTTGCTCGTTTCCAGAATCGCTGGATTCAGAAATCTGCAATCTTCTTCTCAGAGAGCTACTTCTGGGGACCAAAGCTAGACTTGGTTCTGTTTCCCCCCTTTCAGAGTTTTCTCGTGTCTTCGACCCTTCGTCATCTGACTCAGTACTTGATTCTGATTCATCAAAATATTCTTTTCCTGTGCTGTCCACCGGATTCGGAATTCTCAATGTGTGACTTGCATGGATCCAGTTTTTCAGTCCAGCACACTTCACAGCTGTTGTCGTGGTCAGAATGACTTGTCTTGGTTTTCCCCACCGTGGAACCAAACAATTTCTTCTTCTGTGGACTTTTATCCTTACCCAGTCACCTGGGCTCAGATCATGGGCTGGCTTCTTTTCAAGTGTGGTGGGATCTGCTCCAACCTGATGAAACACAGAATGAACTGCGTCAGCCAGGCCTTTACAGTATTCCAACACCATGTCATCAGTTATAGTCATCAGCTTGTTGACTGGTATAAACACGTCTCATCGCACGTCCCATGATTATTTCATGAGGACTCAATCCTGTAGTTCTGTCTGGAATTGATCTAATAGTCAAGAGTACCAGAGGCAAGACATCAGGCCATTTCATACCTGTGGCCAAACACATTTTCTCTATTCTATTTTTGATAGTACCATTCATCTGTTCAACCACACCAGAAGCCTCTGGTCGGTAGGCACAATGTAGATTTTGTTGTACATTTAATGCTTCACAAATTAATCCTACAATCTCATTATGGAAATGTCCTCCTCCGTCTGACTCAATTGTCACTGGGAACCCGAACCTAGGGATGAACTCTCTCAGTAGTAGCTTGGCTACTGTCATCCCATCATTTCTCCTAGTTGGGAATGCTTCCACCCACCTAGTGAATAGGCAGACCACAACCAAAACATACCTCAGTCTGTTACAGGAAGGCATTTCAATGAAATCTACTTGCATTCTAGTGAAAGGCCCTCCTTCTCGACCTATTGTTCCCAGACTCACTACTGTCTTCCTTCCAGGATTGTATTGCTGACATATTAGACATCTTTGACAAAGACTTTCTGCTACAAGTCTGAATTTTGCATTGTACCAGGTCTGCTTAAATGACCTGATCATGGCATCTCTCCCTATATGTCCCTGGCCATGATACATCCGTGCCATGGTAGACATCATGCTATCAGGCATAACTGGTCTTCCATCTCGATAGACCCATACATGATCCTTCTCCCTTCGGGCACATCCTGCTTTTACCCACTGTCTCATTTCCTCATCTACTGCCTCTTCCTGCAATTGTCTTACCTCTTCCCAAGTTCCTACAATGTTAGTAAACATCAATGAGCAAGAATACATTTCTCTTTCCTTAGCCCGATTGACCGAATTCTGATTTCGTGCACAAAACTGTGCCATGTCATTGCCGTACCTATTTCCTGTGGCGATATAATCACCACCTTGACTATGAGCAGCACATTTTACAACAGCCAGTTGTCTAGGTAGCTGTATCGCCTCAAGCAATTTTCCAACCACTTCAGCATTCTTAATAGGAGTTCCACTCGAGGTCAGGAAACCTCTTTGTAGCCATAGTTGGCCATAGTTATGGACCACTCCAAAGCCATACTGGCTGTCAGTTATCACAGTCACTCTCACACTCTTCCCAATCTTGCATGCTCTAGTCAAAGCCACGAGTTCTGCTACTTGGGCCGATTTCACTCCTTTCAGATAGGACGCTTCTATTACTGCTGTGACTGTGCATACTGCATACGCTGCGCTCAGCACTCCTTCATCTGTTCTCAAACATGACCCATCAACGACCATCACAAAATCACTTTCTGGCAAAGGTACATCTTTTATATCTGGTCGTGGTTTTGTACAAAAATCAAGTACATCCAAGCAATCATGATCTACTTCATCTCTTACTTCCACAATCTCAGCATCAGGCAACAAAGTTGCAGGGTTTACATTCAAACATCTTGCAAGACTCACATTAGTTGCACCTAATATGACCTTTTCATACTTAGTCAGCCGACTGTGTGTCATATATTGTGTACGACTCCTTGTGAACAGGATCGCTACATCATGAGGTACAAACACTTTCAATGGATATCCCATCACAATTCCTTCACTCTGCTCCAAACTTCGACATGTTGTAGCCACCGCTTTCAAACATCCAGGTAAAGCTACAGCTACTGGATCAAGCATTGATGAAAAATATGCAATTGGTCCTCTCAGTTTTCCATGCTTCTGGATCAACACAGAAAGTGCACATCCATTTCTCTCGCTGCAATACAACTCAAATTCTTCAGGCATACCTAATGCAGGTGCTTCACACAAACCATCTCTCAATTTTCTAAATGCTGCCAATTCCTCCTTGTTTAATTCAATGGGATCTTTTACATCACTTCTCGTTAATCGCACCAAAGGTTTTGCGATCAAGGAGAAGTTGCTGATCCACTGACGACAGTATCCAACCATTCCCAAAAATATTCTGGGCCCGATTCACAGAATTAACTTAAGACTAAATCCTAAACTTACTACTTTGTGGTATTCACAGAATGCACTTACTACTCTTGGTATTCACAGACTGCACTTACTACTTTTGGTATTCACAGAATGGATTTACGACTACTAACTTTACGTCCGCACTCGGGCCGGAAATTCCAGCCCGGAGGCGGAGCTTCCGGCCCGGAGGTGGGAATTCCGGCCGGCGGCGGAGATTTAGCCATGGCCGAAATCTCCACCTCCGGCCCGGAAGCTCCACCTCCGGGCCAGAAGCCCTGCCTCCGGGCCAGAAGCTCCGCCTCCGGGCCAGAATTTCCGGCCCGAATGCGGACGTAAAGTTAGTAGTCGTAAATCCATTCTGTGAATACCAAAAGTAGTAAGTGCAGTCTGTGAATACCAAAAGTAGTAAGTGCATTCTGTGAATACCACAAAGTAGTAAGTTTAGGATTTAGTCTTAAGTTAATTCTGTGAATCGGGCCCTCTCACTTCTCTTTGAGTCATGGGAGCTCTCATTCCTTTTATTATTCTAATTCTGTCTATGGTTATTTTCCTTAGTCCTTTCTCAATGTTATGTCCCAAATACTGTACTTCCTTCTTACAAAACTGTAGTTTCGATGGTGACACTTTAAGTCCTCCATCGGCCAAATGATTCAGCAAAGCTATTGTGTCTACCTCACAAGCTTCACGTGTTTTCGACGCCAGCAAAAGGTCGCCGATGTACTGGACTAGTACAGAACTTTAGGGCATTTCTAGACTCTCTAAAGACTTCTTTAATAGCTGATTGAATATTGAGGGGCTTTCTGTATACCCCTGTGGGATTCGGCACCATGCCAAAATACGCTCTCCAAACCGAAATGCAAAAATTTGCTGACTGTCGTGGTGCAATGGGATGGAAAAGAAAGCATGACACAGATCAATCACTGTATACCATTCTGCATCATGGGGAATCTGATATAAAATCACTGATGGATTTGGTACAATGGGACAACATGATACCACAATTTTATTCACCTTTCTCAGATCTTGCACTATCCTGAATTTCCCATTAGGCTTTTTCAGTACCATTATCGGTGAATTACATGGACTACTCATTATTTCTCTCAAAATTCCTTGCCTGATCATTTTCTCTATTACAGGAGTTACTCCTTCAATTATCTCAGGTGTCAATTTGTATTGCGGAACATTTGGATATGTTACTCCTTCCTTTACTGTTATTTTTATTGTATCTACATTTCTCATTAGCCCTACATCTTCTCCAGTGAAATCCCAAACTTCTGCTTTTACAGATTGTCTCAATTCTTTCGGTAATTCATTAGGGTTGAATACAGCATATGTTTCAGTATCTTCATTTTCTCTGTTAGCTATGGTCATTTTAAACAGTACATCATCATCTGGTGTTTCAAAAGCTATTCCATCCGGAGTACAAAATATAGTGCAATTCATTTTGCACAACAGGTGCCTACCTAATAAATTCACAGGACTGGTGTCACACACCACAAAGCGGTGCATTTCTGAAAATTTCCCTATGTTAACATTCACTGGTTCTGTAAGATATGTTGTAATCTGTCTGTTGGACACACCAACTACTTGGATCGTTTCATCCGAGAGAGGAAGATTCTTAACATCAGCTGATCTAACAGTTGATCGAGTAGCACCAGTATCCACTAGGAAAGTAATATTTTCATCATTAACCTTCCCATCTACAAAAGGTCCTGTCTGGTCTACTTCTAGAGTTGCGTCAAGTACGCACTCTCCTTCCTCCCTTCGGCGCCGTCAATAGCTCTCTTCTGAGTCACTCTCTTTGCGTTGCAGCCAATACTGCGAGACAGCGCTAGCGCGTGGTAGCTTATTTACCTGTTCTTCATTGTAGAATCCCCATTCACTACTATACTTCTGTGTGTTTCTGCTCTGTGGAAAAGGTGGTTTTGGCACCTGATTCTGTGGGGGAACAATTTGCTGCTGTTGATGCAGTTGACCACTTACCTCATGCTGCACCTGTGGGTTCAATGATGGATTTTCATTGTTAGTACTCGGGGGAAATTTACACTCGGATTTCCAATGCCCTATCCTGCCGCAATTATGACACGGAAATTTTTTTTTTGCCTCTTCAATATTCCCTTTATACTTCCCAGGATTAAATTTCGGCTTTGACCCTGTTTGTTCCACTAATTGTGCTTCTTGTCTCCCCGCCACCTTTACCTGTGCCCACATTGCCTTCTCTTTTAGTTTCCGCTGTTTTGCTTCAATTTCATCACTGAAGTATTTAGCATGTCTCAATACTTCATCTCTTTTCTTGTTTTGCCAATCTACTGTATGCTGTTTAATCATTTCACCAATTTCTGGACGTAAACCATATACAAATCTGTATACAAAATGACTCAAATCCTTTTCACTCAGATTCTCATCTCCACTAAACTGCTTAAAAGCTAGTATTAGCCTCTCGTAATATGCATGTACTGACTCTTTACTTTCCTGGTGTGTTTGATCAATCTTTACCCAATCTGTCTCTTTAGGGGGCACTTTGTTTTTAAAAAATACCATAACCTGCTCATATTTCTTCATTTCCTCTGGATCTCGAGCTCCTGTTTTAGGATCCCTAGGATATTCCTGGGTTGGCCAATTAATCATAAGTTTGCACTCTGTTCATAGATCTGCTAGTACAATTATGTCAAACAGACTATTCAAATCAATCCATAATACTTTGGACAATTTCACAAATCTGTCTACTTGCCTGTACCACTCAACGGGCTTCTCACGTAGTCGAGGGAAATCATTCGTAAAAGACAAAATATCCTGTCTTGTCCATGGGACATGTACATATCCTCCTCCTGGAATCTCTCTCATAGGGCATTCTGTCACTACCTTCTCCTTTTCTCTTACAGGAAATGCTGAAAATGTCTTATCTGAGGCATCATCGCGTTTTCTATACCACCTGCTTCTCCATTTATCCACGTCTTCCCATTTTCTCAGCAAAATGATTATGTCCTTAATTTGACCTATTCGTCCTGTGGTGTTCATATTCTCAATGTCCTTTTCGGTGAAATCTACTCGATATGGTTTCTGTAAGGCTTTTACTTTTTCAATATCAATGCCCATCACATTTACTACTTCTTCTAACCTTTCATTTAAGTTTTTTGCTCTCCAGGTCACACTCTTGCACAAAAATAATAATTCTTCATCCTGATAGGTTTTCAATTTTTCTGTTGGGATAGTCCCTACTATTAATTCTTCCAATACCATTCGTAACTTGGCCACATCAATTGATTGGGATTCTTTGTCTTTGCTCTCCAAGCTTCTTAACCATTCACTTAACTCTTCTGTCGATGGTCCTACTGGTTTTTCTACACTTCCGTGTCCAAAATCTTTTTGTGTTTCTGACACTGTCTCTATCATTGTCATACGTCTCTCTGCATAATTCTGATCTACAAATGGATTATTTGTAAAATTCGGTTCCATTACACTCATAGTCTGCCTCCATGGATTCTCATTCTGACTTACTCTTGGTTGTTCTACTGGTTTATTACTTCTGTAAGGGACTGTCAAACAATGCTCACTGTCCTTCTGTTTGTCAAAAATAGGCATTACTGGACCTATCGTTACTGGAACTGTTACCGCTTCTAGATTCTTAGTCAATTCTCTTATTTTCTCAGTTAATTCCAGGGTCGTTTTTGCCAATTCTGCAGAATTTTCTCCATCTGTTTTTTCTTCTGACCTCTTTTCTACTTCTCTAGTAGCACTGTTTTTACCCATACTTAGGGATTCTGGTTCCGATTTTAGGATTCTCATTGTTTCTCTCATTGGGGCACTTGGAGTTAATATTTCTGGTTCTGGTCGATACGGTGCTGGATTTTTATAGAACATATCATCAAGAACATCATCCTCGGACTCATTCACTCCATACCCTCTCGACTCCACATTATGCCTCTTTTCTACACACTTTCGTCCTTCATTCTCTCCTCCAGTTCTTACAGGGAACACACCCTCAGTCATACTCGCATCCCGCCATCTTCTCATTCGTTCATTATGCGTTTCATGTCCGTATGGTCTTCCAAACGTGTACCTATATCCTCTACCATTTCTTTGTCTCTCTCGTTCATGCATTTCATCTTCCCATTCCGTCAAAGCCTCAAACTGCGTCGGTCTAGGTCTTGGTTCTAAATTCATCATTTTCTCTCTCAAGTTTCTCAAAACAGCCAAATTAAATGAACCATGCTCTGGAAAAGCTAATACTCCGTCTTCCTTCGTATATCTCACACAGTTATCTAACCAAATACAAGTATGATACCCATATTTCGCAATCATAAAGGATGCAGGGGTTTTCGGTGCAGGAAGTAACTGTCCTTCCCTAGTTTTAACTGGTTTTTCCTTCTTAAACCATTCCTTGATTCTTCCTAACCATGTCCTTTTCTCTTTTTCTGGTGGATCATAATACATTTTCTTGCCTTTCGCGTATCGCTAGTCTCTCTTTACAATTGTACCGCTAGTCTATCCAATCACAGTGCGACTCACACTAACGCACCAATTCAGAGCGTCTACGTCACTTGTCACAATCCTCAAATCCCAGCGCGACTCACACTAATGCACCAATAAGGAGCGTCTACGTCACCCTGTATTTCTCCACTCCTAGCGCGGCATACCCTAACGCACCAATCCGGAGCGTTTCAAGTTCTGACCGACTGTCCAATCCCAGCGCGGTCGTTCTGACGTCAACAGCCGCTGCGGCAGCTCCTGCTCCTGCCCCTGCTTCTCTCTACCCCTCCTTTACAAATCCGCTCAGTAAGTTTTTGTTTCAATTTCTACACTTCTGTTAGTAACAACATAGAAATATCTCCATTGTCCGCTTCGCTAACCAAAGAACAGCAAAAGACCTTTCTCACGAGAATTCCGTCTTTCCCGAGAGCAGCGCTTACCTCTGCCCTACTACGGAATCATTACTTCCGTTGATAAAGTAACACATCCCTCTACTTCACCCTTCTAACAAGCATTAGTTAATTGTTTCTCTAGTATTTAAGACACATAGGTGCCGATCACGATCCGGTAAAAACCGGGTACGAACCGTCGGTCGGAGCGTTTTCCCCGTCCGACTCGTACCCGGTCGTAAAACTTTACAAACATGGAATTACGATTCGCACGGAAACACCATTTCCGTACGAATCGTAAAAAACACCGACCGACGAAAACATACATACGAATGTGATCCGGGAATGCTGCGACGTGACGTCGGGACGCTTTCAGGCAGCGTTTCACGACCCAGGAATTACGATTCGAACCGACAGCAGTCCGGACGGCAATATTTTCACGGCACCCAAAAAGTGCCGGAAAAGTGAAGTACGGCGCGAATCGACCAGAGTAGGTGGCCCGGTACGCACCGTACCCCCCCCCCAGCCCCCGTATGTACGCGCCGAACCCCCCAGCCCCCGTACGTAAGCGCCGACCCCCCCAGCCCCCGTACGTATGCGCCGACCCCCCCCAGCCCCCGTACATACGCGCCGACCCCCCGTGTATGTACACCCGTGTACGTTCGAGTCGAACCCCCCGTGTACGTTCGAGTCGAACCCCCCGTGTACGTTCGAGTCGAACCCCCCTGTGTGTACACCCGTGTACGTTCGAGTCGTACCCCACCCGTGTATGTACGGTGCGTACCCCCAGTGCGGGGGGGTCGGCGCGTACGTACGGGGGCTGGGGGGGTCGGCGCGTACATACGGGGGCTGGGGGGGGTACGGCGCGTACATGCGGGGGCTGGGGGGGGTACGGCACGTACCGGGCACCTGTTTGGACGTCTCCATGGTTGTTATAGGGGTTCGGTGCGGACGGTCTTTTAACCATACGGTTGTACATTCGGACGCCCGGGACGGATCGTGATTCCCCGGTCGGACTTCGCTTTTCACGTTTGTACGGTAAATCGTACGAGGACGTGTCGGACACTTTTTCCGACCCGAGGACGTGTGGGGAATTATTCCCAATGCGATTCGTATGGTCTTTTTCCCATGCGAATCGTGATTGCCAGTTCGTACGGCACTTGTACGATTCGTACGGTAAAAAGACCGGATACGAGTGGCACGGGGAAATTTTTTACCGGATCGTAATCGGCACCATAGTTGGAGACCCAATGCTTCTGAGAAATAAACCCAGAGTTTCGCAATTAACCTGAATGCCTTTACATTAACGCTCATTCACACAAGAAAAATGTAGTACATTCACACAGAATCCTGTTTTACCCGAGAACAGCGAACAGTCTGTTCTACTACAGAATTATGACATACGTTAACAAAGCAGCGCTTACCTCTCCTTTGTCCTTTTAACAAGCTCAGAGAGTACCTATTACCTTTCCAGTGATAAGCGTTATTGGAATGCCAGTTG
This sequence comes from Triturus cristatus, assembly GCF_964204655.1. Classification (NCBI taxonomy): domain Eukaryota; kingdom Metazoa; phylum Chordata; class Amphibia; order Caudata; family Salamandridae; genus Triturus; species Triturus cristatus. Next base: position 1,171,568,874 of record NC_140591.1, on the reverse strand, counting down.
GATCCCTGGTACCTAAGACCAGAACTTCACAGGTAACCTTCGCTATCATACATTCTTCTCTCACACAGAAAATGTCTCTAATGGCAACACACAACAATGCTACCGAATCGAACCCAGACAATGCGTCGTGCAACTTCAATTGTCACACGTTTCCCCTGTGTACCGTCAGGGCAACAACAATTCGTCTTTCCCGAGAGCAGCGCTTACCTCTGCTCTACTACGGAACTGTTACAAACTTCCGACTTCCTATATCCCAGAAGCCGTGCCAACAACATATAACTCAACGCAACTCAACATAGAGGTGCCGATTACGATCCGGGTACGAACCGTCGGTCGGAGCGTTTTCCCCGTCCGACTCGTACCCGGTCGTAAAACTTTACAAACATGGAATTACGATTCGCACGGAAACACCATTTCCGTACGAATCGTAAAAAACACCGACCGACGAAAATATACATACGAATGTGATCCGGGAATGCTGCGACGTGACGTCGGGACGCTTTCAGGCACCGTTTCACGACCCAGGAATTACGATTCGAACCGACAGCAGTCCGGACGGCAATATTTTCACGGCACCCAAAAAGTGCCGCAAAAGCGAAGTACGGCGCGAATCGACCAGAGTAGGTGGCTCGGTACGCACCGTACCCCCCCCCGCCCCCGTAGGTACGTGCCGACCCCCCCCCAGCCCCCATAGGTACGCGCCGACCCCCCCCCCAGCCCCCGTAGGTACGCGCCGAACCCCCCCCAGCCCCCGTAGGTACGCGCTGAACCCCCCTGTATGTACACCCGTGTACGTGTCGAACCCCCCCGTGTACGTTCGAGTCGAACCCCCCCGTGTACGTTTGAGTCGTACCCCCACCCGTGTATGTACGGTGCGTACCCCCCCGTGTACGTTCGAGTCGTACCCCCACCCGTGTATGTACGGTGCGTACCCCCCCGTGTATATACGGTGCGTACCCCCCCGTGTATGTACGGTGCGTACCCCCCGTGTACGTTTGAGTCGAACCCCCCCGTGTACGTTCGAGTCGAACCCCCCCGTGTACGTTCGAGTCAAACCCCCCGTGTACGTTCGAGTCGAACCCCCCCGTGTACGTTCGAGTCGTACCCCCACCCGTGTATGTACGGTGCGTACCCCCCCGTGTACGTTCGAGTCGTACCCCCACCCGTGTATGTACGGTGCATACCCCCCCGTGGATGTATGGTGCGTACCCCCCCCGTGTATGTACGGTGCGTACCCCCCCGTGTACGTTCGAGTCGAACCCCCCGTGTACGTTCGAGTCGAACCCCCCCGTGTACGTTCGAGTCGAACCCCCCGTGTACGTTCGAGTCATACCCCCACCCGTGTATGTACGGTGCGTACCCCCTGTGTATGTACAGTGCGTACCCCCCCGTGTATGTACGGTGCGTACCCCCCCGTGTACGTTCGAGTCAAACCCCCCGTGTACGTTCGAGTCGAACCCCCCCGTGTATGTACGTTGCGTACCCCCGCGTGTATGTACGGTGTGTACACCCCCGTGTACGTTCGAGTCGAACCCCCCCGTGTACGTTCGAGTCGAACCCCCGTGTACGTTCGAGTCGAACCCCCCGTGTACGTTCGAGTCGAACCCCCCCGTGTACGTTCGAGTCGTACCCCCACCCGTGTATGTATGGTGCGTACCCCCCCGTGTACGTTCGAGTCGTACCCCCACCCGTGTATGTACGGTGCGTACCCCCCCGTGTATGTACAGTGCGTACCCCCCCGTGTATGTACGGTGCGTACCCCCCCGTGTACGTTCGAGTCGAACCCCCCCGTGTACGTTCGAGTCGAACCCCCCGTGTACGTTCGAGTCAACCCCCCCGTGTACGTTCGAGTCGTACCCCCACCCGTGTATGTATGGTGCGTACCCCCGTGTATGTACGGTGTGTACCCCCCGTGTATGTACAGTGCGTCCCCCCGTGTACGTTCGAGTCGAACCCCCCGTGTACGTTCGAGTTGGACCCCCCGTGTACGTTCGAGTCGAACCCCCCCGTGTACGTTCGAGTCGAACCCCCCCGTGTATGTACGGTGCGTACCCCCGTGTATGTACGATGCGTACCCCCCCGTGTATGTACGGTGCGTACCCCCCCGTGTACGTTCGAGTCGAACCCCCCGTGTACGTTCGAGTCGAACCCCCCGTGTACGTTCGAGTCGAACCCCCCGTGTACGTTCGAGTCGAACCCCCCCGTGTACGTTCGAGTCGTACCCCCACCCGTGTATGTACGGTGCGTACCCCCCCGTGTACGTTCGAGTCGTACCCCCACCCGTGTATGTACGGTGCGTACCCCCCCGTGGATGTATGGTGCATACCCCCCCCGTGTATGTACGGTGCGTACCCCCCCGTGTACGTTCGAGTCGAACCCCCCCGTGTACGTTCGAGTCGAACCCCCCCGTGTACGTTCGAGTCGAACCCCCCGTGTACGTTCGAGTCATACCCCCACCCGTGTATGTACGGTGCGTACCCCCTGTGTATGTACAGTGCGTACCCCCCCGTGTATGTACGGTGCGTACCCCCCGTGTACGTTCGAGTCGAACCCCCCCGTGTATGTACGGTGCGTACCCCCGCGTGTATGTACGGTGTGTACACCCCCGTGTACGTTCGAGTCGAACCCCCCGTGTACGTTCGAGTCGAACCCCCCGTGTACGTTTGAGTCGAACCCCCCGTGTACGTTCGAGTCGAACCCCCCCGTGTACGTTCGAGTCGTACCCCCACCCGTGTATGTATGGTGCGTACCCCCCCGTGTACGTTCGAGTCGTACCCCCACCCGTGTATGTACGGTGCGTACCCCCCCGTGTATGTACAGTGCGTACCCCCCCGTGTATGTACGGTGCGTACCCCCCCGTGTACGTTCGAGTCGAACCCCCCCGTGTACGTTCGAGTCGAACCCCCCGTGTACGTTCGAGTCAACCCCCCCGTGTACGTTCGAGTCGTACCCCCACCCGTGTATGTATGGTGCGTACCCCCGTGTATGTACGGTGTGTACCCCCCGTGTATGTACGGTGCGTCCCCCCGTGTACGTTCGAGTCGAACCCCCCCGTGTACGTTCGAGTTGGACCCCCCGTGTACGTTCGAGTCGAACCCCCCCGTGTACGTTCGAGTCGAACCCCCCCGTGTATGTACGGTGCGTACCCCCGTGTATGTACGATGCGTACCCCCCCGTGTATGTACGGTGCGTACCCCCCCGTGTACGTTCGAGTCGAACCCCCCGTGTACGTTTGAGTCGAACCCCCCGTGTACGTTCGAGTCGAACCCCCCAGTGTACGTTCGAGTCGTACCCCCACCCGTGTATGTACGGTGCGTACCCCCCCGTGTACGTTCGAGTCGTACCCCCACCCGTGTATGTACGGTGCGTACCCCCCCGTGTATGTACGGTGCGTACCCCCCGTGTACGTTCGAGTCGAACCCCCCCGTGTACGTTCGAGTCAAACCCCCCCGTGTATGTACGGTGCGTACCCCCCCCGTGTATGTATGGTGCGTACCCCCCGTGTATGTACGCGCTGGGGGTACGCACCGTACATACACGGGTGGGGGTACGACTCGAACGTACACGGGGGAGTTCGACTCGAACGTACACGGGGGGTTTGACTCGAACGTACACGGGGGGTACGCACCGTACATACACGGGGGGTATGCACCGTACATACACGGGGGGTACGCACCGTACATACACGGGTGGGGGTACGACTCAAACGTACACGGGGGGTTCGACTCGAACGTACACGGGGGGGTTCGACTCGAACGTACACGGGGGGGTACGCACCGTACATACACGGGGGGGTACGCACCGTACATACACGGGGGGTATGCACCGTACATACACGGGGGTACGCACCGTACATACACGGGTGGGGGTACGACTCGAACGTACACGGGGGGGTTCGACTCGAACGTACACGGGGGGGTTCGACTCGAACGTACACGGGGGGTACGCATGGAACATACATGGGGGGGTACGCACCGTACATACACGGGGGGGTACGCACCGTACATACACGGGGAGTACGCACCGTACATACACGGGGGGTACGCACCGTACATACACGGGGGGTACGCACCGTACATACACGGGGGGTACGCACCGTACATACACGGGGGGGTACGCACCGTACATACACGGGTGGGGGTACGACTCGAACGTACACGGGGGGGTTCGACTCGAACATACACGGGGGGGTTCGACACGTACACGGGTGTACATACAGGGGGGTTCAGCGCGTACCTACGGGGGCTGGGGGGGTCGGCGCGTACCTACGGGGGCTGGGGGGGGGTCGGCGCGTACCTACGGGGGCTGGGGGCGCGTATGCGGGCACGTCTCCATGGTTGCTATGGGAGTTCGGTGCGGACGGTGATTTTTCCATCCGGTTGTAACCTCGGACGCACGGGATGGATCGTGATTCCTCGGTCGGACTTCACCTTTCACGTTTGTACGGTAAATCGTCCGAGGACGTGTCGGACACATTTTCCGACCCGAGGACGTGTGGGGAATGATTCCCAATGCGGTTCGTATGGACTTTTTACCATGCGAATCGTGATTGCCAGTTCGTACGGCACTTGTACGATTCGTACGGTAAAAAGACCGGATACGAGTCGCACGGGGATATTTTTTACCGGATCGTGATCGGCACCAGAGTGTTGGTACATAAATCAATACCAATCAATAACCAAAAATCAATAAGCAATCTGCAAGCAATGATCACCAAACCAAACAATAACAACCATCATCCTGCTACCAGAAAAACTGCTCCAGCGTGGAGTGCAAAACCCCTCCCTCCGTCACAGACCAAAGATCTAACATACACACATTATCCATACGTTCTCTGGTGGGGCCCATAACACGAACATTCACTCACCATTAATCCGTGTTTCTTGGGAGGCGATTATCTTCCAAACGCTGGCATGAAAGGAAATACCACTTTATCCTATTGAGTGACAAATCTACACAACCTTCTGATACTCATTAGGCCCTGAACTTCACCTTTAGTATTCCTCTCATAAATCGGGATGGATCAGTTAGTTGCAGGTTTAGCTTAATTTCTAATTCTCTGATTACCCTTTTCATTAACACATTTTCAATGAATAAACAACCCAACTAATTTCTGTAGTTAATCAATTTCAATCTTTATCTAAATAATGCAAATTAAATCGTTCATTTAATCAAGTTGCCATTCATATTGACCTATTCTGGCTAATTGTCGTCCTCTATGTCAAATGTGGCAGTTTTGCAAATCTATGCCCATCGAATTTAGTAAATTCAGTTCATCAGGAGTTTGGGCATTAATTCAGTCCATCAAAGATTCAGGCAAACAGCTGTCCTGCAGTGTCACCGTCCTCTCCGTCAGCATAACGTCAGGAAATCGAGACAGGCCAGAAACGAACCCACACCAACCTCTCTATTCTACCATAATTTATAGTAAAAATCATTGACAAATTGTATCAAAAACGGGTCTTCAAATGTTCTGATTGGTCAATCGAAATCATCTAACAGGATTCCCACCAAAATAAAGTCTCTGAGGTCATTATTCTTGATTGTTCCGGTTTTTAGAAGCACATTATTGTTCTTTCAGAAAAGCTGGCTTGTGTCCCAGGGTAACCTTGAAGGGTACAGTCTGGTAAGGGTCATGACGAGGCCACTGTAGCTGGCGTCAGCGCAGGCGCACTTCACCCAAGCCTTGTTCGGCGTCGGCAGTCGGGTTAGGCACCAAAGGCAGCCATTTTACGATAGGCCCAAATGGGCAACTTAAACAAAAGAAACACAAAACGTAATTAATACATAGAAATGACTAAATAAATGTTATTCCCTCACTAATACCCATATGTGTGTGTATTTATCTAGCATTAAGCAACACTTAAGCGGGTTTATACTTACAAAATAAAGCACAAAACACAAATACATCACAAAAGCGACATTTATCATACAATATTCTACTTGTCTATCATTAGTATGCGTACATAATTTAGTTTACGATTTAATAAAGTCATGCAAAGCAATCCCACGTGTATTTCAGTCATTAATAAGGTTGATTAGTTAATTCCACTTCAATCCATTACAATTAATTAATTTAATTAGTAAACATGCAAAGTGGGGTGGGTATACAAAATGTTTGCATTACCCGCTCCAGCAACACTTCATGCTACTCCACTCAATTCTGACACTTTATTCCACTCTCCATCACTCAACTCTACTCCATTCCATGAAACTTCACTCTATTCTAAGAAATGTTACTCCACTCTATGCTTTGCCACTCTGCACCCTTTCACACACCCCTCCGCTCTACATCACTCCATTCTATGACACTTTACTCCGCTCCACTGTACTTCATTCTACGCCACTCCACTCTACAACACTCTAATTCACTCTATGCCACTCTACATCACTCTTAAGCCACACTACACCACTTATCTCTAGACCACTCTACTCCACTCTACATAACTCCACTCCACTCTATAGCAGTCCACTCTACGACACTCCCCTCTATGAAACTCTAGTCTATGAAATTCCAGTCTACGACTTTCTATGCCACTCTGGACCACAACACTCTACTCTAAGCCACTCCACTATACTGCACTCTATGACACTCTACTACACGCTATGCTACGTCATTCTATTCTATGACACCTTACCATACACTATGCCGCTACACTTTACGCCCCTCCACACTATGCCCTTCCACTCTACTGCCCTCTGCTCTACGAAACTCTACACCCCTCTGCTCTAAGATACTCCCCTCTATGACACTCTACACCACTCTATGACACTCGACACCACTCGACACCACTCCATTCTATGCCACTCTACTATGCTGTATGCCACTCAAAGTCACTCTACGCTACTCCATGCCACTCCACGGCACACAACGACAACCTATGCCACCCCACTCAACCCCTATCTACACCACTCTATGCTACTCCATTCTATGACACTCTACTCCACTCTAGGATACTCCACTCTACTCCACTCTACACCTCTCCACTCTATGCCAATCCACTCTATAGCCCTCTACGACAGGCCACAACACTCTACAGCACTCCAATCTATGCTACTCTACTCCACACTACTCTACTCCACTCTACAACATGTAATTCCAATATATGACACTTTAATCCACTCTCCGGTATGCCACTCCACTCTTCTGCACTCTATGCCACTCCACTCTTCTGCACTCTATGCCACTCTACAATATGCCACTCCATGTTAGTCCACTCTACAACTTTCCACTCTATGGTACTCTACTCCACTCCATGACATTCTACGACACTCTATTCCACTCTATGTCACACCACTCTACCACAGCCAATGTCTCTCTACTCAAAGGCATTCCACTTTACAACACCCCATTCTATGCCACTATATGTCAACCTGCTCTACATCCCTCCAATCTACCTCCCTCCACTCTAAGCTCCTCCAATCTATGACACTCTACTACACTGTTTATCTCCACTCCATGACACTCTACACCACTCCATGCAACTCCCTCTACGCCACTTTACTCAACTCTATGCCAATCCACTCTATGACACGTTTACCTGTTGAAGTTTATCTTGTAAAGCCTTTGCTATTTTTAGGTCTGGTTTGACAACACAGCTGTCTGCAAACCAATTGTTATCAATTATTTTAATTGAATATAGCTTGGGAGTTAGCACCACCCAGAGAAATATTACCATCTTGCAAGATAGTACTGATACTAGTGACTAAGACGTGTACCGTTCCGGATCTCTGACAAAATTTCGAAGGTCAGAAAATCGACCTACAAAAATATCGCAACACAAATATCGATGTCAAGAATATCAACATCCTATCTACAACATGGTAAGTGAAAAAATATCGAAAAAAAAATATAGATGTCAAAAATATTGTTTTTAAAAATATCGGTTTTTTTTGTTACAATAAATATGTTAAATAAACATAATACTTATAAATAAAATAAACATAATTAAATATATTTAATAATGTTAAAAATTAATAATTAATCAATATAATTTAATAAAAAATGAATTAAACATATACATATAATATATAATATATATACTTACTTAATAATGTTTTTATAATTATTGTAATAAATTATAAATTATTTAAAAATATTAAAAATTGCAAACACATTACACACATAAAACAATAACATAAATAAAAATTAAATAATTATGTATAACAAATTTACAAAATTACATTTAATTTAAAGATTGTTAAAATTAATTATATACTACATTAGCTAAAATAATAAAAATAAATATTAAATAGCAGAGACAATAAAACTACTACTCCAGCTCCCAAAAAAACAACATAAAGGAAATTTTTGGATAGCGCAGCGCTAAAAATTACTATATCCACTCCAGATAGTGTAACAGTAGGGAAAGTGTTGGATAACGTAGAGGTATAAATTACTATTCCGACTCCAGGGAGTGCAACAGTAAGGAAAGTGTTGGATAGCGAAGGGGTAAAAATAACTATTCCAAATCCAGAGAGTGCAACAGTAGGAAAAGTGTTGGATAGCGTAGGGATAAAAATTACTATTCCAACTCCAGAGAATGCAACAGTAGGGAAAGTGTTGGATAGCGTAGGGTTAAAAATTACTATTCCAACTCCAGAGAGTGCAACAGTAGGAAAAGTGTTGGATAGTGTAGGGGTACAAATTACTATTCCAACTCCAGAGAGTGCAACAGTAGGGAAAGTGTTGGATAGCGTAGGGGTAAAAATTAGTACTCCAACTCCAAAGAGTGCAACAGTAGGGAAAGTGTTGGATAGCGTAGGTCTAACAATTACTATTCCAACTCCGGAGAGTGCAACAGTAGAGAAAGTGTTGGATAGCGTAGGGGTAACAATTACTATTCCAACTCCAGAGAGTGCAACTGTAGGGAAAGTGTTGGATAGCGTAGGGGTACAAATTACTACTCCAACTCCAGAGAGTGCAACAGTATGGAAAGTGTTGGATAGCGTAGGGGTAAAAATTAGTACTCCAACTCCAAAGAGTGCAACAGTAGGGAAAGTGTTGGATAGCGTAGGGGTAAAAATTAAGATTCCCACTCCAGACAGTGCAACAGTAGAAAAAGTGTTGGATAGTGTAGGGGTAAAAATTACTATTCCAATTCCAGAGAGTGCAACAGTAGGGAAAGTGTTGGATAGCGTAGGGTTAAAAATTACTATTCCAACTCTAGAGAGTGCAACAGTAGGGAAAGTGTTGGATAGCGTAGGGGTAAAAATTAGTACTCCAACTCCAGAGAGTGCAACAGTAGGGAAAGTGTTGGATAGCGTAGGGGTAAAAATTAAGATTCCCACTCCAAAAGGTGCAACAGTAGGGAAAGTGCTGGATAGCGTAGGGGTAAAAATTACTATTCCAAATCCAGAGAGTGCAACAGTAGGGAAATGGTTGGATAGCGTAGGGGTAACAATTACTATTCCAACTCCAGAGAGTGCAACAGTAGGGAAAGTGTTGGATAGCGTAGGGGTAAAAATTACAATTCCAAATCCAGAGAGTGCAACAGTAGGGAAAGTGTTGGATAGCGTAGGGGTAAAAATTAGTACTCCAACTCCAGAGAGTGCAACAGTAGGGAAAGTGTTGGATAGCGTAGGGGTAAAAATGACTATTCAAACTCCAGAGAGTGCAACAGTAGGGAAAGTGTTGGATAGCGTAGGGGTAAAAATTAAAATTCCCACTCCAGACAGTGCAACAGTAGGGAAAGTGTTGGATAGCGTAGGGGTAAACATTAATATTCCAACTCCAGAGACTGCAACAGTAGGGAAAGTGTTGGATAGCGTAGGGGTAACAATTACTATTCCAACTCCAAAGAGTGCAACAGTAGGGAAATTGTTGGATAGCGTAGGGGTAACAATTACTATTCCAACTCCACAGATTGCAACAGTAGGGAAAGTGTTGGATAGCGTAGGGTTAAAAATTACTATTCCAACTCCAGAGAGTGCAACAGTAGGAAAAGTGTTGGATAGCGTAGGGGTAAAAATTACTATTCCAACTCCAGAGAGTGCAACAGTAGAGAAAGTGTTGGATAGCGTAGGGGTAACAATTACTATTCCAACTCCAGAGAGTGCAACAGTATGGAAAGTGTTGGATAGCGTAGGGGTAAAAATCACTATTCCAACTCCAGAGAGTGCAACAGTAGGGAAAGTGTTGGATAGCGTAGGGGTAAAAATTACTATTCCAACTCCAGAGAGTGCAACAGTAGGGAAAGTGTTGGATAGCGTAGGGATAAAAATTACGATTCCAACTCCAGAGAATGCAACAGTAGGGAAAGTGTTGGATAGCGTAGGGTTAAAAATTACTATTCCAACTCCAGAGAGTGCAACAGTAGGAAAAGTGTTGGATAGCGTAGGGGTACAAATTACTATTCCAACTCTAGAGAGTGCAACAGTAGGGAAAGTGTTGGATAGCGTAGGGGTAAAAATTAGTACTCCAACTCCAAAGAGTGCAACAGTAGGGAAAGTGTTGGATAGCGTAGGACTAACAATTACTATTCCAACTCCAGAGAGTGCAACAGTAGAGAAAGTGTTGGTTAGCGTAGGGGTAACAATTACTATTCCAACTCCAGAGAGTGCAACTGTAGGGAAAGTGTTGGATAGCGTAGGGGTACAAATTACTACTCCAACTCCAGAGAGTGCAAAAGTAGGGAAAGTGTTGGATTGCGTAAGGGTAAAAATTACTATTCTAACTCCAGAGAGTGCAACAGTAGAGAAAGTGTTGGATAGCTTAGAAGTTAAAAATAACATACTTTTAAATAAAATAATTATTTAAAATAATTAATAATTTAATTATTAAATAACTCAAAATTACTTACAAATACCAATACATATTTATTAAAAACATAACTACCAATAAATAATTATTTAGCAAAAAAATATTAATAAATACCAATAAATAATAATTAAGGAATATTAATTACCAATTTAAAAATTATTGAACAATTAAATTTTGTATACCAAAAATTAATTATCAAACATTAATTACCAATTAAAAAATCTTAAACAATTACATATTTTTTTAACACAAAATAATAATTATTATACATTAATTACCAATTAATAATATCTTATTAATTAGAAATATCACTAAATAATATTCAAACATATTTAATTACCAATTGATTATTAATCAACAATAAATTATTTTTCATAACCAAAAAAGTATTATTTTAAATATTTACCAATTAATAATTAATCTACAATTAATTAATTATCAATACCCAACTACAAATTTAATAAATACTTAATTAGATTTCAATTACTTCCAACACTATTCCCCTATAAACGCACGAAACACTCAAATAATAAAATAATACAGTTAACATAATTATCAATTAATCAATTATTCAAAACTAATTACCAATTAATAAAAACTTAATTACCAATGAATACTTAATTAACAATAATATAATTAACAATTAATCAATTATTCAAAACTAATTACCAATTAATAAAAATTAATTACCAATTAATACTTAATTAACAATAATATAATTATCAATACCAATAAATAAATATAAATATTACTTAATTACAATTAAATTACTTCCCACCCTCTTCCCTTATAAACCCACAACCCGCTACAGAATTCAAACGCAAAAATTATTTTAAAAAAATTTATAATTCCTAAAAATGTATAATTAATTTCATATTATTAAATTACTTCCCACCCTAATCCCCTATAAACCCACAACCCGCTACAGAATTTAAACGCAAAAAATATTTAAAATTAATTTATAATTCCCAAAAATGTATAATTAAATTCATATAATTAAATTACTTCCCACCCTATTCCCCTATAAACCCACAACCCGCTACGGTACTAAAACACAAAATTAACTTTAAAAAAACCCATTATTAACATATATAAATTGTATACATATATTTTAAAAACAGTAGAACACTTAACAAAAAATAATTAACACATACATATTAAATACATAATAAAATACATAACAATATTAAAAATATCGATATTAGTGACATGGATATTAGTAACATCGATATATTTCATATCGATATTACTAACTTCGATATTACTATCATCGATATAACAAAAATCGATATTACTTACCTTAGGGTCGATATTCTGTCCATCGATATTCTTGACATCGATATTCTGTCCCTACGATATTCTAGACTCGATATTATGGTAGGTCGAAATTAAATTATCGATATTTAGACTGCTCACCGTACCATTCCACATCCTATGGAATGGTTGCTTTGCAATTCAAAAGGGACAATTTTATATTTCAAAAGTACAATGAATCATCATACATAAAAAAAATTATCTCATAGGAATACCATGTTAGACCTGCCATCCTTGGTGTGCTCTTCCCTCCAAAAGTTTTACCTTGCCCTTCTGTTTTCTGAATTTATTTGTGTTGGCATTAGGACTCTGTGCACTTTACCGGTCCTAACTGGTGCTAACCGGTACTATAGTGCTTGTGCTCTCTCTCCCTTAAATATGATAACATTGGTGTACACCTGATTAGCCCATTTATTTGCCTTGTAAGTCCCTACTAAAGTGCTTCTACATTTACCCAGGGCCTGTAAAGTATATGCTACTAGTGGGCCTGCAGCACCCATTGTGCCATCCACTGAAGTAGTACTTTAAAACGTGCCTCTGGTCTGCCACTATAGCCTGTAGTGAAGTTTTTAAACAGACATTTCTACCTGGCAAAGTATACCTTTTGCCAGGCCTCAACCTTCCTTTTTAATACATGTAAGTCACCCCTTAGGTAGGCCCTATAGGCGTGTTGTACAGAGTGCATTCTATTTAACAAGTAGGACATGTGGGTCTCAGTTTTACATGTCCTGTCATTGAAATACTTCTAAAGTCATTTTTCACTACTGCAAAGCCTGTCTCTCCAATTAGATAACATTGGGTTAGCTTATTACATTTAATAAGTGCAAACGTTTGATTGGGAGCTGGTAGAAAGATCATGATTAGACTTGAATGAATTGTAATTTTAAATCCTCTTTAATAGTAAAGTTGGATTTTAAATCACAATTCTAAAGATGTCACTTTTAGACAGTTGTCATATTCGTGCCCAAACACTTTGGGACCTGCTGCCAGCGTCCTGGGTCACATGACTGTGAATGGCTTTGCTGTTGGGGTTTGAGTATTTCTGCCAAACAGTGAGACAAAGGGGACTGGATATAGAAATAATAGACCATCCTGCCAGGATTGATGGAGGGGCAGAGCTGTTCCCTGCTCAACTTAAATTTCAAAAGGACTTGCCTCCAACACACACAAAGGAACCTGGCACTAGACTTTTCTCAACCCAGACGTCTTGAGCCTTGACAGGGGAAGGGAAGAACTTTCCAGAACCATAGGTTTGGCTAGCCCAAGCTTGCCCCGCACTTCAAAGGGTGACACCAGTAATAAATATTGGACCCGCAGAACACCACTCCAGTACACTCCTGGACCTGTGTAAGACTTCAGAGGGACTGCCTGAATTCCCAGAAGACTACCCTGCTGCTACCAGAGGAGTGCAAAGGTAAAAATCTTCGCCAGTCTTGATAGCGATCGGATACCCATCGACAACAGCAACCTACTTGGCTGGAAATCCAGCTTTTCCCCCTCAGAGCTTTGACCTGCCATTGTCAATGACTCCACCAAGACCTCATCCAGCGGCTCCTCAGACACAGCTTACTGCCTGGCCCCTCTGAAATGTACCTTCCCTGGAACTTTTCTTCAACATGTCTTCTAACTCCAAATGTATACCGAGACTGGAGCCAATCAACCTTGTTGTGCATCCAACCCGCGCTCCATTGCACTCAACATTAACTTTTGACTTTGCTCTGGTTTCGCGTGACCAGATACCCACAGTTGGCACTTTGATCTTTTAAGCATTATTTTGCAATAAAAACATAAGTACATTGTAACTCCTGTTCTACTGGTTGGATTTACTTCATTTTTGTTGTCATTTTATTTATTAAATGTACTCTATTTTTCAAAATTAGCTTGGATTTTTTCTTCTGTTGTGTTTTCACTTTATTACTGTTTGTGTGCTGAAAAAATACTTTACACATTGCTTCTAAGTTAAGACTGACTGTTTTTGTGCCAAGCTACTGGACGGTTAAACACAGGTTAAATTAGTGACATCTGTGGTTCACCCTGACAAGGTTTGTGGTTGTTGCTGGACTGGGGCTTCCACCCCTTAAAATCATAAACTGATTACTTACACACCATATACAGAAAGCCATTGTTGTTTATTATGCTTTTAACTGCTGTAAGATTTTTAAATGATTAGTCAAGGACTCAAAATTGTCTTTGCCCATGTTTATTTGATCTAACTCTATCTGGCAGAATGTGCTTCTTTATTCAAAACGTTTTCCCTCGTTGCCTCATGGGGTGGATTAGATGGTGGGCTGGAAAGGAATCAGCCCACCATCTGAGTGGAATAAAGGCTGAGCTGAAAATACCTTCAAAGCTATTCACTTTCCATCCTATTCTCTGCTGACTTGTTAACAGGGCTCTGTACCTCTGGAAACAGCTTCCGCCTCTTCAAAGACACCCCAACTTCGAGGTTTTGTAAAATGGAAGCAGAGAAATTAGTAAGGGAAAGACAGAGAACGGGCAATCACCCAAGGGCCAGTTCCACAAGTTAAGTCCATAATCGAGGCACTTAACTGACTAGAACTGTCAAGGGTAAATACATGATGATGTTTTTGCACTCAGGCCAGAATCTGTTGCAACTGCATTCCATGGTCACTGTGCTGTATGCTCCGAGCTCTGATAGACCCAGAGAGAGAGGCGAGGCAGCCAGATTCTGACCCTGCCTCTGGCCCAGCAGCCTTTAGGGTAAGTGGTTTAACTGAGAACCCTTCAACTGGGTGTGTTATCTCATGAAAGCAGATTAGGTACCAATCCAAGACTTCCATTAGAGCGTGGGCATAGCCATCATGAACCAGCTTTGAAGCACATATAAAGTATGTAGCAGAGTCTACCTTGAACAGTTTGTAGCTGCCTGCCAGCGCAGTCTTCACTACTCTGAACATAGGAGGTTGGTGCTGTGAGTCAGATAACGAGGGGTAGCCCACAAGACCACCTTTCAAGTGTACCTACTCTGCATGCAAATTACACGGATGACCAGACGGGCCAAGGAAATTAGGGTGCTGTTGGTGGAATCTGAAACAATAGACAACACCACTGAGTGTTGGGTTCACTCTTTTCTGGGAAAATAGGAATACTACTAAATACATTGATGAATATTTAAGCAACAAGTTCATGCTTCCTCCTAGCTAGGGTGACTTATGCCTCCTTTACAAGTGCATGTACCTCCTGTACTTCATATTGCAAAAGTGAAATTTCATTACAAACTGAACTTAGATCAGTTACAAAGGTCCAGATGTACCATCATTATGAACAGTGATTTCCTAATTGTGATGATCTAAGAATTCAATTCAATTCAGTTGTTTTTATACAGTGCATGGCTACATGACCAGGCCTCCCAGCACTAGTTGCAATATCCTCACCGAGATACCATTGTGAACCAATTGACTGATTTCCTCTCTTCAGAAAAGTAGTGTTTTTTAAAGATTTTCTGAAACATACTTCAAATTGCTGACTTCTAAGGTAGTCTGGAAGGGCGTTCCAAAGCACAGATACAAGGTACACAAAGGAGCGGCCTCCGCTTCTCGCTCTTTTCATAGTCACAATTAGGAAATCGCTGCGACCTGCGTCATGAATATTAATGAGGCAGGTCACAATTTATGACCCATTAGAAATGACAGCCATCACAGTGATGGTGGCCTGCTGGGGTCATCAACAATTTTTTTTTTTTAAGTAAAATGAGCTGCATTTTAAAATAAGTTAATTAAATGCTTACGTTTTGTTTTTTAAGAGTAGGCAGTGATCCATGGGACGGCGTGCAAACAGAATATCAAGTTTAAAATACTGAGTTGTACAAATATCGAGTCTGAAATATCGTGGTTCAGAAATATCGACAGCAAGAATATCGTGGTCAAGAATATTGAATTAAGATAAGTGATATCGATTTTAAAAATATCTAAGTGTTTAATATCGTTTTCAAAAATATAGTTGTCAAAATATCAATATTTTAATTAGTGTTATGTATTTTAGTACATGTTTTAAATATATGTGATGTATTTTTTTTGTATAAGAATTGTTTGTATTTTTAATATATGTGGTACATTTTCAGTAGTTATTATTTTTTTTTATTTGAATTTTGTGTTTTTAGTTCTGTAGCAGGTTTTGGGTATATAGGGGCATAGGGTGGGAAGGGAAGTAATACAATTATTTTAAATTAATTGATAATTATTTATTAATTAACATTTGTTTAACTGAGATGTCATAGTGTTAAATGTGTAAAGTAATTTATTATTAATAATTAATAATTTGTTCTTAATTAACAATAGCTATTTAATTTGTAATTTATTATGGTAATTGTGTAATTAACTTTAGGTGTGTCTTTTTGTGTTTATACATGTAAAGGGTGGCAAGTAATTTATTTTTCATTGGTAATTATTTATGGTAATTGTGTAATTATTTTAGGTGTGCGTTTTGGGGTTGATGGGGTAAAGGGTGTTAAGTAGTTTATTTATTTTTTATTAATAAGTATTTGTTAATTGATAATAATTAAATTAACTGAACATTTATTATGGCAATTGTGTAATTAATTTTAGGTGTGTGTTGTGGAGTTTATAAGAGTAATGGATGGGAAGTAATTTGTGTTTAATTATTAATATATAGGGGCCGATTCCGATCCGGGTCGGACAGCTGTCCGAGAGCTGTCCGTAGTCTTACCTTGCGACCGACACGTACCCGTAGCCGGACTGTCCTGCTGATGAAGTACGATGCGCATAACTGCCAAATCACCAGACCGACACGTAGGCTGTGATTCAAGCTCCATTCTCCGTCCGAGCCGTAACTCCTAACGCCGAACCGAGTCGCCCGGAAGCAGTATCCATAGCAGTTTCTGCCCTGACAAGTACGATGCGTACTTCCTACGCGCTGGACAGGTCGCCACGTATGGCACGTCACAGCATCTGGAAAAGAAGCATATCAGCTACGATTCGCGCCACAACTCAATCCACAGCTATGAGACGGACCAGCTTGCAACGGGTACGAGACGGAGCAACAAGCAGTGTGTACATCACTCATAGGGGACCTGTTGCCCATCACCCCTGGCACCCACACTCATAGGGTTTATGTTGCCCATCACCCCTGGCACCCATACTCATAGGGGACCTGTTGCCCATCACCCCTGCCACCCCCACTCATAAGGGACCTGTTGCCCATCACCCCTGCCACCCCCACTCATAGGTCTTATGTTGCACATCACCCCTGCCACCCCCACTCATAGGGGACCTGTTGCCCATCACCCCTGCCACCCCCACTCATAGGGCTTATGTTGCCAATCACCCCTGCCACCCCCACCCATAGGATGGGTGATGCGCCACACATCCATCATACTCCAACATTAGGTATGTCAGCAAAGTACATCCCCCCCTAACATCATGACAACAGTGTGTAGTCTGTGACAAATGCCCAAAACAGTGATTATGACTTCGAACATACAATGTAACTACCAGCACATGTGTGACCAAAAAATGATTGTGGCCTAAACAAGGCAAGCATCACTATAGCACTGTGTCAATGTAAAAATGACACCCCCTCACTGTGTAGAACAAAAGTTAAGTGTGGGGTTCCAAACTGCAACAAATGTCGAGCATTGTGGTGATGGGGTCTAAACCCCCCCTCATCACAGTGACCAAAAGGTAAGTGTCATCATGGTCAAAGCTGCAAATGCCAAACAGCATGTATGATTCCCGGTCCCAACACATTAAACACTTTTGGGGCAAACTAGTGGTGGTGTCCCATACACACAGAGATGTGGTGAGGCTAACAGTGCAGTGAAAAAAAAACATACTCTCGGCCATGTGCAGACAAGCACCACACATGGGGGCTGACAATGCATACAGTGTACAATGACACAAGAGCAGAAATGACTATCACAAAGCATACACACATCTCGAAAATAGACACACTAATCAAAACAACCTGTGTAGACTGTAGGTGTCAGGTCACAAACTCCCATTCCATGCCAGCAATGGCACCTAACAAACAGGATGAATGTGCAGAATGATGTGATATGACTCACAGGGACAGCAGGGAAAATCACAGAAACAGCATCCAGACAATGGCCCACAACAGCAATACCAATGCACTGATGCAGATGCACAAACACAAACAGGCAACCTCACACTGCACATCTGACACAACATGTGTGTGTGTGTGTCTCAGTATCCACAGGCAACTACACAACACATGAGGGGGGCTGAACCACAGTGACTCAGATGTGGACACAGCGCCATACAAGAGTAAACCATCATTGGGACCCCCTTAGTGGGCAATCAGGCATTGTGAGATAAGATGGAGCACACAAGACACATGTGACACAAGCTGGAATGAACACAAACTAACACAGCAAGAGACTGACACACAACAGCACTACCCCCAGGGACCAGACATTGGGGTGACACAAGCATGCATGACACCTCCACTGTGATGATAAAGGTAGATGTCTTACAAACTGTGAAAACCAGACATGTGTCCTGTGCCACAAACGTACATCACATCCACACAAACACAAATCACTCAGCATGGCCCGTCATCCATGGACAAACAGGAGCTAGGGGCCCATCCATGCAAACATTTACATCAGTCCACCCTTAACACCACACACCCTGAACAGCAACAATGTGCATCTGTGAAGCCCACATGAACAGGTGACCTTGCACATGCACCCATGACAAACACAGGAATGTTGGGAGGAACTAAGGTGCACAGACTCATCACACAAGGACAGTTTACAACCCTGGTGAATGACAGACATACTGCACAGTATGCGGTACCTGGCCATGATGTCAAAGCTCACGTACCCTTCAGAATACCTCCCACATTCCCAGGACAATGCAGAAGCCAAGGAGAACCACAAGGCACACATGCTGACACCTGCAAACATTGCAGCCCTGAACCCGACAAGTGGGAGCAGTCACACACACATACACATGTCTCAATCACTGAAAGGTATCACCTAGGGACAACTACATGATATTGCGAACTAACAAGTGCCTTGGGGACCCCTGAATGTGTCCCATCTGCGTCTGACAACATCACCACAACTCAGAACTGAAAAATCCCAATGATGAAACACCAATTAACATTAGTCTGTCATGCACCCACACATCTGGTAGCCCATGGCAAAGTTGTGGGATGAACACAGTACCACTCAGAAAGCATAAACAACAGGAACATATCAAGGGAACACTGACTGTGTATGAAAAGGGATGTGGACACGCTCACACAACACACACCATGGGCCCAGGCTATGTCATGGAACAACACACTTACTTGAGGGGACTCAACTCCTGTGGAAGCCCAGCTGTGCCAAACAGTCACAGCACGTCTCACTCATGTCAGCAGAACACTTGGTCAGTCAGCCATCAGTTACCACACAATGAAGGCTCTGGTCACAACAGCCTGGGTACGTGAGTCTCCCCTAAGTCATCTGCACATACTCAACACATATGTACGGCAAGTTGCACAGAGGACCCAGTTGCTCCTATACCAATGATGCCCACACCTGTAGGTCCAGTGGTGATGTGCCCAAAGTCAGGGAAATAGACAAATTGGACAATAGGTAGCACATCATATGTGCATGGGTGCAAGCCACAGATGTGACCATGCAAATGAAATGTTGACAGAGATGTCCACAAATTGTTGATCATGACACACCCAGTTAGCTGCAAAGGATGACATGGACACCGACCAGAATAGAATACATATCTCATGGACCACATGGAGTACCTCACATCAACACCTCAGTTTTCAACATTGGAAACCAAGCATTACAGGTGCAAGGGCATACTAAACATCATCAACCCAATGTACAGCTAAATCAAGTTCACAAGGATAAAGAAAAAAGCTTTATTCAGCATATGAAAATTTAAACATCCGTTCAAACAAAAGGCCAATGGCCAGTCCATTATCAAAT
Source organism: Triturus cristatus (assembly GCF_964204655.1). Taxonomy (NCBI): domain Eukaryota; kingdom Metazoa; phylum Chordata; class Amphibia; order Caudata; family Salamandridae; genus Triturus; species Triturus cristatus. Next base: position 1,171,548,859 of record NC_140591.1, on the reverse strand, counting down.
GACAAGGAGTGAACTTGAGTGACAACTGTCACACGTTGCTTGCCTGCACTGGTAAGGACAGGGGACATCCCCTCAGAAGGGCATACATGGGGGCAGGCCAGGCACCGCAGGGACAGGATCAGGGCGCAGAAGAAGGAGGCGGCAGTGAAGGGGTGGTGGATGCAGGAGAGTCACTTGCAACTGCAGTGGAGCTGACTGAAGTGGTGGGTGCAGTCACAACTCTGGGGCACAGTTCAGATGGGGTGGGTGCCAGCACAACTTCATTGGGCAGGTCAGACGGGGTGGTCATGGACTCCACTGCAGTGCCTAAATCCATGTGAGCGGAATGGGGTGCAGGTGAGGTCGGCAGGACAGAGGGGGGGACACGGTCCCCACATCAGTGGCACTAACTGTCTGACCGGGTGTGAAGGAGCAAGTGATGGGGGGGAGGGCCTCAGCATTTTGGGGATGGTGTATCTGTGGATGGGGGAACCCAGGGCAGGATGTGGCGGGGAAACCGCTGGAGTGGTGGCCTGGGGGATGGAGGATGGACACTTCGCCTTGGAGCTGCGTGGCGGCGGTGGGGTCTTGCTCTTCTGGCTCCGGGGGGACTTGCGGGTGGGGGCCTCAGTCTGACTGCGCCTGGGGGAGGGTGTCTGGGTGTGGGGGGCACTCCCCTCTGTGTGTGGGGACTTCCTCTTCCCCTTGTAATCTGGATCTGCTGGGTCGGTGGGGAAGAGGCCAGGGTCACAGAGGAAGAGCTTCTGTGGAGATGGGGTTGCAGGTGAGGCAAAGGAAGGGGGCTGGGAGGATTAGGTTTCAGAGGACTGCAGAGTGGTTGTGGATGACTGTGTGTGTGTCTGCAAACCATCCCCTGTGAGTGTGGTATCAGTCCCCTGCGCTTGCTTGTGTGCACGTCTAGCCCTTGGTTTGGGTGTTTGCGTGATGCCCATGTCTGTGGCTTTGTGAGAATGTGCAGGAGTGTGTGTGCTTGGGACAAGTAGGCTGTTAGGAATCGTGGGTGGTGCAGGGGTGGGAGGGGTGCGGGACTGTTGGAGGAGGAACTCTGCTGCCGTCAGGGAGGAGGCCACGGACTGATTGATCCTCTGTAGGGCAGACATGCCCGATAAAATGCCCTCCATGAACTACACCAGTTGCGTCAACTGACCGGTGTGTGCATGGAGGACACTCAGCATCAATGTCTGCCCTACATGGATCTGTCTAAGTAAGTCCACAGACTCCTCACTCAGGGCAGCAGGGGACACAGGGGCAGGGGGTGCAGTGCCTGGCACAAAGGAGACATGCTCCTGAACACGGGAGCCTCCATGGACCTCTGTGATGTGAGCCGATGGGAAGGTGGTGACAGCCTCACTAGCTGGGGTTTGGTGGCTGTTGACACCCGCCTCCACAAGGGAGTCATCCTCAGAGCTGCTGTGGCCCTCAGCTGGGGTGGATGGTGATGACGACTCCTCGGTGTGGCTCCACTCGCCTTCTGTGCCACTGGGTCCCCCCGACTCCTCTCCTTCTGTCCCTGTCAGGCTCTGTGGCTCCTCCTGGTCCGTGGAGCTGTCCCCTCCTGTGGCCATGGATGTATCTGGATAGGAATAGGAAGAAAGAGAACAACATCAGTCACCTGCACTGACTGCACACACCACAGTGAGTACATCACATCACAGGGCAAGGCCTGGCATCATCAGCTGAACACTGCTCAACGTGCCAACACTGTTTAGAATTAGCCAATTGTCATTCTCAACATCAACCATGGCACACATATCCCTCCTTGACTTGCACCCATATCTCTGTTGCATGTTGGATGCTAATACCCCAATGTCCCGACATGCACCACCCACACATTAGTTGGACATGCAAGTGAACATGTAGGAGTATGTCACTATACACACAGCACATCTCTTGCCACTGACTCAGTACAGGTGTCCGGATGAAGAGATGGGCAGAGACTCATTTCACATGCTTGTGATGCATGCCAGCAACACACACTATGATGTTCTCATGTCCTGATAGTCAATGCCACAATGGGGTGCATGGTGCACACTTGAACACAATGCAGGATCACTCATAGCAAGTTAAATGCCATGGTACTGGCATGCCTGGAAATTCAGTCAACACTGTCTCCTGTCACAGGGGCAGGGCATTCAGACAACAACAGTATGCACTGTGTCACAATCATAGCTCAGGGGGATAGCTAACTTTGCAGATGACAAGTGCAGTTGCCCATCCCCTGCAAACAACATATCCAGGACCCAGAAGACCCCACATCATGCAAATCAGACATATGAGTCTCTGCAAATACAACTCCCTGTACATTAGCACATTACAGTCTGCCTTGCCTGTAACCCAGCTGCCTGAAGTACACAGTTGCATACACCATTGTTCGCTGTCAGATGATCACACACCTATATGTCACACAGGTTTTGTCTCTCACAGTCACATCTCAGATGTCCTGCTGACCCTCAAAATCATGGACACCCCAGTTGTACGTAACAGGAAGCCACACCATAATGACACAGAGGCAGACACCTGAACGCACATGTCACTAAGCACAACCTGTAAGTTGATACACAGGAGTGGGATTACAGAGTGTTTCTAAATGCCCTTGAGGAGGCATGACTGCCAGGTCTACGTGAAACAGTGTTTGTCCCTGGACAGTAGTCATGTGGCTAAGCAAGTGTGACATACTTCATACACATACTCCTGAAGCCCACAAATTGGAGTCCCCTGCTGCATGGCTTTGTTTGAAATACGCCAGCCGCATGTGGTGAGTCAGACCAGCAATTGGAACACATATCAAGGGCACACACAGATCACATGTCAGATCCCAGGCATTGGGTAAACAATTGAACCACCCATGAAACACATAACAGAGTCAAGGGAACAGATGCTGTCCGGAAGCTGAATCATAGCTGACTGCAGGGACACAGTGCCCTAGTGACACGAGCAACAGACTGTAGGGGCCACACCTGTGGAACAGATGAGGAGGGTGCATCACACAATTGAGGGACCTGAGTATTGGACTACAAGACCTACGTAATGTGGAAGTGTGACCAGGCCAAAAGACTGCAATTAGCATGTCAGACATAGTACACAGATTAGGCATAGACTTACCCCCTCCTTGCTGCAGTCTGGCCTTCAGCTGCCTATCCAGGTCCGGGAAGACCACTGCCAGGATCCGGAGCATGTGGGGGGTCAGGGTCCAGTGTCCACCCCTCCTGCGAGGAGGTGACAGCTTCAGCTTGTGATCCTTCGGGTCCAGCCCCGAAGGTCCTGCCACCTCTTCTGGTAGTTGCGGATCCGGCGCTTGTAGACCCCCACCGAACGAACTGCCTGGGCGATGGTCAGCCATATCTCCTGCTTCTGGTGGGCATCAACCTGTGAGGATGACATAGTTAAAAGTCCATTAACACACATGCCCCATATTTGTGCTGTACACATTTGGATATACATGTCATCATCACAAAGCAAAATGAGTTACACAGGTAGTGCAACCATGGGACAGGACAAATAACCTGCATGTCTGACATGTTAACAATGCCTGGAAAGTTTAAGCTTGCACTAATGCACTTTAGCAGCAGAACACCTGTTCATTACATGTACCTACACACTTTGGGGGATGAAAGTACTCAGTGAGAATGCTTGCCACTGGTGTACACACTGCTAATACTGCTAGTCAGACAACATGCATAATTAGAAAGGCAGTGGACTGCACACTCACCTGCTCCCCTGGTTTCCCATACAGCTTGCTGTACTGTAGAAGGAGCCCATCCAGCAGGGCCTGGTTCTCCTCCTCAGTGAAGGCTGGGGCCCTCTCCAGAGTACATGCCATAGCAGGAGCCAGAGGATGCAGAGACAGCAGCAGTGGTAGCCGGGATGTGGTCCAGTAGCATGTAGTGCAGGCAAGTGAGCTCCCTGGGGGCCAGCCAGCCTTATATCTGTGCTGCAGAGGCAGACTCTGTGCCATGTGTCCCCAGTGATAGGTCCAACACGGTTGCATTCTATGAATCTGGCCAATCCATGGAACTCGTACACGTCTTCCGCATCGTTCAAATCTTCACCTTCATGAAACCCTAGGTATTGCAACATTGTTGTTGGCATCCAACTGAATTTCCAGCACACAACTCGTACAAGTTTTGAATCTGCATCCGTCTCCATGACAGTCCAGGGCCAATGGGTGCGCCCGGCTCGGTCAACTGACTGTACAACGCGCATTTTGAAAATACACATGCACCCGTCTCCATACGATTCAATGGCCAAGGCGTACGCCTGTCTCGGACCATGCCTGCCCGACGCGCATGCATGATAGTCACCTGTGTCGGACCTCATTGCAGTCAATGGCAAAGCGTACGCACGGCTCGGTCATGAACCGTGCAATGCGTACGCATTGTCACCTGCGTCGGACCTCATTGCAGTCAATGGCAAAGCGTACGCACGGCTCGGTCATGAACCGTGCAATGTGTACGCATTGTCACCCACGTCGGACCTCATTGCAGTCAATGGCAAAGCGTACGCACGGCTCGGTCATGAACCGTGCAATGCGTATGCATTGTCACCCGCATCGGACCTCATTGATGTGACTATTTGACGGATTCAACACACAATTACTTGCCAGGGACACATGTGCACACCTACCACACTACAGCATTGGTCACACAGTGTCCCATGCATTGTAAGGCTGCATTCCCTGTGTGTTGGGGGGGCAACATTTGGTTTGTTATGTGTCACTTTTGTTCAGCCACTCCCAGTCTGTGCACGTGTTCATGGGGGCAGAATCCTTTGTGTGTTGTGCACATTACCACTGTGATGTGCAAATGTACAGTAATGGGCATGAGTCACGGACAGAGTTGCAGGTTGGATATGTTTAGGACATGTCACATACACCCTGAGTCCTGAGGATGATGGCATGTATGTCTCAGTGAGACCTGTAGCCACAATTCTGATGTACACCCACAGTCTATGTGCATGTTGTGTCTCATATGTGGCTGATCAAATGTGCCCAATAGAAGACAGTCTCTACATCCATGTGGTATATGCAGCAACCTTGATGGTGTGTGTGTGTCTAAGAGACGTACATTTAGGGCCTGCAGGGACAACAGTGGCCACTACCTGTGGGACTCACGCTTGCCTTGTGGTGTGTACATGATATGCCATGTCCATGCCAGTGTCGATGTGGCAATACAGGGACCCTGGGTATCTGCATGGTAAAGATCTGTGATGCCTGGGAGACATCAGGCCTCACTTGTCACTGTGGTGTGTGTTTGTAACGTCACAGCAGTACATAGGTCGGGTGACACAGCCCAATGATTGGCCATTGCACTACATGGGACTTATGTGGACATGTGGAATTGAGATGTAAGGTGATGGTCATGTAGGTGACATATGTGTCCATGCCCAACAGCAAACACCTCAGTACATTGTGTAATGTCATGATGTATCATGTGATATTGAGCCTGGTCATGGCCACATGGGTGGATGAACCGACAATCTTCCTTTGTTCATCTCTGGTCTGCAGGGCACCAGCTGTTCATCGACCGTTCCCAGACCTTCAAACCATGCAGGAACGCGACTGCATCCGACGGTACCGCTTCACCAGGCCACTGATTGAGGAGTTGGCGGAGTAGTTGGCGCCACATCTGCTACCTGGCCGGACATTCCCTACAGCACTGACCCCAGAGGTGAAAGTGATGGCAGCCCTGCACTTCTTTGCTACTGGTACCTTCCAGTACACTGTGGCTACAGCAGGTGGGATGTCGCAAACTATCTTTAGTCGTGTGCTACGCGATGACTTGGAGGGGATGTTGCATTTCCTTGAACTGTACATCAAGTTCCCTAGCCCAGCTGAACTCCCTGAAATAAAGGATGCCTTTTATACACTGGGGAGGATGCCGAACGTCATCGGATCTATTGATGGGACACATGTGGCCCTGATACCACCACAGGCACATGAGCAGGCATACCGGAACAGGAAACATTTCCACTCGATCAATGCTCTGGTGGTATGTCTTGCAGACATGTGTATCACACATGTGTGTGCACGGTTCCCTGGTTCTGCGCATGATGCCTACATAATGAGGAGTAGTTGCATTGCAACGCTGATGTCACAGATGCCAGATCAGCGTGCCTGGCTTGTCGGTGTGTACTGACTGTTTATCATTGTGTGTGTTTGGCAATGTTGTATTCCGCACTCCTACAAAACTCAGCTACTTGTTCATTTTTTTGTGTGTTGGTGACTCCGGATACCCCAACATGCCGTGGTTGCTGACACCCCTCAGGAACCCTGTGACACCAGTCGAGATGCGCTACAATGAGGCACATGGTCGGAGCAGGAGGGTGATTGAGCGGACATTCGGCCTCCTGAAAAGCCGCTTTCGCTGCCTGGACAAGACCGGAGGGGCCCTCCCACATGAGCCTGCAAAGGTGTGCAAAATTATCCTTGTATGCTGCATGCTACACAACATGGCAGTGCGGAAGAAGGTGCCTCTCATCCAGGATGACAATGACCAACCTCCGCCACCTGTGGAGGATCCCGGCCTGGGCCACAATGCCAGTGATGACGAGGATGAGGATGACGTCCGCTCACAGCTCATCAACAACTTCTTCACCTGAATGTGAGTTTTCATTGGTTGTTATGTCAATGTATGGAGTTAGCCTGGAATGTGTTGTGGCTGTTCTGTTGCTGTCTGAGTGTGTCTGTGTGCCACTTGACTGGATGCGTGCAGTGATGTGTTCATTCAGGTGGTGTGTACTCCACAATAGGGTAGTACTGCTAACTTGTTTCTGTGTAGGTTTCTTGTGACATGTTTTGTGCATGTGTATTGCATTTCTCTCCTGTTCTGCTGTGCTTTTGACTGTGTCTTGTGTCTGTCCTTCACAGGGTAATTAGCCCGTTGTTTGGTCAACAATGACCCCCAACACCCAGAATCTGACACCAGTGTGGGAGTAGTCAATTGACATCAAGTGATGTGCCACACACCCTTGGACTACAATTCTCAGACACTCTGTGACCGTGTGTCCACCGTAACGTACAATTGCCTTGCTGATGTGTAATGAACCTGTGCTATGCTTTGTTAGGTGCGTTGTCTGTCTTGCCACATCTGAGTGACATTTGTTTACCTCACCTGTGGACTTGTTACCAATGACTGTGGATAGGTGTTGTGTTTGTGCATACCTATGTGTTTCAGGTCAACATCATTGTGTGGGATGAGTAACATGGCCATGGTGAGTATGTGTTGTGCTGCCATAGTGGTGTGTTTCCCTCACATGTGTCACATCACCATGACTCACCTAACATTGGTCACATTGTTGCAGTATTTGGCATGCACTGTGTTGTGTAGCAGATCGACATCTCCATGACACATGACAAGTTGGAATCACAACAGAGGCAAGTATGGTGTACTGGTGAGTTTATTTTCAAACATGTGTGAGGAAAGTGCACAGGATGGTGGGTGCTGTACAGTGGGTTTGGAATCCAAAGTTCACATTAGAGTTGGAAGTGCTGGTAGATGAAATGTCCAGAGTAAAGTCCACAGTCATCTGCTACATTGGACCAACATGAACCCTCCATGTAATGTGGGCGAGTTGTGTGTGATTGAACAAGGTGAACGGGTTGCGCACAAAGAACATTGTCCAGAATAGGTTTAGATGCCCTGGAGGATGTGCTGGGACATCTGCCTCTCACATGTCCTTCTTCGGACGACCCCTCTTCTTCTTGGGGGGGATCCTCATGTGCAGGCCTCTGCGGTGCAGGGGACTCTCCGCCAGAGAAGTAGAGAGGGGAGGGGGCAAGGGAGTACTTATAGGAAATGGGCAAGGGGTCTGAGATAACCTTTCCAAGGGCATGCCCTTACCATGCATGAATTTACAACGAAAATCGTTGTAAAGGTATGCGTGATAAAGGAATATTCATGGTAAAGGTTATGCGTGGTAATAGCATTCGCATTGTAACGCATGCACGGTAAAGGCATGCGCTGCAACGGAATGCGTTGTAACGTCATACAACTATGTGGTCTCCAGTGTGTAGTTACACCACCCACAAATATGACAAAATATATGGCTGCCAGAAGCACCACTGTTCTGTGGCTGGGCTATAGTTTAAAGGCACTGCAGTAAAACATGACACGGAAAAGTCCCTTTGTGTCATGTAGTAACAACTGTTTTTATAAATTAATAACTCACCCCTAGAGAGTACCTAGTAAGCCCATAATACAGGGTGCCTTATAAATTTTAAAAAGCAATGACTGAAGGTCAGAAAGTGATTTCCACTGGGTAGGTTCAGCTACATTTTTCAAAAGAATAGCTTAAATGGAATTCAAATATTTATTTTCCATCTTCATCTGGGGAAATGTCACAGATGCCAGATCAGCGTGCCTGGCTTGTCGGTGTGTACTGACTGTTTATCATTGTGTGTGTTTGGCAATGTTGTATTCCACACTCCTACAAAACTCAGCTACTTGTTCATTTTTTTGTGTGTTGGTGACTCTGGATACTCCAACATGCCGTGGTTGCTGACACCCCTCAGGAACCCTGTGACACCAGTCGAGATGCGCTACAATGAGGCACATGGTCGGAGCAGGAGGGTGATTGAGCGGGCATTCGGCCTCCTGAAAAGCCGCTTTCGCTGCCTGGACAAGACCGGAGGGGCCCTCCCACATAAGCCTGCAAAGGTGTGCAAAATTATCCTGAAGGTCAGAAAGTGATTTCCACTGGGTAGGTTCAGCTAAATTTTTCAAAAGAATAGCTTAAATGGAATTCAAATATTTATTTTCCATCTTCATCTGGGGAAATCCTGGAAAAGCCATTCAAAGTTATGTGACATTGAATTTTAAAAATCTGATTTCACCATTAAATCAGATTTTTGATAGTTTTTGTGGAAAAGTACTTTTATAAAAAATTGCTATAGGCTACCTAAGCGAAATCGGCTTAAAACCAGTTCTGCCATTCATCACAACTCCAGAGCAGGAATACAGATGCTCGTCCAGGAAGGTAACAGCTATATTTCAGAAGACAATGTATTATCTATGACCCCAGGAAGGACAGAGTGGTGTTACCTGCTTGCAACTTAGCAGGTGCTTGCCATTTGGGAGGGGTGCAGTACAGTTGGCAGAAAAAAAGGTGTCTTTACCATTTCTTCTTTTCAATTGGAGTTGCCGGAGAGGGTTTTTCCTATTAATTCCCAAGACCCTTGTAGCTAGTCTGTCTGCAGTCATGTGGGGGAGAGAACCAGCTTGCGCCATGTCAGGATCGTGGGGAACTTATTTATATAGGGAAATGGCTAGAAAGCTGAAGAGAAGCATGCTTGGTGGCAGAAGGGTTCTGATATTTTTAAAGAGGATACCCTGGGCAATTTACAGTAAGGCAAAGAGGAAGTACCTGCAAAACAAATTGGGCGCAGAGAGAGTGAAAGTTTGCAGTATTGACTAGGGAAATGATTCCAGTCAGTGACTAGTGGGCAGGCTAAATCTGGTCATCATCCACCATCTCCTTGGAATATTTACACAAAGGAAGGTGCACTCAGATGACAAAGTCCAGATCGATATATATACTCAAAGTTTTCTTGATCTTCTTTTTTATTGAGCAAAAAGGACAGCCAACGCGTTTCGTTCCTAAAACACAGGAACTTCTTCAGGGCTGTAATCAATATATAGAACAACATATATAAACAACAACATATATACTCACAATACATATACAATACAACATATAAAAATTATTTGAATTACCACATAAATATCAAATCCAAAAATAACAAGACCAACCTAACAAACAAAATATATATGTACACATACCAATATGTTAAAATACTATACACATAGAATCTTTCTGATCTGAAATCTTCCATCCCACGAACGAGAAAAACAAATTTATGTAAAACTGTACATATCAAAATAATGAAACAAGGAGAAAGAGAGAAAGAGAATCAACCGAATTAGAGAAAATATCTCAAAGTCACAAAAGCAATTGCTAATACAAAGAGATAAAGAAAAAAAGAAGGAGAAAAAGAGAAAGAATAAAACAGAAGGAACAGGTCCATTTTATGTATAACCAAGTCTAATAGAGGTCTAACCAAAAACTATGAATAAAAAATAATAAGTAATAACAAACAAAGTAAAAAACAGAGGAAAAATTGCGAATAAATAGGCTCACCACGGAGTTGGTTACAAAAGAAAATCACATTCCATAGTCGTTGAGTCAAAGAATTCCCAGATCAAAGTAACGTGTCGCAAATTAAGTGTATGGTAACACGTCTGAAACATGAAAGTTAAAAACCAATAGCATCATGGGCGCACAAAGACCCAATTGCATCATGAATAAAACAATAAATACACAGTTGTATAGTGTGATTTAAAGATCTAATCTAAAATCACATTGCGATACACTCACCTTAAAATATAAAGGTAAAGACGATATCACTTGACGGTATAAAGTAATAAGTTGCAACCAATGTTCACTCATATTAGTAAAAAATCCATTGTTGGACCAAATTATCTACGAAAAACGAGAAAATATTCTCACCACCACTGTATAACAGTGTAATATAAATAAAAATACATCATTAAAAAAACACCAGAGACCAGAGTATGATGTCTTGTAATTTAGGAAGGTAAGTGCAAGTGTGTAAATAAACACATACATGTACCTAACGACATAATCGACAAAAACATGAATTAATAAAAGGCAGAGGGTAACCTATCTAGAAATTAACAATGTGTAATTATTATGCATATTAAAGTATATTATTAAAACATCAGAGATCAAAGTAAATGTCTTATGATTTAAGACAATGAGTGTAAAAAATGCATATTAACACCTACAAATACCTCCAGGCATTGCCAACGGAAAAATATATATATATATAAAGTTAGTAAAAGAACGAGGGTAACCTGTCTAGAAGTTAAACGATGTATAACTCTTGTGCGTTTATTAACAGTGTCATAACGCCAGAGACAATTATCCTAAGGAGAATACTCCTACCATTTTCCAAATGAAACCACTACATGAGTTAGTGCCAGCCCGGGGTCCCCATGTGGCAAACAAAACCGTGCACATGTGTTACAAAAACCCACAGTCCCATGAGATCATTTCAGAAGAACGCAAACATGCCGCACAATCGGCGGAAAACTCAACAGTCCCCATAATTCATGATTCAGAAAATAGTCACATTTAATACAAAAGCGGCGCAATAATAAGGCAACTACATCATTCATAATCCAGAAAACAATAACATTTAGTACAAAAGCGGCGCAGTCATAGGGCAGCTACATCATTAGTACCCACACACGAAACCATGTACCACAAATGATCGTCCATCAACCAGCGACAGATACATCACAAAAAGTATTGCCCATAATTGGAATGACATATAAGGGTCCCCAATACTCCTACATCAAAGGACCAAAATGTTTGAAACAGTAATGCCTTCGCTATCACTAATCCGGCTGACCGGACTCACCCCTGCGTTCAATATCACTAATCCGGCTGACCGGACTCACCTCTGCGTTCAATAGATATCCGACGGTATGGTAACCGGAAATGCAGCAGCACAGCAAACGGACCCATACTTCCTAGGTCGGTTTAAATATACCGGACAAAACGTGCGTCGCCGTGGAGCAGTGGTATCAAACTAGTGGAGGGACAAGAATGGCATAACTAACGGCGCGGCCATCTTGGAACGTGCATAATGGTCAACAGTCCTATAGGAGTTTCACATTGTTCCTCCTTATAAGAGTACAGATATTGTATATATCAACAAAGTGAGCAACATAAAAATCAATAACCCAAGTATCAATCGAACAAGATAGCATGTTTGATTAATATCTGCATCATAATAACCGATGCATTTTCAAGATTGCCCTCCCAATCCTTTAAAAGCTCACTGCTAAGATCCTCAAAGGTCGGGAAGATTAGTATTCTAAGTCCTCTTGGGACTTTTTTGTTTTCTAAATACTGTTGGAGCGTTACCCCGTCCCACCAGCGGGATAATTCCTGCTTTTTTAGGCTAAAATACTCTCCATATGTTGGTACAGATGCAGCCTACATATTATATGGGCCATTTTTACATACACGACCTCCAGCATTTCTAGTCTTATATAGCAGCCTGTTACCGTCGGCATTTCCATATGTAGATCATATGAAGGTTATACGGACCTGTTGGATGTCCACTTGGTTCTCTTCAACACATTTTAAACAAAGATGGCCTTGTAATTAGTATGGCTCTCTTTTACTCTGTTATTCCATTCATGGAATTGACTTATTGGTATGGGTGATTGATCTGTATAGCTTGAATATTCTTTTGCTTTTTTGTAAACAAATTAACAGGTGATTTATTTACCTATACAAATACTCCTTTAATATGGCCACACGGCTTGCCATGACACTTTTTGTTTTATATTTATTTTTATTTTTATTTTTATTTTTGTTGAAAATTATCGTCATGATAATTATTATATTTATCTTGTTCGATTGATACTTGGGTTATTGATTTTTATGTTGCTCACTTTGTTGATATATACAATATCTGTACTCTTATAAGGAGGAACAATGTGAAACTCCTATAGGACTGTTGACCATTATGCACGTTCCAAGATGGCCGCGCCGTTAGTTATGCCATTCTTGTCCCTCCACTAGTTTGATACCACTGCTCCACGGCGACGCACGTTTTGTCCGGTATATTTAAACCGACCTAGGAAGTATGGGTCCGTTTGCTGTGCTGCTGCATTTCCGGTTACCATACCGTCGGATATCTATTGAACGCAGAGGTGAGTCCGGTCAGCCGGATTAGTGATATTGAACGCAGGGGTGAGTCAGGTCAGCCGGATTAGTGATAGCGAAGGCATTACTGTTTCAAACATTTTGGTCCTTTGATGTAGGAGTATTGGGGACCCTTATATGTCATTCCAATTATGGGCAATACTTTTTGTGATGTATCTGTCGCTGGTTGATGGACGATCATTTGTGGTACATGGTTTCGTGTGTGGGTACTAATGATGTAGCTGCCCTATGACTGCGCCGCTTTTGTACTAAATGTTATTGTTTTCTGGATTATGAATGATGTAGTTGCCTTATTATTGCGCCGCTTTTGTATTAAATGTGACTATTTTCTGAATCATGAATTATGGGGACTGTTGAGTTTTCCGCCGATTGTGCGGCATGTTTGCGTTCTTCTGAAACGATCTCATGGGACTGTGGGTTTTTGTAACACATGTGCACGGTTTTGTTTGCCACATGGGGACCCCGGGCTGGCACTAACTCATGTAGTGGTTTCATTTGGAAAATGGTAGGAGTATTCTCCTTAGGATAACTGTCTCTGGCATTATGACACTGTTAATAAACGCACAAGAGTTATACATCGTTTAACTTCTAGACAGGTTACCCTCGTTCTTTTACTAACTTTATATATATATATATTTTTCCGTTGGCAATGCCTGGAGGTATTTGTAGGTGTTAATATGCATTTTTACACTCATTGTCTTAAATCATAAGACATTTACTTTGATCTCTGATGTTTTAATAATATACTTTAATATGCATAATAATTACACATTGTTAATTTCTAGATAGGTTACCCTCTGCCTTTTATTAATTCATATTTTTGGCGATTATGTCGTTAGGTACATGTATGTGTTTATTTACACACTTGCACTTACCTTCCTAAATTACAAGACATCATACTCTGGTCTCTGGTGTTTTTTTAATGATGTATTTTTATTTATATTACACTGTTATACAGTGGTGGTGAGAATATTTTCTCGTTTTTCGTAGATAATTTGGTCCAACAATGGATTTTTTACTACTATGAGTGAACATTGGTTGCAACTTATTACTTTATACCGTCAAGTGATATCGTCTTTACCTTTATATTTTAAGGTGAGTGTATCGCAATGTGATTTTAGATTAGATCTTTAAATCACACTATACAACTGTGTATTTATTGTTTTATTCATGATGCAATTGGTTCTTTGTGCGCCCATGATGCTAATGGTTTTTAACTTTCATGTTTCAGACATGTTACCATACACTTAATTTGCGACACGTTACTTTGATCTGGGAATTCTTTGACTCAACGACTATGGAATGTGATTTTCTTTTGTAACCAACTCCGTGGTGTGCCTATTTATTCGCAATTTTTCCTCTGTTTTTTACTTTGTTTGTTATTACTTATTATTTTTTATTCATAGTTTTTGGTTAGACCTCTATTAGACTTGCTTATACATAAAATTGACCTGTTCCTTCTGTTTTATTCTTTCTCTTTTTCTCCTTCTTTTTTTCTTTATCTCTTTGTATTAGCAATTGCTTTTGTGACTTTGAGATATTTTCTCTAATTCGGTTGATTCTCTTTCTCACTTTCTCCTTGTTTCATTATTTTGATATGTACAGTTTTACATAAATTTTTTTTCTCGTTCGTGGGATGGAATATTTCAGATCAGAAAGATTCTATGTGTATAGTATTTTAACATATTGGTATGTGTACATATATATTTTGTTTGTTAGGTTGGTCTTGTTATTTTTGGATTTGATATTTATGTGGTAATTCAAATAATTTTTATATGTTGTATTGTATATGTATTGTGAGTATATATGTTGTTGTTTATATATGTTGTTCTATATATTGATTACAGCCCTGAAGAAGTTCCTGTGTTTTAGGAACGAAACGTGTTAGCTGTCCTTTTTGCTCAATAAAAAGAAGATCAAGAAAACTTTGAGTATATATATCGATCTGGACTTTGTCATCTGAGTGCACCTTCCTTTGTGTAAAAATTCTTGTCTTGCTTTGCATCTAACAACGACGGATGTTGGAAGTTGTTGCACCACGTACACAAATATAGTGTACATTTTTAAGAAGGAAAACAGTTGGAGTTCAAGTGCTTAACCTTGGTCCGTCGTTGGGTTTGCTTTGTTTATATATCTCCTTGGAATATTGCTTGACCTGGAAAGACTGCACTTGTGAAGAAGGTCTTACTGGAAGATAGAAGACTCCTTCCTCCTGCAGGAAGAAGGGGACTCACTCAAAGACTCATGATTCCTGCTTCCACCCTGACTGTAACGCCTCTCCCAGGGTCAAGTGGTTGATCTCCTGTTTGCCTGACTCACTGACACAAAAAGCAGAAACACTCCAGACTCTAAGACAGCCCACATGATCACAGAAGAAGGCCCTCTGCAGGAGATCTGCCAATGTTTTCCATCCTCAGAGGACCAGGACAAGGTAGTGTGGCTTGCCCATGGAGGTTGCATCCTAGGTGGGCTATAAAACCTCAAAGCTTTTTATAGTGCTCAAATCAGGTTCAATGGGACCTTGCAGTAAATGTACCTGACCTCATGAGCCTTTCCCGTCAGGATGACTCTGAGATTCAAAAACTGCTTGCACCATAGCTACCGGGTGTTTTGCAGGGATTTTCTTCATACTGTATTTTTGCCTAACCAGATTATGTTTATAAAATTGGAAGAGGGCACCAGCTCCTAAATTAATAACCCAGCTTCTGACACCTGGCCAACTACAACTTCCATTTTGAGGGCATTGCAGAAGATTTGTACCAGGATTTAAAAAAAATATTCAGACCACTTAATGATTTAATAAAAACTAATTCACATACCAGAAAGAAAGTGAATTGGAGTGAGAAGCATGACTGACCATATTACAAAGTGTGTAATGGGTGAATATTTTAGTTAAGATGGGCTGCACAATGTCAGCAAGTATACAATATGTTTTTAATGAAGCGAACAACACCCAAAGTATAGAATAATGCTGATGAACGGTTACCATATATATTCCACATTAATGCTAATCAGGACGGACTAGATGGAGTGGTAAGAGCAGTTGTTTTACCCACAGCTGTCTCCGAGAAGAACTATTCTACTCACAATTAGGGGTGGGTGATAAATTCTGTTCCACAGGTGGAGTTTGCAGAGTTTTGCCCAATACGCGTGACACTTGTAACACGGAGTTCCAGCAAAACTCTGCCATGCATCACGTGGTGTAATTCTTTCTTGTGTGTAGCTCACCAACAGTAAGCAGGTGAGCACAAGCAAGTATGTGCGTCTCCTAACAACATTTTCAGGAGCTTGAACAGCACGGGCGAGATTTTCTCAAAGAGGGCGGTAGGGGAGCATTCGCATTGAGAAAGCTGATGAGCAGTAGCAAACACCATTACAATTAAATGGGGTAACCTCAGGACCAGTGTAGTGTTCAGTACAGTAAACAAGTGGTCCAGTCGGCAACGAGCAATTTCACACAAACTAGGGGGCATATCAGCAACAACCGGTGATAATTATCGCAAAGCGCACTTAGCGCTAGGATAATTATCGCCGGCTAGCGCTGAATTTTATCGCTGAGATAGCGTGCTATAAGCAACGCTTATCTCAAAAGCGATAAAATTCCAGGCGCAAGCTGCCAAATGTGCGATTATCGCTGGAAATCCAGCGATAATTGCTCAATGTTTGGCGATAGCTTGCTGATTGGGCAGGGCAGACTCAGCCATGATATCCACCTTCCATTGGATATCATGGCTAAGTCAAACTAAAAGCAGGCGTAAGGAAAGTAGCGATAACCGCGGTTAGTGCTACTTTTCTTATCGCTATGCTTGTTAGCGTGCCCATTGATAATTGGAGACATGTCCGTTAGCGACATTTCTCCAGTTATTTTGGGAAGGAATGCCCACTTTGCATCTCATTAGTGATGCAAAGCTGGGCGTTGGTGTGACAGGTGCTAAGTCAGCAAAACACGCGATAGCGTGTCTTTGCTGATAAGGCGATGAAATTATCGCCGCTTTTGCGTCCGTTTTCGTAGCGCCGCCTTGATAATATGCCCCTATATATCCTAACAACAGAAAATTATTAATAAAAGGAAAGAGAAAACACAACCTGAAGTAAAATTATATATAGTCCATAAATTATGGCGCAAGTACATGAAAGTAACAACGGACATTGTACTGTAGGTTGCTCCAAATGTGCAAGAGATGAAGAAAATGCTTGTGCAAGGTGACAAGTGAGAATGAAAGGGCTAATTGCATAAAATATCAAAGTGAAGGTTTCAGTGCTTCAACTGCCAGCGTGCTGCCTGCCAGGTATAACAAAGTTCAAAATTCCCATACATCCAGGGCAACTGGAAGGTCGCCTTAAATGCCTATTTCAATATTTTTCTTTCTTTTCACATAACCCAAATGAGAGCAGATAGATTTATTGGGGCACTCTAAGGTGACTGGTAAGGTGCAAAGGAAAAGAACAATCCAGATCCAAGAACTAAGAAGAAAGTGTAGTGTTTGGAAAACCAGGATCTCCAAAATATCCATAACCACTAGTAGTGATCATAGGGGATACCTGGACCCTTTTTCTTTTAATCTTCTTTCTCACCATTAGAGAATTAGGAAGGCACCGAAGTGACTAGCTCCCACAAGACTCACAGTTTTCGGGTTCGGTGAAGGTGTCTGTACTAACAAAGATATGAGATCAAATCACATACTTACCTCCACCTTCTGTTTTTTTTTTTTGGAACATCTGTGTGATTCTCTCCTGCGCAACACTGACGAGCCTCAACGCCAACCTGAAAGAAGAAGAGAGAAGGGTCAAGGAAGCATTTGTTTCAAACCTCTATTATAACCGCTCTTCCAATAAATACACCAAACATTAAGAAAATTATTCAGCCTCCTCTCTTCTTTTTCTGACCATCCCTCCCGCACTGGGTTTAAACTGGAATGACATGGGGAGCAACATAACAATGGATTTAGGCCCAGATCTCTGTACTGGGGTGAATATTTGGCATTTTTAAACATTTTGTGCATCAATTGTTCTTTTTGCATTTGTTCACCCTGAGTGGGCCGGGTATGCCCAGACGTGGGTGCCATGCCCTCCATGCCACTTTGAGTCAAGCTAGCCTAGCTGATGAGGGGTGACACCCTGAAACTGTTCCCAGGATGCTTGTTTCCAGTCCATGGAGGACCTGGCCTGGGAGTTCGGGCAGGACTGTTCCCATGGGGAACAGGGTCAAGACTGATTTGCATATGGCTGGGTTTAAACTGAAATTGCATTGGGAGCAAAGAAATGATTAATTTAGGCCCAGATCTCTGTACTGGGGTGAAAGTTTGACATTGTTCAACATTCTGTCCATCAATTGTTCTTTTTACACGTACAACATACACAAACTATTGAATGCACACTCACAGGCTCTGCAAACACAAAACCCCCAAGCACCTACAACAAACATATTTTTTTTTAAGTGTCAATACAGGTGTGTTCATTTTACCTTGATAAATTGCATTCAAAAACAAAGCAAAAAGACACTGGGCTACAGCAATTGTCAACACAGAATTCATAGTAAGATAACTGTAAAGTTTGCCCACCAGTGACAATTGAGCCATTTGGCATCATGGTGGAGTTAGATGAGCAAAGAAGGGACCTGGACGATTTGGTTCTAGATGGAAACGGAAGTGCAAAACAGGAAAGAAGGTAAGTTCTTTCCTCGTTTTCTTATATTATGCCAATTCAAAGTAGGAGGTATCCCCGTCACAGTTGGCTCGACAGAAAGGCACATCTTGATTAGCTCAGCGGTAATTTTGGTTGGACTCCCGCCAACAGCTGCTTCTGCCTATGACGCCGTCTGCGTGGGTGAAGATTCCTGGCAGAGTTGGCGAGACTCTGGCGGTCTTTTGCTCATGAGCCTGCCAGCATCTGAATAGGACGGGCCGACGGCCAAGTAGGCGGGCGGTGAATCAGTTAAAAAAGTGACAGGACATTACTGCCAAAATCGAAATCAGGCCCTTGGTCTCCTGTGTGGAACACAGTGCTTCGAGGACAGCGGGGTCTGTCTGAATAGGTTTTCATATTTGTGTTTGTGAGACGAATCAATGGTTTGAAGTATATCGATGTCAATAGATCTTACAGTGGTCCATTGTGGCAATTTGATTCACATGGCTCTCCCAAAAATTAAGGTGACAGGGCTCTCACCCATAGTAGAATGAGGAGTTGACCTGTATGCACGAAACATAGACTGAAGAACTGATTTGCGTTTAAGCTTTTCCAGCGCAGCACACTGAACAGTTTTCTTGAGAGTACTCAGAAATCTCTCAATCACACCATTCGCCTGTGGCCAGAGAGTAGTGCTTTTCCGATGCTTGACATTCAAACGAGTGAGAAAATCTTTAAATTCTCGACTGTTGAAAGGCGTGCCATTGTCAGATTTCAAAATCAAAGGGACACCCCATGTTGCAAAGATACTTTCTAGTATCTCAATGACTCCGCAATGAGTAGATGACGACAGATCTTCCACCAGAGGAAATAAGGAATATTCATCAACAATTACTAGTAGATGATGTCCATTGTCAAGGGGTCCAAAGAAATCAATTTCAATCTGCTCCCATGCATGCTTTGGGAGATCAGACATGTTTAACGGATGTGGGGTTGTCTTAGACGACAAACAGTGACACAAATGACATGTCTTTAACTCTTTTTCAACTCTTTTATCATGATGAGCGAACCACACTCTTGTTTCGTAGAAACAACTCCATGGTAGCCCTCATTGGGCCAGTTCAATGACTTCTTGTCTCAGACTCTCAGATATGACAATACTCAACCCTTGTAAGATGATGCCTTCGGGAGTAACTGAAAGTTCATCTCGCACATTTTTGGAATTTCTGGTATTCAAAGAAATTATGAAGCAGTCGACTATGTTTGT
The DNA here is from genome assembly GCF_964204655.1 of Triturus cristatus. NCBI lineage: Eukaryota > Metazoa > Chordata > Amphibia > Caudata > Salamandridae > Triturus > Triturus cristatus. Next base: position 1,171,529,208 of record NC_140591.1, on the reverse strand, counting down.
GCCATGGCTGGTGAGTAACAATGTCTTTGAGTAGTAGCAAATACCTGTCAGTATTTGTGGCAGCAAATATTTGTTCTGTGGATATGGCAGCCGGGGCACTGGACTTCACAATGAAGTTAACATAGGCATCAGCTGCTTTAGATGTAACGCTATGACACTGTATTGGCATAAGTGAGAAGTAGTCAGAATGGTTTTGATCTTTTCCTGGATGATGCTCAATTGTTTAATCATACTCCTGCAATCACAACCCCTACCTCTTAATGTGAGGGGGCATCTTGCCTTTAGGATTGGTGAGCAATGATTGGTGGTCAGTGACAAATAAGAAATATTTTCCATACAGGAAAGCAGGAAAATGCTCACAAGCCCAACACTACAGCTAAGGCTTTATTTTTGGGGTTGTGAATAAGCACGTTCTGTCATTGACAAACTTCGACTAGCATAAGCCACAATGTGTCTTGGGGCATTTGGATGTCCAGTGTGCAAGACAAGGATGGCACCCAACCCCACGGGGCTTCCATCAACAACAACCTCTGTCCGCAATTTCAGATCAAATTTTGCCATTTCAGTTGCATACTTAATTGCATACTTGATTTTCTGGAAGCTTTGTTCACATTCACTTGGCCTTTCAAATGGGAAATTGTGTTTTGTTAAGTCTGCCAATGGACACTTACAGTGGCAAAGTCAGATATATACATTGAACAGTGACTTACCACACCAAGGAAGGATCTCAGCATATTTACATCTTGAGGGTTTGAAGTGGATGACAAGGCCTGTACTTTATTTGGAACCAGAGTCATTCCCCCATCAGAAGAAATTTGACCAAATAACTTGAGTTTGGTTTGACAAAACTCACACTTTGCTGCTTTTAAAGTGAGACCTGCATCAGCAAGTATATGACACACCTGTGTCAGAGCTTTATCATGTTCCTTTTAGGCCTGGGCGGTAAATTTCGTTCCGCTTGCAGAATTTGCGATATTTTGACATTTTCGCGTTCCGCAGAGTGCGTGAAAATGTCAAAACTTTCGCGACCTGCCGCGAAACGGAAGTATTTTTCTTCTCCACGCTTTAAAAATGCATTCTCGGGCGCGCGGTCGCGACTTACCGGGTCCCTGTGTTCGACGACGAGTTTTCCTATCCGTTCGCGTGCACCACCAGATGTTGGATTGTTGGTAGCCGGTCGCGCTATCCCGCGAGAGTTTGCGATCGCGAACACGTCATTGCGATCGCGAACAGGAAAGAAGCATCGCGAGCAAGATGGCTGCGCCCATTAGCGACAGCATGGGCAAGTTGGAGATATATTTCCCCACGAGCACGCAAAAACACACCGCGAACGGGCGGGAAAGGCAATCTCCGCATCTTCGCGAAAGTTTCACATGCTTGCGGAGATTTTGCGCTATTTTGCGATAATTTGCGAAAGTCAATTTCGCAAATTCCGCCCACCCTTAGTTCCTTTCATGTGGTCTAAAAAACTAGTATGTCATGACTATAATTGAAACCAGTTATAAATGGCTGTATCCTGAGAAAGTTCAGCAGCTGATGACACTCCGAAAGTTAGCCTTTTGTATTTAAATAAACCAACATGAGTTGAAAAGGTAGTAATGTATCTGCAATTCTCTACCAGTTTGAGCCGGTGATACCCCTTGTTCAAATCAAGGTGGGAAAAGACATTAGCTCCATTCATCTGCGTAACATGTCATTAATGTGTGGACCTGGATGTCGTTCTCTTTCAATCGTCTTTTTTTCTTGGCGCACATCAACGCAGAGGCGCACGGCTTCTTCACTACCCTTTATTTGGCACTACCACTATGGGTTATACCCATAGCATCAGACCAGTGGATCGCTCAATGATGTCATGCTTTAATAGTGTATCAAGTTTTTTTTCAAAAGTCTCTTGTAAATGGAATGCAGTTTGACAATGTCGTTGAGCTACAGGACGGATGTGCTAATTTATATGAAGTTGCACTTTCATGGTTTTAAGTTTTCCTAGTCCATGAAACAAAGATGGAAAATGATTCACTATCTAATGATAGAAATTGACATTGTAGCATGTTATGTTATGTTATGTTATGTTAAATAAATTTATAGGGGCGCAACTAACACCATTAGGTTTCTTGGCGCCAAAGTAAAGAGAGCAGAAGATAGCGCAAAGGCCGTTTATTGATAAGATTCTGTGAAAAGAAAAGTTTTAAGGGCAGATCTGAAGCTGGGGTACGAAGTGGTCAATCTCAGGGACAAGGGGAGGGAGTTCCAAAAAGTGGGAGCCAGGAAGGAGAACTTGAGCCCGCCGTGTTTCTTCCTCTTATATCTAGGGATGGAAAGCAAGACCATTTGGGAAGACCGGAGAGTGCGGGAAGGGACGTAGGATTGAAGAAGGGAAGAAATAAAGAGGGGGCCCTGGCCGGCTAGAGATTTGTAAATGATACAACCCAGCTTGAACTTACAGCGGGCGGCTACAGGGAGCCAATGAAGGCTCTTTAGGAGGGGACGGACATGATGATCTCTAGGGAGGCAGTGGATCAGGCGGGCAGCCTGATTCTGGATCAGCTGAAGCCGCCTGAGTTGGTAGGCTGGGATGCCTACATAGAGCGCGTTGGCGTAGTCTAACCTCGATATTACAAGCGCCATCAGGGCCAAGGTAAGAGCCTCGGAAGTAAGTAGCCGGGAGATTTTCTTAATTTTCCTTAATTGGAAATGGCTGGAGGAGACTACCGCGCTAATCTGGGGCGTCATGGAGAGATTACTACTGATGACGACTCCCAGACTTTTAACACAGTTGGCGGGGCTAGGTGGACTGCCAAGGCTGAGAGGCCAAAAAGAAGAATCCCAAGGGTTGAGGGGACCCCCGACAAGAACGAGTTCGGTCTTGTCGGGGTTGAGCTTCAGATGGTTTGAGCTCATCCAGTTGCTGATAAAGCACAGGGTATTTTGAAAGGTGGCAATAGAGTCAGCAGAGGAGTTGATGTTAAAAATTAGTTGTATGTCATCAGCATAATTGAATGCTGTGACATTGAACTGACGGAGGGCGCGGATAAGTGGGGAAAGATACAAATTAAAAAGGAGGGGGGAGAGGGAAGAGCCTTGTGGGACACCACAGGACAGTTTGACCTGGGAGGCAGTAAACTGGGATAGTCTGACAGCTTGATGGCGTTGGGTCAGAAAGGATCGGACCCAGGCCAGAGCGGTGCCCTGGATGCCTGCCTCCCTGACACGATCGACCAAAATTTGATGGTCGACCGTGTCAAAGGCGGCCGACAAGTCCAGGAGGACCAAGGCCTGGCAGATGTTCACGTCCGCGCCCCTGTGCAGTTCCTCCATAACAGAAAGGATGACGGCTTCTGTTGAGTGCGCAGGTCTGAATCCAGCCTGCTGGGGGTCCAGTACACCAGATTCTTCCACAAAGGAGCTGAGAGCGTGAGTGGCGTGCGACTCTAGAACTTTGCTAAGATAGGGAAGAAGAGAGATAGGGCGAAAGTTGCTCATGATGGAAGGGTCTGCCGAAGGTTTTTTGAGGATGGCAACCACCTCGGCCTGTTTGAAGGGTCCCGGAACCTCCCCTATGGCTAGAGAGTTGTTCAAGAGGGCAAGGGGGGGGTCAGGACAGGCGGTAAAAACTTCTCGAAGGACCGAGGGGAGGCAACAATCGCTGGGAGAGCCAGAAGAGACGTTGTGTAGGAGTGAGAGAAAGTTATCCTTGGAAATAGGAGGGAAGTGAGTAAAGGTGTGTGTGGGAGAATAACTGGGGACACAAAAGGATGTAGGGGCAGGTGGGGAGGTGGAAATGCTAGTTTTAATTTTGGTGATTTTCTCCACAAAGAATTGATTAAGAGAGTCGCACAAGGATTGAGAAGGGAGAGGGGCTAAGATGACTCTTTCCGGGTTGGATAATTCATCCACTACAGAAAAAATATCTTTAGATTTATTGGATGAGTTTAAAATTTTGCCTGAGAAGTAGCATGATTTAGCCACAGTAATAGCGTTCTTGTACTCCTTCAGCCGAGACGAGAAGATAATTTTCGATTCGGGGGAGTAATCCCGGCGCCAGCGTCTCTCTGCCTGGCGGAGAGTAAGTTTGTGTGCGCGGAGCTCAGCGGTAAACCACTTTTGAGCATCGTGCCTGCGCCTTGTCTTAACCGGTTTTAGTGGTGCCACAGAGTCGGCCGCGGCGGTAAGCCAGTGTGTGAGGGTTTTGGACTGAAGGTCGATAGAGATGTTGGGTCCAGTCATGAGTGGGGGTGAAGAACTCAGGAGAGCCGTAAGTTTGTTAAGGTCGGCTTTATTCCAATTGCGCGCCAGGAAATTGGATTGGTGGGCAGCGGTGATAGGGGAAGACAGGAATACGGAGAAAGTGATGAGGTGATGGTCAGACCAGAGACAAGGGGCGATGAGGGGAGCAGAGATGGCAAGAGAGGTGGTCCAGACTTGGTCTAAAATGTGGCCTTTAACATGTGTGGGTGCATGTATATGTTGAGTGCAGTTAAGGCTCAACATTAGGTCAGAAAAAGCACGCGAATCAGCAGTTTCATGAGTGTCTGATGGCCAGTAATTAAAATCGCCCATGATCAACACGTTGGAATTGCTGATGGTAAGCTGGGTGATCATGTTACCGAACAGGATAGAAAAGTCAGGCATAGATTGAGGGGGGCGATAGGTCAACACACAGATGAGTGAAGACCCAGGCTGCTCCAGTCTTAATACGAGACAGTCTGTCGAGGCGATACTAGGAAAGAACACTGGGGAGAACCTAATGGGGTGTCTGATGATGGCTGCAACGCCGCCGCCCGCTTTACCAGCAGGGCGGTTGGTCTGCAGGATGTAGTAGCCTGGGGGAATGGCCGCCAGAACGTCAGGAGATGAATCGTCAGTGAGCCAGGTCTCGGTCAAGAACAGGACATCAGGCTGTTCCGAGTCCAGGAGGTAAAATATTTCTGATTGATGACAGACCAGGGACCGGGTGTTAAGATACATCACAGATAATGGGGAGGAAGTAGAGCGAGGGAGAGACTGGGCCCGGGACGCGGGATTTGAAGAATGGACGCCATTATCGAAAAAGATAGGGGAAATTTCCGGGAACGAGGTTCTAGTCGTGAACAGATTATGAAGAAGCAGTTTCGGTACGGAGAGGGGGGGTGGGAGGGCAGGATCATGAGCACAGACTAGAAAGGAGCGAGTGTAGATGAGTAAGGGAGCAGAGTGACATGCCCCATGCCCCGGCCTGCCGCGGACGGGCGCAGACGGGCTTAACTCAGGCGCAACTCCGGCGCGCCTACGTCGCGCCCGCTGCGCTCGTCCGCTGCGCCGACACATGGAGGCCGTTTAAATAGGGGCGGAGCGAGGGTGGAGTTCAGGGCTCCACTCCAATCAAACGATCCCAATCAAAGATGGCGGCCGCTACCGGCGGGGACCGGCGATCTCAAACAGCCCCCAGCCAGCAGAATACCTGGAATGATAAGGTATAGCTATTTTACCTGCATAACAAAAGTACAGGGGTTACCAATAAAAGTTTTAAAACCCTCGCGTAGGGTGAAAGCGCCGACCGCTCGAATCAGCGGGACGCTGCACAGTAAAATTGAGGAGATGCAGGAAAAGGTTCTGAGAGCTCTCTAAGCGTCTGCGCGCCAGCCCACTGCCACTGGGCTACAAACAAACACGAAGCGAGGCTCAAAGCGTGCTCCTAAATAGGGGCGGAGCGAGGGTGGAGTTCAGGGCTCCACTCCAATCAAACGATCCCAATCAAAGATGGCGGCCGCTACCGGCGGGGACCGGCGATCTCAAACAGCCCCCAGCCAGCAGAATACCTGGAATGATAAGGTATAGCTATTTTACCTGCATAACAAAAGTACAGGGGTTACCAATAAAAGTTTTAAAACCCTCGCGTAGGGTGAAAGCGCCGACCGCTCGAATCAGCGGGACGCTGCACAGTAAAATTGAGGAGATGCAGGAAAAGGTTCTGAGAGCTCTCTAAGCGTCTGCGCGCCAGCCCACTGCCACTGGGCTACAAACAAACACGAAGCGAGGCTCAAAGCGTGCTCCTAAATAGGGGCGGAGCGAGGGTGGAGTTCAGGGCTCCACTCCAATCAAACGATCCCAATCAAAGATGGCGGCCGCTACCGGCGGGGACCGGCGATCTCAAACAGCCCCCAGCCAGCAGAATACCTGGAATGATAAGGTATAGCTATTTTACCTGCATAACAAAAGTACAGGGGTTACCAATAAAAGTTTAAAAACCCTCGCGTAGGGTGAAAGCGCCGACCGCTCGAATCAGCGGGACGCTGCACAGTAAAATTAAGGAGATGCAGGAAAAGGTTCTGAGAGCTCTCTAAGCGTCTGCGCGCCAGCCCACTGCCACTGGGCTACAAACAAACACGAAGCGAGGCTCAAAGCGTGCTCCTAAATAGGGGCGGAGCGAGGGTGGAGTTCAGGGCTCCACTCCAATCAAACGATCCCAATCAAAGATGGCGGCCGCTACCGGCGGGGACCGGCGATCTCAAACAGCCCCCCGCCAGCAGAATACCTGGAATGATAAGGTATAGCTATTTTACCTGCATAACAAAAGTACAGGGGTTACCAATAAAAGTTTTAAAACCCTCGCGTAGGGTGAAAGCGCCGACCGCTCGAATCAGCGGGACGCTGCACAGTAAAATTGAGGAGATGCAGGAAAAGGTTCTGAGAGCTCTCTAAGCGTCTGCGCGCCAGCCCACTGCCACTGGGCTACAAACAAACACCAAACAGCATTCAGAAATCAGCCCCATATCAGCAGCAGAACTGAAACCGAGTAAACATGCGATGATGAAGTGCCTTGCAAGACATGAATTGTCGCTTGTTCTTTCGTATTTTTATGTTGCACAGTTGCTATGAATGAACCTTGACTTTGCAGAGGCGTTGAAGCAGCCCACTTGTTCACTTTGGTTTTCAACGAAGTTAAGCGGGGCACTGAAGACATTTCATTGTACTTTTCCACTGTCATAATGTTTATCGATCCACCACTGTCTATAATAAAAAGTATGGAGCACCCATTCACTTTCAGTGTGATAGTGGGACAGTGTCCAAATGAATTTCGCATTCACTTGTTAGCCTAACTTTGACCAGCATTCTTCCTTGCAAGAAGCTAATTCGACATGTGCACGTTGTCCGCAGTCAACATTGCCATCACAGACCCATCTTCCTCACAGTCGCTCAACAATGACAAACTTTTAAATGACGAATGTGACAACAATCAACATCGTTCAGTTTCTACATGCCTCAATTGATGTAGCTGCTTGGCCTTGTGGGTGTGTGTAGAACGTCGAGTCTGGAACTTTTCTGCCATCAATTTTCTTTTTACGTGACATATTCGATCTTGCCTTCATTTTGTTTTCTTGACATGATGTACTTGATCTTTTCCTCGCTTTGCACACTGTTACAAAATGGTTCTCTTTTCTGCAGTCTTTGCATACCTGGCCAATGGCAGGACATCTACCCTCGTGTGGAAAGAATATTTGACATTGGAAACACAACTTCTTTTTCTTTGGAGACATTACCTTCTGCCTTGTGTTTCACCTTTCACACTCAGCGCTACTTCATTTTGGGCTGTTCCGGTCTCCACGTTAGCTGCCTGTCTGCCAGCTCTCTCCTCCGCTATGCCAGCCATGAGTACTCATTCCAAACTACGGGTGTCTTTCAGCATTCGTCATCTCAAGGAATTGGAAAGGCAACCATCTATTACTCTGAGACGCATGGCCTCTTCATCATTGAACTCATTGAACTTGCAATGCTTTATGAGCGAATCAAGTCTTTCTACAAGTTCATCCATCCTTTCACCAGCTCTCTGCCTTTCCTGACTGAAGATGTACCGTTCATAGTCAACATTAGGCGCTGGATTAAACTTGGTGTTTAGTGCCTCTTTGATTTGATGGCATGTTACTTCATCACCTTGCAGTATTTTCTTTATCACTTTTTTTACTCCATCACCTGCCAATTTATTTAGTTATATAATGATCTTATTGTCATTTGCTTCTTCCAGCGCATCAATGCAATTATCAAAGCTTCAATCCAGGCAGTCCATCTGTCACCAATATTTTGCGTTTTGGCAGTGTTGAAGGGAGGCAGTGGTTTCAGGAAGGTGGCAGCATTATAACATGTTGAACTTTCTGCTACTGGGGCAGAGCTTGCTCAGGTAGCGTCTGCAGCCCAATAATACTGGCACCATCGTCACACACTGGCCTCGTGCTAACATTTGAGTTGTTGCGACTGCTCTCCAGTTGTATGGCATGGTCTTCTTTTTTGGCGCGGAGTAGCAGCTTTGTTTCTTGCATGGGTTCTTCACCCTTCTCACCTCTTTGCATTGCATTGGTGTTGGAAAACGAAGCATTAGTTGTGTGGCCTGCACAAGTAATTGGTCTACATTTGTCCTTCATTGTGAACCAAACAGCCTATTGTAGTGCTTGACTCTCAGAGGGTAGTGTTGCAGAGTAGTCCAAGCAGCTGTGGCCCATGCAAGTAAGAGTGGTGGGGCCGGGTTGGAGGGGATTCAACAGACAACCATGAGGGAGAATTAAATAAATAATTGCTTTTCCCTTGTCGTCATCTGTCAAAATCCCTTCCCCACACCCGGCCCCACCGCTCTTACCTGAATGGGTCGCGGATGAGTCCAAGGCCTACGCAAGGGAGGTGGTGTGGGCTAGTAATCACCATTCACAGATAATAACACTCAAGAAATGACTGTCCAGTTTGTGCTTCTATTTAGGAAAAGTACATTTATTACATACACACTACTCAATACTCTAAAACAATTTACAAATATACATATACTGATGGAAATACTTCTTGATGACAATGCGTAAACCTTCACACCCCTCCCACAGGAGGGGGAGTCTAGTACCACCACTCACATGTATAAACATTATCTTGCCCCTAAATGCCACCGGTTGACCATAATTTGGAATGAGGGCCCTTGCCACTGGCACCAAGCAAGTGCCTGCCCACCACATTATTTCAACCAGCATTTCATAATGGGAACACATGCTGTAGTTACATATAACCCTGACCGAGAACATCTAATACTGACAAAAAAGAATACAAACTTTAATCACAGGGGCCGATATTCCTGTTATTCAACTAAAGCAGTAGCTAGAACACATGTTTAAGCATGACTGGGAGTGAGGAGAACTTATCATAATTAGGAGCCTGAATAATGCAAATCAATTACAGCCCCTAAAGGGCTTTACATTTATAGTTACATGACTATGCAATTATAACCAGGCACCCTTTCAAGGATGCTAGCAACATATATTCAAAAATCACATTTAGCATAAAACAAGACATGTGATACCTAGTCCTTAAGGAACAACATTAATATAAATAAAAACAATTGCCATTACACTCCTACATGATGTTTATCCAATGTGATAACTCATATTAAGCCTCTCACACCTGAGTATAGTCCTAATCTTCAACTGTCCAAGCTGTAGAACTAAAGATCCAGCATCTGGAAGACTTAGAAACATTCAAAAACCATGAAGGGGTTATTTTCTTACTGTCACCAGAGAAGTAGTGTGGGGACTTTCCTAATCTTTGCTGGGGAGTCTGCACTACTCCTGCCGCTCCCCTTGAACATTTTCTTCACAATTGTAGTAACCCCATCTTCCTGGGGTCATCACAAGCTGAAAACAAGCAGTTTCCACTAACAACTGGGGCCAGGCCCTGCAGGGCATTATGGGGCGCTCCCTCTCGAGCGCGTGCATAACTGAACAACGGCTCCCCTGCTGCTCTGAGGAAACGGCGCTGGCTTGCCTGGCAGGAAAACAGCCTCTCATGATGCTTGACTTTTTTCTCTGGGTGTGCCCAGTCCCACCTGGGCACCCCAGGGGCCTCACACATCATTGGAGAGCAAATCGGAGAGCCCACCCCCGGCCACACTTGCCAGCTCCCTGCATGACGAAGCCGATCCTACATTCTGGTCTGCCCGAGGCGGGTGCTGTGGCCGGCCTGTCAGTGACACAGGGGAGTACGACAGCACTCCTCCTTCCTCTATCCGGCCATCGGGGCCCAGGGATTGGGTCCTGGGACCCCATCCAGCTTCAACCGGGATGCAACGGTGCTCCCCGACTTCATCTAGTGGGGCCCAGGTATGGGATCCTGGGCCCCTGGGGTACTTTCACAGGAGGCGCGATGGCGCTCCCAGCTTCATCTTTGTCGTTGCCCAGGGTTGGGATCCTGGGCCCCTGGGGCACCTTCAGGGGGCCACAACGGCACTCCCCAACTTTACTTTGCTTCTGGGGAGCCCAGAGATGGGATCCTGGGTCCCCTGCCAGTTTCACGGGGAGCGCAACGGCACTCCCAGACTTTATCTGCTTCTGGGGGCTGCCCCGAGAACTGACTCATTCTGCGGGCACACCGGAGACCAGAGGTGGAGCACCTTGCGCTATGTCGTCGGTCAAACCAGAGGTCAAAGGTCGCCTACCTTCTAGGGGGCATATCTCAGCATCCTTTGGGCCAATTGTTTCGATCTTGGCCTTTTTACATTCCTGGTTGCCAGCCCTAGCCACCAGGAGCAGTTTCTTTCTGCCTCCTGGCCTCCAAGAGCATGCAAGCGTCAGGGAGATGGTTTCTCTGGCTCGCTGCACCAGCCTCTCATCTGGTTTCCTCTTCTGGACTTCTCTCCTTGCGCAGAAACCCAGTATTTCTCTCACTGGTCCTGGACTCCCTCAAAGGCACAGTCCAGAGTCCTGGGGACAGACAAGGGAACCCTCCTTCCAACTGCCCATGGCGGCAGCCTCCAGTCCTAGAGTTCCTCCACCAGACCAGATCCCATAGAGCTCCTCTTCCTGCACAAAGCCATTTAAGTAGGGGCAGAAGGTGCTGGCAGGAATGCACCTCTGGTCTATCCTGCAGTGTCACATTACCTCTCTGCCCCAGATCCCATCTTCCTCCTCTGGGATACTTCAAGGTGGCACCGTCCAGGGGTTCCATATGTCACATGGTCTCTGAAAAGCCCACTTCCCTCACTCGCTAACATCACAGCAAGGGACTGGAACAGGCCTGGTGCCTAGCACCGGGGGACAGCTACTGATTAATGCCCTGCAGCTTCACCCCATCTCTCCCTCCTGGAGAGAAGACCTCCACCCTGGGGACTGCTTGCAGTAAATTGCTGGGCCTCTGATGCTTCAGCTTGGTGGGAAAGGTAATTAATCGAGCCTGGCAGGGTCACACAGGACCTGAGTCAGAGGAACATGGCATTTCTGGATGACCCATAAGCGGTACAGATATGCTTTTGGACATAGCAGAATGGTTCTTTTCACACAACTTAAAGTGTACTTTCATGCATGTCTGGAGTTTGTAGGCCCAAGGAAACTTAAACTATCCCATGTGGCCTCCTTTTGCATAAGAGTATAATAGAGTGTTCCTATAGGGAAACAGTAAAGCACACTGACTATCCCTCACATGTGTATCCCCCACATTATAAGGTCTACTCCATGTCACCACCCCACTCTGAATGGACCCTTCTGCGCCAGTCTATCTGTACGCAACTCTTTGGCTGAACACAACAGGAATCTCCCCCGCACAGCTCTTACTCGGGTGCACACGTGTGTGCACACATGTCCACATGTAACCAGCCCTGTGCCCCTTAACCTGGCTGCATCGCAGCGACCTTATCTCACAAGGTGGACAGTGGCGGAAAACACGGGCAGTCTACTTTACCATGAGTTTACTGTGGATGAGTCCCAGGTTATGAGGCTCTCCCACAGTAATGGTAAAAAATCAGGTGATTGAAAAGTGAAAAATCCGAGCGACTCAGATCCATCCAGCTTCTCACAATCGGGTTTTTATTGCCTTTAGCATTTAGGAATCCTAACTTTACTTCTCCTAAATGCCTTTTGTGAATACCGAAAGTCGTAAAGTTAGGATTTTTCTCAGTTTAGGAGTAGTAACGTTAACCTAACTTTACTACTCCTAAATGCCTTTTGTGAATACTGAAAATCATAAAGTTAGGATTTTGTCGGATATTACTTTTGTGACTCGGGTCCATCGTGCTTATTTACACCCATCTTGCGCCACCAGTGCGTCACATTTTATCACATAAAAAGTGAAGCACCGATAGTGCAAGGGGCTTGTAAATAAGCCCCATAATTTGAGAATACAAAAAAAGAGAAATATTACACAAAAATGTAAGTTTACCTTTATGAATCAGGCCCAGAGAAGTCATAAAAAATAAGTCTGCAGTATTATGGGTAAAATTGCATAATTTGTTTCACAAAATTCTGGGAAATTGCACAAAAGCTATGCAAAGTTATGGAAATGAGAGAAATTAGATTTAGCAGTTGCTTGCATGAATTTTTCAAGTTAGGCCACCACTTGTCAAAAAGGTTACATGATATATTAACTGTAGACTGGTTAGAGCACTGGTAAGACATGCTGTGCTTGAACCAGCCTCTCTTGAGCAGAAAATGTCACAAAATTGCATAACACCAGATTTTGTGAATATTCCAAACTTACATAATGCACAGTTCATGAATTTCTCACATTTAATGTGCATAATGTCAAATTTTCACTGGCCTACTTAAGGAACTGTATGCGAATGGCTTGTCTGAAGACGAGGGAGGCTTGTAAATCTTCAGTTTTCATGCACACAGGAAATACCAATAATCAAGGCAGAAAAAAACATAAGAGAGGGCCACATAACTAAGTGACTCACAAGCTGAAACCTCAGAGGAGCGAGAACCTTGACTGTGCATCTTTCAGCCTGCAGCCAAGGACACTGTGAGAACAGATTTCCCAATCCTCAAGGAAGCCGACTGAATGGAAAGCACATTATTAATTCATATTGGGGAAGTCTGGGAGGACCAAATACAGTATGTCAATACTGACAGCTGATTTGCTTTTGGGGAGTTGAAACCTTATTATGTGGGGTTTTTGGCAGGTTTTCACAATAAAAACTTTGGCAAAAGCGCAACATTGTAATTCCACATAGAAATAATTACCATAAAGTGCTATAATGATTGGTTCAGTGCATCTTTTTCGGATCAAGTCTCACAGGAACATTTTGATTGGAGCTTAGATGTCTACAGGCTTCTGCAGTGTGCGGATATTTCACTCTAAACACTGAAGCCACCGGAAATACAAGCATATGGCAACGCCATCCTCAGTATTGACAGCCCCAGTGAAATAGACAGATTTCCTCTTTACACCAATAAGTGATATCTGTGTCGAGGAAGTAGGTTTAAGTTATTGTTTCTAAAATACATGGGCAACACATATTTATATTTTCTTTTAGTTCTTGTTGTACACATGCAATAGCATTAATTTAAGTGGCTCGATCAATTGTATGCCATAAGAATGTGTAATAGCCCTTAACAGTGGTTAATTTGTGAATAAATAAGTGCCGGGGCTCTCGCCAGGAGTTAGCTTGCACCGGCCCATTTCTCCTATTAGCGCCGCCTACAACAAAACTAACTACTAATCTTGAAACCCTACAACTGGGGAGAGGATGTGGCATAACTGCCAGAGTTGTCAACTTTAGAGCTGGACAACCAGGTTCGACTCTGAACGTAGGCGCAACATCCTGTGATTCTGGGCAAATTACTTAATCTCCACCTGCCTACAAAAAATGAATTTGTCCCTAACTGGTGCTTGTGAAAAGCACCCCAACCTTTGTGTTGAGTTTGTTGTATAAAGTGTTGGCAAAGGCTATCCAACAACGTCAATTCCCCCTTAACGAGACACAGAAATGTAGAATCTTCTCCGATATGACAGCCGTCGCTGCTCGAAGAAGAAAAGAGTTCGTTAAGATGCTGCATCTCTTCAAAGCCCATGGGGCTCAGGCCTCTATTGTTCAGCAATCCAAACTAAAAGTACTGGTAAAGGGGAGGTTTTTCATGTTCTCGGATATTGAGGAGGCCCAGACTTGCTTGAAGGGGATATCCGGTTCCTCAGGTTAATTGTGATATCCTGTTTGGATTTAAGCTGACGCAGGATATTTGTAAGAAATGATCTTTTTTTGCGGTTTGTTCTGATTTGGTGTGGGAGGAGGGGTGTGACCATGATCGTACCACGGGGTGTAACAACACGACACCCAGGTTTAAGTGTGGGAGGGGGGAGATGTGGTTAGCGTGGTGCAGGGGGGGTGATTTACACATCTCCAGGGGTGGGGTTCTTTCCAGGGTGGTGGGGGGTTGGGTGTTAGCAGGAAAAAGAGCAGTAGCAAGAAGGTTTGTAATGATACATAGAGTCAAGAAGTATGGCAACTGGTAGTTGTAAGATTTTGTCACTAAATACCAATGGGATATTAAACAAGAAGAAATATGGTGCACTTATAAGATGGGCCACTTTCCTTGACCCCCATGTTCTCTTTCTTCAGGAAACTCATCTTAAGTCCAATTCCCCCAACTTGTTTATTCCTAAAAAATTCTCTAAGGCCTTTTTTGCTTCTTCAGGGGCAGCAATGAGAGGGGTAGCAATTTATTTCTCGAACAAAATGAATTGGGAGTTTCTTCAAGTCCATCGAGACATTTTAGGGAGATGGATCTGGGTAACAACTAAAATCAGGGGTCGGATAATAAACTTTATTAATTACTACGGCCCATTATCCGATAATGTATTACCCCTGACCCAGATCCACGAAAAGTTGATTAGTTCTCCTGGACAGATTGTCCTAGGGGGGGATTTTAATTATATTATGGATATCAGGAAGGATACCACTAATAAAAATAAAAGACAGTCAAAGCCCAATACCAAAAAAATGATGTCGACAATTATGGAACAGTTTGGGCTCGTGGATTCTTGGCGGGAACTTCATCAAGAAACAGAATCCTTCACCTTTTACTCCAATCGCTTCTCTACAGCCTCCCGACTAGACTATCTTTTAACATCTAGATCTATACAGGTGATGAAGGCGTGGATCAGTAGTAATTCTTTTTCCGATCACGCATTGGTTGGGGTCTCTCTGGTTTTAGGGGGGAGAGATAAGGAACGATCTAGGTGGCAGATGGATCGTCTCCTTCTGCAAAATGAAGATTGGATCTTGGGATTTAGGGAGTGGATTGTTCAATATTTTGAGATCAATGATAACACCGCCACCCCCTTTGCCATCTGGGGAGGTTTTAAGGCTGCGGCCCGGGCTCAAGTAATAGCTGTTATGGCCGGTCAGTCTAAAACTCGGAAGTCGCAAATCGAAAACCTCCAAAATAAGGCGGATCAAGAATATGCCTTAATGTTACATCACTCCCCCAATTCCTTTATCAAAGCTAGTAGGGAATTAAGAGATTTTTTTATCTTGGAGGAAATATGTAACTCCAAAATATACCAGCAAAAAATATATGAAGAGAGCCAGCTAATGGGGAAGTTGTTAGCCAATTCCACCCGAAAAAAAATGGAATCCTCTCTAATCACCTCCATCAGGGATCCTGTTTCGGAATTAGTGGTATCAGATAGGGAGAGTGTATCACGGGTCTTCCTCCAACATTATGGACAGCTTTATTCAACCGAGTACCCGGTTAATAATGAATTAATCTCAAAGTATTTGATGGACATTGATCTCCCTACACTCTCCGAGGATAGAATTAAAAATTTAGATAATGAAATAATGGAAGAGGAAATCATAAATGCAATTAAATCTACATCAGGGGGAAAGGCATGTGGTCAGGATGGATTCCCGATCGAATTTTATAAGGTCTTTCTTAAAGAATTGTCATCTCCTTTAAAGAGACTTTTTAACGATATTAGAAAGGGTGCAACTATACCTATCGAGTTCAAGGAATCTGTAATAATATCTTTTGTGAAAAAAGATAAGAATCCTCTAGATGTGAACTCCTTCCGCCCAATCAGTTTACTTAATTCTGACTATAAGATTTTAATGAAAGTGTGGGCTCAGCGCTTCCTCCCTGCTGCCCAAGAAATAATACACAAGGATCAGACAGGTTTTATAGCAGGCCGATCTATGGCTAGTAATACTCAATTTTTAATTCACGCCTTAGATTTTTTTAACATAAACGAAATCCCTGCTGCAATAATTATGGTTGACGCTGAAAAAGCCTTCGATCTTGTGAATTGGCAAACATTGTTCTTAACGTTGAGGAGTTTTGGCTTTCCACAACAGGTTAATAATATGTTAAAAAATATTTATTATGGTGCAAGCGCTAAGGTGGTTATTAATCAGGAACAATTGGGGGAAATTATAATAAAACGGGGAACTAGGCAGGGTTGCCCGCTTTCCCCATTACTTTTCACCTTTTTTATTGAACCCTTGGTTATAAGAATACGCAATAATGCTGCTATTTCTTCTCCTATTCCGGGGATGTCAAAAGTTAAGTTGTTCGCCGACGATATCATCTTGTATGTAACCCCCACCAAAGAAAATCTAGAGCTTGCTTTTAAAGAATTTTCTTTGTTTCAACAAATCGGTGGATATAAAATAAATGAAAAAAAGACGGAGATACTGGCTCTCAATATTGATCATAATGTTCTACCCAATAATTTGAGATTTCAAGCGATGAAAACTGACCCAATTAGATATTTGGGTATCTATGTTACTAATCAGTATCACAAATTATTTGATTTGAATTATCTTAGAACTAAACATAAGATCAAGAGCCTTTTCGAACAATGGTCCATACTCCCCCTCACAATTATAGGAAGAATTTCTTTGATCAAAATGTCTATTCTTCCTTTACTGATTTTTTTGTTTTTAAACGTCCCTATTCGCCTTAATCAAACCTATTTCAACGAACTAGATACTTTGTTTAGGGAATTTATTTGGGCAAAAAAGTTTCCTAGAGTAAAATTAACCACAGTTCAGCTGCCCATAAATCAAGGAGGTTTAGCACTTCCGCAGATCCGAACATATTATCAGGCTGCCCTTTTCAATTTAGTGGTTGATCTAATTTACTATAAGTGCATCTATGACAGTTTTTTTATCGCCAAAATGATAATTGAAGGGGGAACGCAAACACCCGCCTTTTTGAAGACTGCTAAATTACCTAAGAGGACCCGCTACAAGTCCCTAAGAGAATTCCAGTTTAGGCTCCAAGCAGTCTTTAAAAAAAATAGCTCCTCTGGCTTTCAATTTTTGGGTCTGGGAGAATGCAATAGTCTGGGCCTACATTTACAACCAAGATATATTGAGATTTGGAGTGATTGCGGGTTCTCACAACTTAAACACTTCATTGTTCATAATAAAATAATATCTTGGCAAGAAATAATGAGTAGGGCAGAAGGTTGTAGAAAGCCCACGTTTCTTGAATATATGCGGATAGCTCATTTTATTTCCAATACTGCGGGCATCTTGAATACTCCACACTATACCATGGTAGAACTTTATGACCTTAAGCTCTCGGGACTTGGGAAATGGTATTCTGCATTGCGGAAGGATGAACACACAAAGGGGATAGTTTCCCATATCGAAAAAATAGCAAAGGATACGGGCTCCAGATTTAGTCTCAGGGAATGGGAAAAAATATGCCTTCTAGGGCATAGGTCTCTACGTGCCGCTAATTTTAAAAGAATGTCCTTTTTATCAAGATGGCTCGCATATTGGACTCCATCAATGATTCAGAAACGATATCCCGATCATCCCAATAGGTGTTTTCGCTGTCACCAGGAGGAGGAAGGTGGATGGCTTCACATTTTTTTTTCATGCCCGCAACTGATACAGTTCTGGGGGGGGATCTTCAATGATATGGGATCAGTTTTAGGCATGAGTGTCTTTCCCCAGGTTGAAACTGCATTATTCGGATACTCAAGGGATGAGGCCAATTTATCTAGCTCCGATAGGGTTTTTATAGCCATATCTTGTATGGTGGCACGATCCTTGATACTTCAAAATTGGAGATCTAACGAGATTCCTAATCATTTGAATTGGTTTAATAAAATGAAAAGGATCTGGAAATTCGAAGAGGCATATGCCAGAAGAGTAGGGGGTATAAGGAAATTTAAGAAAAATTGGGATAAATTTGAAGAATTACTTCTACTCAAGGATAGGCCCTAGAGATGGCGTGGATTCTCTAATTGGTCAGGAGGAATACAGTTTCAATCACTAATAAACTATTGATCCCCAAATGGACCAGGGCAACGATTTCCTACTTGTATAAGTTTTACACTATCTAAAAAGTACAATCTTTTGGGGTCAATGTTGTTAATGTCGCTCTCCTCCTTAGGTGATTTTTAGTAGCTTTTAAATGGCTGTCATCTGAAATGGCACTTTACCCCGTTCGCTGATATCTTGTATTTTACAACAAAACTTGCTGCTAGCACAATTGCACTTTAAACTGTAATAATGTTAATAATATTGTATTTTAATAGGCAGATTTTTGTTGTTTTTGCATTTTCACTTTAACTTAGAACCCAATTAGGTCCTTAGAGCTCTAGGATGTGTGGAGCTATATTGGATTCAGCAGCTTTATTTTGCATTTGCACTTTATGCGTCTATATTTTTATTCGATGCCAAGTGTACTGTATTTGTCAAGGTTAACTTCGGTCGCTATTGCACTGGGCATATCATCCTGGATTCTTAATCTTGTCCTGTGTGATTCAAGATGAGTTTCTTTGTTGTGTTGTATGTTAACTTGTAGTCATATTCTGCATTTGCACTTTATTTGCCAACTTGTCTATGGACAACGGAACGATATTTGTCTGCTTACTAAATAGGAAAATGCATAGCATTTTGTAAGTAGCCTTTCAACAAACCAACGTCAATGGTGGGTTTAATTTTGGTGTTTCAATTATTGCATTTGCACTTTATTCGTGATGCTAAGAGTACTGTATTTACCTAGGTCGACTCCGGCTGCTAATTGCACTGGGCACTTTAATCGGGAATTTAATCTCTGCCTCGAGTTAATATTGTGTCTGTCTTGTGTTTCAGCTGAGTTATAAGTCAACTTGTTGTTATATCTTCGCATCTGCACTTTTTTTTTTTTTTTTTTCTTTTTTTTTTTTTTCATGTGACTGCCTAAAAAAATATGAATAACTTATTGCACTTTGCACTTTTGCAGCTTGTTTAGTTAGTAGCCCACCAACAAATCAACATCTACAGTTGGTTTAATTATGGTGTTTTTGAATGTTGCTCTTGAAAATTCTGTATGTACCTTTTTTGCTCTACTCAATAAAAAATAATTAAAAAAAAAAAAAAAAAAAAGAGTTTGTTGTATAAGTGCCGGTGTTGACGAGTACGTGCGGTGCCGAGTACCGGAAACTACCGGCTCAAATTAAAAACTGGCCCTAAATATGTTTAGCAAGATATACCCGTAAATCAACGAATATTCATATGGTTTGGGAGTTGATGAAGACATTTTACAAATATTACATGATATGTCACATTGTGATGACCAGCAGGCAACTTTACAACAAGCGAGTGAAGAATAGTGGCCACATTAGATTAACTGTTACCTGTGCAAGTATGCAGCATATAGCTATGCACCTTTTTGCGCGACATTCATGTGGCAAAGGAGAGCAACAAATAAGCCTTAAAAGGGGTGCTGGTAGATCCAGAAAATGGGTTCAGGTTGATATACTTGAGTATTTTTGTAAAGATGTCAAAGGAAGGGTTGAAGTTAGCATCTTTTAAAGATCTGGAGCCATATTATCAAAAGTGCCCAGGGGGGCAGAATAGCAATGCGCACCTGCTTTTTGCTTCCAGAGGCACTTTGGTATTACAGAAAAGGACTATAAACACTTGTACGTCCCCTTCTGTAACACAGATTGTACCAGCTTGCATGAAAGACTGGCATGATCTTAAAAGGGTGCCCTGATTTGCATAGGGGCTGGCCCCATGCAAATGATGAAAGGCATTGCTTCTGCACCTGGGTGTATTAAACATGCAGGTGCAGAGATCCAGGAGCTCTCCTGGGGTGAACTGACTGTGTGCCACACAGAGGTGGTGCACAGCCAGTGTACCCGAGGACATCCCTTGAAAAGGGGGAAATGGGGTCCCATCAACCCCCCAGACAACCCCCTGCTGGTGAGTGCACTCATTTACTGTACCCACCTGCTGGGAGACCTCAGTACTATACTTGGTTGCCACCTGCATAGTGAAAGCCAGACAGGTGGCTTCAAACAGCTGGTCCAGTTTTCACTAGTGTGCTGCCTCATGGCCGGCCCGAGTCCATGGCTACATTGGGGGTAGTGCATTCATTGTGATAGGAGGTAAAGAACTCCGTGTGAATCCGGCACACTCAGTTAAAGGTATCTATAATATAGGTTCAGATGTGTAAGTGGCACTTAAACCAGACATACTGCCTGGTGAATGGATCCAGTTTTTTTCTTCTCTTTGATATCTCACTGAGTATACCGGAGTTTTCAAAACAGTGTACTCGAGCAGTAAACAAAAATGGATGCCATTAGATCTGCTGCAACATGCATGACTTCATATTTCCAGCTAGACCTTAATGGGGATATCTACAAAGGCTCCTGAAACGTCCCATTTGGGACCTCTAGCCAGGAATATGACAACCATTAGAAACCGTGATCACTGCTGGCAACCTGATACAACGTACTAACTGATAAGTCAATGAACCTAACAGGCATGCATGCAATTGTAAATGTTGGAATATATGGAAACTATTTATTATATTGATTAGCAAAAAATATCTGATGGCAAGCTTTCAGTGTGGACAAATGCAAATGGTGTTGGTATCAGAATATTACTGTTAAAATATCATCTGACAATATTATATCAAAATATTATCTACAACAATATTGCTCCTTGGAGTTAATAATAGAAAATGTACACCTAAAGGGATGTTATTGTAAACGACAATTGGAACACACTATTTATGTCCTGTGATATTTCTGTTTCATAGGTGTGTTGACCAAAGAAGAAATTATATTTTTGACCAATGCATACCCCACACTAATCTCCAACCGAAATTATGCATCTTATTGAAGAAGCCACACCAAAATCAAAAATTGACCAGTAATAGTTCTATTGCAGATGTACAGCTTATTGAAGCAGATTTTAGACCTAGGGATCACAATTGCCAGGGAAAGAGCCAACATTGGGTTGTGCTATCAATTCAAGAGCCTTGTAAGCAATAGTGGAAAGTTAATCCTATGCTTATGGACATCATTTAGGGGTCAGCAGGGGTCGCTTTGGCGACCCCCAGCCCGCCCCTTGTTATCCCTGTCACTGCCTTTGTGACCACTGGCCTCAGAGGAGACAGAACCAGTGCCACGAACACAGGAGCGGGAGGCTCTAATCTCGTTTTCTGCTCATTGTTATAAAATTAATAATGAATAATAGTTTATGATTCACTATTAGTGTAACAAAAAGTGGAGCACCAAGACCTAGAACTTCACTGGCATCTTAGATAAGAAAAATAAAATGTTTGTTGTGTGGGGACATGTGGGTGAGAGTGAGTTTGGATGAGAGACGGTGTATATGTGTGAGCATCTACGTAAGAGTGAGTGAGAGAGTGCAAATGAATGATTCAGGGAAATAGTGAGTGCACAGGAGCAGGTCACAATTAATGAGTGCAAATCAGTGCTAAGGAAAGAATGAGTGTAAGTGAGCATATGTTGTTATGCTTGCAGATCCACTTTTGGACTGTGCTTGCTTCCTGGCTCACAGAAGCACCTTTGACGATATGTTGGCACTGGAATACCGGAGGCAATACTTCCATACAGGATACCCTCAGCAAAATGCTACTACTGGCACTCTGTAGGTAAATTTTGGCATGGAGCACCCATGGAAAAACGCCAGCCCTGGCCTCCTGGAGGACATTCTTGGCATAGTTGGCACCTGTGGCAAATTGCTTTTGTTGGCACATTGTAGGAAATGCTTGGCATATGGGAAGACAGCGATGGCAAGGTCATGGGGCCATCCATGACAGAATGTGGACCTTGACATATGAAGCATAACATTTGTCATTAGAGACCTCCATAGTGCAAGAGAAAAAGTATTAGGTAAATGCTGGCACTGGCATATTGTATGTAATGTTTGGGCAAAAGGGGACATCATGAAAAATGCTGGTAATAGCAATGGAGGTAATTTGAGACATAAGGGGGCACCCATAGGACATTTTAAAAACATGATTGGATGAACTCATGGGGACTGTTGGATTTCAGTAGCTTGGTACACCATGAAAAGACTTGAATATTTAGTGAGTGTTTTTTAGAAATTATGGCTTTTTAGCAAATGTATGTGAAAATGCACAAGTAAAGCCTAATTGTTTCAAAATGTTCTGAAGGAAGAGAAACCCCCAACCTTTGTTCTCTCCTAGAAGAATATATAATATGAATTATGCAATTATGTAACTTCAGAAATGTTAATTATTGTGATGCCATCAGGATTAAGGTTATTTGAACTAACTTCTTGGGATGACGCAGGGCCAAAGGTGATATGATTTCACTTTCTGTGACATCATTAAGGTCAAAGGGTATATGATGTCACTTCTGCTACCCCTGGCATTTTGGTGATTCTCCGTCCATGCCTATGCTACCCTCTGTTTACAAGGTGTTTGATGAGATTGCGAAATTACCCTCTAAGCGAGATTGGGAGTTTTGATGTATTCTAGTTAATTGTATGGGTGCTCCAAATATTCAACATCTATTCTAGCACTGGTAATACTCAGTATTTAACTTCATATCATCATTTACATTAAAGTTGGGTGATATTCATCTTGTTAGTGAGGCACGAGAAAATAGTGCAAACCTGACCCATTTTATACGTAGGACAGAACATGCTTTAAATTTTGCAACATCAGGACTTTTTCACGGGGGTCTCTGGCATGCAGAATTGCATCTTCATTGGAAGACTGTAGAGGTATGGTGCTGGATTTGTAGTTATCCAAGCATATGTTTTATTCTGAAAAGAGCCACCAGCAGTTCAATAATGAAGGTGACAAGAATCATCAAGAGTAGGTGTCTCTGGCTTGTACCTCTCCACTTTGTGATGGGGTCACCCAGACATCCCTTTGTCAGCATTCTCATTCTTATTTGAATTTACATAAAATTATTCTGATGTAATTAGCACTACCCTAAGTGATATACACTGTGCATAATTAAATGCCTTCTTTAAATCTATCACAGTGGTGTTTTCACTCAAGTCTCGTTGGATCTGACAATTGCTTTGAATGCCTCCTTAAGATCAGTTGGGTGGAGCGGAAAATAAGCCCGATTGCCCTTTTTTGAAAGATTTTGACGAATATTTTGTGATTGACATTCAGCAGTGATAGAAGGTGGTACCTATTTACAGGCTTTTACTGCTTCACTAATAATGTTGGTTTGAGCTCTACTCTTTCTACTGCCTAACATGGAAGTGCAATAAGCCAATGGCACCAGGGGACTAATGCCTGTGAAATCTGTAATATCTCCTCCACTTCCTCCAAGGAAATTGGCTCATCTAGTGATATTTGAGTTTCTCTTTGGATTTCCAGCACGTTTAGTTGTGATAACTATCTTTTTGTTAAAGAGTTGCATCTGCATTCTCTGTTACACTGCCTGGCAGGTTATAGTATAGTTGTTGAGTTGATCTTTTAATGTGGGTTGAATCAATAATTTCTTGCCGGTCAACAATTATAGCGTGAAAAATGAAGGCAAATGGTGGCATGACAAAGCATCAAACAGCCCAAATTATTAAATAAATTAATCCATTGTTTTTGCTCACGAGTGTTATACAGAGATGCTTGATCAGTGATAATTCACAGCTATTTTAAGTTTTATGTCTTCCACATATACGTCCTGTATATTACTCAAAGAAGTTCTGGTATCTTCCATGTTACTGTTTCATTGTTCGTCCACAGCTATATCTGTGCCAAGAGCTTTGCTGAGACCTGTACAAGGAGCTTATCAGAGACTCCGACATTCAGACAGGTGCGGCCCGTGCAGGTAAGAGTGGTGGGGATGGGTTGGGGGGGATTCAACAGACAACCACTAGGGAAAATTGAACAAATAATTAATTTCACCTCGTTTTTGTCTGTCGAACCAAACTAGAGGCCCAATTTGTAACAGTAAATATGACTTCATTATTGCCTTGTCCGTGCATTACCTTGCGTGACACGAGGGCAATCCAACACTATGATAATGCTGCCCCCAGTCTGTCCCATGCAGCTTATGCTGTTCTTTTGAACTGTAACTTATGTTATTCTTGTCCGAATTCTGATACCGTACGAAAGCACATAACACTTTGCTTATCGTAATCAGACAGCTGACAATTGTGTGGTGGGTTTTGGTATTTGTTTTTTAAATGACTGATTTTTAACTGTATTGTGTGTTTGGGGCCATAAAATATTTTAGTCTTAAGAAAACAGGTTCCCCGTTCTAAATACTTTTGTGTATTTTTATTGCAGGTTGTACTAGAAAAGCTTACTCTTATTCAGCGGGCCAACCATTTTTTCTCTTTGGAACTACGCCTCCAGCCGGTGCCATATTAGTTGCCAGACTAGTTGCTGGAAGTAGGGCGGGTTGGGTACCTAATGAAATCCACAGAGAGTGTGTGTGTTAGACCTGAACCCAACTTTTTGCCTTCCTCCTCCTCTTTTCCTGCCCTCGTTTTTGCTGGTATTAGGACTCTGCATACCATACCACTGCTAACCAGTGCTAAAGTGCTTGTGCTCTCTCCCCTAAACATGGTAATATTAGTTCATACCTAATTTGCATATTTAATTTCTAATAAGTCCCTAGGGAAGTGCACTACATGTGCCCAGGGCCTACAACTGTAAATTAAATGCTACTAGTGGGCCTGCAGCACTACTTGTGCCACCCACTTAAGTAGCCCTCTAACCATGTCTCAGACCTCCCATTGCAGAGTCTGTATGTCCAGTTTGAACCTCCATTTCAACCTGATAAAATAAACCTTTTGCCAGGCCATAACCGTCCCTTTGTACACATACAAGTCACCTCTAAAGTAGGTCCTGGACAACCCAGAGGTCAGCGTGCAATGTATTTAAAAGGCAAGACATGTATTTTTTAGTTTTGCATGTCCTGGCAGTAAAAAATTCTCAAATTCGTTTTTCACAACAGCATGGCCTATCTCTCCCATAGGATAAAAGTGGGATTACCTTATTACATTTTGCAAGGGCAAGAACTTTATTGTTGGTTAATTAAAACCCTTACAATATAAAAACACTTGGCAGTTAATGTTCGACTCGAAGACCAGGTTAGGGTCAGCAGTTTATTGGTGGTCAGAAAACTATTACTGAACCCAAGGATGGAGTGCCGCGCTGCTATAGTGGGGAGTGGTTAGCCGCTCCGATGACTTCCAACAGTTTTAATGCCTTGGTGACAAATTTTGTTAACCTGATATTCAACTTCGTATTGTCCGGGTTTAAGGCTGCTACTATGGCTTGGCAGCATGATCGAATTCCCAACAGAAGAGCCCTCAATCAGGTAGGTATCGCTTGAATCATTTTAATGAAGGCTGCAGCATAAGAGATCCGACAGTCCACAGCAAAGTCTTTGACAGCCTGATGCATTTCGTGATCTCTCACTTCCTCAGAGGCTTCAGATGCAGGATTAACGAACCTCAAGTGCTTCTACATTTAAATACGATCTCCAGCCCCAGTGGACGCGGCCGCTCTCACGGCATTCTGGGATCTGTAGTTGCATGTAATATTGCTCCAGTGAGCCAGCACGTAATCCTGCCAATGTTCAACAAACATTTGTCCACAGTGGGTTGCTGGGCTCAGTTTCACCACATATGTTGGACCTTACTGCCTTCATCCTTCAACACCTGTCCCAAACCGTGCATGCCGGTTGGCGTCACGTGGGTCCGTAACATACGGCTGGGCTCTTCCACTGCTGGGTCAGCTGTTAAAAATCCAAACACAAGAGTTACCCCAACAGAA
This sequence comes from Triturus cristatus, assembly GCF_964204655.1. Classification (NCBI taxonomy): domain Eukaryota; kingdom Metazoa; phylum Chordata; class Amphibia; order Caudata; family Salamandridae; genus Triturus; species Triturus cristatus. The sequence goes on along the minus strand of NC_140591.1, from coordinate 1,171,503,460 downwards.
GAGCCCTCAATCAGGTAGGTATCGCTTGAATAATTTTAATGAAGGCTGCAGCATAAGAGATCCGACAGTCCACAGCAAAGTTTATCACAGCCTGACGCGTTTCGTGATCTTTCACTTTCTCAGAGGCTTCAGTTGCAGGATTAACGGGCCTCAAGTGCTTCAACATTTAAATACGATCTCCAGCCCCAGTGGGCGCGGCCACTCTCACGGCATTCTGGGATCTGTAGTTGTATGTAATATTGCTCCAGTGAGCCAGCACGTAATCCTGCCAATTTTCAACATACATTTGTCCACAGTGGGTTGCTGGGCTCAGTTTCACCAAATATGTTGCACCTTACTGCCTTCATCCTTCAACACCTGTCCCAAACCACGCACGCCGTTAGATGACGCGTGGGTCCGTAACATACGGCAGGGCTCTTCCACGGCTGGGTCAGCCGTTTAAAATCCAAACACAAGAGTTACCCTAACAGAAGAGCCCTCAATCAGGTAGGTATCGCTTGAATAATTTTAATGAAGGCTGCAGCATAAGAGATCCGACAGTCCACAGCAAAGTTTTTCACAGCCTGACGACTTTCATGATCTTGCACTTCCTCAGAGGCTTCAGTTGCAGGATTAACGAGCCTCAAGTGCTTCTACATTTAAATACGATCTCCATACATATATATATAACATTTATTTTTTAAATAGAAAACTTCCATCCCACAGTTGGTACACAGGTTGTTTAGTATGAGGCACTGAACGCCGGTGGCGTCGTGAATATAACTACAATATTAAGCTGAAATGTATACAGATTAACTATGCCTACAAGTCTGCTATCTGGAGATCAATAATTGTGTTACATACAAGCAAAATATTAAATTGGTCTAACCTCTCCCAAATTTTTCTGTCAGAAGTTTACAAGGCGCTGCAGCACTGGGGGTCGCAATTAATTTTCATGGCAACTGCAACCAGAGAACTGATTTCTTTGTAAGCAAAATTGAGCATATTCAGAATTACTTTGACTCTTTCAGTAACTCGGTGTGTGTATGTTAGACAGTTTTAAACAATACTAGGAGTTATAGTCAAGCTCTGGTCAATGATGTGTTCATAAAATAGATGTTTTTTTAAAGTTATTGAGCTTGTTTTAAAAGGCTGCTGGGCCAGCCAACACGTTTCGCCCCTTGGGCGGCGCATACACCAGTGACTTTTTCAAGGTTCAATATACGTAGCATCACAAATTTAAATACAATAATTTATTATGACAAATAAAGTGGACATACAGTAAAAAGTGTAAATCATTATATAATCATAAGGGTTAGACAAAGAAGAAAAACAAAATACAGAAGGACAAAAAGAAAAAAAGAGAAAAACAAAGTTGCCGCTATTAGATAGTATTAGGTATTACATCAAAACATGCATGCTTTGCACTCTGTGTGGTTTTCACTGCATTCCCTGTCACTCATTGTCAAGTCATTGCTAACGTTCAGCATTTGGGGGAGAGGTGCCCTGTTTCGGAAGCCTAAGCTTTATGGGGCAGTGCACTCCGAGAGAATTGATTCCAAGGGAAGCTGAGACATGCTAATTTGGTCGTAAAGCATCTGCAACAAAAGAATGAGCGAGATAAAGTATTTTGATGAGTCATACGTCATTCTGAAAAGAACACGTTATCTATCTTGCATAGCTATTTTTGTATATGGCATTCAAGGATATAATCTCCTAGGTAAATTATATATAAATTCTTATTGGATATTAAGTATCATCTTACAGTGGCTAGAAAAAAAGATGGTATAGACAATAGAAAATCGGTAAGTGGTTACAGCAGGCAAAAAACATAGGTGGTACCCATCTGTCCACGTGTTCTTGAATATTATGCTGAATAAGTCGTAATAATAAGTTATTGACAATAAAAAATAAATATTTGGCCCCAGTCATGAGTATTGGCAAATGGTCAGTATGTATTTTTCTGTTTGTTCTCGTAAGGGGCCTGCTATGGTGGCGGTGTCTGTTAGACACCGCCATGCATATTAGGAAGGCAGCGGAAAGGCATGCGGATAGTGACTTCGGGGGCCCGTTGCAGGCCCCCAGGGTATTGGGGGGGTGGGGGGTGCACATGGGGGGTACCTATGGTACCCCTAAATTGACATGGACAAGGTGGCAGGCACCGCGCGGTGCCTGTCACCCTATGCATGACAATGCACACAGTGCATTCCCAGCATTGTGGCGGGCGGTGCTGTGAGCATTGCCTGCCACAATTCTGATAATGGAGGATGCCACAGTGGCAGTGGCATCCTAATTGCAAGTGCAGGACAGCTGCACCACTGGCGGACGGTCCCAGCACCACTAGGGTGGCGAGCGGACTAAAGTCCGCAAGCCATCCTAATCGGCCCCTTAGTACATTGATAACCATTACAAAGGAAAAAGCGAAGAGCAGGAGTGATCAATCGGTGTCATCATCTGCAGCCTTTGTGAGTCGATTTCTGGCTTGTAATCATACATGTCCTGGTGTTCCAGTGGCAAAATAAAGTCATTGTGCATCTAATGATGAGCGTGTGTATAACAATCCAGTGTCCTGAGGTATAGACATTTTTCTAGTGACTGTAGGGAGATACGTCTGTACTTGGTATTGGAACACTGGAATGTTGGGAGATCCTTTAAAAACAATAGAGTGCTCTGGGCTTCTAATGGCCAGTGGAAGCCCGGAGCATCAACATTCCAATGTTGTCGTCCACAGCTGTTGCTGTGAACAAAGGCCTCATGGAGATTTAAAGCCCCTCAGGCTCCGTGAGTCCTTTGTTTTATTTGTTAGAACATTCTGCCCTCTAATGGGGGAATGTTCTAATAGCCTTATAGCCCACTGTAGCTGGGCTACATCGGCATTAATGTCCAGCTCCCTTGTTAAAGGCCTTCGCCTTCAGCTCGGGTCTTTAACGCTGCAGCGGACCTTTAATGGCTGGTATAGTCCGCTCCTGCAGGCTATAACGCTATATTATACTAATAATAATCGGTTCCTATTTAATGCTCATGCTATACTGGCACATTGGTGTAGAGGTGTGTGATGGTATGTAATGATTATGATATCCTGCTCCATTAGGTGTATTGTGCAGAGATACCTATTCAAAACGAACAAGCTTGAAGTATGATGAGGCCTACCAAACAGTTTACGTAAAGAAGTATCAATCTTTCTGTTTACTCAGCCTCGCAATAGTCCTTTTTCTGGGGAAAAAGTTAGTTTAGGTGTCTTGTAGCCAATAGTGCATCTCAGTATCTCTATTCAAACCCTTGCGAGTGATTTCCATTTTGATAATTAGTTGACTTTCTCTTTTCCTCATTCATTAATCCCGATTGCAACCTCTTGGTTGTGGTTTGGTTTGCTCTAGGCCAACAAATTGGACCATTTTTAGTGAGAATGGAACAAGTTGAGATGATCCATCAATGGTGGGCCCTGTTCAGATTGATTGATGCTTCTGTAAGGTTCTTGGATGCAAACTTCTTGGATGTGAACTTGCAGAGGTCTGATGGTGCTGCTTACATATAGTTTGAAACAGGGACCACTGAATGATGTATATTTCAAATGTGCTATTGAAATTAATCCAATCCTTCACCAATAATTTGATTTCAGGTACTGGTTTCAAATTCCTTGATTTTATTAATGCCCAATTTGCATATATTACAATAGTGGCAGGAATAGAAGCTCACTGGTTTGTCTAGAAAGGTGTCATGTGTTTTCTGTAAATTCAGATTTGCATAGCAATTGTCTTACATTTTTGGCACGACGAAAACCAATTTCCAAATAATTGTGGATACTGTTCTTGAAGGATGGATTACTGGTCAACAGGTGCCAATGTCGTTTAAGGGCCTTTTTGATTATGTAGTGTCCATTATGAAAATCTTTTAGGAATCGTTTAGAGGTCTGGGTTTCCGTTAGTTGAGGGGTTTTAGTTTTTTCTTCAATTTCTTCAATTTCTCTGTTGTCTGAAGGTGATTTTTATCATGGCCTCTATGTTTCAACATTTCAGTCAGGTCTTCTGATGCTGCCGTGTATGTTTCTATTTCACTACAGTTGCGCTTAATGCGTTGTAGTTCCCCTTTTGGAATATTACAGAGAGTACAGTATGGATGGCAGCTATCTGCTCTCAACGTAGATTTAGCTGCTGTGCCTTTTGTGAAATGTTTGGTATGAATCTGATTGTCTTTAATGTTGATGATGATATCTAAAAAGTCACTCTGTCTGGTGGAAAAGGTGAATGTAGTCTTATTGTTCCATTAAGTTGTGTTGTTGTTTGCAAGATAGCCCTTTAAAGTGGTTTACTTGCCTTTTCATGTGCAAAATATGTCGTCAATATACATACCCCAAATTTTATGTTGGAAGTATATTCTGTGAATGGATCATCCCAAAGCCAGGATCTCTCAATTTCTTCCGTGAATATACATGCATATGGTGGATAAGTGACCTTCTTTTAAGGCATATGTGCATCCAGTAATTCAACTGCAGGTACAATCCCCTCCCTACTGGCAAATTCTGCCAAATTGACCATTGTTTCTTCACTGAAGGATAATAATGTTATTCCTTTGCAATCCCAAAGTAAACATGCTGGCTCTCCTTGGGACTCTGTTCTAGCACATGCACAGAAAGAGTATCTCATGTTAGATCCTAGCTGGCCCAGAACACTTTTCAACACCTCTATTTAGGAAGGTTATCTCCCTGCAATCCTAAAGCTAGTTTATGTAACCCTTCTTTAAAAACAACTTAGAAACCAGAAGGTTTGTCCAACTAGAGGACAATCTCCCAACTACCTTTTCTTGGTAAGTTAGGAAAAGTGTTTTTTCAACAATTATCGAATTCTGTGACATATACTGAGGTTTTAAGTCCTGCCTATAATGTGTGTTTGTGCAGGGCATAGCACAGCGCTTACCATTGACTCAGTTCTTGATGACCTGAGATTTTCTCCTGATTGAATAATTCCAATTGCTTTGATCATATTAGACCACACTGCTGTGTTCGATACTGTAATCCATGCTGTTATCCTGCTGAGGCTCTCTGACTTGAGCATTTAGCGGGCCTTACTATGGCTTACAGACTTTCTGTTGAATAGGTCATTCCAAGTTTCCCAGGCATCCTTTGAGTATTGTGTTAGGTCATGTACAATCGGTGTACTTCAGGTGTTAGTCCTGTTGCAACAACTTTTCAATCTCTATGTAATCCCCTGGCTTAATTTGATAAATCCTTTGGGTTGAATTTTTTCCTCTATTCTGACGAAACCCAAAGTATTGTAAAACTGGAAGGAAATCGTCCAATGGTAGCAGTGAAGCTTCATGACTCTCTCTCCAGTGACCAGCAATGGATGAGTGCACACAACTCAGTGGCAGGAAGACGGAAATTTAGGTTCTGTCAAACTGCCAGAGTGTTTAAAGCTTACTTTCTGGCCTAATAACTTTAGATCCAGCTCTGATCCCTGCAAAAGTGGTAAAAAAATCTTGGGGTAAAGTTTGATTCATCACTAATCTTAGCTCATCAAGTCATTACAGAGGTAAATTCGTGACTTTTTCAAAACCTTACCCTGAGCCAAATTCACTATCTGTTTCCTCCTATGCAAAATTGCTAATTTTGAATGCATTTGTAACATCATACCTAGACTATTGTAACGCTATTTATTGAGGCTTCTATCATTTCTTTTATGTAAGCTGCAACCTATTCAGAACTATGCTGTGAGATTTGCTTACAGTATCCACTGCACAAATCATATTTCTCTGGTTCTAAACTATTTGCACTGGCTGTCGGTAAAACAATGGTTCTTTTTAAGTATATTTGACTGGTACATAAAGCAGTCTGCCCTTCTTAGCACCCCCCTTTGCCATAGATTTAAATGGTACACTCCAACTCGCCTGCTGAGTTTGGTGAACCAGTGTTGATTAGTGATTCCTACATTTTTAGTAAAATGTTAGGTGATAGATCTTTCTCTGTTACAGCTAGAACCGTCTGCCTTTGTGAAATATGATCTTCTAAGATGCAAAAAGCTACTAATGACCTGGTTATTTCCCCGTCCTTTCCTCATCTCAGTAGGCTTTGGTGTCTTGTTCCTTGTACCGAGCTCTGGATTTAAGCCACAAGATACCTTAATTAGGGTATATGTTGTGCTTCATTAAACCCCATATATAAATACAAAATGCAAATACTGTAGGAAAAGCAATGCCTCTATTTTTTCCGATGGAGTTCAGAGCTGCATGTTATTCAATAAATACAGAAGCATGTACAATGATTCAAGATACATCTCAAACTTCCCATCTTCTTACCCGTCATATCAGAGAAGATTGATTCCCATATGCCGCCAGCATCCGGCCCACCCTTCCATTCCAAAGAAATACACTCCTTCCTTGCTATGTAATTTTCCTATATGCTTCAATGAAGTCTCAACTAGTTCACTAGCTCCTATTAGTATGTAAAGTACTCCACTGCCCCTCAGAGCATGGCCTGCACTCTATAACTGTCTCCATTAATATAAAATATTTATTTTTCTACTTTCTGTCAGGGGCGGCTCCTCCGCTATGTCGGAGGAGTACCGCCCCACTGCTTTCAAAGCAGTAAAAATAGAAAAGATAATAACTTCGTTATTATCATTTTATTTTTGGTAGCTGCGGGGCTGGGTTAGGGCGGGGCAGGACTGGGTCACAGGGGAAGGAGAGGTGGGGAAACTGTAAGCGTGCATGACTTTTTGGCTGGCCGTCTTGGGATGGCCAAACAGTCATGCGCACTTTGCATATTCTCCACCAGGCTGCATTACACAGCCTGAGAAGGAATATGCCCAGGTTCTCATTCTCCTTCTGAGCGCCGACCCCTTTGCTCAGTCTAATCACAATGCTGCATTGTAGCATTGTGATTGGCTTAGGGGAGGGAGCCTGTGTGTGCTTCTGGTTCCTGCTTCCGTTCTGGGACGTCGGCAGGGAAGTGGAGGAGAGACGCGACCTGCTGAAGAGTTAAGTGGCTTTCTTTTGTTTTTTTTAACCCCCTATCCCAACCCACCACCCCCGTTCCCTGCCAGCCACAACTGCTTTCTGTGTGTAGTTTGCAATAATCCAGTACCTAAAGGCTGTGCAAGCAATGTTTGAGTGGAAAAAATAGGGTGTAAGTGTTATCCCCTAAACTAATTTCTCTGCTCTGACTCTCAGAGGTGTTATGCCATAGTCAGACTCACTGGGAGGTGGTGCTGAAAAGTGACAGCATTTGCAAACTACACTTACCAAAACACCATGGGGCTTATTTATGAAAGTTGTTGCATCGCTGCGACAAAACAGCGATGCTACAGTTCTCACTGCACCCTCCTTGTGACATGATGGATGCGCAATATTTATTGTACGGCACTCCAAGTGGCAAGGAAAGACAGATGCGTCAGAAATCCTGACATATCTGTTGGAGCAAAAGTCACACATTGCTGGAGTTGTGTCAAAAGCATGATGCAACTCCAGCAATGCGTGGAGGTGGCTTATCCTTAATGCACTGCATCACCCTTATGCCTGCCATGAGGCAGGCGTAAGGTTTTGACGCAATGGCATCCTAGAATTGGTGTACTAAAATTGTACAGATTTCATTGTGCCACTTCTACGATGCTTTCTTGAACGCCCACCCTGCATACATTATACCTGACACAGGTATAATGTGGCGCAGGGGTTTACAAGGTGACTCATCTGCCTAGATGCCTCACTTTGTAAATATGGCGCCACGTGGTTCATTGTTTACGCTGCTGCTGCATCATGAAAAGTGACTCAACAGCAGTGCAAAAGTGTTGCACAGTCTCATACATAAGCCCCCATGTTGAAAACATGATGAGTAGCCCAACTTTCAGCTTAGTGTGGATGTTCCAGAGAACATCCAACCTAGGCTAACTGGATTGATAGTCACAACTAGAACATCCTTTTTATGCTGTATGCAGTGAGCTGATTTAACCACTTTCTCCCATATAGTGCCGCGGCTGATCAGAAATTTCAATGTGTATTTCTGCTTCCCACCTTTTAATGTAATAATGTTTATGAGCATATATCTCCCTAAGGATACACACATTATATTCTGGATGGAATTTTTAAATGTAATAGGCCTATCAATTTGAGTCAAAGAGAATGATGATCTTTCCTTTTCCAGAGTTTGCTTATTTGAACAGTTTATTTGTGGCTACACCTTCCACAACGCTCCATTACCCGTTTTACCGTAAACCCTGACCCTGGACAATGCTAACTGACAGTGAAAATTAGGCTTTGGTTTGCCTCTGTAATTCCCAATCCCATGGTTGCTGTGTAAGCTTAGCGGTAGCAGATGCTAAAACTTTTGGACAGCCCCCTTAAGCCCCCACATTTGGCCAAATGATCTCAAACTGTACAACTCCATTTCTCACAAGACCTTTAGACACATAACACATTTCCATCAGGCGAAGACTCTGAAATTATATATAATTGCAAGCACTCACTAAAGCCTAGGCACAACAGATACATGTCAATAGAATCTGTTATGACAAGACAGCGCAGTACTCTAGCCTGAAAATTGAGTGCATTGTGGCCAGTAATGAATACTCAAGGGTTGCCCACCAGTTACACAAATAAAGACTGCTTCCTGCAAGTCAACTCCTTATTGACACAAGACATCATATTTAAAGCAATGTGGCAAACCAAAACAATGATCTAAAGTGACACACAAGATACAGTGATATACCTACATATGCAGTTATGACGTTAGTGCTAGACCTCTGACTTATCTTTTAATGCGCGGAGAATCTACACTTGTAAATATACTACTCATAAATCCCTTTGTGAATAGCAAACAATCATAAACTTACCCTTGTGAATCAGGCCCACAATGATTATTACCACACCCAGGGAAGATTAATTTATATAATGGATGCCAAACAGCAACATTATCACAGGCTACCAGCTGCTGCAATGGTAGTGTTCACTATGTGTATACCTGTCAAGGCTCAGGCACGGAGAATGTGAATAGCAGCCACAAACACTTGCAAAACCATCTACACATGAAGAGGCTACATTTATCATTCAATGTGCCAGGTAAAGATGTTCGTTCGGGGACAGAGCAGGCAATGACAGCACCTGCATGTGTTGCTCCATAGCAGGCTCCTATTGAGCAGACCCTAGTATTAAGCTGCATTAAGATCCCACTGATTTCAGGATGGGTGCTTAAATGCTATTCTTCCCTACAATATGGTATATAACACTAGGGGATAGAATTACGGATATTTTGCCATGGGTTTGCATCCCAAAGCATACAGAAATGTTTTGTGATTTACATTTCAGAGCAAATCCTAAAGTAACACAAAGTAGCCCTTTATGCTACTATGTGCTACTGTGCGTCAAAGGAGCATTCCATGGGTGGTACATAAGTGTTCCCATGCAACTACCCATGAATTTTGAAGCAAATTCCTATCTACTTAAAAAGGTAGACAGAACTTTGCTCCATAAATGAACACCCCAAGAGGCAGGCATTAAGTATAAGAACATCTTTCTTTTCTAAAAACTTCACCAACTTTGCTTTTGTGCTGCACAATAATGGGGAAATGCTAAACTATGACTAGACATAGTATTTTGTACTGAAAAGGTACCATTCCAGTACAAACCCTATGCTTCACATCATACACACACCCTTGTGCTATGGTGCTAAGTTGCATCTGTTGGTGCAAGGCAGCTTAAAGTGCATCAGCACAGTGGAAGAGACAATCCTTGCCATATCTTTGTAGGAATGGTGCAGTTCTGCTCTTTCCCTTTCTGAATTGTGAATTGTACCCTTTTGAGCCAATTGGTCAAACCTAGCCACAAGGCAGCAAAGAGCTGTACATTGTCAATGAGAGCCATAGAGTCAACAAGTAAGAGGAGAGGAGGCTGGGCTGTGGACGGTTACTGCATTGTGGTGTAGTGTTCTTCAAAGAGGCAAGGCTTCAATTCTTACCTAAACTGGAGTAGAGCAGGGCAGTGTTTATGAATACAGGAATGTTGTTGCAGATCCTAGGGTCAAAGATGGAAAAGACTGCTATCTTATTTATTTATTTTTTTTACACTTTTTAGTCTGCAGTCTGATGGTAATCTGGCTTCAGGTGTGCTGACAACCACCAGAGACTGTGAGCTGATCTGCAAGATAAGAGGGGGTGCTGATCATGATGGCTGTCGTATAGATACTCCCTGAAATTAAATCAGTATTAAGTGACAATGCCAATGGAAGATCATATGTTAACACACCACTGTGAACATGCCAGGGTGTACTCACTGCTGGAAGTCCTGTGGCTAACCATGAGAAAGGCGACGATTCCCCATATGGTCAGTTGATCAACTCAACTTAAATTCTTGCCAGCATGTACAACGTACCTCCAATGTTATTAGGGTAAACATTATTACTTCATCTACTAAGCTGTGCAATGTTTAAAATATTCTTAAAAACATACTACACACCAAATAAAGGTTTAGGGGCCAGATGTATGATTGTTCAAAATAGGTCTGGCCCATGTACAAACCCTATTTTGCGAGTCGGTAACCTATTACCGAATCACAAAATAGAGTTTGCGACTCGCTATTAGGAAGGGGAATACCAAGGGTGTCCCTTCCTAATAGCGAGTCCCAATGGTATATACCATTGTTTTGCAACCGCTTCTGTACAGTCTTTATCTCAAAAACAAAAAGCATCTGATTAAGGCTAACAACGTTCTCCTGCACAGATCCAACTATTTTTGTACAAATCAGCATAACATTTAAAACTTTTTCAGCCTCCTTTCCCCCGCTCACAGTTAAAGTATTCATGAGCACTCCACTGGGATTCTCCATTAGCTACCTTTGTGCATATTGGGAGCGTACCAAGTCTACACTGCCCTTACCAAATGTGGTGTTGTTCTGGGACAATGTTATCTGAATATAATTTAAAACTCATATTAGTCTTTAACCCCTTAACTATTGAGGCTTTCCACCCAAGTGCTGAACCATTTCATGACTAATTGAGGTCCTTTTCCCTTACGCCTCTGAAGCTTTTTCCCCATAAGATATCCACGCCAAATTTGCATTCTTTTTTCCGAACATGATGGAAATTCTAAAGGCATCCACAGGTGGTTTTTTTTATTTCCCTGGAGCTGGAGGAGACTCAGAAATTGCCAAAATATAGTTAGATTTGTTTTTTGGAGGGACAAATGGAAAAAAAGTCCTACGCATAAAGGTATCTGTTTTTTCCCTAAAAAATTGCATTAATGGAAGGTTTGCTGTACCTAAATCACCATCTTTGCAGCTTTCAGGAACATGCAGAACTGTATATAAAAAAACTTTTTTTTTTACTATCGTTTTTGCATTTTTCTAAGAGGTGGCCCATTTTTCCTCATTTTTGGGCTTTCTACCTATGCCTACTTCCAGTTTGTAGTGGAAACAGGTGTGAAACTCAAAGGTGCGGCGAAAATATTGCTCAAATAAAAAATATGAAAAATGAGTGCGAAAAAACAGCCATTTGTGACACGGTTTCCATCTGTAATTTCTTAGCACGATGTCCGATTTGTAAAAGCAATACACCGGTACAACCTCTAGACCCTTTTGGTCATAGGAATATATAGCGTTTGTAGGTACTCCAGGAACCGGAGGTACCCAGAGTCAACAACTTAGCTGCACCTAATAAAGGATTTTTATTGTGTACTGAGTAAAGAAAAATTCATTGGGTAAAACATAAAGAGTAAGAAATGGGTATGAAGGAAACCTATGTATTTCTGAAATGTACACCAGATGCTGAATTTAGGAGCATTAGTTATTTGTACATCCCTGAATTTGTGGGTACCCATACTAGCATTTGATTCAGTGGACATTTTGCAAAATGTCTTCTTTCTAACACACCAGCTTACATTTGGGAGGCACAAATGCATAGAAATCCAATTGTTAATAAGAATTTCTTAGAAATTGTGTTTCTGATTGGCAGAGGTATGCACCCAGTCCAGGCAGCAACCACAATCCTAGTCAGGGTAACTCAGAAAAACCCTTTGAATTAACTTGTGCTCACCCTCTGGTAGCTTGGCATAGAGTAGTTAGGCTTAACTTAAGCAGCAATATGTAAAGTATTTGTGCAGCACATCAAACAATAACACAGTAAAAACACCACAAAAGACTCCACACCTGTTTAGATACATAAAGAATCATTTTATAAATAAAACAAGACCAAAATGGCAAACCTCCAATCAGTACAAGTTGACATATGAATTTTTAAAGATTAAATGCAAAAGTGGCGCTTCAACGCAGTAAGTGCTTAAAGAGTTGATTGATCACACTAGACCGGGGCATAGTCAAGAGTTCAGGGTGACTACGATGGAGAGCAGGCCAGATAGAGAACCCACACAGGGCCCATAGAGCAAAAGTACCTTGATCCTGGTCGCAAGCAACGAGATGCAGGAAGCAGCAGAGCGATACATCGGGGATCCCCACGGAGGTGGGGTGATGCGCTGGATTTCTCCATGCAATGGCTGCAAAGTATCAGTTCTGTGAGTACTGCACCTGTTCCAAAGTGTGGCGGTTCTAAATGCAATGCACTGGACTTCTCCACGCTGCAGAGGCTATGTGTCAATCTTCTCCATGCAGAGGGGGCGATGCATTGGTTCCAAAGCGGTGGTTCCAGAGGCGATGTGGTGGTTCCAAGTGTGATGCGTCGATCTGGTTCCCACAACGTCAGCGATGCATTAGTTCCAATCAGCATGCAGGTGTTGATGCATGGGTTCTGGTAGACGCAGCACTTTACATTCACTTCCTAAGGCCCTAGATTGGATTGGCACCACTTGACAGAGCAGGAGTTGCAGCAAGAAAGGTCTTAGTGCTCTTTGTAGGTCGAAGAGAAGTATTTGATATCCTTGAGACTTCAGAACAGGAGGCAAGCCATCAAGCCCTTGGAGATACTTAGGTACTGGGATATTGAGATGCAGGTCCAGTCCTTCTCACTTCCAGAAAAGAGGGCAACAGGCAGCAGGCCAGTTCAACAAAGCAGTCCAAAAGATTTACAGGGCCGATTTTGCAGCTATGCTGCAAAAACGGCCCTGTAACAAAAACGGCCCCCAGAGTCCCAAAACCGGCCCCCACCCGTGCGGCGCACCGGGGGATTGCCCGGTGCCGCTACGGCCAGTCTGGCCCTGAGCCTAGACACCCAGGAGAGTCCAGCGTGGCATGACTTGCGTGGTTCTCACCAGGTTTTTTTTTACCCAGAAGTCCTTGAAAGTCTCAAATTTTGACTAAAACACACTGGTGCACTTTGAAACAACACTAAAAACGTGCCCATGACATGGACCATCATACTCCCTTGTGGTCCAGTGGACTAGGGCCATTTGTTATTTTCTCTAGAAGTGAAAATACGCACTCCTTGCGGGTACATTCACGCTCCCTCAGGGGAAAACATACATTTTAATATGATGCCAGAGGGTGTCGACCCATTTCCCAGGGAGTCAATAAAGCCGTAAACAACAGAAAACAATGGTTGCTATTTTGTGGGTGGGGGGAGGCACGATCACGCAAACATGGGGGCCCAACAAAAGAAACACCGGACATGTGAGCAAGAGGACTCAATTTCTCGCTCCACCGCTCCAGCGTAGATCTGTGACGTCAGTGCGAGGGCAGAAGCAGAAGCGAATCCACTATTCCCCCACCCTGGGAATTGCAAAAAGGTAACCTCCGGTGCAAGCACCAGAGGTTTCCTTTGAACCCTACTGAGCGCCAGCCACTGGCTGACAGGTGCACTGGGGGAGAAGTGCGTCCATCGGCCGGTGGCAGACACCACACTTAAAGGGTTATAGAGGGGTGCCGTTGATGTTTTTAAATTGCTCTTCTAGTTTACTGGGCCAATATCTACCCCTTATCACTCCAGCTGTAGAAAAATTCACCAGATTGGGATTACCCCATGAATCCTCTTGGCTTATCCACTGCAGGGTTTCAACAACATGGGTTAACCAGTGGCTCCTACTAAGTATGGAAAGTACGGAACAGGGAACTCTTCGGCAGGTATTAGCATGGGAACTAATCTGTAGCCTTATCCATATCACAATAGGGTACAGTGCAATTGCATCAGATGCGGTTGAGGCCAACTTCAAATCCCAATGCAGCTAGGTGAGACCCTGAACCATATCTAAGTAAGGCTCCCAGAAAATTGTTTAATTGCCCTGAATATCAATGGTTTAATGTACACCCATATTCCTTCCCCTTACACAGTGCTGGTCACCTCTTTCGCTCTGTAGACCTGAATAATAGAGTCTAATGAGTTGCCACCTTGATTTTTCTTCAACCTTAGCACAGCCCTCAGCTTTACTATTTTTAATGGCCCTGGACAGTCCAGGGTCTCTCCTTATGCCCAGGGAGTCAAAGCTGCCCACCTTCTCGAGGAAGGACGTTTTTAATTGGTAAATTCTTTGGTGCACTCATCCAGCTGACCGTATCTGAATTTTGCCAAGAAATATTCTTGCAGATGCTGCGGGCTACCACCATCCATTCTGGCATCCCTTCTCACGTCAGTCAAGCCCGGAATAGAGAAAGATCATTAGTGTTGAAGGTGAACTGCAGAACAATAAATGTCAAACTCAAGGGGACATTTTTAACCAGGCAATACTTTGAACAGATCATATGTAACCCAAACTCCTGCTCATGAGTCCCAAGGCCTTTCCTGAATTTTGCTTGTGCAATGCTCAGTATATTGTTAGCATGTACTCACTAATGAATACGGTTGAGTAACATGGTAGCATAGATTTTCTCAGCCTCATCTAGCTAGATCAGCTTATAATTTGACAGTCTAATTATTGCATATCTTCACGATTCTAGGATAGAACCACAGCATAAAATTGCTTTGAAAACTAGAAATAAATGGGGCCAAAATGCCTATATCAGCATTGAATAGGTCAGACAGAACCTTATCAGGTACCGGTGTCTTATTAAGTTTTTGACTGACAATTTTGGCTTTCATCGTTAAATAATACAATGTTTCATCCACTCTAAGGCAGTTTGTTCTTCCCACAAAGCTCCAGGCTATGATTTCTCAAAAATGTGTGCTTCCGAATCCTTGGCTGCCATTTTCAATACACCCTGGGCTCTCCGCAAAACGTCTTTCTTTTTATTCACTAGAAGCTTCTTATATTACTGTTTTTTGGGACCTCATTGCCCATTCACCATCCAAGCTGTAATTCCACAGCTTCAAGCCTCTGTTTATCAGTACCTCTCTGGTCTCAACTTCTTCCTTGTACCACTCAAACTCAAATATCGCCTCTTGCTTAGGTCGATACATTTGATCTGGAAGGAAACAAAAAATTGATAAATGTTAGCAATCAGTCTAACCCTTGCTGGACCAGCTGGAACCCATCAGTAGAGTAACACAAAATAAGTGGGCTGCTCTGCAGAATGTGTTAAGGGAGAGACTCCCATACAACACAGAAATACATAGTACTAGGGCTGAATGGTGCTCTACCAAAGTCCCTCCACCCCCACACTGCTGGGTTCACATTGTTGCTGCCCACAGTGCTATACCCGTAGAAATGTTCCACCAATCACAATACGGCTAGGGCAACAAGTGAATAGTTCTCAGTTTTCCATGTAGTTTCAGATCATTTGACATGGCTACCTGTTTTGAAGTTTCCAGGTTCTCCTTTGCTGCCTCTTCGCAGATAGGGTGTGAAAGGCCAGTGACATCATTAATGGTTCATGGCCACTTTCTGCACTATGCTTATACATTCTATAAAACTTAGTCTAAAAGACTACATCTATCCCGGCTCTATACATAATACTCTTCTGTAGATCAGAAAGTGTTCTACCATTCATGAACTGAAGACCACCCATCACCACCACTCCACCTCCAGGATCTGCTCACAGATATCACTGGTACAATTTGCTTGGTGTGACCTAGGGTTCGAGGAATACCTGAAGGGTGAAAGGGAGAGGCAGCACTAGTCAATGTAAATACTCTATCATACAGTTCATTTAAAGAGTTCAAAGTCTCTGTAAGGAAAACTCCAATGCTTCAGTCCATGAACAATTGTTCTTTATTACATACCAAATTTTTGACAGTGCAATATGATAAAAGCCAACTCGTTTTGCTCCAACAACAATAGGAGCTTCTTCAGGGCTGAATATCAATGTGTGGTCATAGAGTATTGGATACACAGACCTATCGGTTGAAGGTCCAGGCTCTGGTCAAAATCGTATATGTCGCCATAATATTTCAGGCATGTCACTTACACACTGCGCATGTTTTTCCGTAAGTGCAGTGGACAGGTTGGCAGTGCCGGCAACAAAAAAAGAGTCTACAATTAGTTTAGTGGTATAGACTTTTCTGCCTTTGGCTTTGTCATGAGGCAGTGTGGCATGTTCATGCCCCTCACTCACGCAAATTTCACTGGTTCACAGATGCTCCCACCACCGGCCGCATAAAACAATCTTGCTCAATGCTTTGGCCTCGATTTCGCCTATTCGGGTTCTCTTTTGGGTCTATGGTTGTGTTTCATTGAATAGGCAGAGGAGAAAGAGGGAGCTGTGAGCAGCAGTGGGAGGTGTACTGTAGAACTGCAGGAGCTGCAGTGAGCAAGGGAAGGCAGTGTCTGGTGCAGCTACTGGCCATGTTGCTGGGGTAGTTGGTGCCATGCTGTTCTTGTCCTGCTGGGTTCCCACTTATCCAGTTTCTGCTTCGCTCTGCATTCATTAGCTATTACTATCTGGTGAACTCCCCCTTCACCTCAGACGGAGCCCGACACTGCACCAATTCAGACAGAACCTCAAAACCTGGCTCTTCGAATGGCCCCAACAGAGCTGCTCACACCCCCTCCCCTCAGGGCCTTGAGACCCTCACAGGTGAGTGGTGCGCTCTACAAACCCCTGATTGATTGATTGATTGATTGATTGATTAATCTAGCAAGACAACTAGGTAAAGGCCAAGACAAAGGCACATGGCAAAGGCTATCCCAAGGACACCACAAACGCAATAGAAGGAGCCACGGGCTGGGGTGGGGCGGAGTGGGTGGGTGCAGTAAGAAGGCCGGACCCATCCGCGTCACTGCCAGATTCTGTCCCATTTAAATTGGGCTCAGGGAAATCATTGTGAGGGGAGTCATCCAGAAGATCTCCCCGCCTGGAAGACAACAGACATCATTCAAAATGTCCTGCAGCTCAGTGAACACAGTGAAGATGCAACTGAAAGTTAATCTCAATAAACATTCTCAGACAATAACATTATTTTAAAAAGCAAGCTCTACCCTAAGCTGCAAACAATGTCACTCCCTTTTGATGTGCTTCCTCCAAATTTTTAAAAGAATTGGTTAATGTCCCAGGCCAACAATGAAACAATAAGATGAACCATAAATGGACGTTGTTTCTATAATTCGAACGATGAAGGTTAGTCTGCTTTCAGTTCGCCACCAATTTACATTTTTGTCGCACTCCACTCCGAGAGTTAACTTGTCACATGAAGCTTCCTGGAAGCTCTTCTTAGAGATGGAACCTCTGCGTAAATATCGTCTAAAATCAAGCGCCCTTCATTGCGGAACACGAGCCATCAACGTGCTACACTCAGGAAAGAAATCGAGTTGACAAGCACTGCACCGCTTACCGGCTGTATGTTCTGATCTGAGCGCGCGAGATCAGCCGCTGTCGCACAGCAGCCTCACTCTTCCGGCATAATGTATCATTACCATTTTTGTATGTGCATGATGTGTTCTTTCTGGTGTTCCCCGGGATCCATTAGAAGGAATAATTCCGTCAATAATGAACACAGAAACCCAGAACATGAATACTTGACGAGATGAATAAATGCATTGCAATTCGAGGAAAATGCACGAAACAAAAAAAAAAAAAAACAGGGAGATGAGGCTAACGAGCGAGGTTCGCTCGGAAAAAAAATCAGGGACCATGCAAACATGCAGCAATTATCGTTTAAAAAATGTTCCTGATGGGTAAACAAAGTTACTAACGAACGTGGAGGAAGCGGGAGGGGCTTCTTGAGAAACGAAGGAACCGTGTTGTGTCTTGATAAAGCAAACCTCCCGAGACGGCGAATGGCGCACTTTGCTAAAACGCGCCAAATTAGCCATGGACTGTATCCATAATTATTAGAATCAGTGCACGTGAGGCAGGCGGCATAGGTGCTTGTGTGGAAGTGGGGCTGTAATGAAGAAGGGTTTAAAGCATTTGGGGATTAATGAATTGGCATCTACATCCTTCTTGTATCTCATTTGCAATTTTCCTTTTTAAGTGCCTTGACAATGAGCACATTTTGGCGTTTTCTAAAACCCCAAGAAAAATATTATCTACCTATGGAAACAGCAATTGGAAATTACTGTATGTATTTGGAAAGGTTAAGAAATAGCCTTTAACCTTTGTGAGCTGATTAGAATACTGTTGAATTCGGCATGGGCCAGGAATGCGAGAATAGCAAAAATATGTAAATTAAGCCCAGTCATTTATAATTCATGTCGACTGCAGAATTTTCTAAGCACATAAGCTGCTATTGACTCTCGCGAAATTATAGTATTGATAATTTTAGTTTGTATATAATCGCTACGTTATTTTAGACGGAATGCGGTGGATCAAGTAACCCTAGGTAGGGTTTACTAAGAATCGCACAGTTCTGCATTAAAATCTGAAGCGATGCGGATGTGGCTGGGACGTCAAAGATGGCGGTTGCGTGAGCCTGTTGCTCCGCTCCAGCCCAGCAAAAATACTTCTGCATCTGGACAGGGGGCAGCTGCAGACGACCCTGGGGATCGCATTTAAGACATAACACCCCCCCACCGGCTAGAAAAGTGCAGGGTTGACAGCCACCGTGGGCTGGGTGGAATAGAGTTTTGGCCCGGGCCCTGCCAACAATACATCCCAGCCACATGGTTGTAACAGGCCGGAGCTGATGACCTGGAAACGGAGGGGGCCCATCCGCTACATTTAGTGGTGACCCGTTGTTGCAGTGCACCTTACAGGACTATTTGGGACAATACGGCATGTTGGGAACCCCCCATAGCCAGCGTGGTGAGATCGATGGCCACCAGAGTACTGGGCGGAGTACCGGGGTGCTGGAGCACACCCGCCATGGTGGCGAGCTGAGTTGATGACCGAGGGCCGAAGCTGAAACCGGCGATAAGATGTTGGCTGATTGGCCTGGTGGGGAGTGACGGAGTTGGAGAGGCTCGGGCTGCAACGGCAGGGATTCAACGAGGTGAGCATTGACCTGCGACATGGGAGGTTGGGGCCTAGGTCAAAGCCCGGTGTGTAGAGTGCGCGGGGAGGCAGCCAGCTGGGCTTAGGGCCCTGGTATTGTAAGCGCCCGCACGGAGCCTTTGCATCTGCTGGTCAACGCAGGGCTGAAGATCTGTGCCTCTGAAATCTGTCTTGTGTGACGTTGCTGACTGTGTTAAGAGGGGGCCTATGGCCTGGCAGGACCCGTGCAGCAGAATGCTGTTCTAGATCGGGGTTGGTACTTCCTCCGGCGTTGGGCATTGTGTGGGGAGCTGCTCCCTGAATGGCTGTGTGGAGAAGGACAGTGAACACTTGTTGTAGGTGGTGGCATCCCTGAGGGCTCACATGTGTCACAGTGCTGCCGACATTCTGGAGGGGCTGGTTCCTTGTTGAATGGAAATCTGATTGTTGCCCTTACCTGGTTCCACGTGGGTAAGCCTGCGAGTGCCGACTGGGGTCGTTGGACTTGCAAAGTCCATTTGAATGCTGAAACAAAGCCTGCCTTATGCCCTAGACATGTCCCTGACTGTTGGGGAACACGGCAGATTGATATATTATAGATGTTTGAGGGCCTGGGTTCTCTGTGCCCACCCGCAGTGCTGGGTCCTGCCTCCAATGCTAACATTTGGCTAAGGATTTGATAGTCTCTGGCATTGTTTTCCTTGGCTAATCTGCATTACCTGCCGCACCCTCCTCCATGAAGTGACTTGGGGACCTGGTGGGAGATGATCACCCCTCCACTACAAGTCTAATTGTGGAACTACTTTAACTGTGCTACCTACTGTCCCACTGGGGTGGGTCTTCCTCAAACTTCACAGCGTAGCTGCGGTAAACATGGGGAAACAGAGAAAAAACAGGGAACCGCATAGCCAGATGCAATTGAGGCCTCGCAATCGCCCTAATAGTCTGTGGAGACTGGAGATGCCACTCACACTTCGATTCACTCGCATTTGGACAAGATGCTTGCTGCTATTGCAGATATTAAATCTATGCTCCAACAGGACATCAGTGCAGTGATGGTGGGACTGGGCCTCCTGCAGGCGGAACCTCGTAAACTGGTGGATCAGGCCAAGTGGGTGAAACACTCAGACAGCGAACTCTAGTCTGCCCAGAAAACAATGTCTAACACACTGGAAAATCTTACCGCCAGGGTGAATACACTAGAATAGATGGCCGAAGATGAGGAAGGCCACAACCGATGCAATAATATTAGAGTAGCGGGGCTCCCAAAGAGTACAGAAGGAATGGACATGGTGACCTTTTTGGACAATTGGCTCCGAACTGGGTGTGCACCCGGTCACCTCATGCAGTTCTTTACCCTGGACAGAGCTCATCGAGTGCCGGCCCACCCGCTGGTACCAGGATGATCCCCTTGCCCTGTAGTGGCGAGACTGCTACATTACAGAGACCGGAACATTATCCTCCAGCGGGCCTGTACCAAAGGTCCTTTTGTGATGGACAACAACAGGGTGCCAGTGTTCCCTGATTTTACTGCCAAAGTTCAAGCAAAGCATGTGCCATTCTTGGAGGCCAAGAGGCCCTCCGCTAGGAAAGAATACAGTATTTACTGATGTTAACAGCTAAATTAAGGATCATTTAAATGGCAGTACCCACTTTTCCGACACCCCGGATGTGGTATGGTCCTGGCTGGAGGCTTATAATTAGGCAGGGGCTCCACTGCCGAGGTCCCGGCCCTCAGCTTCTGGACAGAAACTTAGGAAACAGTTCATGGGGACAGTGTGGAGGGCCTTCCTGAGGAAACCTTCCTCCTCACAGGTAGAAGGAGAATGAGCCGCGGTGTTGCTCGCTGTTGCGGAGATAGCGCTGACACAAAAATAAACAGAAGAAGGCACCTCCTCAGAATGCAAGTTGCTAGTTTCAGACTTTGGGGGATCAGTTACAAGCAGAATGGACCTTCCCACTGCAATCCCGCAATCTGTTGATGAGCTAATTTAAGGTGTTGCTATGTTATCTTACCTGGTTCTACCCTGTAGCGATTGGCACAGGTGTGCGCAGTGAGATCCTGTACCGCTGGCAGGCTGTGACCTCGGCACTGTTGAGCAATCTGGGGACTACGTCACAGCTGTGACAGGTGTTGATGTTCTGGCGCCTGAGCTAGCTGGCGACCCATGACCCTGGAGGTTACTACCTGGTGGATATCTTGAATTCTGGGCTTGTGTGTCACTTAAGAAACCAGTTCCACACTACCTGCCCCCACCAAGATTGCCCCTACTAGGTGACTGTCTCTTAATATTGTTATTTTCTTACATGTGTGGGTGGCCAGCCGTTACTAGACTGCTCTTGGGTGAGTGAGTTTGTAGTTGGGGTAATGCTTGCCTCTTCTAGGGGTCACAAATTATATTATTGCTGCTGGAGGGCAGTGGGAAGAGATGGGCACTTGTTGACTGGACATCCTACATTGCTCTCCACTATGGCAGATCATACACATGACGTTACCTTTGTGTCCTGGAACATTAGGGGAATGGGTTTAGCCTCCAAGTGCCATAATATATATCATTATTTGAGTGCCCTTGAGGTTGACTTTGTCGCCGGTGTTCATCAGATATCTAGGAATCCAGGTGTTCCATACATTGGAGGACCTTCAAGATGGTAATCTGCGGAAGGTGCTTTGCTGCATTAAGTCCTGTGTCCAGTTCTGATGGTCCCTGAAACTGCCAGTCATGGCCTGGATCTCTCTGTCCGAGATGGTCATGTTACCAAGGTTGCTATATTTCTTTGTTAATCTTCTAGTCAAGATTTCCCGCTCTTGGTTCAATCACTTGGATACCCTACACTGAGAATTAGTATGGGATGGTGGCTGGAACAGAGTCTGTTTGGATGTACTCCGGAGACCCCTAGCCGAGTGTGGTCTGGGTAGCCCGCATTTTGAATTATATTATTTGGTGGTCCCATCTCCAGTGGGTAACCCAGCAGCTTGGTTATCAGATTGGCTGATAACCAAGGGACCTTATTAGCTAAGCTACTTGACTTGAATGTGGAAATAACATGTCCTGGAGTGTTACTGAGAGTTGCCTTGCAATGATGGCAGAGATGCCAGTGGAGGACCGCAGGGAAATGCCCCTGCCTTGCCACTGCTGGGGCTCCTCCATGGGACCCACTTCTTTCTTTACGAGGCAGCAACTGTCTGATTGGATAGCTGCTGGACTTGTTACGGTGGGTGACTGCTACCAATTGGGAGCATTAAGCCCAGTGGAAGACTTCATGATACAATGTGATTTACCCTCTGGCCAATTCCTGGCTTATAAGGCCTTGGTAATGTCGTTTGGGGACCTGTGATCGGATAGCAAGACTGGAGCCAGACACCCACCCTGTTCTTCAGCTGTTGATAACAATGGGCAATGCATGCCACTTGGTGAAAAATGTATACCGAGCACAATTGGAGATGGCCAAGGTGCCTTTAGAGAGGACAAGGAGGAGATGGAAGGCTCTGCTGGAAAGAGCCATCTCGGACTCTGAGTGGTGTTTAATTCTGGCATATCCTAAGCATATTATAAGAATCTAAGATTGAAATATGTGCAATTTATTTATATACATATGACTTACTTGACTCCATATCGGCTACAGGTCAAGTATGGGGTGAGAGCCGAGGGCCTGACCCTGGTGCAGGACGCAAGGGGTGGATTTTGGGCATATGACATGGAGCTGCCCAGGACTGCGATCGTTCTGGAACACTGTGATCACTATAATTAAGGGAGTTTGGACCACACAATCTCATGTACGGTTGAGGTTTGCCTCTTGGGGTTGTTCCCCAGACAGAAGGCACATAAGGTAGGAAACAGATTTGTCGACCTGGCCCTGACATTAGCCAGGAGGCAGATAGCCATGAGGTGATGCTAAGGAGTGGGCCCGGTGGTTGGAATTTGGGCAAGCAATGTTTTCACGTGGGCCAGGGCGGTGGAAAGGGCTTTGATTAGGGAGGATGCAAGAGGGGTGCAACGACACCCGTTGGCAGGTTTCTGGATGGAAGTCCTGGGGGCCTGAAATATTAAGGGAGACAAAACTGGAGGAGAAAATGGAGACCAGGCCACACAGGGTGGAGAAACCGAGGGCAGCTCTCTGGACAGCCATGGAGAATAGCAGGCATATTGAATGGAGGATGATAGATGTGGTGATGATGGGGGCATCTGAGGAGGCTCCCTTCTGTATGTAGAGTGGGATCCCAGGTTGGTCAGACCCACGTGTGTACTGTTGGAAGGCCCTTCCCGGGTGACTGCCTTGGATCTTTGGCTGAGCTTCCTGATAGATACATTGTCCAGTGAACCCCTCCTCTCCCTGGTAAGCTGGAACATATCGTCGAAGGGCCGTTGGGGTGTGATGAGAACTGGCGATAAGACCCTCAGGACTACTTGGCTTTGGCTTACATTTTTTTCATGTTGCTTACTTTATTTTGCATATTGCATGGGTGTTTTAGTCACTTCAACTCCCATAGGAGAGTTTGTACACAGAACAGAATATAATAGTTGATAAAAGAGTTGAAAGTTATACTATCTGGCTAGGCACGTGTTCATCAACAGCGATTACAAGATCCCTACTTACAAAAGGACATTGATGCTATCGTGCTCCTTCAGAATAATACGATACCAAAGGGGATGATGGATGGAGCGTTTGAGCAAATCAAACAGTCACCCCCAGTCAACTGATCTGGGTTTAATCCATCATCATTCTTTAGCTCTCTCCACCACCCCAGTTCAGACATGGCCATATGCAAATCAGTCTGACCCTGTGCCTCATGGGAACAGTCCAGCCCGAACTGCCAAGCCATATCTTCCCTGGACTGGAAACAAGCATCCTGGGACCGGTTTCGGGTTCATAACCCTCATCAGCCAGGCTATCTTGAATCCAGTGGCAAAGTGAGCAAGGGACCCACGTCTGGGCATGCCCTGCCAACTTAGTCCCATGGGACTCCTGCAGGATCGCAGTACCTAAACAACAAAACTAATGGCGACCTGGGGCTGCGGTGAAAAGAGCCTGGGCTGAATTTTAAAAATAAAGGAGGGGGTGAGCAGCCCCCCCCCTCTCTTGGCCGATTTCGGCCCCAGGAACCCCATCCCCTAGGGGCATTTATTTAAAAGAATGGGAGGGGCACGTATTCCCCCTCCCCGAGCCTGTATAGGCACCAGGGACCTCCATCATCTGGGGTCAAAATACATATTAATAGGAGAGGAAGCTGTAATGCACCCCTCCCTGAGCTACCAATGGGCCGCGGGAACCCCATCCCTCAGGCCCAACATGTAGGTATAGGGGAGGGGGCATGCTGCACCCCTCCCTGAGGCTTAAGAGGCCTCGTGAACCCCAGCACCCAGAGTGGCTCATACACTCTGTTCCAGGGAGTCCACCCCGGGACACTGGAGTTTCCCTGCCCACAGGAGCATGGGCAAGGAAACCAACTGTTCCCCTACCTGGTGGGACCTTTGAAAATGCTTCCACCAGGTGGGAGCAGACTTTTGTTTCCCTGCCTGAACTCATGCAGGCAGGGAAACTCAGAGAGCTCCCACCCTGTGGGAGTTAGCATAAACAGCTGCACCTGTCAGGTGGGCTCAATCACGGCTCCCACAGTACCCAATATAGGTGCACACAGGGATCCAGCAGGGCTAAGAGGGCCCTGAAGCTTCCCACATGGCACCCAACATATGGGGTCCATAGGCCCACTATTAGCTCAGGGAGGGTGTCTGAGTGCCCTACTCCCCTTCATAAAAACACATAGGCCCGTGGGATGGGGGCCCGGGCCTATTGTGGCTCAGGGAGGGGGCTGCATGCCCCCAAATAAAAAAATAAGGCCTTGGGAGATGTGGTCCACAGGGCCCACATGGGGGGGGCACGTACCCCCTCCCTTTAGCTAAAAAGAAAGGCCCTGGGAAATGGGGTTCTATGGGGCCCACAGAGACTTGATGAGGGGGGGCTGGGCAACCCCCTCCCATCTAAATATGGTATTTTTTTCTTTTTCTTTTTTTTTTGTCCTCATTTGCCTCTTAATAGGCTCCATTCCAATTGCACCCGTGAATAGTGTACATGCCCTTTTGTGCTGGGAACAAAGAGACAGGGTTAAACAGGAAAGGATACTGGCTTCAGTACTTTTACGCCCTTATCTGTTTGAAGCACCATTATCCATCTTAAATTCCCTAATTGCCTCTCCCTCATACGCCAAGGCGCAGAAAGGGGGGCAGAAGAAAGTAAGGGCGGGACCAAAAACCCAGACGAGGCAAGGAAGGCATAATCATCGGACTTCAAAATTCATTTGTTTTTCACATCACTCTATTAAGGGAGACCAAAAGTCGTGCTTTTTAAAGACCTTCATGTCCAGGTTAGCAACATACTTAATAGAATTTAGCCAATCAATACATTTTGGAGGAGATGCAACTATCCACTGTTTACAAATCTCCCTAGGTGCCAGCAGGATGGAATAGAAGAGTAACCTTGCTTTGTTGTCGGTTATGCTTACGGGTGAGTCTACACATCCAAAAATAACCAGCAAGGCGCTTACCTTAATGTCCATATCCAGCACAGTAGACAAAGCTCTACTCACATCACTCCAAAAAAGCTGAATCAACGGACATTCCACAAACATGTGTACATCATCTCTTGGACTGCTGCACCTAGGACAGACCACATCTCCTCTGCTCCCGAACTTTGACAGTCTCTGGGGCGACCAGTAGGCTCTATGGATGGAGAAAAGATGGTTTCTTCTCAGGTGTGCTGGTTTTACTATTTCAAATAACATAGCCATTGATACTTGCCACTTATTTTCCAATGAAGATTCCGGCAAGCATCTTCCCCACAGTGTTGTTGGTAATGTGAAGGGCCCATCTTCCAGATCCACCAGGAGCCAGTATATTGTTGCAAGCTCCTTTTTAGGTACAGTCTCATTTAGAAGTCTGTCCTCCAGTTCATTTGAACTACCTAACGCTATACCTGGATCGTGAAACCAACTTTGTATTTGCAAGTATTTAAATCTGGACATTTGTTGTCCCAAAAGATGATTAAACGCATCCCAACCTATTAAGACGCCATCTTGCATAATATGGGTCCATCTCGTTAAACCCGCCTCTCTAATAGGTCGCGCTAATGCATCTTTTGTTCAGACCGGAGAGCCAGGTGAGTCCCAAATAGGGGCCATTTGACTAAAATATGGCATTTTTAAGGCTTTTCTGACCCTATACCAGGTCTCAGCCAAGCCTCTCAATATCTTTAGCCTGACTTTCTTAAAAAATTTAGGGTCTGCATATTTATATATAAAGCCAACACTACCCCCTACCTCCTGCCTTGCCATTACTCCCAATAGTCTCCCAATATCTGAGTTTGTCGGTGTGGTCAGCAACATTTTCCCATTTTTTAACAAAAAAGCCCATGAATAAAAACGCAGATCCGGTAGTGCTACGCCCCCTTTCTCCACCTTCCTCCTCAACTTCTTCCAGGCTATTCTGGGCCCCTTGCTTGCCCATATAAAGCTGCCTATTTGACCCTGCAGCGCTTCCTTGTCAGATGGGAGGAGAATGGTTTCAAACAAAAAGGTTAATTTTGGAAGGATCATCATTTTTACTAAGTTAACCCGTCCAAGAAGAGTAAGCTGGAGATGTGACCAGATTTTTGAGAGCCCAGTGATCTCTTTCATTACCATCTCCAGATTAACTTTAGTCAATTTGGAGATATCTTGTGGAATCATGACTCCCAGGTATCTCATTGCCTCCTTTTGGGTGCTTCCTCTGCTTCCAAATTCCAGGTCATGACCTCCGTCTTGTTACCATTTGTTTCATAACCCGAGATTTTCCCAAAGTCTTTTGCTAGGGCTATAATGCGGCTTACGGTGTTTTGTACATTATTCGAGAAGATGAGGATATCATCAGCATAAAGGCCCAATTTCTTACACCAGCCCTCATACTGAAAAGGTACAATCTCCAGATCCTCTCTTATTTTCCTGGCAAGGGGCTCAATATATAGATTAAATAGGAGTGGCGATAGAGGGCACCCCAGTCTCGTTCCCCTGCTAATAAAAACCGGGTCTGTCAGGCAGCCATTGACAAGCACTCTAGCTCTTGGAGTCCTATAGATCGCCTCCAAAGTTCTACAAAAAATCTGACCCAGATTTGCAGACTCTGCCACAGTCCGCAAAAAGGCCCAATTTACCCGGTCGAAAGCCTTAGTGGCGTCTAAAGCTATCGCCGCGAGTGGGAGCTCGTAAGCAGATGCTAGGTCAATCGATCCTATCAGTGAGATGGTCAGCTCTTTCAAGAATCTGCCCCGAATAAACCCTTTTTGATCCGTATGAATCAGCTCCGCCATTAGTCCATTTAACCTATTGGTCAATATCTTTGCAAAGATCTTATAATCACAATTCAGCAAAGATATTGGCCGATACGAATCACAATTTATCGGGTTTTTACCTGGCTTCAAAATTAGGGAGATGTTCGCTTCATCCCATGAGGTTGGCAAATGGCCCCCATTAGATAAAACTCATTAAGAGTTCTGTAAGGATAGGTTTTAGAGTACTGGCCAGGGCTTTATATACCTCAAGAGGTAGACCGTCTGGGCCAGGGGCTTTGCCTTTCTTACCTAACTTTAAAACAATATCTACTTCTCCTTCCTCAATCTTCCGATTCAGCTGCCTAGTCTTAACCTCTGAAAGTATACTACTTGAACCCTGTTCCAGCCAAACTTTGAACTCATCTTGGGTGGGTTTTAGATTTTCTTGATATACCCCACTATAGTAGCTATGAAAAGCATGCTCGATCGCCCTGTGATCACTAATAAGATCTCCGTCTAAATATGTTTTGACCCTGGGGGGCAGAGTCCCTGTGGTTGTAAAGGTCCGTGGAAGTGGGCCGCATGCCACCTTACCCTAAAAATAGAAAGACCCTGGGGATGGGGTCCCTGGAGCAGTAAAGTCTCATGGAGGGACCAGTGAGCCTCCCTCTCCTTAAGAAAAGAAAATGGCCGCGGGGGATGGGCTCACTCATAGTGGCTCAGGGAGGGGGGCCATGCAACATGGCGCAAGGGTGCTTGCGTTGGCGCTAAGCAGCAAAAAGTGTGCCAGCGTTAGGAAAGGACAGGAATGCGCTGTATAATGTTAAATATGGTGCATTCCTGCCCTTTTACACAGCGCAGCTTGGTGCATTGCGTGAATGATTGATCAAACTGCGCCCCAGTACTAAAATTAATTTGACCTCCACCTCCTAGAACCGCTGGTGCAATGAGGCTGTTGACCTGACAAGGTTTCTGCAATTCTGGCCCATAAAGAAAGCAAAACTACAAATCCCAGTATGCAATGCAATATCACTTAAAAAAGACAGTACTGGCTTAAAGTATCATACATCACAATGGGGCGGGTTTTGTATTTGGCCAGGTACAGCAGTTTATAAAGGTCTGACACATACCTTTTCATTACCTGATAGCTTTGCAAGGCAGGAGCCAACTCCTCGCAATTAAGTGCAAGAAGTAAGTTGCAGGGTCTCTCAAGAGACACATAAGTCCCTCAAAAACATTGCAAATATTATAAGGCTATTTCTAGAGCATCACATTGCACAATAGGACAACATTATGAAATGTATCTCATTGCATGGACTTAAGAGATTTGTATAAAGTGTCACATAAGCATGCTGAACATGTGGAAATGTCACGCATGAGCAATCGGAGAACTTGGCAGTGATGCCTAAGTGCTATTTTTAGACATGGCACCCAAGAGGCATTAGCTAAAACACACAATCTGCTAATGAAGTAGGCGCTGAATATTGAATACAATGTCAAACTAGCAACTGAGACATTTTATTTATGCTATTCAATGCATTCTAAGAATGTAGCAATTAGTGCACTTGGGTGTCTTTAAAGATTACAGTATAATAGCTGAATATCGAATACAATTGTAAATTACTATTACTGCATGGGACCGGAGATTTACCAGTTGTAAAACCACACAGAATTCTCCGTCCTGCATGGTTTAACACATACATTTACCACTCGCTCTTAGTTACGTACGGAGCTACGTACTGGGAGGAGGCAGCATTGTATGAGCACCCAGTAAAAATGAAACAAGCATTTGCAATGCAATAGGTGTCGCATTAAAGTTAGAGCTGTTAGGGTCTTTTTTACTTTTACTTTTCTATACCAATGGTGATAGTGCTATGCAATATAATGACTCAACTGCAAATAAAAAACTAAAGTAAAAAACAATGGGCCTGACTCACAAAAGTAAAGTGAGACGAAAGTCTAACTTTACCACTTTCGGTATTCACAAAGGGCATTTACTAGCCGTTTGCGACAAAATAACATGGTGTTTGTTAAAAACACCAATTGGGCCAGTAAAATCAGAATGCTGGGTGGGCTGGGAGAGTAAAGTTTCATCACATGCCTCTCCCCGGTTGCAGGGTTGCAGTGAACAATATGCTATGGGACCGCCGCACTCACTATGACCACTGCCATCAGTCTGCCTGGCCAGCACTTGTGTGGTCAGCCAGCAGATTGTTTGCACTAACTTAACACATGAAGAGACCTTCTAAGAGTCCCCATGGAAGACCTAAAGAGAAGGGAATGAAACTTTGGGAGGCTGGCAGGACCCACAACGAACTGTATTCAAACTGAAAGTACATCCATTGTGCTATTAGTCTGCGGAAAGGGAATTAGCTACTTACTTGGAACAGCTGTTAGCCTAGTGAATAATTTGCTATGTTCTTTGGACCACAGTTCTGATATTCCGATTGAATCAGCAGTGAGGAGTCGGAGCGGAAATGGATTTCCTTAAACACCAAGAAGTGAATACGTGTGGTGCACGGTGCTATGTGCACTAGAATGCTGACTGTATTTTGAGCTGCCCCGCCCGACACACAACAACAGAAGAAAAAATCAAGTTTTTAAAAGTAAAACAAACAAAAGTGGAGGGGGGTGGACAAGTGTCAGCAGAGCTGGAAAGCGAGAAAGAGTGGAGAGAGAGGAAGAGCGAGAGTGAGAAAGCGACAGACGGGCTTGCACAGTCCAGCGCTATATTTGCAAGCTTTAACACTTTTTCCTTTACTAAAGTAGTCCCCAAAGGAACAAATAAACAGCTACTGCATAAGGAAACTGTAGTTTGGTGGTGCTCCCGAGTAGAAAACGGAAATGTTGTTTTGGAGTGCCAACCAATAAGGACACACCAAGGAAGGCCGATGGAGACGTGAACCAATGGTAACCAGCAGGTGGAATTTCCTCTGTACATTGATTACAGCAGGGCTTGCAGACAGAGCTGCCAAGGCTCAACCTAAAAAAAACAGGGAACGAGGCTTGGTTAAATAACAGCCCTGTAAAATCAGATTTTAGCATTCCAGGGTTTACGAAACCTGGATGCTGGAACACCAGCCCGTTCAGAATCTGGCACAGTTGAATTCCATACAGTAATTCCACCCCCCAGACTCAAACTTAGGGCCTATGTATGACCACTATGCTATTTTAGACTTAAAGTTAGATTTTTCTTCGCATGATTATATTGTCATGGAGATTGACATGCATAATTTATTCGGTATAAAATGATATTGTGCCAGATTGTGAATGTGTGACCAGCATTGGTAAAGTGCTGATAGAATTGTATAAGGCCAAGTACAACTGTTTGTTTATCACTGACTCATCCAGAAACAATGGTTTTCTGTCTCGCTGATGCTGAGTATATACCTTGCTTAGGATGATTTGGAGCTATCAAAAGTCCAGGGGACTGACATTGGGCATTCTTTGACTCTTGATAACATAACAGAGTCAACTTTCTGTCCAATCCTTAGCTCATTAATAGCCTCCTAGTTGCCGCTGAGAGGCTAGATGCATGGCAAAGAGTTGAAACTAGAGAAAGTAAAGGGGACTAAGAGGTTCTGTTTGCTTTCGGCTCCTGCTACAGCCATCATAATCCCCTTTGGATGGAGTAGCAAGGCCAATGTCAGATGTAATAAAGGTATGAATGGCTGCACATCACGATGTGGGTGCGTCCCCCTGGGCACTGTATATGTCCTCTGATCCGAGGTTTCTGTATTGTTAGTTGAATTTTCAAAAATGAATTTTCAAGAATAAAGTTAATTGGGTTTGTTTATTTCTTTGCAAAAGATTTATTCACTTTTATGCAAATATTCATTAATTTTCATTGCGTTCTTGTCTCATTTTTTATGCCATCCAATGCATTTCGGGTTACAAACCCTTTGTCACGGAAAAATCTGTAACAGCAAAGGTATTATGAGGGGACAATTCAATGTATTCTATTTGTGAGTAGGTGTAAATCATGCCAGCACGCAATTGCGGGTAGTTTCAAAGTGGTAGTCTCTGCGAGTCCAAGTGGTGTATTAGCAACGGAGTGTTAACGATGGGTGCCATCGGTTCAAGGATATCGAATAGTGCATGTTAAGTTGAAATGTTAACGATATAATGTTAGCAGTGGTTGCTTTATAAAAGCTAGCGTGAGTGTAAGAATATTGATAGTGCACGTTAGGTGAAGTTTTTTACAAGCGGAATAAAGTAGTGTAAGTGCAGAATTCAAAAGGCACTTACGAGACTCTGTTTTATTTTGTCTTTCGGCGGCATTAGGTAAGCCGTATAGCCAATCTGAAAATCAGTGAGTGGAGCGCAGTTTTAAACAGATCGTTCCCAGGTAAACATTAATCATATACCATGAAGGATAGTATGCAGCGAGCCAGAGTAAAACGTTAACTACACTTACGTGGTTGTATTCATCGCGTTCAGCGGTGTGTATTATGCTGGTTCATATCGGTTGGTGAAACGGGTAAAACGCCATGTATTTGGCATGGCGGTATGGGCTGCTGGGAATGTGTGAACATTGACAAGGGACTAGGGACGATGTATGAAATGTTTGGCGGCCATCTTGAAGTGATTAGTATATTCAGTGGCATGCAGACTTGAATATTATGTGTTCATGCAAAAGAAATGAAATACTGTACAAAAAAACACTGGTGTAAAAGTAAAATAAAATGAAAGAAACAAAGGATCCATAAAAATTATTTGTTTAAAAAGAATTACAGACAGATCAGCGTATTTATATTTCTAAAATGAAGGAATGTCACAGTTTGTTAATGAATGTCATAGATAACATTGGTACTCCATTCGATCATTCATTCCATGCGGTTTAAGGTAGTCCATTCGTTTTATCCAATAATTTTCTCTTTGAAGAAGATATTTATTTTTGTCTTTACCTTCTATCTTTTGGACGGTCTCCAAAATTACAAATTTAAGCTGACTGATATTGTGATGATGTTCTTGGAAGTGGGCGGCCACTGTTGATTTTATATTCTTGGTACGTATATACGATTTGTGTTAATTGATTCTTGTTTTTATTTTTCGTTCTGTTTTTCCGATGCAGACTTGTCTGCAAGGACATTTTAGAAAATATATCACATTGTTAGTGTCGCATGTAGCTGTCACTTGTAATTTGATTTGATATCCTTTTCGTGGGTGCGTAATAGTCGATCCTTGGATTATGTTGTGACAGTTGTTGCAGTTATGACATGCCAGAGTTCCTTTGTATGTACTATCATGATTTTTTCCAGAATGTTTTAACAGTTCACCTAAGTTTTTGCTCCTCGTGTAAGCGAAAATTGGGAGTTCCTTGAACAGATTATTGAAGTCTTGTTCTTGTACTAAGACAGGCCAATGCTTTTTGATGATGTTCTTATATGCGCTACTCATGGTTGAGTAATTGGACACCAAAACATTACGGTTGCTTTCTTTAGGTTTAATCTTCAGGAATAGTTAATCACGTGTTTTTGATTAATTGCGTTGGATTGCTTGATCGAAGATGATTTTTGGGTATCCTCTTTGCTTGAATCTGGTAGCCATTTATTCTATTCGTTGGTTTGCTATATGTGAATGTGATGTTATTCGTTTGGCTCTTAGCAGTTGCGAATATGGTAAGTGCTTTTTTAAAGATTCCTGATGGAAACTACTGTAATGTAAGGTGTTGTTGCGGTCCGTGGGTTTTCTATGTAGATCTTTTTGAGTGTAGAACCTGTGTTAATGATTACCACATCTATGAAGGTGATACATTCTTTTTGTATCTCATATGAGAATTGTATACGTTCATTAATGAGATTTAGATCATCCAAGGCTTGTAACAGTATATGTTTGGGACCGTTCCATATGATGAAAATGTCATCAATGTAGCGTATGAATAGTTTGCGGTATGTGTTCCATGGGCTTTTGATGTTATATTTTCTTCAAATCTTTCCATGAACAAATTGGCATACGCCGGCACGGCGCAATTGCCCATGGATGTTCCGGTCATTTGGAGGTACCAGTCCTCTTTCCATTTGAAGTGACTTTGAAACAAGATGAAATGAAGTAATTTCATTAGGAAGATTTGCATGTTTGGATTAATTTCAGTCCGTAATAAAGCATGTTCAACGGCTTCAATGCCCAAATTGTGTGGTATTGAGGTGTATAGTGTTTTGACGTCCACTGTGCACAGTAGGATTGGCTCATCTGGATTGATGAAGACTTGATTTAGTTTTGAAAGAAAATCCGTGGTGTCTTTGATGTATGTTTTAATTTTTGTTACGCTCGGTTGGAGATATTTATCCAAGAATTAACCTATTGGCTCGTCGAGACTACCTCGAGTAGATACTATCGGCCTAAATGGCGGGTGTTGCAAGTCTTTATGTATTTTTGGGACCATATATATGGTAGGGCTTCTGGGATTGCTTTGTATTAAGAATTTTTTTGTTCTCTCATTGATTGCTCCGTTTTCATAGGCTTTTTGGACAATGGATTTTAATAAGGTCAAGAAAGTTTTGGTGGGGTTGGATTCTAATCTGATGTAGATTGATTTGTCCATGATATGTTTGAAAACTTCACTTTCATAATGTTTAGTGTTTAGAATTACAATTGGTCCTCCTTTGTCAGCCTTTTGGCAAACTATGTTTGGATTGTTTGCTAGTTTCTTAAGTATGCCAAACTCCTTTTGGGTAAGGTTATTTTGTCTCTTCTTATTTGAATAGTTCAGTTTAGTAAGGTCAGCTTTTACTAGGTTCTCAAAAGTATCTAGAGTTTTATGGCTAACGGGAGCCATGTATGTACAGTGTGGTTGTAAACCCTGTAGTTGGTCTGGTTCCTTTGTGCGCTGGTCTTGTAGAACGTTGTCAAAAAAGTGTCTTAGTCTTAGTTTTCTCATGAATCTAAAAAGACTTATTTCGAGTTCCAACAAGTTGGTGTGTGCTGTTGGGACATATGAAGTACCCTTTTGGGGTAGTTTAAGCTCACTTTGATCAAGGCTTTGGTCAGAGATATTTATGACTAGATTTAATTTGGTATCATCTTCTTGCCTTTGTCCTTCTTCAGTGTAGCTGTAGTGCTTCTGGTGGCTGGTGTTCCTTTTTCTTTTTCCCCTCTGGGGTCGTGTCTTTCTGTTTTGCCTAAATCTAAAAAAGGCTCAACTGGAGCTAATCTTGGTTCAGCTGTAGGCGCGTTTAAAGACTCTGTGTATGTTGCTTGTGGTCTTTTGTCAGCAAATTGCATTTGTGCAGATCCTTGCGATGTTTCAGGTCTTAGTGATCTTGGTCTGTTAGACATATCACTGCCAGATGATGATGTGTCGGTGTATTGTGAGTGTGATTTATTCTGTCTTCTGCGTGCATAGACCTCAGCCCAGCTGTACACTTTCCCAAGTTTGTAGTCCACTGTGTCACGTCGAAATTTACGTATTTTTCTTTCGTTAACTTCTTGTGAATGTTTTGTCAATTGTTCATTGATGTCTTCTAGAACTTTTGTCCAATCATCAGATGACATCGAGTTGGTCAGTTCATTGGTGACCAGAACTATTTCATTAGATAATTCCTCAAGTATGTTGGAGAGTTCTTCAGTTATTAAGAGTATGAGGTCTAATGAGCATTTATTAAGGATCGCATACCAGCGTTCTTTACATTTTTTAGCATTCTTACATAATGACGGTCTTAAAGGTATGTGAAGTCCCCTGGGTATTCTCTGGGCTCGATGGTATTTCATTAATGTACTGGCATGAAGACGCTGGTTGATTTCGCGCTTGGATAAATAGAGTAACTGTTTGATGTTTTGTTCCTTGTTCCGATTGGTGGTGGATTGTGTTGTCTCCTCATGTATTAGAGCATAAATCCGGCTTGCTTCGTCTTGTGCAAAAGTGAATGTCTCCGCTCTTAGATCCGTTTTGTTGGAAATTTCCTCGTAGGCCATTTTTGTGGGTGGTATGCTGCGCACTTGGGACCGTAATGTGGTATATGACGAAATTGGAGTAGTACGCGCTACAACCTAAAGTTTTGGTTCGGGGTTGATTAATTTCTAGAATTTTACTGTGCTCCTGGGACAACGTTCACCGGTCAAGGACGTTTAACGTAATATGAATGGCTGCACATCACGATGTGGATGCGTCCCCCTGGGCACTGTATATGTCCTCTGATCCGAGGTTTCTGTATCGAATTTTTAAAAATGTATTTTCAAGAATAGAGTTCATTGGGTTTGTTTATTTCTTTGCTAAAGTTTTATTCACTTTTATGCAAATATTCAATAATTTTCAGTGCGTTCTTGTCTCATTTTTTATGCCATCCAATGCATTTCGGGTTACAAACCCTTCGTCACGGAAAAATCTGTAACAGCAAAGGTATTATGAGGGGACAAGTCAATGTATTCTATTTGTTAGTAGGTGTAAATCATGCCAGCACGCATTTGCGGGTAGTTTCAAAGTGGTAGTCTTTGCGAGTCCAAGTGGTGTATTAGCAACGGAGTGTTAACGATGGGTGCCATCGTTTCAAGGATATCAAATAGTGCATGGTAAGTTGAAATGGTAACAATATAATGTTAGCAGTGGTTGCTTTATAAAAGCTAGCGTGAGTGTAAGAATATTGATAGTGCACGTTAGGTGGAGTTTTTTACAAGAGGACAAAAGTAGTGTTAGTGCAGAATTCAAAAGGCACTTACGAGACTCTGTTTTATTTTGTTTTTCGGTGGCGTTAGGTAAGCCGTATAGTCAATCTGAAAATCAGTGAGTTGAGCGCAGTTTTAAACGGATCGCTCCCAGGTAAACATTAATCATATACAGCGAAAGATAGTATGCAGCGAGCCAGAGTAAAACGTTAACTACACTTACGTGGTTGTATTCATCGCGTTCAGCGGTGTGTATAATGCTGGTCCGTATCGGTTGGTGAAACAGTGGTAAAACGCCATGTATTTGGCATGGCGGTACGGGCTGCTGGGAATGTGTGAAAATTGACAAGGGACTAGGGACGATGTATGAAATGTTTGACGGCCATCTTGAAGTGATTAGTATATTCAGTGGCATGTAGACTTGAATATTATGTGTTCATGCAAATGAAATGAAATACTGTACAAAAAAACACTGGTGTAAAAGTAAAATAAAACGAAGGAAACAAAGGATCCATAAACATTATATGTTTCAAAAAAATTACAGACAGATCAGAGTATTTATATTTCTGAAATGAAGGAATGTCACAGTTTGTTAATGAATGTCATAGATAACATTGGTACTCCATTCGATCATTCATTCCATGCGGTTTAAGGTAGTCCATTCATTTTAACCAATAATCTTCTCTTTGAAGAAGATATTTATTGTTGTCTCTACCTTCCATCTTTTGGACGGTCTCCAAAATTACAAATTTGAGCTGACTGATATTGTGATGATGTTCTTGGAAGTGGGCGGCCACTGTTGATTTTATATTCTTGGTCCGTATATTTGATTTGTGTTCATTGATTCTTGTTTGTATTTTTCGTTCTGTTTTTCCGATGTAGACTTGTCCGCAAGGACATTTTAGTAAATATATCACATTGTTAGTGTGGCATGTAGCTGTCACTTGTAATTTGATTTGATATCCTTTTCGTGCGTGCGTAATAGTCAATCCTTGGATTATGTTGTGACAGTTGTTGCAGTTATGACATGCCAGAGTTCCTTTGTATGTACTATCGTGATTTTTTCCAGAATGTTTCAACAGTTCACCTAAGTTTTTGCTCCTCGTGTAAGCAAAAGTTGGGAGTTTCTTGAACAGATTATTGAAGTCTTGTTCTTGTACTAAGATGTAATAAGTAAGATGTTATAAAGGGCAAGCCAAGAGTAGGAACTGCTACTTTTGGCTTCTCTCATTTGATTTTCATTTCAGGAACAATATTTGTGAAACAAAGCCTCTCTAAGTAGTTGCAACAAGTTGAAACATACTCACCTCTCCTAGTGTCTAAGCTAACAAGACCAGAACATCTAAAGTGGGAAACTAAACCCCTGCATTGGAAGAAAGCCCCACTATTAATAAGGTTCCATCACGTACTCCAAATGAAAAGATGCAACTCAAACTGGAGTGGTTGATCCAAACGTAGTCATTTATTGACCGTGGTGATGTAAATAACATGAGGCCACTTCAAGTTCCAGTAAATGAAATGTGTTTTAATAGACAGAAATGAACTAGAACAGGAAATCTGGAACTTTACTCTCATAGCATATGTCCTTGAATTCCAGACTACGATAGAAATATTGAGAGGTGGAATGAACTACAGTAAAGACAGATCCCAAACTGACCAACAATATTACAGCAAAGATACTACCTCCATGTCTCAGTGATAAAGATTTGTTACTGCTCCCATTCGCTGAGAATGAATGGTTAACCAAGTATTAGGATTCTTATACTATCTGAAGACAGTTGATGAAGTGACATTAATCAGCTTTGCCTGAAAACCAGAAAAAGAGTCAAATGTACCATATTTACTTACTAAATAAATGGAAAGACACAGATGATGAGTCAGAGGATTCAGACTCCCGAATCCCAGTCAACAATAAGCATTTCCATTGATGAGGACTTAACATTCAATCAGAGAAGGGAGGTTAAACAATTATCCTCACTTTAATTTCTGAAAAGTGGGGTAAAACCATTTAATTAGGCATAATTTATTAGCCCAGCCCCATCGGGTAATTCAAAAGACTATTTAGAACCCATTTTGCCAAACAGATCAGCATGCAAAGCAAAAGATGCTGCAGTCAGGCATCAAAGAACCCTCACAAATTTAAAGGAACTGCCCAATTCTTAAATTCCCCAACAGTATTGATTTTTGTATTGACTCTAATTACAACAATTAGATCTTCTAATTTGCTACATAGCTCATGCTAGACATTGATGATTTAGTAGAACAGTTAGCACTGCCAGATATATATCACTTCTAAATCCTCCTGGCCCACACTTAGATACAAAAAACTTCTTCTTCCACATCTTCTGGATTATACCAGTTAATTAATCTACCATTTGGTCCTAGCAGCCTTTCAGTGGATTACAAACCACTTTTTGATCCAAAATAAGTAGACTGCAGCAAGACGCTTTGATGACATTGTCCTCTACAGAAACGACTGGTCCACTTATTTGAGACATTGTCTTAAGCTCTTTCAAGCTTTATGGCTAGCAGACCTAGGAGACTATTACAAAAATGTGCTTGCAGACACAAATGTTAGCTATTGTGGGCAACAGAAGCATAAAACCCCAAATCCCTAAGGTGGAAGCCATTAGAAATCTTTCCTTCCTCCAAACAAAAAAATTGTACGCTCATTTCATGGCATGAAGGGGTACTACCACCAGTTTATACTTAATTTCACAACAGCATATCTCTTAACAGATTTCCGTAGAAAAAGAATGGCAAATTATATAAGTAATTAAAGTCCTTCTGAAGCAGCACAGCAGGGTCTGCAATAAAGTCTATGCAACAGTCCAGTATTTATATGATTGGATTTCTCCCAGGATTAAAGGGCTAAGCCTTGGGAATAAATGTCCTTTATGGAGGCACATATGGAGGGCCAAGATAATGTTTCCTCATCACACGATATGTCCCAGTTGTGCCCCCTGTGGCGACTGCTAAATCCTTCAGTCAGATGCAGGCCTCTGTTGTTTGCTGTTGGACCCCCCCCCCACCCCGCACCTCTGCCCAGAGAGGTAAACTGCGAGGAGGAGTGGTGCAACCTGGGAGGTAAAGCTGTGCTGCTTAGGTGTCACAGAACAAAGCGAGCCTCTGGACAGTGCTTGAGCCACCACATAAAGAGTTCAGGTGCCACAGACAATGTGGATCCAGCTGCTGAAGAGGCACTGGCTGCCATGAAGAGACAGACATGTTTGGTCAATGAGGTGCCTGCTGATATATGCTGTGTCAAGATGCATGCGTAAAATGGAAGTATGGCAGCCCAGGAAGTATCTGGCAGTGGTAAAGGAAATAGGCCCTGCGAGGTGAAGCTGAGCTGATTGTGCTGCCAGGAGGATTCAGAGAAGTCCTATCCAAACATGGCGGGCCTTGCAAGTGATACATTTAGACCGACCTGAGGTGGTTTCACCTTCTAGAGCTGGGTAAATGCAAAGAAGAAGTCAAGTGACCAGTGGAGCAGGTGAACCCTGCCCTCCTTGTGCTGAGTTGAACAGCAGGACTGTTGCCTTGATCCTTCCTGTGGGTTTGTGGAGCGGTAGTTGGCTGATGGGGATAGACCCCACGTTGAGATCTTCCACTACCAGGAGAAGAGGGTGAATTAAGAGGGCCAGATAAGAGCACCGTGCAGTGAAGGGCACAATCACAAGTGGGACTCAGTGAGGGGTGTGGAAGTCCCCTTCCCTTTTCCTTTATAGAAACATACCTAGAAGGAGGTCTGAAACTCAGTTGGTGGAAGAATAGGCAAGGATAAGTTGCTGGGTGCCTCAGACCAGGGCAAAAAAGACAAAACCAACATCTTCCCAGATGGCACATGCCTCAGATGACACTGATGGCTCTGGGGACTCTCAGATGAGGCGATCTCCTCAGTCACCATCATACATACTATCCAGGAAACTCACCTAGCTCTTGAGGAGAAAATCAGGGGTGTGGTGGTAGAGGTAACATTTCTCCGGCAGGACCTTTGCAACTTATCAGATTGCACCAAAGCAACAGGGAACGCATCTTTATTGTGGAAGACGATGCCATGAAATTAATGAAGCTACAGGACCTCACAGCTCTGCTGGAAAGACAGACTGCAGTTTCGAAGGGTAGGTTGCAGAGGAATAATTTAAGGCTGGTAGGCATTCCTGATGGGTTGGAGGGCCCTAGACCTGAGCAGTTCCTAGTGTCCAGATTCAAACCATGGATACTGGAAAAGGACCTGTTTGTGTGTTTTGTTCTGGAGAGAGCACCCAGAGAATTAACTCCTAAGCCTCCTCCAAGTGTTCCCCCACAACAAATATTTGTCAGGGTCTTAAATTAAATGGAAAGGGACACAATCCTCTGGAAGAACCACCAGAAACTGAGCATTCGCGACCACTCAGCCCGAGTTTTCCTTTTCCTACACTACACGGCAAAAGTACATCAGCAGAGTAAGACCGTCAATGATGTGAAACAAAAACCCACAGCCATGATGATCCAGTACATGCTATTGTATCTTGCTGAGCTGAAGCTGCCATGTCAGAGAAGGCCTTCTTTTTTTATAGCATGGTATCAGTATGGGACTGGATAGAAGAAATAAAAATAATGAACAGGCCCCCGGAGATCCAAAATCATTTCATAGGGATTTGATGTGGCAAAACTCCTCAGGCGAGGAGAATAATCCCACCAATGGAATACCTTGCCTATGGTCATGTTCAATTCTGGTAAGTGTGTCTTGAAAGTTTCACTGTTTGCTAATGGCAATATATGGACATGTTAAAAGTTGCCAGGATAAAGGAGAGTAAGGTTCCCCTGAGTTACTTGTTTCTCTTTTTCAGTTATGTGGGTGACAGTTGCTTTCTATTTAGTGTTCATGGTTTCAAGAGTTGGGCATGGGATTCTGTTTTTCAATATGCATGTCACAACATAAATGAGTCATTGAAGGTGCAAGTAAGATATTTATATTTTTTGCACCATGAATAAAAGTAGTAGTGACATAGATTATAAATTGGTCTACCGGAATGTTAATGGTCTAAATGTCAAGTTTAAGTGGGGAGCGGTCCTAGGATATGTTAAAAAACCTTTATCCAAATGTGATCTGTCAATAAGGGACCGACTTATTCGGTACCAATTGTGACTATATGGGTAGATATTGATGCAAATGGAGTTTACCAATCTGGGTTCACAGAGGAACTGCCATTGTGCTTCACAAATCTTTTCCACTAGTAGACAACAATGTCA
Organism: Triturus cristatus; assembly: GCF_964204655.1. NCBI lineage: Eukaryota > Metazoa > Chordata > Amphibia > Caudata > Salamandridae > Triturus > Triturus cristatus. The sequence continues at coordinate 1,171,462,198 of NC_140591.1, read as the reverse complement.
TATGACAATTTGTCAAGATTTCAGGCACATTGGAAGGGTAATTCCAGACAATAATTAGTGTATACATACCCCCAACACTCAATGAGACAAACTTGGAGAACTTGGCACGCCTACTCCTGGCTTAACCTAATGGAAAGACTATTCTTTGAGGTGAGTTTAACACATATGGATCCACATGTAAATTTGAAGGGCATAGCTTTTCATAGTAGACCGGTGCCACAGTCAAACTGGATGAATTGCCTAGAACTTGGTAAAATCTGGTGGATGAGCCATCCAGATGCATTGGAGTTCACCTTCTATGCCACTTACAGTGTTCCTACTCAAGGCTAGATTATGTCTTTATCGCAGCAGTTGAACTACAAGGGTTCATTGGATGCAGCATTCTGCCCTGTTGCCTCTCTCACCATTCCCCTGTGAAAATGACACCAGATAGCTCTCAGGAAGGGGTTAATGACCAGTGGCATCTAAATGCAGGGTGGTTCCTAGATGAAAAGTTTTCTTAAGAAAAAAATTCAACACCTATCTAGAGCTAAATCAGGATACAGCGACCTTGAAAGTGACCCTGTGAGAAGCACAGAAAGCTGTTCTCGGAGGCGAAATCATTTTGCATGTTGCAGGGAAAAAAAGAGAACAGCATAATGTTTCCTTTAAATGCCAAATTACTCTTGGTTTCATGTTACAAAACATAAAAGTACAAAAACATCAAATTCATCAATCAAACTTACAGAATTACAGCCAACTATAATATAGTTCATTATTTAAAGAGATGGCTGACACAGGGTGTAACATTAAATAACACATTCACCTCAACTAAAAAGTAAGGACCTCATTTAGATCTTGGTGGATGGGTTACTCTGTCACAATGGTGATGGATATCCCATACGCCGAAATATAAATCCCATTATATCCTATGAGATTTATATTTCAGCGAACGGGATATGCGTCCACCTGCCGAAATATAAATCCCATTATATCCTATGGGATTTATAATTCAGCTGACTGGATATCCGTCACAGTTGTGATGGAGTAACCTGTCTGCCAAGATCTAATCAGGTCCTAAGTCACTAATCTAAAATCCTTAACCTGAGTTAAAATCATAAAAAAAATCACAAGGACAGTCAGATTGATAGAAGTAATTCCTCTAATCACAGGTCCCCTAAACTCTTTCTAATATGGTTGTCTGCTAGATAAAATTTAAGACTTCAGCACTCCCCTCTACTGTGCATAATTACTGAAGTAGCACCATGGCTGGTCTGCATTGCTTACAATTTCACTCTTGTTATAAGGGCTCATAGTTCTTCTTCTTGCCATATCATAACATTTGCAAATGAATACAAAGTGCATAGTACATTGTTTTGAATGTCCATTCCAAGGACTAATCATTCTGCCTCTGGCACATTACCAGGCGATGTATTATATTGCACCTTAATCTGGGTAACACAAGTTTATGTTGACTGTTGGTTCCATACTCCAGGTAGGGTAGTAAACAGTCTCTTGTTAGCAAAATAGAGTGAGAAATAACACCCACCTTATTACATTCATTATTATATCTGCCTTCTTCAAACATCTGTGATAAAAGGGCGTTAAACTCCATGTTGCTATCCGCAGCAAGGGATTCTGGGTCCTTAAAAAAACTCTGATCTATTAACCTATCACACTGAGAATTAATTTATTTTAGATACGAGATATCTAAAGCTCAAGCCAGGGCCAGACAATCTCTCATTAACAATCTTCAAAAATTAACTTCCCTTTGCATCCATATTCTTTGCCACAGTAGAGCACAATAAGATCTTCCATGAAGCTCATGCCCTGTTTTTTGTGGCAGACATGGGTCAAACAAGTTGATGGGTCTGCCAGCAGTCTCCGTAAGCAAGCATTTCCACATGTCTGAACATCTGTGACGTCAACATAGCCCCAGATACCAGCACCGTAAGTGGCCATCGAAATACATTTTGCATGGTAAACTATGCCCATCTCTCTCAACAATTTCATCCCCATTTTTTATTAAAAACTAAATAGTGCTGTGACAGATTTATCTAACTGATAAACCTTAACAGTTAGTAACTGTTTCCATGAGCCTCACACATTAAATAAAACTCCATAGTAAAAGAATGAACTAGTCGGTGACAGTTATGCATCCCCCTATTCTAAATTGACGGGGTTTGGTAGTCTTGGACCAATACGTTATAATTTATAATAAAGGTCCAAATCAACCATAAAGTCCATGAAGGCATTTAATAATGAATGCAGACCATTCCGTGTACAGGCCATTAGGACTTCATCATCAAGAATCCTGTACATGGTGGTGACCAATCTAAGATATGTTTCTAGTCACCATTCAACGAGTATCCTTTCCAAATTGTTAATGTATAGGGTCCATAAAGGTCAAATAAAGGTGCCCCCTCTTCATCACAGTATATTTATCAATAAGCAGTGGAGGTTCAGGCATTGCTCTACCATCCCGATTCCCTTTTGGAACCCATATTGCATGTCAAAAAACAAGTGATGTTCTTCAGCTAATGATTATAGACTAGCTAGAAGTATTCTCCCCATTATATTGATCAGGAAATCCAGTAAGGAAATCAGGCAATAACACTTAGGGTCTCCACACTATTTCCCTTTTTATGAATGGAGAAAATCAAGGACTTTGGCCAGGTATCTAATGTCCCAGACCTGCAAACTGATCTCAAGATGTTTGTGAGAAGACCGTCCTGTAAATTAATTTTAGCCTTATAAAGATCCAAAGTGATTCTGTAGGGCCCAGGTGCTTTCCTACTTTGGCTATTAACAATTGCACCAGCAATTTATTCTAATGAAAATTCTAATGGCATAACAGTGTCTGTAATAGAAGGAGAATTTATTAACCCCGACTTCTTGTCATGGTCCACCATCTATACGCAGGGATCTGAGTAAATACTGCTGAAATGGGCAAAAAGCTGCACTATCCTTCAAATTCCTTGCCACAATTAATGCTGACCAGGTCACCTCCTTAATAACCTTTTGTCTCTCTTCCAATGCGTTCTTATAAGTTCATTTACAGCCACCAACTTCTACTTTATCTCTGATAATTTTATTAAGTGTCTTCTATGTGCTCTGACATGACATAATTATTATCAAACCAGCCAATGTATATAGATGTACTGCCTCGCACAGGTCTTGTTAGCTCTTCTCTGATACTTCTGAAATCTCACTAAAGGCACTGACTTTCTCGTTTACACATACCCTAAAGTTCATTTTCTCACTTTCTAATAGCTAGGATATGAGACCTGTCAGCGTTAGGGTGATTTTTACTTTCCCCCTCTTCTTTTTGCTGATCTCGATTTTGCTGGCCTTTGGACTCTGCACACTTTACCACTGCTGACCAGTGCTAAAGTGTATGGCTTCACTCCTTAAAACATGGCAACCTTGGCCTGTCACCAATTGGCATATTTAATGTACTTATAAATCTTCAGTAAAGTGGCACTACATGTACCCAGGGCCAGTAAATTAAATGCTACTACTGTGCCTGCAGCACTGATTGTACCACTCTCTCAAGGAACCTCCCTTTAAACATGTCTCAGGCCTGCCATTGCTGCCTATGTGTGCAGTTTTCAAACTGCCATTTCAACCAAGCAAAATACACCTTTTGCCAGGCCAAACCCTTCCTTTTCAATACGTGTGTCACCCCTAGGGTAGGCCCTGGTCAGTCCCGAGGGCAGGGTGCAGTGAATTAAAAAGTAGGACATGTAATTTTAAGTCCTGGTAGTGAAAAACTCTTAAATTCTTTTTCACTACTGCAAGGTCTACCTCTCCTATAGGATAACATTTGAGTTACCTTATCACATTTATTAAGCTGTAATTTCTAAATGGGAACAGGTATCCAGTTCATGTTTGGTGTCTTTGGAACTGTCATACAAAATCCTAACTAATGGTAAAGTTAGATTTTAAATTACAATTTTGAAAATGTCACTTTTTGAAAATTGGACTGTTCCCATGAGGAGCAGGGTCAAGACTGATTTGCCTATGGCTGGGTCCAAACTGGGGTCGTGTAGTTGCAAAAGAACAATGGATTTAACCCAGATCTTTTGACTGGGGTGAATGTTTGATTCATTCAGCATTCTGTCCATCATTTGTTGCCGCAGCATTTTTTGCCCTAAGTGGAATGGGTATGTCCTGAATGTGTCCCTTGTTCACCATGCCACTGGATTAAAGCTGGCCTGGATGATGAGGGGTGTACCCTGAAACCAGTCCCAGGATGTTTGTTTCCAGTCTAGGGAGAACCCAGTTGGAAGTTCGGGCTGGACTGTTCCCACGAGGAGCAGGGTCAAGACTGATTTGCATATGGCTGGGTCCAAACAGGGGTGGTATAGTGAGCAAACGAACAATGGATTTATCCCAGATCTCTTAACTGGGGGTGAATGCTTGATTCGTTCAGCATTCCATCCGTCATTTGTTGCCGCAGCAGTTTTTGAAAGTTGGCATTTTCCTGCCTTCGCTATTTATGGCCTGAGGACCCCCAGACTCAAATGGCGTGTGGCAGTCCAGCCACCGACACACCCGCTGGTCTGACTGCCCCATTATGAGTTGGGTGGTGGGACCACCCTGGGACCGCTGACGCTGCCAGGGAACTGTGTCGGTCAGTGGCATCAATGTGCTTGACAGGACCAGCATATTACGAGTGTCCTCTCCACCAGCGGTGTCATGGAGGCTCCTCTTCCATGTACACCGTGGCAGAGAGGAAACAAAGGGGGCTCTACAGGGCCCCCTGTGCCTCCTCCGCATGTAGATGCACACAGGGCGCATAACATGTGCCTCCCCTGTGTGCGTGCACACCAGTTCCTGCACGGCATGAATTTCGAGTCAATGCCTTCCAGGAACCTTGTGGTGCGATATCATTGCCGCCATTGAAAGAGGCACAGCCGTGGGACCGCCACACCGCCCACCCAAAAGGCCACTTTTAAGGGATAATCTGGCAGATGGCGACATGTCTTGATGGTGCCAGGGTGCGGCGTACCGCCTGCTCCCGCACTGCCGAAACTCGCAATAGGGCCCTTAGTTTCTGTAGTCTGTCTTTGGGTCACAGACTGGGTGTAGCTGACAGTTGGGCTTTGTGTATTCCTCCTAGACAGCCACACACAATAGAGAGCTTAGGTGTGCCAGGATGGGCCATCACTGACAGGATGGGAGGGAGGAGTTGAGCACATCCCTACTTACACTTGGATAGGCTGTGTCCTGCCTTCACACAAAGGGCTGGATACACCCTGTAGTTAGTCTGGAGCCAGGATAAGGAAGGCAGGATGCCTGGGGACTTCAAACCTCTAGAAGCTTTTCTCCCATTTCAAAAGCACAACTGGATATAAATACTGGCCTCAGACACCAACTCTTCAGTACACTTCTGGACCTGCATCTGTTGAACCCAGGACCCTGATCGACTACAAGAGCTAGCTGGCTGGCGTCCCAACTAAAGCCTCAGGGGAAGAAGGTTCTAACAATGTTTAACCCACCACCATCTGTGATTCTACCCGCCAAGTGGTGCCATCCCAGTCCTGGACCCTTTTAAGTGGGCCCTGCCAGCCTCTGTGGATCCAGCGGAACCTTTGCATTTCCTCTGCTGCACATTGCAGCCCAGAGCAGAACCGGCGCATCGATGCTGCTGCATGTATCAGAACCTTTGCATATACTTGCATCTCATAGCAGCCCACCACCGCATCAAAACCAACCACCACTGTGCAGCACATCCTCGGTGCAGGCCCTTGCATCCCTTGTGGACGTCAATCTCAACAGCAGACTCCGTATCACACCCATGCAGCTCTTCAGAACGAATGCATCCCCTGACTCTGCAATCCATACTCAACGCCGGACTTCGCATTGCAAGCCCTTGTCGGCGGGATCATCAAAAATTATGCAGGGCCACACACCACAGCCTCGCCACATCTAAGAACTTATGTATCGCTACGTGACGCATCTTCGATGTGGACCTCACAGTGCTCCGCAAACCAGGATTCAAGGTAGTTTGTTCAGCTGGCCTAACTGGGTCCCTGTAGCCGGCCCGGGCTCTATCGTGGTCGCTCTGAACTTGTTACTTTGTCCCGGTCCAGCAGGGCATGATATCCACTGTTATCGCTTTACGCTCTTTGGTGCTAATTTTACTAAAATCTTTCAAATTTAATATGTCCAGTTCTACTAATTGGATTTTTGTGGTGTTGGTCTTGTTTCATTGAATAAAAATGACCCTATTGTCCTAATATGGTATAGGATCCTTTTGTAGTGTGTTTTCACTTGGTCTTGTTTTTATTATTAAAAATCACTACATTTTTGTAACTTGGTGTGGCATTTCTTTCTGTGTGGTGTTTTTTACTTTATTACTGTTTGAAGTATTGCACAAATACTTTATGCATCACCTCTAAGTTAAGCCAAACTGCTCTGTGCCAAGCTATCAGAGGGTTGAGCACTGGTTCATTTAGTGGCTTGTGTCTCTCCCTGACTAGGATTGTGGTTGCTCCTTGACTAGGGCTCACACTCCAATTTCTTTCATAGGAAATAAACCCCTCAGGAAGAACCCTATTCTACTTCAGGGCCAGTCCATTTCATCTTGCCACCTATACATCGACCACATGTTCCATGATTGTTACCATCTCATCACAGTTCTTAATTATGAAATAAATATTGAGAGGGTATTTATCACTAACACGCTTAACATGAGTTACAAAATTATATAAAATGGAACTTACACTTTATGTTGTCATGATGTAATCAATTGTACTCCCCTCTCCTCTGTCAGTAAAGTTAAATCCATACTGTGCAGGGTTACCACAAAGTTCGATAGCAAACACAAAATTTATCGCCTCATCATATGCATCATGTATAATTGTAACCTGAATTGAGGCCCCTGCTCGGTGCCCCCTTCCTTGTCCCCTGTCCCGAATTACCAAGCCATCATTTTCTCGACTCTCACTAGCCATTCTTGGCAAGGGCACTAGCCCTCCCTCGCCCCCTTTGCCCATAGCAACCTTAGCTATGCTTCCGTTATTCATACATGGCAAGGGCAGAGCACTGTTCCTCCTGTCCACTAACTACCTCACTCATGGGGAGACCATCTTACCCTGGAATGACATTGCCCACTACTGACCCCGCCTTACTAGACCCATCCTCAGTGAGGACTATACTCGGGTAACCTATACATTCCTTCCTCCCAGCTTATAATCGCAACCATTTCTGTCTCCACCATGCCCCCCAGAGCCCAATGCAGTCAGGACCCCAGACTTGAGAAGATAGGCATAAACAGTTACATAATCAACTATCCGACCAACCTCTCCAAAAACACGACTAAATCTATGAAACATAGACTGCTCAAAGCCAATCCTGAAACCCTTATCTATGACCCATACTTCTGTCCCAAAAAAGGAGCCATTACCAATGACCTGATCTTCTATACGAAAATAAGAGCGCAGTGGATAACGGCATTCCAAGCTTTACTCAGAATCGCCTCAGGTAGGAAATTTCCTCACGGTATAAGACTCTTAGTTGAGGCATCACCCACTTTCAGTGCTAATGCCACCATATCCATATACAACAATGGGAATATCCCAATTCAAGCCTCCGATCGGAACCTGAACCTATTTGATGACAGATTCTCCTTCATTAAAAAATCACTTGACCCTCCAAATCACTCTAGGAACGTCCTTCCACTAACCTTGCCACAGGACCGTCAGGTTCTCTCTCTAATTTGCTGCAACCACGTATTGATAGCCCCACCTACACTCAATAACACAAATAGGGCCCCAGCTCTGCCAAATCAGGGCCCCACAGACTCACCCACTTTCTCACGAAGGCACAGACCACAACATAGCCACTCCCTTAATGCTGGAGCAAAAGATATCCCGAGCTCCGATCACTGGCGCATCATTTCCCCCACTCCTGGCTCTCTTCCACACACCTCCCCCTCTCCACAGCAGGCCCTTCCTCCTAGCTCTCCCCTACATATCGCCCCCTCTCCACAGCAGGTCCTCCCTCCCGGCTCTTCCCCACATAATTCCCTCTTTACACAGCAGGCTCGCCCACACCCCTCCTTGAATACTTTTCCCCTTATCCCCTTCAACACCAAAAGACCCCGCTCCCTCTCTAACCCTCAACGTTCAAACCCTTCGCCCTCTCCACTCAAACCATGGCCTCATGCCAACTCTAGCACTATATTACTGTGATCTCCAACACAGCAGAGATGGACATCCTCAGAAAGAGAAGCCCCCCCCCCTCATCGTCCCCTTTCCAGGGACCCTTCTACCTCCACCCTAGCGAACAGCCCCCCCTCCTCCCCTCCACAAGAACTATGAACCACAGTCTGATCCTGCATCTAAGCTCAAAGAAATTAACAGAGAACTTCTAAAACTCAAAGCTGACATTCAAAATCTTCTTAACGTCACCTCAGACCTGGCCCTTGACCTCGCCTCCAACAAGTCCTCGCTGGGGTCCCAGCATTTGATCAGGCCTCACCCCTATATATATCATCTCCTTCCCACAGGGTACTGAGTGACGCTGGGCAGAAACCCCCAAGCCAAGACTGGATTTCCACTCCCTACGCCAACGCTCAATCCAGACCCGCCAGATCCAAAAATAATCTATCTCAATCAGATATTCTCTCCCTCCTCCAAGCCTACAACTCCTCATTTACAGGCATCTCTTTCCCCACTGGAACGGCACAAACCACCCCTGCAATGGCGCCTGGATCAAATATTCCCAAGCATGGCAAAACAATGGCTATACAAAGCATCACCCCCAACCCACATAGAGCTCCCAGCCTCAACACCAATACCTTAAACATTAATAACCTCATGCAGATCCCCATTACACAGCACCTCACCGACCACAAACCACACCTGAAATGCATGTTACTCAACTGCAGATCAGCGGTGAAACATGCCACGGACCTTGACGATCTCATCCTCGCCCAGGATCTAGACCTCCTTATCCTCAGCGAAACGTGGCTCACCGACTCCTCAAGTCCCATCCTTGACATTCTGGTCCCTCCAAGCCACAACATGAACAGACTCGATCGTGTTAAGAAAACGGGTGGTGGCATAGCCTGTATCTACCACAACTCTCTCTCAGCAAAACAGTCCCCTTCGGCAAATCTCTATTCCTGTGAATATTTATCCATAGACATCACTAGCAAACATAGATCCTTATGCAGCCTGCACATCTTCTATCACCCTCCAGGTGACAACCTCCCTCTAATTGAACAAACTATGGAAACCTTCTTCTCCAATCAGGGACGCCACTGCCCCCAGATCTTCCTTCGTGACTTCAATCTCCACTGGAATGACCCACATGATCAGGCAGTAAACAGTCTCAAAAACTTCCTAACTGACCTCTGCCTGACTCAATTCTGTGACAAACCCAAGCACAATTTATGATCGATCCTCGATCTAATCATCTCCAATCCCAACTCCATGCAGCTTAAATCTATCCTCCCCTGTGACTGGTCTGACCATCACCTGATCACCTTCCGTATCCTAGAAAAATGGAACCCCAAAAGATCACAACCAGTAAAACAAAAACATTGGAAAAGAACGCTCCAAAATTCAGACGTTAATGAGGTTATAGCTCGCTGCAATATCTCCCTACCACGGCCTGCAAACATGACTGACGTGCATGACCTCACGAAGCACTATAACAACTCCACGTTGTCCGCCCTGAATGCAACTGCTCCCCTTAAACTAAAAAGAAAAGCCATCAAAGACTCCAAACCTTGGTTCAACGACAGCCTAAATGCTGACAGACGCAGCATGAGACTGGTAGAACGCGCTTGGAGATCCGCTCCATCCATTGTTCTACTAAAAATCCTAAGACTAAAAAGGAGTAGATACAACAAACTTATCAGAAAGGCGAAAGCAACCTTCTTCAAATCACAACTGAACAAAGCCAAAAATCACCCAAAAAGGTTATTTGAGCTGATTAAGTCACAATCCAATACCACTCCTAATTAATCCCCTCTCATCTCCTGCCCTCAGCCTAACTGCAATGACATTGCCGACTTCTTCCTTGAAAAGGCGAGTAAGATTGAATCAGATCTAAAGTCTGCCCTGATTAATCTCTCACCCTTTCTTGACTCCTCCTTACACTCGTCCCCGCCCATTCCGCCCTTTCACTCCACTAAAAACAGTGCCTCTTGGTGTCAACTCACACCCATCAATAACACTGCCATTTTCAGCATCCTCTCTACACAGAAACCGTCAAATCACTTCAATGATCCCTTCCCCTCCAAATTCTTTAAAGAAATGATAGGATAACTGGTCCCACTCTGGTCAAAGATCATCAATGCATCTCTCCTACAAGGTGTGATCCCTGACTGCCTAAAGGAGGGCCTAGTTCTCCCCATTCTCAAAAACCCCACAGCAGACCCTGAAGACTTGAACAACTATCGGCCAATCACAAACATCCCTACCCTGGAAAAACTACTTGAGAAGTGTGTACACGAACAACTGCGCAAACACATTGAGCAATTTCAACTGCTCGACCAATTCCACAGCACGGAAACGGCCATCACTCATATAGTAGACGACGCGCTCACCCTGCTTGACAAGAATGAGTCATACTACTTGATCTCTCATCAGCATTTGACACTGTCAAACATGACATTCTACTGAGCCTATTGGAATGTAGGATGGGGCTCTCAGGCACTGTTCTAAAATGGTTTGCCTCTTTTCTCAACAATAGAACTCAGAGAATCAAATCCAATCAAACACTATCCAACTCCAGTCCCTGCTCGCTGGGTGTCCCCCAGGGATCCTCGCTCTCCCCCACGCTCTTCAACCTCTTCATGCAACCACTCACTGTAATCCTCAAAGACTCAAACATCCAATATCACATGTATGCGGACGACACCCAACTGTACATGAAAATTGCCTCCCCTGAAGATATCAAGTTACTCAACTGAACCCTTCGCTAAACTCTTAATTGGCTAACATCCAACATCCTCAAACTAAACACCCTTAAAACAGAATTTCTCCTCATTTCTCCCGCTAAGAAAGCCAAGATTGTTGAGAAATATCTTTAAAACCTCTCCGCTCTGAACTACACACCTCACATCATTGATTCCACGAAATCACTAGGAATTGTGCTTGATAAGAACCTAAACATGCAGGATCACATCAGAGCATCTACCAAAGGTGCTAACTACCAATTGAGCATCCTAAGAGAACTCAAACCCTACCTTCCCCAAGATGACTTCAAATCTGAGGTGCAAGCACTAGTCATCTCCAGACTAGAATACGGCAGTGCCACTCTCTGCAGGCTTCCGAAACCCAGCTTAGCCCCCATTGGAGCATCGCTAAATGCTGCGACTAGACTCATCACTGGCTCTAGGAAAACCAACCACATCTCTCTGGACCTCGAATTGCTCAACTGACTTCCGTTTGACTCAAGCATCCAGTTAAACATTGCATGTATGGCTCATAGAGCGATACCCTACAACACTCCCCTTTACCTGGCAAATAAGCTCCAACTAGCAGGAGCCTCCCGGCCCTCTAGGAGCACCAGCACACTTCTGCTCAAGCTGAAGAAATGTTAAAAAATGAAAACCTACAATCGTTCATTCTCTGGAATTGCCCCGAGAATATGGAACTCCCTACCTGTGGAAACAAGACTGATTCCCTCAACATTTGCCTTCAAAAGAGAAGTGAAAGCCTTACTGTTGAACTTTGCGCTGAACTAGAAGTTTCGCTCCTCTTGTCTCTGATCTTGATTTGCTGCTCAACACGTTACGCGGCATATGCTTGATCTCAGTGTGTCTGCCACTATACTATTGTTTTCCTGGTATATATTTTTATGCTTTTTCTCCCACAGCTATTTACCTATGTCGTCCTCATCTCGTATGTAAAGTGCTCTGATACCCGCTTGGGTCATGTTCGCGCTATACAAAACTTTAAAAATAAAAAAAATAAAAATAAATAAAATGTGTTTGACCTGTTTCATCTAAATGCAAAATCCCACATACTTCCATTGCTGGTAAAGGGCACAGATCTGTATTAAACTCACCGCCCATGACATATACATTTCCAAACCTTTCTTGGAACACATGCTTTCAAGGTCTTTATCTAGGGAAAGTATCTCCACCTTTAGCTCTTCCATCATTGGAAGATATCGCTGGAGTGTGGAAGGTGATGTAGCCGTTTATGTGTAGACTATTGCCCATGGCTCCTGGATGCAGAGAATTGAGAATCCAGCTATAAAGATTGCCTAGTCCTGGTTCTGCAGTTTGCCTTTTAATTCTGCCTCATTCCAGAACAGAATGTTCATTGTTGAAGCATTGCGAATAGGCTGTGATTTCAAATCATTATAACAGTTCTAATTATCCCTGACATGACATGGCTTCACATTTTTATGTGTCAGAACGTATAGCTCCGAAGTCCCTCCCTTAGATCATGACGGGCCATTCTGGACTAAAAGGGGAGTCAAGTCCAGATTTGGCCTACAGAACACCTTCAGCAGTAGTCATAGAGTAGTTAAACCAAAGCTTGTTCTTGAGGTGAAAGAGTTTTAATGCATTCAGTCTTTTTAAACACCCTCTGCAGTGAAAAATGATTCATAATGGAAATATTGTAGACTACTGAAAATTGATCAGGTGATATGAGGGCAAGTGGGACATTGTTTTTTGTGGGAATATCTTGTGGCATATGAAAGTAACTCAATAGAACAATGTGTGGGTGAAAACATAGTACACCTCAGTCTTGATAATAACCAATTCACTAATTTGGAGTCCTAAAATTCATTATAACAAAATCACGCCTACATCTCATACATGTTTTGTTCCCTCTGCCCACCCATGGGACTCTGTGTACCATGATGATATCATTAAAAAGATCTTTAATAGATCCCACCCTTTTTACCACTCAATATATCGTCTCATTTTTAAGATCTTCCTAACTCCCGAATTGGGATCTAGGGGGAATTTCTTTTCAAATCAGCACATAGGAGGAGGCGTCTGGGGTAGATGTAAATTAAACTGCTGATTAGGGTAAAGCTGTCGGTTCCGATAAGGGCCATGAAAGATCTTAACATACTGTCCCTACTGGGCCTTAAGTCACTCTCTACAGTGGGCAGAATCGCTCGTGGACAGTAATTCCCTTCACAGTTAACCTGAGTACTCTTGTGATCATTCCTTTTAGGATTTAGCAAGACATTACAGATATTAATTACAGTATTTTCCTGCAATGGTAAAATAGCAGGTTTAAATTCTTTAACAGCCACTAAACAATTTGAGGCCATGGTTTCCACCTCCTTAAGTCTACTTAACAGAGTGTCCAGTGTACCTCTTACGAAAACCTCTAGAGCCTTTATTGAGGACTGGACTTTAGCAGTAAGTGCATTGTGAAGAATCACAGATTCATCTTCATTAAATCCATAAACACTAAACCTACATTGAGATTTTTTTGGGCCTTTGGCAGGATGTTTAACATCAGACCGAGGATCACTTAGCCCAGGTTTCTTTTTCTTTTGGGCGCTGGTTGGTAATAAGAGGAAGATGAAGACACTGTGGTAACTATCAGCAGCTCTTGAAATGCAGGCATTCTCCCTAACGTTTCTCACAGCTCCTCTCCCTGTGTGGGATAAACCATTAGTTCCCTCCGCTGGAGAATTCTCTTGAAGTTCACTTATGGACGTCTGGGTGACAACCAGTCTTTCTTTACCATTGGTGATTTCTTCACTGATAATTACCATAGTAACGGTTAAAAAATTTGCAATAGAGTTGGCCAAATTTCCAGTTCAAAATGAGCAGTCAGCTTCCTTTTCACTATAATAGTACCACTCTAATGATATGATCGTTTAGTCATGATCAAGGGACCAAGATGTATGGCCAAGCCAAGGCTCCTCTGGGCTCTGACATGTGCAGAAGGGCCTGGTCTTTGCCCAGGTGCATCCCATGTGCATCCTGCAGTACATTATGAAACCCAGTTGCTATAGAACCCCCACCTCCTCCACAGCCAGGCAAACTGGCTGATTCAAACAAAAGGCCAAACATATATATATTAAGGGGAGTAGGGCATGCAGCCCCCCTCCCCAAGCCTTAATAGGCCCTAGGGACCCCCTCCCAGGGCCAAATTCCATTAAAAAGGGGAGGGGGCCTGAGCCTCAATAGGCCCAGGGAACCTATACCACAGGGCTAAAGTTAAATTAAAAAATGGGGGAGGGCTTTTTGTAGCCCCCCACATGAGGACGCATCCCCTAGGGCCAAATACAATTAAAAAGGGGGAGAGGCAACATGGCCCCCCTCCCCAAGCCTCATTAAGTCCCACGGACCCCATTATCCTGGTCCAAATTCAATAAAAGAGGGGAGGGGAACCGCACAACCCTCCCTGCAAGCCTTTAAAGGCCTTTTGGGGCCCAATCTGCTGGGGCTGTATCTTATTTAAAAGAGATGCAGGACTCGCCTCCGGGGTCTCTCTTTATGATAGGTGGGTGCCCCGGTGCCCTCACAGGGCACCCACCAACCAACCTCAGGGAGAGCCTCAAAGCCCCCGTGGCCCCAGCTGGCTCCCCGCATGGTGTGGGAGCCAGCATTGCTCCCACCCATTGAGGGAGCAGCTACTTTTTGCATACTCTCACCATGCAGGGGCAATCTGTGTTTTGTATCCTTGCTTCCAGGAACGCAGGCAGGGAAAGAGAACACACGTCTTTTCCCAGCAGGTGAAAAGCATTTTTTATTTCCCATATTTTCTCCCGTTTGGCAGAAGATTAAAAAATGCTTCAGGCAGGCATTTGTTTCCCTGCCTGTGGTAGTGCAGACAGGGAAAATACTGCGTCCCGAGGGTGGGCTCCCCATACACAGTCACTAAACCGGCCCTGGGAATGGGGTTCCCAGGGCCTTCACAGGCTCAGGAAGGGGAGCTCTGGTCTTTTAAAGAGTGTCACAGCCCCAGGGTGGGATCCCTGGGTCTTTTTAAGGCACAGGGAGGGGGACTGCACGCCCTCTTCCTTCACAAAATACTCAGCCCGAGGGTATGCCGCCTCTGGGGCATTTTTAGGCTCAGGAAGGTGGGCTGCAGGGGCCCATCTCCTTTTTAATACATTTAGGCTGTGGGTCATGGAGTCCCCTGGGCCTTTCTTGTATCCGGGATGAGGGGTGCATGCTCCCCTCCTTTGTTCTTTACCTCAGCTGCAAACAATTGGATCGGTGAGGGAGCCACATACCCTCTCCCCAAAAAACACATGCATCGCCCCCTGGAACCCGGCCCACCCCAGAGGGGTTTCGAAGAAACAGGCGCCTGTGCCTGTTTTAAACAAAAAATTCTGTGGATTAACGGATCCTCAGCGAAGTTGCAACAAAATGTACAGGGTGTCCCTCTGAGACCCCACCAGCAAGCCTAGGGGATCAGAGTATCCGTATCCTGCTGTCTATGTCATTTTTTTGTGCTTTTTTTCTTAGGACTTGGGACTGAGTCCAAGTCCTAAGATGACTGCCACCACTTCCTAGTTGATGTGGTGGCAGCCAATCAGATCTCAGGTTGAATTCTGTCAGGTCCCCTTATCCTCCATGGCGTGATGCACATATAAAGTTTTTTAACCGTGATTTCTCAAAAATTACTGAACTGATTTACACTCAAACAGAAAAAAAGCACTATTTCTGGACCAAGATCTAGTTTTCTGCCAAACATGGTCCAGATCTATTCAGCTGTTTGGGCTGTAGCTGTGTCGAAAGTTCCTATGGAAAAATAAATGGAGAAAATGCATTTTGGGACCTCCTTTTTTCTCGGCTCCCTCTTGACAGATCACCCCGAAACTTCCCATGTACAATCTTGTCAAAAAGTAAGACTTTTTGGGAAAGTTCAGAGATTTGTCAAATGGCAATCAAAGTTATTAGGAACACAAAAAGGCTTTTCCTATGGATAGACAATCCTAACTATAACTACCCAGTGGTGACTGCAAATGGGTAATGTATATATATATGTATGTATGTGTATATATATATATATATATATATATTCACTGAAAAAACCATAGGTTTCACACATGTTATAGTTAGCGGAAATTTTACTGATAAAAAACCAGTGAAATTGCCCCGTTATAGTTAGTGCTGGCAACTATAACTCACGCGACCGCAATCCTCTGCTGATGCTAATACTGTATTTAGACACTTATTTGCCCATGTCTTCTTCCATACATTTTTAGCTATACATATATTACAAATATTTTTTTTTCATAAAGACACATATGTCATCAGCAGAAGATTGCGGTCGCGTGAGTTATAGTTGCCAGCACTAACTATAACGGGGCAATTTCACTGGTTTTTTATCAGTAAAATTTCCGCTAACTATAACATGTGTGAAACCTATGGTTTTTTCAGTGAATTTGCAAGGTTTTTTAAATGCTAATTCCTAACTATAACGTGTGTGAAACCTATGGTTTTTTCAGTGAATTTGTACGGTTTTTTAAATGCTAAGTTACTTTACACCATTCGAGGCGTGCGCGCCCACTTAACGCAGTTCGTTCCGTGCACGGTTTTTATCAACTTTAATAAGCCCTGTACATTTGGTGGCCTTCGGCCACCAAAAGCACAGGGGGTGGGGTCAATGTGGATAGTGTTTTTTTATTTCGATTTTATAATTTCATGTTGGCCATCATGTTTGATAAACAACACTCAGTGCGAGAGACAAAATGGCGGACGCCGCTTCCTGGTTTCGGCCGATTCGAATGTTTACTAAGATCTAAGAGCCAATCAGAATCGCGCTCGCGCACGCCACCGTACGCTTACGGTAAGCGTACGGTAAGCGTACCGTAAGCGGGCTCAGATATATATATTGATTTAAAGGCTATTTTCTCAGAATCTACTGAACAGATTTACACCAAACCTACAAAAGGCACTTCCTTGACCTAGGGACTACCTCTCTGCCAAATTTCTAGTAATTCTGTTCAGCCGTTCGGGCTGTAGCTCGTTCTAAAGGTCCTATGGAAAAATGCATGGGAAAAACGCGTTTTGGGACCCCCCTTTTATCTCAGCCCCCGCTTGACGAATCCCCCCGAGACTTTCAGGGTAGGAGCGGAGCGTAGCGCCCCACCTATTTTGAGAAATTCGCGAGGATTCATCGACCGGCGCCAAAGTTATTCAAAATAGAATGTTGAGGTTTTCCTATGGAAAAGGAGTCCTAACTATAACTACCTACTGGCGACCGCCAGTAGGTAATATATATATATATATATATATCCAAAAAAGAGACGGAGTCCCGTTCGTGCACTCAGATCAGGAAATAAATCCACCAAATCCCAAGGTCATTCAAGAGGGTTTATTGCTTTCTTAAACCCGACGTCGGGTTTATGAAAACAATAAACCCTCTTGAATGACCTTGGGATTTGGTGGATTTATTTCCTGATCTGAGTGCACGAACGGGACTCCGTCTCTTTTTTGGATAGTTAATTTTACCGGCACACTCCACCGGCATCGTGCCACCCCTCAACGGGCTACATTCTCCAACGGGAGTTCGTTTCTGTGGTATATATATATATATATATATATATATATTATCTACTGGCGGTCGCCAGTAGATAGTTATAGTTAGGATCGTGTTTCCATAGGAAATCTCAAAATTCTATTTTGAATAACTTTGGCGCCGGTTGACAAATCCTCGCGAAATTTTCAAAACAGATGGGGCGCTCCGCTCAGCTCCTACCCTGAAAGTCTCGGGGTGATTCGTCAAGCGGGGGCCGAGAAAAAAGGGGGGTCCTAAAACGCGTTTTCCCCATTCATTTTTCCATAGGACCTTTAGTCGAAGGTACAGCCCGAACGGCTGAACAGAATTACTTGAAATTTGGCAGAGAGGTAGTCCTCAGGTCAGGGAAGTGCCTTTTGCAGGTCTGGTGTCAATCTGTTCAGTATTTTCTGAGAAAATAGCATTTAAAAGCATATAAATATCTATACGCGCGCACATGCGCGCACGGTGCCGTGCGCGAGCGATTCTGATTGGTTGTTAGATGTCGGTAAACATTCGAATCGGTCGAAATCAGCAAGTGTCGGCCGCCATTTTGTCTTTCGCACTGAAAAGGAAAGGGGGAAAAAAAGGTGGAAAACATGAAAAGGGGCAGGGAAGAGAGTTCCTGACCCCCTAGCCTTTGTCAGGGGGTCACAGAACAACCCCCAAGGGGAAAAAAACATTTTTTTTTTTTTTTTAAATCGCGGGGTGCGCGCACGGTGAAAAACACGGTGAAAAACCTTGAAAAAAAACAATAATTAATAAATACATAACTTAGCATTTAAAAAAACGTACAAATTCACTTAAAAAACATAGGTTTCACACACATTATAGTTAGGAATTAGCATTTAAAAAACCTTGCAAATTCACTTAAAAAACCATAGGTTTCACACAGGTTATAGTTAGGTGGATATTTCACTCGTAAAAAACCAATGAAATTCCCCCGTTATAGTTAGTTCAGATAACTATAACTCGCGCGACCGCCACTCTATCACAAGGATGATGTCATCAGTGATGTCATGAGTGATGCCACTGACCATGTCATGAGTGATGTAATGTGTGACGTCATGAGCAGTGGATTGCGGGCGTGCAAGTTATAGTTATCTGAACTAACTATAACGGGGGAATTTCATTGGTTTTTTACGAGTGAAATATCCACCTAACTATAACCAGTGTGAAACCTATGGTTTTTTAAGTGAATATATATATATATATAATATATATATATAAATATATATATATATATATATATATATATATATATATATATATATATATGTATCCAATTTCGCCAGTAAAATGCACACTCAGAGTCACAGGTATTTAAAAAACGGCAGTAGTTTAATCTTCGTTACGCGTTTCGACACTAAAAGTGTCTTGTTCACACAAATCTACAAACGCTTTACATCGATATAAATAAAGTTCATTGAGGTGATTCCACCCAAAATTCAGTGATAACAAAAGTAGGACTATACCATTAGGTAGTCTATTCCAATGCGGCAGACATATTGGAAAGTGCAAATCATTGCTTTCTAGATATACATTTGACACCAGCATTATTTCAATATTATGATGTTGACACCACACTTATTTTATCAATTAATGGAACATAGATATCGTTGTATTTTTGATTTATAGTTTCCGTTATTAACATTATTATACAATTCGCCTTGAACAAGTGTCCATTTGAATCGCCATATATTTCGGCTTAATGTCCTTTCAAATTGCTACATTATTATTTTCTTTGTATTAGCAATCGCCACCGTTGTTAATTTCGCTTGCTGATATTCATTGCTACACGCATTCATAGAAACCATGCAATTTGTTTTTCCAATGTCACATATCGTCCGTTTCCACTTTCCAATATGTCTGCCGCATTGGAAAACATCAGAATAGACTACCTAATAGTATAGTCCTACTTTTGTTATCACTGAATTTTGGGTGGATCACCTCAATGAACTTTATTTATATCGATGTAAAGCGTTTGTAGATTTGTGTGAACAAGACACTTTTAGTGTCGAAACGCGTAACGAAGATTAAACTACTGCCGTTTTTGAAATACCTGTGACTCTGAGTGTGCATTTTACTGGCGAAATTGGATACATAAAGAATTGCCGGTTTTCGGGTCTACCGGCATCATGCACCAACTGACAACGGGCTCGGTTTCCAAATAAACCGCTCCGAGAAAATAAATATATATATATATAAATATGTCGATACAAAGGCCTGAAAGCTTGAAGACGCACTCACAGCATTTGTAACCAAACGGCTTTATTTCCAGGAAACCAGCATCTACACTTGTGGTGCAAGTTCTTGTGCCGACGCGTTTCAAGGCCGTAGCCTCTTCTTCATGGGCAGTTCAAGGTAAGGCACAGGTGGCTCCAATTCAGCATTTTTAAATACACTTCCTCAGTGGGTCATGTGCGGTGCATACGTATAGTACGGTGCACGTTGGGACATTGAGTCCGTGATTGGAGAAAATTAAATCTTATAGTAAGTCCCGTGTCTCCTTCAATTAAAACATGTATATTCACCCTCAGTGGGCCCCCAAATGCCATGCTGGTAGATTAGCTGACAGCTGCTGTGCTGAGCGCGGCTTTAGGCAAAGTTCCGAACAGCCGCGTAGCCCCTCCTTTGCATTATGGAGACGGTGCAGTCTTCTACGGCGAGGCAGCCGTGTGATTTATGTCGATACAAAGGCCTGAAAGCTTGAAGACGCACTCACAGCATTTGTAACCAAACGGCTTTATTTCCAGGAAACCAGCATCTACACTTGTGGTGCAAGTTCTTGTGCCGACGCGTTTCAAGGCCGTAGCCTCTTCTTCATGGGCAGTTCAAGGTAAGGCACAGGTGGCTCCAATTCAGCATTTTTAAATACACTTCCTCAGTGGGTCATGTGCGGTGCATACGTATAGTACGGTGCACGTTGGGACATTGAGTCCGTGATTGGAGAAAATTAAATCTTATAGTAAGTCCCGTGTCTCCTTCAATTAAAACATGTATATTCACCCTCAGTGGGCCCCCAAATGCCATGCTGGTAGATTAGCTGACAGCTGCTGTGCTGAGCGCGGCTTTAGGCAAAGTTCCGAACAGCCGCGTAGCCCCTCCTTTGCATTATGGAGACGGTGCAGTCTTCTACGGCGAGGCAGCCGTGTGATTTATGTCGATACAAAGGCCTGAAAGCTTGAAGACGCACTCACAGCATTTGTAACCAAACGGCTTTATTTCCAGGAAACCAGCATCTACACTTGTGGTGCAAGTTCTTGTGCCGACGCGTTTCAAGGCCGTAGCCTCTTCTTCATGGGCAGTTCAAGGTAAGGCACAGGTGGCTCCAATTCAGCATTTTTAAATACACTTCCTCAGTGGGTCATGTGCGGTGCATACGTATAGTACGGTGCACGTTGGGACATTGAGTCCGTGATTGGAGAAAATTAAATCTTATAGTAAGTCCCGTGTCTCCTTCAATTAAAACATGTATATTCACCCTCAGTGGGCCCCCAAATGCCATGCTGGTAGATTAGCTGACAGCTGCTGTGCTGAGCGCGGCTTTAGGCAAAGTTCCGAACAGCCGCGTAGCCCCTCCTTTGCATTATGGAGACGGTGCAGTCTTCTACGGCGAGGCAGCCGTGTGATTTATGTCGATACAAAGGCCTGAAAGCTTGAAGACGCACTCACAGCATTTGTAACCAAACGGCTTTATTTCCAGGAAACCAGCATCTACACTTGT
Source organism: Triturus cristatus (assembly GCF_964204655.1). Taxonomy (NCBI): domain Eukaryota; kingdom Metazoa; phylum Chordata; class Amphibia; order Caudata; family Salamandridae; genus Triturus; species Triturus cristatus. The sequence goes on along the minus strand of NC_140591.1, from coordinate 1,171,441,033 downwards.
GGTGCAAGTTCTTGTGCCGACGCGTTTCAAGGCCGTAGCCTCTTCTTCATGGGCAGTTCAAGGTAAGGCACAGGTGGCTCCAATTCAGCATTTTTAAATACACTTCCTCAGTGGGTCATGTGCGGTGCATACGTATAGTACGGTGCACGTTGGGACATTGAGTCCGTGATTGGAGAAAATTAAATCTTATAGTAAGTCCCGTGTCTCCTTCAATTAAAACATGTATATTCACCCTCAGTGGGCCCCCAAATGCCATGCTGGTAGATTAGCTGACAGCTGCTGTGCTGAGCGCGGCTTTAGGCAAAGTTCCGAACAGCCGCGTAGCCCCTCCTTTGCATTATGGAGACGGTGCAGTCTTCTACGGCGAGGCAGCCGTGTGATTTATGTCGATACAAAGGCCTGAAAGCTTGAAGACGCACTCACAGCATTTGTAACCAAACGGCTTTATTTCCAGGAAACCAGCATCTACACTTGTGGTGCAAGTTCTTGTGCCGACGCGTTTCAAGGCCGTAGCCTCTTCTTCATGGGCAGTTCAAGGTAAGGCACAGGTGGCTCCAATTCAGCATTTTTAAATACACTTCCTCAGTGGGTCATGTGCGGTGCATACGTATAGTACGGTGCACGTTGGGACATTGAGTCCGTGATTGGAGAAAATTAAATCTTATAGTAAGTCCCGTGTCTCCTTCAATTAAAACATGTATATTCACCCTCAGTGGGCCCCCAAATGCCATGCTGGTAGATTAGCTGACAGCTGCTGTGCTGAGCGCGGCTTTTGGCAAAGTTCCGAACAGCCGCGTAGCCCCTCCTTTGCATTATGGAGACGGTGCAGTCTTCTACGGCGAGGCAGCCGTGTGATTTATGTCGATACAAAGGCCTGAAAGCTTGAAGACGCACTCACAGCATTTGTAACCAAACGGCTTTATTTCCAGGAAACCAGCATCTACACTTGTGGTGCAAGTTCTTGTGCCGACGCATTTCAAGGCCGTAGCCTCTTCTTCATGGGCAGTTCAAGGTAAGGCACAGGTGGCTCCAATTCAGCATTTTTAAATACACTTCCTCAGTGGGTCATGTGCGGTGCATACGTATAGCAGCTGTCAGCTAATCTACCAGCATGGCATTTGGGGGCCCACTGAGGGTGAATATACATGTTTTAATTGAAGGAGACACGGGACTTACTATAAGATTTAATTTTCTCCAATCACGGACTCAATGTCCCAACGTGCACCGTACTATACGTATGCACCGCACATGACCCACTGAGGAAGTGTATTTAAAAATGCTGAATTGGAGCCACCTGTGCCTTACCTTGAACTGCCCATGAAGAAGAGGCTACGGCCTTGAAACGCGTCGGCACAAGAACTTGCACCACAAGTGTAGATGCTGGTTTCCTGGAAATAAAGCCGTTTGGTTACAAATGCTGTGAGTGCGTCTTCAAGCTTTCAGGCCTTTGTATCGACATAAATCACACGGCTGCCTCGCCGTAGAAGACTGCACCGTCTCCATAATGCAAAGGAGGGGCTACGCGGCTGTTCGGAACTTTGCCTAAAGCCGCGCTCAGCACAGCAGCTGTCAGCTAATCTACCAGCATGGCATTTGGGGGCCCACTGAGGGTGAATATACATGTTTTAATTGAAGGAGACACGGGACTTACTATAAGATTTAATTTTCTCCAATCACGGACTCAATGTCCCAACGTGCACCGTACTATACGTATGCACCGCACATGACCCACTGAGGAAGTGTATTTAAAAATGCTGAATTGGAGCCACCTGTGCCTTACCTTGAACTGCCCATGAAGAAGAGGCTACGGCCTTGAAACGCGTCGGCACAAGAACTTGCACCACAAGTGTAGATGCTGGTTTCCTGGAAATAAAGCCGTTTGGTTACAAATGCTGTGAGTGCGTCTTCAAGCTTTCAGGCCTTTGTATCGACATAAATCACACGGCTGCCTCGCCGTAGAAGACTGCACCGTCTCCATAATGCAAAGGAGGGGCTACGCGGCTGTTCGGAACTTTGCCTAAAGCCGCGCTCAGCACAGCAGCTGTCAGCTAATCTACCAGCATGGCATTTGGGGGCCCACTGAGGGTGAATATACATGTTTTAATTGAAGGAGACACGGGACTTACTATAAGATTTAATTTTCTCCAATCACGGACTCAATGTCCCAACGTGCACCGTACTATACGTATGCACCGCACATGACCCACTGAGGAAGTGTATTTAAAAATGCTGAATTGGAGCCACCTGTGCCTTACCTTGAACTGCCCATGAAGAAGAGGCTACGGCCTTGAAACGCGTCGGCACAAGAACTTGCACCACAAGTGTAGATGCTGGTTTCCTGGAAATAAAGCCGTTTGGTTACAAATGCTGTGAGTGCGTCTTCAAGCTTTCAGGCCTTTGTATCGACATAAATCACACGGCTGCCTCGCCGTAGAAGACTGCACCGTCTCCATAATGCAAAGGAGGGGCTACGCGGCTGTTCGGAACTTTGCCTAAAGCCGCGCTCAGCACAGCAGCTGTCAGCTAATCTACCAGCATGGCATTTGGGGGCCCACTGAGGGTGAATATACATGTTTTAATTGAAGGAGACACGGGACTTACTATAAGATTTAATTTTCTCCAATCACGGACTCAATGTCCCAACGTGCACCGTACTATACGTATGCACCGCACATGACCCACTGAGGAAGTGTATTTAAAAATGCTGAATTGGAGCCACCTGTGCCTTACCTTGAACTGCCCATGAAGAAGAGGCTACGGCCTTGAAACGCGTCGGCACAAGAACTTGCACCACAAGTGTAGATGCTGGTTTCCTGGAAATAAAGCCGTTTGGTTACAAATGCTGTGAGTGCGTCTTCAAGCTTTCAGGCCTTTGTATCGACATAAATCACACGGCTGCCTCGCCGTAGAAGACTGCACCGTCTCCATAATGCAAAGGAGGGGCTACGCGGCTGTTCGGAACTTTGCCTAAAGCCGCGCTCAGCACAGCAGCTGTCAGCTAATCTACCAGCATGGCATTTGGGGGCCCACTGAGGGTGAATATACATGTTTTAATTGAAGGAGACACGGGACTTACTATAAGATTTAATTTTCTCCAATCACGGACTCAATGTCCCAACGTGCACCGTACTATACGTATGCACCGCACATGACCCACTGAGGAAGTGTATTTAAAAATGCTGAATTGGAGCCACCTGTGCCTTACCTTGAACTGCCCATGAAGAAGAGGCTACGGCCTTGAAACGCGTCGGCACAAGAACTTGCACCACAAGTGTAGATGCTGGTTTCCTGGAAATAAAGCCGTTTGGTTACAAATGCTGTGAGTGCGTCTTCAAGCTTTCAGGCCTTTGTATCGACATATATATAAATATATATATATATATGTGAAAACTTGGTTTGTAAAATGTATTTAATTTAATATTTACATTTGTGTATTGTTATTTTTTTTTAAATATGATTAATAACATTTTATAGTTGTTGGATGTTGGGTTTATAGGAGAAAAGGGTGGGATGTTTGTGTAAAAATGTTTATTTAAATTTTTTATATACAATTTTTAAAATGTCAGATTATAAATATATGGATGATGTAAAGTTATATTTTGTATAATGTTTACATTTGTATTAATTTATTTCCATTTAAATTGAAAATCTATTTCATGTTGTGCTATTTTATGTATAATTTGTATTTATATTAATTGAAATGTATATATTTTATAAATGTATTAATATATTTTACATTTCCTTTTTTAATATAGCATGTTCTTTTGTTTTTGTACAAATTTAATTTCAAGAATATTTTATATTTTACAAATATTATTTATTAAATGTTTGTTTTTAATGTATATATTTTTAAGTTTTTATTGCATTTTTCGTATTATTTTCATTAGCTGAGTGTTGGGCTCATATGGGAAAAGAATGGGAAATTAATTCCTATATTTGATATTGCATTTGTTTTAAATGATTTTTTTTTATTTTTTTTATTTCTAATTTCTTATTTAAAATGTTTATCTTTTGAGAAGTAAGGTTTACCACAGTATATGTTTACTTTTATTGGTTAATTTCTTATTAATGTTTTTAATACATTATTTTCTTATGTTTCATAAATTTATTATTTTGAATGTGTTATATGTGTATTTAAAATGTATTTTGATTTTGTGTTTATATGTATTTATTGTTTTTAAATAAAAAGATTGTTTTTTAAGCAAATAAATAAGTTAAATGTTTTACTTTTTATTTTGAATATGATATACTGTTTATAGCACGGCCCTCTGCCATGACCCCTTCCTGCGCCCCGTGCCTAGTGGTCTAGTCCGCAGGGCTTATGTTTTATTACCCCTGTGGCGCTTTGTGGCGCACTATGATGCCATGGCTGATGTTCCCCAAGACCGGTAATTCCTTTGCGCTTGAATCCTTGAAATCGTCTCCCAAAATCCAGTGAGCCAATGGCATGCTTTGCTCCCGCTATTCCTGAGGCCTTGGTGTTGTTTTCCATTATGCACGTTCTAGATAAAAGGGTTCATTAGTTTCCTGTTGTTTGGTCCAATCATCAAGTTGCACCTTCCCATTCTGTAAGGTGAAAGCAAGTGTACTAACACATGTTTTTTTCAAGGGCTCGAGAACCTTCTAGATGGCCATGTGCCCAACGTGCTGCATGTGATCTAGCTACATCCGTTCATTCTTCGAGAGGGTACATAAACCCTGCCTACACCGAGTTGTGGCTTGGCCTCCAGGGCCGGACTGCCCGTAGCGGGCACCGGGCATTTCCCCGGTGAGCTGCCAGTGTGAGGGCCGGATTAGGGCCCCAGGGGGGGGGTCTTTTTTGTTATTGGTGGCTGGCAATATCGGCCCCCTGTAACAAAATCATCCAAAATCGGCCCTAGCAAAGAGCTCGGTCGTACCCTCCCCCACACCCCTGGGGGCCGGCCGAGCAGTTCGCCAGGGCCGGTTTTGGTTCCCAGTCCGGCCCTGTTTGCCTCGCTCTCTGCGGAACAAGCTTCACCCTTCCCACTCACCTGAAGAATCCTGCTGCAATCGAGACGCGCTCCAGTCTCCTTTAAGTCCAAGTGAACCCCTGGTTCCCGTGCCTCCAGCTCCCTGGGTGTCTTCCTTCTATCTCCCTCCTGCACAGTTACTTCAGATCCCCTGTGAGTCTCTGAGTCAAAGCCTTGAGATCTTCTTCGAACATCAGTCAAGTGGAAGTACTAGGCTAAGTACTTGATATCAGGTTAATGCACACTAATCATCCTATAGTAGTAAGCAGGACCGAGTATCAGCATCTTCAGGACTTTTCCTCCATTCCCTCTCTATGATTTACTCCAGGGCTTCTTGTGTGTTTATACTCCGAACCCTTCCTGCAACCTTGGTACTAGAACTGTGATTGCACAAGGATTTAAGACTTTAGCTTCATGTTTCTCTGAAGAACAATAGTGCCAAGAGAAAGCACTTCAGAGTCTTTGATGTGTGCATGAACCTTGTACCACACCTGTGTTCTGAGTTTATCCTTGGAAGTGCAAGTAACTCCATCCTGTGTTCTGAGTTTATCCTTGGGAGTGCAAGTAACTCCAACCTGTGTTCCGAGTTTATCTTTAGAAGCGCAAAGTAACTCCAACCTATGTCCCGAATTTGTCCTTGGGAGTGCACTTAACTATAACCTGTGTTCCGAGTCCATCCATTGGAGTGCAAGTAGCTCCAATCTGTGTTCTGAGTTTGCTTATTCTGCTCTCATACAGCTGATAAAGCCTGTAAGTATATGTGACTAAAGTTAATTCATGGTCAATGTATATAGAGACCTGTCAGAGTACTGATGATAACTGCCTTCTCTTGTTATTTCCAGTGCTTGCGTCATCGCAAACCCAGAGGTTCTGGTCCAGTGCACATCTACCTCGCAAACGCAGAAGGTCTCAGAAGTGACATATCCTGTTACGCAGTGTTGCACACCGCTGAGCAGATCCAATATCACAAGTCTCTCTTTTCTTATTTTATCCCAAACCCTTTTTCCCCCCTGGGGATGTGCGTGATCAAAGGAGTTTGGACCCTTGATCTAATGCAACTCAGAGAGGGATGGGAGGTTTAGAATCGGCTCCAGTATCGTCTCCGCGGCTCGGACCAGGTGAGTGCATGACAGAAAGTAATTGTTTGCCTTTCTGTGATGTGATAGATGGTGCTCTTAGGTCACTCTGTCTGAAATTATCATAATTGAAGACATAATTATTATGGTTGAAACATCACTTTTTAAAAACTTTAAACCAGCTTTCTAACATTTACATGCTATACTTACATATGTGATGTTCGTCTAAGTTGCACTTGGTTTTCTTCTGTTTATATTTGATGTCATAGAGATTTTGATCAGGATGGCCTTTCTTGTATGTTGGTGAAGAAATGTTTATTTAAAGTTATATGTTTCAAAAATGGGTTTGGTTATTTTTGGAGAGGGGTAGGTTTGTACTTTAAGTTAAAAGGATAGTGTTTGTTTATTATTATAACTGAGTTTATTTTTCATACTTTGAAAGTTTTATATATATAGTGAACAAGCCCGTCCACGGGTGAAACGCGTCACAGCGGGTTTATGAAGTTAATAAACCCCCTTTGGTTGCTTTATTCCGTTGATTTCCTGGTGTTAGTTTGTTCTGAGAGCACGTTTGGAACTCCGTTCTTTGGAATATATATATATATATATATATATATATATATATATATATATATATATATATATATATATATATATATATATATATATATATATATATATATATATATATATATTATCTACTGGCGGTCGGCAGTAGATAGTTATAGTTAGGATGTCAAGTACCAACCAAACTTTAGCTTCCACAGGAGCCGATGTGTGTTCCTCAATTCCCAACTTCCCTAGCTGCGAGTCTTGTCACTCACATATAGGAGAGGGGGGAAAGGGGAGTTGGAATGAGAAAGAGAGACTGCACTGCTTCGTCTTCTTCTGACTGGATACTACTCTTCTTCGTGTTGTATCCTGTAATAAACAACATTATTTGCATGTAACCTCAAACATCACCTCCCACTACTATACCCTTCACTGATACTTCTGTGTACCTGTCTTCCCACAGTGCTTAGCCGCTCTCTTGTGTGCTGTTCGATACTTCTGGTTCTAGCTCTTTTCTATTCTGGTCAGGTGTTAGCGTCATCTAGAAGTGTTTCTGTAAAACAAATTATATGTAACCTCTTGCCCTAAAATATTTCCCACCTCAGTACTTCCCTCACGATAACTAAGTTACCTGTATATTTCAGTGAGACGACTATGTGAGACTTTCTTTCATTTGTCCATAGGTTCCAACTTACTGCCGATGAATTGATAGTGACAAGCAGCTGATAATTGGACTATTCAAATAGACGTTGTTCTATATTATAGTTGACGATGAAGAGGCTATGTCGGTAGAATAATTATATATATATATATATATATATATATATATATATAACACAACCCACTCACACACTCTTCTCCAGAAATACAATTGTCAAGGACAAGCGACTTATCCAAGACGCAAGGAATTACTTCAATTCGTGGTCTTCGAATTATTCACTATGAAGGATTTCATTTGACTCCCAATTTACAGCTGTGGGAGAATATGTCAGATAGGCTTTCAGTCTCTATAGTTGAATTCAACTTTAACAAGATATGTCCATATAATTCCAAGACTCTATTACTGCCAAAATACTCTGTGAAGACTTAGCTGTCTTATTCTCAGGAAGTTCGCTGCTCTGGAAAAAACGCTGTATTATGACTGGAATACAGAGCTCTACAGGAATGCTGCCTTCTCCTCAGGAATTCTGTTGAAGTGCGCCACGGTAACCGCGAGCGCGCGCTAGGACAGCTGCGATCGCTTGCGGGTCAAACAACTAGACCGATAACCTCAGCAGCGGTGGACAGCGACCATCTTGGAATTCCGTGGCCGTGAACCCAGAAGAATCCGCATGAACAAGGAGACCTGGGGCATGGACAAGACTCGGCGTAATCTCCTATAAATCTGGTGCAGTAGCGACAGCCCTAAACTGTATCTGACCTGCCTTGGAACCAGTCTGGTACCTTCACTCCTGACAGTACCTCCCACCAAGGCCCTCTTCTCCCTCGCTCTTGGTCTATTAGGATGAGTCTCATGGAACTCTTTCAGCAATCTGGGAGCGTGTAAGTTGTCTACTGGTTCCCAAGTTCTTTCCTCAGGGCCAAAACCTTTCCAATCCACCAAATAGAACAACTTTCCTTTCTTGATCTTGGAATCTATAATTCTTTTAACTTCAAACTCTTCCGAGGATTGAACCTGTACAGGAGCTGGTGGACCCTTCATTCTCAAACTTGTGGGATTCTTCTTTAACAGTGAGACATGAAAAACTGGATGCAATCTCAACCTAGGAGGAAGTTGAATCTTGACACTCACTGGATTCACCATTCTTACTACCAGAAAAGGACCCACAAAACGAGGTTGAAATTTACGATTTCCCTTCAGACGCATATTGCGAGTTGAAATCCAAACTCTGTCTCCTGGTTCATAGACTGGATTGGCTCGTCTCTTTTTGTCTGCCTGTTTCTTATATGAGCTCTTAGCTTTGATTAGGTTATCTGTTGCTATCTTAAAGGCTTCTTGTAACCCCTGTACCACCTCTTCCACTGCCGGAACCTCACTCTCCTGTCTTCCCACTAGAGTGTTTGGATGCCTCCCCGAATTCAAATAAAAAGGAGAAAACCCAGTAGAGGAGTGTGTTGCATTGTTGTACGCAAATTCAGCTGCACAAATTATACTTGGCCATTCCCCTTTATGGTCCATCAAGAACAAGCGCAAATACTGCTCCAGTTCCTGATTGACTCTCTCTGTCTGTCCATCAGTCTCGGGATGGAAACTGGTGGACAAACGAGAATCAATTTCCAATCTTTTCAAAAAGGCTCTCCAAAAATGGGAAACAAACTGAGGACCCCTGTCGGAAATTACTACCCTGGAAATGCCATGGGCTCTAACGACATGCTGTGTAAACAAAGAGGACAACTGAATGGCGGATGGAATGGACTTCAGTGGGATAAAATGACTCATCTTAGAGAAATGGTCGACCACCACCCATATGGTAGAGTAACCCAGACTAGAGGGAAGATCCACAATAAAATCCATGGAGATGGTGTGCCAGGGATAGGGAGCTGGGGGCAAAGGTTGTAACAACCCCTGAGGGGCGACCCGAGATGATTTCCCCTTAATGCACTGTCCACAGGATTCCACATATTGTCTCACCTGAGTTTCCATGGCAGGCCACCAAAATTCACGCTGAATCAACTCCAAGGTTTTCTTGACTCCCTTATGACCAGCCAACAGATCGTCGCGACAATGTTGAATTACTTCCATTCGCAGGTCATCGTTGGGTACAAAAAGGTTTTCCAAATAATAAGGTTTTCCATCCTTGATCTTCCTTCCAGTTCCTTCCTTGACCCAATTACTCAACTCTTCCTTCGAGAGAGAATTCTTGAGCTTGTTTTCAAATTCTGGAAAAGCTATTACTCCGATTATTTTCTCAGATGGGATAATCAATCCTTCTTTCTTCTTGCATTCTTCTTCTCCAAAGGGAAGGCACGATAAGGCATCTGCCTTGCCATTAGCTGCGCCGGGTCGATACGTTAACACAAAATTGTAATCGGCAAAAAATAGAGACCATCTCAATTGCCTGGGAGTGAGTGTTCGATCTCAAAAATTGCAGATTACGATGATCTGTGAAAACTGTCACTTCGTGTCTTGCTCCTAACAGGTAATGTCGCCATTCCTGAAATGCATCCTTCACAGCGAACAGCTCCTTGTCAGCAATAGAATAATTTATTTCTGCTGCAGATAATTTTCGCGATCTGTAAGCTACCGGATGGAGCTGCCCAGTTACTTTATGCCTCTGCGACAGTATTCCTCCAATGTCCAAATTTGATGCATCTGCCTCCACATAAAAGGGCTCCTCAGGGTTTGGATGCAGCAATACTGGTGCTGAAACGAATATTCTCTTGAGTTCCACAAAAGCCTTTTCTATTTCTGCAGTCCATTCAAATTTGGCTTCCTTCTTTAGCAAGCGAGTCAAAGGACTGACCTTTTCTGAAAAATTGGGAATGAATCGCCTGTAAAAATTGGCAAACCCAATAAAGCTCTGCACCTCTTTTACACCTTGTGGGGAAGGCCAATCCGTTATAGCCTTAATCTTAGACTCATCCATCGAGACTCCATCGGATGACAGGACAAACCCCAAGAACTCTACTTGCTGGGCATGAAAAACACACTTCTCCAACTTGACAAATAGTTGATTCTCCAATAATTTACTCAAAATGGCACGTACATGATGCACATGTTCCTCCATGTTAGCTGAAAAAATTAGAATGTCATCAATGTATACCACAGCAAAGCGATCTAAATACTCCCTTAATACATCGTTGACAAAATGTTGGAATGCTGCCGGAGCATTGCACAAGCCAAGTGGCATTAATTGATACTCAAACAAGCCCAGCCGGGTTCGGAATGCAGTCTTCCATTCATCACCTTCAGCAATGCGCACCAAATGATAAGCGCCTCGCAAATCCAATTTTGTGTACACCTTTGCCTCTTTGACCTGATCGAGCAATTCCGAAATCAACGGTAAAGGATATCGATTCTTCTTGGTAACCAAATTTAAAGCTCGATAGTCAATACAAGTTCTGAGCTTGCCATCTTTTTTCGGAATAAAAAAGAGAGGGGATGAAACAGGAGATTGTGAAGGACGAATGAATCCATTTGCCAAGTATTGTTCAATATACTCCTTTAAATGTTGATTTTCGGCTTCAGAAAGCGCATTAATCCTACTACACGGTAATGAGGCTCCTGGCTCCAACTCGATTCGACAATCATACTCTCGATGCGGCGGTAATTTCTTAGCTTCTTGTTCATTAAAAACCGAATCCAAATTGTGGTATTCTTGAGGAATCCTTGGAATCTCTAACATACAGATGGACTGAGTTAAACTGGCCAAACTCAACGATGGAGTAGTTGACTGGTTCTCGTCTTTGCTTCCAAAGCAATGCTTCAAACAATACTCAGAACCCATTTCAATTGATCTTTTTGCCCAATCGATCCTTGGATTGTGTTCCGTTAACCAAGGAAGTCCCAGGATAAGTTGAAACTGAGGGGCATCTATGAGGCTGAATTGTATGATGCTGAGATGATTTCCAGGACCCCTCAAGGAAATTACCTCAGTCTCAAAAACTATGGGACCAGAAGATAAGTTAGTACCATCCACAGCTCGGACAGCTTCTGGTTTTTTCTTCTTCAAGAATTGAATCTTCAAAGATTGGGCAAATCTGATATCGCAAAAGTTTCCCGTTGCTCCTGAATCAATCATGACCGAGATTTTATTGACTTCTGAATTTCCAAATCTGATTTGAACTGGAATTATTAAGTGTGGGGCCGACGACTGCAAAGTGTTCGCTATAAATTGAGAAACTGGAGCTGTCTTATCAACCGCTTCCACCAGGGCAACTCCTCCTACTGGTGGAGCCTGTCTTTTACCCAGGTATTCTTCTTGGGCTTCTTAGGACACTCCTTGACAAAATGCCCCGAGTTTCCACAATACATACAAAGCTTGCCCACTCTTCTCTTCTCCCTTTCTTCATTAGTCAAAGGTCCCCGCACGGACCCAATTTGCATTGGTTCTTCTTCACAACTACCTTCTTTGGGTTTGGAATTTTCAGATCTTGTTCTGTGAAATCGTGGAGGAATATATCTTACATCCTTACGCCTCTTGCTCCTTCTTTCACCTTGGCGTTGGTCGATCTGCAACACCAAATCTATTAATTCAGAACCTTCCGTAGGCCGTTTAGGAATTTGCGCCAAACCATCCTTTAACTCATCTTTTAACCCTCTGTAGAATATGGCGGCTCTCTTTTCTTCAGGCCAATTTGTTTCGACAATCAATTTATTAAATTGTGCCAGATAAGCAACCAAGTCTCGATTTCCCTGCTTTAAATCTAAAAGTTCATTATCAGTAGCTTGTGAGATGGATCGCCTATTGTTGGACTTGGCCCTTTTTCCATCATTTTTTTCGTTTTTGTAGTGTTAAGGTGCAGGTGTTCCCTTCACCCAAGATGGCTGCCACAGGCCCCTGCTACTGCAGAGTGGCCTGTTTTTGTAGAACCCTAGCTGCCAGGAGCTGGCTGGGACCCACAACAATGTTGCGATACCAGCCCGCCTTTTTGTCCCATAGTTAGAGTGGGGAAGCTCCTGGAAGAAGCTGGAACCTTCTAGAAGGGAGGTGGGGTTTTACTTTTGCCGCCTTGGCTAGAGGTCAACTGACCTAGGGCTACTTAAGAGTGGGAGGGAAGCTTTTGTGGTGAGTTGGCCATTGGGGTGAAGCAGAGCTGAAAGAATCCACCAGGAGTGTAGGCGGTAGGGCCTAGCCAGGGACTTATGCCTCTGAGAGTGACAGGATTTAGGTACTGCCTCTTAAGTGAGTGAGGTGCCCTGTGAATCCCACTGATCTTGCCCAGTAGTAGGAGGAACCAGAGACTCTCTGCCAGCCTGACTAGGAAGGACCTAGTCGCCCTCTCCATCCCTACCCCTGTAACAGAACCCCTTAAGGGCGCCAGATACATCTGCGCCAAAAGACTTCAACTGTCAACTGAGAACTGAAACCTAACTTTAAGAACTGAGACTGCATGACAAGAGCGAGCTGTAAGCCTTGAATGCCAGAGCTGAGACTGCGTGTCCAAGCTACCCTAGTGAACAAAATACTAAGCCGATTGCCAAGCCACCGGGGATCGACCAGGTACTAGCGCTGTGACCCCCGCGCTCCCTGCCCTGGTCTGGGACCCCCGTCAGCGTGCTCCGCTGAGCACCATATCCCCATCCTTAATTTGAGCCCCCCCCTGCGACGACGAAGTGAGCGCGCTCACCGCCGCGGCCTGGAGGCCTGGAGGAGTGCCCTGCTGTGTCGTGAGGCCCAGGCGAAGTCCGGGGCCCCGTCGCTGCCGTCGCAGCCGCGTGAGGAGAAGCGCAAGGTCGGGGCCGAGTTCCCCCAACGTCGTGAGGACGGACGCCTGCTGACGCCGAGACGGAGGTAAGCCCGGAGGCCGAGATCCCCCCTGGTGCGCCCCCTGCTGGTCTGGAAACCACACCGCACTTGGCCCGGGTTGTCCCCTCCGTGGGAATCCCCTCCCCTGCCTGCGCGACGGAGAGACGCCGCCGAGGGATCCTGTCCGTGTCCCCCCTCCTGTGTTACTGAGCGCGGTGCTCTGTGAACTGCACCGGAGCATAGGGACTCGCTCCTCAAGTCCAGTAATCTTCCCCGCTGGAAGCCGTTCAAAGTACTGACTAACATTACTCTCGTGTGGCGCTTCCCGCCACCGACTCTGCTTCCTCAGCCGGAGAGACCGGGACGGCGAGTAACCCCATGTGTTACATGTTCTGCTCGAAAGTAACTATATGCCAAGGAATGCGAGTAGCGCATTGTGTTATATGCTCTGCTCGAAAGTAATTACATGCCAAGGAATGCGAGTAGCGCATTGTGTTATATGCTCTGCTCGAAAGTAATTACATGCCAAGGAATGCGAGTAATGTGGAAATATGGATTTTTCTGGTCAGTTATGTCCCCTATCTTGGACCCCAACGGTTCTATGTGCATGTTACAAGTACATGTATGTTCCCTCCAGTTCCAGTTATGAAGACGCAAATACATGTGCGTCCACCGTCAACATGTCCTCTTTCAGATCCGCCATGAATGGGCTGGATATTCGATTCTTAAGTACGAAAGGCCACCGATTTTATATGGCTTAGTTATGCCATTTTACAGTTCAGGCGAGTAGGCCCTGATTCTGCCATCAAGCTTTCCCTGCCTTCTGCCTCTGAGAGCTTCAGTCTGAGCCTGCATCTGTGACCATGAACTTTGTCTCATTTCCTGCGCGGCTCACGATGCCTGACCTCAGCTTGCTGCCTGCCAAGAACTGTATTTCACCTTCGAAATTATCTGCTCCGCTCCCTGCCCAATGCATTCCTGTCTAGTAGTTTAAGTAAACATTCTTCCAGCTACCGAGCAAAGGCCCGGCTTCTCTGTCCTTATGCAAGTAATTCATAGCCCCGTTACCATGGAAGATTCCTGCCCTCGTATCTAGTGTAGACACTTAGACGCTTGTACACGCACTAACAGTCAGTATAGTCAGTATAGAATAAGATTCTACTCTAAGAGACCTCTCTTTTGGATAACATAGTTCTTTAAACATAGGATGTTAGATATGATTTGGGATTAGGTTGACTTGACCCTCCAGACATCTGTCGCCACATGTAGAGCTAAATGTCAAGTCCCCTTCACCCCCTAGCTGCACGTCAATCACACGTCATGCTGCTGTGCGCGCATTTCTGCCAAGTATTTCTGCTGACATTGCGAAATTCTTTCATGGAACCACCCTATTATGACATCACACCTGATGACGTTCCTTAGTCACACCTAGTTACACCTACTTTTGCTACACTATCAATTGTTACGCCTCTTGCATTTGCTTCACTGTAAATGCCTATTGTATAAAAGTGATTAATTATCAATAATGTATGTACTTCACTTCCTGAACCTTCGTGGTGATGGAACTTGGAGGCCACGATTCGAATCGTTCATTGGAATAAAGCCCATTCCGAACCTCTAATACCACGGATTCTGCCTCTTATTTATTGAGCTATTTTTATTATGTTCTGTATCAAATTAAGTCCCGGTAATTAAATTATTTACCACATGAATGGCGCCCGAACAGGGACACTTTCTCATCTCACGCGCCGGCGGTGCGTTGCAGGCCCGGTCTCCTGCCACAGCTGGACGGACAACAACGCGTACCAGCAGGATTTCCTGTATCTCCCTCCGGTCAAGCGGGGGCGACTGAGGCTGCGATCAACACCCAGACGAGGCGGTGAGAAGTGCGAAGTATCCCGACCAGAGCCTAGCTGAGAAAGCAAGATCCGAGGTATACAGAGGCCCACCAGGTTTCCGATGTCCAGAAGTGTCCGAAGTTTTCGAGTCCAGTCCGGTCCAGTCCAGTTCAGTTCCGTTCCGAGGCCTTCCGTTCCGAGCTACCCGGTGAGTACCATTACTGGGGAGGCGTTCTGGCGTGCACATAAGTTGTGCCGGTCCAGACGGGTTTGGGTACACAAATCCGGTCTGCACTGTTTTAGCAGTGTATCTGTACTGTTTAGCAGTATATCTAGTATATCAAGTATATAAATTCAGAATAATTCAGTTAAAATGCCGAGGATTATGTCCTGTGATAAAGTTTTCTTAGATCGTCATCATCATTGTAAACGTTAAATGTTAAATGTGTTAATACGTCCTGCATATTGTGGTATGAATGACTGTTCATTATTGTGCTTTTGTATTAAGTGTGTTTAAAGAATAAGTATCAGATCAGTTGTCAGTATGCCGCTCTTTTCGAAATTAAGACAGATCACAACTAGAAAAGGGGTACTCGAAGAAGCTGTTCCTATTCCTCCTAGGGACACTCCAGGGCACTTTATGTATCACAAACATGGCTTAGACGCCATATTATTTCTTGATTTATGGGTGGACTACACCAAGGAACTACCAGAAAGTCACAGGTGGCCCGCAGCTGGGACCTGGGATGCAGATTGCATCGTGAAAGTAGAGGAAGAATTATGGAAAAGGAAAGCCAGACAGTCACAGAAAGACGCCATTGAATTATGGCGTAAAGAATCGTATAGACGTACAGAAAAAGCACGTAGACAGGAAGAGAAGAGTAAGGAAAATTCAAATAAAGTCCGAGAGAATCTATTAATTCAAGAAGGTACACGAGTAAAATCAGAACAAGTAGACAGACAAAGAAATGCCCTCATGAAGGGTATGTATCCCCTTCTGGCCGAGGGATTACCTAAGGCTACTCCGGAGATGCCAAAAGACTTGCCACCCCCATTATTCCCAATAAAAATGCATCCTAAAGGGCATCCTAGAACCGCAGAAGATGTTTTTCTTTCCTCATATTTAGATGACGCAGCTCCCGAGTATGCTAACCCCGCCCCACATAGACCGTCGGCCGGGGAGGTTCAGCGCCAGGATCCTGTATCTGTATCCCTACAGCATCAAATCCTGACACAAGTTCCGGCAAGCACATCTGTTTCCACGTCTGTTCCTACAGCTGCTTCTACAGCTGTGCCCACACCTATAGTTGCTGTATCGCGTTCAACGAATCCTTTCACGCCCGATACCCCAGACGGGGCTACCGGAGGTGCTACCCACATTTTTTCTACGCCACCCAGAATAAATAAACTTACTTTTCAAGAAACAGCACATCCACGTACCCCCAAACTCATAAATGCACGCACGCTTAAGGAACTTCTAGTAGATTGTAGATATGACCCTGTGCCCGGCAAAGAGGACGAAATGATCATGGCATCATTACGTATCAGACGAGCCGCGGTGTATTTGGGGAAGTTACCAGGAATGACTGTGCATCTAGATAATATATATCATTTTGTCCAAACAGGGCGAGATTCTGAATGTATTAACAGAGCTATGGAATACCAGAAAGTGGAAATACAGGGGGAACTGTTACGTTTCCTCATAAATTGCGTGATCAGAAACCAAGACCGACCGGGGGTAGACCCGGAAGCAATGCAAATTCTTACCAGATGGAGCCAGAATATATCAGAAGGGAGACATGATAAGCAAAAATGTATAATAGCCATGTGTCGAAAGATCCGTAAAGAAATAGAACGCCTACACGAAGAGAGATTAGCGGTAGACCAGTTCGAACAAAGCGAGGAGGAAGGATCAGGACTGCCCACAGGACAGTCAGAAACCATAGCCTATGTAGGTAGAGGAAGATCTTGTGATAGTACTAGATGTTTTACTGATCCGATACGTCCGATATGTCCAGATAATAACAGGAATTTCCAAACACCTATAATAAATATAAGGTCCCCCGAGCATTCGTTCCAAGCCGCTGACAAATTACTCCGAGAACGAAGGGGTTATCATTTTCTCGATTCTATGGATGAACAAGAATTAGCTAGGTCAGCCGTTCAGTGGGTTGACAGTCCCGGAAAATATGGTGATGATACAGTAGCACACACATTTTTGAACCTCACCCCAGATGAACAGCGTTTAGCTGGGATTTATATGATTCAACAACTTCTTATACTTTATCAAAGTCAACATTCAGACCCTGGTCCGTTACCTGATATATTGACTGAATTACTCACGAATAGATGGAGAGGTTCAGGTACTAAGTTAATTAGAGAAATACTAGAATCAAGAAAGCAGTACATTCTTTTTGTATGCCCAGAACATGTCTCATTGCCCATCAAGGAAAGAACGACGTATTACATGGACAGACAGAACCCCTTACGAGAAGTACACCCAATAAAGGGCGAGGACAATGAGTTTAAACACGTATATGTATATACGCCCATATCGAAAATAGAATTGTTAGAAATGAAGAAAGTGGTACCCAGTCATGACAAAGACCCAGCGGGTTTTCACCGAGAAATTAAAGACATGTTACTCATGGGAGAGTATACCTATCCCGACATTATGACAATATTAAAGGTATTAATGCCTGCTGGCATTTATGAAAAACTCAAGGAAAAAGAGTGGGAGGTAGGAGACCAAAAGATAGACTGGACAGCATTAGAAAATGAAGAAAGGGCCCGAGGTCCAGGTTCGGGGCTTGGGGACAAAACTAAAGCACTACCAGGTTTACTAGTACAGGTACTGCCACGTTTATTAACTACGAAAAAGGAAGACTGGGGTGCAATCTCAGCCTGTAAACAAAAGCAAGATGAAGACACTAGTGATTTCTATGCCCGATTCGAAAAATGTTTTGGTATAAATAGTGGCATAAAAGCAAGTAGCGAATCATACCCACATCTGTTTGTGACAAAATTAGTTGAAAATTCCTTACCCCAAGTGAAGAATAGAGTATTAAAATTCGAGAGTACCTGGCAAGGTAATACCCCATCACAAATGTTACAAATGTTACAGTACCATTACAATAGAATTAGAGAGGAACAAGAACATGAACAAAGACGCATGAAAGACACGAAAATGAAAATGCTAGTCTCCCAGACTGTTCCAGCTGAAGGACATAAAAAGGGTACGACACATCCCGGTGATTCAGCAGGACCTGTAAAAGGGACATGCAACTATTGTAAACAACCAGGTCATTATATACACGATTGCCCAGTCCTGAAGCGTAATATCGCCACAGCTATTACAAAGGAAAGACCACGGCCACTTAGACAGGATCAGAATGAACAAAGAGCCCCGCAGCATGCACAGTCCATGCCAGCTCCACAACAGTCTATACAGTTTGTGCCAGCTGCACCAGCGCTGCCGGTTGCTGCCACACAAACCACGACACGACAGCTGTACCAGACCGCACAGTATGACTATCCTGATTATCAACGATATGCATGAACCAGCCTAGAGAGGGAAGTTGACTTACCCCTTATCGAGGTCCCAGTAGACCAAGAAGGACCTTATGTACATAGTGAATTATTAGGCCAAGATAGAAAATTTTTACTTGATACAGGGGCAAGTCGAACAACCATAAAACGTAGTGAAGTTCCAGGGGCACCCCTATCAGGCTCACAGAATATTTCCATTGGTTTTTCAGGAAAACCTATTGTTAATGAAGTATCACAGCCTCTTCCACTTACAATAGGACCTTTGACCAGAACTACAGATTTATTGCTTACTAAATCATGTCCAGAAAACTTGTTAGGTATAAAAACTTTGAAAGCTCTAGGAGCTATAATATGTTGTTCTCCGGAAGGAGTAAGATTGTTTTTACGAGATTTCAAAGGGCACTATGTGTCCCGAGACATGGATTCCCGACTGCAGACTTTACCCACACATTTATGGGCACAAGGCCCTACAGATGTTGGTTGCATGAACATTACACCCTATCGAGTCACACTAAAGGCAGGAGTGGTACTACCACGAATGCGACAATACAAGTTACCCCCAGATGCTGTAATGGCTTTACTGCAAATCATTGACGAGCTTATTGGCCAAGGAGTGGTTGTGGAGACCGACTCCAATGTATGTAATTCACCAATAATTCCGATTCTTAAACGAACTGATCCAAAGGCTCCACCAGTATATCGATTGGTTATTGATCTGCGCGAATTAAATAAATGTATTGTACCACAATACCCTGTAGTTCCAGACATCTCTTCATTACTGACAGCTATTGATTCCGAAGCAACATTCTTTACTGTAATTGACCTCAAGAATGCCTTTTTCAGCGTCCCAATAGATCCAGAAAGTCAATACTTGTTCGGATTTAGTTTAAATGGACGAAGCTTTAAATTCACACGCGCACCCCAAGGATTTACAGAAAGCCCCAGCATCTATAGCCAAGCACTGAAACGAGAACTTGACAGTATACACATGCCAGTCAACACTGCCCTGCTTCAATATGTCGATGATCTGCTGATCACCGCCCGAAGCGAACCTGAATGTGAAAAAGCATCACTGACGGTTTTACAAGTTCTAGCCGAAAAGGGGCACAAGGTGTCCCCTTCTAAGCTGCAATTCTGTGTCCAGCGAGTTGTTTACCTTGGTCACTCGCTGTCCAAGGAGGGAAGGCAGCTTACACCAGATCGCATCCAGCTAATTGCAAATATGCCAATACCCAAGACACAAAAGGAGGTGCGGGCTTTTATAGGCCTCACGTCATATTGTAGGCAGTGGATCCCTCAGTATGCATTTTTAGCAAAACCACTCATTCAATTGACAACACAGGAGGCAGCCACATCGACTGTCCTCCCTTGGACTCAGGAACACACACTAGCTTTTGAAAGTTTAAAGAAAGCTTTATGTCAAGCACCTGTCCTAGCAACACCATGTTACAGAAAACATTTTACACTCTTTGTTACAGAACGAGAAGGTACTGCCTTGTCAGTACTCACACAGGAACAAGCAGGATCACACAAACCATGTGCTTATTTTTCTAGTACATTAGATCCCGTAGCTCAGGCTCTGCCTGCGTGCCGGAAATCAGTGGCAGCGACAGCTTTAGCAATCAGACAAAGCGATGCCATAGTGTTAGGACATCCATTGACAGTCCAAGTACCACATGCAGTAGAGGTTCTTGTGAATAGAACGCAAACACAACATTTGACTATAGCGCGACTTACAGGGTATGAATTAACATTGTTTCAGCCACATATAGAAATCAGACGTTGTAACACATTGAATCCTGCCACACTTTTACCTGTAATCGGAACAGACCCACTAGCTCATGACTGTATTGAAGTTATTACAATCATGACGAAACCCAGACAAGACTTGACAGATGTCCCATTGTCAGACCCAGACCTAACGTTGTATGTAGATGGTTCATGTATGAGAACAAGTACAGGAGAGTTAGTGGCCGCTTACGCAGTCACAACAGACACTGAAATCATTGAAACAAATTGCATAAATACCTTGTCCGCTCAAGCAGCAGAGCTCGTCGCTCTGACACAAGCCTGTATTCAAGCCACAAATAAAAAAGTCAACATATACACTGATTCACGTTATGCATTCGGAGTTGTACATGACTTCGGCGTGCTGTGGCGAGAGAGAGGTTATTTAACTTCTCACGGTGCCCACATTCAGCACGGACCCCTCATTCATGCTCTGTTAGATGCAATACATTTACCCACTGCAATATCGATTATGAAATGCAAAGCTCATACGAAAGTTACTGATATCATTTCTCAAGGCAATGATTTAGCTGACAGAACAGCTAAACAGACTGCGCAAACTCGCACATCCGACATGACAAAGACAATAGTCCAGACGCCAACACATTGCATGATGGTTAAGGATCCCGCTCTTGATGTAATTGACATACAGACACATGCTACTCCAGACGAAATACGGAAATGGACTGAGTTAGGAGGGATCCAAACGGATCAAGGATGGATGACGAAGGAAAAATCTGTGTGGTTCCTTCCTGATTCAATGGTCCAAGTCATTATTAACACTGTCCATAGTCCAGCACATCTAGGAGAAAAAGCTATGCTAGACAGCATTCAACACATTTGGTTCAACAAACATTTACGAGCAGCAGCCAAACAAAAAGTTCGTACCTGTATGATCTGTTGTCAGTTCAACCCAGGAAAAAGCATTCCCGTAGAACAGGGTGGATTTCAGCCTCCTGATCACCCTTTTGAAATCCTCCAGATGGATTATATCCAGATGGAACGATGTCGAGGATTCAAATATGTTCTCGTAGTTGTCTGTGCTCTTTCCCGTTGGACAGAGGCATACCCGGTTTCAGATTACACTGCCCCGACTACTGCCAAACAGTTAGTTCGAGAATTCTTCCCACGATACGGTTTACCACGTGCTGTCTACTCAGATAACGGCCAGACGTTCTCATCCGAACTGATGAAACATGTTTCACTTCTGCTAGGATATCAGTGGAAGTTTAATTGTGTCCGACACCCCGAGGCAGCAGGTCTCGTGGAACGACATAATCAAACTTTGAAAATAAGATTGTCCAAAATATGTAGAGAGAAAGGTGTTGACTGGGTAGTAGCTTTACCAGTTGCACTCTTTTACATGAGAATGGTAGCACACTCTCGAACAGGGCTATCCCCGTATGAGGTGATCTTTGGCAGACCACCAAATATGTGGGGGACGCCTATACCACGTAAAATAACTGATATTGACTGTAATATGCTGACAGATTATTTGGCTTCCTTGATGTCTGCACTACAATCTTGTCGTTCACAGGTAGCTGCAGCCTTTCCTGACAACACTGAGGTGAAACCCCATGACGTAATTCCGGGGGATCTCGTCTTAGTGAGGAACTTTGATCGAAAGACTCAGCTGGATCCTAGGTGGAAGTCGCCGCAATTGGTCTTGCTCACCACAAGGACAGCCGTGAAGATCGAGGGCAGAAAAGGCTGGATACATTCAAGTCATATCAAGAAATTTCATGGACTACCATCGGATGTAAAGGCCACACCTCGTGTGTCTTCACCCATTGACTCAAAGCTTCCTCTGGTTGAACTTAGTAGTCCGGAACAATATAAATTAAAACTTAGGTCTAACCCGTCAGGCAATTTGATTGTTTAAGTCCTCTCCGAGGTGAAGCGGTTGAATTTGCCTCTGACATGTACCCCTTACACCTGAATAGAGAAAAAACCCGAAAAATGTTGAAACGACATGAATACTGTAAATCCCTGCGTAGTCATTGCACAGTGACGTTATTAATTTTGTTTTTCTTAAGTCTTTTAATAACTACTGCAAGTATATTGTTGCACATATATTATCCTATTTCTAAACATGTCTATAATGTTACTGCTGAACATTCTTTTAGTGACCTACCCCCGCATGAATTGTCATATAGATTTGCGCTGCGCAATAACACTTTTATTAGTATGTTACATCATTCCCATCAGACTAGTAATGCTACCAATTGTTGGATATGTGGCCGGCTCCCTCCCTATCAGAACTATAAAGGAATTCTACCTCTCTTTCCACACCCGTTCACACACAACGGCTCCTGTGGAGCATGGTTTAGTTTAATTAATTCCTTAGACTCAAACACAGCAGTTTATCAAGACAATTGGGTATGGGGAAATCTGAACTTAGTTTTACTCAAAGTCTGCTACCCCGACCAGGAGGGTCGTCCCAAAAGAACAGGAACTGATCTAGAAAATGAAGTATATGGATTAGGTAATTTTACGCTTAATCTCTTAATCTTGAATGTCGAATCCGAAGCTACTCCAATTTTGCCCGCCATGTCAGTATTTCCAGTAAAAGGTGAATTATGTGTAAGAAAGAATGGTTCCATACATATGGGCCATAGTAGATGCACCACTGTAATAGAATTCAGTGATCAAGGCAAGTCTTCGTTTAGAGCTTCTCGCCATTCCTACTTTGTATGGGGTCAGACTGCATATATGCGTTTGCCTCTAGATTGGGATGGTACCTGTTACATTGCATTCCTTTTGCCACCTGTTTTTCTAGCTCCTCCTGATTATCACAGAAATACTCATTTAGTACACAATAGAGAAAGGAGAGATCTCCCAATAGTCGATTACACTGAAACAGCATGGGAAAAATACACAGATTTCAATAAAGGTCTCTTTCCCTATATAGGTACAGTTACCAATAGTAAGCTAATACATAGATTAACCAGGACTCTTGAAGCTGTAGTGAATGAAACTATTTCCGCCCTAGGCAATTTGACAGAGGAGCAGTCTGCGATGAGGATTGTTGTTCTTCAAAATCGTCTTGTCCTTGACGTTATCCTGGCCGATAGGGGCGGAGCTTGTAGGGTCATCAGATCAAGCTGCTGCGTATTCATACCAGAAAATTCGCCATCTGTATATAAAGCTATAACTCGCCTTCATAAGATTGTGAGCCAGATACACCAGAATCCAGGCACTTGGACTTGGTCCGGGTGGTTTTGGAGCGTGTTATCAGCCTGGGGATGGAGAGTTCTATCATTCCTAGGTATTGGCCTTCTTATACTATTCAGTTGCTGCTTATGCCTGCAATGTGGACCAGCGATTTGTGGTCTGTGTGCCACTTCGTGTATTCCACATCAAGATTTTCATTCAAGATCCCAGAAGAAAAAAGAAGAACAAATGATGCTATATGAACAGATCAATGGATTGATGAAGATTGATATCTCTTGACGGGCAAGTAGGGGACAAGGAGGGAATGTGGAAATATGGATTTTTCTGGTCAGTTATGTCCCCTATCTTGGACCCCAACGGTTCTATGTGCATGTTACAAGTACATGTATGTTCCCTCCAGTTCCAGTTATGAAGACGCAAATACATGTGCGTCCACCGTCAACATGTCCTCTTTCAGATCCGCCATGAATGGGCTGGATATTCGATTCTTAAGTACGAAAGGCCACCGATTTTATATGGCTTAGTTATGCCATTTTACAGTTCAGGCGAGTAGGCCCTGATTCTGCCATCAAGCTTTCCCTGCCTTCTGCCTCTGAGAGCTTCAGTCTGAGCCTGCATCTGTGACCATGAACTTTGTCTCATTTCCTGCGCGGCTCACGATGCCTGACCTCAGCTTGCTGCCTGCCAAGAACTGTATTTCACCTTCGAAATTATCTGCTCCGCTCCCTGCCCAATGCATTCCTGTCTAGTAGTTTAAGTAAACATTCTTCCAGCTACCGAGCAAAGGCCCGGCTTCTCTGTCCTTATGCAAGTAATTCATAGCCCCGTTACCATGGAAGATTCCTGCCCTCGTATCTAGTGTAGACACTTAGACGCTTGTACACGCACTAACAGTCAGTATAGTCAGTATAGAATAAGATTCTACTCTAAGAGACCTCTCTTTTGGATAACATAGTTCTTTAAACATAGGATGTTAGATATGATTTGGGATTAGGTTGACTTGACCCTCCAGACATCTGTCGCCACATGTAGAGCTAAATGTCAAGTCCCCTTCACCCCCTAGCTGCACGTCAATCACACGTCATGCTGCTGTGCGCGCATTTCTGCCAAGTATTTCTGCTGACATTGCGAAATTCTTTCATGGAACCACCCTATTATGACATCACACCTGATGACGTTCCTTAGTCACACCTAGTTACACCTACTTTTGCTACACTATCAATTGTTACGCCTCTTGCATTTGCTTCACTGTAAATGCCTATTGTATAAAAGTGATTAATTATCAATAATGTATGTACTTCACTTCCTGAACCTTCGTGGTGATGGAACTTGGAGGCCACGATTCGAATCGTTCATTGGAATAAAGCCCATTCCGAACCTCTAATACCACGGATTCTGCCTCTTATTTATTGAGCTATTTTTATTATGTTCTGTATCAAATTAAGTCCCGGTAATTAAATTATTTACCACAGTAGCGCACTGTGTTACATGTTCTGCTCGAAAGTAACTATATGCCAAGGAATGCGAGTAGCGCATTGTGTTATATGCTCTGCTCGAAAGTAATTACATGCCAAGGAATGCGAGTAGCGCATTGTGTTATATGCTCTGCTCAAAAGTAATTACATGCCAAGGAATGCGAGTAGCGCATTGTGTTATATGCTCTGCTCGAAAGTAGTTACATGCCCAGGAATGCGAGTAGCGCACTGTGTTATATGCTCTGCTCAAAGGTAATGACATGCGACTGATTACGAGTCACGCGATGTATTAAATGTTCTACGCAAACGTATCCACATGCAACTGATTGCGCGTAGCGCTATGTTTATATGGCTTGCTTCACAGTACTAGGGGCCCTTGATCACGAGGAGCGCTCAGTTCTACAGGCGCCATGTTAGTGAACCCAATGTGTCCCCTTTCAAGTATTACGCTTAGTTAGACGGCCGGTTCAGGGAAAGACTTTACGTAAGCGCGCACGGCGCTAGAACAAGGTTAGGCACTGCATAGATATCACCCAGAGTGTCGAATGTAATGTCACAATGGTATTATGATTCATGTATTACCTTGTTATTTCCTGAACTGCATCTGACCAGCTATACTTGGATAAACTTGAAGTATTTGCATAATTTAAACGGTGTGGCGTCCCTTATTGTGTGTGACTCTAGTCCATGAGAAGCGTGTGGTGTATGGTTGCTTAACACATAGCCCTCTGGTTGCCCGACCGGCTCGCGCCACGCTACCGCCTATAGGGCCTGGTGACCCCAGGTTCCTACACCTATCAAAAATGCGCAGAAATTCTTTCTTGAATGCTTCAAAGTCGTACAGAATGGCGTCGTTGTTGTTCACCAAAGGCATGGACCACGCCGCAGCATCTCCGCTCAGGTAAGACAATATGAAGGCAACCCGGGACTGATCCTCCTTGAATATGATAGGTTTACACAAGAAGTGCAGGGAACACTGTGTAAAGAAAATCTGGGCTTTAAGTGGATCTCCACAAAAACGTTCTCGGGCTGCTAAAGGAATTGTAGGGGAGATAGCATGTATGACCTGAGTTGTCAACTCTGTGACTGAAGGTGCAGGAGAGAAAGACGTCGTCTTACTCTCCTTACCCAAGGAAGGTGTACCCAAGGAGAACTCCTCGAAGCGTTGTCGCAAAACAAGGCCTCCTGACGAGACTGTCTTACTTCATCTCTAAGAGATTTACTATCTTCAATTGTATCTCCCAATTGTTTCTATATGCCGTCTAATACGGCTGCTAAGGTCTTTACATCGATTCCCTCAGCCATCCTGCTCAGGTGGAAGTTTGTGAGGGCACTTCAATCTGTCAAGTACCAACCAAACTTTAGCTTCCACAGGAGCTGATGTGTGTTCCTCAATTCCCAACTTCCCTAGCTGCGAGTCTTGTCACTCACAAATAGGAGAGGGGGGAAAGGGGAGTTGGAATGAGAAAGAGAGACTGCACTGCTTCGTCTTCTTCTGACTGGATACTACTCTTCTTCGTGTTGTATCCTGTAATAAACAACATTATTTGCATGTAACCTCAAACATCACCTCCCACTACTATACCCTTCACTGATACCTCTGTGTACCTGTCTTCCCACAGTGCTTAGCCGCTCTCTTGTGTGCTGTTCGATACTTCTGGTTCTAGCTCTTTTCTATTCTGGTCAGGTGTTAGCGTCGTCTAGAAGTATTTCTGTAACACAAATTATGTGTAACCTCTTGCCCTAAAATATTTCCCACCTCAGTACTCCCCTCACGATAACTAAGTTACCTGTATATTTCAGTGAGACGACTATGTGAGACTTTCTTTCATTTGTCCATAGGTTCCAACTTACTGCCGATGAATTGATAGTGACAAGCAGCTGATAATTGGACTATTCAAATAGACGTTGTTCTATATTATAGTTGACGATGAAGAGGCTATATCGGTAAAATAATTATATATATATATATATATATATATATATAACACAACCCACTCACACACTCTTCTCCAGAATTACAATTGTCAAGGCCAAGCGACTTATCGTAGACGCAAGGAATTACTTCAATTTGTGGTCTTCAAATTATTCACTATGAAGGATTTCATTTGACTCCCAATTTACAGCTGTGGGAGAATATGTCAGATAGGCTTTCAGTCTCTATAGTTGAATTCAACTTTAACAAGATATGTCCATATAATTCCAAGACTCTATTACTGCCAAAATACTCTGTGAAGACTTAGCTGTCTTATTCTCAGGAAGTTCGCTGCTCTGGAAAAAACGTTGTATTATGACTGGAATACAGAGCTCTACAGGAATGCTGCCTTCTCCTCAGGAATTCTGTTGAAGTGCGCCACGGTAACCGCGAGCGCGCGCTAGGACAGCTGCGATCGCTCGCAGGTCAAACAACTAGACCGATAACCTCAGCAGCGGTGGACAGCGACCATCTTGGAATTCCGTGGCCGTGAAGAATCCAGAAGAATCCGCATGAACAAGGAGACCTGGGGCATGGACAAGACTCGGCGTAATCTCCTATAAGTCTGGTGCAGTAGCGACAGCCCTAAACTGTATCTGACCTGCCTTGGAACCAGTCTGGTACCTTCACTCCTGACAGTACCTCCCACCAAGGCCCCCTTCTCCCTCGCTCTTGGTCTACTAGGATGAGTCTCATGGAACTCTTTCAGCAATCTGGGAGCGTGTAAGTTGTCTACTGGTTCCCAAGTTCTTTCCTCAGGGCCAAAACCTTTCCAATCCACCAAATAGAACAACTTTCCTTTCTTGATCTTGGAATCTATAATTCTTTTAACTTCAAACTCTTCCGAGGATTGAACCTGTACAGGAGCTGGTGGACCCTTCATTCTCAAACTTGTGGGATTCTTCTTTAACAGTGAGACATGAAAAACTGGATGCAATCTCAACCTAGGAGGAAGTTGAATCTTGACACTCACTGGATTCACCATTCTCTCTACCAGAAAAGGACCCACAAAACGAGGTTGAAATTTACGGTTTCCCTTCAGACGCATATTGCGAGTTGAAATCCAAACTCTGTCTCCTGGTTCATAGACTGGATTGGCTCGTCTCTTTTTGTCTGCCTGTTTCTTATATGAACTCTTAGCTTTGATTAGGTTATCTGTTGCTATCTTAAAGGCTTCTTGTAACCCCTGTACCACCTCTTCCACTGCCGGAACCTCACTCTCCTGTCTTCCCACTAGAGTGTTTGGATGCCTCCCCGAATTCAAATAAAAAGGAGAAAACCCAGTAGAGGAGTGTGTTGCATTGTTGTACGCAAATTCAGCTGCACAAATTATACTTGGCCATTCCCCTTTATGGTCCATCAAGAACAAGCGCAAATACTCTCCAGTTCCTGATTGACTCTCTCTGTCTGTCCATCAGTCTCGGGATGGAAACTGGTGGACAAACGAGAATCAATTTCCAATCTTTTCAAAAAGGCTCTCCAAAAACGGGAAACAAACTGAGACCCCTGTCGGAAATTACCACCCTGGGAATGCCATGGGCTCTAACGACATGCTGTGTAAACAAAGAGGACAACTGAATGGCGGATGGAATGGACTTCAGTGGGATAAAATTACTCATCTTAGAGAAATGGTCGACCACCACCCATATGGTAGAGTAACCCAGACTAGAGGGAAGATCCACAATAAAATCCATGGAGATGGTGTGCCAGGGATAGGGAGCTGGGGGCAAAGGTTGTAACAACCCCTGAGGGGCGACCCGAGATGATTTCCCCTTAATGCACTGTCCACAGGATTCCACATATTGTCTCACCTGAGTTTCCATGGCAGGCCACCAAAATTCACGCTGAATCAACTC
This sequence comes from Triturus cristatus, assembly GCF_964204655.1. Taxonomy (NCBI): domain Eukaryota; kingdom Metazoa; phylum Chordata; class Amphibia; order Caudata; family Salamandridae; genus Triturus; species Triturus cristatus. Next base: position 1,171,412,349 of record NC_140591.1, on the reverse strand, counting down.
CAAGGTTTTCTTGACTCCCTTATGACCAGCCAACAGATCGTCGTGACAATGTTGAATTACTTCCATTCGCAGGTCATCGTTGGGTACAAAAAGGTTTTCCAAATAATAAGGTTTTCCATCCTTGATCTTCCTTCCAGTTCCTTCCTTGACCCAATTACTCAACTCTTCCTTCGAAAGAGAATTCTTTAGCTTGTTTTCAAATTCTGGATAAGCTATTACTCCGATTATTTTCTCAGATGGGATAATCAATCCTTCTTTCTTCTTGCATTCTTCTTCTCCAAAGGGAAGGCACGATAAGGCATCTGCCTTGCCATTAGCTGCGCCGGGTCGATACGTTAACACAAAATTGTAATCGGCAAAAAATAGAGACCATCTCAATTGCCTGTGAGTGAGTGTTCGAGCTGATCTCAAAAATTGCAGATTACGATGATCTGTGAAAACTGTCACTTCGTGTCTTGCTCCTAACAGGTAATGTCGCCATTCCTGAAATGCATCCTTCACAGCGAGCAGCTCCTTGTCAGCAATAGAATAATTTATTTCTGCTGCAGATAATTTTCGCGATCTGTAAGCTACCGGATGGAGCTGCCCAGTTACTTTATGCCTCTGCGACAGTATTCCTCCAATGTCCAAATTTGATGCATCTGCCTCCACATAAAAGGGCTCCTCAGGGTTTGGATGCAGCAATACTGGTGCTGAAACGAATATTCTCTTGAGTTCCACAAAAGCCTTTTCTATTTCTGCAGTCCATTCAAATTTGGCTTCCTTCTTTAGCAAGCGAGTCAAAGGACTGACCTTTTCCGAAAAATTGGGAATGAATTGCCTGTAAAAATTGGCAAACCCAATAAAACTCTGCACCTCTTTTACACCTTGTGGGGAAGGCCAATCCGTTATAGCCTTAATCTTAGACTCATCCATCGAGACTCCATCGGATGACAGGACAAACCCCAAGAACTCTACTTGCTGGGCATGAAAAACACACTTCTCCAACTTGACAAATAGTTGATTCTCCAATAATTTACTCAAAATGGCACGTACATGATGCACATGTTCCTCCATGTTAGCTGAAAAAATTAGAATGTCGTCAATGTATACCACAGCGAAGCGATCTAAATACTCCCTTAATACATCGTTGACAAAATGTTGGAATGCTGCCGGAGCATTGCACAAGCCAAGTGGCATTAATTGATACTCAAACAAACCCAGCCGGGTTCGGAATGCAGTCTTCCATTCATCACCTTCAGCAATGCGCACCAAATGATAAGCGCCTCGCAAATCCAATTTTGTGTACACCTTTGCCTCTTTGACCTGATCGAGCAATTCTGAAATCAACGGTAAAGGATATCGATTCTTCTTGGTAACCAAATTTAAAGCTCAATAGTCAATACAAGTTCTGAGCTTGCCATCTTTTTTCGGAATAAAAAAGAGAGGGGATGAAACAGGAGATTGTGAAGGACGAATGAATCCATTTGCCAAGTATTGTATCAATATACTCCTTTAAATGTTGATTTTCGGCTTCAGAAAGCGCATTAATCCTACTACACGGTAATGAGGCTCCTGGCTCCAACTCGATTCGACAATCATACTCTCGATGCGGCGGTAATTTCTTAGCTTCTTGTTCATCAAAAACCGAATCCAAATTGTGGTATTCTTGAGGAATCCTTGGAATCACTAACATACAGATGGACTGAGTTAAACTGGCCAAACTCAACGATGGAGTAGTTGACTGGTTCTCGTCTTTGCTTCCAAAGCAATGCTTCAAACAATACTCAGAACCCATTTCAATTGATCTTTTTGCCCAATCGATCCTTGGATTGTGTTCCGTTAACCAAGGAAGTCCCAAGATAAGTTGAAACTGAGGGGCATCTATGAGGCTGAATTGTATGATGCTGAGATGATTTCCAGGACCCTTCAAGGAAATTTCCTCAGTCTCAAAAACTATGGGACCAGAAGATAAGTTAGTACCATCCACAGCTTGGACAGCTTCTGGTTTTTTCTTCTTCAAGAATTGAATCTTCAAAGATTGGGCAAATCTGATATCGCAAAAGTTTCCCGTTGCTCCTGAATCAATCATGACCGAGATTTTATTGACTTCTGAATTTCCAAATCTGATTTGAACTGGAATTATTAAGTGTGGGGCCGACGACTGCAAAGTGTTCGCTATAAATTGAGAAACTGGAGCTGTCTTATCAACCGCTTCCACCAGGGCAACTCCTCCTACTGGTGGAGCCTGTCTTTTACCCAGGTATTCTTCTTGGGCTTCTTAGGACACTCCTTGACAAAATGCCCCGAGTTTCCACAATACATACAAAGCTTGCCCACTCTTCTCTTCTCCCTTTCTTCATTAGTCAAAGGTCCCCGCACGGACCCAATTTGCATTGGTTCTTCTTCACAACTACCTTCTTTGGGTTTGGAATTTTCAGATCTTGTTCTGTGAAATCGTGGAGGAATATATCTTACATCCTTACGCCTCTCGCTCCTTCTTTCACCTTGGCGTTGGTCGATCTGCAACACCAAATCTATTAATTCAGAACCTTCCGTAGGCCGTTTAGGAATTTGCGCCAAACCATCCTTTAACTCATCTTTTAACCCTCTGTAGAATATGGCGGCTCTCTTTTCTTCAGGCCAATTTGTTTCGACAATCAATTTATTAAATTGTGCCAGATAAGCAACCAAGTCTCGATTTCCCTGCTTTAAATCTAAAAGTTCATTATCAGTAGCTTGTGAGATGGATCGCCTATCAAAAATGCGCAGAAATTCTTTCTTGAATGCTTCAAAGTCGTACAGAATGGCGTCGTTGTTGTTCACCAAAGGCATGGACCACGCCGCAGCATCTCCGCTCAGGTAAGACAATATGAAGGCAACCCGGGACTGATCCTCCTTGAATATGATAGGTTTACACAAGAAGTGCAGGGAACACTGTGTAAAGAAAATCTGGGCTTTAAGTGGATCTCCACAAAAACGTTCTCGGGCTGCTAAAGGAATTGTAGGGGAGATAGCATGTATGACCTGAGTTGTCAACTCTGTGACTGAAGGTGCAGGAGAGAAAGACTTCGTCTTACTCTCCTTACCCAAGGAAGGTGTACCCAAGGAGAACTCTTTGAAGCGTTGTCGCAAAAACAAGGCCTCCTGACGAGACTGTCTTACTTCATCTCTAAGAGATTTACTATCTTCAATTGTATCTCCCAATTGTTTCTGTATGCCGTCTAATACGGCTGCTAAGGTCTTTACATCGATTCCCTCAGCCATCCTGCTCAGGTGGAAGTTTGTGAGGGCACTTCAATCTGTCAAGTACCAACCAAACTTTAGCTTCCACAGGAGCCGATGTGTGTTCCTCAATTCCCAACTTCCCTAGCTGCGAGTCTTGTCACTCACATATAGGAGAGGGGGGAAAGGGGAGTTGGAATGAGAAAGAGAGACTGCACTGCTTCGTCTTCTTCTGACTGGATACTACTCTTCTTCGTGTTGTATCCTGTAATAAACAACATTATTTGCATGTAACCTCAAACATCACCTCCCACTACTATACCCTTTACTGATACCTCTGTGTACCTGTCTTCCCACAGTGCTTAGCCGCTCTCTTGTGTGCTGTTCGATACTTCTGGTTCTAGCTCTTTTCTATTCTGGTCAGGTGTTAGCGTCATCTAGAAGTATTTCTGTAACACAAATTATGTGTAACCTCTTGCCCTAAAATATTTTCCACCTCAGTACTCCCCTCACGATAACTAAGTTACCTGTATATTTCAGTGAGACGACTATGTGAGACTTTCTTTCATTTGTCCATAGGTTCCAACTTACTGCCGATGAATTGATAGTGACAAGCAGCTGATAATTGGACTATTCAAATAGACGTTGTTCTATATTATAGTTGACGATGAAGAGGCTATATCGGTAGAATAATTATATATATATATATATATATATATATATATATATATATATATATATATATATATATATATATATATATCTATAACACAACCCACTCACACACTCTTCTCCAGAAATACAATTGTCAAGGCCAAGCGACTTATCCAAGACGCAAGGAATTACTTCAATTCGTGGTCTTCGAATTATTCACTATGAAGGATTTAATTTGACTCCCAATTTACAGCTGTGGGAGAATATGTCAGATAGGCTTTCAGTCTCTATAGTTGAATTCAACTTTAACAAGATATGTCCATATAATTCCAAGACTCTATTACTGCCAAAATACTCTGTGAAGACTTAGCTGTCTTATTCTCAGGAAGTTCGCTGCTCTGGAAAAAACATTGTATTATGACTGGAATACAGAGCTCTACAGGAATGCTGCCTTCTCCTCAGGAATTCTGTTGAAGTGCGCCACGGTAACCGCGAGCGCGCTCTAGGACAGCTGCGATCGCTCGCAGGTCAAACAACTAGACCGATAACCTCAGCAGCGGTGGACAGCGACCATCTTGGAATTCCGTGGCCGTGAACCCAGAAGAATCCGCATGAACAAGGAGACCTGGGGCATGGACAAGACTCGGCGTAATCTCCTATAACTCTGGTGCAGTAGCGACAGCCCTAAACTGTATCTGACCTGCCTTGGAACCAGTCTGGTACCTTCACTCCTGACAGTACCTCCCACCAAGGCCCCCTTCTCCCTCGCTCTTGGTCTACTAGGATGAGTCTCATGGAACTCTTTCAGCAATCTGGGAGCGTGTAAGTTGTCTACTGGTTCCCAAGTTCTTTCCTCAGGGCCAAAACCTTTCCAATCCACCAAATAGAACAACTTTCCTTTCTTGATCTTGGAATCTATATTTCTTTTAACTTCAAACTCTTCCGAGGATTGAACCTGTACAGGAGCTGGTGGACCCTTCATTCTCAAACTTATGGGATTCTTCTTTAACAGTGAGACATGAAAAACTGGATGCAATCTCAACCTAGGAGGAAGTTGAATCTTGACACTCACTGGATTCACCATTCTCTCTACCAGAAAAGGACCCACAAAACGAGGTTGAAATTTACGGTTTCCCTTCAGACGCATATTGCGAGTTGAAATCCAAACTCTGTATCCTGGTTCATAGACTGGATTGGCTTGTCTCTTTTTGTCTGCCTGTTTCTTATATGAACTCTTAGCTTTGATTAGGTTATCTGTTGCTATCTTAAAGGCTTCTTGTAACGCCTGTACCACCTCTTCCACTGCCGGAACCTCACTCTCCTGTTTTCCCACTAGAGTGTTTGGATGCCTCCCCGAATTCAAATAAAAAAGGAGAAAACCCAGTAGAGGAGTGTGTTGCATTGTTGTACGCAAATTCAGCTGCACAAATTATACTTGGCCATTCCCCTTTATGGTCCATCAAGAACAAGCGCAAATACTCTCCAGTTCCTGATTGACTCTCTCTGTCTGTCCATCAGTCTCGGGATGGAAACTGGTGGACAAACGAGAATCAATTTCCAATCTTTTCAAAAAGGCTCTCCAAAAACGGGAAACAAACTGAGACCCCTGTCGGAAATTACCACCCTGGGAATGCCATGGGCTCTAACGACATGCTGTGTAAACAAAGAGGACAACTGAATGGTGGATGGAATGGACTTCAGTGGGATAAAATGACTCATCTTAGAGAAATGGTCGACCACCACCCATATGGTAGAGTAACCCAGACTAGAGGGAAGATCCACAATAAAATCCATGGAGATGGTGTGCCAGGGATAGGGAGCTGGGGGCAAAGGTTGTAACAACCCCTGAGGGGCGACCCGAGATGATTTCCCCTTAATGCACTGTCCACAGGATTCCACATATTGTCTCACCTGAGTTTCCATGGCAGGCCACCAAAATTCACGCTGAATCAACTCCAAGGTTTTCTTGACTCCCTTATGTCCAGCCAACAGATCGTCGTGACAATGTTGAATTACTTCCATTCGCAGGTCATCGTTGGGTACAAAAAGGTTTTCCAAATAATAAGGTTTTCCATCCTTGATCTTCCTTCCAGTTCCTTCCTTGACCCAATTACTCAACTCTTCCTTCGAGAGAGAATTCTTTAGCTTGTTTTCAAATTCTGGATAAGCTATTACTCCGATTATTTTCTCAGATGGGATAATCAATCCTTCTTTCTTCTTGCATTCTTCTTCTCCAAAGGGAAGGCACGATAAGGCATCTGCCTTGCCATTAGCTGCGCCGGGTCGATACGTTAACACAAAATTGTAATCGGCAAAAAATAGAGACCATCTCAATTGCCTGGGAGTGAGTGTTCGAGCTGATCTCAAAAATTGCAGATTACGATGATCTGTGAAAACTGTCACTTCGTGTCTTGCTCCTAACAGGTAATGTCGCCATTCCTGAAATGCATCCTTCACAGCGAGCAGCTCCTTGTCAGCAATAGAATAATTTATTTCTGCTGCAGATAATTTTCGCGATCTGTAAGCTACCGGATGGAGCTGCCCAGTTACTTTATGCCTCTGCGACAGTATTCCTCCAATGTCCAAATTTGATGCATCTGCCTCCCCATAAAAGGGCTCCTCAGGGTTTGGATGCAGCAATACTGGTGCTGAAACGAATATTCTCTTGAGTTCCACAAAAGCCTTTTCTATTTCTGCAGTCCATTCAAATTTGGCTTCCTTCTTTAGCAAGCGAGTCAAAGGACTGACCTTTTCCGAAAAATTGGGAATGAATCGCCTGTAAAAATTGGCAAACCCAATAAAACTCTGCACCTCTTTTACACCTTGTGGGGAAGGCCAATCCGTTATAGCCTTAATCTTAGACTCATCCATCGAGACTCCATCGGATGACAGGACAAACCCCAAGAACTCTACTTGCTGGGCATGAAAAACACACTTCTCCAACTTGACAAATAGTTGATTCTCCAATAATTTACTCAAAATGGCACGTACATGATGCACATGTTCCTCCATGTTAGCTGAAAAAATTAGAATGTCATCAATGTATACCACAGCGAAGCGATCTAAATACTCCCTTAATACATCGTTGACAAAATGTTGGAATGCTGCCGGAGCATTGCACAAGCCAAGTGGCATTAATTGATACTCAAACAAACCCAGCCGGGTTCGGAATGCAGTCTTCCATTCATCACCTTCAGCAATGCGCACCAAATGATAAGCGCCTCGCAAATCCAATTTTGTGTACACCTTTGCCTCTTTGACCTGATCGAGCAATTCCGAAATCAACGGTAAAGGATATCGATTCTTCTTGGTAACCAAATTTAAAGCTCGATAGTCAATACAAGTTCTGAGCTTGCCATCTTTTTTCGGAATAAAAAAGAGGGGGGATGAAACAGGAGATTGTGAAGGACGAATGAATCTATTTGCCAAGTATTGTTCAATATACTCCTTTAAATGTTGATTTTCGGCTTCAGAAAGCGCATTAATCCTACTACACGGTAATGAGGCTCCTGGCTCCAACTCGATTCGACAATCATACTCTCGATGCGGCGGTAATTTCTTAGCTTCTTGTTCATCAAAAACCGAATCCAAATTGTGGTATTCTTGAGGAATCCTTGGAATCTCTAACATACAGATGGACTGAGTTAAACTGGCCAAACTCAACGATGGAGTAGTTGACTGGTTCTCGTCTTTGCTTCCAAAGCAATGCTTCAAACAATACTCAGAACCCATTTCAATTGATCTTTTTGCCCAATCAATCCTTGGATTGTGTTCCGTTAACCAAGGAAGTCCCAAGATAAGTTGAAACTGAGGGGCATCTATGAGGCTGAATTGTATGATGCTGAGATGATTTCCAGGACCCCTCAAGGAAATTTCCTCAGTCTCAAAAACTATGGGACCAGAAGATAAGTTAGTACCATCCACAGCTCGGACAGCTTCTGTTTTTTTCTTCTTCAAGAATTGAATCTTCAAAGATTGGGCAAATCTGATATCGCAAAAGTTTCCCGTTGCTCCTGAATCAATCATGACCGAGATTTTATTGACTTCTGAATTTCCAAATCTGATTTGAACTGGAATTATTAAGTGTGGGGCCGACGACTGCAAAGTGTTCGCTATAAATTGAGAAACTGGAGCTGTCTTATCAACCGCTTCCACCAGGGCAACTCCTCCTACTGGTGGAGCCTTTCTTTTACCCAGGTATTCTTCTTGGGCTTCTTAGGACACTCCTTGACAAAATGCCCCGAGTTTCCACAATACATACAAAGCTTGCCCACTCTTCTCTTCTCCCTTTCTTCATTAGTCAAAGGTCCCCGCACGGACCCAATTTGCATTGGTTCTTCTTCGCAACTACCTTCTTTGGGTTTGGAATTTTCAGATCTTGTTCTGTGAAATCGTGGAGGAATATATCTTACATCCTTACGCCTCTCGCTCCTTCTTTCACCTTGGCGTTGGTCGATCTGCAACACCAAATCTATTAATTCAAAAACTTCCGTAGGCCGTTTAGGAATTTGCACCAAACCATCCTTTAACTCATCTTTTAACCCTCTGTAGAATATGGCGGCTCTCTTTTCTTCAGGCCAATTTCTTTCGACAATCAATTTATTAAATTGTGCCAGATAAGCAACCAAGTCTCGATTTCCCTGCTTTAAAACTAAAAGTTTGTTATCAGTAGCTTGTGAGATGGATCGCCTATCAAAAATGCGCAGAAATTCTTTCTTGAATGCTTCAAAGTCGTACAGAATGGCGTCGTTGTTGTTCACCAAAGGCATGGACCACGCCGCAGCATCTCCGCTCAGGTAAAACAATATGAAGGCAACCCGGGACTGATCCTCCTTGAATATGATAGGTTTACACAAGAAGTGCAGGGAACACTGTGTAAAGAAAATCTGGGCTTTACGTGGATCTCCACAAAAACGTTCTGGGGCTGCTAAAGGAATTGTAGGGGAGATAGCATGTATGACCTGAGTTGTCAACTCTGTGACTGAAGGTGCAGGAGAGAAAGACGTCGTCTTACTCTCCTTACCCAAGGAAGGTGTACCCAAGAAGAACTCCTCGAAGCGTTGTCGCAAACACAAGGCCTCCTGACGAGACTGTCTTACTTCATCTCTAAGAGATTTACTATCTTCAATTGTATCTCCCAATTGTTTCTGTATGCCGTCTAATACGGCTGCTAAGGTCTTTACATCGATTCCCTCAGCCATCCTGCTCAGGTGGAAGTTTGTGAGGGCACTTCAATCTGTCAAGTACCAACCAAACTTTAGCTTCCACAGGAGCCGATGTGTGTTCCTCAATTCCCAACTTCCCTAGCTGCGAGTCTTGTCACTAACATATAGGAGAGGGGGGAAAGGGGAGTTGGAATGAGAAAGAGAGACTGCACTGCTTCGTCTTCTTCTGACTGGATACTACTCTTCTTCGTGTTGTATCCTGTAATAAACAACATTATTTGCATGTAACCTCAAACATCACCTCCCACTACTATACCCTTCACTGATACTTCTGTGTACCTGTCTTCCCACAGTGCTTAGCCGCTCTCTTGTGTGCTGTTCGATACTTCTGGTTCTAGCTCTTTTCTATTCTGGTCAGGTGTTAGCGTCGTCTAGAAGTATTTCTGTAACACAAAATATATGTAACCTCTTGCCCTAAAATATTTCCCACCTCAGTACTTCCCTCACGATAACTAAGTTACCTGTATATTTCAGTGAGACGACTATGTGAGACTTTCTTTCATTTGTCCATAGGTTCCAACTTACTGCCGATGAATTGATAGTGACAAGCAGCTGATAATTGGACTATTCAAATAGACGGTGTTCTATATTATAGTTGACGATGAATAATTATATATATATATATATATATATATATATATATATATATATATATATAACACAACCCACTCACACACTCTTCTCCAGAAATACAATTGTCAAGGCCAAGCGACTTATCCAAGACGCAAGGAATTACTTCAATTCGTGGTCTTCGAATTATTCACTATGAAGGATTTCATTTGACTCCCAATTTACAGCTGTGGGAGAATATGTCAGATAGGCTTTCAGTCTCTATAGTTGAATTCAACTTTAACAAGATATGTCCATATAATTCCAAGACTCTATTACTGCCAAAATACTCTGTGAAGACTTAGCTGTCTTATTCTCAGGAAGTTTGCTGCTCTGGAAAAAACGTTGTATTATGACTGGAATACAGAGCTCTACAGGAACGCTGCCTTCTCCTCAGGAATTCTGTTGAAGTGCGCCACGGTAACCGCGAGTGCGCGCTAGGACAGCTGCGATCGCTCGCGGGTGAAACAACTAGACCGATAACCTCAGCAGCGGTGGACAGCGACCATCTTGGAATTCCGTGGCCGCGAACCCAGAAGAATCCGCATGAACAAGAAGACCTGGGGCATGGACAAGACTCGGCGTAATCTCCTATAAGTCTGGTGCAGTAGCGACAGCCCTAAACTGTATCTGACCTGCCTTGGAACCAGTCTGGTACCTTCACTCCTGACATAGGACCTATTTTCCATAGGAAATCTGTAACATTCTATTGGGAATATCTTTGGCGCCGATTGACGAATCTTCGCAAAATTTTCCAAACTTTTGGCCAGCTCCGCCCCGCTCCTACCCTGAAAGTTTCGTGGTGATTCGTTAAGCGGGAGCCGAGAAAAAAGGGGGGGTCCCAAAACACGTTTTCCCCATGCAATTTCCCATAGGATCTGTTGTCACAGCTACAGCCCGAACCGCTGAACGGAATGACACCAAATTTGGCAAAGAGGTAGCCCTTTTGCATATATGGTGTGAATCCGTTCAGTAGTTCCTGAGAAAATTAGAGTTAAAAGTACATAAATATCTATGGCCGTGGAGGATCCGCGGACCGTACCCGCACCGTAAGCGCACCCTCCCCGAACCGAGCGTGCACCCTCCCGATCGCGTGCTGAATGCTAATTGGCTGTCGAGTGTCGCTCTACATTTGAAACCAGGAACTGTTGGCGGCCATTTTCTGCCTCGGTAGAAGCGAGGCTGAAGAAGCAAGGGGAAAAAGTGTGTAAAACATATAAAGGGGGCAGAGTGGAAATACTCTGACCCTCTAGAGGTGCTTAGGGGGTCCTAGAAGGACCCTCTGGGGCCCCCCTTTTTAAAAAAAAAAAGACGGCGAAATGCGCGCATGGTGCGCGCATCCTATCGCGTTGGGTGCACGGATTCTCTTGCGTTGGGTGAGCGGTTCCTAACGCGTTGGGTGCGCGGATCCAAAAAACATGGAAAAAAATATATAAAATAAAGTTTTGAACATATAGTTAAAAAAAGATTTTGAAAAATATAAAAAATATGTTTGAAAAACCCATTAAGTTCAAATAATATTTTTAAATTTTTAAAAGAATTAATTGAAAAAATAAGTTTAAAAAATGGTGATAAAAAAGTATTTTAAAAAAAATGTAATTAATGAAATTGACACACTAAATTTGAAAAATATAGAAATCCTATCAAAATCATTAAACATGATATCTTCAGAGATAAGTTATAGATAGGAGTTAGCATTTAAAAATCCTTTACAATGCAATGAAAAAACCATAGGTTTCAGGCACGTTATAGTTAGGAATTAGCATTTAAAAAACCTTAGAAATTCACTGAAAAAAACATAGGTTTCAGGGGCGTTATAGTTAGCAGGACATTTCCCTCGTACAAAACCCTAGATATTCCCCTGTTATAGTTAGTTCAGCTAACTATAACTCGCGCCCCCGCAATGCACTGCTGATGACGTCACATATTACATCACTCATGACATGGTCAGTGACATCACTGATGACATCACTGATGACATCTCAAATTACATCACTGAGGACATCTCTGATGACATCAACCATGTGATAAATTAGTGCATCTTCTCACACCCTAATATAGCCTTTGATACACCGACTCAAAATTTCAAACGGCCATTTTGACAACCATAGATACTCCAATACCAATAACTACACACCCACTCATTGACTTTTAGGTCTACATACATGTCCACTCACTCACCTGTACAGTCACTCATACTTACAGTCACTCTGTGCATTTATACACCTATATAGACACTCACACACCGCCAAGCATCCATTGAGGTACTGACACATCTAGTCAGTCATTCAAATAATTAATCACAGTCCAATTTACGCACCTATACAGTTAAACACACTCAAGTTCACTTACTCATAAAAATACTAACACATTCTGTGTCTTCCTGCAGAAAAACAAATAGCACATGACACAGATATCCTTGCACTATGGCGCATACAGCCACTCCCAAAATCACACACTCTCACATATAGATAGTTATATACTCTTACACACATATACACTGCGTTTCACATATGTAGTTACTGACACATGTACAACTGAGATATACATTCAATCACTAACACACCCATACATACACTCACCCAACCATACAGTCCATCACAGATGCACTCTTAAAACCATGCACCCACTGAATCACCCACTCACACATCTAGTCACAGAGTCACACACACCCTACCCACACAAACACTCAGGCACCCATACAGATACCTAGACAACCAATCAATAACCCACATAGACACTCATATAGCTATTCACAAAACCATGCAGCCACTTATACACCAACACACAGACATATACAGACATTCACACAGTTTAGTCACTAGTCTGCAGTAAGATACATTTACTGACTCACTTATAGAGTCAGTTATGCACCTAGAAAATCATCCATTCACACACTTGTACACCCACTTATTTTTCAACAAGCCTTTCCCTATATATATTAAACATATTAAAACTGTTCAGAAACACATACTCAATGGATGATGTCATCAGTGATGTCATCAGTGATGTCATTTGAGATGTCATCAGTGATGTCATCAGTGACGTCACTGACCATGTCATGAAGGATGTAATATGTGACGTCATCAGCAGTGTATTGCGGGGGTGCGAGTTATAGTTAGCTGAACTAACTATAACAGGCGAATTTCTAGGGTTTTGTATGAGGGAAATGTCCAGCTAACTATAACGCCTCTGAAACCTATGGTTTTTCAGTGAATTTCTAAGGTTTTTTAAATGTTAATTCCCAACTATAACGTGCCTGAAACCTATGGTTTTTTCAGTGAATACATATATATATAGAGAGAGAGAGAGAGACAGAGAGAGAGAGACAGAGAGAGAGAGAGCGAGTGAGCTTAGTAATTATAGATTTACAATGAAAGAATATGTCAGGCTACGCTGCAGAAGTTTTAATTTTTAAACTTACTTGTGAAGGTGGCTTCCTATTTTTTTATAGGAAGCCTTCTGGCATTTGTTCGTGCAGTCCAGCGGATTGTTGTTTCCTTCTAGATGTAAAGTTTGCTATAGAAAAAGTAATTAGGTTTTGTGTTCTTCATATATTGTTCCGTTAACAATGTTTATATGTTTATTGGCTAGTTTGCTTTATGGTAAATTCTATTGGCTACTTTGTGTTTAGTTTGAATAGTTTTTTTCAGTCATGACCTTATTTGGTGCATGCTAATTAGAATTCCTATTTTACTTTTAAGCATGTGTATTTGCTGTATTATTGCTATTTGTTTCATATTTAATGAATTGGATTTTTTTAAAGCTGTTAGAGCATGTATTTTTGTAGTAATGTTTTATTTTTTTAATGGTTTTCATTTCAAATCATTTTTATATTTATTAAATTTAAATAGAAAGAGTTTATCATGTAAAATATTATTTTGTGTTTATTTTTAATGATATTATTGTAGACAATATTAGTGTTTTGATATTTTGTATATATTTAGTTTGTAGATGATATTTTTTGTTTCGATATTTATATTTGTTTTCGATGCTGATAATTTTAGATATTTGTCACCATGAAAATTTTGTAATCAATATTTGTGTTATTTTTAGTTAGGTATATAGTATAGTGATATTTTTATAGACAAGATATTTTGACAATATTTTGGTGAGTCTATATTGTTTTCCACAATAAAGTCATGGAATGGAATGAAAAGGAAGAAATGCATTGAAAGTGCCATCACAGATATTCATAAATTCCACTACTGGTAAAAATGGAAAAGGTGACCTCTTACTGCAAAAAAGGAATTTTATTAATTCAGGCAACTGCTCCATGACTTTGTTGTTTGTTGCAGTAAATGCACTAAGTGCAAAGGATATGCCCAGACAGTGATCCTGTGCTCACTGTGCCACATGGATCATTCTATATCTCACTGAGTAGAACTAAGAAAGTCAAAATTGTTCTGGGGTGGGGTTGCTTGTGTTCCTGGCTAGGGGGTGTGATGAATGCTGGGCCCGCTAAGCTGAATACGTGGGCCACGGTAGAGGAGTCTAAAACTCCTCTAATCTTGCACTAGAACAATTCGCGTTCTAGTGTTTTGGGACTTCTTTCAGCCCCTTCTGGTCTACTCACATTCTGTCGTTCAGGGTTTATTTTATTTATTTATTTAGTGTTTTATAGAGCATGAACGTGAACTGTTAGGGTATCAGAGCGCTTTACAAGGCTAAGCAAGATGTTTACAAAAGTTCAGAACAGATGAAATCATGTGAACGTTTTGCCGTGATAAATAGGATATTGCAATGAGAGGGAATAGGCAACATGGGTACAACTTAAGGGAGAAAAACAAACATTAGCGGCAGCAGAGACAGACTGCACCTCACCAGTCTCTGCCCCATAAAGTGACAGTGAAGTACGAATGAAGCAAAATGAAATAGCAACAACCCTGATACAAGACATTGCATAGGCTACATCAAGGAAATCCAGATTGGTATACATTGGTAGAGCTCAAGAAGAGAGCATATCGCTAGGCAGCTGAGCTGTATATGGTCTGAGGCTTCTGGCATCCCTCGGGGATCCTCACGTCTTCGGCCCGCTGCTGCTGGCATCCTCGCGTCTCCAGCCCGATACTGCCTGCTTCCTGATCTCGGTTCGTCAGCGGGGTCCCTGACATCGTCTCATGATGACGCTCCTCTGAACTCGACGTAGCACGCTCCATGTCCCGGATTCCTGCTGAGAAAACAAAAAGAGAGAAAAACAAGCATCAGGCACTCACGGTAACGGCACGATATGTGCTGCTATAAATGCTTGTAATATGAGTTAGTTATACTTAACTGAAATTAGATTAGGACCAGCACCTATGGAGATCTGTTTTTATTTTTAGGCATAGTTGTGCCTGCAAAATAAGGAATACCAGATTACTTTTCCCTGAAGTTTATAGGGAATTATATATCTATTTGAGTTATTTGATGCATCTAGCAAGTTTCTAAAGATCAGTTTTCGTTTGAGGTTTCCTGACTACATGGGCCATATCCAGTGGTGCTTAGGTGGGTGTTACTATGTTTTAATCTTCTCTATTTTTGTTCTCTATGCTATATTATAGCACTCTAATGGACACCCTTCTTTTACCCCGTTTAGATAGAAGCCCTAGACGTCTACCAGACATTATTCTGATACATAGAGGAAGAAGGGAATTATTAAGGTAGATTACTTCTATACAATCATTTCCCTACAGCACCTTTCTATATACTAATGTCTTCTGTCTCCTGTATTAGGAAATCTCCTGGCTGTTGGGTCCTGTCCTAGAGTGGAAAGCGCAGTGGGATACTTTCTTTTTCTTCCTCTTGTGTTATCCCTTCTTCCCCTAGTTTACTATTGGTACTTTGACCTTGTTGGGTATGATAAGTGAACAGGGAATGTTGGGACCTTTCGTCTTGCATATCCTTCCTGCGGAAACTTAGGTAAGAGTCTGACAGAGGGGGCCTGGCCTTGCAGTTGTGACTGGCCTTTTCCTATTGGAGCACGATCAATGTGCATATGAGAGGTCTCTGTCTAAAGTGGCGTAGTGGGTGAGAATGCAACCCTTGAGGATTGCCTGTTGCTCAAAATAATTCAAGCATTGCATCCATCATCTTGTTGTTCGTTGTCATTCTCTCCACCTCATACAGTGCTCTAGGATTAAACATTCATTCTTCAATTTCCTGAATGCAAAGCAAATTGCTTCCCTGCATACTATGGCTTCCACAGTTCTACTCAGTTGTTCTAGAAGTTGTGCACTGGAGTGTCCACAGTGCAAAAGGCATCTCCGGAGACCGCTGTCTATTTCCGAGCAGTAGATAAGCCACAGTGACAGACATTACTTTTAGCAAACTGATATATTGATGCAACAGAGATAGTATGTCTTCAAACACTTGCTTCCTATTTGTCACACTGTCTTCAGAATGGTGCTAAAGTAAATATAATTGTTTGATGTCTCTTAGAACAGCAGTATTTTTATAATGCTGTCAAGTGTTTGCAAGTCAGGCTTTACAGGTGGTTGCTGGGAGAAGTCACAAGACAAGAACTTGTCAGAAAAAGGGGGAGGCTTTGGTCATGGTGTCACAGCTGTATCTGTCAATGGTTATTACCTCTCTAATTATTGCCTTTGGTTGGTCTCTTAGCTACGTCTCTTCATTTCCTTCCTACAAGGCTTTAAGTGTGATAGGCACAGTTCCCTGTAGCATGCTCACATGGGCGCGCGTGCAGATTGTCTTCCCCCAGCCTGCACTCACTCTCACAAAGCACGCACATCACAGCTTCACGTGTGACCGTTCATCAGCCGCAGGCTTTAGCACATGAGAGGCACAAAACATAAATGCAGTGGCTGCGATTTTATGAGGCTGGGCGAAGAGCAGAACACTGTGCAAGGACCTGTAACAGGTTTGTTTTCCTTTGCCACAACTTTTGTACTTTCATGCACATCGCATAGCCCTGACCAGGCGGCAGCTACACATGGTGCTTGCTCTCTATGAGTGTCAGAGGTGGGGGCCAGCAAGGTATGCAGCAGAAGATTCCGGCCACGACGCATGAATGGTGCATGCATTGGTGGCAGTGGTACTGATCCTGCCTAAGGATACCACAATATTTTACACTACTTTCAGGTTTATTGGTGCGTTTAAAGATCTGTTCGGTCTGTTTATTAGGCCTGGTAGATACAGTTTCCCACGGTGTATTTGCAGAAGCTGGGCTCGAAATTCAGGCTTGGCACAGGTTCCTGTGAATCCCAACAATGTTTTTAAAAAAAACGTGTACCATAGTGTGTGTTCGTTGTTAAGAGCTGTTATGTGATTGGACAAAGTTTGTTTTCTGGAAAACTACCCGATATGAAATTTGGATTCTGCCTCTCGCTCAACTGCTAATTTCATCCTCCAAGAATTAAGCCCAACGTGTTAACCTTTGATTACAGCAAGAGATACCGACCATTCTGCTGAATTGCGCATTGGGCAACTGGAAAATCTGGGTTCAAACCCAGCTTTCCAGCTTGACCAAAATGTGTGATACTTGGCAGTACTTTATTTCACGGAATATCCTTGTGCATCATCATGTATGAGAACACTTTAAAATACAAAGTGCATAATCTCCACTGTACAAAAAACTCTGTTGTTTGATTTGGCAGCTATGAAGTTGCTCAATCTATATGGAATTAGAGGGTGAGGGCTCTGCAGGAGCTGAAAAATGAGTGAGGGAAGTGATGTAAATGGTGACCCTGACATGATTCTGTATGGGATCCACTATGGGGACAGACAAAATTTCAGCACATGGGGTCCTTGTCCTTCCTCCCTTGGTCTAGCAGCGAGGTAGTGGGCTGCCAGCCCCGGTTATAGAGGTACACCAGTGACTTGACCCTGGCTAGGAATGGGCGGGGAGTGACCAGGATCACCCTTGGCTTCCTGATCTCCTCCCTGAGCAGTCTGGGCATCGACCCCCGGTTGCACCAGATCTGCTCTGCAGGGAAGGAGCAGATTAAAGGCATCAACAACAAGTTTGTCTCCTTTATCAACAAGATGACTGACAGCTTGTGGGTCGGGATTATATAGTCAAATGTTAACCTTATGCATTGCATAGGCTAGTAGGGCTGGAGTAGAGCAGGCCATATGTGTATATCTGGTGACACAGAAAGGCCTATAAGGCTGGGGTTGGGTCAGTCACGTCAAGTGTAAACTTTATACAGCAGGAAGGACAGTACACTGGGTACAGTCAGCAAAGTGTACATCTGGTGTTTTTGTCAAAGGCTAATAGGGTTGTAGGATTAGCCAACTAACTCCCACATTGCGCTATTTGTTTTTGCTGATTCTGAATAGACCTGTTGTTCAAATGTTTAATCATATACAATAAAAAGAAAGTTTATATTTTTTGCACATTATGAATGATGCTGATTTGTTTGTTAATACTTAATTTTTAAGTGAAGCATCCTTACAGTGTTCATCTTCTGGGGCCATTTAATACCTTACTTATGCTTTTAATTAATTTTCAAAGCCTCATCTCCTTCCACAATGCCACTGGCCAAAATCCTATCTTTCCTCGGTCAATGCCCTATGCTTCCTAAAACCCGAGGTTTATATGGTCTACCATACTATCCACTAACCCACAGTGCCATTCCACTTCACTAACACTCAGCAATTATATGATCACTCACAGCAATCCATCCTTACACCAAGCATTAGCAATCTCATCTACCCACGGAGACACTCCACGAAACCATTGAGATTTCACCTCTAATGAACTCTCGATCACTTTGTCGGTGTGAGCTCAATCTTTCATGAAATATCCATACCACTGACTCTTTTCATTCTCACAACCATCAAGAAATCTGGGTCAATTACAAGCATTCAATCACACTTGGCAATATGCATAGAAACCTTGCCATACTTACAACCTCAAAGGTGGAGGAGTTGGTATTCTCCTCATTTTAATTCTTAAAACCAACCCCACTCTCATACAAGCCACAACCCCATCTAACATTGAATATCATTCTATATTTTCTTTCTAAGCAAACATTATACATGTCCATCATCATTCTCTTCCCAGCACAATTATATCAAATCATTCATCTTGTCAACTCAATATTACACTCAATAATCAACTGCAATACATCCATTTTTCTTAACTTATCTCTGACCATTTGCCTATTAACTCTCATTAATATTTTCCTGGGAGAACATTAATAACCCATACTGGTATCAATAGGTGTGAAATGCACCTGTTTTCACTCCTGTTGTAAACAAATGTTTTGAGTGGTAATTTCCACAGATTTATATAGCTGAGCGCTGCGCTCTCATACATGATCAGTTCCTTGATGCACCCAGCCTGGGCCGTAGCGCACAGAGATCTTTCACTGCCGCACACAAAGAGAAAAAATTAGAGGGAACATTGGTGATAGGTTCCCTCCAGGTCTCAGACAAAGTAGTAGTGTAAAACTAAAATTGAAATGGGGCTCTATCAGGCCCTCTATGGATATCCTTAATTTTAAAGGCAAAATAACTAAGCGATTTCTGAACAATCACTGAAAAAACACTAAGTTAATTCAAGTCAGAGATGTTTCTATTTACATTTCATATGTTGCATTTACTTTTGCATTCCCTATGAGTGTTTGCTTTTCCAGGATGTTATGTTTCTCTAGTTTTTACATTACTCTTGTATAGTGTGTACTGTGAAAAGAGTTGCCTCAAGGTATCTGTGTGAGTTTAGATTGTTGGTAGATGCTTACAATGGGCCCCGATTGATAGCTCTGAAGTTCAGGCCGGAGAAACTGCAAATTTCCCACAGTTCTTGTCATAATTATGCAAAATTTGGGCAACTTATATGATAGTACGCAAAATGAATATCTGTTATTTTGGGGTTCATGTTATGGCGAAAATTGTCCTCACATCAATTTTTGGCATGATAACACGTCTTTTACCAACAAATAGTGCATAAAAACAAAACCACCCCGAAAAATAGCCACTCACATTCTGTTGTTCGTGTGCATTTCTGGTAAATATTTATCACAAATGGCACTTTGCAGTGTAACTTTTTACAGTGAATGGCACATAATTACACAAAGTGATGTAATGGCACATAACAAACATAAGGCGAAATTCACAATTGCCTGAATGCAGCTCAAAGGACAGAAGCTCAAAAAAACAACAGGGTACATCACCACCACAACAAAACGCTACACAACAAATATGCACAAATGTTCTTGTCACACTTCACTACTTCCAGAAACGTGCTTTCAGAATGCAGAGGTAAGACGTGTTTGTATCAAGCACTACATTCACTTACAACTAAGTACATGACACAGCAGCAGTCAAAAATGTTTTTAAATCCAGCCACATAGCTTAGTTTAGCACTCCAAGTGAACACTCAAATGATATTGTACACTTTATACTGTCATATAAAATAGTGTTTGCAGAAAGGAAAATACTTTTATAACCATTATTTAAGTATGCAGAAATACAGTCTATGGCAGTAGCGTTTGATTACTTTATTTCACTTGATTCGCGAAAGATAGCAATGGCAGATGCTTTGTTTATTAATGATATAATAAAAAATATTGTTGCATCTCTAAGGCAATCAAACTAGACTGAAAACTTTACGTTAAACCTGGCATATTTACAAGGTAGTTTTTGATTGTTTTAATATATTTTAAAGACAGTTTACTTCTACACATGGTGTATTGAATTGAAAGTGTGTTATTCATTTACTATTCATATTGTGCTTCTCCAACAAGTAGCTCATGAGCTACTGGTAGCTTCTTTGCTACCTGTAAGTAGCTCTACTGTGTGCCAGCCAGCCTACTAAATTAGAAGCTTTTGCTTTGCTGAATTAATGTATGTATACCACAATTGCAAATCCTGTGTTCGAAACGAAAATGTGTATATTTTCAGAACTCATAAGCTAATGTTTAGAGACCAATTAATGAATTTTCCAGGAAATACCTCTTTTTGCACGTTCACCCCCATATGTTTGGACTGATGCTGTTGGTTTTTTGAGTCTGTGAGTGCACTGGGGCCTGCTAACCAGAACTCAGTTCCCGTTTTCTTACCCTTACAAAGTGTATGTCAAATTGGCCGTACCCAAATGGCAAGTACTTATAAGTCCCTAGAATATAGTAACCAGAGCATGTAAGGGAGAGTGCCCACCCAGGTCTGCAGCACTGTTTGTGCCACCCTGAGTGGGACACAGAACAGTATGGCTCACAGCTTGCCACTGCACTGCAGATGGGAAAAGCAGTGTTTCCACTGCTAGTTTGACTTTGCCATTTTAAACTATTGGCAAAGCCACCACTCCCATAATCCTATATGTAAGTCTCACCTAAGGAAGATCTATGGAGCCCTATGGCAGGGAGCTATATATTGTAAAGTAAGACATAATTGTTCATGTGTCTTAACAGCACCACTTAGCTGTGGAAAAGTTAGTAGCCCCATTGTCTGACACAGAGTTACCAGCTGGCACCCCAGCCTGGCTAACTTCTGAATGGACTACCTAACTGGATACTGTAAGGTATCAATTTAATTGTGGCAATGAACCTGACCTGATGCCCTAGTCAAGATTAATATCACAGTTAAGGTTAAGCAGCTTTTAGAAAGTTGCCACTCTGAGCCCAGCTAGTCCAGTGGCCTCACAAAGGCCCCAGTACATACTCAACTTTCTGCCCGCCTGGGGAAACATGTGAATGAATCCCAGACTTAGGCACAAAGGCAGTTGCCACAGGGTGAGGTGTTACCTCCTTGCCCAGGAAGGCCACTCAGGGTCTTAGCCCAAAAGGCAAGCTTCAATGGGGAAGCCGTCTTTGAAGGGCCACCTATGACAACACTCCAGAGCAGGATGTCTTTTGTTCCTGCAGAAATGTCGGAGGCAGGGACAGAGAGGGAAGAACCATCCCCAACCCGGTTTTCCCATGGGTGTGTAGCCACACCTCTAGGGTGGGCTACCAAGCTCCTGAAGACTGAGTAACGGTCTCATCTTTTTGAGAGTGGCTAGAATAGTACACTCTGGGATAACCAGATGCCACACATTGCAGGAAACATGTCATCAGAAGGAAGGGGACCAAGTAGACCATTGGCTAGTAACCCCATGGTCCCACTGGGCACTTTCCTGGGATAAATATGGCACCCCGGCACCCTATTCATCAGATCACATTGGATTTGAAGAAAGGAACAAAGAAGGACTGCCCTTCTGCCCTTGGAACTGCACTAAGTCAAGCTGCACTGTCGGAAGGAATGCAACTGCTGCACTTTGGGCTAGTTAAGTTTGAACTGTGACTGCGGCTCCTGACCCGGTTAAAAGTTGATTTCCAGTTACAGATCAAAGCAGTGACTCCAAGGATAAGCTGGCTGATTCCCTGGAACTCGTCCAGGGCCACAAGACCTAAAGAAGCCCAAACCTGCAAGTTGGTAGCCACTGCAGAGGTTTTGCCGCTACCTGCCGCCGGGCATACAAAGTGACTGATCCTCGATGGTCAAAAGTTGCACCCCAGTCAGCTGGACCCAGGAGTGCTGTCAAAGTCCAGATTCGTCAACCAAGCGGGACACCAGCCCCCATCAAAGGATGTCGCCCCAACCACGGTGCAAGGAGATGAGTAGCCCAGCATCTGCTGGCCAGCTACTGCAACAAAGAGGACTTTGAAGAACCCCAATCTCTGTGGCCAAAGTTGCCCCACATTACTCGTGGACCAAGGACTCACCAAAAAGACACCCCGGCCGACTGTACTTTAACCGGAACGTCCTTGAGCATCTTTTCGCCTATATCCTCAGCATCAGGACCACTCCATTATAGTCTAAAAGGTCACCTTGCTGTTTCTATGTGTGTTGCAGAATGCAGCACACATAGAAAGAGCAAAATACGAGGAGAAATAAATAATTTCTCCTCTTATCACCACCCTAAGACCAGGTTTTACCTGGCCTAAGTTTTTGGCACTGCACCATCCTTGAAAATATGGGGCAGTGACACAAATCATTGGGTGTTGCGGTGGAATGCCCACTGCAACACCAATTGCCCACCCCTTTGCCGCAGCGTCCTGCTGCGGAAAGGGGCATATTTAGAAGGTGGCGTTAAGCCACATTAAGTGGTTTAATGCCACCTTGTAAATATGGGGTATGGAACAACGCCACTGGAGCGTCACAAAAAGTGATGCTCCGGTAGCGTTAGGGGCTTCTGAATATGGCCCTAAGTTTCTTTGTCTAGCCTTGCTGCTCGAAGACACAGCTACCCAGGGTTGAGAAAAGGTGATGCAAACGAGCCTGACTGGACCAACGACAGGTTTTGTGAATGTATTCCATTATAAGGCACCACAGCCGTCTCATATAATACACCGAAATGTTCACAATAAGTAGCTCTTACTATGTGAATGTTTGGAGATCTATGGTTTATATGAACTCTGACCTATAAATCCTCTTATTATTATTGGCACTTCAGGACTGAGTCACTCTACAGTTTCCAAATGATTCCTAAGTGTTCTGCCTTTTTTATATGCACCTGCAAATCTGCAAATTGGAAACAGTTATCTTTATTTCTTTACATGCAAATAACATATGAAAAAAGAGAACCAAAGCCAATTTTGCGAAATGCAACGACTCCCATGACATATTACAGCCATAACGAAACTAATTCTTCTGAAAAGAGAGTTCAGAAGCGCACAGGGTGTGAAGACAACGCTACAAATTGTCCAACATGTTCTCAGGCAGTGGAACACAAGGGACAATGGGCATGAGCTTGGATCAAGCAGCATATTCACACAGAGAAGCACATGAGGGAAGAGATGACAGCAGCCAGCTGCCCTGACATGAAAGGGCTCTGTGACTTTGCACCACAGCTTGAAAACTCACCCAAACTACATGACAGCTCTCTCTCTCTTGACTAAGGCAGATCAGAGGCAGGGTGGAAGCAGCAAGTCCCACTCTGTCAAAGAGGTTTCAGGCTCTTGGGTCGCGAATAAAACTGAAAAAAAGAAAGAACAGGTGTGATATATTTTCACTTCTGCACACAGACACAGTCTGTCTTCACTGACATACTGATCCTTTCAGCAGCAATCCAAGCTGAACTACAATTATATGACTTCATCTTATTTTGTTTTCCTCTGTACGTTCTGATTTTCATGCAGAATAACAAAGATGGAGAGAAAACATTAAAATATTGTGTAATTAATTCTGATTAACATTGATTTGGTCCAATGCAAATCTCTGTGCAACGCTACAAAATATAGGATGAATTGTTCAGAAAATAACTTTTCTGTCAACTGCTTTGACTAGATGCTTCGGAGATTATTTGAGTCCTACAGTACCTGTTCGGAAAACGAGTAAATAAAGCTATGTTAGGAATGTGTGGTTTTGTGTTTAAATACATATAATGAAAGTAAATACAAAAAATAAATACAACCAGAGGATCAATGGTGAAAATTTTGCAAACCATGCCTTTGTATAATTATCGTTTATTATTATAAATGCGGGGAAGCAGACTTCATCTAATATAATAAGCACCACCAGAACAATATAACAATCTGATGGCATTTTTCATAAAAATATAATTATCATGCTTCTATTATTAGCGTTAAGGATATTAGGAGTTAACAAAACCTGGGTTTTTCATGAATAAAATTATCTCAATAAAAAACAATAAAAGGTGCTGCCATATGTTTGCCAATGTGAAATCTTTGTTATGCATGACTTGCATTAGTGATTAGTGAAAATGCCATATTCGAAATCAGGTTGCTCACTGCTCGCTTCCCAGGGCCTGATTGTCAATGGTAAACGTATAGTTTTGTGTAAGTTTACGATTGTTTGTTATTCACAAAGGTATTTTACTAATAGTATCTTTACAAATGCGTGGTCTCTGCACATACAAAGTTAGGACTGTCCTATCTTTTTATGCGCTGAAAGTCTACAGTCGTGAAGATAGTACTAGTAAAATACATTTATGAATAGCAAACAAAAACTGTAAGTTTACCTTTGGGATTCAGGACCCCAGTCTTTTAACCGCCTTGTCCAGGTCTCCTGAGATCAGGGTGAAGTGGTAGAGTGACAAATGACGGCCTGCCACCATGCCCACCTTCTCTTGCCTCTCTTGGTTCTCTGGAATCCCAAGGGAGGTCCTCAACAGGGGTGCTCGGCCCAGACCGGAAGCTTGCACCATAATAAAAAAAAAGTATTGTCCCCAGTGCATGGACAAGTGCATGCCTGCAGTAGGGAGAGCACAACAATGAAAGACAGGCAAGTAGTTTGAAACAGGCACATCATTAAATGCACGGGGACAGGCCTGCATTTGCAGAGGAGGCAGGTATTCTCCCACAAATGATTGCAGTGTGTAGCTGCAGCCAAGTACAAGTGTTAGCCTCGTGGGTACCAGGAAGCCAAGACCCCACCAAGTCTCAAAAGCACTATAATTGTACACCACTCGCTATGTTGTGTACACTCAGCGAGCCTCCTGACAGCCTGCTAGCCCCAGTACCTGCCACCGTGATATAGATTAGGCACAGGGGTACATTCTTTCCCTCATTTGTGTGAGTTCACGACCCACACAAATGAGGGAATGCCCCTTCAGATTGTACAGGTGCAAATTGTGCTCCTGAGTAATCAGTGTTAAATTAAGGACAAGTGTTCACTGTGGATGCAAGCAACCTTTGCAGTTCCCAAATATGTTAATATCTTTACTGCAAGGGTGTCTGCCCAATCCTGTACCAGAAATTGTCTATGATGTGTACACAAGCCTTGTAGAAACTTTGAAGGTACCATTCCTTTTTCTTCTGTACTTCATCATGCCCCTGATGTACTAGCTATCTATATCTATCAATGTGGCCTCATCCATATATATATAGATGTATATTACCTACTGGCAGTCGCCAGTAGGTAGTTATAGTTAGGACCTATTTTCCATAGGAAATCCGCAACATTCTATTTGGAATAACGTTGGTGCCGATTTAAGAATCTTCTCGAAATTTTCAAAACTTTTGGCCAGCTCCGGTCCGCTCCTATCCTGAACATTTCACGGTGATTCATCAAGCGAGGACCTGTTGACGCAGCTACAGCCCGAACTGCTGAACGGAATTACACCAAATTTGGCAAAGAGGTAGTCCTCAGTTCAGACTCATGCCTTTTGCTTAAATGGTGTAAATCCATTCAGTAGTTCCTGAGAAAATTAGAGTTAAATAGATAGATATATCTGGGCAGAGCCTAACCACACATCTCATCGTGAGATCTGATTGGCTGTCAGCACTTCATCCAAGAAGTGTTGGCAGCCATCTTGGGACCAATATAAATGATAGCACCTCATTAAAAAGCATTGCAGTTAATAGAAGGTTTTAAGACTTTAGTTACATTATAAATCATTTGTTGATGGTACCATACTCATTTTAGGAATTGTGGTGTGTACTAAGGTGATTTTACCATGTGAAAAAGCCTTCTGCTGTGATATCATGAATCATGTTTGAGAGAAAACTATTTTCTCATGCTTTTCCCACAGAGGTTTGGAAGGTGATCTATAAGCTAAACTGAGAGCATATTTTCTGTAAATTCACATTATCTTTCTCAGTCATGTGAGAATGAAGTCTGACATTCTCAGTAAAATATGTACATCCAACAAGGGCAGAGACTGTCAGTTGATTCCATTGTGTTCTACTGCAGCTTCCCAGAGTGTTCTAAAGAACAACTAGAGCGCTAACAGTCCTACTTATGACAAACATATTGCACATCTGAAGCCATCTTGATTGGAATAAAGTAGTAACTCTTAAAACATTTAATTTAAAAAGGAACAAAATGAGGGGGTTCATTTTGCCATAGAAAGTATGATTAGTGCTGCAGAAAGAAAAATTAGGGCACATTTTGAGTGACTTCTATTTCATTAAAAAATTATGACATGCAGACTGAAATATGCACTTTCAATACCAGCAGCAGACTTCCCTGGTGAGCAGTAGCTTTACTACAGTGATCTAATAAGCAACTAGAATGCTAACATTCTGAATTTATGGCAAATGTGTGACACATCTGAATGCCTTCTTGATGGAATCAAAGTAAAAAACTGAAAGTATTTCCTACTGAGGAGACTATAGTAAATGAGGAAATTAGGAAACTTCATAACAAATAAGTCTCCCAAAATGGCCACCAGAGGCAAAAGAGCCCAAATGTAGCCCAAATATCACCCAGATGTAGCCCAAGTATTGCCCAATGACAGAATGTCCCAGAGTGTTCTAACGAACAACTAGCGCGCTTACAGTCTTACTTATGGCACACCTTTTTTTTTTAAGTTAAAAAAAGTATGGCACACCTGAAGCCATCTTGATTGGAATAAACTGGTAACACTTAAAATATTTAATTTAAAAAGGAACACAAGGGGGTTCATTTTGCCATAGAAATTATGATTAGTGCTGAAGAAAGAAAAATTAGGGCACATTTTGAGTGACTTCTCAAATCCTCTTCTATTTCATTAAAAAATTCTGATATGCAGACTGAAACATGCACTTTTAATACCAGCAGCAGACTTCCGTGGTGAGCAGTAGCTTTACTACAGTGATCTAATGAGCAACTAGAGTGCTAACATTCAGAATTTATGGCAAATGTGTGACATATCTGAATACCTTCTTGATGGAATCAAAGTAAAAAACTGAAAGCATTTCCTACTGAGGAGACTGCAGTAAATAAGGAAATTAGGAAACTTCATTACAAAAAAAAATCTCCCAAGATGGCCACCAGAGACAAAAGAGCCCAAATGCAGCACAAATATCAACCAGATGTAGCCCACATGTAGCCCAATGACAGAACTGTGCAAAACACCTATTTTTTGTGTATTTGCAGTTTTATATAGTGCAGACTCGTCAGGTATTGGAGTGCTTTACATGAGCATTGGTTACATCACACAAGATCAAATTCATTTTGGTTGTAGACATGGGGAGATTAAGTGATTTAACCAGAATCACAGAATGTTGAGCAAAGTCTGCAGCTCTGGAAGTAACACCACATCCTCTCCCATAGGTGCAACATTTAATCAAGTGGTCAACTGAATAAAAAAACATAAAGATTACAAATAATTTAAAAGTTCTTTGTCGCTATTTGAAAACTCAGAAAATATGTCCTCATTTTAGTTTTTTAGAGCACTAACCATAATTTTGATGCAAATAAGACCCTCTCATATATGTAATTTCTAAAGGAAATGCTCTAGGTATTACAGTTTTGACTACATCAAGATGACGTCAGGCGTTCCACACTTTTGTAATAAATATAGAATGTTAGCAATCTAGTTGTTCATTTGGATACTGTTGAGAGGCAGAGGCCAGGGGCACGGACTCTGAAAATTGAAGGCAGGTAGGAGAGTGCAGAGGCAACAATGTGACCACACTGGGCAGGCAGGAGGGGCAGTGGCAGCACAACAGACTATGGAGGGCAGTGGAAAGGGGGGCAGGGGCAACAAACCAACAATAGAGGACTGGCAAGAAAGGCTGTGGCAATATAATAGACCATTGTGGGAAGAAGGAAGAGGCAGTGGTAGTACAACCATACATGCCAACAGACCCGTTTCAGCCAGGAAACGTCCAATGTTTTTAAGCTCAAATGGGCTTTATTTGATCTGTCTCCTGTCTACAATCTCCTCTTTTTCAATGTAACTCAAAGGGGAAAATCAATACCCCAGTTTTTTTTCAAAATCTCCCTCTTACCAAGTTCAAAATGTTCGCAAGTATGGTACATTGGATCATGGTAGGCAGGAGGAATTGGGGTAGGGACATGTACTCGGATAACAGAGGACAGGAGGGACATGGAGAGGTGCACCAAACTGACCCTACAGGGTAGGCATCAGGGTTTGCAGCAGCACAATACACCACACAGGGCATGCGGGACGGGAGTGCAGCACAACAATCCATAGAAAGCAATAGGGAGGGGACAGAACCATGCACATGGACAACAGAGAACAGAGGGGAAAGAGGCAATGGTAGCTAGCTGACCATAATGGACAGACAGGAGAGAAAGCTGCAGCATAACAGACCATAAAGGGCAGGAGGGACGGATCAGGGGCATTACAATGGAACAGACAAGCCAGGAGGGAGGGAATAGGGGTCTGCACATGGAAACAGAGGCCTGGGGCAAGGGGGCAGGGCAGGAGCAGCAAGATGACCATGGAGGTCAGGCAGGATGGGCACTAGAAACAAGACACACCATGGAGAACAACAATGAGACTATGATGGCATACACACAGATCATGGAGGGAAGGTGGGAGGGGGTTAGGGGCAGCTAGCTGACCACACAGGGAGGGTGGGAGGGGCCATGGCAGCACAGAAGACCATGCATGGCAAACAGGAGGGTTAGCGTCAGCACAATGGCTATGATGGGCAAGAAGGAGGGCGCAGGGGCATGCACAAAGGACCATGGAGGATAGAAGGGAGGGTCAGGACCTGGGCACAGACAAGAGAGTTCAGGGGAAGGGGCCTCACAACAGACCGCGCAGGGCAGGCAGGAGGAGCAGTTGCAGCACAACAGACCAGGAGGGGCAGAAGGGTGTGGCAGTAAAATGGACCATGGAGGACAGGAGGAAGGGGATAGTGGCATGGCATGTGGACAGGCAGGGTGGAGGTGGCAGGGACAGGTTACAGTCTTCTGACAAAGCTAGGCAGGTGGGAGGGGAGTGGCAGCTCAACAGAACACTCAGAGTAGATAGGAGTGGCAGGTCCATAGAACATGGTGGGCAACAAGGATGGAGCAGGGGCATGCACAAAGACATCGGAGGGCAGGGGGAAGGAGAATAGGGGCAGCAAGCTAAGCACAGAGGCTAAGCAGGAGGTCAATGATGGGCCATAGAATTGGGCAATGGAGGGCAAGAGGAGTGGACTGGTACATCATGCTAAATGGAGGGCAGTGGCAGCACATCAGACCATGCATGGCAGGAGGGAGGAGGCTAGTCCATGGATTCAGACAACAGAGGATAGGGAGGAGGTGGATGGGGCAGCAAGCTAACTGTTCAGAGAAGGTGGGTATTAGGAACTTTATTGTTTTTAAAATGTGTGTCTGTGCGAACGACTTAAAATATGAACAAGTATGCAGCATAATCTCACTTTTATTCAGGAAGAAGAGGACGTTTGTGACTGTGACTCCGGGCTCACTTGGCAGAAACACCCCCTGACCCTCCACCCCATCGCAAAATGTAATGCCCATGAAAAGGGTAGGTGGACGCAGTGTTATATAGAACATAGTCCTGAGAGCACGATTGAAAATGAAAACTTGATATAGTATATGGTATAAACTATGCACCAAAAAGTGTGATATAAGATGAACCGGGGCATGAAATATAATATGCAATACATTGTGCGCAATGACAGATTCATTGGATAGCGCGAGATAGCACAGGCACTAGCGCGTGCTATGCAATATGCGCCTTGGAGTGTAATATGCACAGGGCAGTGTTGTGTAACCTAACTAGTCTCTAAAGTTGTAATATAAAATATGTGCTGGGGAGTGTAACGTTGCATATGCACTGTGACAAAGATATGGATCCCAGATTGTAATATGTATGGCATAGCGCTGTGCGTTATAACATAGGCATCGAGGAAGGCACGTTAGATGGGGCAATATAACCTGTGCGAAGGCAAATGTGGCATGACATATTCACAGGGTGGTGTTACAGTGCACATGGGCTAGAGAGTGTCATAGCATACACACTAGCTGGTGGAATACAACACAGAAGTGTGTGGCACTCGGCGGGCACTGGTGGGTGTAACACAGCATTGGGCTCAGCCAGGACCACGCTGTGACTCTCAAGGGAGGTTCGTCTCCTTTCCAGAGAGTAAAATAAAAAGTATTACACATCCGGCGGTGGATGTGTGTTTTATTAACCGTGAGGGGGGTTTATTGCATAGTTTGGTTGAATTTTGTCGAATCCCCTTTGAATGGCTTGGTGTGCGTGTGTATTAAATGTGCCCGTCAATAGCTACCCATGTTTGTATAAATAAACGACAAGGGTGTCTACTTGGAGAGTACCCACCGGCGGGGGCGCCGGGATTAGGCACGGTAGGGCGTCAGACAAGTCAGAGCTTCACTAGCAGTGTAAATACATTCCACGTGGATTCATTGTATGCATAGTCGACTTTTAATGAATATCACGCGAATCGTCATGGTGATAGGTACATACGGTTTGTCCAGCATGTCCTAGGTGTTTCTATAAATATATATATTTTTTAAATAATAAAAAACAAATGCCGGCCCTGAGGGATGGGGTCCCCGGGGCCATAAGTGGCCTGAGGATGGTGGCAACGCAGCCCCCCTCCTAAAGAATTTAAAAAAAGGATGTATGACGTTACAACGCATGCTGTTACAACGCATGCTGTTACAACATAAGTTTTACAACGCGAGTGCATTGACAACGCAGGACATTACAACGCAAGTCTTTACATCGACTTGCACTAGATGGCGTGCTAACATTAAAAAAGTGTAATATACTATTCCAACTCCAGTCCACGTAACAGTAGGGAAGGTGTTGGGATAGTAAACTACACTATTTTTAATGTTAGCACGCCATCTAGTGCAAGTCGATGTAAAGACTTGCGTTGTAATGTCCTGCGTTGTCAATGCACTCGCGTTGTAACAGTTTCGTTGTAATGGTAGTGCGTTGTAAAAGTTGCGTTGTAATGCTTGTTCCCCAAAAGAAAAGACCATGAACCGGGGGTTGGGGTTTCCGGGGCCGATTAAGGCCTTGGGAGGGCAAAATTAATTTTTTTCAACAAAAAAATTAGGATGCAGGCCCTGGGGGATGGGGTCCCCAGGGCCAATAAATTAGAAAAAGAAGGGGGGCCACACAGCCCTCCTTCTTAAAAAAATAAAAAAAATAAAAGACTGGCATTGCGCCGGAGGCCACGCCCCCTCCTTGCAGCACTCTGCAAACGCGCCCCTTGGCCAGTTGTAAGTTGGGGAATTAATTCCCTTTCAGTACTGAGGGTCCCTGAGGGCCAACTAGCCCAACAGGTATCTCCAGTATGCGCCAGGGAGCTGCGTTGCAGACAGGTGTTCTGAGGTCACACCCCTTTTTACACCTCTATGCAACGCAGCTCTGTGGCGCTTACTGGAGGTACCTAGTGGGCTAGTTTGACCCTAGGGACCCTTAGGATTCAAGGGGACTTAATCTCTCAACTTAGAACGGCCACAGGGCGCGTTTACACAGTGGTGAAGGGAGGGGACGGGGCCTGAGGTGACGTGTGCAAACACGCCCTGTGGTGCGTTTTAAATTGGGGAAATATTTCCCTTTCAATCCTGAGGGACCCTGGCGGCCAACTAGCCCACCAGGTGCTTCCAGTAAGCGGCACTGCTCTGCGTTGCAGAGAGGTGGTGCAGGCCGTGCCCCTTTTTACACCTCTCTGCAATGGCGCTTACTGGATGTACCTAGTGGGCTATTTTGCCCCTAGGGACCCTCAGGATTCAAGGGGACTTAATCTCCCAACTTAAAAAACGGCCACAGGGCGTGTTTACAGAGTGGGGAAGGGAGGGGACGGGGCCTGAGGTGACGTGTGCAAACACGCCCTATGGCGCGTTTTAAGTTGGGGAAAAAAATTCCCCTTCAATCTTGAGGGCCCCTGGGGGCTAACTAGCCCTCCAGGTGCTTCCAGTAAGCGCCACTGAGCTGTGTTGCAGAGAGGTGGTCCAGGCCGTGCCACTTTTTACACCTCTCTGCAACGCAGCTCTGTGGCGCTTACTGGAGGTACCTAGTGGGCTAGTTGGACCCTAGGGATCCTCAGGATTCAAATGAACTTAATCTCCCAACTAAAAACGGCCACAGGGCGTGTTGACACAGTGGTAAAGGGAGGGGACGGGGCCTGAGTTAACGTGTGCAAACAAGCCCTGTGGTGTGTTTTAAGTTGGGGAAATAATTCCCCTTCAATCCTGAGGGAGCCTGGGGGCCAACTAGCCCACCAGGTGCTTCCAGTAAGCGCCACTGCGCTGCGTTGCAGAGAGTTGGTCTAGGCCGTTCCCCTTTTTATATCTCTCTGCAACGCAGGTCTGTGGCGCTTACTGGAGGTACCAAGTGGTCTAGTTGGACCCTAGGGACCCTCAGGATTCAAGGGGACTTAATCTCCCAACTTAAAACGGCCACAGGGCGTGTTTACACAGTGGGGAAGGGAGGGGACGGGGCCTGAGGTGACGTGTGCAAACACGCCCTGTGGCGCATTTTAAGAGGTTTTAATCCCCTGCCCTATTATATACTAGGGGCTTACAGAGGAGGTCATGCTAATCACAGGGGGCCCAAACGCGTAGGGTTCCCTAGTGTATGTACGTATTTTCACTGTATTCTGAGTGTATTTTAACATAGCACTGGCTCTAGGACTGGTTAGTCAGACTCAGTTACCACCAGTATCCGTCTGAAAAAGTTGAGGGTACAGGATGATTTTGCAACAAGGCTTCTTTCTGCTCTTCTGTTTGTTCTTTCTGCACGTTCTCCTTCTTCCTGCACTTTTCTTCGTCTTTGAGGACTTCTGTTGCTTCTTTCTGCATTTCTTTTTTTTCTTTCTGTGTGTTTTTTCTTCTTTCTTCACATGTCCTATCTCTGTAGGCATAGTTAGAAATTAGCAGTTAAAAAACCTTTGGAATTCACTGAAAAAACCATAGGTTTCAGGCACGTTATAGTTAGGAATTAGCATTTAAAAAACCTTAGAAATTCACTGAAGAAACCATAGGTTTCAGGGGCGTTATAGTTAGCTGGACTTTTCACTCGTACAAAACCATTGAAATTCCCCCGTTATAGTTAGTTCAGCTAACTATAACTTGTGCGCCTGCAATGCACTGCTGATGACGTCACATATTACATCACTCATGACATGGTCAGTGACATCACGCATGACATCACTGATGACATCTCAAATGACATCACTCATGACATCACTGATTACATCATCCTTGTGATAGAGTGGCAGACCTCCTCTCCCCCTAATATAAGCTTTGATACACACATTCAAAAATAGAAACTAAAATTTTCAAAACAATGGACATACCAATATCAGTTACAACAACCTATTCAGTAATTCTAAGATCCACATACACATCCACTCATTCACCAACAGTCCTATACAGTCACTCATACATGTACTCACTCATCATATGTACTCATATACCTATACATCCTGTTACACAACGCCACTCATCCATAGAGTTACTCACACACATAGTCACTCATGCTAATAAAGAATCAAACATCCATTTACTTGCATATACAGTTATACACACACCACCACACTTACTTCTACAGAAACTTACACATACTTAGTCATTTAAACAATCACTTATAGAAACAGATACTTATTCACACAGGAACTCTTTCAATCTCTCACTCTCACATATACTCACTTATATACACCATTAGTCACATATACTAGTTTAAAACATATGTAGTTACTCATAAAGACACTATTGAGACAGTCATTCACTCACTAACACACCCATGCACACACTCATCCACCCATACAGTCCTGCACACATGCTGTCTTCAACACATACAAACAGTGAGTCACTCATTCATGCACTACGTAATACCCCCCACCGAACCATACAGACACTCAGACACTCATACTGATACACAAAAAACCAACTAATAACCTATATAGACACTCATGTAGCTACTCACCAACCCATGCAGCCACTTATACACAAAGTGAGAGACTGATACAGATATTTACATATTTAAACATTACTCACTAAGCCATGTAGTCACTAAGATACATATAATCAGTCAGTTATACAATCAATTTTTCAAAAACAAATCATCCATTTAGACACTTATATACCCATTTATTCTTCCATCGACCTTGAGATATACATATATAAAACATATGTAATTTTCAGAAAAACACACATTCACTGGATGATGTCATCAGTGATGTCATCAGTGATGTCATCAGTGATGTCACTGACCATGTCATGAGTGATGTAATATGTGACATCATCAGCAGTGCATTGCGCGCGCGCGAGTTATAGTTAGCTGAACTAACTATAACAGGGGAATTTCAATGGTTTTGTACGAGTGAAAAGTCCAGCTAACTATAACGCCCCTAAAACCTATGGTTTTATCAGTGAATATATATATATATATATAATCACTGAAAAAACCATAGGTTTTATCAGTGAATATATATATATATATACCGTGAATTCCGCTGAAGGTCTCCTTTCACCAAATGACAGACACGGACCCAGGACTGGTGCTACCAAGTGTTTATTCCACCGTCGCCTTAACGTGTTTCAGCTCCGTAGAGCCTTGATCACATGACATGGTAACCACCTATCGTGTCTTATTTAACATCATACACAACATTCTCGTAACGTCACATGGTCATAGACATACCTGAAATACTTCATTGTTTTTTTCTTTTCCACATCAGTATAATATGAGAATAATGTTAACATATCTGCTGGGCAACATAATTATAGGTATACAATAAATATAGTAGATGCCTCATTAACGGACAGTATTACATATATTCTATTTTGCTTTTTTAAAATAAATGATTTAATACCCCATTTTGTTTGCAACTTCACAGTTTGTAGGGTTAAATCCCTGTTTGCATACAATATATAGTTAGAACATCTAGACCCTTACGTATTTCCAAGTTGTGTTGTGCAAAGTTTGAGCAGTGCAAATCGTGCATAGTAAGTAAAAAAGTGCAAGGTGCTAAGTGCAATGAGAGTTTGGGCATAAAGTAATAAAACCATAGAAAAATTTATATCTAAAATCACTATATGTTTTCCAGACCTATTTCAAAGTATTCTATCTTACTGGTTTAGCTAAATTTGAGAAGAGTGGCTATGGATACCAAGATGGTCGGAGGTAAGTATCCTCTTTGATATTTTTAACTACTTTAAATAATTTCAAATACTTTTAATTCATTTTAAAATACATATTTAAATAATTTTAAATAATTTTAAAGTGCAATGTGCAGATTCCAATAAATTAAGGCATACAAATGTGCAATTCTGACGCTACTACTCACCGGAGGTCCTGCTGGAGATTTGTTTGCTGCTCTGCCGCTCCTGGGGTGCCCACGCTGTTTGTCCCCTCTGTCGGCGCCTAACGCTATCGCGCCCGTGACAGGGGGAGACTACAGCTCCCAGTCTGCTTAGCGGCCACTTCCGCTTGTCTTCGCGCCCGGAGGCGCTCAAAAGGCAGAGGCTCCCTCGGTGGAGCGGGGGTGCAATTCTGACGCTACTACTCACCGGAGGTCCTGCTGGAGATTTGTTTGCTGCTCTGCCGCTCCTGGGGTGCCCACGCTGTTTGTCCCCTCTGTCGGCGCCTAACGCTATCGCGCCCGTGACAGGGGGAGACTACAGCTCCCAGTCTGCTTAGCGGCCACTTCCGCTTGTCTTCGCGCCCGGAGGCGCTCAAAAGGCAGAGGCTCCCTCCGCGTCGCGGGACGCGCGCGGGCGACGCAGGGCTAAGCCCGGGCAAAGGGCGGGCCGTTGTGTGGCCGTTAGGAGGCCGGAAGAGGCCGGGACGGGCCACCCCCCTAAATCAAGGTTTCTGAGATCATCGGTGCCACGATGATGATGTCGTGAGTTGTATCAAGGCGTTATCCAGCTGAACATTCGCTGAATCAGGGTTGCTGTCCCATCATAGTACTGTAATATCTTGTGATTGAATTGAGATAGGTATTCTTTCTTTTAACTTTTCGCGTTTTATTGTTTTTCAAATAGTACTGATTTCTTACTACCTATACTAGAGTCCCAGAATGGCCACAAATAATTCCACTTTGGACAACTATCTGGTCAAAATGGTGAGCAAGATAAACAATGACCGACGAAAATCACTGGGGAAGGATTCCACTTCGGACCATACCATTCTTATAGATACTAACATCGAAAGTGATCTAACTATGTTAGATCTAACCAGCACTGACGCCTCTTGTTCTGAAACTTTGACTACCACTTCCATGGATCACGAAGAATCTACTCAAGTACCGTTACCTAGTGAATCTGTGCCATTACTTTCTCCCCTTAAGAGACCTGTAAGAAAATGCAGGAAAACCCTATCTAAGTGGGGAAATGCTCACCCAAAGTTGAAGCTGGACGAAAGACATAGAAATACTGTGACTGTTACTGATAACACAGCTAGCAAGGGTGATGGGAATGATAATCTTTTGGGTCATATTGCCAAGATTTTCGAGGATAAATTAGACCTTATAATTAAGCCTCTCACGGAAAAAATTGATTCTTTAACCATGGAGGTAACTAGCTTATTTGAATCAAAATTAGACTTGGTGACCAAACCCCTTTTGGAAAAAATTGATTTCTTATCTATGGAGATATCTAGGTTGGGCGATCTTATAGAGAATAGGAGGGAAGATAAGACTGCAACAATCCTTGAATCAGAAATACATTCAACAGTCCAGGCTCAACCAGCCATAACCAGAGGGAAGAGCCCATTCAAACCTTTACCCAGGGAGATACGTCATCCGGCTGGTTGTACCTCTCAGTCAAATGTAGTTCCATCTAATAATGAGAGGACTATTACTTCTGGCCATAGACCAAATCACATTAACCTCCCGCCTGACTGTGAACCTTATGTTGTAGTCCTTTCAAATGTCCCACTCCTAGATTCATCAATATCAAATCATCGGGAGGAATCCCATGATTCCCTTAAACGGAAATCAATTGCTTGGCTACACAAAAACTGTGGTTTTCCCCCACTTCTTTCTGATGACATTCTGTCTACTAGAAGGGTCTCCTGGATTGGTAACGCAAGAAAAAGATGCAAGGGGGATTGTATAATTATAAATTTTAGATACCCCCAGCACGCTGCAACCGTCCTTTTAAGAGCAGCATCCCGGGATATAGGGGAGTTTGATGTGGGAGTGCACTCTCTGGGGTATTTCTACAGGCATTTGTCTAGAGTACCACTATTACCATTATTACCCAACACTCGTAGACCCTTGCCCATTAGTAGAGATATAAACTTTACCATCCCAACTGAAAATAGATTCTCAGCATTGAGTATGCTAGACCAAAATGATTGACATTTACATCCAAATGAATCAATCACAGACACAGGAATAGACAATCTGATAAGGGGTCCAGGTGTGAATGTTGAACAATTGGATTCAACTCTTACAATACTAACTTGCCCCGGTGTTACTGTGTTAGACAAGCTGGGAAATAAGTTTTTATCTTTCTATCCTCCAACGAGCGAGGCTGCTAGTTCAGGGGCCATGGATAAGCATTATATAATGTCTAGGGAGGGAAAGGATGATATTGAAGTTGCTAATTATGCTAATATAGCAAATCCTTTAGACATACTAGAGGTCAATACTGGGAATGAAATCACATCAGTAGGCCCAGCCTCATCAAACACAAAAGAGGATCCACGTATTAAAATGTTATCTTGGAATATAGCTGGGTTAGCTAAGAATTTAATGGACGAGATATGGTCCTCATACATAGAGGATTATGACATCATACTCTTACAGGAGACATGGATGGTGGAAATTCCCCACAGGTTGGGTTTTAAAACATACTGTTTAAATGCAATACCATCCAACAGAGGTAGAGCATCAGGGGGTTTGGTTATTTGGGTTAAGGTGTCTCTAGAAATAGAGGCTAGCCAGTTATCCATTTCCCCTCCTGACCTACTTGGCA
Organism: Triturus cristatus; assembly: GCF_964204655.1. Taxonomy (NCBI): domain Eukaryota; kingdom Metazoa; phylum Chordata; class Amphibia; order Caudata; family Salamandridae; genus Triturus; species Triturus cristatus. Next base: position 1,171,374,115 of record NC_140591.1, on the reverse strand, counting down.
TTAAAATTCTTACAAGAAGGAAAGAAATCATTTACTTAATAAATATATACAATAGACCATATCCATCCCATAAGGAATCTAAGACGATAGAAATTTTGGATTCCTTTTTAGATACATTGGGAGATAATGCAAAGGTATTAGTTGGCGGGGATTTTAATTGTAGATATGAGCCTGTTTCAGGTATGGAAAAAATACTTGATGAACAAGACGCCGTTAATGATATTTTACCCCTAGAATCAGTGGGCCCAGTTAATAACACTGTAGCTGTTTTCCAAATTTTGCAATTGACTGTGGCGCACGACCTAAGGGCTTGTAATGGCCGTTTTTGTTCGGATAGACCAGCAGCTCCGACTTATCTTAAGGGAACATATAGATCACACATAGACTTCATAATGGCATCCCGGAACGTATGGGAATTAATAGCTGATTTTAAGGTAGATCAAAGGACAGAGAGTGATCATTTCCCTCTCCACCTATGGTTAGATCCCCTCCCACTTATTAATAGACAAGAAGAAGAAATGCTACCATCGACACTTAGTGGGGAGCTACAAATATCTAACAATAGGCGTGCGGTAAGATGGCCACATATTTTGGGGTCGGAAAAAATATTGGAAAAGATCTATAATGTATTCTCTGAAATTATAGGAACACCCCAGTTGCCTATAGTGGGTACACAGGGCGTTCTTGATTTACATTATAAATTGTTGGATGCTTTAACTCCATTATTGAGTAAAACATATAAACAAGACAGTAAAAGGGAAGGGAATCCTCTCAAGATGGTGAATCCATGGTATAACCAAGACTGCCGCCAAGCTAAATTAAGGCTGATTCAGGCAGTAAAATCTGGTACTCGTCTAGACATAAAAAATGGAAGACTAATATATAATAAGGCCATGGACCAAGCAAAAAAAATCCTGGGATGAAACTATCTGGGAGGATCTCTTAAATGCATCTAAGCAACGTGATCAAAGAACGTTCTGGAATTTAATTGCCAAGGGGAATAAGAAAGGTAGTTCAACTAAGGATATTTTCCTAGATGAAAATACATGGTGTGATCATTTTACCAAGCTTTACGCTATTAAAAAGAATAGTTTGTCCCTTAAGGATCATGAGATAGACCTAGGAACGAGTAATGCCCCCTTACACTTCAGTTTAGAAGAATCCATTCAGGCCTTGCAGGCCGTGAAAATGAGCAAAGCCCCTGGTCCTGATAAAATTCCCGGCGATTTACTAAAACATGATGTAGAAGTGTGGGGACCATATATAAACTTCCTGTGTAATTCGATTGCTGCTGGTACACCAATTCCTGATTCCTGGAAAGGGGCTGAAATAATAACAATTTTTAAAAAAGGAGACCGTTATGATCCTAGTAATTACCGCCCAATTAGTTTAATTCATATTTTACAAAATATTTTGGCCAGACATATTTTAAATAGGCTTTTAGATTGGACTGAAGAGACTAAAATACTGACTAAATATCAAGCTGGTTTTAGATCTAAAATTAGTACTATTGATCAAGTATTTAGGTTTATGTGCATCTGCTGGAAGTACATAAACCTAAGGAAGGGTAATCTATATGTGGCGTTTGTGGATCTTAGGGCCGCCTTTGACCTTGTTCCGCGTAAATTGTTGTGGTCTACACTTAAGAATATGGCGGTCCCAGGGGAATTACTTAAAGAACTTATCAGGCTTCACACGGGGAACTTTGCGAAAATCAGATGGGGAAAGAACGGTGAAATCTCCAGGGCTATTCCCGTTGACCGTGGTGTGCGCCAGGGATGCGTGCTAGCCCCAACTCTCTTTTCCCTATATGTTAATGATATACCTAGTTATCTAAGTAACTGCGTGCACGATTCCCCAAAACTAGGTGGTGAAGCGGTTACGGCATTATTATTTGCCGATGACACTATCCTTATCTCCCAAACGCCGAGAGGCTTACAAAACTTGGTTGATACATTTCAAAAATATTGTGAGGGGAAGGGGTTAGAAATAAACCCTAGTAAAACCAAGTACATGTCCATAAACCCCAAAAAATCCCTTAGGAGTAATCTGTTCCTTGAAAACAAAAAACTGGAACAGGTTGAGAGTTTTACTTATTTGGGGATTTTATTGGACAGTAACTTGTCTTGGAAAGGACAGATAGACAAAAGCTCCATATCCCTCAAACAAAATTCAATGCCTATTTTAAAAGTTCACGGAGCTAGCTATTCCAAGGCTATATCTCCGGCTCTAGATGTATACAAAGCCAAGGCACAATCAGCTGCACTGTATGGTGCTGAGGTCTGGGGCTACTATTGTAATAATACGTTTGGAAAAATGGAAAATTACTTTGTGCGTAGCCTACTAAAGATACCAACTAGAACCCCCTTGGTTCCTGTATTTTTAGATATCAATCTTAAAAAAATAGACTACCAAGTAATTTTAAGACCATTGTTGTATTGGGTCAGACTATGGGTAACCCCGGAACTGAGTGTCTATAAAAGTGGTTTTGCTGAACTTTCGCAGATTGATGGCTATTTGAATACACCATGGGTAAAGTTTGTTTCAAAGTGGTATGAAAGATTAGGGCTTGCACACCTATGGAATGCTCCACAGAATATGACATCGTTCTCTAGGAAGCTTGTAAAGGATACCTTTTGGTCGTACGTCAACGGTGAACTATTGTATAGCTCATCGTCTGGCAAACTGACCATGGAATTTTTGCTTTTCAAAGATATTCCTAGTTTAGAGCAATTTATGGATGAGATCTGTCCACCATTAGCAAAATCATTATACTTACAGTTTAGGTATGGTGTTTTACAGATTAACGCATATACATCTTGTTGGGGGAAGGTAAAAGGCCCTGAATTGTGTACCCTTTGCTCTTTAGGGGCCAAAGAAGATGCTGCCCATTTACTCTTTTTCTGCCCGAAATACAAAAAACCAAGGGGTTGTTGGATCAAACCTGTTTGCAATTACATAGGGGTTAGATCTTATAAAGAGGCAGAGCGTATACTTAAGTCAAACACCTCACAGTTAGTGGTGTTTGGAATAAGTAGATTTTTATACAGCGTGTATTTTATTCGGAAAAAATGTAGTTACAAGCTGTAAATATACTTGGATTTAGGCTCTGCTTTCCCCTGTTTTCCCATTTCCGCCATTTTTGTGCTTCTCTTATGTCTTATTGTCTCTCCAGCCCATGTAATCAATTGTTCTGGTTTTTTAATTAATTTATATATTACTATTTATGTTTTTACTTGCGGTACTTACTTATGGGTTTTTTTTACAAACTAAGAAAAAATTTTCTTTATCGCCAACTCAATGTAATTTTCTCCCATTTATATGATGAATTGTATATATGTTTGTTATATTTATTTCTGTTGACTTTTATGGCTTATTGCCGAAATAAAGTTTAAATTGAATTGAATTGATATATATATACTATAATATAAATAAATATATAAATACTTAAATATATAAATATATAAATAATTAAAACAAATATAGTCTAATATTTAACCCCACTTTAAAGGAATCATTCTAGAGCACTAATAAAATTATTAAACCGCTTTCGATATTCATTCTGGTATTACTTGATTTATTATGTTCTGTTTTGTTATCAGTGATAGTTATCAACTTAGACATGTATGTAAATCCTCTGTAACATTCAACCCTGACGGTGCTTTTGAGTCCAACTGAAGTATATATCTTGTTTCTAGTTTTCTCAGTTTGGTGACCCTGTCTCCTCCTCGTCTGCTGGGCGGTACAGAGTCTATAACAAAATATTTAAGGGCTGTGTGATCGGAGTTATGTTTCTCTTTAAATTGTCGTGCCACAGGATATGTGTTATCTTGGTTTGTTATGGCTCGTAGGTGCTGAAGGATGCGTTTATGTACCTGTAACACAGTACTGCCCACATATTGTAGGCCACACGTGCATTGCAACACATACACAGCGAACTCCGTTTTACAAGTTAATAGTTTGTCTATTTTGAATTCTCTATCACTGAAAGGGGTGTTGTACGTATTTTTGTTAGTACCATGTGTACATGCCTTGCATGTTTTGCATTTGAAAAATCCCTTTCTCATTTGTAGCCAGCTGCTTCTCTCTAAGATTTCAGGATTTGTCTTAACGATTTTATCCCTGGTTGATGGAGCTCTACTATAGGTGATGGGGACTTTTTTGGGGACAAGAGAACCTATCACTGGGTCACAAAGTACCATTGCCCAATTTTTGTCAATAATTTTTTTAATTTCTTTATGCTGATTGTTGAATTTAAGAATCATACGGTAGTCTACAGCCCCTTGTGTCATCGTATCGCCTTTTGTTTCCTTTGCTTTTATTTTTAAGATCTCATTTCTGCTTTTTTCATATGATCTTTTTATTGCTTTGTCAATTATTATTTCTTGATAACCTCTCTGTTGGAATCTCAGTTTGCACTCTTTCTGTGCTGCCTCCAAATCATTGTCATTACTACAGATTCTTCGCAGACGTAACATTTCACAGTACGGTATACTATTCACCAGATGTTTTGGATGCATGCTACTTGCGTGAAGTGTTGAATTACCTGCAGTTTTCTTCCTAAACAACCTGGTTTGAATTTTGTGATTTTCAACGTATACCTGGGTGTCTAAAAATTCCACAGAACTGGAGCTGATTGTGGCCGTGAATTTGAGATTAATGTCATTAATGTTGAGGCTCTGTACAAAATCATGGGCTTCATTTTCTGTACCCTGCCAAATTACAAAAAGGTCATCAATATAACGTCGCCACATTTTAACATTGATCATCATACTCTGTTTGTGTGTGTCCATGAGAGCCAGCTCCTCCCACTTGCCCATATGCAGGCATGCATAACTAGGAGAGAAGCTGGCTCCCATGGCAACTCCTCTCACCTGTCGATATAGTTGACTATTGAACATAAATATGCTGTTGTACAGACAGAAAAGAATCATGTCAAGTAGCATATTACTATGACATTTCATAGAAATAGATCTTCTAGATAAGTAATGTCTAATCGCTGCTATCCCATCCGTGTGTTCAATACTCGTATACAACGAGGTAACATCCAATGCCATCAACAAATAATTGTCTTGCCACTCAAATTCAGAAATATGTCTTAAAAAATCGCCTGTATCCCGAACATAACTGGGTAGATCTTTAACAAAATCTTGAACGAAATAATCAATATATCTGGTGGTATGTTCTAATAATCCATAAATAGCCGAGATGATGGGTCTACCAGGGGGATTGTCTCGGTTCTTATGTATTTTAGGGATGAAGTAGATTGAGGGGGTAATTGGATGTTCATTCCTAAGGTATTTATACTCCTCTCCTGTGATCAGGTTCTCCTGTCTCCACCCAGATAATTTCACATAAAACTCTTTGTATGAACTGGATAGTCTTGCTTGGTTACTACGTTCATAACATGATCTGTCATTCAGTTGATTGTATGCTTCTTTGTCGTACATGTTTCTAGGCCATAGCACAATGTTGCCACCTTTGTCACTGCCGCGTATCACCACATCCTCATTGTCTTTCAATTTTTTAATTAGGTTTCGATATTGTAAGTCTTTGTTGTTGGCAGTAGTTATTTTACCTGCAACCCTTTTGTTCCGTTTTTTTATATCCGCTGTTGTTGATTCATGAAATAAATCAATCGAATCTCTCATCATGATTGGATTGAAGGTAGATCTGCTTCTGAATGGAGTTGATACGCTTTCTTTCATATTGTCAGTTGGTCGGATTTCAACTTCAGTATCATTTGCCATATTACTGACATTTTCGTACCATAATTCTTCCATTTTCCGTAGAAGTGTTTGATCAACTTGTGATATGCTTGAACTCTTATTGCCTTCATTAGACATTTGATTTGTTTCAATAGCCATTTTTTTGTTCTCATTATCTTTATTGGTTTTCATAAGATAGTGATATTTTTTTTATTTCAATTTTCTGACACCTTTGTAGATGTCCAATCTTGTTGTGGCATAGTCAAAGTTCACTTTATGAGCATATGAAAGTCCTAGATTTAACATGTTCATTTCTTGATTCGTCAAACTGACATTTGAAAGATTAATAATAGTGTTGTTGTCATCCTTTGGTTGTTGGGACGGTATTACCAATTTCTCCTGCCACCTCTTCTGTAGGGTCTGCGCATGCCTCTTGTTTGCTTTGCACCTCTGCCTGCGCTTGTAGTTGGAAAGTCGTCTATGCTGTTCATTTGTTGAGCCCATGGCCGTAAGGTTTGTCTCCTTTGCTGGCAAATAAAATTTAATTCTTCCCCCGGGGAGGGTTTAGATATTGGGTTTATGTCATCGTTTTTGCGCATTTCTGACTCTGACCCGCTTTCACCCAGGGAGCTCAAATCAGACACTGAGGAGTCTATTTGGTTTTTCTGGCCCGCATTGTTCTCTTGGGCGCTTCAACACTACTGAATTTGGATGTCCTGATCATGTCATAGCATTTCGCAAACGTAAAAATCTGTCCTAGCTCGTAATCACGTTTGTCTCTCAAGAATTTAAAAGTCTTTGTTTCTTTCACTGATATATATATTCACTGAAAATACCATAGGTTTCAGGCACGTTACAGTTAGAAATTAGCATTTAAAAAACCTTCGAAATTCACTGAAAAAAGCATAGGTTTCAGAGACGTTATAGTTAGATGGACATTTCACTCATACAAAACCATAGAAATTCCCCCAGTATAGTTAGTTCAGCTAACTATAACTCGCGCCCCCGCAATGCACTGCTAATGATGTCACATATTACATCATTCATGACATGGTTAGTGACATCCCCGATGACATCACTGATGACATCTCAAATGACATCACCCAGTGACTGTGTGTTTCTATAAAGTTTAAATATGTATCATATATATCCCAAGGTGTATTGAAGAATGATTGGGTGTGGAAGTGTCTGGATGGAGGATTTAGTAGGTGTCTCACTGACTGTTTAAGTGAGTTATTACATGTGTCTTATTGAATGCATGGGTTAGTGACTAAACTGTGTGAATGTCTGTATCAGTCAGTCTGCTGTTGTATAAGCTGTTCCATGGGTTGGTTAGTAGCTACATGAGTGTCTATATGGGTTATTGATTGGTTGCCAGAGTATTTGTATGGGTGCCTGAGTGTGTGCGTGGGTGCGTGGGAGGTGTGTGACTCTGTGCATATATGTTTGAGTGATTGATTCACTGGCTGTATGAGTTCAATAGTGCATGTGGAAATAGCTGTAAGGGTGGGTCAGTGTGTGTATGGGTGTGTTACTGAGTGAATGGATGTCTCAGTGGTACATGTCCAAGTAACTACATATGTAAAAGGCAGTGTATGTGAGAGTTGGAGTATATAAATGACTATATGTGAGAGTCAGTGATTGTGAGAGTGGCAGTATAGATGAGTGTTTACTTGTATCAGTGATTGTCTAAGAGAGTAATTATGTGTTTGTTTCTGTTTGAATAAGTGATCTGTTGTGTGTATAACTCTATAGGTCAGTAAATGGAAGTGTGATTGATTCTTTGCATGACTGACTAGGTGTGTGAGTAACTCCATGAATGTTTGGCGCTCTGTGAGTGTCTGTATAGGTGTATGAGTCATTGTAGGGGTTAATGAGTGGATGTGTGTGTAGACCTAGGAATCAGTGAGTGCGTATGTAGTAACTGGTATTGGTGTGTCGATGGTTTTGAAAATGGTAGTCTGTATTTTACAGTGGGTGTATCAAAGGTTATATTAGAGTGTGAGGAGGTGCATCAGAATTTCACATGGATGATGTCATCAGTGATGTCATTTGAGGTGTCATCAGTGATGGCACTGACCATGTCATGAATGATGTAATATGTGACGTCATCAGCAGTGCATTGCGGGGGCACGAGTTATAGTTAGCTGAACTAACTATAACGGGTGAATTTCTATGGTTTTGTACGAGTGAAATGTCCAACTAACTATAACGTCTCTGAAACCTATGTTTTTTTCAGTGAATTTCTAAGGTTTTTTAAATGCTAATTTCTAACTATAACGTGCCTGAAACCTATGGTTTTTTCAGTGAATTTCAATGGTTTTTTAAATGCTAATTTCTAACTATAACGTGCCTGAAACCTATGTTTTTTTCAGTGAATTTCAATGGTTTTTTAAATGCTAATTTCTAACTATGCCTACAAAGTTAGAACATGTGAAGAAAGAGGAAGAGAAGCGCAGAAAGAAGCAAGACAAATGCAGAAAGAAGAAAAAAATAGTCCAGAAAGACGAAGTAAACTGCAGGAAGAAGCAAGAGATGTGCAGAAAGAACCAACAGGGGAGCAGAAAGTCCTCCTGTGCCCCCAACTTTTTAGTGACGGGTACTGGTGGTAACTGACTCTGACTAACCAGGACCAGAGTCAGTGCTCTGCTAAAAGACACTTAGAATACAGTAGAAACACCTACATACACTAGGGAACACTATGTGTTGGGATGCCCCTGTAATTAGCATGACCTCCTCTATATTTGCCTTGAGTTAGTGCCTGGGTCATTGCATGAGTACATGGGTAGTGACTGGATGATTAGAGTGCTGCAAGGACAGTGCATGGTCAATCAATCAATCAAAGACATTTATAGAGCGCACTACTTACCCGTAGGGTCTCAAGGCGCTAAGGGGGGGGGGGGGGCGGTGCCGTTACTGCTCGAACAGCCAGGTCTTGAGCTTCTTCCTGAAGGAGAGGTGGTCTTGGGTCAGGCGCAGGTCGGTCGGGAGAGAGTTCCAGGTCTTGGCGGCCAGGTAGGAGAAGGACCTTCCTCCTGTTGTTGCTCTACGGATGCGTGGGACGGCGGCGAGGGCGTGACTGGCTGAACGGAGGTGGCGTTTGGGAGCGTAGAAGTTGATTCAGTTGTTGAGGTAGCTCGGGCCTTGATCGTATAGGGCTTTGTGTGCGTGGGTGAGGAGACGGAAGGTGATTCTTTTGTTGACGGGGAGCCAGTGCAGGTCTCTCAGGTGTCCGGAGATGTGGCTGTTACGTGGGATGTCGAGGATGAGTCTGGCTGAGGCGTTCTGGATCTGCTGAAGTCTCTTCTGGAGCTTGGCGGTGGTTCCGGCGTAGAGGGCGTTGCCGTAGTCCAGTCGGCTGGTGACGAGGGCCTGGGTGACGGTCTTCCTGGTCTCCGTGGGGATCCACCAGAAGATCTTCCGTAGCATGCGTAGGGTGTTGAAGCACGCCGAGGAGACGGCGTTGACTTGCTTGGTCATGGAGAGGGAGGAGTCCAGGATGAAGCCCAGGTTGCGTGCGTGGTTAGTCGGTTTGGGTGCGGTGCCCAGGGCGGGGGGCCACCAGGAGTCGTCCCAGGCGGTGGGCGTGGAGCCCAGGATGAGGACCTCCGTCTTGTCTGAGTTCAGTTTCAGGCGGCTGGTCGTCATCCACTCGGCTACCTCCTTCATCCCATCGTGCAGGTTGGTTCTGGCGGCGGCGGGGTCGTTGGTCAGGGAGAGGATCAGCTGGGTGTCGTCGGCGTAGGAGATTATGTTGAGGTTGTGTTGGCGTGCGATGGCCGCGAGGGGGCTCATGTAGACGCTGAAGAGGGTAGGGCTCAGCGAGGATCCTTGAGGGACGCCGCAGGTGACTTTGGTGGCTTCTGACTTGTACGGTGGTAGGCGGACTCTCTGTGTTCTTCCGTCGAGGAAGGAGATGATCCATTCCAGTGCCTTCTCCTGGATTCCGACGTTGCTGAGGCGTTGCACTAGGGTGCGGTGGCAGACAGTGTCGAAGGCCGCGGAGAGGTCTAGGAGGATGAGGGCTGCTGTTTCTCCGTTGTCCATTAGGGCTCGGATGTCGTCGGTGGCGGCGATGAGGGCGGTCTCGGTGCTGTGGTTGGCTCGGAAGCCGGACTGCGAGGGGTCGAGGGATCCGTTCGTCTCGAGGAAGGCGGCCAGCTGATTGTTGACGGTCTTCTTGATGACTTTGGCTGGAAACGGGAGGAGCGAGATTGGGCGGTAATTCTTGAGTTCGGTGGGGTCTGCTGTAGGTTTCTTGAGGAGAGCGCTGAGTTCTGCGTGCTTCCAGCTCTCGGGGAAGGTGGCGGTGTCGAAGGAGGTGTTGATGATGTCCCGCAGGTGGGGTGCGATGACAGCGTCATGGTGATTTTATAACTGCTTGGGTTTTGGCGGAGTACTTGGATAAGTACATGATGCTGGATGGCTGATTTGAGGAGTGCATGGGTAGTTGTAAAAACTGAGAGGAACCCCTTAAGCCAAAGGAATAGGGTATCATACAAATATATAATCACAAAGGTTTCCTTTGGACACCACTATACAACCAACTATATATATATTATTATACCCAAAAAGAGTCTTCAACCATATCACTCAATCAAATCCATTGCAGTCAGGATAGGAGAATATATCTGTATACCCAAGACTACTAGTAAATGCAAGACTAATGACAAAAAAATAAAAAGATTTTATTCATCATAAAACACACAATGCTACACAATAGATGACACTGTGTCATGAGATATGAGAAACATTACAAATTCATTAAATTTCATTAAAAAACACAAAATATCAAACAACTTAGATTTAAAATATGAGCGAGAGTACAGAAAATAGACCAAACACTTTGTCTTAAATTGATCACATACGTAATACTTATTTCTCAAAAACTGAGACTGGGTGTTGTATTCTATTGGCACTCGAGTTTCAGTGATAATACAGATTGTGGTCTTAGCAAATCAGGCGTCGACGCGTTTCGATGGAGGAATTATAATGCCACCTCAAAAATTAAAAACAGGAACAATTAAAATTCACCTGTGTAGCAAAAAACACATGAATCAATATATCTAGTGACAACACTATATACATCAAGAAAACAGTTACAAATTTTTTATAAGAAAATCACGTTTTGTTCACTTTGAAAGATTATTCCCCAACATATGAATATTTGATACTCCTCCCCCCACATACAAAATATTAACCACCAACCACCCCAGGCGCGTTTTAAGTTGGGGGATTAATTCCCCTTGAGTCCTGATGGTCCCTGGGGGCCAACTAGACCACCAGGTACCTCCAGTAAGCGCCACAGAGCTGCGTTGCAAAGAGGTGTAAAAGGGGCGTGGCCTCTGAACACCTCTCTGCAACGCAGCTCCCTGGCGCATACTGGAGGTACCTGGTGTGCTAGTTGGCCCCCAGGGACCCTCAGGATTTAAGGGGACTTAATCCCCCATTTAAAACGCACCACAGGGCGCGTTTGCACACTTGTCACATAAGGCCACATCCCCTCCTTGCACCACTGTGCAAACGCACCCCCTGGTGCATTGTAAATTGGGGAATTAAGTCCCCTTGAGTCCTGAGGGTCCCTGGGGGCCAACTAGCCCACCAGGTACCTCCAGTAAGCGCCAGGGAGCTGCGCTGCAGAGAGGTGGTCCAAGGACACACCCCCTCTTTACACTACTCTGCAACGCAGCTCTGTGGCGCTTACTGGAGGTACCTGGTGGGCTACCGCAATCCACTGCTGATGACGTCACATATTACATCACTCATGACATGGTCAGTGACATCACTCATGACATCACTGATGACATCTCAAATGACATCACTGATGACATCACTGATGACATCATCCAGTGAATATGTGTCTTTCTGAAAAATAAATATTTTTTAAATATATATATCTAAAGGTTAATGGAAGAATAAATGGGTAAATAAGTGTCTAAATGGATGTTTTTTTTGTTATATTAATTGTATAACTGACTTATTAACAGTATCTTAGTGAATACAGTGATGTAATATGTGACGTCATCAGCAGTGGATTGCGGTCGCACGAGTTATAGTTAGCTGAACTAACTATAACGGGGGAATTTCAATGGTTTTGTACGAGTGAAATGTCCAGCTAACTATAACATGTGTGAAACCTATGGTTTTTTCAGTGAATTTGCAAGGTTTTTTAAATGCTAATTCCTAACTATAACTTGTGTGAAACCTATGGTTTTTTCAGTGAATTTGCAAGGTTTTTTAAATGCTAATTCCTAACTATAACGTGTGTGAAACCTATGGTTTTTTCAGTGAATTTGCAAGGTTTTTTAAATGCTAATTCCTAACTATAACGTGTGTGAAACCTATGGTTTTTTAAGTGAATTTGCAAGGTTTTTTAAATGCTAATTTCTAACTATAACGTGTGTGAAACCTATGGTTTTTTTAGTGAATGTGTAAGGTTTTTTAAATGCTAATTTATGTATGTATTATTAAATTTTTTATATATTTATTTTACAATAAACTACCTATGTATATAGTTATAGATTGAGTGTATCCTTTAACATGGAATTGCTCAGCTCTTTTATTTTGAATTTGGATAAAGTTGAACAGGATAGTGAATATCTTCGATAAACTTATAAACAGTTTAAAATGTTTTTTGTTTTTTTAAAGGGTTTTTCACGGTGCGCGCACCCCGCGATTTTTTGAAAAAAATAAAATGTTTTTTTCCCCCTTCGGGGTCCTTCAGGGTCCCCCTGACAAAGGCTAGGGGGTCAGGAACTCTCTACCATGCCCCTTTTTCACGTTCTCCACCTTTCTTTTTCACTGTCACACACAAAATGGCGTCCGACACTTCCTGATTTCGACCGATTGGAATGTTGACTGACATCTAACCACCAATCAGAATTACGCTCGCAGACATTTGGTGTGTGCATATAGATATTTATGTACTTTTAACTGCAATTTTCTCAGGAACTACTGAACAGATTGACACCATATATGCAAAAGGCACATGCCTGACCTGAGGACTACCTCTTTGCCAAATTTCATGTAATTCTGTTCAGCCGTTCGGGCTGTACCTTCGACTAAAGGTCCTATGGGAAAATGCATGAGGAAAACACGTTTTGGGATCCCCCTTTTTGCTCAGCCCCCGCTTGACGAATCACCCCGAGAGTTTCAGGGTAGGGGCTGAGCGGAGCGCCCCATTAGTTTTGAAAATTTGACGAAGATAAGTCAACCGTCGCCAAAGTTATTCAAAATAGAATTTTCAGATTTCCTATGGGAACTCGGTCCTAACTATAACATATATATATATATATATATCTCCAAACTGCTGATACTTAAGTAAAGTGTGACAACACCTTGTATTGCAAATAAACAGATTCAATGTTCAGCCGTTGAACGCGTTTCGCCTGTCCTGAAGGCTTGTTCACCAACCGTTAACAATAAAGTTTTCACCATTTTTAAGACACTCACCGCGTGTCACGTGCATGAGAACTACAAATGCAGTATAATAGACAACAGACTGGTAGTTTTTACAGTCACACATGAATTCATGCTAACATATTCTACCTACGCATCAGGAAGCCAGGATTAATTAATTAAATCTTTGACCCAACAGCATTTAGACTGAAATTAACTAGGTTCCAAAATTAAAAGTGTTTTAGAGAAATTTGTGCAGTATAACTCTAAGTAACATTTCATGTTTAGAACATACATTTATCATTTCAATTAAAAAAACATAAATGTTTAATCTTGATATTGCACAATGCTTTTTATCAACCTTACAGTGTAAATTGCTGTATCCATTAATCCATTCAGTGTACTGCCCAAGTTGGCCTGAAATCCTTACGGTAATGCTCTACTAATAAAGGAAATATTCGATTTAAACTGCAAATGTTTCACTTACAAAAGTGCCACCAAAAACACATTTAAAAAAATTATGGTTAAAAAAGCGGGCAAGGAAGAAGCTGTTGCTCTACAATAATCACAGGTGGGTATGCAGGTCTTCCTCCATATTGAGGCCTGTCAGGATCTTGCAATTCGATTTGATTATATATGAAGACTCAAGCCTTCTCAATTGTCTTTCCCTATTACCACCTCTCATATTGCTCTTAACTGCATCTATTACGAAATATGTCAAGCCAGCTATGCTTTTGTCATGAAAGCGCTCAAAATGACGGGCCACAGGATAAGATTTGTCACCATTTTTGATTGCCCTCAAATGTTGTAAGACGCGCTTATGCACTGGCAGGATAGTGCTGCCAACGTATCTCAGGGCACAAGGGCACTGAAGCACGTAGACAGCATAATCCGTCTTGCATGTGAAATGGCCTTTGATTTTAAATTGTCTGTTTGTGAAACCTGATGTGTACATGGAGGTGTTGATATCATGTACACAAGCTTTACATTTTGTACATTTCACAAATCCTACATTGTGGCTCCTACCTTGGCGGGTGGATTTTTCAAAACATTGCGGACTAACATTTGCTTAAAGCTCTTTGCTCTTCGAAACGTAATTTGTGGTTTTTTCTTGACTAGCTTGCCTAGTGTGGGTTCACTGCATATCAAATGCCAATGTTGGGCTAGGATGCTTCTTACTTTTTTATGTTGCATGTTGTAAGTAGTTATCATCCTGCAATCATTCTTGTTCATTTTTTCCAATTTTTTCTTGGTATTACTCTTATTAAAGAGAATGTCTTCCCTCGTCCTTTTCTTGGCTTTTTTGATCGCCGCTCTAATGCATTCTTCAGAATAACCTCTTGCTTTAAACGCGATTGCAGTGTTGATAATTCTTTATCACAGCTTTCTTGATTACTACAATTACGCATTGTTCTCAAACATTCTCCGTAAGGAATGCTCTTTATATGATTTTGAGGGTGAAAGCTCTTTGCATGTAGCAAAGTATTGCCAGCTGAAGGCTTGCGGTAAAGTGCAGTTTCAAGTTTGTCATCCCTGATGTAAATAGACAAGTCTAGAAAATTTACATTGGTTTTGCTGATAGTACTGGTGAATTTTAGATTTAAATCATTATTTTGTATACTGTTGATAAATATCACCAGTGATTCCTCAGTGCCCTTCCATACGACAAATAAATTGTCTATGAATCTACTCCAATGCATAACATTGTTCTGCCATTCATCTGGGTACAATTTTTGGACCACCTGCTCCTCCCACCAGCCCATATGCAAATTTGCAAAGCTGGGGGCGAAGCAGGTGCCCATTGCCGTACCGCATACTTGATGAAATAGTTCCTTATTGAAAAGAAAATTGTTGTTTTTAAGGCAAATTGAAGTCATTTCGATCAGCATTTGGGTATGTGCCCAGAATTTTACAGGTCTGTTGCCAAGGAAATGTCTGACAGCATTCAAACCGTCATCATGCCTGATGCTGGTGTAAAGAGTTGTGGCATCAATAGTTGCCAAAAGAAAATCGTTTTCCCAAGGTAGATCATAAACTTTTTTAAGGAAGTCCCCCGTATCTTGTATGTAAGATGGGAGACATTTCGTTAAAGGGCATAGGAAAGAGTCAACAAATTTAGACGTGTTAGCAAAAGCACTGTTGATAGCGGAAATTATCGGTCGACCTGGGGGGGTCGTTATGCACCTTTGGAATCAGGTACATCACAGGAGTGACTGGCTTGTTGATTTTCGGAAGGCTAATTCTTCATCCTTTAACCCCTTCAGTGCCACGCCCTTTCCCCGCCCTGTGCCGGCCGTTACATTAGCGGGCGGGGTTTATGACGAGCTGGACTCGTCATGGGCACAGCGCAACCGCGGCCCATGATGAGTCCAGCTCGTCATGGGCACTGAAGAGGTTAAAAGACCATTAGAATGCCACTCATTTAACCTAGAGTTGTGCAGTACACTGAATGGATTAATGGATACAGCAACTTACACTGTAAGGTTGATAAAAAGCATTGTGCAATATCAAGATTAAACATTTAGGTTTTTTGAATTGAAATGATAAATGTATGCTCTAAACATGAAATGTTACTTAGAGTTATACTGCACAAATTTCTAAATGCTGTTGGGTCAAAGATGTAATTAATTAATCCTGGCTTCCTGATGCGTAGGTAGAATATGTTAGCATGAATTCATGTGTGACTGTAAAAACTACCAGTCTGCTGTCTATTATACTGCATTTGTAGTTCTCATGCATGTGACATGCGGTGTGTGTCTTAAAAATGGTGAAAACTTTATTGTTAACGGTTGGTGAACAAGCCTGCAGGACAGGCGAAACGCGTCCAACGGCTGAACATTAAATCTGTTTATTTGCAATACAAGGCGTCGTCACCCTTTACTTAAGTATCGGCAGTTTGGAGATTTCACACGGAACTAGCTCGGATGATCCGGACGGACGACGAGCCCTTTGATTAGGAGCTGCGGTGGTTGTGACTGAGCATGAGAAAATGTTTGTTTCCAAAAAACCACGGCCCCCTTCAGCGCAGCAGAAAGGAAGCACTGAGCACCTGGAAAGTGACCCGATACGCAAGCAAGCCTGAAGTGTAACACACCAACCGCGAGCCGGAGGACCCGTGGTTTTTGTTGCTGCAACTCAGGTAAGCGTGGGTCTGGTGAAGCGCTGGGGAAAAGGGAAAGCCAGTGACCATTACGTTTCAAGTTTATTTTACATCAGTGACACTGGCGGTTATTGCGAAGGCGAGGAACGACTCGCTTTCAAGTTAAATAATTTGTATTACCATGTCAGCTGACGAAGTTAAGGAGAGGGAAGAAGCGGCTCTTACAATATTTGATGACTCGCTGTTGAAAACGAAAACAAGCATTGCTGCCTAAACAGATGTAGAAAAACAAGATGTCATCACACGTTTGAAACAGCTGGAAAAACTTAAAAGATCTGAACTATCCAAGTGGTGGGAGTCTAAGTCACTGAAATGATATTTAGAGGTCAAACGCATACCCAGAGGTTTGAGGATTTTGGTAGCCCCCACATATGAAAACCCAAATCCCAACATGCTCAAGGAATGGGCAGAGAATAACCAAGAATCATCAGCAAGAATGTTGGCAATTCTAATCAAATACGCTGAAATTGACAGTCAACAAATCTTAGAAGAAATCGAGCAGATTTCAGACTTCCTTGATAAAGAAGTGGATAAAGAACTAGTAACCAAATTTAAATCTGAGATGCGGGAGAGGTTACGCAAATAGGAAGAATCAATCAAAGTGAGAAAAGTGCAAAAATTTATGCGTGACAAATTAGACTACGAACGTGGTCAAATTTACACCTTTGCCAAGAAGTTCGACACTCTGTGCAGGCAAAACATGAATTTAGGTGGCAAACAACCACCACAAGAGAATTCTGAGATGAGTAGTATTCCTAGCTCTGAGCTCGACACAGATTGTGATGAAGGAACCAGTGGGAGTAACATGGGAGCTGCGCCAACAGTGATTGAAGAGTTTGGTTTTTTAGAGCAGGAGAGGAGGTTCAATCTCCGCCCAAGGCCATTTGTCCATAACGTAAAGCCTCAAAGAGGAAGAGGCAGAGGCAACAGAGGAGGAAAGGCTCCAGGCAATACAGAAGGCGCTGTGAAGCCCAAGAACAAAGCGTAATAAATATGGACGACAAAACTTCAATCATTAATCTGACTGACATTGTGTTAACAGACAAAGAGGAGAAAATCTTAAGACTTGGTTTATCTTTTTGTCCAGAAGAGGATTTTGATTATGTGAGAACACGAGTGGATTTGTTCAAATGTATTCGGTCCCTAAAATTGAAAAAGTATTTTGCTACCAAAGAAAAATCATTGCCACCTTGTACTAATCCTGATGTCGAACATGCAAGTGGATTGGTAGTTGATGACATGAATTTAATGCTGGACATGCATTATTTACAAGAAGAGACTGCACCTAACAACGGCGCCTCTAACATTGAAACAAACATCAGACAAGCTACTACAATAGCAGAGGAAGAAGGCTTAAACATCACTAGCAATGATCCGACGTCCTTTAGACCCACGTCAAGATTTACACCAATAACTGGAAAGGATGCAGTGGACATTTTTAGTGATTTAGTAGTCAATGATCTGAAACAATTGTGTACCAACATGTTTGCTCAACATAAAATAATAACGCAGCAACAACGTGACTATACTACCTTGGTGAAAAAATTGTCATTGAATGCAGATTGCATTGTTTGTGATGCTGATAAAGGAGGTAATGTGGTGCTGTGGAGTAAGCAACAATATCTAACAGAAGCTGACAAACAGCTCAACATTCGCTCTAATTATGTGAAAATATCAGAGGGGAATATGTATAATAGCCATGAGGCTTACAACTCTAGGTTAAATGAGTGGCATTCTAATGGTCTTTTAAAGGATGAAGAATTAGCCTTTCTTAAAATCAACAAGCCAGTCACCCCTGTGATGTACCTGATTCCAAAGGTGCATAAAGACCAGGTAAATCCCCCAGGTCGACCGATAATTTCCGCTATCAACAGTGCTTTTGCTAACACGTCTAAATTTGTTGACTCTTTCCTATGCCCTTTAATGAAATGTCTCCCATCTTACATACAAGATACGGGGGACTTCCTTAAAAAAGTTTATGATCTACCTTGGGAAAACGATTTTCTTTTGGCAACTATTGATGTCACAACTCTTTACACCAGCATCAGCCATGATGACGGTTTGAATGCTGTCAGACATTTCCTAGGCAACAGACCTGTAAAATTCTGGGCACATACCCAAATGCTGATCGAAATGACTTCAATTTGCCTTAAAAACAACTATTTTCTTTTCAATAAGGAACTATTTCATCAAGTATGCGGTACGGCAATGGGCACCTGCTTCGCCCCCAGCTTTGCTAATTTGCATATGGGCTGGTGGGAGGAGCAGGTGATCCAAAAATTGTACCCAGATGAATGGCAGAACAATGTTATGCATCGGAGTAGATTCATAGACGATTTATTTGTCGTATGGAAGGGCACTGAGGAATCACTGGTGATATTTATCAACAGTATACAAAATAATGATTTAAATCTAAAATTCACCAGTACTATCAGCAAAACCAATGTACATTTTCTAGACTTGTCTATTTACATCAGGGATGACAAACTTGAAACTGCACTTTACCGCAAGCCTTCAGCTGGCAATACTTTGCTACATGCAAAGAGCTTTCACCCTCAAAATCTTATAAAAGCATTCCTTACGGAGAATGTTTGAGAACAATGCATAATTGTAGTAATCAAGAAAGCTGTGATAAAGAATTATCAACACTGCAATCGCCTTTAAAGCAAGAGGTTATTCTGAAGAATGCATTAGAGCAGCGATCAAAAAAGCCAAGAAAAGGACGAGGGAAGACATTCTCTTTAATAAGAGTAATACCAAGAAAAAATTGGAAAAAATGAACAAGAATGATTGCAGGATGATAACTAACTACAACATCCAACATAAAAAAGTAAGAAGCATCCTAGCCCAACATTGGCATTTGATATGCAGTGAACCCACACTAGGCAAGCTAGTCAAGAAAAAACCACGAATTATGTTTCGAAGAGCAAAGAGCTTTAAGCAAATGTTAGTTCGCAATGTTTTGAAAAATCCACCCGCCAAGGTAGGAGCCACAATGTGGCTCACGAAAAGAGAAGGATTTGTGAAATGTACAAAATGTAAAGCTTGTGTACATGGTATCAACACCTCCATGTACACATCAGGTTTCACAGACAATTTAAAATCAAAGGCCATTTCACATGCAAGACGGATTATGCTGTCTACGTTATTCAGTGCCCTTGTGCCCTGAGATACGTTGGCAGCACTATCCTGCCAGTGCATAATCGCGTCTTACAACATTTGAGGGCGATCAAAAATGGTGACAAATCTTATCCTGTGGCCCGTCATTTTGAGCGCTTTCATGACAAAAGCATAGCTGGCTTGACATATTTCGTAATAGATGCAGTTAAGAGCAATATGAGAGGTGGTAATAGGGAAAAACAATTGAGAAGGCTTGAGTCTTCATATATAATCAAATTGAATTGCAAGATCCCGACAGGCCTCAATATGGAGGAAGACCTGCATACCCACCTGTGATTATTGTAGAGCAACAGCTTCTTCCTTGCCCGCTTTTTTAACCATGATTTTTTAAAATTTGTTTTTGGTGGCACTTTTGTAATTGAAACATTTGCAGTTTAAATCGAATATTTCCTTTATTAGTAGAGCATTACCGTAAGGATTTCAGGCCCACTTGGGCAGTACACTGAATGGATTAATGGATACAGCAATTTACACTGTAAGGTTGATAAAAAGCATTGTGCAATATCAAGATTAAACATTTAGGTTTTTTGAATTGAAATGATAAATGTATGCTCTAAACATGAAATGTAACTTAGAGTTATACTGCACAAATTTCTCTAAAACACTTTTAATTTTGGAACCTTGTTAATTTCAGTCTAAATGCTGTTGGGTCAAAGATTTAATTAATTAATCCTGGCTTCCTGATGCGTAGGTAGAATATGTTAGCATGAATTCATGTGTGACTGTAAAAACTACCAGTCTGTTGTCTATTATACTGCATTTGTAGTTCTCATGCATGTGACACGCGGTGAGTGTCTTAAAAATGGTGAAAACTTTATTGTTAACGGTTGGTGAACAAGCCTGCAGGACAGGCGAAACGCGTCCAACGGCTGAACATTAAATCTGTTTATTTGCAATACAAGGCGTTGTCACCCTTTACTTAAGTATCGGCAGTTTGGAGATTTCACACGGATCTAGCTCGGATGATCCGGACGGACGACGCGCCCTTTGATTAAGAGCTGCGGTGGTTGTGACCGAGCATGAGAAGTTAACATCACTGATGACATCATCCAGTGACTGTGAGTGTTTTTAAAAAGTTCAAGAGTGTGAAATATATATACCAAAGTGATTCAGTGAGTGCGTGACTTACTGCATCGCCACTAGGTAGTTATAGTTAGATCTGTTTTACTATCAATGGAGCGTTTATTGGTTTGCTAATAACTTTTTGTCCAGTTTGATGATTTTTCATGAAACGTTCCCCAAAAAACTTTTATTCACCTGAGCGCCTTTGTGGAAAGTTTCAGGGTGATTCATCCAGCGAGGGCCAAGAAAAGAAGGGCTGGGTCCCAAAATATAAAATCCCCATGCATTTTCCATGGACTTCTTTAAGACAGTTTGCAGCAAAAACTGCTATTTGGGATTACATCAAATATGGCAGGAAGTTAGATCTTGGTCCGCAGATTGTGCTTTTTGTGATTTTGTGTAAATCTGTTCAGTAGTTTTTGAGACATTAAGGGTAAAACATAATTGTATATTTTGGCATTTGGACTTGCGAGTGTCCCACAAGCATTACACAAGAGTGAGAAATCAAAAATGGAGTCCTGTGATTGGTGGAGAGGTCTGTTTTTCCCATGAGCCTTCATATTCTTGTGGGAGTGGGAGGCTCCCGCGAGTCTCACAAGTCCTCTGATTGGTTGGCTGTTGGAGCTTTAGAAATGAAATGGCCATGATTATTGTTTTCTGAGAAAAATTGGAGATGTTGGGAAAATAAAGTAAAAAATCCATATAAGGCATCAGCAGAAAGGTTTGCTGTTCCACTAGATTTAAAAAGAGGAGGTGTTTAAGGGAGAACTACTGTGAAGAAAATAAATGTATATTGTTTTTTAAATCTTGCAGGACTCTCACGGCATCGTGAATAATAAAACAGAGTAGATGAGTTCTCAATACACTCTTCCAGTAGGAATGCATATTGTGTGTAATGTTGTAAGAGTTACCAATGACAGAACCCTTATGGCTCCTGATGGAATCCATAGAAGTGTGACAAGAGCGTTAGAGCGCATTGAAGTGAATGCAGGGTTAGAATGCTGACTTTGCTGTTACATGCAGACGAATAAAGACAAAGCCTTGTGTGTTGGGTAGTCATTAGCATGTACCCAGGTTGGGCAGGACACTACAACTGGCAACAAAATAGGAGATAAGTAACCTGACGATCAACAGTGCTCTCTCAGAGAGTTTGCCAAGCCTCAGCAAACTGCTCATGCATGCCACTTGTGCCTCGGTCAAAGTGCAGAATCGACGATTGGCATATATGGAGTTAAAGCACAACTCCAGTCCGCGTGAAGCATTTGAAGATAATGAAAGCTTCACTTAGGAGTCTACAATTTGTTGGCCAAGAATCTGCTGGGAAGGCTGTAAAGAGAGGTACTATGCTCCTATGCAATTTAAAGCTATTCATCATATGAAGTGATAAAGTTAAAGGTGGATACAACCAGGTTTGTGTAAAAGCAGCAAATAGCGACAGCAAATTGCAATATAACACTGCAATCAGAAGTGCTGCAAGGTAGAGATCAACCAGGTGTCAGACAGTACAAAGAGGCACCTAAAAGCAAAGCAATTCAAATACAAGAAACGGTCATCTGCTACCAGAACTAAGTGAAAAGAGTCATCATACCACAGCGTTGGGTGTAGTGACCCCAGAGAAAGTGCCTGGGGTTGTGCTTATGGAGTCATTCATACACGAAGCAGCACACCACCAAAGTTCCCAGGTGGTAGCTCAGAATAACACCAAAAGCTTCCATAAAAGTGAAGGGCTCCATTGGAGACTGTTAGAAATGAGGTTTCTGGTTGGCTAGGGTATACACCTAAGCCAGGCATAACCCACCAAGGTAGATCCCATTTTAGCAAGGTCCTTAACACAAGTGCAATAACAAGATCCCTAGGTGTAAGGAATGAAGCAGGACTAAACAATAAAAAAATTACCAATAAGGGCATCAGGAGACAAACAAACCACGCAATGGTCTAAATGCAGGGGGGCTTATTTATGAGCCCCTTGTGCCGTCGGTGCGTCATGTTACGTGACGCACCGAAGGCACAACCTGCTGCATGAAGTTTACAAACACATGTAAAGCCACTCTGCATGGCTTTACGTGTGCTCGTAAATATAGCCCCATTTAACGCAACAAGTTGCGTATAAGGCGCGTGACATTGGTGTTGCTGTGGGTGTTCCCACACAACACCCATGGGCACTGATGCATTTCCAGATTTATGAGCAATCGTAAACCTGGAAATGCATCAGAATGCTTTGCCACCTCTTGGCGTAGCGAGGTGCAGCAAGGAGAAATTTTATAATTGCTCCTTGTTTTTTCCTTTTTCGATGCGTGCTGCATTCTACAGCACACCTTAGAAGTGATTGTTTTTGTGCAGGAAAGAAGGTGCCCCTTCCTGCACAAACACAATCTCCCCACGACGCAAACATCCTTGCACTATGGTGCACGGGTGCCTGCGCATGGCAGCATTTTGTGCACCAGCGCAGGCAAAGGCACAGAGATGCAACATGTTGCTGTAAATATGTTGCATCCCTGTATCTCGAAACGAAAGCAGTGTGGTGCAGCAAATTAACTTGCGGCACCGCGTTGGTTAGTTTCTTATCAATAAGCCCTAGAGTTTGCAGTGCAACAATGAGTCACTGTGGTACTGCACAAACGTAAGTCCTATCCTCACCGCTGCCAACCGATGCTAGAAATGGGGTTTCTTGTCGGCTAGGGTATACACCTAAGCCGGGCAGAACCCACCACTCTAGTCAGGGCAAGGAATTTACACACAAAGATAGCCCCTGCCTGCTCAGCCCCTTGATAGCTTGGCAGAGCAGTCAGGCTTATGCTCGAGACAATGTGTAAAGCTGTTGCGCAACTTACACACTTTCCAGTGGCACACTAGGCACACCACAAAACGAGACTAAACACAAGGCTACATAAAATATCCTTTGAATTATTCATAAACCACATTAGACCACCATAAATTACTGTGTCACTAGGCAATTGTCAAGACATTCCATAGGTCATAAAGAACATTGCAGTATATGACAACATTTTGCCTTCACTGACATAAAACACAAATGGATTGCCAACTAGGCAAGTACTATGGGCAAAATAGTGACCACTTAACAGCTGCACCTGTCATTATATCATAGGTAGGGCAAAATATATATAAATATATATGGCCCCTGTCTCAAAAACCTCTTCAATGGGCACCCTCTCCGTACCTATGGTGCAGTTTCTCAGGCTAACAGTACTGGTGATGCTGACCCGGCAGGACACCAAAGTAGGGCATAGACTGCAGTAGTTACTTTTATGCTCCCATCATTCAGCCATTTGTGCTTTCACTAGGCAGCCGCAGTGATCCTGCATGGCTTCCACAGAGTATACAACAGTTTCTAAGCAGGACCGGGAACTCCGTCGAGGGTTTCTTTCCCAGACTGCAGCCGATTCCCTATCTCTTGAGGCTCCCCACCGTGTGTAGCGAAAATGGAGTGGGTGGGGAGAAGGCCTGTTGCGGCTCCCCACACGGGAGACCTTCACTGGTCTCTACCATTGTCTCAACTGGCTCCTGTAGCTGCCCCGAACCTGCGGTTCAGCTGCCAGTATTCTTGGCCTCATACAAACCCGGCCCACAGCAGGGCAGGTACTTCTCAAGACGTTTCCTGGTTTTTGCGGGGCAACGGCTCTCTCCCCTTCCGAAGGTGTCCCCGCCTCTCCTGGGCAGTCGATCTTCACTGCAGTGGTTTGGCGTCTTGATGACTACTCATGAAAGAGGGGACCCCTGATGACTATTGAAGGTAGAGGAGCAGAGGAAGTAAATGTAGACACAATATACGAAAAAAAACCTCTACCTATGTAATTGAGAAATGCTATACGTCAACTGTTAATTAACCACTCTGACTGTGCTCAAATTACCATGTTCTTCACAACAAGTAAATATATTTAGGCATTATTTTATTTTTTCATCTTAAGAAAATTAGATCCATCACAGTTAAATATCATATCCTAGAGAATTGTAGAAAAGACAGGTCCCATTTACTCGTTCATCATTCACAACATGCATACAATATTATACTCAAACGTCCTCACTCATACGACATAAATGTACAACAAATTTAGCCAGCAACTGTCTTCATATTGTTGCTCAGAACATCTGAAAAATGATTGTTGCAATATAATATCAGATATGGCGTCTTGATGAGGCAGGGCCTTGGTGGACCGCTGTCCTTTGCCCGGAATACCGGCGGCACTAGAGAGATCACCTTCTCTCCCCCAAGGTATTGTGAAGGACGGGAGCGGCCTTCCTTGCCGGGACCCTCTCATAGTAGGACGATTTTGCAGCTCCTCTTTCAAACTAAGGAGGGGCGCAGAATAAGCCCACGCCTCTCCCAGTTACTCAGCAACCGGGCAAGCGTTTTGCATGCGCCACTTTGAAATAAACTGGTAGAAATGGCCTGGGACAGCGCTCCACGGGCTAGGAGGCAGACAACTCTCAAAGCATGTGAACTTTGTCAAATCAAGTGCCTATCACTCGCTCCTTTCAGGCAAAAAGCACTTTTGCAGGCTTCCTTTCTCAGATGAGAAAAAAATACAGCGCTCAAGTTTGCAAGGGCCAGAAGCATAGCAGCACTCCTGGGAGAGCACTGGGTACACACTGGCAGGGTGAAGCCAGGCAGGCCAGCACAAGGGTCCCTGAGCAAAGTGGCAGTCCTTATTTCAGCCCAATAGGCAGCAGGTCAGCACTCCGAAGTAATCAAGTTCCAAGGTGGTTCCTCCTTACAGTCCAGCAGCATCTGGTTACAAGTCCCATGCAGTGTCTAAATTCATGGGGTCACAACCCCTGTACTTATAGTCAAACGCCTTTGTTCTGGGGTGCACTTCAAACACTGTTCAGAAGTGCACAACACCCACATTCACATTTCAAGCCCTGGCTCCAGACACACTGCAGGGGGGCGGAGACAGCATTATAGAAGGCAGGTACAGCCCTATTCAGGGGCAGGTGTAACTCCTCCCACCACTCTAAATGGAGACCAGGCCTATTCAGGTGCAAGGGAAACTTCTCGCTAATCTAAATGCAGCCACGGTCTATTCAGCCTAGCGCTGAGTCACCCAGGAAAGGCAGGACATACCTCAACCCCCCTTATGATTGTCTAGAGTGAATGCACATCCCTCTATCCTGTCAGTCAAAACCAGACGGTGAATGCACATCCAGTCAGGGTACAAAGACTCATAAGCACACAGAAATGGCTACTTCTAAAAGTGGCATTTCTAACATAGTAATGACAAATCCGCTTTCAACAATAAGCAGGATTTATCACTACTATTCCAAACATACCATAAATGGCCATGCTACCCGTCTCATATCAGAAATTACCACTGAAGCACATATCAGGGAATCACTAAAGCAAACCTATAAGAGATAAGCCTCACAGCAGTGAGAAACCAGATAGGCTGTTTGCCACTACCAGGACATGCCACACAGTTAAGGAACATGTCCTACCTTTTTCCTACACATCACCCTGCACCTAGGGCTAGCTAGGGCCTACCTTAGTAGTGACTTATATGTAGTAAAAGTGGAGTTGAAGATTTGGCAACCACTTCACATGCCATGTCACTGCAGCAGTAAACAGCGCACACAGGCCCTACAGCAGAAGAGGCCTGAGACAGCTTTGAAAGGCTACTTCGGTGGGTGGCGCAAGCAGCGCTCCAAGCCCACTAGTAGTATTTCATTTACAGGCCCTGGGTATATGGGATACCACTGTACAAGGGACTTACAGGTAAATTAAATGTGCCAAACAGGGGTAGAACAATCTTACCAAGTTTACCAGAGAGCACATGCACTATAGCACTAAACAGAAGTGGTAAAGTACCCAGAGTCATAAAACCCACAACAGCAAGTCAGAGAAAATACAGGAGGAAGGCAAAATGTTCTGGGATGACCCTGCAAACAGGGCCAATTCCAACAGAGACCAAGAAGGAGTTCAAGGTTCCATAGAGTGTTGCAAGGCCTCAGAGAAGGTTTGTATTAACAAGCTCACCAAGTAGCGTCAGAAAGAACTCTACTCTGCACATCAGTAAGTCCCACAAACGGTTACAATGCCACTACCTTGCTGAAACCAATATCACCATTCGATACCACCAAAAAGCAAAATATTGGCTACAGATGCTTGAATAGAGACATTTGTTGATTTCATTGATGCGATAGGAGAAGCAGATAACAAGAAGATTATCAAATACCTTAAGAATCTTGCTGGTGAAGGTGTAAAAGAAGACATAATGAAAATGCTGCGAGGTGAGGAAATTACAAGCTGTCAAATCAAAGCAGCCTTGAATCTCAAGTTCAACCCAATGCAAAAAGGAGATTACAAAAAATACATGTTCAGTCAAGAACTACAGAAAGTTGGTAAAACCAACCATCGACAAATTTGTTGAGAGACTGGATACGCTCATCAAACACTGTAGGTTCAATTAATTTAATGATAAAGAAGCTATATGCCTCAGAGTCATTGACAGATGCCTGTCAGATTCATTCAGACGACGAATGCTGAAAGAAACTCTTAGTCTGGAGAGAGTTCTCATGGCTGCCAGAGCTGAAGAGCGTGCTGATCAACAAGCTGCTGACATCGAGGCTTGAGGTGCCTAGAGTCAGTCAGTCGTGAACATAAAAAGTAAGCAAAAGTACAGGGCAGAAGGGCAGAAGGACACAGAGTGATGTCTCCATGGAATAAGAAGTTGTGTTTCAGGTGTGGATTTTCTTTTCAAAACAAAGGTAAATGTCCTGCCATTGGGCAGATCTGCTAAAACTGTGGAAAGGTGAACCATTTTATAATGGTTTGCAAGGCGAAGGAAAAAGTAAGTGCAACACAGGGTGAAGACAAAATGGCTGGCTGAACGTTCCAGAAGCAACATTTAACGCACACCCAAAGGGTCAAGCAACCACACCAGTTGAGGCAAACCAACACCAAACAAAGTCAATGGTCATCTAAATGATCGACAAACAGGTCTTCAGTGTCATTGTCAAGTGAAAGTGAAGAAGATAGTAGTGCAATGTCTATGTTTACCTCAGAGGTGTGGCGCAATGGCCAGGGCGACTGACGCCAGATGCTGGGGATCACGGTTCGATCCCCGGTCTGGCGGCAGGTCAGCCCAGCACTATGTGACTCTGGGCAATAGCTTGCTTAATCTTCCCGACGGCCCCCAGTGCCGGGATGCCTACGAGTAGCTGTGCGCTTTACAAATACTGGATTTACATTTTCTTTTTTTTTACATGTTGGACTAGCCGCATGTGAAGAAAAATACAGGTCAAAGAAAAGTGGACATGAAAAAGTACCAAAGTCATTCAAACATTGTCCAAAGATTACTTTAAAAGTAAATGGTTGTCAATACCATGAACATTATGCCTAAGGAGAAATACAGTGAACTATTTTCATTACCATAACTTACACTATCAAAAACTAAAGTGTACACATGGGCCGCACAGGTGCCATTAAAGAGTCAAAGTTCATTTGTAGCAATGATGAAACAGAAGAAAACAAAAGTAAAAGAGCCCATTCATGTGCTGTAAGGTACAACAGCAAGTGCCTGTTTACTCAGCTGCAGCACAGCTGCTGAATTGGGACTAATATCAGTGAATATAACATGAATACTCATCACAAATAGTAAGTCATTTGCGTTTGTTATTTCATGGGTTGGGAAAATTAAAGTCTATGAAAGGACAATTACACATTAATGAGGACGTCCCTCTGATTGCTCAAAGATACAGGCGAATTGCATTTAATTTTATAGCAAGCTCTGGTCCAATGCCATGGGTTTCTCCCTTTAGTGGTAGTACCAAAAAAGGATAGTGAAGGAGCTGTACACATCTGTGTGGATATGTGTGAAGCGAACAATGCAATTGAAAGGGAATGACATCCAGGCCCGCACACAGCTGAAATGATAACACAATAGGATGGTGCAAAGGTCTTCTCTTGCTTTGATTTGAATAAAGGATATCATCAGTTGGGCTTCTAGGAGAAATGCAGGTACATCACTACCTTTTCAACAAATATTAGTCTGTTATATCATAAAAGACAACATTTTGGTGTCATTGGCTGGAGAGTTTTTCAAGATGTTATTCGACGTATCAATCAACCTGTCATGAATGCTTTCAAATATAGTGATGGCATATTGGTTTTGGGAGCTACACCGAAGGAACATGATAAAGCTCTCACACAAGTGTTTCATTTGCTCGCTGATGCAGGTTTAACTTTGACTGCTGAGAAATGTGAGTTCCATAAGACAAAGTTAAAATTCTTTGCCCATATCTTTTCTGATGGGTTATGACACCCGATCCAGCTAAAGTGCAGGTGTTGTTAGCTGCCAGTCCCCCACAAGAAGTTTCCATATTACATTTATTTCTTGGCATGGCCAGTTACTGTTCAAGATATATTCAAGACTTTGCCACTGTAGGACTTGACAAAAAAGGTTTCATTTCATTGGTTACATGAATGCAAGCAAAACTTCAAGAACATCAAACAAGCTATGGTACTGAAATGGCATACTTTGATCCAAAGCTTCATGCCGAGGTTGTTGGCACTAGCCCCATCAGGTTAGGCGCAAATCCTTGCAAAGCACAGTGGACATCCAAATGCTCAAAGACATATTGTGGCATATGCAAGCGAAAGTTTTCCCAAACTGAACATTCTTATTCACAACCTGAGAAAGTAAGTTTAGCAATGGTGTGGGGTTCTGAACATTTCCATGTATTTTTATATGGAAAGTCTTTCACGCTTGTGCCAGATCATCAAGCATTGCTGACCATCTTTGGCAATCAAAAGGCAAAGATACCTCCACACATTGAACATTGGGGTCTACAAAGATACAACTACACAAATGTGCACCGTGCTGGGAAAGATGAAAACCCTACCGACTACTTCTCATGAGTACCTCTACAGTGCTAACCCTTCCAAGAAGGCTGAAGCCTGCATAAATTTAATTGTGAAATCAAGCACACCAGATGTAATTTTACTGGAACAGATTGTCACTGCCACGAGTCAAGATAGTGACATGTTACAACTGAAAAACATTATTACGGATCAGTCTTCAAACTAGCACACTCGACCTCCCACTGGTGACAGTGAGTACCAAAAATGTAAAAATGCCACAGCTGAACTGTCTATCACTCAAGAACAAACTATCCTGATACGTTAGAGAATTATTATTGCAGAGAGTCTGCAACAACAGATAATTGTAGTGTCCCAGGAAGGACATAGTGGAATTATTTCCACAAAATGAGCTCTCTGAGACCGAGTCTGGTTTCCTCATATCATTGAGAGAGTTGAAAGAGAATTAAAGGCATGTAATCACAGACACTTCTACTGCCTGTCCCCAGTTTCCAACGACACCATCAAGACATGTAATCAGAGCATCACAAATACTCATAGAAGAGCTATAATTGTATATATGTTTGTAAAAAAAATTATTGTTATTTTCTATTTAGCAGAAGGGGAGATGTGGTGTCATGGGAGTTAGCAAAGACGGAACCCTTGTGGCTCCTTATAGACTTCGTAGAACTGTAATGTAAGGGTCAGAGCATAGTGAAGGGAATGCAGGTTTAGAATGTTCAGTTTGCTGTTGCATGCAGAGGAATAAAGATGTGTTATGCAAAGCTCTGTGTGTGGCGTAGTCTTTAGCGAGTACCCAGGCTTGGGAGGATGCTACATTGTGGTCCTTGTTTTGGAGAGAGAGTGTGTAAGACATAAGTACTGTGATGAGTACAAGGTTATTTCTTATTTTAAAAAATGTTACGATTTCGTGAGACTCTCACAGGATTGTGAAAATTGGGAAGGAGTAGGTGATCTTTGAATGTACTCTGGAATGCACACTTGTTATTGTAGGAAGGAGTCTTAGTGGAGATGGTCTTTATCAGTGTCTACTATTTACACCCATCAGCTTGGGAAGAGTTGTGAGTAGAGTTAAGGCTCTTCTCACTCACACCTGTCATCTGAGAGAGAGGCGTGATAGGAGAGGTCTGTCCCTCACCATACACCGTTGTATACACATCTGTCATCTGAGAATCAGATCTGAAAGGAGAAGACAGTCCATCCACACACCCTATTGTGCACACCAGTCATCTGAGAGAGAAGACTGACAGGAGGGGTCTGTTACTCCCCATAACCCCTACTAAACACACCAATCATATGAGAGAGAGGTCTGAAAGGAGAGGCCAATCCATCCACACACCTTGCTACTCACACCCGTCATCTGAGAGACAGGTCTGAAAGGAGAGGCCAGTCCAGGCACACCCATCATCTGAAAGAGAAGTCTGACAGGATAGGTCTGTTGCTCCCCATATACCCTACTACACACACCCAGCATGTGAGAGAGAGGTTTGAAAGGAGATGCCAGTCCATCGACACACCCTACTACTCACACCTGTTATCTGAGAGGGAGGTCAGAAAGAAGAGACCAGCCCATCTATGCAAGCTACTAAGCACCTGTCATCTGAGAGAGAGGTCTGAAACAAGTGGCCAGTCCATCCTCACACTCTACTACTTACACCCGTCATCTGAGAGACAGGTCTGAAGGAGAGGCCAGACCATGCACACACCCTACTTTGCACACCCATCATCTGAGAGAGAAATCTGACAAGGGAGGCTTGTCCCTCCCCATGCGTCCTATTATGCACACCTGTCATGTGAGAGGGAGGTGTGAAAGGAGAGACCAATCCATCCACACACCCAATATGCACAGCTGTCATCTGAGGGAGATGTCTGAAAGGAAAGGCCAGTCCATCCACACACTCTACTACACACACCCATCATCTGAGAGAGAGGTCTGAAAGGAGAGGGCAGTCCCTCCTCACATCCTAGCATGCACACCCATTTTGCAGAAGAGGGTTGTCATTGGGGAAGTTAGCGCTTTCCATATAGTACTATTTCCCTACAATACGGTTGCGATCTCGTGAGAGTCCCGCAAGAGTAGAATACAAGCTTCTGGGAGTGAAGCTTACTGCATGAGGCTTGTTCAACCCAGAGAGACACTTGAGAGACCTGCTTTAAAAAACTGAACCTGTGCCAACTTGTTTTACGATTCTGCAAAAGTCCCGCAAAATCATATGGGGTGAAGAAGAAAAAAAGGGCTAAGGTGAACCAATAGTTAACATTTTTATTACATGGTTGACGAAATGCTGTGATGTGATTGGCTGCAGAGTTAGAGAGAGCTCAGATTGTTCTTTGTGCTTTGGAGTAGAAGGAAGTGTCTTTGAGTTGTGCTCAGCAGATGTGACTTAATTTGGAACTGAAAGGGACTGGTGTTTTCAGCTGCATTTAGGAAACAGCGCCAAGTTCAGGTATTTAAAAATATTCATGAACTTTGTTGAGAAGTGTCAGGAAGTACACTACTGTAGATGAACCTACTCTACACAAGTTTACAGAGTGAAAAGTTGCTTGTAGAAGTGTAGATTTCTAAATATAGCATTTCAGAAATAGACATTAGAATGTAGAAAGATATCAACAAGTATTGCCTGTGGTGTTAAAAAATGAGCGGTTCAGTCTGTATGTAGTTGAAAGTAAAAGAGGCAATATTCCTTGTTTAAAGACTTGCCCGAGAGCCCATGTCTCCTGCAACAAAATGATATAATTAATTCAAAATGATATCAAATTGACCAATAATGACACCCCCATTCAAGATCTATAGGTTCTCTGCAGAGAACTGCAACATTCCATAGGCAAGAAGGAATAGACAGACAAGCACTCTTCCGCCACTTGTTGACTTTGGGGATTTAAGCCTGTTCTGCTTGGGTTTTCGGATCAGATAGAACCCGCTCAGCAGAGCCTCACTAACCCAGCCAGAACGTTACCCCCTCCCTCTCCCTAGGGCCTATCTACAATAGGTAACCACATATATCTTACCACCTAAGGACAGGGAATTCCTACTATACATACCAAGATCTCTTACAATCGGCGGCCTCGCGATCCTATACGGATCCAGACCTCTCTGCCCATACGACAGTATCACAAGTGGCGGCCTCGCGATCCCATACGAATCCAGACCTCTCTGCCCATACGACAGTATCACAAGTGGCGGCCTCGCGATCCCATACGAATCCAGACCTCTCTACCCAGACGGCAGTCTCAGCACAATCGGCGGCCTCGCGATCCCATACGAATCCAGACCTATCTGCCCATACGACAGTATCACAGGTGGCGGCCTCGCGATCCCATACGAATCCAGACCTCTCTGCCCATACGACAGTATCACAAGTGGCGGCCTCGCGATCCTATACGAATCCAGACCTCTCTACCCAGACAGCAGTCTCAGCACAATCGGCGGCCTCGCGATCCCATACGAATCCAGACCTCTCTGCCCATACGACAGTATCACAAGTGGCGGCCACGCGATCCCATACGAATCCAGACCTCTCTACCCAGACGGCAGTCTCAGCACAATCGGCGGCCTCGCGATCCCATACAAATCCAGACCTCTCTGCCCATACGACAGTATCACAAGTGGCGGCCTCGCGATCCCATACGAATCCAGACCTCTCTACCCAGACGGCAGTCTCAGCATAATCGGCGGCCTCGCGATCCCATACGAATCCAGACCTCTCTGCCCATACGACAGTATCACAAGTGGCGGCCTCGCAATCCCATACGAATCCAGACCTCTCTACCCAGACGGCAGTCTCATACGACAGTTCATCCTATGATCACCATAACATACAAAAAGGGAATCAGTCTCACTATTCATCAGATCACACAAGGACTGCCAGTTCGAGCACAGCCTGTTCTCAGGTTCGAGGGGCTCCTCTTTCCCTTATTCAGTTACCACTTACCTGATCAGGGTTAACATCTGTTCATGTAGCCGCAGCTGACTAGAAGAATAGGCTACCCTCTCATACAAGAACACGCAGCACATGTTGGTTCACTACAAACTGGGTACTTTATTACTCATTACATACGCAATCACATAACATTACAATATAGCACATAACCTGCAAAGAAAAGTGAAAGATTAAGTTGTACACTCTAATAAGAAAGGGTCGACATCACCTTAGTAGTATGTAGCCTGCACTCAGTGGTCATCTAGGTTCCCTTCTCGTCTGTGCCTCGGCTCGCCTGGAATCATCCTTCTCCGAGTCACTGGGACCTCTTCCTTATCGGCTACTCTCTCCTCTCTGGCTATTCTGCTAGGAGAGCATCTGTCTCTCGGTTCTTCTCCGCCTTCAAGATGGCGTCTGTCTTCCCTGGAATAAGTAGTAGCTTTACTGCTAACGGCTAGATGCCGCCTACGGACTGAACATGTAACTGCCTCAGACTTTCACTAATATAGAGGTGCATTTCCTCATGGAAAATTCCGGCCTGTAACCTGCCGCCCACCAAATTCTTGTACCTCCCCGTACCAAGGACACGTTCCCAGCCGGCCGGCCTGATGTAGTGTCTTCGGCATGAAGAAAAATACAATCCTTCGATAAGGGCCGGCCTGAACCGGTTCTCTCCAAGCGAATAACACCTCATAACTAAAACATTACATTTGACCTAGAAGGATCCCAAGCTGCCAGAGCAGAAAGAAAGATGGAGTCTCTCCCGTTTGAGGCCTACCAGGCCTGAATTCAGCACGGCTCCATGAAATACCCTCACTACAGGACAGGTTATCCCTAATACTAATGAATCTATCCCCTAGGCTATGTGTGCAAGCCCTGATCTATGGGGAAGAACACAGAATCATGTCGAAGTGCCTAGTAAATAGGCTCCATTCACTACTCTAACCCTTAGACTTGAATGATAAGAGACTGAAGTCACATTCCATCATTGTGCGTCACAAGAAGGCCGGGAAAATCGAGCAGAACAAAGCCCAACCAAGATGAAGTGTGTTTCCGTATAACAGAGTCTAACCTTGATTTATGGCTACATTGAACAATCAAAGTACGTGACAAACATTGAGTGCCACTTTGATCCTGTAAGTCATCATGGGTGTTCGATAAAATAACATTAAAATGACTCTGGGTTTGTGTTTCATTTATGAATGTCAATTATGTTACATAGGTTGTGTGAGAACAGTTAGACAGATCTGTTGGCACTGGGGGTGCTCACTTCCATTCTGGTGTAAGCAGTTGTTTAGAGTGCCCAAATACATCATTGGTAAGGGATTTTCTGGCACTTGACACATTTAAATACAGTCAACCCACTTCACTAAGCTGAGAAGGAGAGCCATTATTGTTAGCTACTCCTGACTTGTTGTTGTAGATCCCCTCTTTCCCTTCTAAGTACTGGGAGAAGTCGATGCACTAGATCTCAGTAGCAGGCGTGAGCTAGAAGGATTGGTTACAAGGTTATAGTAAATATCCAGTTCTCTTTTAAATTGAATGTTCAACTCTGGGGGTGGGTTTCAGCCTCCAGGGCCTATAGTCACGATGGCCTGATGGCTCATTAATATCTTAATATTATTGTAAGCATGTTGGGGTTTAGACAGGTGTTGCTTTTGAATAATGTTTGAGTGGATCACTGAAAGGCACATGACTTGTTTCTGATCCAGTGCAACCAGTCGCGGCTCCTCGTGGGAGTGCTGCGATGCAGCGGGGCGGGGGAAGGGCAGGGTGGGGGGTAGTAAACTCCGGCATAAGGCCGAACGGAGTTCAGTTAATAAATAAATAAAACAAATTTCATTGCGCATGCTGCAATGCAACACGCACAATAAAATTAGATGAAGCATGTTTATTGCCTTGTTCAGCAGTAAGTATCTGAGTCGGCACAGTGTATCCAGGTTCAAGAGATGTGGAAGCACACGAAGAGCTCTCCAGTTCAGCAGCATGTGCTAACTCTGCCCGAGCTAGCCTTTGTGAACTTCTTTTAAAAAACTGACTCTTTGCCAGCCTGAGGTGGCTGAAGTGCTGCAAATACACCAGGCTGATCATCATAATTAGATGAAGACATTATAAATTAAATAAGTTGTTTGTTTTGTTACTTTTGTAGTTGTTCAAATAGTTTATCAATATAGTTTTTGTTGTAATAAGAAAAGTCTACAGAGACTTAACCCCTTCTGTGCCCATGACGTGCTGGACTCGTCATGGAGCACAGTCGCGCTGTGCCCATGACGAGTCCAGCACGTCATGAGGCATTCCCTGGGGAATCCCTCTGGTGCGGGCACCAGAGGGATTCCCTTTAATTAAAAATAGCCTCGGAAGCTGGGGAAGAGCTTCCCCAGCTCCCGAGGCCCCCCCCCTTTCAGTGTAATGACGATCGGCGCACACGTCGTGCCGACGTCATTACACTGAAAGTGAAACTAAAATGAGCCAAGAGGCTCATTTCAGTTTCACTTTCTACGTGCTCAGGTGGCTATCTCAGCCCCCTGAGCACGTAGAAAGACAGGAGAGGCATTGTTGGATGCACTGCAAACCTCAAATTTAGCTGAAAAATTAATCACCCGGGGGAATGCTGGGTGGTAGGAAATTTGCGTCAGCCCGGTGATGCCACAACTTTCCCACACAAAAATGTGTCAAAAAGGTGATTTTTTCAGCAAAATTTGAGGTTTGCAGTGCATTCTGGGTAAGGAAACATTGGGGGATCCACGCAAGCCATACCTCCCTGGAATCCTCCGGATGTCTAGTTTTCAGAAATGTGTGGGTTTGGTAGGTTTCCCTAGGGGGCCACAGAGCACCAGGCCAAAAACCCAAGTGACCCCCCTTGCAAAACCAGGTCGTTTTGAGACAGGCATTTTTCATGTCGCCTCACTACGTTGTGGGCCCTTGCCTGTCGCGGGTACTTGGGCCTCCCACACGAGTGAGGCACCGTTTTTATCGGGAGACCCGGGGGAACGCTGGGTGGTAGGAAATTTGTGTCAGCCCGGTGATGCCACAACTTTCCCACACAAAAATGTGTCAAAAAGGTGATTTTTTTAGCTAAATTTGAGGTTTACAGTGCATTCTGGGACAGGAAACGTTGGGGGATCCACGCAAGCCATACCTCCCTGGAATCCCCCGGATGTCTAGTTTTCAGAAATATGTGGGTTTGGTAGGTGTCCCTAGGTGGCCACAGAGCACCGGGCCAAAAACCCAAGTGACCCCCTTGCAAAACCAGGTCGTTTTGAGACAGTCAATTTTCATGTTGCCTCACTACGTTGTGGGCCCTTGCCTGTCGCGGGTACTTGGGCCTCCCACACGAGTGAGGCACCGTTTTTATCGGGAGACCCGGGGGAACGCTGGGTGGTATGAAATTTGTGTCAGCTCGGTGATGCCACAACTTTCCCACACATAAATGTGTCAAAAAGGGGGGTTTTTCAGCTAAATTTGAGGTTTGCAGTGCATTCTGGGTAAGGAAACGTTGGGGGATCCACGCAAGCCATACCTCCCTGGAATCCCACGAATATCTAGTTTTCAGAAATGTGTGGGTTTGGTAGGTTTCCCTAGGTGGCCACAGAGCACCGAGCCAAAAACCCAAGTGACCCTCCTTGCAAAACCAGGTCGTTTTGAGACAGGCAATTTTCATGTCGCCTCACTACGTTGTGGGCCCTTGCCTGTCGCGGGTACTTGGGCCTCCCACACGAGTGAGGCACCATTTTTATCAGCAGACCTGGGTGAACGGTGGGCGGTTGGGAATTTGTGTCAGCCCAGTGATGCCACAACTTTCCCACACAAAAATGTGTGAAAAAGGTGATTTTTCTCAGCTAAATTTGACGTTTGCAGGGCATTCTGGGTAAGGAAATGTTGGGAGATCCACACAAGCCATACCTCCCTGGAATCCCCTGGGTGTCTAGTTTTCAGAAATGTGTGGTTTTGGTAGGTTTCCCTAGGTGGTCGCCGAGCACTGGGCCAAAAACCCAAGTGACCCCCCTTGCAAAACCAGGTCGTTTTGAGATAGGCAATTTTCATGTCGCCTCAATCCGTTGTGGGCCCTTGCCTGTCGCAGGTACTTGGGCCTCCCACACGAGTGAGGCACCGTTTTTATCAGAAGACCCGGGGGAACGCTGGGTGGTGGGGAATTTGTGTCAGCCCGGTGATGCCACAACTTTCCCTCAAAAAAATGTGTGAAAAAGGTGATTTTTTTCAGCTAAATTTGACATTTGCAGGGCATTCAGGGTAAGGAAAAATTGGGAGATCCACGCAAGCCATACCTCCCTGGAGTCCCCCAGGTGTCTAGTTTTCAGAAATGTGTGGGTTTGGTAGGTTTCTCTAGGTGGCCGCCGAGCACTGGGCCAAAAACCCAAGTGACCTCCCTTGCAAAACCAGGTCGTTTTGAGTCAGGCAATTTTCATGTCGCCTCACTACGTTGTGGGCCCTTGCCTGTCGCGGGTACTTGGGCCTCCCACACGAGTGAGGCACCGTTTTTATCGGGAGACCCGGGGGAACGCTGGGTGGTAGGAAATTTGTGTCAGCCCTGTGATGCCACAACTTTCCCACACAAAAATGTGTGAAAAAGGTGATTTTTTCAGCTAAATTTGAGGTTTGCAGGGCATTCTGGGTAAGGAAACGTTGGGGGATCCATGCAAGCCATACCTCCCTGGAATCCCCCGGGTGTCTAGTTTTCTGAAATGTGTGGGTTTGGTAGGTTTCCCTAGGTGCCCGCCGAGAACTGGGCCAAAAACCCAAGTGACCCCCTTGCAAAACCAGGTTGTTTTGAGATAGGCAATTTTCATGTCGCCTCACTACGTTGTGGGCCCTTGCCTGTCGCGGGTACCTGGGCCTCCCACACGAGTGAGGCACCGTTTTTATCGAAAACCCGGGGGAACGCTGGGTGGTGGGGAATTTGTGTCAGCCCGGTGATGCCACAACTTTCCCACACAAAAATGTGTGAAAATGGTGATTTATTTCAGCTAAATTTGACGTTTGCAGGGCATTCTGGGTAAGGAAACTTTGGGAGATCCACGCAAGCCATACCTCCCTGGAATCCCCCGGGTGTCTAGTTTTCAGAAATGTGTGGGTTTGGTAGGTTTCCCTAGGTGGCCGCCGAGCACTGGGCCAAAAACCCAAGTGACCCCCCTTGCAAAACCAGGTCGTTTTGAGATAGGCAATTTTCATGTCGCCTCACTACGTTGCGGGCCCTTGCCTGTCGAGGGTACTTGGGCCTCCCACACGAGTGAGGCACCGTTTTTATCGGGAGACCCGGGGGAATGCTGGGTGGTAGGAAATTTGTGTCAGCCCTGTGATGCCACAACTTTCCCACAAAAAAACGTGTGAAAAATGTGATTTTTTCAGCTAAATTTGAGGTTTGCAGGGCATTCTGGGTAAGGAAACGTTGGGGGATCCATGCAAGCCATATCTCCCTGGAATCCCCCTGGGGTCTAGTTTTCAGAAATGTGTGGGTTTGGTAGGGTTCCCTAGGTGGCCGCCGAGCACCGGGCCAAAAACCCAAGTGACCCCCCTTGCAAAACCAGGTCGTTTTGAGATAGGCAATTTTCATGTCGCCTCACTACGTTTTGGATCCTTGCCTGTCGCGGGTACTTGGGCCTCCCACACGAGTGAGGCACCGTTTTTATCAGGAGACCCGGGGGAACACTGGTTGGTATGAAATTTGTGTCAGCCCGGTGATGCCACAACTTTCCCACACATAAATGTGTCAAAAAGGGGATTTTTTCAGCTAAATTTGAGGTTTGCAGTGCATTCTGGGTAAGGAAATGTTGGGGGATCCATGCAAGCCATACCTCCCTGGAGTCCCCCGGATGTCTAGTTTTCAGAAATGTGTGGGTTTGGTAGGTTTCCCTAGGTGACCGCCGAGCACTGGGCCAAAAACCCAAGTGACCCCCCTTGCAAAACCAGGTCGTTTTGAGATAGGCAATTTTCATGTCGCCTCACTACGTTGTGGGACCTTGACTGTCGCGGGTACTTGGGCCTCCCACACGAGTGAGGCACCGTTTTTATCAGAAGACCCGGGGGAACGCTGGGTGGTGGGGAATTTGTGTCAGCCCGGTGATGCCACAACTTTCCCACAAAAAAACGTGTGAAAAATGTGATTTTTTCAGCTAAATTTGACATTTGCAGGGCATTCAGGGTAAGGAAACATTGGGAGATCCACGCAAGCCATACCTCCCTGGAGTCCCCCGGGTGTCTAGTTTTCAGAAATCTGTGGGTTTGGTAGGTTTCTCTAGGTGGCCGCCGAGCACTGGGCCAAAAACCCAAGTGACCTCCCTTGCAAAACCAGGTCGTTTTGAGACAGGCAATTTTCATGTCGCCTCACTACGTTGTGGGCCCTTGCCTGTCGCGGGTACTTGGGCCTCCCACACGAGTGAGGCACCGTTTTTATCGGGAGACCCGGGGGAACGCTGGGTGGTAGGAAATTTGTGTCAGCCCTGTGATGCCACAACTTTCCCACACAAAAATGTGTGAAAAAGGTGATTTTTTCAGCTAAATTTGAGGTTTGCAGGGCATTCTGGGTAAGGAAACGTTGGGGGATCCATGCAAGCCATACCTCCCTGGAATCCCCCGGGTGTCTAGTTTTCAGAAATGTGTGGTTTTTGTAGGTTTCCCTAGGTGGCCGCCGAGCACTGGGCCAAAAACCCAAGTGACCCCCCTTGCAAAACCAGGTCGTTTTGAGATAGGCAATTTTCATGTCGCCTCACTACGTTGTGGGACCTTGACTGTCGCGGGTACTTGGGCCTCCCACACGAGTGAGGCACCGTTTTTATCAGAAGACCCGGGGGAACGCTGGGTGGTGGGGAATTTGTGTCAGCCCGGTGATGCCACAACTTTCCCACAAAAAAATGTGTGAAAAAGGTGATTTTTTTCAGCTAAATTTGACATTTGCAGGGCATTCAGGGTAAGGAAACATTGGGAGATCCACGCAAGCCATACCTCCCTGGAGTCCCCCGGGTGTCTAGTTTTCAGAAATGTGTGGGTTTGGTAGGTTTCTCTAGGTGGCCGCCGAGCACTGGGCCAAAAACCCAAGTGACCTCCCTTGCAAAACCAGGTCGTTTTGAGACAGGCAATTTTCATGTCGCCTCACTACGTTGTGGGCCCTTGCCTGTCGCGGGTACTTGGGTCTCCCACACGAGTGAGGCACCGTTTTTATCGGAAGACCCGGCGGAACGCTGGGTGGTAGGAAATTTGTGTCAGCCCTGTGATGCCACAACTTTCCCACACAAAAATGTGTGAAAAAGGTGATTTTTTCAGCTAAATTTGAGGTTTGCAGGGCATTCTGGGTAAGGAAACGTTGGGGGATCCATGCAAGCCATACCTCCCTGGAATCCCCCGGGTGTCTAGTTTTCAGAAATGTGTGGGTTTGGTAGGTTTCCCTAGGTGCCCACCAAGAACTGTGCCAAAAACCCAAGTGACCCCCCTTGCAAAACCAGGTCGTTTTGAGATAGGCAATTTTCATGTCGCCTCACTATGTTTTGGGCCCTTGCCTGTCGCGGGTACTTGGGCCTCCCACACGAGTGAGGCACTGTTTTTATCGGGAGACCCGGGGGAACGCTGGGTGGTAGGAAATTTGTGTCAGCCCAGTGATGCCACAACTATCCCACACAAAAATGTGGGAAAAAGGTGATTTTTTCAGCTAAAATTGAGGTTTACAGGGCATTTTGGGTAAGGAAACTTTGGGGGATCCACGCAAGCCATACCTCCCTGGAATCCCCCGGGTGTCTAGTTTTAAGAAATATGTGGGTTTGGTAGGTTTACCTAGGTGGCTGTCGAGCACCGGGCCAAAAACCCAAGTGACCCCCCTTGCAATACCAGGTCGTTTTGAGATAGGCAATTTTCATGTCGCCTCACTACGTTGTGGGCCCTTGCCTGGCGCGGGTACTTGGGCCTCCCACACGAGTGAGGCACTGTTTTTATCGGAAGACCCGGGGGAATGCTGGGTGGTGGGGAATTTGTGTCAGCCCGGTGATGCCGCAACTTTCCCACACAAAAATGTGTGAAAAAGGTGATTTGTTTTAGCTAAATTCGACGTTTGCAGGGCATTCTGGGTAAAGAAATGTTGGGAGATCCACGCAAGCCATACCTCCCTAGAATCCCCCGGGTGTCTAGTTTTGAGAAATGTGTGGGTTTGGTAGGTTTCCCTAGGTGGCCGCCAAGCACTGGGCCAAAAACCCAAGTGACCCCCCTTGCAAAACCAGGTCGTTTTGAGATAGGCAATTTTCATGTTGCCTCACTACGTTTTGGGCCCTTGCCTGTCGCGGGTACTTGGGCCTCCCACACGAGTGAGGCACTGTTTTTATTGGGAGACCCGGGGGAACGCTGGGTGGTAGGAAATTTGTGTCAGCCCAGTGATGCCACAACTTTCCCACACAAAAATGTGTGAAAAAGGTGATTTTTCAAGCTAAAATTGAGGTTTGCAGGGCATTTTGGGTAAGGAAACGTTGGGGGATCCACGCAAGCCATACCTCCCTGGAATCCCCCGGGTGTCTAGTTTTCAGAAATGTGTGGGTTTGGTAGGTTTCCCTAGGTGCTCGCCAAAGAACTGGGCCAAAAACCCAAGTGACCCCCCTTGCAAAACCAGGTTGTTTTGAGATAGGCAATTTTCATGTCGCCTCACTACGTTGTGGGCCCTTGCCTGTCGAGGGTACTTGGGCCTCCCACACGAGTGAGGCACCGTTTTTATCGGGAGACCCGGGGGAACGCTGGGTGGTAGGAAATTTGTGTCAGCCCTGTGATGCCACAACTTTCCCACAAAAAAATGTGTGAAAAATGTGATTTTTTCAGCTAAATTTGAGGTTTGCAGGGCATTCTGGGTAAGGAAATGTTGGGGGATCCATGCAAGCCATACCTCCCTGGAATTCCCCAGGGGTCTAGTTTTCAGAAATGTGTGGGTTTGGTAGGGTTCCCTAGAAGGCGGCCGAGCACCGGGCCAAAAACCCAAGTGACCCCCCTTGCAAAACCAGGTCGTTTTGAGATAGGCAATTTTCATGTCGCCTCACTACGTTTTGGGCCCTTGCCTC
Organism: Triturus cristatus; assembly: GCF_964204655.1. Lineage (NCBI taxonomy): Eukaryota > Metazoa > Chordata > Amphibia > Caudata > Salamandridae > Triturus > Triturus cristatus. The sequence goes on along the minus strand of NC_140591.1, from coordinate 1,171,331,807 downwards.
TCGCGGGTACTTGGGCCTCCCACACGAGTGAAGCACTGTTTTTATCGGGAGACCCGGGGGAACACTGGGTGGTAGGAAATTTGTGTCAGCCCAGTGATGCCACAACTATCCCACACAAAAATGTGTGAAAAAGGTGATTTTTTCAGCTAAAATTGAGGTTTGCAGGGCATTTTGGGTAAGGAAACGTTGGGGGATCCACGCAAGCCATACCTCCCTGGAATCCCCCGGGTGTCTAGTTTTAAGAAATATGTTGGTTTAGTAGGTTTACCTAGGTGGCCGTCGAGCACCGGGCCAAAAACCCAAGTGACCCCCCTTGCAATACCAGGTCGTTTTGAGATAGGCAATTTTCATGTCGCCTCACTATGTTGTGGGCCCTTGCCTGTCGCGGGTACTTGGGCCTCCCACACGAGTGAGGAACCGTTTTTATCGGAAGACCCGGGGGAATGCTGGGTGGTGGGGAATTTGTGTCAGCCCGGTGATGCCGCAACTTTCCCACAAAAAAATGTGTGAAAAAGGTGATTTTTTTTAGCTAAATTCGACGTTTGCAGGGCATTCTGGGTAAAGAAATGTTGGGAGATCCACGCAAGCCATACCTCCCTAGAATCCCCCGGGTGTCTAGTTTTGAGAAATGTGTGGGTTTGGTAGGTTTCCCTAGGTGGCCGCCGAGCACTGGGCCAAAAACCCAAGTGACCCCCCTTGCAAAACGAGGTCGTTTTGAGATAGGCAATTTTCATGTTGCCTCACTACGTTTTGGGCCCTTGCCTGTCGCGGGTACTTGGGCCTCCCACACGAGTGAGGCACTGTTTTTATTGGGAGACCCGGGGGAACGCTGGGTGGTAGGAAATTTGTGTCAGCCCAGTGATGCCACAACTTTCCCACACAAAAATGTGTGAAAAAGGTGATTTTTTCACCTAAAATTGAGCTTTGCAGGGCATTTTGGGTAAGGAAACTTTGGGGATCCATGCAAGCCATACCTCCCTGGAATCCCCCGGGTGTCTAGTTTTCAGAAATGTGTGGGTTTGGTTGGTTTCCCTTGGTGGCCGCCGAGCACCGGGCCAAAAACCCAAGTGACCGCCCTTGCAATACCAGGTCGTTTTGAGATAGGCAATTTTCATGTCGCCTCACTACGTTGTGGGCCCTTGCCTGTCGCGGGTACTTGGGCCTCCCACACGAGTGAGGCACCGTTTTTATCGGAAGACCCGGGGGAATGCTGGGTGGTGGGGAATTTGTGTCAGCCCGGTGATGCCACAACTTTCCCACACAAAAATGTGTGAAAAAGGTGATTTTTTCAGCTAAATTTGAGGTTTGCAGGGCATTCTGGGTAAGGAAACGTTGGGGGATCCATGCAAGCCATACCGCCCTGGAATCCCCCTGGGGTCTAGTTTTCAGAAATGTGTGGGTTTGGTAGGGTTCCCTAGGTGGCCGCCGAGCACCGGGCCAAAAACCCAAGTGACCCCCCTTGCAAAACCAGGTCGTTTTGAGATAGGCAATTTTCATGTCGCCTCACTACGTTTTGGACCCTTGCCTGTCGCGGGTACTTGGGCCTCCCACACGAGTGAGGCACCGTTTTTATCGGGAGACCCGGGGGAACGCTGGTTGGTAGGAAATTTGTGTCAGCCCGGTGATGCCACAACTTTCCCACACAAAAATGTGTGAAAAAGGTGATTTGTTCAGCTAAAATTGAGGTTTGCAGGGCTTTCTGGGTAAGGAAACGTTGGGGGATCCACGCAAGCCATACCTCCCTGGAATCCCCCGGGTGTCTAGTTTTCAGAAATGTGTGGGTTTGGTAGGTTTACCTAGGTGGCCGCCGAGCACCGGGCAGAAAACCCAAGTGACCCCCCTTGCAAAACGAGGTCGTTTTGAGATAGGCAATTTTCATGTCGCCTCACTACGTTTTGGGCCCTTGCCTGTCACGGGTACTTGGGCCTCCCACACGAGTGAGGCACCATTTTTATCGGGAGACCCGGGAGAACGCTGGGTGGTAGGAAATTTGTGTCAGCCCAGTGATGCCACAACTTTCCCACACAAAAATGTGTGAAAAAGGTGATTTTTTCAGCTAAAATTGAGGTTTGCAGGGCATTTTGGGTAAGGAAACGTTGGGGGATCCACGCAAGCCATACCTCCCTGGAATCCCCCGGGTGTCTAGTTTTCAGAAATGTGTGGGTTTGGTAGGTTTCCCTAGGTGGCCGCCGAGCACTGGGCCAAAAACCCAAGTGACCCCCCTTGCAAAACGAGGTCGTTTTGAGATAGGCAATTTTCATGTTGCCTCACTACGTTGTGGGCCCTTGCCTGTCGCAGGTACTTGGGCCTCCCACACGAGTGAGGCACCATTTTTATCGGAAGACCCGGGGGAATGCTGGGTGGTGGGGAATTTGTGTCAGCCCGGTGATGCCACAACTTTCCCACACAAAAATGTGTGAAAAAGGTGATTTTTTTAGCTAAATTCAACGTTTGCAGGGCATTCTGGGTAAGGAAACGTTGGGAGATCCACGCAAGCCATACCTCCCTGGAATCCCCCGGGTGTCTAGTTTTGAGAAATGTTTGGGTTTTGTAGGTTTCCCAAGGTGGCCGCCGAGCACTGGGCCAAAAACCCAAGTGACCCCCCTTACAAAACGAGGTCGTTTTGAGATAGGCAATTTTCATGTCGCCTCACTACGTTTTGGGCCCTTGCCTGTCGCGGGTACTTGGGCCTCCCACACGAGTGAGGCACCGTTTTTATCGGAAGACCCGGGGGAATGCTGGGTGGTGGGGAATTTGTGTCAGCCCTGTGATGCCACAACTTTCCCACAAAAAAACGTGTGAAAAATGTAATTTTTTCAGCTAAATTTGAGGTTTGCAGGGCATTCTGGGTAAGGAAACGTTGGGGGATCCATGCAAGCCATATCTCCCTGGAATCCCCCTGGGGTCTAATTTTCAGAAATGTGTGGGTTTGGTAGGGTTCCCTAGGTGGCCGCCGAGCACCGGGCCAAAAACCCAAGTGACCCCCCTTGCAAAACCTGGCCGTTTTGAGATAGGCAATTTTCATGTCGCCTCACTACGTTTTGGATCCTTGCCTGTCGCGGGTACTTGGGCCTCCCACACGAGTGAGGCACCGTTTTTATCAGGAGACCCGGGGGAACACTGGTTGGTATGAAATTTGTGTCAGCCCGGTGATGCCACAACTTTCCCACACATAAATGTGTCAAAAAGGTGGTTTTTTCAGCTAAATTTGAGGTTTGCAGGGCATTCTGGGTAAGGAAACGTTGGGGGATCCATGCAAGCCATACCTCCCTGGAATCCCCCGGGTGTCTAGTTTTCAGAAATGTGTGGTTTTTGTAGGTTTCCCTAGGTGGCCGCCGAGCACTGGGCCAAAAACCCAAGTGACCCCCCTTGCAAAACCAGGTCGTTTTGAGATAGGCAATTTTCATGTCGCCTCACTACGTTGTGGGACCTTGACTGTCGCGGGTACTTGGGCCTCCCACACGAGTGAGGCACCGTTTTTATCAGAAGACCCGGGGGAACGCTGGGTGGTGGGGAATTTGTGTCAGCCCGGTGATGCCACAACTTTCCCACAAAAAAATGTGTGAAAAAGGTGATTTTTTTCAGCTAAATTTGACATTTGCAGGGCATTCAGGGTAAGGAAACATTGGGAGATCCACGCAAGCCATACCTCCCTGGAGTCCCCCGGGTGTCTAGTTTTCAGAAATGTGTGGGTTTGGTAGGTTTCTCTAGGTGGCCGCCGAGCACTGGGCCAAAAACCCAAGTGACCTCCCTTGCAAAACCAGGTCGTTTTGAGACAGGCAATTTTCATGTCGCCTCACTACGTTGTGGGCCCTTGCCTGTCGCGGGTACTTGGGCCTCCCACACGAGTGAGGCACCGTTTTTATTGGGAGACCCGGCGGAACGCTGGGTGGTAGGAAATTTGTGTCAGCCCTGTGATGCCACAACTTTCCCACACAAAAATGTGTGAAAAAGGTGATTTTTTCAGCTAAATTTGAGGTTTGCAGGGCATTCTGGGTAAGGAAACGTTGGGGGATCCATGCAAGCCATACCTCCCTGGAATCCCCCGGGTGTCTAGTTTTCAGAAATGTGTGGGTTTGGTAGGTTTCCCTAGGTGCCCGCCAAGAACTGGGCCAAAAACCCAAGTGACCCCCCTTGCAAAACCAGGTTGTTTTGAGATAGGCAATTTTCATGTCGCCTCACTATGTTTTGGGCCCTTGCCTGTCGCGGGTACTTGGGCCTCCCACACGAGTGAGGCACTGTTTTTATCAGGAGACCCGGGGGAACGCTGGGTGGTAGGAAATTTGTGTCAGCCCAGTGATGCCACAACTATCCCACACAAAAATGTGGGAAAAAGGTGATTTTTTCAGCTAAAATTGAGGTTTACAGGGCATTTTGGGTAAGGAAACTTTGGGGGATCCACGCAAGCCATACCTCCCTGGAATCCCCCGGGTGTCTAGTTTTAAGAAATATGTGGGTTTGGTAGGTTTACCTAGGTGGCTGTCGAGCACCGGGCCAAAAACCCAAGTGACCCCCCTTGCAATACCAGGTCGTTTTGAGATAGGCAATTTTCATGTCGCCTCACTACGTTGTGGGCCCTTGCCTGGCGCGGGTACTTGGGCCTCCCACACGAGTGAGGCACTGTTTTTATCGGAAGACCCGGGGGAATGCTGGGTGGTGGGGAATTTGTGTCAGCCCGGTGATGCCGCAACTTTCCCACACACAAATGTGTGAAAAAGGTGATTTGTTTTAGCTAAATTCGACGTTTGCAGGGCATTCTGGGTAAAGAAATGTTGGGAGATCCACGCAAGCCATACCTCCCTAGAATCCCCCGGGTGTCTAGTTTTGAGAAATGTGTGGGTTTGGTAGGTTTCCCTAGGTGGCCGCCGAGCACTGGGCCAAAAACCCAAGTGACCCCCCTTGCAAAACCAGGTCGTTTTGAGATAGGCAATTTTCATGTTGCCTCACTACGTTTTGGGCCCTTGCCTGTCGCGGGTACTTGGGCCTCCCACACGAGAGAGGCACTGTTTTTATTGGGAGACCCGGGGGAACGCTGGGTGGTAGGAAATTTGTGTCAGCCCAGTGATGCCACAACTTTCCCACACAAAAATGTGTGAAAAAGGTGATTTTTCAAGCTAAAATTGAGGTTTGCAGGGCATTTTGGGTAAGGAAACGTTGGGGGATCCACGCAAGCCATACCTCCCTGGAATCCCCCGGGTGTCTAGTTTTCAGAAATGTGTGGGTTTGGTAGGTTTCCCTAGGTGCCCGCCAAGAACTGGGCCAAAAACCCAAGTGACCCCCCTTGCAAAACCAGGTCGTTTTGAGATAGGCAATTTTCATGTCGCCTCACTACGTTGTGGGCCCTTGCCTGTCGAGGGTACTTGGGCCTCCCACACGAGTGAGGCACCGTTTTTATCGGGAGACCCGGGGGAACGCTGGGTGGTAGGAAATTTGTGTCAGCCCTGTGATGCCACAACTTTCCCACAAAAAAATGTGTGAAAAATGTGATTTTTTCAGCTAAATTTGAGGTTTGCAGGGCATTCTGGGTAAGGAAACGTTGGGGGATCCATGCAAGCCATACCTCCCTGGAATTCCCCAGGGGTCTAGTTTTCAGAAATGTGTGGGTTTGGTAGGGTTCCCTAGAAGGCGGCCGAGCACCGGGCCAAAAACCCAAGTGACCCCCCTTGCAAAACCAGGTCGTTTTGAGATAGGCAATTTTCATGTCGCCTCACTACGTTTTGGGCCCTTGCCTCTCGCGGGTACTTGGGCCTCCCACACGAGTGAGGCACTGTTTTTATCGGGAGACCCGGGGGAACACTGGGTGGTAGGAAATTTGTGTCAGCCCAGTGATGCCACAACTATCCCACACAAAAATGTGTGAAAAAGGTGATTTTTTCAGCTAAAATTGAGGTTTGCAGGGCATTTTGGGTAAGGAAACGTTGGGGGATCCACGCAAGCCATACCTCCCTGGAATCCCCCGGGTGTCTAGTTTTAAGAAATATGTTGGTTTAGTAGGTTTACCTAGGTGGCCGTCGAGCACCGGGCCAAAAACCCAAGTGACCCCCCTTGCAATACCAGGTCGTTTTGAGATAGGCAATTTTCATGTTGCCTCACTATGTTGTGGGCCCTTGCCTGTCGCGGGTACTTGGGCCTCCCACACGAGTGAGGAACCGTTTTTATCGGAAGACCCGGGGGAATGCTGGGTGGTGGGGAATTTGTGTCAGCCCTGTGATGCCACAACTTTCCCACAAAAAAACGTGTGAAAAATGTGATTTTTTCAGCTAAATTTGAGGTTTGCAGGGCATTCTGGGTAAGGAAACGTTGGGGGATCCATGCAAGCCATATCTCCCTGGAATCCCCCTGGAGTCTAGTTTTCAGAAATGTGTGGGTTTGGTAGGGTTCCCTAGGTGGCCGCCGAGCACCGGGCCAAAAACCCAAGTGACCCCCCTTGCAAAACCAGGTCGTTTTGAGATAGGCAATTTTCATGTCGCCTCACTACGTTTTGGATCCTTGCCTGTCGCGGGTACTTGGGCCTCCCACACGAGTGAGGCACCGTTTTTATCAGGAGACCCGGGGGAACACTGGTTGGTATGAAATTTGTGTCAGCCCGGTGATGCCACAACTTTCCCACACATAAATGTGTCAAAAAGGGGATTTTTTCAGCTAAATTTGAGGTTTGCAGTGCATTCTGGGTAAGGAAATGTTGGGGGATCCACGCAAGCCATACCTCCCTGGAGTCCCCCGGATGTCTAGTTTTCAGAAATGTGTGGGTTTGGTAGGTTTCCCTAGGTGACCGCCGAGCACTGGGCCAAAAACCCAAGTGACCCCCCTTGCAAAACCAGGTCGTTTTGAGATAGGCAATTTTCATGTCGCCTCACTACGTTGTGGGACCTTGACTGTCGCGGGTACTTGGGCCTCCCACACGAGTGAGGCACCGTTTTTATCAGAAGACCCGGGGGAACGCTGGGTGGTGGGGAATTTGTGTCAGCCCGGTGATGCCACAACTTTCCCACAAAAAAACGTGTGAAAAATGTGATTTTTTCAGCTAAATTTGACATTTGCAGGGCATTCAGGGTAAGGAAACATTGGGAGATCCACGCAAGCCATACCTCCCTGGAGTCCCCCGGGTGTCTAGTTTTCAGAAATCTGTGGGTTTGGTAGGTTTCTCTAGGTGGCCGCCGAGCACTGGGCCAAAAACCCAAGTGACCTCCCTTGCAAAACCAGGTCGTTTTGAGACAGGCAATTTTCATGTCGCCTCACTACGTTGTGGGCCCTTGCCTGTCGCGGGTACTTGGGCCTCCCACACGAGTGAGGCACCGTTTTTATCGGGAGACCCGGGGGAACGCTGGGTGGTAGGAAATTTGTGTCAGCCCTGTGATGCCACAACTTTCCCACACAGTGGCGTTGCGTCCATTGGGGGCGTTGGGGCGTAGCCCCCCCACCCGTAGCTCCCTCGGCGTTTCTAAACTTAAGTAAACTGAATCAGTTTACTTAAGTTCAAAGACGCCGGAGGGAGAACCAACTGACAATCATGTCAGTCAGCATGACGTCGGACCGCCCACCCCCTTCAGAGTCTGAAGGGGGTGGGCAGTCCAGCGTCATGTTGACTGACATGATTGTCAGAACAGGGGCAACGTCGCAACAGGCAGCATTACAAGTGCGCATGAGTGGGGAAGGTGAGCGAATTTTCACCCGTGCCCAGTCATGCGCACTTGTGTTTGCAACGGCTTGCGCATGCCCATTAGGAGCCCCTCGGTCTCCTAATGGGCAGGCGGCGGGCGTAGCGTAAGCTGTGCCGTCAGCCAATCCTGGCGCTGCTGGCAGCGCCATGATTGGCTGAGAGGGGTTGGCAGGCCCCTCCAGTGTCGTTCGTGAAGGCGCCCAGGGGAGCAGAGATCTGAGAGGTGGCGTGGACCCGGACCGGCTGTGAGGTTAAGGTAAGTTTGTTATTTCAATTCATTCCCCCCCCCGTGCGCGACCCCCCCCCCCCCCCCGACTGCGTGAGAGTGCCCCTCTCAGTCTCACGATAAAACTAGCCGTCTGAAAGGTGCCTGATGATTTTATTTTGGCGCTGAAAGCCAATGTGTTTTCCTTCTCCCCTGGCTATATAACGTCCCAAGATGACGCGCTGTGGACGGTCACGGTAATCACTGTCAGCGCGCTCAGGCATGGTACACTGCGTCTAATGTGTTTGTGTGACAGCGAGCTCAGGACGGTTACAATGCTTCTAATGTGTATGTCTCAGGCAGGCAGCTACACTGGTTCTAATGTGTATGTCTCAGGTAGGTTACACTGCATCTAATGAGTATTTGAGACCGCGCGCTCAGGCAGGTTACACTGCTCCGAATGAGTATTTGAGACCGCACGCTCAGGCAGGTTATGCTGCTTGCTTCTAGTGTATTTGAGACCGCATGCTCAGGCAGGTTATGCTGCTTCTCGTGTATTTGAGGCAGCGCACTCAGGCAGGTTATGCTGCTGCTTCTCGTGTATTTGAGGCAACGCACTCAGGCAGGTTATGATGCTTCTAATGTGTATGTGTGACAGCAAGCTTAGGATGGTTACACTGCTTCTAATCTAATGTGTGTTTGAGGCAGCGCACTCAGGCAGGTTACGCTGCTTCTAATGTGTATGTGTGACAGCGCACTCAGGCATGTAACTCTGCTTCTAATGTGTGTTTGAGACAGCGCACTCAGGCAGGTTTCACTGCTCCCAGTTGTCAGAGAGCCCGGCACCCGACACAGCACAGGCCTTTTCCATCGGGGCACATTCCAAGAGGTCAACCCACCCTGATATTTACAATGCAGACCCGCTCCCTTCACCAGGATCCAATGGTACCTGACTGCTCACGTGTGTAAAGAACTGCAAATTCATCATTACAAGTAGCCTTGGTTTGGAAAGTACCAGTGAGTTTGTTTATGAAGAGTTCGCCGTGTATAGCGCCTCCTGCAGAGACCTGCTGGTGCACCGCTGCTTGTTGTGACATGTTGCAGTTTTGTACCTGTGGAGACCTTCTTCCCAGTGTGAAGCGTGCCAGGTCCATGGCAATCAGGAAACCAGATCACTGATGCAAACTTCTTCACTGCTCTGCAGCGATGCGAGTGGAGCTACTGACGGGTAAAAGGGCTTCAGGGCGCAGGCTCACACAACAGCTGTGGCAATTCGCGCACTTGTGCATAAGAAGCTGCTTGTTTACTTAGCGTGTGGATTTGTAGTGCCTAAAAGCACAAGGCCAAGACCTGAGTGGATAAGCTGAACCGCTCCTATCTGCGCGGAGACGGGGTTCCCTGCGGCACACCAGTGTTTATTTGTATGGGCAGCAGCCTTCTGGCGCTGTGGATCAAGGAATAGACCATTATTTCTTTGAAGCCGTGGAATGTGCTGTGACATCACCGTCTGTCGCAGGCCTGTGTTTGGTTGTCTTGTCTCTCGCTTCAAGGCCAAGGCTGTGCTTGGACTTGCCTTCACCTCCAGACTCATGAGTCAGGGATTCACACACTATTCCTATTCCTTCCACAGGGCACTCATGGATTACACCTCCTCCAACGTGCTTCAAGAGCTAGACTTAATTTCCCATATAAATGCAGGTCGGTACCCGAAGATCAAATATATATAAACGTCCGTCATTGCTATATAAACGTCAGTGTAAGATCTACACATTTGTTGTTTTCTGTTGAGAGAAATACTCATATGACATCTTTGATAATGCTGTTTGGAAATAAAAGTGTAACATAAACGAATAATCTTAGTGCCCCATTCCACCAGCCTTCCATTCCGAAGACAAACCCGTTTTGCTCCCCAGTGTTTAACTGACTTTGCCAACTGATGGCTGCCTTTTATTTGTGAGGGTACCCTTTATATTGGCACAAAGGAACCAGCCTCGTGTTATTTTACCTTCTAGGATCTAAAACGTCCGCAACATTATTAAGCCCTCAATTATTCTAACTCGGTTGTAAATTGTATAAAATCTACTTCAAATCCCACCCAAATCTAACTACTTACATATTTATTGCATACTGGGGTAGAAACTCTAGTTATAGTTAATGGAAAAAACAAATGCTTGATTGACCTAATACTGTTAGGCAATTTACCCAGAAGGGTAGGGTATAAAGCAGTGGTGTAGCCATGCTTTCTCATCAGGGGGTACTAGGACGAGTTTCCAGATGGCCTAATGTCACTGTCATACCACTTTCCCAGTCCAAACCTACGCTACGCTTTCCCAGTCCAAACCTAAGCTACGCTCGCTCGCCTCAGTGCAGTACCACGATAACTTTCCGCCCCACCACTTTCAAATGTCACCAGCCGCCACTGTTCCCACACAAAAATGTGTGAAAAAGTTGATTTTTTCAGCTAAATTTGAGGTTTGCATGGCATTCTGGGTAAGGAAACGTTGGGGGATCCATGCAAGCCATACCTCCCTGGAATCCCCCGGGTGTCTAGTTTTCAGAAATGTGTGGTTTTTGTAGGTTTCCCTAGGTGGCCGCCGAGCACTGGGCCAAAAACCCAAGTGACCCCCCTTGCAAAACCAGGTCGTTTTGAGATAGGCAATTTTCATGTCGCCTCACTACGTTGTGGGACCTTGACTGTCGCGGGTACTTGGGCCTCCCACACGAGTGAGGCACCGTTTTTATCAGAAGACCCGGGGGAACGCTGGGTGGTGGGGAATTTGTGTCAGCCCGGTGATGCCACAACTTTCCCACAAAAAAATGTGTGAAAAAGGTGATTTTTTTCAGCTAAATTTGACATTTGCAGGGCATTCAGGGTAAGGAAACATTGGGAGATCCACGCAAGCCATACCTCCCTGGAGTCCCCCGGGTGTCTAGTTTTCAGAAATGTGTGGGTTTGGTAGGTTTCTCTAGGTGGCCGCCGAGCACTGGGCCAAAAACCCAAGTGACCTCCCTTGCAAAACCAGGTCGTTTTGAGACAGGCAATTTTCATGTCGCCTCACTACGTTGTGGGCCCTTGCCTGTCGCGGGTACTTGGGCCTCCCACACGAGTGAGGCACCGTTTTTATCGGGAGACCCGGCGGAACGCTGGGTGGTAGGAAATTTGTGTCAGCCCTGTGATGCCACAACTTTCCCACACAAAAATGTGTGAAAAAGGGGATTTTTTCAGCTAAATTTGAGGTTTGCAGGGCATTCTGGGTAGGGAAACGTTGGGGGATCCATGCAAGCCATACCTCCCTGGAATCCCCCGGGTGTCTAGTTATCAGAAATGTGTGGGTTTGGTAGGTGTCCCTAGGTGCCCGCCAAGAACTGGGCCAAAAACCCAAGTGACCCCCCTTGCAAAACCAGGTCGTTTTGAGATAGGCAATTTTCATGTCGCCTCACTATGTTTTGGGCCCTTGCCTGTCGCGGGTACTTGGGCCTCCCACACGAGTGAGGCACTGTTTTTATCGGGAGACCCAGGGGAACGCTGGGTGGTAGGAAATTTGTGTCAGCCCAGTGATGCCACAACTATCCCCCACAAAAATGTGGGAAAAAGGTGATTTTTTCAGCTAAAATTGAGGTTTACAGGGCATTTTGGGTAAGGAAACTTTGGGGGATCCACGCAAGCCATACCTCCCTGGAATCCCCCGGGTGTCTAGTTTTAAGAAATATGTGGGTTTGGTAGGTTTACCTAGGTGGCTGTCGAGCACCGGGCCAAAAACCCAAGTGACCCCCCTTGCAATACCAGGTCGTTTTGAGATAGGCAATTTTCATGTCGCCTCACTACGTTGTGGGCCCTTGCCTGGCGCGGGTACTTGGGCCTCCCACACGAGTGAGGCACTGTTTTTATCGGAAGACCCGGGGGAATGCTGGGTGGTGGGGAATTTGTGTCAGCCCGGTGATGCCGCAACTTTCCCACACAAAAATGTGTGAAAAAGGTGATTTGTTTTAGCTAAATTCGACGTTTGCAGGGCATTCTGGGTAAAGAAATGTTGGGAGATCCACGCAAGCCATACCTCCCTAGAATCCCCCGGGTGTCTAGTTTTGAGAAATGTGTGGGTTTGGTAGGTTTCCCTAGGTGGCCGCCGAGCACTGGGCCAAAAACCCAAGTGACCCCCCTTGCAAAACCAGGTCGTTTTGAGATAGGCAATTTTCATGTTGCCTCACTACGTTTTGGGCCCTTGCCTGTCGCGGGTACTTGGGCCTCCCACACGAGAGAGGCACTGTTTTTATTGGGAGACCCGGGGGAACGCTGGGTGGTAGGAAATTTGTGTCAGCCCAGTGATGCCACAACTTTCCCACACAAAAATGTGTGAAAAAGGTGATTTTTCAAGCTAAAATTGAGGTTTGCAGGGCATTTTGGGTAAGGAAACGTTGGGGGATCCACGCAAGCCATACCTCCCTGGAATCCCCCGGGTGTCTAGTTTTCAGAAATGTGTGGGTTTGGTAGGTTTCCCTAGGTGCCCGCCAAGAACTGGGCCAAAAACCCAAGTGACCCCCCTTGCAAAACCAGGTCGTTTTGAGATAGGCAATTTTCATGTCGCCTCACTACGTTGTGGGCCCTTGCCTGTCGAGGGTACTTGGGCCTCCCACACGAGTGAGGCACCGTTTTTATCGGGAGACCCGGGGGAACGCTGGGTGGTAGGAAATTTGTGTCAGCCCTGTGATGCCACAACTTTCCCACAAAAAAATGTGTGAAAAATGTGATTTTTTCAGCTAAATTTGAGGTTTGCAGGGCATTCTGGGTAAGGAAACGTTGGGGGATCCATGCAAGCCATACCTCCCTGGAATTCCCCAGGGGTCTAGTTTTCAGAAATGTGTGGGTTTGGTAGGGTTCCCTAGAAGGCGGCCGAGCACCGGGCCAAAAACCCAAGTGACCCCCCTTGCAAAACCAGGTCGTTTTGAGATAGGCAATTTTCATGTCGCCTCACTACGTTTTGGGCCCTTGCCTCTCGCGGGTACTTGGGCCTCCCACACGAGTGAGGCACTGTTTTTATCGGGAGACCCGGGGGAACACTGGGTGGTAGGAAATTTGTGTCAGCCCAGTGATGCCACAACTATCCCACACAAAAATGTGTGAAAAAGGTGATTTTTTCAGCTAAAATTGAGGTTTGCAGGGCATTTTGGGTAAGGAAACGTTGGGGGATCCACGCAAGCCATACCTCCCTGGAATCCCCCGGGTGTCTAGTTTTAAGAAATATGTTGGTTTAGTAGGTTTACCTAGGTGGCCGTCGAGCACCGGGCCAAAACCCAAGTGACCCCCCTTGCAATACCAGGTCGTTTTGAGATAGGCAATTTTCATGTCGCCTCACTATGTTGTGGGCCCTTGCCTGTCGCGGGTACTTGGGCCTCCCACACGAGTGAGGAACCGTTTTTATCGGAAGACCCGGGGGAATGCTGGGTGGTGGGGAATTTGTGTCAGCCCTGTGATGCCACAACTTTCCCACAAAAAAACGTGTGAAAAATGTGATTTTTTCAGCTAAATTTGAGGTTTGCAGGGCATTCTGGGTAAGGAAACGTTGGGGGATCCATGCAAGCCATATCTCCCTGGAATCCCCCTGGGGTCTAGTTTTCAGAAATGTGTGGGTTTGGTAGGGTTCCCTAGGCGGCCGCCGAGCACCGGGCCAAAAACCCAAGTGACCCCCCTTGCAAAACCAGGTCGTTTTGAGATAGGCAATTTTCATGTCGCCTCACTACGTTTTGGATCCTTGCCTGTCGCGGGTACTTGGGCCTCCCACACGAGTGAGGCACCGTTTTTATCAGGAGACCCGGGGGAACACTGGTTGGTATGAAATTTGTGTCAGCCCGGTGATGCCACAACTTTCCCACACATAAATGTGTCAAAAAGGGGATTTTTTCAGCTAAATTTGAGGTTTGCAGTGCATTCTGGGTAAGGAAATGTTGGGGGATCCACGCAAGCCATACCTCCCTGGAGTCCCCCGGATGTCTAGTTTTCAGAAATGTGTGGGTTTGGTAGGTTTCCCTAGGTGACCGCCGAGCACTGGGCCAAAAACCCAAGTGACCCCCCTTGCAAAACCAGGTCGTTTTTATCAGAAGACCCGGGGGAACGCTGGGTGGTGGGGAATTTGTGTCAGCCCGGTGATGCCACAACTTTCCCACAAAAAAACGTGTGAAAAATGTGATTTTTTCAGCTAAATTTGACATTTGCAGGGCATTCAGGGTAAGGAAACATTGGGAGATCCACGCAAGCCATACCTCCCTGGAGTCCCCCGGGTGTCTAGTTTTCAGAAATCTGTGGGTTTGGTAGGTTTCTCTAGGTGGCCGCCGAGCACTGGGCCAAAAACCCAAGTGACCTCCCTTGCAAAACCAGGTCGTTTTGAGACAGGCAATTTTCATGTCGCCTCACTACGTTGTGGGCCCTTGCCTGTCGCGGGTACTTGGGCCTCCCACACGAGTGAGGCACCGTTTTTATCGGGAGACCCGGGGGAACGCTGGGTGGTAGGAAATTTGTGTCAGCCCTGTGATGCCACAACTTTCCCACACAAAAATGTGTGAAAAAGTTGATTTTTTCAGCTAAATTTGAGGTTTGCATGGCATTCTGGGTAAGGAAACGTTGGGGGATCCATGCAAGCCATACCTCCCTGGAATCCCCCGGGTGTCTAGTTTTCAGAAATGTGTGGTTTTTGTAGGTTTCCCTAGGTGGCCGCCGAGCACTGGGCCAAAAACCCAAGTGACCCCCCTTGCAAAACCAGGTCGTTTTGAGATAGGCAATTTTCATGTCGCCTCACTACGTTGTGGGACCTTGACTGTCGCGGGTACTTGGGCCTCCCACACGAGTGAGGCACCGTTTTTATCAGAAGACCCGGGGGAACGCTGGGTGGTGGGGAATTTGTGTCAGCCCGGTGATGCCACAACTTTCCCACAAAAAAATGTGTGAAAAAGGTGATTTTTTTCAGCTAAATTTGACATTTGCAGGGCATTCAGGGTAAGGAAACATTGGGAGATCCACGCAAGCCATACCTCCCTGGAGTCCCCCGGGTGTCTAGTTTTCAGAAATGTGTGGGTTTGGTAGGTTTCTCTAGGTGGCCGCCGAGCACTGGGCCAAAAACCCAAGTGACCTCCCTTGCAAAACCAGGTCGTTTTGAGACAGGCAATTTTCATGTCGCCTCACTACGTTGTGGGCCCTTGCCTGTCGCGGGTCCTTGGGCCTCCCACACGAGTGAGGCACCGTTTTTATCGGGAGACCCGGCGGAACGCTGGGTGGTAGGAAATTTGTGTCAGCCCTGTGATGCCACAACTTTCCCACACAAAAATGTGTGAAAAAGGGGATTTTTTCAGCTAAATTTGAGGTTTGCAGGGCATTCTGGGTAGGGAAACGTTGGGGGATCCATGCAGGCCATACCTCCCTGGAATCCCCCGGGTGTCTAGTTATCAGAAATGTGTGGGTTTGGTAGGTTTCCCTAGGTGCCCGCCAAGAACTGGGCCAAAAACCCAAGTGACCCCCCTTGCAAAACCAGGTCGTTTTGAGATAGGCAATTTTCATGTCGCCTCACTATGTTTTGGGCCCTTGCCTGTCGCGGGTACTTGGGCCTCCCACACGAGTGAGGCACTGTTTTTATCGGGAGACCCAGGGGAACGCTGGGTGGTAGGAAATTTGTGTCAGCCCAGTGATGCCACAACTATCCCACACAAAAATGTGGGAAAAAGGTGATTTTTTCAGCTAAAATTGAGGTTTACAGGGCATTTTGGGTAAGGAAACTTTGGGGGATCCACGCAAGCTATACCTCCCTGGAATCCCCCGGGTGTCTAGTTTTAAGAAATATGTGGGTTTGGTAGGTTTACCTAGGTGGCTGTCGAGCACCGGGCCAAAAACCCAAGTGACCCCCCTTGCAATACCAGGTCGTTTTGAGATAGGCAATTTTCATGTCGCCTCACTACGTTGTGGGCCCTTGCCTGGCGCGGGTACTTGGGCCTCCCACACGAGTGAGGCACTGTTTTTATCGGAAGACCCGGGGGAATGCTGGGTGGTGGGGAATTTGTGTCAGCCCGGTGATGCCGCAACTTTCCCACACAAAAATGTGTGAAAAAGGTGATTTGTTTTAGCTAAATTCGACGTTTGCAGGGCATTCTGGGTAAAGAAATGTTGGGAGATCCACGCAAGCCATACCTCCCTAGAATCCCCCGGGTGTCTAGTTTTGAGAAATGTGTGGGTTTGGTAGGTTTCCCTAGGTGGCCGCCGAGCACTGGGCCAAAAACCCAAGTGACCCCCCTTGCAAAACCAGGTCGTTTTGAGATAGGCAATTTTCATGTTGCCTCACTACGTTTTGGGCCCTTGCCTGTCGCGGGTACTTGGGCCTCCCACACGAGTGAGGCACTGTTTTTATTGGGAGACCCGGGGGAACGCTGGGTGGTAGGAAATTTGTGTCAGCCCAGTGATGCCACAACTTTCCCACACAAAAATGTGTGAAAAAGGTGATTTTTCAAGCTAAAATTGAGGTTTGCAGGGCATTTTGGGTAAGGAAACGTTGGGGGATCCACGCAAGCCATACCTCCCTGGAATCCCCCGGGTGTCTAGTTTTCAGAAATGTGTGGGTTTGGTAGGTTTCCCTAGGTGCCCGCCAAGAACTGGGCCAAAAACCCAAGTGACCCCCCTTGCAAAACCAGGTCGTTTTGAGATAGGCAATTTTCATGTCGCCTCACTACGTTGTGGGCCCTTGCCTGTCGAGGGTACTTGGGCCTCCCACACGAGTGAGGCACCGTTTTTATCGGGAGACCCGGGGGAACGCTGGGTGGTAGGAAATTTGTGTCAGCCCTGTGATGCCACAACTTTCCCACAAAAAAATGTGTGAAAAATGTGATTTTTTCAGCTAAATTTGAGGTTTGCAGGGCATTCTGGGTAAGGAAACGTTGGGGGATCCATGCAAGCCATACCTCCCTGGAATTCCCCAGGGGTCTAGTTTTCAGAAATGTGTGGGTTTGGTAGGGTTCCCTAGAAGGCGGCCGAGCACCGGGCCAAAAACCCAAGTGACCCCCCTTGCAAAACCAGGTCGTTTTGAGATAGGCAATTTTCATGTCGCCTCACTATGTTTTGGGCCCTTGCCTCTCGCGGGTACTTGGGCCTCCCACACGAGTGAGGCACTGTTTTTATCGGGAGACCCGGGGGAACACTGGGTGGTAGGAAATTTGTGTCAGCCCAGTGATGCCACAACTATCCCACACAAAAATGTGTGAAAAAGGTGATTTTTTCAGCTAAAATTGAGGTTTGCAGGGCATTTTGGGTAAGGAAACGTTGGGGGATCCACGCAAGCCATACCTCCCTGGAATCCCCCGGGTGTCTAGTTTTAAGAAATATGTTGGTTTAGTAGGTTTACCTAGGTGGCCGTCGAGCACCGGGCCAAAAACCCAAGTGACCCCCCTTGCAAAACCAGGTCGTTTTGAGATAGGCAATTTTCATGTCGCCTCACTACGTTGTGGGACCTTGACTGTCGCGGGTACTTGGGCCTCCCACACGAGTGAGGCACCGTTTTTATCAGAAGACCCGGGGGAACGCTGGGTGGTGGGGAATTTGTGTCAGCCCGGTGATGCCACAACTTTCCCACAAAAAAATGTGTGAAAAAGGTGATTTTTTTCAGCTAAATTTGACATTTGCAGGGCATTCAGGGTAAGGAAACATTGGGAGATCCACGCAAGCCATACCTCCCTGGAGTCCCCCGGGTGTCTAGTTTTCAGAAATGTGTGGGTTTGGTAGGTTTCTCTAGGTGGCCGCCGAGCACTGGGCCAAAAACCCAAGTGACCTCCCTTGCAAAACCAGGTCGTTTTGAGACAGGCAATTTTCATGTCGCCTCACTACGTTGTGGGCCCTTGCCTGTCGCGGGTACTTGGGCCTCCCACACGAGTGAGGCACCGTTTTTATCGGGAGACCCGGCGGAACGCTGGGTGGTAGGAAATTTGTGTCAGCCCTGTGATGCCACAACTTTCCCACACAAAAATGTGTGAAAAAGGGGATTTTTTCAGCTAAATTTGAGGTTTGCAGGGCATTCTGGGTAGGGAAACGTTGGGGGATCCATGCAAGCCATACCTCCCTGGAATCCCCCGGGTGTCTAGTTATCAGAAATGTGTGGGTTTGGTAGGTTTCCCTAGGTGCCCGCCAAGAACTGGGCCAAAAACCCAAGTGACCCCCCTTGCAAAACCAGGTCGTTTTGAGATAGGCAATTTTCATGTCGCCTCACTATGTTTTGGGCCCTTGCCTGTCGCGGGTACTTGGGCCTCCCACACGAGTGAGGCACTGTTTTTATCGGGAGACCCAGGGGAACGCTGGGTGGTAGGAAATTTGTGTCAGCCCAGTGATGCCACAACTATCCCACACAAAAATGTGGGAAAAAGGTGATTTTTTCAGCTAAAATTGAGGTTTACAGGGCATTTTGGGTAAGGAAACTTTGGGGGATCCACGCAAGCCATACCTCCCTGGAATCCCCCGGGTGTCTAGTTTTAAGAAATATGTGGGTTTGGTAGGTTTACCTAGGTGGCTGTCGAGCACCGGGCCAAAAACCCAAGTGACCCCCCTTGCAATACCAGGTCGTTTTGAGATAGGCAATTTTCATGTCGCCTCACTACGTTGTGGGCCCTTGCCTGGCGCGGGTACTTGGGCCTCCCACACGAGTGAGGCACTGTTTTTATCGGAAGACCCGGGGGAATGCTGGGTGGTGGGGAATTTGTGTCAGCCCGGTGATGCCGCAACTTTCCCACACAAAAATGTGTGAAAAAGGTGATTTGTTTTAGCTAAATTCGACGTTTGCAGGGCATTCTGGGTAAAGAAATGTTGGGAGATCCACGCAAGCCATACCTCCCTAGAATCCCCCGGGTGTCTAGTTTTGAGAAATGTGTGGGTTTGGTAGGTTTCCCTAGGTGGCCGCCGAGCACTGGGCCAAAAACCCAAGTGACCCCCCTTGCAAAACCAGGTCGTTTTGAGATAGGCAATTTTCATGTTGCCTCACTACGTTTTGGGCCCTTGCCTGTCGCGGGTACTTGGGCCTCCCACACGAGAGAGGCACTGTTTTTATTGGGAGACCCGGGGGAACGCTGGGTGGTAGGAAATTTGTGTCAGCCCAGTGATGCCACAACTTTCCCACACAAAAATGTGTGAAAAAGGTGATTTTTCAAGCTAAAATTGAGGTTTGCAGGGCATTTTGGGTAAGGAAACGTTGGGGGATCCACGCAAGCCATACCTCCCTGGAATCCCCCGGGTGTCTAGTTTTCAGAAATGTGTGGGTTTGGTAGGTTTCCCTAGGTGCCCGCCAAGAACTGGGCCAAAAACCCAAGTGACCCCCCTTGCAAAACCAGGTCGTTTTGAGATAGGCAATTTTCATGTCGCCTCACTACGTTGTGGGCCCTTGCCTGTCGAGGGTACTTGGGCCTCCCACACGAGTGAGGCACCGTTTTTATCGGGAGACCCGGGGGAACGCTGGGTGGTAGGAAATTTGTGTCAGCCCTGTGATGCCACAACTTTCCCACAAAAAAATGTGTGAAAAATGTGATTTTTTCAGCTAAATTTGAGGTTTGCAGGGCATTCTGGGTAAGGAAACGTTGGGGGATCCATGCAAGCCATACCTCCCTGGAATTCCCCAGGGGTCTAGTTTTCAGAAATGTGTGGGTTTGGTAGGGTTCCCTAGAAGGCGGCCGAGCACCGGGCCAAAAACCCAAGTGACCCCCCTTGCAAAACCAGGTCGTTTTGAGATAGGCAATTTTCATGTCGCCTCACTACGTTTTGGGCCCTTGCCTCTCGCGGGTACTTGGGCCTCCCACACGAGTGAGGCACTGTTTTTATCGGGAGACCCGGGGGAACACTGGGTGGTAGGAAATTTGTGTCAGCCCAGTGATGCCACAACTATCCCACACAAAAATGTGTGAAAAAGGTGATTTTTTCAGCTAAAATTGAGGTTTGCAGGGCATTTTGGGTAAGGAAACGTTGGGGGATCCACGCAAGCCATACCTCCCTGGAATCCCCCTGGTGTCTAGTTTTAAGAAATATGTTGGTTTAGTAGGTTTACCTAGGTGGCCGTCGAGCACCGGGCCAAAAACCCAAGTGACCCCCCTTGCAATACCAGGTCGTTTTGAGATAGGCAATTTTCATGTCGCCTCACTATGTTGTGGGCCCTTGCCTGTCGCGGGTACTTGGGCCTCCCACACGAGTGAGGAACCGTTTTTATCGGAAGACCCGGGGGAATGCTGGGTGGTGGGGAATTTGTGTCAGCCCTGTGATGCCACAACTTTCCCACAAAAAAACGTGTGAAAAATGTGATTTTTTCAGCTAAATTTGAGGTTTGCAGGGCATTCTGGGTAAGGAAACGTTGGGGGATCCATGCAAGCCATATCTCCCTGGAATCCCCCTGGGGTCTAGTTTTCAGAAATGTGTGGGTTTGGTAGGGTTCCCTAGGTGGCCGCCGAGCACCGGGCCAAAAACCCAAGTGACCCCCCTTGCAAAACCAGGTCGTTTTGAGATAGGCAATTTTCATGTCGCCTCACTACGTTTTGGATCCTTGCCTGTCGCGGGTACTTGGGCCTCCCACACGAGTGAGGCACCGTTTTTATCAGGAGACCCGGGGGAACACTGGTTGGTATGAAATTTGTGTCAGCCCGGTGATGCCACAACTTTCCCACACATAAATGTGTCAAAAAGGGGATTTTTTCAGCTAAATTTGAGGTTTGCAGTGCATTCTGGGTAAGGAAATGTTGGGGGATCCACGCAAGCCATACCTCCCTGGAGTCCCCCGGATGTCTAGTTTTCAGAAATGTGTGGGTTTGGTAGGTTTCCCTAGGTGACCGCCGAGCACTGGGCCAAAAACCCAAGTGACCCCCCTTGCAAAACCAGGTCGTTTTGAGATAGGCAATTTTCATGTCGCCTCACTACGTTGTGGGACCTTGACTGTCGCGGGTACTTGGGCCTCCCACACGAGTGAGGCACCGTTTTTATCAGAAGACCCGGGGGAACGCTGGGTGGTGGGGAATTTGTGTCAGCCCGGTGATGCCACAACTTTCCCACAAAAAAACGTGTGAAAAATGTGATTTTTTCAGCTAAATTTGACATTTGCAGGGCATTCAGGGTAAGGAAACATTGGGAGATCCACGCAAGCCATACCTCCCTGGAGTCCCCCGGGTGTCTAGTTTTCAGAAATCTGTGGGTTTGGTAGGTTTCTCTAGGTGGCCGCCGAGCACTGGGCCAAAAACCCAAGTGACCTCCCTTGCAAAACCAGGTCGTTTTGAGACAGGCAATTTTCATGTCGCCTCACTACGTTGTGGGCCCTTGCCTGTCGCGGGTACTTGGGCCTCCCACACGAGTGAGGCACCGTTTTTATCGGGAGACCCGGGGGAACGCTGGGTGGTAGGAAATTTGTGTCAGCCCTGTGATGCCACAACTTTCCCACACAAAAATGTGTGAAAAAGTTGATTTTTTCAGCTAAATTTGAGGTTTGCATGGCATTCTGGGTAAGGAAACGTTGGGGGATCCATGCAAGCCATACCTCCCTGGAATCCCCCGGGTGTCTAGTTTTCAGAAATGTGTGGTTTTTGTAGGTTTCCCTAGGTGGCCGCCGAGCACTGGGCCAAAAACCCAAGTGACCCCCCTTGCAAAACCAGGTCGTTTTGAGATAGGCAATTTTCATGTCGCCTCACTACGTTGTGGGACCTTGACTGTCGCGGGTACTTGGGCCTCCCACACGAGTGAGGCACCGTTTTTATCAGAAGACCCGGGGGAACGCTGGGTGGTGGGGAATTTGTGTCAGCCCGGTGATGCCACAACTTTCCCACAAAAAAATGTGTGAAAAAGGTGATTTTTTTCAGCTAAATTTGACATTTGCAGGGCATTCAGGGTAAGGAAACATTGGGAGATCCACGCAAGCCATACCTCCCTGGAGTCCCCCGGGTGTCTAGTTTTCAGAAATGTGTGGGTTTGGTAGGTTTCTCTAGGTGGCCGCCGAGCACTGGGCCAAAAACCCAAGTGACCTCCCTTGCAAAACCAGGTCGTTTTGAGACAGGCAATTTTCATGTCGCCTCACTACGTTGTGGGCCCTTGCCTGTCGCGGGTACTTGGGCCTCCCACACGAGTGAGGCACCGTTTTTATCGGGAGACCCGGCGGAACGCTGGGTGGTAGGAAATTTGTGTCAGCCCTGTGATGCCACAACTTTCCCACACAAAAATGTGTGAAAAAGGGGATTTTTTCAGCTAAATTTGAGGTTTACAGGGCATTTTGGGTAAGGAAACTTTGGGGGATCCACGCAAGCCATACCTCCCTGGAATCCCCCGGGTGTCTAGTTTTAAGAAATATGTGGGTTTGGTAGGTTTACCTAGGTGGCTGTCGAGCACCGGGCCAAAAACCCAAGTGACCCCCCTTGCAATACCAGGTCGTTTTGAGATAGGCAATTTTCATGTCGCCTCACTACGTTGTGGGCCCTTGCCTGGCGCGGGTACTTGGGCCTCCCACACGAGTGAGGCACTGTTTTTATCGGAAGACCCGGGGGAATGCTGGGTGGTGGGGAATTTGTGTCAGCCCGGTGATGCCGCAACTTTCCCACACAAAAATGTGTGAAAAAGGTGATTTGTTTTAGCTAAATTCGACGTTTGCAGGGCATTCTGGGTAAAGAAATGTTGGGAGATCCACGCAAGCCATACCTCCCTAGAATCCCCCGGGTGTCTAGTTTTGAGAAATGTGTGGGTTTGGTAGGTTTCCCTAGGTGGCCACCGAGCACTGGGCCAAAAACCCAAGTGACCCCCCTTGCAAAACCAGGTCGTTTTGAGATAGGCAATTTTCACGTTGCCTCACTACGTTTTGGGCCCTTGCCTGTCGCGGGTACTTGGGCCTCCCACACGAGTGAGGCACTGTTTTTTTTGGGAGACCCGGGGGAACGCTGGGTGGTAGGAAATTTGTGTCAGCCCAGTGATGCCACAACTTTCCCACACAAAAATGTGTGAAAAAGGTGATTTTTCAAGCTAAAATTGAGGTTTGCAGGGCATTTTGGGTAAGGAAACGTTGGGGGATCCACGCAAGCCATACCTCCCTGGAATCCCCCGGGTGTCTAGTTTTCAGAAATGTGTGGGTTTGGTAGGTTTCCCTAGGTGCCCGCCAAGAACTGGGCCAAAAACCCAAGTGACCCCCCTTGCAAAACCAGGTCGTTTTGAGATAGGCAATTTTCATGTCGCCTCACTACGTTGTGGGCCCTTGCCTGTCGAGGGTACTTGGGCCTCCCACACGAGTGAGGCACCGTTTTTATCGGGAGACCCGGGGGAACGCTGGGTGGTAGGAAATTTGTGTCAGCCCTGTGATGCCACAACTTTCCCACAAAAAAATGTGTGAAAAATGTGATTTTTTCAGCTAAATTTGAGGTTTGCAGGGCATTCTGGGTAAGGAAACGTTGGGGGATCCATGCAAGCCATACCTCCCTGGAATTCCCCAGGGGTCTAGTTTTCAGAAATGTGTGGGTTTGGTAGGGTTCCATAGAAGGCGGCCGAGCACCGGGCCAAAAACCCAAGTGACCCCCCTTGCAAAACCAGGTCGTTTTGAGATAGGCAATTTTCATGTCGCCTCACTATGTTTTGGGCCCTTGCCTCTCGCGGGTACTTGGGCCTCCCACACGAGTGAGGCACTGTTTTTATCGGGAGACCCGGGGGAACACTGGGTGGTAGGAAATTTGTGTCAGCCCAGTGATGCCACAACTATCCCACACAAAAATGTGTGAAAAAGGTGATTTTTTCAGCTAAAATTGAGGTTTGCAGGGCATTTTGGGTAAGGAAACGTTGGGGGATCCACGCAAGCCATACATCCCTGGAATCCCCCGGGTGTCTAGTTTTAAGAAATATGTTGGTTTAGTAGGTTTACCTAGGTGGCCGTCGAGCACCGGGCCAAAAACCCAAGTGACCCCCCTTGCAATACCAGGTCGTTTTGAGATAGGCAATTTTCATGTCGCCTCACTATGTTGTGGGCCCTTGCCTGTCGCGGGTACTTGGGCCTCCCACACGAGTGAGGAACCGTTTTTATCGGAAGACCCGGGGGAATGCTGGGTGGTGGGGAATTTGTGTCAGCCCGGTGATGCCGCAACTTTCCCACACAAAAATGTGTGAAAAAGGTGATTTTTTTTAGCTAAATTCGACGTTTGCAGGGCATTCTGGGTAAAGAAATGTTGGGAGATCCACGCAAGCCATACCTCCCTAGAATCCCCCGGGTGTCTAGTTTTGAGAAATGTGTGGGTTTGGTAGGTTTCCCTAGGTGGCCGCCGAGCACTGGGCCAAAAACCCAAGTGACCCCCCTTGCAAAACGAGGTCGTTTTGAGATAGGCAATTTTCATGTTGCCTCACTACGTTTTGGGCCCTTGCCTGTCGCGGGTACTTGGGCCTCCCACACGAGTGAGGCACTGTTTTTATTGGGAGACCCGGGGGAACGCTGGGTGGTAGGAAATTTGTGTAAGCCCAGTGATGCCACAACTTTCCCACACAAAAATGTGTGAAAAAGGTGATTTTTCACCTACAATTGAGCTTTGCAGGGCATTTTGGGTAAGGAAACGTTGGGGGATCCATGCAAGCCATACCTCCCTGGAATCCCCCGGGTGTCTAGTTTTCAGAAATGTGTGGTTTTGGTTGGTTTCCCTTGGTGGCCGCCGAGCACCGGGCCAAAAACCCAAGTGACCCCCCTTGCAATACCAGGTCGTTTTGAGATAGGCAATTTTCATGTCGCCTCACTACGTTGTGGGCCCTTGCCTGTCGCGGGTACTTGGGCCTCCCACACGAGTGAGGCACCGTTTTTATCGGAAGACCCGGGGGAATGCTGGGTGGTGGGGAATTTGTGTCAGCCCGGTGATGCCACAAGTTTCCCACACAAAAATGTGTGAAAAAGGTGATTTTTTCAGCTAAATTTGAGGTTTGCAGGGCATTCTGGGTAAGGAAACGTTGGGGGATCCATGCAAGCCATACCTCCCTGGAATCCCCCTGGGGTCTAGTTTTCAGAAATGTGTGGGTTTGGTAGGGTTCCCTAGGTGGCCGCCGAGCACCGGGCCAAAAACCCAAGTGACCCCCCTTGCAAAACCAGGTCGTTTTGAGATAGGCAATTTTCATGTCGCCTCACTACGTTTTGGACCCTTGCCTGTCGCGGGTACTTGGGCCTCCCACACGAGTGAGGCACCGTTTTTATCGGGAGACCCGGGGGAACGCTGGTTGGTAGGAAATTTGTGTCAGCCCGGTGATGCCACAACTTTCCCACACAAAAATGTGTGAAAAAGGTGATTTTTTCAGCTAAAATGAGGTTTGCAGGGCTTTCTGGGTAAGGAAACGTTGGGGGATCCACGCAAGCCATACCTCCCTGGAATCCCCCGAGTGTCTAGTTTTCAGAAATATGTGGGTTTGGTAGGTTTACCTAGGTGGCCGCCGAGCACCGGGCAGAAAACCCAAGTGACCCCCCTTGCAAAACGAGGTCGTTATGAGATAGGCAATTTTCATGTCGCCTCACTACGTTTTGGGCCCTTGCCTGTCGCGGGTACTTGGGCCTCCCACACGAGTGAGGCACCATTTTTATCGGGAGACCCGGGAGAACGCTGGGTGGTAGGAAATTTGTGTCAGCCCAGTGATGCCACAACTTTCCCACACAAAAATGTGTGAAAAAGGTGATTTTTTCAGCTAAAATTGAGGTTTGCAGGGCATTTTGGGTAAGGAAACGTTGGGGGATCCACGCAAGCCATACCTCCCTGGAATCCCCCGGGTGTCTAGTTTTCAGAAATGTGTGGGTTTGGTAGGTTTCCCTAGGTGGCCGCACCGGGCCAAAAACCCAAGTGACCCCCCTTGCAATACCAGGTCGTTTTGAGATAGGCAATTTTCATGTCGCCTCACTACGTTGTGGGCCCCTGCCTGTCGCGGGTACTTGGGCCTCCCACACGAGTGAGGCACCATTTTTATCGGAAGACCCGGGGGAATGCTGGGTGGTGGGGAATTTGTGTCAGCCCGGTGATGCCACAACTTTCCCACACAAAAATGTGTGAAAAAGGTGATTTTCTTTAGCTAAATTCAACGTTTGCAGGGCATTCTGGGTAAGGAAACGTTGGGAGATCCACGCAAGCCATACCTCCCTGGAATCCCCCGGGTGTCTAGTTTTGAGAAATGTTTGGGTTTTGTAGGTTTCCCAAGGTGGCCGCCGAGCACTGGGCCAAAAACCCAAGTGACCCCCCTTACAAAACGAGGTCGTTTTGAGATAGGCAATTTTCATGTCGCCTCACTACGTTTTGGGCCCTTGCCTGTCGCGGGTACTTGGCCTCCCACACGAGTGAGGCACCGTTTTTATCGGAAGACCCGGGGGAATGCTGGGTGGTGGGGAATTTGTGTCAGCCCGGTGATGCCACAACTTTCCCACACAAAAATGTGTGAAAAAGGTGACTTTTTCAGCTAAAATTGAGGTTTGCAGGGCATTTTGGGTAAGGAAACGTTGGGGGAAACACGCAAGCCATACCTCCCTGGAATCCCCCAGGTGTCTAGTTTTCAGAAATGTGTGGGTTTGGTAGGTTTCCCTAGGTGGCCGCCGAGCACCGGGCAGAAAATCCAAGTGACCCCCGTGGCAAAACGAGGTCGTTTTGAGATAGGCAATTTTCATGTCGCCTCACTACGTTTTGGGCCCTTGCCTGTCGCGGGTACTTGGGCCTCCCACACGAGTGAGGCACTGTTTTTATCGGAAGACCCGGAGGAATGCTGGGTGGTGGGGAATTTGCGTCAGCCCGGTGATGCCACAACTTTCCCACACAAAAATGTGTGAAAAAATTGATTTTTTTTAGCTAAATTCGACGTTTGCAGGGCATTCTGAGAAAGAAAACGTTGGGAGATCCACGCAAGCCATACCTCCCTGGAATCCCCCGGGTGTCTAGTTTTGAGAAATGTGTGGGTTTGGTAGGTTTCCCTAGGTGGCCGCCGAGCACTGGGCCAAAAACCCAAGTGACCCCCCTTGCAAAACCAGGTCGTTGTGAGATAGGCAATTTTCATGTCGCCTCACTACGTTGTGGGCCCTTGCCTGTCGCGGGTACTTGGGCCTCCCACACGAGTGAGGCACCGTTTTTATCGGGAGACCCGGGGGAACGCTGGGTGGTAGAAAATTTGTGTCAGCCCTGTGATGCCACAACTTTCCCACACAAAAATGTGTGAAAAAGGCGATTTTTTTTCAGCTAAATTTGAGGTTTGCAGGGCATTCTGGGTAAGGAAACGTTGGGGGATCCATGCAAGCCATACCTCCCTGGAATCCCCCTGGAGTCTAGTTTTCAGAAATGTGTGGGTTTGGTAGGTTTCCCTAGGTGGCCGCCGAGCACTGGGCCAAAAACCCAAGTGACCCCCCTTGCAAAACCAGGTCGTTTTGAGATAGGCAATTTTCATGTCGCCTCACTACGTTGTGGGCCCTTGCCTGTCACGGGTACTTGGGCCTCCCACACGAGTGAGGCACCGTTTTTATCGGGAGACCCGGGGGAACGCTGGGTGGTAGGAAATTTGTGTCAGCCCGGTGATGCCACAACTTTCCCACACAAAAGTGTGAAAAATGTGATTTTTTCAGCTAAAATTGAGGTTTGCAGGGCATTCTGGGTAAGGGAACGTTGGGGGATCCACGCAAGCCATACCTCCCTGGAATCCCCAGGTTGTCTAGTTTTCAGAAATGTGTGGGTTTAGTAGGTTTCCCTAGGTGCCGGCAGAGCTATGGTTCATAAACTACAGCTAGGCACTTTGCCAAAAAAGGGTCATATTTCGCTACAAAATTGAGGTGTGTCCACGTTACGTTTTGCGCCGTTTCCTGTTGCGGGCACTAGGCTGACCCACACAAGTGAGGTACCATTTTTGTCGGAAGACTTTGGGGAACGCGAGGTGTGTGGAAATTTGTGGATCCATGCAGATTCCAGAACTTTCCACCAGAGAAATGTAGGCAAAATGCGTTTTTTTTGGCAAATTTTTAGGTTTGCAAGGGATTTTGGGTAACAGAACCTGGTGGGAGGCAGTCAAGTCACCCCATCCTGGATTCCCCTTGGTGTCTAGTTTTCAAAAATGTATAGGTTTGCCAGGTTTCCCTAGGTGCCGGCAGAGCTATGGTTCAAAAACTACAGATAGGCACTTTGCCGAAAAAGGATCATTTTTCGCTACGAAATTGAGGTGTGTCCATGTTACGTTTTGCGCCGTTTCCTGTCGTGGGCACTAGGCTGACCCACACAAGTGAGGTACCATTTTTCTCGGAAGACTTTGGGAAATGCAGGGTGGGTGGAAATTTGTGGATCCACGCAGATTCCAGAACTTTCCACCAGATAAATGTGGGGAAAAAGTGTTTTTTTTGCAAATTTTTAGGTTTGCAAGGGATTCTGGGTAACAGAACCTGGTGGGAGGCAGTCAAGTCACCCCATACTGGATTCCCCTGGGTGTCTAGTTTTCAAAAATAGTATAGGTGTGCTAGGTTTCCCTAGGTGCCGGCAGAGCTAGGGTTAAAAAACTAAAGCTAGGCACTTTGCTAAAAAAGGGTAATTTTGCATTGTGAAAATGTGGTGTGTTCACGTTGGGTTTTGAGCCATTTCCTGTCATGGGCACTATGCCTACCCCTACAAGTGAGGTACCATTTTGATCGGGAGACTTAGGGTAATTCAGATTTGTAAAGGAACTGTTATTACCTATTGACTTTTGATGCATTTCTGCTTTCCAAATGAAAGACATTGTGTAAAAAAGAAGTCATTCTAAAAAATGACTGATAATTCTCATGCTAGTATGAGTATTCCCAATTTCGGAAATGTGCAAATATCTACTGTTTCTAAACTCTAAATTTTGTTCCCATTTCAGAAATACATAGGTGTCTTTCATACCGATTTTTCCATGTACACATTTTGACAGAATAATTACTATATACCCGGTACATAATAAAAAACCATTGCAAGTTGCTGCTCAGTTTGTGGCTCTGGGTTCGTCGGGTACTTGGTGAACCTACAAGTCCTATATATCCCTACAACCAGTAATGTCCAGCGGATGTAACGGTATATTGCTTTCAAACAGTTGTCATATTTAGAAGAAGTTACAGGTGAAAACGTTGACTCAAAAGGCGCTTTTTTTCAACAAATTTTCAATTTATCCTATATTTAACTGTTAGTTTCTATAAAGAAACCTTGATGGATCTACACAAATGACCCCTTGCTGAATTCAGAATTTAGTCTACTTCTCTAAAATGTATAGCTTTCCAGGATCCATTATTGCTTTTGTACCCATTTCTACCATTAACTGGAAGGAGGTCGAAAGCACAAAAAGTAGCAAAAATAGGCTATGTCCCAGAAAAATGCCAAAACTGTGTAAAAAATGTTAGGTTTCTGACAAAAGTCTGGTATCCCCTAAAAGCTGGGAAAATGGTGATTTCAGCCCCATGAACCCTTTTTTGATAACACTTGCAGGGAAAAACCCAGATGCTTTCATTTGCAGCCCGTTTTTCCCATTTTCCCCCCAAAAAACAAAATTTTGCTGTACTTTGGCTCATTTCTGTGACCCCTCCAGGGGAATCCACAAACCCTGAGTACCTTCAGAATCCCCATGATGTTGGAAGAAAAGGATGCAAATTTGGCGTGGATACCTTATGTGGTCAAAAAGTTACAGGGGCCTCAGCGCGCACTACCCCAAATAGCCAGAAAAGGGCGTGGCACATGAGGGGGAAAAGGCCTGGCAGCGAAGGGGTTAATGGAGAAGACAATTATTTGAATACCCAACTATGGTGAGTTATTACGCAAGAGATAAGTCTCAGCAGAGAGATGAGTCCTTTTACACAGTGTAATATAGAGACTTCATACAACAGAGAAGTGTTGTCACACAGACCACTGTATCCTCATACTCTACTACTGACTGCCGTCAGCTGGTATAATTGTGGTAGTGGAGAGGGCAGTTCTTTTGCACATGTTAATATATATGCTTGTCACTCTAGAGAGATGTTCCAGCAGAAATGTCTGCCTCTATGCTCACCCTTCTACATATGCCTGTGTCCAAGGGAAGAAGTCTGAGAGAGTGATGAGTGTGTACCAGGGGCGGCTGGTGACTTTTTAAAGTGGTGGGACGTAAAATGATTGGTATACTTCACCGTTGCGAGCGAGCGTAGTGAGCGAGCCCGAACCCCTATAAGCAGGGTTCGGGGGGGGTTCTCCCCCCGAGAAAATTTTGAAAAAAGAGAAGAGAAATGGTGCGTTTTCAAGCAAATTTGAGAAAGCAGGAAGGTTAATAAAGCAATTGTGAAAGTGCAGTTATAACATTAATAAAGAGATGTCATATAACATAGGTAGCTGCTTATTCAGTGTATAACCACAGAGCTTCATAACAGACTTCGAGATACAATGCATTTCTGAGTACCTCACTCACAGATGTTTTTTATTTAACAAACTAAACTGGTTGCAAAGTAGCAGCATTCAACATGGTTTACTTTTTGTAAATGAAATCAGCACGTCTCTCTCTAAGAGCAGCAAACTTTTCAATAACTTTAGTGTTAAAGTCCGGGATTTTCTGAACTAGCTTGCTCTCTACAGAGAGCATTGCCAAAGCATTGAGTCTTTCCTCAAGCATGGTGTTTCTCAGGAATGTCTTAATCCTCTTTAAGGCTGAAAAACATCGTTCTGCCTCGACTGTTGTCATAGGAGTGGTTATGACAATTTTAAGTAAAGCCACTGTCTCTCCAAGTGACTTTTCCATATTAAGTTTATGTATTAAAGCCAGCAAAGACAAGGCACTTGTGGCCTTCCGGTACACAGGCATTCCGTACAGTACAGTCAACTCAGTTCTCAGCTCTTCTTTATTGAGCATAGGATAAGCTCCCACAGTCTCATTCAGAGCACGCTCCGGGAAGGATTCATCATATTTGGCAAACTGTTGACTTTGCAATAATGTGGCACTCACCAAATGTTTAGTGAAAGAAAACGCTCTTGTGCCTGCACAATTACAATGTCACAGATCTCCTTTGCAATTCGGACCATAGTGGTGATGTTTTTCCTGCGGTTTGCGAAAATAGATTTCTCTGGCAGTTTGCTGTCTAAATTGTCAACCCCATCTCTCACTTTGCTTATGCTTTGTACAAACATAGTAGTATATACTTGCACTTT
This sequence comes from Triturus cristatus, assembly GCF_964204655.1. Classification (NCBI taxonomy): domain Eukaryota; kingdom Metazoa; phylum Chordata; class Amphibia; order Caudata; family Salamandridae; genus Triturus; species Triturus cristatus. The sequence continues at coordinate 1,171,300,839 of NC_140591.1, read as the reverse complement.
GACAGTATCTATCTCTCGTGCTTGTAACTGATTGTATAACAGGTCGACAGCTACCATTATATCATGAAATAAATACAGTAAGAACTGAAACTCTCTGTCTTGTAGTGTTCTACCAAAGCCATGGGCTTCAATCTGACTTTTGTAATCAAACTCATCATTGGCTTCTATGGCTTCAAAACATTTCAGAAGGTCCTCTCTATGTTCATAGATTAGGTTGACTGTACGGATGTTAAAGTTCCAACGAGTTGAGGATCCCCTTGGAACGCTTTTGTCTACAATGTCATGAAGTGCTTCTGTTCTTTTGGGGGAACGCGAGAAGAATGCTGCCATGCCTCCTATATCCTGAAAGAAAATTCGTGTCTCTGTGATCTTTGATACTGCCTGTTGCATAATAAGATTAAGTTGGTGAGCGTAACAGTGCACATAATGAGCATTAGGGTACACATCTCGAATTCTCTTCTGAACTCCACTAAGGCTTCCACTCATTACGGACGCACCATCATAGCTTTGCGCAATAAGTTTTTTTTTTTGAGGCAGCTCTGGAAAAATTAAGCTCAGTTGACGCAGTATAGCTGCAGTAATGGTTTCTGCACTAGAGTCTCTTAAATGTGTGAAACCATAGAACCTCTCCACAACTTGTCTGTCATTGTCAATGTATCGAAACACTAATACGGATTGTGTTTTAGTGGCCACATCAGTGGTGTCATCAGCCTGAATAGCCACAAAGTCTGTGTTTTGCAATTCTTGCACAATATGGCTTCTCATAATATCGAGCAGACACTCAAGAAGTTCATTTTGTATTGTTTTAGAGGTGCCCTTAAAGACTGTAGCACGTGCTAAATGTGCTTCCATATCCTTGTCTATGCTTGCTATTAAATCCACAAGGCCTTTGAATATTCCAGGATTTGGGGAACCTTCCGATTCATCATGGCCTCGCAATGCCAGTTCAAAAGCACCACAGAAACGAATGCAATCAATTATTTTGGATAGAATCTGTCTGTTCCTATCAACTGCTTCATTGTGTTTCTGTATTGCTTTGCGGTATGCATCACTTATCTGCTGCTCAATCGGAGCATCTTCCCCCAACATTCCCAGTCTAGTCAGGTTTTCCATATGCTTTCTTGTGCGTGAATGCTTCTTTATTTTTTCAGACAAATGCTTCAAGTCTGTTACTCCTTGATTTGTCCAAGAAAACTCACCACCAAACAGCAAGCAGGGGAAGCAGAACAGAGAATTTCTTAAAGGGCACCCTGTAAGCCAATCAGCTTTTGTGTACCAGGCGTTTGAGAATGTACGTGTGGACATTTTTCCACTGTCCTGGGAAGTTTGCTGTAGTTTTAGGTCAGGCCGATGAGGTCCCAATTGCTTTAAATCTATTTTCTCTTGATGTGGCCGTGCCTGGAATGACCTTGTAATCAGCTCTTGTACTGTATTCATGATGACGATGCTGGCCTTACCAATATATATTAAAGAAACCTGCCAATAATCAAAGTACAACATATAAGGTGCGGTGCAATAATATCAAATTGTAGTATAAATACATATATCTTGTGCAGTATCGCAATAAATCTCCAACAGCTCCCCTTTGCACAACATGACTGCTAAAAATACAGCCTTACTGTCTGCTGCCTCTGTGTGCCATAGTGGTTGCTGAAGGCACTGAAACAGACACTGCTTGAGGGCCTTGAACAAGGCAAGGGATAGATAGTGCTGTTAACAACCGTTATTGCCCAAATCACAGAGCTAAGGCTGTTAGTAAATTCCATCCACTGAGGGTACAATGTTCAGAATGTGTGCCTACCCCAACCACCATGTACAGTGACCACACACATACCTCTAACTCCAATCTAAAAATAAAATAGCATCAGTTTCCTTACCTTTAACTCTGGTGTTTGCTGGGTCGTAGCCGGGGTGAAAGAGCAGCAAAGGAGGTCTTGTTCTTCGCCGGAAATATGACCAAAAATTTGGTAAGGGTTGTCAAGCTTTAGAAGGTGCTGAAAATAAAAATAACGTGCTGTAACTAGACAAGCATTGCTTTTAAAATACAAGTAATCCCAATGAATTTTACCAGCGTCAGTTCTTCAAGTTAACATAAAATAACTACAGTGTTCTTAAAATATTTATTTTGTTTGATGTTCGGGGAAACCAGACTTTTTTTAGTCTGCTACGTTAAAATTATCCATTGGAACCTGCTTACATTTAAATGTAATAATGCTATGATTTTTAGCTTTCAGTATCTTTATGGAATATAAAAGACCAAAATTTTAAATTCAAACGCTTCTACTAAAGACAAGTTTCGAAGCGTTATCTCAGCACAACTCTTGCATCCCCCTCTTTCTCTGCCTGCCATTGCGCTCCATGCTTCTGAAAGGTGATAAAAAAACACGTGAATTTGCGTTTCAAATGTCCGATCCTGCTGCAGCACACTTACAAAGCCTACACATGACAGTAACCCGATTCAAGGCCCCATTCTCCCGATTTTTTTTTTTACAATCTCCCACTTTGCTCTTCTGAAATGTTGGCATGTACGTTTCAATCAAATGTCCGATCCTGCAGCAGGTTTTATGACAAACAGCAGAGTAAAAATCTTACAGTCAGCAGAAAAGGACAAAAAAGTTTCATAAACTCAGCAAAGCACAATACAGAATAAAACTCCACCACATCCAACACCACAGCCGAGCCACCCCCATCCATTGAGCACTGAAGTCTGCGCTGCTGATACTTACTTGGGCTTCACACTGGGCCTTGGCTAAAGTTATTTCTAGATTGGACCACAGAAATGATGCGACTCTGTCACTTTTAACAGACTTGACACACTCTCAAACACTTAATGCATCATTTTCTGCAGTTCTAAAGGCTCACGTTAATTTTATTTTTTGCATATTTATATAGCGCGAACTCGACCCGAAGGTATTGGAGCGCTTTACATAATTAGCACCTATTTACATTGCACATTCAGGCAGCCTGCAGCATGGGGAGATTAAGTGATTTGCCCAGAATCACAGGATGTGGACGCGACCCCGAGGTTTCCAGCACCAAAGTCGGCAGTCTAGTTGATGGACCACATCCTCTCCCAACTGAAGAAAGTGCCACCTTTTACAGGGGATGACTGTGGGGAGTGGATTCAGGCAATATTTGCTTGGATGAAGTCTGTGAATGACTGCAAGAAATAAATGCGCGTGGTGAAAGCAGACACCGAGTCCAAGGAGGAATAACAGCGATATGACTGTAGGGAATGAATTCATTGATGACTGCAAAGAGGGAACACAGGAAGTGATTGCGTCGAATGGATGCTTAGAGGTAATTCAGGCGACAGCTGCAGGGAACGAAGGGTGGGAATGAGTGCAAGGAATAAATACAGATGGTGACTAAAAGGGGCGAATTCGGCGGATGGCTGCAGGGAAGGACTGCAAAGAATAAATATAGTGAGTGACAGCAAAGGCAGAGTTCGAGGAATGACTAGAGGGAATGAATGCATGTGATAGCTGTAGGGAAGGTAGAGGGGTGACTGCAGGGAATAAATGAAGTAACTGCAAGGAATCATTGCCAGAAGCGGCCTTTCACGGAATACATTTGTGTGGTGGATGCCTCGTGCAGTGACTGGCTAAAGGGGCTGGCTGCGCGGGGAGGGACAGGTGTTGTGCCTGGAAAGTCGGCCCCGGCTCCTGAAAGGAACTCGGAGAGCAGGGCGCCCCCCTAACGCTCAGACCCAGCCCAGGCGCGCCACTGCCGGCAGAGCTGCACCCCTGCTCCGGGGGCTCAGAAGTGACCACTCTGTGGAAGACGGAACTAGAAATGGAGCCTGAGGCTTTTTTGTTTTTTAACAGAGGATTACGCGCGGTTCCAACCCACAGGAGCACTTAGAAGTGGCCTTAATGGCAGGGGATGAGCGCAGTTTAATATGTGAGTGTGTGTGTGTGGTGTGGGGGAAGGGGGTAGCCAGGCACCACCCCCGTATTTAGACATGCCTTGCCCCCAGGGATTGCCAGGTTTTATTTGGAGGGCGGCACGTGCTTTACAAAGGGATCAGATTTGAACTGCTGAAATTTAAACGAAAACGTCTGCATTGTCCCTGTCTGAGGAAACGTACCTGTCCCAAGCAGTTTGAGAACACGATGTTAATATCTCTCTGGCTCCGAGCTACGTAAATGTGAAAAGAAATTAGAATTATGGAATGCTCCCTGAACATTCCTTATGTTACCATCTTTAAGAAAAGCGCCCATGGAAGACAGCACAGCGTGACGACTCCGAGGCACGCGCCATGGAAATGAAAAGAGAACAGAACAGAAGTGGGTCACTGGCATTCGTGTGATTCGTCACATGTGGTGAATCATTGCTTTACTTAAGCGGGATGTGAGGGGGCACTTTGGTCTAATTTAATGTTGGAAGGTTGCAAAGTATTTCACTCCTTTATTCATGACACAGAGACATGATTTTGCCGGCGTTATCTTAGATGAGCTTGGAGTGTTAATGGCGCACTGCTCGAGACCTAAGTGCGTAGCAGGAAATGAAGCTTAGCTTAAAGTAAAAGTAAGTAAAACACCCTCGCATTAGAACGACAGTACTCACCAATGGACAAGTCAGGGCAGTCAGTGTAGTACACTACACAAGAAAATTGTCACCACCACGACAAGTCAGTCGGAGTCAACACACACCGACAGAGTCACACGACGGGTCCTCCTGTACGCACCGCCGCCACGAGGTGTGTACGCAGAGACAGACAGTGTGGCAGTGGCACCACCGTGTGCGTGATGACGCGACAGAATTGCATAGAGTGCGCAGCGCACCTCATGGCCAATCACTGTCACTGTGTTCAGACTAAGCCACAGTGATTGGCCATAGTTGCGCGGCACCCAATGCAGTTACTCCTAGGCTGCCTCAGGCTCTCTCAGCCAATCCAGAGACGCTGCATTAGCAGCGCCTGCCCTGGATTGGCGAAAGAGCGCGGATAGGGCTCACCCGGATACCGAGAGACGGGGCTGCTGCAGAGGCAGCCCTCAGCCTCTCGGCCCCCTCCTCTCACTTTAGTAGTACACATGGCTACAGTGCGGCGAATGCGCATGCTCGTGCTTGTCGTGAGACAAACTCGAGCATGCACAGATAAATTGCGAGCCGCTGCCGCTGTCAACTCACTGTGCACTGTCACTCACTGTCAGTGCTCGCCCCCCGGCCCCACCCCCTTCATTGTCCGACGCTCGCGGCTCGCATTGCCTCGCAATATATTATTCATGATTGATTGCATTGCTGGTCTCAGTCTGCGTGCGTGCGTTCGCGGTAAGTGGGGCTCCGCCCCTGCGCCCCAATGGACGCACCGCCGCTGGTGTGTACCCATTTTCAATTATTCACACCAGTGGACCTACACAGAGTTTTCAGCAGAGAAGATTCTCTATTTCGATAGCCTATTATATACATTCATCACCATGAAGAGGGGGAGGAGCAGAAAGTCCAGTCTCTATACACAGTCTATTATACACATGGTACTCTGAGGAAATTGGATTTTCGATCTCGCTTATATTCAGCCACCATTTTGTGTTCCACCGCCATTTTGTGTTGCCCTCACTCAGGCAGCACAATGAACGAAGTTTTTTCTGCTGATCTCACTGCGACGTGTCAAAATAACCTCCTGCATCTGTTTACGAGACTGATGTCAGGGACTGGCTGAGCCCACTAATCCCCGTCTGGTCCGACTGATCCCTGTTTCAACTATCTGTTGGTTTGCACAATTCTTTCCTGACTTTATCCTATCTTCTGGCCTTCGCTATTCTCTACTTGTATTCTCTCATTTCACAACTGTCCTCCAAAGCATACAAATGTGTCCTGCCACCTGCAAGTTGAGTTGTAGACACAACCACTGATTAACTTGTGGGGAGGGGTGACAAAAACAGTTGTAAGAGAGGTTTATTTGGGTTACTTGATATCTTGTTTTCAAACTTTTCTCACTGGTTATATCTTGTTTTCAAACTCTTCCCATTGGCTAAACATGTATGCATTGGGTGTGTTCTTGGTTAATCTATGTGCTATAAAAGATTGTGCGCCATGGAGTAAAGTGGCAGTCTCCTAAGAACATACCGGGTGTAGTTCTGGGACAACTGTACTTAGCTGCAGCTAATAAACCTGATCTTCTACGCTCAACAGAGTGTCCTGTGTCTCTGTTCAACAAAGCAGGTGAACTCAGGAGATTAAGGCGTACCCTGCGCCACCAGGCCCATAAGGCGCTGGTTCTTCAATTGGTGCCCTCTGTGAGGTGGCTTCAGAGGTAGCGGTTTTGCCTGAAGGTCGTGAGGAACCCCGCAAGAAAATTCTGGAGGAATCGCGAACCACGTCAAGCGACCCCTGTATGTCAAAGTGGTCCGAAGGTCTTTTTCAGCGCGGTTTCTCCTTCCTGACGGCTGCTGACGACTGCTGCCCTGACTGCCGCCTTGCTTTGGCCCCCTTTTTGGTGATGTATGGTATCGCGAGACGTTAGACGGGCCTCTGTTGGCGTAAGAAGACTCTTAGTTAAGTATTGGTGGGTAGCTCCCACTATTTTGTTTGATTTGGGTCTTTGATTCGGCTATTGCAAAAGCCGAAGCCGAGGGGTGAGTACAGTTTGTGCTATATTATTTGATTTAACCCCTTGATGTTTGTGAACAGTCCAGTGAAATAACGATGCCTGGTCTGAGTAAGTTTAGAAAGTTTTGTTGTTTTGGTTGTGTAAGGGATTCCCGGCTGGAGGACTCTTGTCCAATTCCTCCGGTTGAAACTCCCACTTATGGGCTTTATTCTAAACATGGTGTTGGCTCCATTGCCTTTATTGAGGCATGGATCTGATACAGGAAGAACGATGGTGTTCTGCAGTGGCCACAGAATGGTAGCTTTGAGCCTGACATATTAGATAATTTGGAAGCAATTTTGTTTAAAAGAAAAGCCCGGCCGGCAATGTTTGACTCTTTCCGCCTCTGGCGCAAGGAAGCCAAACAGAGAGAAATTAAACAGGCCAAAAAGAGATAAGAAAACACAAAGTATGACGATTATACAGGCTACCCAGCAGTTTAAGGATAATGAGATTAATCAAGAAATGCAAATTTCAGAGAGACAGCATCGTATGGCGATAGATAAATGCTATCCGGTGTTGCCTATTTCCCCTTCTGATAAAAGTAAGGATCCGGAGGAAGATCCTTTGATGTCTCACTTATTGAGAGTGCCTCCTCCCTATGTACAAGGTGCTAATGCACCCCCATTGTTACAACCAGTTCAGCCATTAGTTGCGCCTCCGCCTGCTCCGGCTCTTCCGCATTTGCCCCTTCCGGTAGTGCCACCCCCACCTCTTCCGCCACCAACTTCTTTGCCTTCGTCTCCTGAACATCAATCTCCTTTGCCTTCGGCTCCCTTTATAACTGTTAATTCTTCTGGTAGTTCACCTAATACCTTGTCCCCTGTCCTCATGTCTAATTCTCCTACTGTGCGCAAACGAATCACAGATACTGTCTCTGATTTTCTGTCTCCTTTCTTTGAGACTCTTAATATGTCTCCGGTTTTTCCCCGAAGACAGTCTCGTAGTCAGCTTCCAGCTTCCGACGAACGGGTAATATTGGACTCTCTCGCTCGCAAATGGATCGAGAAGGCTCCCCAGTATAGTGTGAATGATATCATGGCCACCTTTCACCAGTGGGAAGCGCCCACGCAGAGATATGTTTTTAATGTTATGTGTGACACTCTTGTTAAAGGATGGGAGGATATGGATTTGGGTTCAGTTCCTCAGGGTTTGTTAGATGTTCAGGGTAATTTCGATAAGGGACTCATTGTGGGTTCTAAGGTTAAGGACGCCGTAAAGACACTTGTCACTTTTAGGTCCCTATTTTCCTTGCAGACCTTTTTTGATTCCGATCCTGCTGTTAGGCTGACATCCAAACATTATCCCATGAGAGAGGTTCCTCCAGTGTGGAGAGAAGCGATTGCAACAGCAGGTGCTAATCCAGCTGTCCCCGCGCACTTCCAGCATATATATGGGTACATGTCCCCTGGAAAAGATCTGAAGTTTTAGCTCTTAAACAGTCTCTACCAGATCCCCGTAAAAACCCTGCTGGTTATTATAAAGAGTTGTCCCAGACTATTGACGCCTGTATTATGAATTTAGCCGATATTGATATGTTGATGGGAAATGTAGTCCCACAAGCATTATGGGCTCAGATTCATAGAGAGGATCACGCCCAAGCATTAGGTGGTGATTGGGCTGCTATAATTGCCGTGGATAGAGCTCAAGTGGGTGGTGCTAAGCCTGATGTTTTGATTTCAGAACTCCCTGGTAGGATTATTACTTTAATGAAAACGATGATGCCCACCTTGCGAGTTAATTGGGATAAACTAACTGCGTGTAAGCAGAAGAAAGATGAGAGTGTCTCTGATTTCTTCACTCATTTTGAGGAGACGTGTATTGATCACAGTGGTCAGGATATGACTACGGAGGGTGGACAGCGATTATTTGTAGATAAATTCGTATTTAATTTGCTTCCCGAGCTGTCACATAAGTTGAAAGACTCTGAAAGTTCCTGGGCTGTTTCCTCTTCTGCTCAGATATTGGCTACTGCTCAATATTATGAGAACAGGGATAAAGAGGAAAAAGACAAGCAAGAGAAAAAGGCTAAAGAATTAAAAATGAAGGTTCTTCTGCAACAGGCTTATCCTCCTCGTCCTGCTCAGCGCCAGTTTCAACAGCCTCCACAGTTTCAGAGGGTGTATCAAAAGCCTGAGCCTTTTATTCCGCGACCTTTATTAGGTCCTAAGCAATGTGCCTATTGTAGAGAGGAGGGTCATTTCAAGAATAGTTTCCCGGTTTTATTACTGCGTAATGGAGGACTATCTGCTCCACGAGGTCGTGGTATTTATCAATTAGCGCCCAGGGGTAGAGGTCGAGGTGCGTTGACCCAAGAACAGCGTTCCCTTCCCCCTCCAAATTCCACGAACTACTTTGATCAACAAAATACTCAGTCTACCCAGTATTACAATGATGATTATCATGTTGAAGGTGAAAATGAAAGCCTTCACGCTTACTAGGACAGCCATAGACAAAGTGAGGGAGTTGTATCGATTCCAGTAGATCAGAGTGGACCTTATGTTAATGTCACTACAATGGGTGCTTCAGAACCATTTCTTTTAGATACTGGTGCGATGAGAAGTTCTATCATTCACTCTAAACTCCCTGGGGCACCTTTGTCTGGCTCAACGAATGTATCAGTAGGATTTTCTGGCGCCCCAGGTCGTAACCCGGTCTCTAGCCCTCTGCCTATTTCAATTGGCCCTTATGATTTGGAAGCTCCTTTTCTTTTAACAACTGGTTGCGGCGAGAATCTGTTGGGTTTGGATTTATTGAAAAGATTGCATGCAACAATATATTGTTCTCCTTCTGGTGTGCATCTTACTTTGGGGCAGAAATTGAGTTCTTCAATGTATTTGTCTAAAGATCAATTCCCACCTGAATTGCTCTCTCTTCCTGCAACGCTCTGGGCTACGGGTCCAAATGATGTTGGTTGTCTTGAGATCCCGCCTTATGTTGTTACTCTCAAGCCCAATGCTAAATTGCCACGCATTCCTCAATACAGAATTTCCAATGAAGGTGAAAGAGCGCTTTTGGATATCATTTATGATTTGATTCAGAAGGATGTAATTGAGAAAACGAGAGGAAATGTATGCAATAGTCCTATTCTTCCTGTTCTTAAATGCACTGATCCTTCTCAGCCTCCTGTTTATCGTTTTGTGATTGATCTTCGGGAAGTCAATAAAATTGTTGTACCACAGTTTCCTGTTGTCCCAGATATTACTGCCTTGTTAACTATGATACCTACCTCAGCGGCTTGGTTTTCTGTTATTGATCTGAAAAATGCTTTCTTCAGCATTCCCATTGCCGAAGAGAGTAGGGATATTTTTGGTTTCTCTCTAGGAGGCCGAAGTTTCCGGTCAAGCGCGCACCCCTAGGCTATTGTGAAACCCCCTCCATTTATAGTCAAGCTCTGAAATGTCAGCTTGATGCTTTTCCTTTGCCCCCAGGTGCAACTCTTATTCAATATATGGATGATTTGTTGATTGCTGCTGATTCAGAGGATGTCTGCAAAAATGTGACTGTTGCACTGTTACGTCACTTGTCTGATCTTAATCATAAGGTTTCACCTTCTAAACTACAATATGTCCGTCGAGAGGTTACCTATTTGGGTCATCTCTTATCAAAGGAGGGAAGGCGATTAACCCCAGAACGAATTCAAGCCATTGCGCAAATGTTTGTGCCATCCACACAAAGAGAAGTGCGTGCCTTTCTGGGCATTTCCTTTTATTGTAGGCAATGGATTCCAAATTTTTCTTTGTTGGCCAAGCCTTTGTTAGCACTCACTTTGAAAGACACACCCCAACCCCTTCCTTGGACTGACGAATGTCAGAAGAGTTTTACTGATTTACGTGCTGCTCTGTGTTCTGCTCCTGTGTTGGGTACTTCAGATTACAGTAAGCACTTCACACTCTATGTCCATGAAAGAGAGGGTTGTGCGTTGTCAGTCTTAACACAACGATTTAGAGACAAACAGCGGCCATGTGCCTATTTTTCAGCTACATTAGACCCAGTAGCCAAGGCATTGCCTAGTTGTCTTAAAGCTACAGCAGCAGCGATTTCTATTTGTCAGTCTGCTGGAGTGGTGCTAGATAATACTCTCATTGTTATGTTACCACATGCAGTGGATACCTTGCTAAATAGGACAAAAACACAACATCTTACAAGTGCTCGATTGTCTGGATATGAGCTGACGCTCTTGGCTAGTCATGTGTACATCAAACGATGTAACATTTTAAACCCAGCCACACTGTTACCTCTTCCAGAAGAGAAAGATATTCAGGAACAACATGATTGTTTTCTCCGTACTGAGGAGGAAACAAAAGGAAGAATTGAATTGAAAAATACGCCGCTAGTGGATCCAGATGGGATCCTGTGGGTGGATGGGTCTTGTTTCAAACTCCCAAATGGCGAGACAACTTCAGCTTATGCTGTTACCACCCTGTATACAATTGTGGAGGCAGCACGCATCAGACATAATTCAGCTCAGGCGGCTGAACTGATAGCTTTGACCAGAGCGTGTGTGTTATCTAAAGGAAAGAGAGTGAATGTATATACCGACAGCCAGTATGCATTCAGTGTGGCGCATAGCTTCGGTCGTTTGTGGAAGGAAAGAGGATTCCTTACCTCCCACGGTACTAAAATACAGCATGGTCAATTGGTAACTGATCTTCTTGAGTCACTTGCTTTGCCTACCCAGATAGCAATTGTGAAATGTAGTGCGCATAAGAAGATTACTGATGATGTTGGTCGCGGAAATGCTTTTGCGGACGAGGTAGCAAAAAGGACAGCTAGAGATGCTACAAGTCGCATGTATGTTGCGGGCCCTGCAAATTGGGTCAGGGAAAGAGGGATGTGTGAGGACACAATAGAAAGTGTGAGATCGATTCAGGGAGATGCTACAGAGAAGGAGTTGAGAAAGTGGAAAGAAAGTACAGGAATGTTAGACGCAACAGGATGTTGGATAGAATTGTCAGAACACCAGCGTTGGTTGTTACCAGATGCCTATGTACTGCCTGTAGTTACTATGGCGCATGGTCCAGCCCACATCAGTGCGAAAGGAATATGTAAACTTCTGGCTCCAGTGTGGCTGAACGAAGTGATTCCAAAATGTGCAGATAATGTGGTGAAGCATTGTATCATTTGCTTGATGTACAATCCGGGAAAGGGAACCCCAACTCCGGCAGGTAATTTTGCTCCCCCACCATATCCTTTTGAGGTGTTGCAAATCGACTATATTCACATGGATCGATGTAACAATCTTAAATATGTTCTGGGGGTGGTATGTGCCTTTTCCAGATGGATAGAGGCTTACCCCCTGAAAGACAACACTGCTTTGTCCACTGCCAAGGTTCTTCTAAAAGAGTTCTTCCATAGGTTTGGTTTGCCGCGCATTGTCTGGAGTGACAATGGAAGTGAATTTGTAGGCCAAATTATGCAAAAGGTGTGTACCGGTCTTGGTATAAGACAAAAGTTCCATGCGGCAAATCATCCTCAGTCAGCAGGTTTGGTAGAGTGCTATAACGGCACTCTCAAACTCAAGCTTGCAAAAGTACAAGCCAGCACAGGTCTTAGTTGGCCCGATGCTTTACCTTTGGCTCTCCTGTCCACTAGAACAGCTGTACATTCTTGTTTGGGACTCAGCCCATACGAGGTTGTTTTCGGGCGCCCAGCTAATGTATGGGGAGTCCCTCGCCCTAAAAAGTACTCTGACATATACAGTATCCAATGCTGATTGACTATTTACATGACCTCACCACTAAATTACGTGTTCTTCACCAACAGGTTCAAAACGCTTTACCAGAAGCCTCCACAGACCCAGGTCATTCTATCCAACCTGGAGACTGGGTCTGCATGAAAAATTTTCAGACGACAAAGAATTTGGAACCTCGCTGGATGCCACCTTGACAAGTCCTCCTGACAACTCGCACAGCAGTAAAAGTCGAAGGGAAAAAGAACTGGATCCACGGCGTGCACTGCAAGAAAGTGCCCTTGCCCTTGCCTTTTGATCAGTGGGTTCGTAAAGGTATAGGTGATTCTGAAGGAGAAAAAGTCCCCCGATTCATACCTTTCAGTAGTGCACACCTGGATGGAACTCGATCGGAGAAAGAAGATGACGACATTCTACAGGAAGCCATACCTTCCCATCTCCGATTAAACACTACAGAGCCACAGACCCTATTTCAAGACCAAACTGTACCAACAAGGACTAGATACAATTTAAGACCTAGATTGGTCAAGGACACCTGAGATTTTCATCTCTTCTGCTACATTTTATCATCTGCCCAGGTTGCAGGGTCACGGTAGGAGTCTTGGTTTGTGACCTGTAGAGTGGCAAGGCCCCCAGGACTTGCAGTGTCATAGTACGGCTAATAATCACAGCCAAATGAGTAAGGAAGATTGCCGTGAGCAACAATTTTAGAGGATGGATGTTAAATTAGGAAAGAAGGATAATAAGGAAGAGATGAGAAAGAAATATTGTAAAATATTGTACAGTCGATGTGGCGTAACATTGTGTGTTTTTATGTTTTTGTGTATCTTATTGGCTTGTGTAGGTTGGGTTATTCATGCTACGCAGCAAAAAGTTGTCCCTAATTCTATCTCTTTGCCTCTTCATTCTACTATCTCCCCACATCAATTATATACACTTCCCCAACATGAAATAATCAGGAGGACAGAATATTTTAATAATTCATTTATCCAATTGTTGCACCAACACCAATTGGTAGTCAACACAGCCGACTGTTGGGTGTGTGGACTTATGCCTTATACCACAGATAAAGGGATGCCATATTTAGTCCTTCCATTTTCTTATGAAGGTTCCGCTTGGGCTTATTTTGTAATATTTTCAAATGCATATCAGACCCGATTTAGACGTCCTGTTGGTTCCTATGGTAGTAAGCCAAATTTTAGTCATAATTCTCTGATAAAGGGAATGGTGGCTATGACTAAAATTGTGGAGAATAATAAGGCTCCTGTTGATGAGAGACAATCATATACTAATTGGAACGTGATTCGTTACATTACTAGCCTTACAGATAAAACTAAACAGGGAAAATCTCCACCAATTTGGACTGTCCCTCATCAAGGTAATTTCTGTTTAAAAATGAATGGCAAAACTACTGACACTGGACAAAGAAAAAGCTTTTGTTCCCATACATACATCTACACGTCTCAAAATTCACCGCCGTTAGTGCCATCCCAGGGCAAATATTTTATCTGCCACGATAAAGCTTACACATGGCTACCAACGGATTTTTCAGGAACATGCTATATAGCTTTTCTTCTCCCTCCTACATACACTGCTCCTTCAGGCCATCATAGAAACAGATATGGCAGAGGGATTATTGATTCTAAAGACACGGCAGGACAAGAGGGAAGTGATTTCCTCAAAGGATTTCTTCCTTTTTGGGGCCCAATGGCCAACAGCAGAAACATGAGACAGCTGGTTCGTGTTGTTAAGACTACCATAGATGTCACTGTAGGAGCCTTGAGTAATCTCACAGCTGAACTTCAGGCGGACCGTCTTATGACTTTGCAGAACCGGATTGCACTAGATGTTATTCTTGCAGATCGTGGTGGAGTCTGTAAATTGATCGGATCTAGCTGTTGTATTTCTATACCTGACGACGCCCCTACGGTATACCAAGCCATCTCCAAATTACATATGATCTTCGAATGATTCATCAAGACGAAGGAGATTGGTCTTTATTGGGATGGTTTTGGGGATTACTGTCTAAATGGGGATGGAAGGCACTAACCTTCCTTGGAGTGGTTTTGGCCATCATCTTTTCCTGTTGTCTCTGTATGCAGTGTGGCTCCGCCATTTGCGGTCTTTGTGCCACTCTGTGTGTCCCAAGACCTGAGTCACAGAAAACAGAGAACATTAAAATGATGTTGCAGCAACAGCTTGATGACCTCATGGCTATTGACATTGATTCAGATTAACGTGAATCTGTGATGTTTTGCCTGAGTTATGGCAAAAGGAGGGTCTGAGGAAATTCGATTTTCGATCTCGCTTATATTCAGCCACCATTTTGTGTTGACCGCCATTTTGTGTTGCCCTCACTCAGGCAGCACAATGAACGAAGTTTTTTCTGCTGATCTCACTGCGACGTGTCAAAATAACCTCCTGCCTCTGTTTACGAGACTGATGTCAGGGACTGGCTGAGTCCACTAATCCCCGTCTGGTCCGACTGATCCCTGTTTCAACTATCTGTTGGATTGCACCATTCTTTCCTGACTTTATCTTATCTTCCGGCCTTCGCTATTCTCTACTTGTATTCTCTCATTTCACAACTGTCCTCCAAAGCATACAAATGTGTCCTGCCACCTGCAAGTTGAGTTGTAGACACAACCACTGATTAACTTGTGGGGAGGGGTGACAAAAACAGTTGTAAGAGAGGTTTATTTGGGTTACTTGATATCTTGTTTTCAAACTTTTCTCATTGGTTATATCTTGTTTTCAAACTCTTCCCATTGGCTAAACATGTATGCATTGGGTGTGTTCTTGGTGAATCTATGTGCTATAAAAGATTGTGCTCCATGGAGTAAAGTGGCAGTCTCCTAAGAGCATACCGGGTGTACTTCTGGGACAACTGTACTTAGCTGCAGCTAATAAACCTGATCTTCTACGCTCAACAGAGTGTCCTGTGTCTCTGTTCAACAAAGCAGGTGAACTCAGGAGATTAAGGCATACCCTGCACCGCCAGGCCCATAAGGCGCTAGTTCTTCAACTCTGGGGGGAGGTCTGAGCTGACAGAGCAATCTCTTTCCATAGCCTAGTTTCTATGCTTTTCTTCCAGTCCCTCCATAAACTGTACTATGGTTACTCGTCATCTGAGACAGAGGTCTCAGAGGAGAGGCTATCCCTCCTCACATCCTACTATGCACACTTGTCAGCCCAGAGAGAGGTGTCTGTGGAGTGGCTAGTCTTTACCCTCACCCTACTACTAGAAGAAATTATATTTACAAAATTATATGTAGATATAACAGAGAAAAAGCATTGAAGCTCTTATTTATTGTCGTTATGTGGCCTACCAAGGATAACGACTATATAATGATTTAACTTTTTCTAAAAATAATAAATTGATTTAAAACAAATAAATGAGTATCAATGTGTGCTATTTCCCAATGTTGGTTTCATGAACAATAAACATAAACACCCTTATGCATCAAGCCAAAATCCAGTCGGTAAAATACCGATTCGGTAATAGCTCCCGGTATTGTGTGAAAAATACCCAATCCCAATGCATCAACCCAAAACCCGAGCAAATAACGAATCGCTAAATAAATAACCTCGAACATACCGAATCGCTAATACCCAAAATGCTAATTTACCGAATCGCTAAATACCGAATTCGCAATTACCGAAATCACTATTAGCTCCCGGAAATTGCCAATAGCAAATACCGATTCGCACCCCAATGCAACAAAACTCGCTAATAACGAAAATCCCAAAAATCGCTATTTTGCCAGAGCTAAATAAGGGGAATCAAAACCTGGAGATAAAGTCACAAAAAAAAAAAAAAAAAAAAAAAAAAAAAATTCCTACATGTGCAAATGATTGAGGCAATCACTAAACCCTTAAATTTGGCCCAGGAGACCCTGTTGGCTCCCACAAAATGGCTGCCCTCTACGTGCTTGCAAGGAGGATGCGGATCAATGCAGCAGGACAGCGCAGGAGAAGGGTCCAGGAGCGAGTGTTCAGACTGCGCATAACCCTGCTCGGCCAGAATGAGGACGAGGTGTACCAGAAATATCGCCTCAATCGCGCTATGATCATGCGCCTGATTGCAGTCCTGGAACCATTACTGCAGCACCAGACCCACCGGACAAATGCAATCCCTGCGCACGTTCAGGTACTATGCAGCCTGCACCTACTGGCCTCAGGGAGTTTCCAGGGGGTAATTGCGGTTGCCGGAGGTGTTTCGCAAAGCGCACTGTCACGCTTCTTCCAAAAATTCCTAGATGCCATGCTGACAATGCTCCACAGACACATCAGCTTCCCCACAACCCCACAGCAGTTGGACCGCACCAAACAGGCATTCTACCAGGTGGCACAATTTCCACATGTGATTGGATGCATCGACTGCACGCATATCCCCATATGCCCTCCGTCAGCAAATGAGTACCTTTTCAGGAACCGCAAGTCATACCACTCGATCAACGTGCAGGTTGTGTGCGATGCCAACAACATCATAACGGACCTAGTGGCACAATTCCCAGGGAGCACACACGACTCATACATCTTCCGCAACAGTGGAATGCACAGGCGACTACTCAATGGCGAATTTGGAGAGGGACTCCTGTTAGGTAAGTAGAACTACGCTTCCCCACACCAACACCACACATGTATGTACATCACCAATGCTAAGTCTATGCTTCTATCTTCTAGGTGACAGTGCTTACGCCCTGCGGGAATACATACTAACCCCATACCTAAATCCAGCAACCCCGCAGGAACATCGCTACAACGCTGCACACATCAGCACGAGGAATGTGATAGAGCGGACTTTTGGGATTCTCAAGAGCCGCTTCCGTATCCTCCACAAGACTGGCGGCGCAATGCTATACCAACCAGACACATGCTGTCGAGTAATTGCTGTATGTGCAATGCTGCACAACATTGCCACCAGAAGGGGGATACCCATGGAGGTGGACAGGGATGACGACCCCCAGGCTGACCAACCACCCGCCCAACGACGACCGGCACACATCCCAAACACAGCAGAGGGCCATAGGAGGCGGACAGACATAACGCAAAATCATTTTTGACCCTGGGTAAAATGAGACATTACAAGTTGGTGTTGGATGCAACTGTTTAATGCACAGTAGCACTGAGGATTGTGCAACAGAACTAGCATTGTGAATCATGCTCCGATTGCATAAATGTAAATAAAAGGTTCCTTAAAGTCAGGCCTGTGCAAACAGAATAATTGGATGGCCATGGTTGCTCCACCATGGACCTGCAGCATGTCCAAATTTCTAGTGCCGCTTGCCACGTACACCAAGCCTCCGCTCAGGTGCATCCAAACCCTCACCACGGCCTGTCCCCGTGGAGGCACGCGAACTTCGGCGCCTGGTGCTGGAGGCAGCCTCACTGGTGTCATCCCCTCCCAATGCTGCAGCACTGCATGTGCTGCTCTGAAGTTGTTCCACAGCAGTGGTGATGTGTCTCAGTGACTTGGCAACATCACCGCAGAAGTGCCCAAGGTCCACCTGCAGGGAGACTGTGCGGCGTGCCAACACAGCGGTGCAGTTGCTGTGCCGTTGTATGGCCTTGGTAGCGGCGGCAGAACGCAACATTAGCTGCCGGTTACTCCTCCTCTGGGACTCATGGCCCTCCCTGATGGCATGGGTGAGCTCACGTACCTCCTCCCTGAGCTGAGCATTGCCATCAGCAACCGCAGTGGTCTGGTCCCTGACCGCCGTGCCCATGTCCCTGACCGCGGAGCCCATGTCGGTGACTGCTGCAGTCATGGCGCGCATCTCCCTCGCTAGGCGCACGATGTTGCAGCTGATGCTAGCCACATGTCTTCCCTGCAGGTTCTGTGTGCGCAGCATCCTCTCCTCAATTGCAGAGGTTGTTGGGACATCTTGGTCAGCTGAGGAGACGGAACTGCGACGGGCCCTGTGACGCCGTGCGTGTCTTGAGCCTCCATGTGGTGCAGCAGGTGGTGTGGATGTGCACTGCGTGGGTGCCAATTGCGGGGGGGGGTTGCCATCTCCTGCAAGGGCGCAACTTGGTGCCTGTGCCTCTGCGGTATTGTGGCTGTACTGGCTGCAGGCTGGCTTGCTGGTGCCGTTGCTTGTGGCGCAGGTGGTGGTGCCTTGGCTTGTGGCGCAGGTGCCTTGGCTTGTGGCACTGGTGCTGGTGCCGATGATTGTGGCGCTGGTGGAGGTGGTGCTGGTGGGGTGGCAGGTGTTGGCGGTGCGTGCGCATCCTGCACAGTCTCCTGGTCTGACTCCACGGGTGTCTCAGATATGATCAGCTGGTCGCTGTCGTCAGAGTCCCCAGGTGATGCATCTGTGTGTGAAACAGTGCATGATTAGTGGGATGATTACACCTACATAGTGTTGTACCCATCAATGTCCCTCTGTGGTCCAACAAATGAACAGTCTACAGCCATGTACAAAATATGTGTTGTGTGAGGATTTACGCCTGTGCCTGCACTCTGGGCTGACTAGACTACAACTCCCAAGATGCAGTAGTGTCATGTGTGGAACTGTCTGTGCCAGAGCTGCAGACACAGTGAGATTGGGCTGGGGGCATGGGTATGGATTTACGCTATGCTGGGTGTGGCACAGGCATGCATCTTACCTTGGGCACTTGTGGCTGCGCCGGACGTGTCCATCTGGATCACCCCCACGACGGCTTCCCGCTCTATCGTCCCTTCCACAAGGTCCTCCAGGGCTGTGTTGGATGGTGCAGTGCTTGTTCCGCCTCCAGTCCTTCTTGCCTCCCGGAGCCTCTCAGCAATCCTCTCTTTTGCGCGCTTCCGGAGGTCATACCACCGTTTTTTGAGATCGTCGATGCTGCGGCTAGTGACGCCAACCGCATTGACCCTCTCACGGATGCGCTGCCAGATGCGCCGCTTCTCGGTCTCAGGCACCTTGCCAAAGAGGCGGTCGTGTTTGCTGGACACTCCCTCGAAGAGGTACTCCAGCTCCCTGTCTGAAAACTTCTTCTTGCGCTTGCGTGCAGATTCAGCGCTGGATGGCACTTCCTGCGACATGATGGATGTGTGCTGTGACTGGCAGAATCTGTGTGGCCTCACTCTGCACAGCCTGTCCTTCTTTCCAGCTCCTGTCTGCTCCTCTGTCGAGGCTATGTGGGTGGGGCAGCAGTATTTCCTGGTTGGTGATGTCATCAGCCTGTTCCCGGAGCGACGCGGCAATTTGCGATTTCGCTATTACCGATTCGGTAATTGCTAATTCGGTATTACCGAACTCGCTATTAGCCAAATCGGTATTACCGAACTCGCTATTTGCTAGTGGGGCCGTTTGCGTGCCCCGCTATTAAGGAATCGGTAAATTTAGCGATTTTTAAGGAATCGCTAAATTTAACCGAATCTGTTGATGCATGCCAATTACCGATTCCTTAATGGCGATTCCTTATTTTTCGCTATTAAGGAATCGGTATTAGTTTGGTTGATGCATATGCCCCTATGTTTTTTCCATAAATCTACGTGATCTATTTTTCCCCACAATTTATAATGAAGTGCATTTCTTTAAACTAAATACACTTAGGTGCCGATTAGGATCCTGGAAAAAATTTCCCCGTACGACTCGTATCTGGTCTTTTTACCGTACGAATCGTACAAGTGCCGTACAAACTGCCAAGTACGATTCGTATGGGAAAAAGTCCATACGAATCGCATTGGGAATAATTCCCCACACGTCCTCGGGTCGGAAAATGTGTCCGACACGTCCCCGGACGATTTACCGTACAAATGTGAAAAGTGAAGTCCGACCGCGCAAGTACGATCCATCCCGTGCGTCCGATGTTACAACCGTATGGAAAATGCACCGTACGGATCGAACTCCCATAGCAACCATGGAGACATGTGCCCGCATACGCGCCGACCCCCCCCGAGCCCCCGAGCCCCCGTGAGTACGCGCCGTACCCCCCCAGCCCCCGTGTACATACGCGCCGTACCCCCGTGTATGTACACCCGTGTACGTACGAGTCGTACCCCCGTGTATGTACACCGGTGTACGTACGCGCCATACCCCCCGTGTATGTACACCCGTGTACGTACGAGTCGTACCCCCCGTGTATGTACACCCGTGTACGTACGCGCCGTACCCCCCGTGTATGTACACCCGTGTACGTACGAGTCGTACGGGGGGGTATGACTCGTATGTACACGGGTGTACATACACGGGGGGTACGACTCGTACGTACACGGGTGTACATACACGGGGGTACGACTCGTACGTACACGGGTGTACATACACGGGGGGTATGACTCGTACATACACGGGGGCTGTGGGGGGGGGTACGGCGCATACTCACGGGGGCTGGGGGGGGTACGGCGCGTACCGGGCCTCCTAATCTGGTCGTTTCGTGGCGTACTGCGCTTTTCCGGCACTTTTTGGGTGCCGTAGAAATATTGCCGTCCGGACTGCTGTCGGTTCGAATCGTACTTCCTGGTTCGTGAAACGCTGCCTGAAAGCGTCCCGACGTCACGTCGACGCTTTCCCCGGATCACATTTGTATGTATATTTTTGTCGGTCGGTGTTTTGTACGACTCGTACGTAAATGGTGTTTCCGTGCGAATCGTACTTCCATGTTTGTAAAGTTTTACAACCGGGTACGAGTCGGACGGAGAAAACCCTCCGACCGACGGTTCGTACCCGGTTTTTCCAGGATCCTAATCGGCACCTTAGTATTCTGGTGTATATAAATTAGACATATAATATCAGAATATATATATTCAGTGTAAATGCAAACTCCATTATAAAGGGTATGGTCTCGCAAGAGGTTCACAAGAACAAACCAGGAAGCACTGCCCCCTCGGACTTCACACAAGGGATTGCATCCCTGGCTCTCATGAGAGTCTTGTGATAGATTTGGAGAAGAGAAAAAAGGTTAACATAGTACAAACATAGATCATAAAACTATAGGATGACTCTGAAAAGAGCTGTTTATGTTAACAGTTTTCAACAAGTATAATATATTTTTGTGTTGTCTACCATTTTCTAAATGTTTTGTATTTTAGTTTTTTTAATAGTGTAGAACAAAAACATACAACTTAAGGTGTGAAACAACCACCACCAACATCTCCTTAAAAAAAAAAGAGATACATTTGGGAAGAAACTATGGCCTGGGGGGCATTTGTGGTCTTTGACAAGCTTCTCCTCTGCAGACCTGCTTGTTTCTGATGAAAAAAATGATCTGCTTACACAAGCAGCAAAATAGTGCTTTATTCAGGAAAGCAGGGTTATTGTTCGCTTCTGCACTTACTACCAGCACAGGCACAGTATCTCCTGAAGCAAATGATTTGGAAGCCCCATAAAAGTTGTCTAACTCCGCAGCATGAGCCAACTCTGCCCGAGCAAGCCTTTGCAGATGCATAGATATGAGGTGTCTTCATATGCCTGTGGTACTCATACTATACTGTTTATTTCCGCTCCCCCGGCTGAACTCCTTCTTGCAAAGTTTACATATGACATACTTTGCAAAATGTTTTTTCACTCCCGCTCGCATCTCGCCAGAGTCACCACCTTTTTTAAAATAAAAAAATAAATGTTACATCCATATTTAATGACTTTCTCATTACAGATTAACATTCAATAATAGCTGAAAACACGAAAAGACCTCTAAACAGTAGATTAAAATGAAATATAGAATTCGACAATCTAGTGAACATCTCATGAGAGTAATCACATAATTAAAAAATTGATTCAAATAATGAAACCTAATACTATACAACATTAAAAAACTGATTAGTCTGTTTCTAAATTCCAATTATGACTTCAATGTAAAAAGATATGCAAAGGCAATGAAAAGTGTGCTATTACAATATAAGTGAACTTGCTGGGAAAATTTCTTAATATTTGAGTTATTAGAACTGAGGAGATAGACAAACTCAACACAAATATTGGTGTATTACTCTTTTCTATTACTCAAACATCATTTTTGAAAAACATTTTGCAAAGTGTGCACCCTTTCCTGTTAAGTTACAATACGAAAGCAATTCCCTTTTAAAATAATGTCCGCACACAGGATATACTATTTAGTTAATCTACCATACATAAACTTAAAATAGTTAGCAGCGGTAACACTACCTTGCGCCACGCCATGCACTTCTTATGACCTCACATATGACATCACTCATGACATGTTCTATCTCAAATTACATAATTGATGACATCATCCAATGAATGTGCAAATTCCTTGTACAGTTTACATAGTGGCAGGTAACTACCATTCAACTTTTCAACATAAGTTTGTACAGCTTGAGTCCAGATAATGAATGTAATGCATGCATGTCTAATGCACTATAACTGTCTAGAGGTTTGAAAGACATTTGCGTTCAAGAGTGAGGATGAGTTGGACCGGCTGGTTTAAATATTTTTTACATCTATTGAGTACTTCATAAATTCTGCTCAAAAATAGACATCAGCACCATGTGGTACACTGTCATAAATGAGGATGTTTATAAATAAGTGCCAGTGCCAAGCACAGGCAGACCCTGGCACAAATGAAGCATTGGGTAGGTATAGTTTCATGGGGACGCTAACCTATTGCTATTATAATCTAAACATTACTTTGTGTGTATATAATGTGCATTAATCTTGCACTGAATAACTCTTGACTTTATTTTCCCATTGTCTACGTATTGTAAGCATTTGTTTGGAAACATGGAATGCAAAATGTGCTCTAAACAAGAGAAAATTACTATAGAGTTGTAAGAAGCCATGGTATATTGACAAGATGGCGCTCAGTTAAAAACATGTGGGCAGTTTGGGACTCATAAATGATAGCACTGAAGCAGTCAATACAGAGTTAGAGGCCATAATACCCCTATCCCTGTCAAATCTACACCCACACGGGTAAAAGTATACCTGATAAAATTAACACCCAGTACTTTAACATTTGTAGTCAAAATTATGGATTGAGCAGACAAGACAACTAAAACTGATAATTCATTTTCAAACTGGAGTAATATTGTGGATTTCTGGCATGGTCTAACCGTATTAGAATTTTTGACTCTGGACAATGATAATGTACATCCAGTGGTGCTGTACCTACTTGAGATATGTGGATTACTGGCAAGGAAATTGTGATTTGAATGCTTAGCAGTGTGAATATATTGTGTGTTACACTGATGGCAGTGAGGATTATTGACATGGAACTAGGGCTGGACGTTCCATCTTTGTGATCAAGCCAGCATGCTAAACAAGGAAGAAAACAAATGTATGTTTTATACCTAGCTGGTGACAAAACACATATATATACAGTTTAAGGAACTTTATCAATAATTATCTTTAATGTGGAGGTCCCAATCATCCTCCCACTTGATTTGCCTTGCATATTAGCCATCATCTGTACTTTCAATTCATATTTTATAGTACAACGACAGGGTCATTCTCATTTAAAAGATTTTCCAGTTTGACTCTTTTAGCTTTTCTCTACTATACCAAATAACTTTCCTTAGCCAGACAACAAATGTACATAGTTGTGCATATTTGAACTCACAAAGATACATACAAATTGTGATGTTAGCAACTTCTTTATTGGAATTGATTCACCTTTTTATAGCAACCATCTTGTAGTGGATTAGGTAAGTGGTCCTCAGTAATTAATGAAAAGTTTGCTTCTTCCCACAGTGGTCTGAATTAGGAAAACATTAGGATGTCAAAATAACTGTTTTTGTTTTCTTTTTTAAATTTAAGTTTTTAGCAAGAACAACCATAAAATTTCATTTGTAGCAAATAGTGAATACATGAAAAGAAAATGTATATCTTACATTTCATTAAGAAGAAAACAATAAGGAAAAATGGATAAACATTTGATACAATTGTCCAGCACTCAAAGAAATAAAAACCCATGTAACAAGAATTGTAGATCGAATACCACTTTAAACAAAGTTCCGAAAGCCAAGCATCTCCCTAGAGGTGCCTTCTAACTATCCCGACTTTGCCATATTCTAGAAAATCTTTATATTGCTCCAACCCTTAGTGCATAGACATTTTCTAGTGTTCTAACTTTGCATTTTTATGATCCACTGTTCCAGTGTGGGAACTATATTAGATTGTTAATTAGTCAGAATAAGTGATCTGGCCACAAGAGTAGAGATATGAAAAAATTGAAGCTGGCCAAACGACATTGCAAGTTGTTGGGTTGCAATGCCATAGAAAGTGCCTTCGGCATCAGGGATATTTTTATTTTTCAATTTTGCACTCAATTCCATGAACATCTCATCAAACAAACTCAAACCTACCTGTTTGGTGCTGCATAAAAAGGAGGCAGGAATTTACATCGTAATTGAGTCAAAAAGGAAAATGATTCATTGGAAAATAACAATTTTCATAATATTGATTTTGCACATCAGCTTAATGGATAAGTTCTTTAAAACTTTTCCTTATCTTCATTTATTTAGAAATCTGTTTATTAAGTTGTAAGTTGCAGTGAAAATCATATGATACATCTTAGAATGGCAGAGAGCATAATTACAGCTGGTGCACAGCAACATCGCAGAACATATCACATATAATCATAACACTTTGCACCAGTCAAGTGGCATTTAGCATTGATTAAAGTTGTAACCTGTGAGTCTGCGAGGAAAACTATCATTACGCGCAATGTTGTAGTCCCATCACTAGCGGAAAGCGTCAAGTCGCAGTCTCTTTTGCCAAAGACGTATGTTTCCCAGTGCACCCCCAGGCCGATATTCAAACATCGCTGAACAGCCCATCCTACAACTGGGGGACTGTCCCTTCTACAACCTTTCAACTAAAACAGCATCCAACAGCAGCTCACAAGTTTAATTCCAGATGCCCTTCTCCCTCAAACCCCGCCCCCCCGGTGAGCCCCCCCCCCGGCCCCCCACCCCCAGGATCGTCACGCCTACTATCATCGAAGTCGCGGCATGCATGGTCGCCAATATCAATTCAGGCACCCCCCGTGCCGCCCTAGCCCACCAGAGCGGACAGCCCCCCCTGTGCCCAACGCGGCTCCTGCTACTCGCTACCGTCCTCAGCCAGGGCCATCCCATCAGACCGTAACAGGACCTGCAGCATCTCTCCCCATTGGGATGCGATTGGTGTTACCCGGAGGCCCAGTGTTTCCTCCCTCCGAAGTGCCACCTCCTCCGCCTTGGCCCAGACCAGAAAAGAGCCGTGCCACGCCCGCGCAAGCGCCGCCGCCGCGTCTGCTTTCCAGCGCTTAGTGATAAGTCGCTTTGCTACTATGATCCCCAGGTCTATAAAACGAGAGGCAACCTTAACCGCGGGCGACCGATGAAAGAGGTGCAACAGGTAAGTAGGCCATTCAGGGGGAATCTCCCGTCCCGTGCACCCGTGGAGCATCTCGTGTACCGCCTGCCAGTATGCACTCAGTCCCGGGCAACCCCACAATATGTGAAGCAGATCAGCATCAATCTCTGCGCAACGGGGACAGCCTGCGTCCACACAGTGGAAATATCTATTAATGGCAGCTGGCGTTAGGTAGGCCCTGTGCAAGACGAAAAACTGTATTTGGCGGAATCTCATATTTCTCGGCACCCTCCTTGGCCCCTGCAGCACCCTATCCCATTCTTTGTCCGCCATGGGGCGGGCAAGGTCCGCCTCCCACTTCTCGCGTAATGCCCCCAGGCTTGGCGCTGCGTGTGTGCGTAAGGCCGCGGCAAACCATCTAATCAGGTACCCTCCTCGGCCCAAGACATGTAGATATTGCATCACCAAGTGATGCTCCGGCTCCTCCCGCAAGCTTCCCCAGTGCCCCGCCAGTGTCTCCATCAGTGCCCGATGGCGGAGAAATTGGCCCCGCGCCAGCCCCGTCTCCTCCGCAAGGGTCTCAAATGGCAAAAGCACTCCCTCACGGTACAGGTCCTCTAGGGTGTGGATATCAACTGCATGCCAGTCCCTCAGTTCCACGGCTCCAAGCGTGTCCTGGCCACAAGGAGAACCCTCCAGGGGTATAGCCGGGGCATAAGGGATCCTGGTACTGGTGAGCCGGAGGCTTCTGCAGTAGCATTTACACGCCACCGCTAACAGCACAGGCGCGGGCCGTAAAGCAGCCGTCGTCGGGTGAAAGATCCGTAGGAGCTCTGCCAACTCCAGCGGAGGGCTCCCCGCCGTCGCAGTGTCCTCCCGACATTTGTCCGCCAGCCACCGGGCCACCCATTGTAACTGCGCCGCCAAATAGTAATGTTCCAGACAGGGCATCGCGAGCCCGCCCTGGCCTACGGGGAGGCATAGCTTGGGCAGCGCGACCCTATGGCGTGCCGCTCCCCACACAAAGTCCCGGAGGGATCGCATGTGGCTGGTGAAAAAGGACGCCGGTATGTACAGCGGCAAATTGGCAAAGTAGTACAACAGACGAGGGAGCACCACCATCTTGACAAGCGCTATTCGTCCAGTGACCGACAGGGCAAGCGTACTCCAGAATGCCATCTGAGACCGAATCGCCGTCACGGCTCGTCCCAGGTTGCCTTCCACCAGGTCTTCTGGCCTGCGATAGACTTGGACTCCCAAGTAACGAAAGGTGTCCGATTGCCACTGCACTCGCACCCCACCAAGTTGGTACTCGGGGTCCTGAGTGTCGACCCTGAAAGCATATAGGCAGGATTGGGCTGCATTCACCCGGAGTCCCGAGAGCTGTTCAAAGGTAGCCAGGACTCGTTCCAGCCCCACAGGGATAGAAGACACGTCTATGACAAAGACTAGGAGATCATCCGCATAAAGGGACACCTGGTGTACCGCATCTCCCAGCGGAACGCCGTCCGCCAAGTCCCTCCGGAGCGTTGCCGCTAACGGCTCCATTGCGAGCGCAAACAGGAGGGGTGACAGCAGGCAGCCCTGCCTGGTGCCATGGCTGATTTTGATGGGGTCCGAGATGTACGGGCCAGTGCGCACTCTCACCGTTGGGCCTTTATACAGAAGTGCCGCTAGTTGGAGAAAGCCAAGCCCCAGTCCAAATCTCGACAGCGTGGTCACCAAGTACCCCCACTCCAGACAATCAAAGGCCTTCTCCAGGTCTAAGATTAGACAGCCCACCCGAGGCCAGAGACGGGTGCTCTCCGCCATCACTCGGAAGAACCGCCTCAAGTTGAGGGAAGTGCTGCGCTTGGGCACAAAGCCGTTTTGATCACTGTGCACCAGCGTGGGCACCACCGGCGCCAATCTCTCCGCCAGTATCTTCGCAAGGATTTTATAGTCCATGTTGAGCAGGGCGAGCGGGCGATAAGATCCCAACTGTGCGGCGTCGCGTCCCGGCTTAGGTAGGGAAATCAGGTAGGCCTCTTTCATCGACTCCGGTAGTGTGCCGTTCTCTAGTGCAGTTAAGTAAAGGCTGTGGAGTTTAGGTATCAGAGACTCTCGGTACGATTTGTAGTATTCCGCCGGTAGCCCGTCTGGCCCCGGCGCCTTCCCCGTCGCCAACGAGGAGATAGCATCCCCTATCTCTTCTACTGTGGGGGGGCATTCCAGGGAGGCATGATGCTCCTCCGGGACCACGGGCAGTTCTAGAGCCTCCAGGAACTCATCTAAGTCACATTCTCGTCTCCTCCCAGTCGACCTGTACAGAGTGCCGTGAATGCCTGGTGAATTTCCCATTGGGTGTAGACCAGCGTGCCGTCAAGGCCAGTAATGGCACCTATTGGGGCACGAGCGGTCTCCTGTCTGATCAGCCAGGCCAGGAGTCGCCCAGCCCTGTCCGACGTGGCATGTACCCGAACGAAGTGAGCCGCATAGTTAAGGCAGCGTAGCTGGTCTAGAAGTGCGGTATGGCGTGTCCGGAGCTCCAATAGGCAGCCCGAGTCCACGCCACCACCCTCCCCAAGCGATTCACAGGAGAGGAGGCGGGACTCCAGGGCGACAAGATCCCGCGACAGCTGCCTACGAATGTTCCATGTCACACCCAAGCAGTGCCCTCTAATATACACTTTATGGGCGTCCCATTCCAGCAGCTCACTATCCGTGGAGCCCTCATTAAGGTCAAAGTATTGTTCAATCGCTGTACCCAGGGAGGCACGAAACTCTGAATCTTCCAAGGCCACCGTCTGAAGGCGCCAGGTCGGAACAGGAGGTCTATCCGGCCGCCACCGGAGTCCCAGGATGAGGGGATTGCGGTCCGAGTGTGTCCGGCCCATATATTCCGCTCGAATCACCCACTGAAGCACCGAACGGGTGCCCACCACCCTGTCTAACCGAACATGGAGGCCGTGAACCGCCGAGTAGAATGAATACACGCGGTCGTCCGGGTGGACGCTCTGCCACAGGTCAATCAAGGTCCAATGCGACAACCAGGTGGCCAGGGCCCTGGCGTTCGACCCCACCTGAGTGCCCCGCAGGGGCGGGAAGGACCGGTCCAAATATACATCAAGTACGGAATTAAAATCTCCCCCCAGGAGCCAGGGAAGGCCAGCGTATGGTGCCAGCACCGCTGATAAACTGGCCAGATAGGAGGACTGATCTACATTTGGCGCGTAAAGGGACCCCAGTAGCACCTGTTGCCCATCAACCCTCCCATGCACCAGGGTGTACCTCCCCTCCGGGTCCACCAACACCTCCAAGCAGACAAACGGGGTACCCGCCCGTACCCATATCAGCGTGCCTCTAGCGTGTGCCAAGCATGTAGTGCCATACACCTGTCCCCTCCACCGCATGCGCAGCCTTCCCAGTTCCCTCAACGTCATGTGCGTTTCCTGCAGGAGATCTATAGCCACCGCGTGCCTCTGCATGTATGCATAGACTGAGTACCTACGCGCCGGCGTATGCATACCGCGGACATTCCACGTGACTATATTTGTAACAGCCATGAGTAAAGCCGAATCGCGAGCCCGTGGCGGGGGCCAGGGAGGCCGCCCCAGGACAGGAGGCAAAGGGCCTTCACTGGACTATGTAGTGAGCTGCATTGATAACCCAAAAAAACAACAACGCAGAAACATACTATCGTGCATGTAAACAGACCAAACAGGCCAAAGTAACTATCAGGGCAAACCCCTCTAAGGGTATTCGTCCAAACCATGAGGCAATGCTCACAATACTTAACTTAGCCTAATTGTGGCTAATGGGGTGGGCGAGTGGTGACCGCTGCGTATGTGTGCTCCCCTACGAGGTGCCTGTGTACATGTGGTGCAAGGGGCTCCCATTCCCGTGGCGCAGCATAAGTCCAAGGAGTGCATGACCCCCACAACATAAACCCCCAGGTGTGCACGTCTAGCACCTCAGGCGTTCCCCCTGCTACAGAGGAACACCAGCCCAGCCGCCTCCCCGTCCCAGCCCCCCGCCAACACCCCAGAGATCCAAAAACAAGTCCCCTCCTGTCCATATCTCCCCACTCCGTCGCCCACGCAGGCTCGGGCCAAGCGGCGTCAGTCTGCAAGAGTCAGGGCCCGTTTCTGGGGAGTACCCTTGGCGATGACTTCGACCCCCTTCCCCGGCACTGTTCTACATCACATGGTCCGATGTCTGTGGGGTGACCAGTGGCATCAGCTGGTCATCCAATATCTCGGTGGACGGGGAAGAGGAGCCGCTAGCCATCAGTCTGCCATGTTCCTGGGCAGCCTCTCCAATCCTGCTGTCCGGGGACCCGAGAGTAGCCACCGCCGCCAACACTTCTCGCCGTTCCATTCTGCTCTTCTCCGGGCTGGGAGCCACCCCCAGGCACCGCCCCTCCTCTCGCCGGTGTCCTCTCCCCCTGCGCTGTCGAGACCTCCTGCCACGCCACGGAGCCACTTCTACGCCCTGCGGCCGCCGGCCATCACTGCGCCCAGTGTCCTCCAGCCAGTCCCAGACCTCGGACGGGGTATCAAAGAAGCGGGTGCCGTCAGTGGTGACCACCCGTAGACGTGAAGGGAACAGAAGGGCGTACGAGATCTCCAACTCACGCAGGCGGCGCTTCACCGCCAGACAATTACTGCGGCATTTCTGTACCAAGGCGGTGTAGTCTGGGAAAAATTGTACCTGTCCACTGCCAACGGTGATGTCACCAATCCTCCGGGTCTCACGGAGCACTACATCTCTGTCCCTGTAATTAAGGAGCTTAAACAGGAAGGGCCGAGGCCGAGATCTGGGGCTAGGCCTCTGAGTTGGAACCCTGTGGGCCCGTTCCACTACGAAGTGTGACGAGAGCTTCTCGGGTCCAAACAAAGTGCGCAGCCATTCCTCCACGTAATGTTCCGGCTGCCGCCCCTCCACCACCTCCGGCAGGCCCACCACGCGCACATTGCTGCGCCGTGAACGTCCTTCGGCATCGTCCACGCGATCTTCCAAGACGTGGACGCGGTCAATCAGGTCTTGGAGGGCGGCCGAATGGGTGGCCACAACCAGTTGTACGTCCTGTAGAGTCTGCCCCTGTAGCGCCACCTTGTCCACTAACTTGCGGTGATCCGCGTGGAGCAACGTGAAGTCGACCGTGACCTTATCGATACGGGCCTCCAAGGATGATCTCGTTTGCTCGAGTGAGGAACCGATCCGCTCCAGGCGTCGTGACCCGGCCTGGGCCGGCCGTCAGTGTCTGGCCATCCCTCGGGGCATTGCGCAGCCGACCCATGACCAGCTGCTGTGCAGTGGGCATCCGCCCGCAGTCTGGGCGACCAGCGACCAAGTTCAGCTCAGTCGGAGCAGGCCTTTTCCCCCCTCAACGTCTCCGTCTCCGCCGGCTCACTGCCACATCCGCGAGCCCACAGCCCCAGCAAGATGGGGGCGGGGGGAAGATGTCTCGATCCGTCTCGTTCCACCAGGTGGCGACTGGCTGGGTGACGCAGGCCACGACTCCCCCGAGGCGCAGGCCTGCCGCGGCTCCTGAAGGCCACTCACCACACTCCCACGTGGTCTTCCGCAATCTCACTCCGCACGTGGGAACCGCCATGTCCAGGGGTCTGGATTCAGCCGGCGCTGTACCCCGCAACGAGGCACAACCGGCAGAGGGGCGCAAGGACACCACCAGCAATGATCCTGCACCAATCGTCGCGCTCCCAGTGCCTGTAGCGTGGAGAACAGCGAGGCATCCGCGAAATGCGGGCACCGGGCAGCGTCTCGCACTCCGGCCCCCCGTCACCTCCACAGCCGTCCTCCGCAAGGGCCGAGCGTCCAGGGGCACAGTTACTGTCGGGCCAGGGCTGCCCCCCGCGCCTGGCTCCGTCTCCGTGGGGCAGGCAGCCGGGCGCCACAACAAGAAGCACAGTACCGCCCACTCCACGATGGGGCTATCACGCTCCGGCGGGCTCGGGACCACAGGATGTCTCCCGCCTAAGCGTCAGGCGTGTCTCACTTCCACCATGTCCGGCCAGAATATCCTCGGCCCAAAGGTCGGCTGCGTCCGTCTCCCCCAGCGTAAGTCACCTCCCGCTCCGGCGAGCTCTCCGATGCTGGCTTGCACCGCGCGTGCACTGGGCTTGAACCCCCTGCGGACTTGCAGCACCGTCCCAGGGGCCCGATCTTCAGCGTGCCGCTCCGTCACCACTTCCGGCGCAGCCCAGGGAGCTCCCGCGAAGCCGCGGCGTGTAGTCAGGCGCGCGGCCGAGCGCCGAGCTCCAGCCCCACCACTCTGTCACCGGCCGTAGCCCGCAGACGGCCCCAGCCGTCCACACAGAGTCCCCGCGTGCCGGTCGCCACGCCGATGTGTCCGGGTTTGGAAGGGCCGCCTCCGCCTTAGTTCACTGCACCCGGGAGGGGCCCCCGGCAGGAGAAGTCTCAGGATGTAGGCACCAACACTGCGGAGCTCTACAGTTTGGCGGCCATCATGGTCGCGCGTCAAGCCACGCCCCCAACTTTTCCTTATCTTCATGACTGTTTTGTCGTTATGTTTATACCCAGATGTTTTATGTTTGTTCATTCCAAGCATTTCTACCACATCTTTCTGTTGTACACATTTCAATTTAGTTTGAATTGTAATAGTAACTGCCAAATATTTAAAGTACATTTATAGTAAAACTCAAAAATACTTATACTGCAGACTACAAATACAAGAAAATCTGCCGCCCCAATAAGACAAAATTAAAAATATGCATTGCTGACAACACTACAACATGCGGTAAATTAATTCAATAAAACATCAAGTAGCAGGTCTGTCAATCTGTCAGCCTTATGGGGGTCTTCCCCCAAACGTTTTGCCAGCTTGCCTCCATTTTTGCTGAATTCGTTATTGTTGACCTTAGGACTGTGTGCACTTTACCACCGCTAACCAATGCAAAAGTGCTAGTGCTCACTCCCCTAAACATGTTTTGATTGGCATATATCTAATTGGCTCATTTAATTTACTTGTAAGTCCCTTGTAGAGTGGTATGCTAAAATACCCAGGGACTGTAAACTAAATGCTACCAGTGGGCCTGTAGCATTTATTATGCCACCCACTTAAGTAGCACTCTAAAACATGTCCCAGTTCTGAAATTGCAGCCTGAATTCCGTGTTCCACTGACATGTCGACTTGGCATTTAAAACGCTGTGGTAAGCCTTAAACTCTCCTTTTATTACTTATAAGTCATCCCTAAGATAGGCCCTAGTGTGCCCCTGGGCAGGGTGCTGTGTAATTAAAAGGTAGGACATGTACATTTATTTTGAACATGTTTTGGGAGTGAAAAACCCACATATTCGTTTTTTCACTTCTGTGAGACCAAACCCTCTCATAGGATAACATTGGAGCTCTCCTGTTACTTTTAATAAGCTGTCATTCCTAACTGAGAGGAGTTGGATCTGTCATGCTTGATACCTATGGAAATGTAATGATACATCCTTTTTAATGACAAAGTCAAACTTGTGAGCATAAAAATTATGGATTAATCCCAGATGTGTGAGTTGGAGGAAATGTTTGACATTGTTCAGAATTCCGTCCATTCATTTTTCTTGTTGCATTTGCCACACTGAGTGCGATGGGTATGCCCAGATGTGGGTTCTGTGCTTTCCATGCCACTAGACTGGCTGATGAGGGTGCTACCAGGATACATGTCTCAGGATGCTTTTTTTCCAGGAGGACCTGGTGTGGCAGTTCGGGCTGGACTGTTCCCGTGGTGAGCAGGGTCAAGACTTTATTGCGTAAGGCTGGGTCCAAACTGGAATGGCATAGTGAGCAAATAAACCGATGGATTTAGGCCCAGATCTCTGTACTGGGGGTGAATGTTTGACATTGTTCAGAATCATGTCCATCAATTGTTCTATTCGCATTTGTCACCCCGAGTGGGACGGGTATGCCCAGTCGTGGGTCCTGTGTTCTCCATGCCACTGGAGTCAAGCTAGCCTGGCTGATGAGGGGAGATACCCTAAAACTGATTCAAGGGTGCTTATTTCTGGTCCAGGGAGGACCTGGCCTGGCAATTCAGGATAGACTGTTCCCATGGGGAGCACAGTCAAGACTGATTTGCATATGGTTGGAGCCAAACTGGAATGGTATTGTGAGCAAACAAATTATGGATTCAGGCCTAGATCTGTGTATTGGGGGATCATTTTTGACATTGTTCAGCATTCCATCCATCAATTGCTCTTTTTGCTTTTAGAAGTTGGCATTTTCCTGCTCTTAGCCCTGTGTGCCTGCAGCCTGTCACTGGTACCCGTCTGGGAAGGGTGACAGCTGGGCTTTGTGAATTCCCCCTAGAGAGCCAAACACAATGGGAGCTTAGGTGTGACTTGATGGACCATCCTGGGAGGATGGGAGGGAGGAGCTGGGCACAGCCTCACACTTACACCTATATAGGTTGTGTCCTGTCCCCACACAAAGGACTGCATAGCCCCCTGTAATGAGTCTGAAGCCAGGACAGAAAGAAAGGACTTTCAGTGCACTTCAAAGGGAGAGGATGTGACCTACCAGCAAGAGCGGTCGATCTCAAAGCAGAGGAACCGGGTTCATGTCTCGGCAGGGAAGCTCAACATCCTGTGATTCTGGGCAAATCACTTAATCTCCCCGTGCGTAACAAAATGAATATGTCCGTCTGCAACACAACTGGTGCTCATGTAAAGTGCTCTGATACCTTCAGGTCGAGTTTGTGCATATAAAATTCCAGTGTAAATTCTAGCCCTTCTTTGAAGCATCCCCCACTTCAAAGGCATCACTGGGTATAAGAACTGGACCTCAGACCCCACCACTTCAGTACTCTTCTGGACCTGTGGGTACTCTGCCAGGAAGAAGGAATGCTCTGCTGCTGAAGGGCTGTCACTCTGCTGGACTGCTGCTCTGGAAGAACTGCTGCCTTGCTATGCTGCCCTGCTGCCTGCTGCCCTCTTTGTGTAGGTGAGAAGGACTGGACATGCATCACTTGACCCCAGAACCCAGAGTTACTCCAAGGGCTAGTTGTCTGGCCTCCTGATCTGAAGTCTCAGAGACATAAAAGATTTCCAACTATTATGCAGTTGCACCCGGACTCTGCCCTGCAAAGTGGTGCGACCCCAGTCCTGGACACTTGGAAGTGGGCCTGATGTGCTTGCTCCAGGAGAATCAACGCATCGCTGCTGCTGCAGAGATCAGAATTGGCGTATTGCCACCACTGCGTGGATCAGCACCAAAGCATCCTTGCTACTGTGTGGATCAGAACCAGTGCATTGACCCTGTTTTGTAGATCAATAACTGGTGCATTGCTGCTGTTGCGTGGTTCGGAGTTGATGCATCACCTTCGGAAACCACCACTGCGCAATTCTCTACTCAGAGCAAGGTCCTTGCATCCCCGTCGACAACAGACTCGACAACTACAGTGAAACTCCACATCATGGCAACCCACTCATCAAAGCCGAAACCTCACAACTGCTGCACAACCAGGACCAGTACATCACCACTACCGCTGCGTGAATCAACACCTGCGCATCCTCTTGTCTGCACTCCGCATCCTCGCTTTCGTCAGGAAATTTTCTCTATTTTTCTAAATTGGTATGGGATTTTCCTTCTGTGGTGTTTTCACTTTATTGCTGTTTGTGTCATGCATAAATACTTTACACATTGCCTCTTAGTTAAGCCTGACTGATTGTGTGTGCCAAGCTACCCATGGGTAAGCGCGGGTTAATTTAGTGACTTTTTGTAGTTCACCCTGCAACGGATTGTGGCTGTTGCTTGACCAGGGCTGACATCCCAGTCAACCAACAACCCAATTTCTCACACACAGGCTCTCATACTTTTTGTGGCCCTAGTTATGTTGACTTTATAACCACAAAGCTTTCCTTGATTCTATAATGTAGGATTGCTTTCTTCTATTAAGGCTTGGTGGATAAGACAGGAAGATCATCAG
The DNA here is from genome assembly GCF_964204655.1 of Triturus cristatus. Lineage (NCBI taxonomy): Eukaryota > Metazoa > Chordata > Amphibia > Caudata > Salamandridae > Triturus > Triturus cristatus. The sequence goes on along the minus strand of NC_140591.1, from coordinate 1,171,265,382 downwards.
ACTATCTGCACAGAGTTTTACCATTGCTGCCTAGATATTATAAAAGAATAGAGGGCTGTTTGATTCATGTTTACAGTTTATGTCAAATAAGAGAGAATTTTAATTTGCAGGACAAAGATTGAAAAAACCTTTGAGCACAGAAGAAAACAAAACAAAACAAAAGTGAAGAAAGAGGTAACAAACATGGGGCAAGAGAGGGGAAAGGTATAGAAAGAGAGGGGGGTGTTGGTCGCATCCCTGAGGTGCCTTTTTGTTCTCACACACAAGAAACATACGGAATCATTTACATGCTTTTGTCGTAGGGCAGAACCGCAAGCTTTCTTGCAGTGTTGCCCTATATCAAAAGAAAGGGTCAGGAATGCGCCTTATCTATGAGATACAGCACATTCCTGTCCTCTTCCCCAGTGCTGGCACACAATTGGCTGCCATGCATCAAAGCAGGAACCCTTGTAATATGGTACAATAGGTTCTGCGTTATAGGAATGATTGTTTTTGTGCAGGAAAGAACACCTTCCTTCACAAAAACAATAAATGGAGGCAATTGCCTCTTTCTATGTGTGCTGCTGAATGCTGCACACATAGAAAGATGGAGAAACGAGGAGAAATAAAGTTATTTCTCCTCGTTGCGCCTCCTGTACGCCTCTCCTGGGTTGGCGGAAACTTTTGATGCATTCCCAGGTTTACAGAACATGTCAAATGCCATGGGTGTTACTTGGGGACACCCACAGCAACACCCATGGCACACCTCCCCATTGCTGTGTGAAGCAATGCCGAGACTTGCGCTGCATTGCCTCAAACCATATCTACAAGGCCATGAAAAGCCGTGCAGGGTGGCTTTACGTGGTATGGTAGATATGCCATTGCACTGTGCGCCACCAGAATGTTAATAAAAGTGACGTTCCTGTGGCACACATGGGCTTGTTAATGAGGCCCACAGTGTATATTCTGTTGCCAGAATAGAAGAGAAGCTGACTGGCATCCATCAGGGTGCAAACAGTAAGTGTGATTAAGTGTGCCAGCAGTGAGTGCCAATAAATTAGAGGAAAGTACTGTTCAGTGTATGAGAGAGAAGTACCAGGAAGAGAGAGATAAATTATAATTACTTCACAAAAGGAACAGGAGAGAAGCACTGCACGGATATAGTTTTTATTTTATTTTTTTCAATTTTATAGAGAGCAAACTTGGCCCAAGGGCATTAGAGTGCTTTGCATGAGCACCAGATTATTTTACACATTAACAGCTTAAGTTATTTGCCCAGTACCACAGGATTTTGAGGGGAGGTTAGGACTCAAACCTTTTTCCCCAGCTTCAAGGCTGGCAGCTTAGCCACATTCCCTCCCTGCTTGTGAGTAGTAATGAGGCAGAGGCAACAAATGCATTGAGGGAGAAGGATTGTGCTTACTGTTTTGGGGAGACAAGCTGTAAGGGCAGTAAATGTGGTAAAACACTATGCAAACTGTTGGGGAGACCAATAATGCAATCAGTAGGAAGAGGGATACAGTATGGAGATGGTGAATAGAGTAATAACATTAGGCAGCCAGCCGTTGATCAACTCCCTGTTTTTCATTAAGGGCTCAAAGCAGGACAAAAGGGGGTGGTGATGGATGGAGCATCAGAACCAATCAAACACTCACACCCAGTCAACAGATCTGGGTTTGACCCATCACCGTTCTTTAGCCCACTCTGCCACCCCAGTTCAGACATGGCCATATGCAAATCAGTCTGACCCTGTGCCTCATGGAAACAGTCCAGCCCGAACTACCAAGCCATGCCTTCCGTGGACCGGAAACAAGCTTCCTAGGACCAGTTTCTGGCATCTCAGCCGTCTTCAGCCAGGCTTGCTTGAATCCAGTTGCAAAGTGAGCAAGGGACTCACGTCTGAGCATACCCTGCCAACTTATGGCAAACAAAGCATGACAAAAGGGGGTGGTGATGGACGGAGCATCAGAACCAATCAAACACTCACACCCAGTCAACAGATCTGGGTTTGATCCATCACCGTTCTTTAGCCCACTCTGCCACCCCAGTTCAGACATGGCCATATGCAAATCAGTCTGACCCTGTGCCTCATGGGAACAGTCCAGCCAGAACTGCCAAGCCATGCCTTCCGTGGACCGGAAACAAGCTTCCATTAAGGGCTCAACAGAACAACACAAGGTACTACTTATGAGTCAATGTGAGTACACTGCTGTCCAATATTGCTTGTCAGTTAACTCCTAGTTTTATCAATTCTTTATGTCACTGCTTAAGATAAACAACTACGAGAACTTGCTTTTAACAATGACGTGCTCCTAATGGAGGTTATTGTGTTACCACAGCTACCAGGCAGGGAAATGCAAGAGATGTGAATCGGCAGGGCTCAATTGTGGCCAGTAACTACCAGCTGGAGTGGTTAAAGCAAAGAACCGATGACTGCTGTTCAGAACCAAATGAGCAGCAAACTATACAATTTGATTGTAATTGCAATCAGCTTGTTTTCTTGAAGAGACTCTTGGACATTCAGACAGCTCCATGATTAGTTATTTCTTTATAAGCATGGTGTATTGTGGAATGTGCTAGGTTTTTGTTGTGTTGAACCTGATGATAGTGACTATGATGATCAAGGGATGGTTCTATAATTTCAACCGCTTTATTGTGGGGGCAGAAATAAAAAGAGTTCTTTACCTTAAAGTTATCTACCTAAATGGTATAGGAAATCATAAGATTTTGCACAATAGTTGTACAATCATAGACCAGACAAATTATAATTGACCTTTTTAAAAGTCAGTAGCCTCCAACCAATAAAATTAGTTAATGAATAAAAATGTTATTCAATTAACAAATAGTAGAAGCAGGCCATGAACATGCATTACAAAATGCTTCCTAAAACGACAACAGAACACTGTCATGCTGGTGGATTGCAAAGCTATAAAATAAGACTGCAACACCTAAAGAACCACTTAATACAGCAGACCAAGTACATTTGACAATCAATGAGAGCTAGAAAAATAAATGCATTTCTAAAAGTGTTTTAAGATAACAAATATATAAAACTATGCTACACATTTATTTTCGAATTTATAGTTGCATCATCTACAGAAAAGAAACACAATAAAAGGAAAAAAAATAAAGGCACAGACACTGAATTACCCAACATTCGAAAAAGACCACCTCAAAAGTAAGTATAGTAACCAAAACACAAAACTAACAATAAAGTAAATAGAACACTGTAACAGATTAAAAAAATAAAATAGGACAAGCAAACTACAACTAAATTTGAGATTAAAAAATAAACAGACACATTTTTCCACTCAACAGACTGCAACAAAAGAAAACTGTGTCAAAAACAACACCAAACAAACCTTCAATGCAAAATTCTACAAATAAAACGAAGTAAAAACAACATTCAGAACATAAGTTAACATGTTCACCTGCAATGTAAAAATTAAAAAATTATTATATCATCACCGATTGTTTTTATAAAATTAAAGTATATTTTCCATACTCCAAAACCCACATATAAAATGTTGGAAACAACAATATATATCAAATCCCATAAAGGAAAGCTGTTAATAAATTATAGAGGATATACTTATAGTAAGGTGAGCACCACCAGTGAGAACACAACTGTAAATGCATCAAATATTATTCAAACTTGTGTTATGGCATGGATAACACTAAGATTGAAACAACTGAAAGCATTAGAGAACATAACCATCTACCCAATATTATTGAATTAGAAGTCAAATTTCTTTTTACATGACCTAAAGAGGCCAGTACAAGCTCACAATAACCGACAGGAATGATAATTGGAAATACTACACCAAGTGTTCTTGAAGAAGGAACATGCCAACTCCCCAGCATATCAATCCTAAAAAGATTAATTGCCAGAACACCCTAAACAACCACAGTAAAACCAGTAGGACCTTAAAATCATACTTAAAAAATACACTTTTTTACTGAGTGACAACATCAATAATGTTAAAAAAAAGCATTTGTGCTACCTATAACAATTGAATAACCTTAACTCAATGTAACATATTGATGATGGGTAGCATTTTTAAGTGGCGCCCTCCACCATTCAATTCTATATACATTACACACTGTCAGTATCAAAATACAAACATCCCATTAGTGTATTTACTTTTCCCGAACAATTTTAGCTAACACATAAAGAGCAACTTACAACAAAAATGGTACCCCAAAACATTACTCCTATATTATGAACATGCAATGATCCGTTCACATACTACAACTCAGGGGTGCTACTACTAGTATAAGCAGAGCATATGGTGACACCTCAAAAAATCCACCTGGAGCATAGAATATACAAGTAACCTAGAATTTGCACATGAAATAGACAATTTTTGTAGATTTAGCATGCAAACCTATAACAGAAGTCTCAAAATATTATGATAGGGTACTCTATTTCCCGATTACCAACAACATGAAGCCAAACTAGCTCCACTAATGGATTATTTTGAAGATACTTTGGTTGGTTACTGACTCCGATCAGGCCACAGGCACCAACCCAATTATCACATTCAATGATAGGATGTCTATCACAGCAGTATGTCCCACAAAACAAAGACAAATAAAGTAGTTGAAGGGTGGCACATTTCCTTCCAAGGAATATTATTTATTTGAGGTATTAATAAAACGCTTTATCATCCCTTAAGGGAAATCCCAGCACTAGATCTCATATTCACCAGACTCCATCCGTCACAGAAGCCATTAAAGTGGAAACAACCAAGTCTTCAAAATATTCCTGAAAGGTTAACAAATACGAAGTCAAACATAGACTGACAGGCAGGGTATTCCAATGAGCAGCTGCCAAAGAATTAAAAGAGTTGGCACCCATTCTTGATTTCTTAATTCACCTGCAATTTATCAGAGCTTGTTTTTTTATTGTAACTTATATAACAATTGTATTATTTATGAATTAGAGCAATGATACAATCATATTAAAAGTCCTGGAGGTGGATGATAACTAACTACTCTAATCCTTTTTTCCAATGTATGAAGTCAATTGATACAGAAGGCCTAAATGCATATTTATATATTGTCCATAAAAAAAAATATCTTTATATATTTGTTTATTGGCAAGTTTATATACAATTTCAAATTACATATTTTGCTCAACGCCAGTGGGTGACGTGTATTGTGGTTACAACTTTACAACAAACTTAACAATTAACACACAGGACAGCAAGTCATAGAGGATTGCTTAGAAGCAACAAACTTATTTGCGTTACCCATCTGTTCTTGCCTGATAGTATACTGTTTCGCTCTTAGCATTCAACTACCTCTTTATCAGTCTTATTTGCGCTGCACATAGCGCAGGACACCTATGCACAGCAGTGTGACTCTAGTTGTGTAGTTCTGCTGCTTCAAGGCTAGGTGTGTCAGCATCCCCGGTTTGATTTGTGGGTATCCAGTATAGTATCGGACCCCAGATGTCTTTGGACCTGGAGGCTGTGGGCATTAGTTCCCAAAATGTGGAGAGCTGGGATTGGCAGTAAGTGTCATCCTGTAACCAGACTTTAACCGACGGAGCATTAGTGTTCCCTCAATTCATAGCCACTCTCCTCTTTCCTAGTAATAGTAGCATGGTGTGTAATTTCCGTTTGCCCACCGGGGCCTCCTTCACATACCCCAATATACCCACCAGCGGAGTGGGTTCAGTTGGTGTCCCCAGTACCTCCCCAATTATGGTGTATATGTCTGCCCAGTATTTCGCCATGGGAGGACAAGTCCAAGCTAGGTGTGAGAATGATGCTGGTGCCGCCCTACATCTCCAGCAACCAGCATCAGATCTTAGTCCCATGTGATGTAGTTGGGTTGGGGTTCTATAGAATCTATGTAAGAATATGAAGTGGATTAGTTTTAACTTATAGTTAGGAGAGAGCATCCTCAATTGACCACAACAGAACTTCCATTGCTCATCAGAGAGTGGAGGGTTAATTTCAGTGTTCCACTGAAGGAATGGTTTGGGTATCATCACCGGGAACATGTTTTTCATTGTACTGTATAATCGTGTAATAAGCCTGCGTGGCGACGGGCCAGACACTATATGTTCAAGGGCGTGCATTGTGGGCGGGGGACTGGGGAATGTAGTGTGTATTTGTCAACATGCCGCCCGTACTCGATGTTATAAGAACATCTCTGAGAACGTAGGCAATAGTCCTTCTTGCTCGTTTGGAGGGGGGCGAAAACTATCCCCGAGATACAAATCAGCAAATGTGTTCATTCCCAGCCCAAGTGCCAGCGCTACACTCCCCTTTTCCTCTCGTGGGGACGTGTGGGTTGTGTGCCAGTGGCACAGAGGAAGCATACAGGACCTCTAGTTTAGCTCTGTGTCTCAGGCCCTCCCAACCCTATCGTAGTGTCTCTACTGTATCAATCACTTATATGGTTGATATGGTGCAACTTTGAGTGGTGTGTGCTCAGCTTTGTCAGTTTCAACCGCGACATGAGGTTGAAATGGAACAGGGTGAACCCAGTAGTGTAAGAATTGATCTTGTGCACAGTATGCATACAGTGGAGTGTCCGGCACGCCCAGCCCCGCCCTGTGACAACGGAAGTGTCAGGAGCTCCCATGAGACTCGAGCTTGTTTCCCTGCCCATACCATGGATGTCAACAGGGACCTCATTGTTTTGAAGTAGGCCTGTGTGATCGTGAGTGGGACATTTAAGAACAGGTATGGAAATCTTGGCAGAACCACCATTTTGGCTATAGCAATTCGTCCCGCCAGGGACAATGGCAGTGTAGACCAAGTTTCTACTTTACGCTCCAGCCACGTCACAGCCTTGCAATAATTCATGTCACACTGTTCTTGTATGTTGTGGCTCAGCCATATTCCCAAGTATCGCACTGGGCCGTCGGCCCATTTCAGAGGGTACTCCAGTTGGCAAGGCACAGTGTCTGCAGTTAGGTTGTCCGCAGGTTTATTGATATATAAGGTTATGTCATCTGCATACAGCTAAAAGATGAGCCCTATGGTAGAAAATCCCAGTCCCCTGGCTGCATGGTGCTGCTGTAGTCTCGCAGCCAGAGGCTCCATAGCAATAGCAAATAGCAGGAGGGCTAGGGGACACCCCTGCCTTGTGCCCCACGAGATTGACAGCTGTGGGGAGACCAAACCATTTATTCTCAGTCTGGCAGTGGGATATGTGTATAACAACTTTATCTGGCTAATGTTGATTGGGCTAAATCCCAATCTAGTTAGTATGGTGAAGAGGTGTTGCCACTCTAGCAAATCAAATGCCTGGTGGCGTCTAAAAGTGTTGCCAGGGCATGCGAGTGAGGGTCCAAATAGTGCAGCACCGCAAAAAAGGTGCATTGGTTGTGTGCAGTAGATCTTCCCGGAATAAAGCCGTATTGGTCGGGTCTAGCAATCAAGGGGAGTGGGGGCTGCATCCTATTTGCCAGTAATTTGGCATCGATTTTTGTATCGGTATTTCGCAATGATAGGGGGCGATACGAGTCTCTCTCATTGGTTGGTTTTGCTGGCTTGAGCAATGACAGAATAATTGCTTCTCTCGTTGTAGGAGGAAGGATTCCAGTTTCTTGTGCCTCTCCATATAGTGTCAGGAGTTGGCACGCTATCAAATCTGCGTAGCATTTATAAAATGCAGCCATGTGTCCGTCTGAACCTGGGACTTTGTCCGGGGGTAAGCTGTTTATTACTTGTTTGATGTCTTCTTTGGTATAGGGCTCATCTAAATAGGCCCTGTGTCCTCTGCCAAGCCACAACAGCTCAATGGAGTCTAGGTAGGCCTGTAATGCAGCAGCAATTGTGCACAAAGAGGAAGTGTAAAGTGTGGTGTAGAATCCTGTGAATTGGTTGACGGCAGTATGTCTTGTTAAATAAGCTTGTATGAGTCTGACCTTACGGTAGTTATTGAGTCCTCTGATATTCCATGTAAGGAAATTATACGTCGTCATGTCAGAGTTGCTTTAGTGTCAAAATGTTTCGGTAGTGCTCCATGTGTTGCTGGGCTGTTACCATAGAGGTGCACTCTTGTACGATCTAACAGTGTATGGTATTGTGAATAGGAGATGAGGGTAAGGCCTCTAACTAACGTGGTCCAGCTGCTACTTGCAGTTGGCTGATGTAGTGTCTTACTGTCCTGCCTAAAAACATTAACAATCCCACCCCTCCCTCATCCGCCCGCCCACACCAACCCTCCAATTAGGTTGAGCGCAAATTCCCTCCCCAACTAACAAACTCAGTGAACTGCCCCAGTTAATGGCACTGGGACCATTAGAGGGAGATCTCCCTGGGGCATGACTACACCGGTGTACAGCCCTGCCTTATGGCGGGGTGGCTGAACGAATGTGTTAGAGCCGAACCTGCAATACATCATACATTGTGCTTTGGAGACAATATCTCGGCTAATAACTTCATGATCATAGTTATTGCGTTGTGGAGTTACTGACAGCTAAGAAATAAAAGGGCACAAATACTATCTAATTTGTATAATTTTAACGATACTTGGCGGTGATTGACAGTGCAGTTCAATCATTGTCACTGAGTCCGACATCCGAGGAGGCGCCCACGGTTGACCCAACTGCACGTTTCTGACCCCCTATATGTTTTGCAAATTTTATGGACGATTTAGCTTCCGCAAAGTGGTGCGCTGATCCTTCATGGGTTATTTTCAATTTGGTTGAGTATAATAATGCTTACGGGGTTTCTGCTTGTCTCAGGATCCGTTTTATTGGCACAAACTCCCGTCTGGCAGCCTGGACCATTGGAGTGAAGTCCGGATACATGGAGATGTTGTTTCCTTTGTAGATGATGCTTCCTCTTTCTCTGGCCAGGCGAAGGATAGTGTCCCTGTCCCGATAATTCGGTAGATGAGCTAGGACTGGTCTTGGCATGACTCCGATCTGTGGTTTAGGTCCCAGTACTCTATTGGCCCTCTCGACTATGAACATCACGGATAGCTCCGGGCCAAATGTTCGCGCAGCAATTCTTCAGCAAACGTATCTATTTTGGAAATCGCTGTGGTTTCCGGAATGCCAGTTATACAGACATTGTTTCTGCGTGATCTGGCTTCCAAATCATCATTTTTGGCCCTCATGATGTTAAGTAGTTTGTCCATATGAAGCAACTGTTCTTTAGTTTCACTTTGAAATTCATGTGCTTCTGTGGTGCGATTGTCCAGTTGGTCTAATCGGTTTTTGTGGTTATCAACTTGCTCCTTGACCTGGTCCATCTGAGAGGTGAGCAAGTCTAGATTTTGTCTATAGTTTTGAGGCTGGTTTTCATATCTAGCAACAGGGAGCAGAGGTCATCGCCACCGCCCTCGGCTCCATCTCGCATGCTTAGCTGTGGGTCAGTGTCCGCCTCTGAGTCCATCTGCGGGGTAAGTCTCTTATTTTCGAAGGGAAGCTTAGTTTGTTTGGTGTTGTGTTTCCCCATGGCATCTGATTTGATCCCACTCACACAAGCAGAGCAGACCCAGCGCTATATAGTAATCTGTTGGGGCCACTCGGCTCAAAAAGTGTTAAGTTTTTTTTCGTCTGTGCCAGCTACTGTACTTGACTTATGCTGTATCTGGGATCTCAATGTCGTTGTTTCGGCATGGGGGGTCGGGTCGTATTGCCCGCAGATTATCCAGCCGTTAACACAGGCCCCGCCTCCGCACTCCCGCTGAGAAATATTTTGATGCAGAGCAGCGAACAGTCTGTGCAGACCAGCTCAACGCTACCCCGGCATACAGTGATCCTGCATCATAGGGCCCAGCTTGATCAGTCTTGGCCTCAACTTCCAGCCTCGCAGCCCACTGACACACCTACTCCTTCATCTGTATATGGCCTCGTCTAGTGTCCAATTTACCAGGACGTACGCTTCAATGCTGGCATCCCAACTGCTTCTCACGTTGCATCCTTCTTTCGGCCCCAATGGGGGCTGGGGGATTGTCCAGCCTATGTCGCCTGCCTTCTTATACGCCCCCTCTGCGAGCACAGTTATATATCTAGGGAGAGGCCACAGCGGCAACACTCAAGCGGTGGTATCGGTCTTCTCCCAGGGCCCCCAGCGCGAACAGGGCAAGGACAGCACAGGGCAGTCATCACTGCGCTTGCCCACATCATCCACAGCGGGGGCTCCTGAGTCCCGCACGAGCTGCCCTTCTAGGTGCACATGGGCACGCAGCCTCGTTCCCTTGTTGGGCAAATGGTCCGACTCACAGCAGGCTTAGGTTAACTCAGGCAGGCGCCAGTCAGACCCTGCTTACCGCCCGTCTGCCGCAGCTACTCTCGATGTATGCCGCCGCAATCTTGCTCCATCTGCTGATAGGCCACACGCATCAGCCGGGCAGCACTGGAATCCAGCTGCAGTACTCCAGCCCACCTCAAGTACGGGCAGAACAAGCCACTGGCATCTCCCATGGGCCGATCCCGCGACCCACCCTGGCAGGTCTGTGCAAGCCCCGTGCACTTCAACCTCGCAGCTAGGTCAGGGCCTGCCCTCAGATGTTTTTGTCGGAATCTCCAGGTGTCCCTCAGCTATAACACACCGCCTCCGGTTCCTGCCTCCTCAGCACTTCTTTGCTGAACAGTATCAGCAGATTGCAGGCTCATACAACAATAAGATGATGTAGGATTATTGTGGGGCCAGCAGAGCCCTCTCAGCGAGCGGCTATCTTGCTGCTCAGCAAGCCATGCCCCTGCCATATCAGAGCCTGTTTAGTGGAGCAGAGAGCACGTACTGGCTTGTAGAAGGCGACTCTGTCACACAGCATTGCTGGACTAGTGCCATAAAGCCTTCTGTGCGCATGGAGAATAGCTTTCAGATGGCTCTATTAGGAACTGGAAGCCAGTTAAGAGAATTTAGACAGAAGGTAGCAGAGCTCCTACTCAGTGGCAGCTGGTAGGTAACGGGAGTGGTGAGGCGGGGGGGTTGAAAAAAAAAGGAACAAAAAAATAACACTTGCCTCTCCTGGGCCGCCGTCTCTCTGTCGTTCCTTCTCTTCCTGGCAAGTCCAGAACCAGGAAACAGCCGAGCTCCCCTAAGCCATGGTTCTGGCACTCAGCCCTCTAGGCTGTGTAATGCAGCCTGGTGGAGAAAGTGCGCATGATGCTTTGATTAGGCCAAGACGGCAGTCCAAATCGTCATGAGCACTTTGAGAGTGTGCACTTACCACTCCTCACAACAACAAAGAGAGGGAGAGGGAGAGTATCACTCTTGTTCCCCCTGGTATACTTTAATAAACAACGAAAGAGTGAATATGGATTAAAACAACAGCGTGGGCAAGAACCAAAAGGATTTATTAAAAGAACCCTCACTCACCAACCTGGTTGGTGACATGCTTCATCATCGGGTTCCCACCAGGGAAGCCGAGTGCCTCCCTGGTGTGCTGCGACGCCTGAGTTACAGCGGAGCTGGTTTTTGATGAATAGGTGGATGTGAATTTAAAAGGTTAAAGGTTTTAACCGATAACAATTTTAATCAAGGCAAACCAAGGGCCATTAAAATCAAGTGAGACGGACTAGAACTGGTTGGTTAGGATAACCAAAGAACGTCCGGTTTAGGTCAGTGAAAAGGAAGTGGTCGACATGTTTCTGCTTTTAATGCCAAATTAGCTAAGCATTCTTCAGGACCAGATGAAATTCCACGGCGGTATGCGCACGCTAAGGCGCACCCTAACCTGTGGAATAGAAGTGGTAAAACTTACGGTTCTACCGATAAACCTCCTTGTTATTCCAGGGCTACTACATTCTGTGGGTAAAAAAACAAAAACACAAACAAAACACACATAAACATATACATGTGACCTGTTGGTTACTTGCTGTATTTAGCGAATTCGAGTGGACAAACAATTTGGTAATCCCGTGCTGTGGAGCGGGAGTGAGTGTATTAGCAATCCGGCCACTACTGCCCTAAGGGCGAATATTTTACGTCCTAGATTGAGCGTTCCAAACACGTAGGGTGTTGTAGTGAGCTGAGCACAGGTAAAATGCCTGTGTAGGGATACAGAATTATGTAAATAAACATCACTAAGCAGAATTTGTGCCTAAGTAGTGGCTAATGGCCGCTGTGATAATATTGAAAGCTGACTCGTGAAGGTGTTGTGCATACTAATTAAGCGCCGTGGTTGTTGCCAGGCGCCGTTGCTCAAGTGCATGCATAACTAAAATGGAAATAAATATTGGTGGGAACCCGATGATGAAGCATGTCACCAACCAGATTGGTGAGTGAGGGCACTTACCACTTCTCCCAGGCTCCGACCCGAGCCCCGCCCTAACCTAGCCTCATAGCAAAGAAAAATAAAAAGATAATAGCGTAAAAAGATTCTGCTCTCAGAGCAGTGGGGTGATGTTTTTTTTCATTGTGGATAGCTGCAGATTTAAGACCCTAGGTCAGCTGCCTATCCATGGAAATGCAGACTGCCTAGACATTTATGAAAACGAGGCACCCTAGGGTGTCCAGGGTGGTGTTACTTGTGTGGTTCTAACATGTCTTTATTTACACAGAATCCCTTGCAAACCCCAAACACTACCTAAAATACACAAATTTTCCTCACATTTCAGTGAAGACAAGTTATTTATTCTGTGGGAAACCACACATTTCCTGCCATCCAGCGTTCCTCAATGGATCCTGATAAAAACGACACCACACTTGTATAAGTGAGCCTAGTACCTGCGACAGGAAAAGGTCTAAAATGGGGTTTGGACAGATCAAAAACCAACCTTTTTCTGTAATGTTGGTGGCTGCAAACTTTAGATCCCAGCTCAGCGGCACCCAGAAAAACCTACCAAACCTGCACATTTCTGAAACTAAGCCCCCAGGGGAGTCCAGAGTGGCATGACTTGCATCGCTCTCGCCAGGTTTTTCCACCCAGAGGTTCTTGCAATTCTCAAGCTTTGCCTAAAATTCACATTTCTGTGTGGGTAGGTGCCTATGACACAAAAGACACCGAAGCGCAATATGGAAACATCAAAATGTCTCATAAAAAATTACCAGATTTCACAATGGGAGTTGCTGCGGTATTTGGGCCCAGAATGGACGGCCATTCAAACCCAGACATTTTTCACAGCTAGATACCATGGTGAATCCAGGGTGATGCGTCTCGCATGAATCCCACAACGATTTCCTACCCACATTGCCCTGCAGATCATGACCTTTGCCTATAATCTAGTATTTCCCTTGCTTTTGTGCAACATACACTTCCGGAATAAGCAGGCATCCACAAAATTCCTACTATCCAATGTACACCCACTTGTCTCAATAAAAATGCAACCCCATCTGTGTGGCCAGGCTTAGTGCCCGCAATGGGAGTGTTTGCGAGGGTACTGTTTTTATTGGACCAAGTGGTGAAATGATGGGTGGTAGGAAATGTGTGAGTCCCCGCAGTTTCTGAAGCTTTCCAATCTCAGAAAATTGAGGAAAATTAGTGATTTTAGACAAAGTTTGAGGTTTGTAGGACATTGTGTGGAAGACTACATTGTGGGATCCATGCAAAGCACACCACCGTAGTGTCTCTATTCTGTCTAGTTTTCATAGTTTTCAAAATGTCTGGGTTTAGTTGGTTTTGCTGGGTGGCAGAGCACGGGCCAGAATATTGCAACCATTGACCATAGGAAGTAGGAGGAAATTTGTATTACTCCTACTCTGCTGGTCCATATGTCAAAACTATGGCCCCACTAATAAAACTTTCCTCTTGCTTGCCATGGGACTGGGGATGCCCCAAATGGGCAGAAAGTGTTCAGATTTTAGGACTTGATGATAGGCCTAACACCCACACAGCATATTTTTTTTTCTTCCACAAGGGGAGGCAGAAAGAATAAGAATGAAAAAATACTACCTAACATTCCTGGTGTCTGGTGGGCTTTCTGCCACCCCTCCACAGGGGCAGGTTCAGGTGAATAGACCCTTCTGCCCCCCGGGGGGCAGAAACACTAATTGGGTCTGGGACAAGAGGGAAGCACAGGCCCATGTCGTAGGGGACGCTCCCCCTCAAAAAATACTGCCCTTCACCTATCCCTGTTGTCTAGTGGGCCTTTTTCCTCCCTCTAAAACCCCATCTGACCCCCAGGGGGCAGAAAGACTAACTGTGACAGGATCATGGGGGTAGCAATGGCCTATGCCATGGGGGTTACCCCCCTAAAAAAACAATATCTGTTGTCTAGTGGGCTTTCTGCCTCCCCCTTGGGGAAGTGTGGTGTGAACACACCTATCCACACCTCAGGGCAGCAAGAGTAGGTGAGCCCAGGATGGAGGGGAGAACAGGACCATTTTTTTTTAGTTCCACCTCTCCCCACGCTCTTTGTCCCCGGTGGTCTATTAGAGCAGATCACTGCTTGGGGATTGTGCATCCAGCTCAATCTCCAATCAGGGATCCAATAGGAAAAGGCAGCACCAGAAAGGGGGCATTGTCCCCTCCAATTCTGCCTCTCCCATGAAGATCGGTGCTTAGGGGCAGAGTTAAGTCCCTCTGCACCAATCAAAAGTGAAAGCGGACTGCACCATTAGCAAGCTCTACTTTCACTTTTGTTTTGCTGTAAAGTCATTTACAGCAAAACAAAAACAAATCCGACTCAGGACTCGATAGAAGTTGTTCACTCACATCCCAACTTAAATTTAAAAAAATTAAATGCTTCTGATTTCAAAAACAGACACATTTTCTTTTACAATCCCCAGGACAACCCGTTGATGTCCTCAGTACTTCAGAGGTAGTGCTGAGGACTCCAACAGGTCATCCACCGCACTTAAGCAGTTTAGGTATCTGACTGTCATAATCTCATTTAATGAAGTATGTCAGCAATAACCGTAACCCTTCTTCCTACCACAAACTTAACCACATTTGGAAAAGATTTGGACTTTGGGGAGATTCAGATGTTTTATTCCCTTTCAAAATGTAGCCAAACTGGGGAAAGTGTTGGACTTTGAGAGGTTCAAATTTACTATTACCACCCCAAACTTAACCACACTGAGGAAAGTGATGGACTTTGGGGGTGCAGATGAAACATCATCATTCCAAACTTAAGCACATTAGAACAGAGTAGGATTTTTTCGGGTTCGTATTTACTATTCCAACTTCAAACTTAATGACATTAAGGAAAATGCAACTATTTTCAATTTAAAATTAACTAATACCATACATTTATAATATACATTGCACTAAAAAGAATACAGTACAGAAATAAATGTAATTATTCCAAGAAGCTCACAAAATTAAAAAATGTAATTGAGATAGCTGCCACAAAATTAAATAACAATGATTTACTATAAATATAAAATTACAAACTATAATAATCATAAAAATACATTAGGAAATAATAAAAACACAACATACATTTTTCTACATAAAATTCAATAACACATATGCGAAACTTCCAATGTAACACAACACACTTTAATTTACAACCAATACATTTATTATATTTAATTACACTCAAATATTTAAATGAATATAAAAATAGTTTTAAAATACTCCAAACAATTTATCAAACAAATACTCTATAAATACATTAGAATGTTGCATGGTTGAAAAAGCAAAAAGACATATTTTCATAAGAAAGAATTTATAATAAAAATATTGAAAAATTGAAAAGAAAAATGAACACAACAATTTTAAACATAACAAGCATTAATAATCACCTCACCATACTCTTCTACAAACGCAACATAAATCATCTAATATTATTATACCAAACAAAGGCAAACAATGTAAAAACAAATATACTGTATTAGGACAAAAGATAAAAAAATTATTTTTAAAAAATACATAAATTGCAATGATATAACACAGAATAATATTTGTAACCACAATGTAATTTTTTTTATAAAAAATCAATAATCTTAAGTGTCATTTTCTGAGCAATGATATTTTTGAAATCACAATACTTAAGAGACAATTTTTGTGTTTCAAAATGTTTGTTCGATCCCAATAACATCCCATTAAATATTTTAATTTAGGGTGTATTCAGAAAATTGTGCCATGTTATTGTGTGATCGGATTTCTTTACAGAAAGCAAATGTTACAGTAGGAAAATTCCTTCATTTAGTATTTCGCAGTTAGGTTTTTCTGTGCAGTCACTAGTATTCAGGTGTGTGAGATATAATGAAATACTCAGAGCTTAAGATCTGTCCTTAAGCAGATGATGTTGGAAAACTGTAGTAATCCTAGTCGTCTGTGATCATAAATGATTTTAAGGAATGTTATTATAGGGAGTGAGGTTAGTAAAAGTTAATGCACCATTAAAGGTGATGGAGGAACAATGATTCAGTTATAGAAAAATTGTAGACCCTTTTCTAGAGGAATGTCCCTTTGCAATTGTGTGGGATGCAGCGAATTTTTAAAGTATTGGGGGGTGCAAATTGTTGACATCTTGAAGAATTAAAATAAAGCTAAGAAATATGTTCAAGGTTCATTGATAATGTTACATTAAAACTTGACCCGCTGTGTTGATACACTAAAGGGCATTTTTATGTAGGTTTTGCGTTGCCAAATAACCACCACAGTTTTTTTTTTATCCTGCACAATGTGGTGAGCAAAAAATGCACCTTAAAAGCCGAGTGCCTTTGACAAATTCACTAAAGCTCTGCTTTTGTGGGAAATCTTTGAAAACCTACATGTTCCCCATAAACATCTGACGTCATCAGAAGTGACTTATACCAGTTGATGTGTACCGGTTGGCTTGTCGACTGATTCGAGAGACCTGGAGCCACAAAAAGGCTGTGTGTACTTGCACTGATACTGTTCAGCATTTCTAAATATCTCCAATATCTGATTCGACGGAAACCACCCTTGGGTCAGAGCAGTACTAGATGCATGGCATACTTAATTGAATTTGTTATTTGTATCTGCAAAATATACTTTTTATGGCTGTTGTCTGTTAAGTAACCGTGTTAGTATGTGATTAATGTTAGCATCTGAGTGGAAAGAAAACAAAGTAAACATTTTACACTTCTACTTAATTAATTGCCATATTTAGATGTGTATCCTTCTGCTACAAGGTAAATGACTAATAATACTGATCTAAAAACAAACAATGTAACCACTTGGAAATACCAGATGCTCCTGGGCTGCATTTCGTTATCCAAAACGCAGTAAATTATTAAAGTCCAACGATTTAGTTATGCAGAAAAAATGGAAGCATATGATATTTTTCTAAGTCTAATACAAATACTATGTGAAGGCATTAAAGCGGTGTTAGAAGACATGCCCTGAAGATTTTATTAAACATGCACATATTTACAGCCTTGTTTATTGATAGCCCTGAACGCTGACACGGAAAGAAAATCGTTGCCCTCCCATAATTAAGCACGGTATACTAGCAAAGCATATTGTTTTATCAGAACCAGCCAGCTGCATATCATAAAAACAAAACCAACATTAATGGGGCTGAAGTTAGTTTATCATTTTTTTGGATGCAACGGCGGTGCTTTCTTCGCTCCATATTTACAAGGTGACGCATCTAGGCAGATACTTCACTTTTCTTCGGCCTGCGCTGGTTATACCTTAAACGGCTGCATTGCAGTCGCTTTAATATATGCAAGGTAGGTGGTTCTACTTAAATTCTCCATAAAACTCGCACAGTGGTATATATGATATTTTGCAAAAGTGACGCATCTTCGGGAAGTGGGTAGCTGAACTTGAGATGCGTCAAAATTCCTACGCCTCTAAAATCCAGGTGTAGGAATGACACATTGGCTGTGTCATAGGTATATCACCAGCTAAAGTGACGTGAAACAGTGTAATCTGCAAACAAGTCACATCCCCTCGACAGGTAAGTGCACACATAAGGTAGGTAACACAGTAAATAGAACATCACACACCATCACAGACTTGTATGCGCTCACATTGTACTTTCATATAAAATGTCACACATACAAAGGCATAGTGGTACATATAAGTATACTATGCCCACTTGTATGCGTGGCATCCAGGACCAACGTTATAGAGTGCAAGGTGGGTTTTTCACCTTTTCACACTCTTTTACATTGGTCCCCACACATGAGACTACTTGCGTTAGTCAAAACTGACACATGGCTTCTGATTTCTGATGCATTGCTGTAGTTGTGTCAAGCTTATGACCCACTACAGCAATGTGCCACTTCTGGGCCGGATGCATTGCGCCCTCCTACCCACGGATGAGTCTGAATTTTTGGCGTATCCTTGGGACATTGCGATATGAAGCCCTGTATTGTAAATACAGCGCATCAATGGTGTCATAAGGATTTTTGATGAAGGTGCAAAAAATGTTGATGCATCGCTGCCTTGGCGCAGCGGTGTCTTTTTTTGTAAATAAGGTCCATAGTGTTTTAAAACGCTCATCAGAGTCCTATGGGCAATTCATTAAAAATATACTCCAACATAGTTAAACCTAGGTGTGAAGTAAATGGGTTTACTGGTAATCTCAAGAAATCCAGGAGTGCTCTTTAGAAGCTATGATAGCCACAGCTGGCAAATGTGTTTACTATCTCAAGTATGCTTAAACCAACATAGGAAACATTCACTGATTAGCATTATGTGCCCGTTTTTTTTTTCTTTGCTTCCACTGAAAAAATATTTTTAGTAACCACTACCACCATCAATTTTAGTAGTCTTTCCTTCCCATTCCTAATCTGGAGAGGAATTTACTTCTGTCCTTGAGGTCAGTTAAGTCTCTGCCTATATCATAGATTTGAATGGGCCGCAAAAAGGTTCCGAGCACCGACAAGGTATAGGGTGTTCACCTCCATTCCATAGCATCCTTTTACTGAATTACTCACTCCCTGTGAGCATATATTCTCATACCCAATATTACACACTAGTAATGTAATGGTAAATGCAAGCATAAATGTGATTTTATGCCATCTATCGGGATTGGAGGGAGAGGTGGGATTGCAAGTAGATGGGGCACACAGAACCCCAAGAGGCAAACCGAAACCTGCACGTATGCTGAGAGATAAGGATGAAATGGGCTTATTGGCGGTGGCTTGACACCAGGGCGATGTAGAATTTAATGCGAACAGGATCCTTTTTTGTACCCTGACTATGGTGTGGAAAAGGAAGTCGTTTATGGAGCTGAAAAGGAAACTCAGGGATCGTGCAGTGTTGCCTCAAGCATGTCTCCGAGTGGATTTGTGGGGAGACACTTTTTCGATCATGCTGAGGATGCTATGCAATTTATCGAGAGCCACTGAATGGCACGACGGAGGAGAGCACACACATATGGACACATGTCAACGGTTCACTGGGTGGTTGGAGGCCAACAACGATTCATATAAAAATTGAGGGGGGTGAATTTCAGTTGATTGGGTATACTGCGCAAGTTGGACTCATTAAGGGAGCTGTGTAGATCTACCCAGTGTGTGTGTGGAAACTGGTGATGTGGTTCGCAAGGCACCCCATATCTGGGGGCCAAGGGAGCAACATACTATGAAGTGGAAGTTTGCTTGTTATTTAGAGGGGACTTGGTCAACACCATGTGTGCCACTTGTGGAGGCCAGGTTGGAGAGGGCCTAATGGCTGGAGATGGAAGGCACTGTACAGTTTATGGTTTTTGAGGGGAAGAGCTTATGCTGTCAGCAAAGCATGAGCTCAATAGCACGGGTAGGTCACTGGACAGGAGTGGTGCACACCTTACATGCATGAGGGTGAGAGCGTAATCCTTAAATGTTATGGAGATCGAGAACCCTATCAAGCAACAGAAAATATGGTCATATATTCGCTAGAAATATGCACGAATAGTAATGCTACAGGAAACACATCTGCTACTACAGGAGCATGAGAAGTTACTAGCCAAGTGAGGGCGTCAAATGTGGTATGCCAGTTTTACATCATCAGTGCATGGGGTGCTCATATGGGTGGATGCCAGCATCCCTCTTCGGTGGAGACTGACTTAAAGGTGGCTGATGGCTGTTACATAGGAGCGTGGAGGACATCTGTGGTAAACCCACAGGGTTGCTCAACACATACTCACCTAACAGTGATACACCAGATTTTTGGGAGAGAGTGCTGCGCCTATTGACGCCATACACACATTACAACATCATATGGATGGGAGACTGTAATTGTGTATTAGATAGAAATCTGGATAGTTCGAAGCCCACTGCTCAGCGGCAGGGCACGTCTTATATGTCAGTTTTGCAGGGCATGGACCTTTGAATTTACTGGAACTCTGGAGGGCACAACAAGGCCAGTCTTGGGGTTACTTCTTCTAGGCCCTGCCACATGGGACCTTTTTTAGAACTGATTTTATTTTTGTACTCCCAGCACAGGTAGCCCACTTTGATGTGCTCTGCTATCAGGACTGCACTTTATCAGACCATGCCCTGCCTGCGAGTGAGGTACAGGGCAAGGCCTATGTGGCGCAGGTGTCGCAGTGGCGCTACCAGCTCCAGGCTCTGCATGACCAAGCGTTTATGAAAGACGTTTAGAAGGCAGTGCAGGAATTCTTTGCAGTCAATAGGGGGTCGGTTTCATCTGCCAGATTGATATGAGATGCCTTTAGGTGACTAAGCAAGGGAAATGTATGGCCACGAAATATGAGGTGTGGCAATCATTAGCGCACACATTTACCAGGATGGAACATCAGATAGCAGATAGGGACAGGCAGGCCCCATATACTGACGCAACCTTTGAAACATGATACAGGTTACTGGATGAGCTGGATGAGGCCAGTGATACCCTAGGGCAACAGGATATTCACGGACATCTGCATATGCACATAGGAAACAGTTCTTAATGCCCAGATTATCTTGATCCAGCCCTGTGTTTTCTGCGATAAAATATGATAACCTAACACACTGTTTGTGTGAGCATGACGTGCACTTTAAAATTGAGCATCTGGGGATATTTAACTCATTGATATTCACACGCTATATTGACTGTATATTTGTGCATGGCTGCCATTTGAATACCATCACTCCTAAATGCTGAGGACTTTGATCTCCCCATTATAGAATGAATCTTTGAGCACTGAAAGTGCCTAAACTGAGAAATCTTACGGAAGATAAGAAGAAGTATATCCCTTATATTCTCTGTGGAACTGTGTACTCTAACCATCTAGGTAAGATCTCAGATGAAGCCTAAAACAAAACTAATTACATCTAATAATTATCGCATTACCTGACCTCTGATAAAAACATTATTAAAACGGTTTATTTCAGATGGAATCAAGATAGCCTCCTAGAAAGCGTGGCCTCTTATCTGTCGCATTTCTTGTAAGAAAAACAAGAAAATAAGAACTAAATATCTAATAGATCAATACATATAAATACTTATACAAACTAACCTAAGATAGGGTAAGATGCCATTCTTCTTTTTGATGTCAGCCCTAAAAACACTAAGATCATAGACAGAATATTAAATCTTTTTTCTATTTCTAACAACAGAGCCTAAACCAATGAGCATTTGCCCACATGATGCAAGTTGAAAAACGGATCAGTCCTCTTTGAACCAGAGAGTATTCTACGTTATACTATACATGTAGGCAACTCTTACTTAAATATTCTCCCTTTCTCTCTGACTCTGCATATGCTCCACTTCTAGAATTTATGGGTGTTTTTCACTAAGCACTATATTTAAAAGATTGGCTTCACACATGGCATTTTTCTTTTGAGAGCACATTCGGACTATCTAAATCTTGGGTACTATCCCTTTTGATTTTTGAAATATTCTTACGGAAATGACAACATGATGCAATTTATCTCTGTTTTTGGCTGCAGGAGCTCTAATTTAGTATGAGTACCAATATAAAGTTATAATCAAAATTACTTCACTAATTTTCCCCAGGTTTTCATTCATATATACAATTCTGATTATTTTTAGAGAGAACCCCTCCTTATCGCCGCACAGACGATAAAGAAATTCTTAAAAATATATTGGTCCTGAAGGAGACGTGAAATCCATATACAGTCTCCGAAACGTGCGTAGACCGACCAACGACCACATATCTGGGAGACCCATAGCAGAACTATGTGTTAATGCTTTGACCAAAATCTCTTATGATTTTCTCAAGAATCTTACCAACTCTTGGATTACAATTCAAACAGGATCTCACACCAGATGCGGCTTTTATCTTAAAAAGGAAACCTTTTTGTGGTATGATTGATAGTATGCAAGAGTAGAGTGATAGGTGAGAATGACAATGTGATGGGGTATGTTTCATGGGGTCTCTTTCTAAATGTTTTTCTTAATTGTTTCTTTAAATTTCAATAGTTGAACCAAAAAAAATTCCTTTTTGTGTCTTTTCTAATTTTACAGACTGTTGTCACCCAATTTAATGTGGAAATATCCTTATGGAAATATCTACTTTGTATATAAACTACATGTTAAAAGAAATTATACAAATGATTTGCTATAAAAAATAAATTATTAAAAAGACTCAAGAGTAAGTTGTCCTTGAAATGTATTGTTGCTCTGGGGATTGCCAAATGTATGAATAACTACCATTGATAATTAAGATAGGTTAGACAAGAGGTTGTTTTCTTCATATGTGTTCCTTCCCCTCCTCTTGAACCTAAAAGAAACTAGGGGAACCCTTCTTTTCACATACATTCACGGACACACAACATGAGCAGGGAGATAAACCCGGTTTATTACTATGCATTAACCCCTTCCATGCTGCGCAAATTCCGCCGCTGTGCTGACGGAATCTTGCGCGGGCGTGGTCATGACGGAACGGTTCCGTCATGAGCACAGCTCAACCGTGGCTCATGACGGAACCGTTCCGTCATGAGCACCGAAGGGGTTAAAAGGGAAATGGGGGAATGCAATTGTATCCCTCAAGGATGTGACTGTGGCAACCCTAACGGTTCAGGGTAATATTTTGGGCTGGTTCGTGGAATTCTACTTGGCGTTATATGCAAAGCAGGGCCAGTGCGATCAGGCAGGCATAGCTGCGTGATTGGATGAGGCGCAACTACCCAGGGCGGACGAGAACATGAGGGCTCTTTTGAATGTGTCAATAGATGAGACAGGCATCAGACGGGCCATAAAACATATGAACGCAGGGAAGGCACCAGTTAATGGTGGGTTGTTGGTCGAATTCTATCAAACATATCTGGATTTACTGTGTGCCCCATTGCTAGCTATGTATGATGAGGCATTTTAGATGGCATGTTGCCGGCCTCACTGAGGGAGGCTAATTAGTAGTCCTCCCTACGCCGGTGAATGACCCCACTGACTGTGAATCTTATCAACCATTATCGATGATTAATGTTAATGCAAAAATTCTGGGGTAGATACTGGCCCAGTGCTTGGCAAAGGTGGCAGAGGAGATCGTACACACAGACCATGCAGGATTTTTGGTCTGTTGTAGTACCTCATCTAAAATATGGAAGGCATTCCTAATTATAGAACAGGCAATGGCAGGGGAGGAGCCCTGTGCTTTTGCCAGCTTAGATGCCCATAAAGCCTTCGATGCTGTAGAATGGACATTTATGGACAATGCACTGAGATGCTATGACCTGGGGGTACACTACCTGAAATGGGTGAAATTACTGTATACAGACAGCTATGGAAGAGTGGAAGTGGGTCACAGAATATCGAATAGTTGGCCGGTGGACAAAAGGGACATGACAGGGGTGCCCTCTCTCCCCACTGCTATTCGCCCTTGTTAATGAGCCATTTGCCCAGATTATTCGAGCTCGACATCAGAATGATGGTATAGGGTAGGGGCAGATGGGAGGTCATCTCATTGCCGATGACATCCTACTTACCATGTAGAATCTGGAGGTTACATGGCATGCAGTTCACAATGCGATAGTTGAGGTGGGGCCACACTCTGGGTTACGGCTAAATGCAGACAATTTGGTGCTCTATCCCATGCAGGCAACGCTGGCTGGTAGGGTACTCCTACCTAATATAAAGGTCAAGACGACTCCGTTTAAGTATTTGGGGGTGTATTTGAGATCAGCGTTGCCTGAAACTTATGATTCTAATCTGGGAACCCTGATGGCTGGCCTGGAACGAAGTGTGTGTAAATGGCTGTGATTTGCAATGTCCCTGATGGGGCACAGAGCAATAAGTATGATGATTATGCTACCTAGAGTCCTTTATGTGCTGCAACACATGCTGATGCGCATACCAGAATCCTGCTTTCATCTACTGGACAAACTACTCAGGTTGCTTTTCTGGGGGCACGAGAAGGCATGGATCTGCTTGCAAGTCCGGAAATTATCTTGGGATGGAGGAGGGTTACAGGTGCTGTACCTAAAGGCCTGCTATTGGGCAGCCCCTATGCAAGGCATAGTACCGTGATTCTAAGGGGAAGAGTCTGACAATGTGCACTTGAAACTGAGCCACTATAAGTGTGCACATAGGGATTATGTCAGGTTGAAGTGGTTTCACAGATTAGACCCCTCCAAGCCAGAGCATTGCCCCAAATGTAGGGACGCAGTGAGGACTTAAATACACATGGGGTGGACATGCCCTGGGCTGGGGGACTTTGGAGTGTGATGGTTTAGGTCCTCGGGGAACTGACCAAGATGCAGCTGCAGCCAACAATCCAACTATGTTTGTTAGGCATGGTGACCCATGCCACACACACTAAATATGTGGAGAAGGTGCTGGAAATGGGACTGGCTTTAGCCAAGAAGTGCATGGCTCTGAGGTGGATAGCTAACTGGCTGCCCACCTGGAAACAATGACTGTGGGACTTTGCGAGATGGGTGCAAGCTGAATGTGGGGTATGGCACAGATTGGTGAACAGTGAGACAGGCCAAGAGGGCAGAATGGAATGGGACCTGGTGGAGGTCCATTTATAGCGAGAAATGAGGGACCCAGCAATGGAGCAGGACACAACGTTGTAGATGATTGATTGCATGGTGTGGAAATGGAAATGATGGGTTTGGGGTACAACTATGTTGATTTTTATTGTTCTTTCAACTGCCCAGATGCCATGTACAAGCATATGATGAATTGTAATTGCTGCAGTTTGCTCTTTTCCTTTTGGTCGGGGGAGTGGAGGGGAGTTGGAAAGGAGCAGTTGTGAAGTTGTAATGTTGCATCACTGCTGAAACTAATAAAAGACAAAAAAAGAAAAGTTAAATTTATCTCAACACAACTTTTCTTCTGAATGCTTCTCTGATTACAAAACTATTCTCCAGTAGTCTCTTGACCATAGTTCTCCAAGCAAAAAAATCTAATCTAGGCTTAAAATGCCCGATACAGCTATGTCTTGAGAGGATGCCATGGAACATGAAGGGAGTTATAATTAATGATCCAAAATGGCCATCTGACACACAGCATGAGAGTACAAGAATTCTGGGGAATTGCAGTTTTTTGTCAGGCACCATCAAGTAGTACATTCTCCGCAGACACACAGCCTTTTGACAGGCAGCATCAACATTGAATTATTATTGCCAGCCTTTCCATCATTGGAGTAATCTCAATCTAAGTAGGTTTGGAGCATAAAAATCCTGTTCCCGCAGAAATCTGACTAGTAAGGCACGCATCTTAACAACTACTTGGTAGCACACAGATATTAAAAAAAATCCAGGCAGTGCCTGGCTCCATGCTGGGGCACAGAGACAGTTCTGGGCCCCAACAAACAGCCAAATGCATTTTAGATTTTTTTCTGTGCCTCAGAAAAAATCCCAGCTACATCTGTCTCCTTACTGGGGTGCAGATGCACAGTTATGTGCCCAAAAAAGGCGCCAGAATACAATTTCAAGTTTTTCTTAGCATACGCCTAAAAACAATTCCTAATAATATCTGGCTTCTTGCTGGCACAACGATAAGCTTGTATTTCCTCTCACAATTTTTCTCTCTTCATGAGAAGCATTGTGAGATGATAGAGCTGTGTCTATGCACCAGCAAGGAGTAAGACTCTGGCTTTTTAGTGTATCATTCTGAGTTAAATTAGGTGCAGTAGCGGCTCCTGGAGGGAGTGCTGCGGGGCGGTGGGGTGGGGGAGGAGCAGGGTGGGGGGTACTAAACTACAGCATACGGTCGAACAGATGTAAGTAAACAAATAACTAAATAAAACAAATTTCATTGTGTGCGCTGCATCGCCAAATACGAAGCAGCGCTCGCAACAAAATTTGTTTTATGTATTTACTTGTTTACTTACCTCCGTTTGGCCGTATGCCCTTCCCCCGCACCACCGTCCCACAGCACTCCCTCCAGGAGCCGCTACTGATTAGGTGCTTGCTTCGTAATGCAGGAGAGAATAGTTTCATCATAAAAGTGCCCTCAATCATCACATGTTAAATCATATATCTCTTAGATGCATTCTATACTGAAAGCAATATGTTGTTGCTTTATTTTAGTGCAGCAGGCTATTTTAGTGCCTTAATCAAAACTCAAAATGCAGGACAGACCTATTGACTTTTACATTCAGAGGGACTCATTTATGAGGTTTTGCCGTAGGGCAGCGCCGCACGCCTTCCTGCTGCGCTGCCCTACGGCAAAAGAAAAAGGCAGGAATGTGCCATATCTATCAGATACGGCGCATTCCTGTCCTTTTCTCCTGAGCTGGCACACAGTGGGCTGCTATGCCCCAACGCAGGCACCTTTGCACCATGGTGCAAGTGTGCCTGCATTTCAGGGACGATTATTTTTTAGCAGGACGGGAAACCTTCCTGCAGAAAAACAATCACAAGAGGCTTTTTCCTCTTTTTATGTGTGCTACAGAATGACGAGGGGAAATAAAGATATTTCTCCTCGTCTTGCCTCCCTTCCGCCTCCCCCGGTGAGGTGGAAGTCTTTGGCGCTGCCTCAGAGTTAGGATTAATCGTAAATCTGGGGCAGTGCCAAAATGTTAGGGCTGTTGCTGGTAACGCCCCTAGCCACAGCCATAGCTCGCCCCTTTAAGGCAGAAAACTGCATTAAAGGGAACGAAATTTACAAGGCAGTATTAAGCCAAAAAATAGTGGCTTAGTGCTGCCTCGTAAATATGGAGTAGGCTCCTGCGCCACGGACTGTCAAAAAAAGTGGCATTCCAGCGGCGCAAGGGGTGTCATAAATAAGGCTTTACAACTGGTTACAGTTTGTGGGGGAAACAGATGTGAAACCCGTCAGGGAGCCTAGAAAGTTATAGATTGCTAAAAAGCAAACTAAAATCTGAATTCAGCACGGGATCATTTGTGTAGATTGCTCAGTTATTTCCCAAATAAATTAGTGGTTGAAAATATGAAAGTAGTAAACACAAGGGAGGAGGGGGAGAATAATGGGTAACTACGTTTACACTTCTACCTGTTTGCATAGAAGACAGATGAACAAAAATGAATGACTATTATATTCATTATTCCTGTCACATAGATGCCTAGGCCCATATTTGACAAAAAGTAATGCAGCGCAGCAAGTCTCCTTGCTGCGCTGCTTTACAGGGAAAGGGCAGGCATGTGCCACATTTATCACAATACGGAGCATTCCAGCCTTTTCCCTGCCCTGGTGCACAATGAGCTGCCTAGAGCTAATGCAGGCACCCTTACACCAGTGTGCAAGGGTGCCTGCATTACATGCAAGATTGGTTTTGTGCAGGAAGGCACTCCTTCCTGCACAAAAACAATCTCATGAAAGGAAGTAGCATGGAGAAATAAAGATAATTCTCATTACGCATCACCTGGGAAGGAGCATCATTTTGGCACATTCCCAGGTCTACCAGTAATTGTAAATCTGGGGATGAGTGCTGCATGGGAACACCCACGCAATGTCCAAGGAATACCTTCCTGGGGCAGAGTAACGCAACACAGCGATTTATGCTGCATTTATTTACTCTGTATTCATCAAGCTACTCAGGGCCACACAAAGGGGCCTTATGTAGCTTTATAAATCGCATTTTGGGGTTGCGTTGTGCATGCACCACGTTGTGTGGTGCAAATGCAAGGCAACCCCTTGATTAATAGGGCCTCTAGAGATTGTAGTTTGCACAAAAACCCTCAATACCCAGAGCCACAAAAATTGCACATTTTTTCATTGTGCATCGACTATGCATCACTGGATAATAAAAATCTGGTGAATGAAAGCTACGTATATTTAAAATGTAACCATAAGTATGAGATCAGGGAAAGGGGTCATTTGTGTCACTCCGAATTCTGGATTACCCAGACTAAGGAAGTTTGTTCAAAATGTTTTTTTGCTTACCTGCATGAATGTCATCATGTCTCTCCCCCCATCATTTCCTGCATACATTAAACATCGGTTCAAAAACAGAATTTCCTCAGATTTTTGTAACAGAAACGTCTGGATTTTGTGAGGACAGTAAAAGTCCCACCACAAAACGTTCCTGCATTACAGAGATAAAGCTCCGATGCATGGGTGGGCCTACTCTAAATGACAAGAACAGTCAAAAGCTTTGACCTTATGGATTGAATGTAGTTTGAACATAGCCTTCAAAACTTCAAAGTTTTGGCATATTCTGATACCATGCAATAGGCCCACCTGCACATGTGGGGTAGGTACTGTTTATATCACGAGAAATGTGGAAATGTTGGACGTGGTATGTTGGATGTGGTTGAAGTTCAGGAGTTTTCTGTCACAGAAAATTGAGGAAATTCTGATTTTGTGCCAATAATTTCACATCTGCAAGGTATTCTCTGTAACAAAATGCAATTGGGCCACAATCCCTGCACTATGAGATAAGAATGATTACAGTGACTCATTCTCCGGATTAGCTGATTTTGATTTATGTTGACATATGCATAAGATGATTGCCTATGTCTCTCTTTTGAATTCATAGTGCTCTTCTATGAAAGATAAATAAGATAAATAACATTGTTCATAATATTCTGTCTAAGTTAGTTCAAATGCAATCTATTATAATGATGAAGTACACATAATCTGTAGTTTCTTTATATGTGTTTAATCGTCGCCAGTATTATAATGATGAAGTACACATAATCTGTAGTTTCTTTATATGTGTTTAATCATCACACCCACCAAGTACAAGTGATAACAGCAGACTTCAGCTTCAACTGTCCCTTCAGTCCCTTGTCCCATTCCAGCCCATGTCATTACATTCCAGGTCAGAACTGTCACTTAAAGGGCAAGTTACAACACAATCCTTATTCTTTCAGACATATATTGGATGATGTAATATTAATATTGAACTGAATTTGTATTGAACAAATGCATGCAATGTGATGAAAGGATCCTATAAAGGTTGTTCCTGGATTTTATTACGATTTCATCTACAAGTTTCATAAGAAAACTTCCTAATGTCCAACCATTTTGAAAGATAT
Organism: Triturus cristatus; assembly: GCF_964204655.1. Classification (NCBI taxonomy): domain Eukaryota; kingdom Metazoa; phylum Chordata; class Amphibia; order Caudata; family Salamandridae; genus Triturus; species Triturus cristatus. The sequence continues at coordinate 1,171,236,271 of NC_140591.1, read as the reverse complement.
TGAAACAGACATTGTTTATTTAAATTCTAAAACATGAAGAGGGAGTTAACCCTAGAGTTTAGAAGATTAGAGTTCCCAACTGATTTGGCATTGCAGCATTGCTTTAGTAACACATTTAAAAGTAATTGTCTAATAAATGTGTGTCTAAACAGATAATTGACTAATAAAAATGAAGTACTATGTCACAAAGCAGGAGCAGCTAGCAGGCAACGTATTTAAATAAAAGATGAACAGTAGTATCAATTCTCACAGAAATGATCCTTCAAAAGGATTAAGTAATTTATTCATAAAACTAGAAAGATTATTCAAAATTAAATCCCAAAAGTGGTAAAATATGATCACTCTAAAAAAGTATCTAGATGTCAACAGGATACCAAATGGTCTCTGGATCGAAATTTTCCTGGGGTTGAAGATCTCGATAAGATCCATAATGATAATGGGAGGAAAACACTAGCTCAAAGATCTATGGATCATATATTAATGCTTATAGAACAAGCAGAATGTCAAATCGAACTTCTCAGAAGAGAGATTGAGGATACAAAACAGGCAAATTCAGACTTGAAGTTAGAAGGTGCGACTTAGAAATACCATGCTATGCTTGAAAAAATAATAGCTAAGCATCAAGACAGAATTAAGCACCATACCTGCACTGTCTGAACAGCATGTTTTCCTCCTCCGAGACCCGAGCTCACGATTTGTTGTGTTCAAGTATACTGCTGTGTTGCCGGACCTCCTGTACAGTCTTGACCTGTTCCTCACTAATTCTTATGGGAATCCGCATCCTGGGCGAGATCAGCTTCCAGCTGTTGTCCACCTGCTGCTGAGAGTCCACTGTCTGTTTCAGACCCTGCTGTTCAAGCCAGGACCATGACTCCTGTGTTTAGCCGAGAAAGTGTGGTTTATCCTTATAGATGATGTGCATCTTTGCGCTGAATTAGAGTGATGCTCCGCTGTCTCTACACTCTTTTCACAAGTACAAAGGGTCCTCTCTGCTTCTGAACCCGGGTGGCATAATCTAGGTAAATATGGACTTCACTTACTTCCTTCGATGCCCCATGATCCATGTGCACGCACCAGTTGGAGAACGTTGTCTTGGCCTCTAAAGTTCATCAATCGAACTATGATTGCACTTGGTGTGGCCCCTGGCGCTAGGGGATTCCCTGGGATTCTATGAGCCCTTTCCACTGAGAAGAAGCGAGACAGACACCCCTGCAGCAACGTTTAACTTAGCCATTCCTCAATGAAAAGTTCTATGTTGGGGCCCTCTGCCTTTTCCGGGACCCCCCACCAGGTGCATGTTGTGCCTCCTCGATCTTCCTTCAGCGGCCTCAAGGCATACTGCCAGGGCCTTCATCCCCATGAGCCATCGAACTGCACTTCTGTGCAAGATCCTTAACTGGTGGGTGAACAGTCTACAGCTGTATTTCGGTCTCTTTCACTCATGCCAACAGTTTTCTCTGGTCATCCCTGAGTATCCCCAGCTCGTTAGCTACAGTCGCAATTCAAGCCTCCAGTGACACCTTGGTGTCTTGGAGCGCCACCAGTGTAGTGTAGTTCCTATATCCCTGATAGGCTCTGCGCATTGGAATAATATACACTATAGATTTGACATAGGACTGAGGTCAGTATGTCTCTATCGAGTAAGACAGGCTGCGAAGTACAATATGTACAGAGTTAGCAGTAAGATAAAATAATACTGCAATAGCATGGTTTGTAGCTATGACATATATTAATAAAATCATATACATAACACAGGCTAAAATATGGATACTCATGTGATGCTTTTAAATAGTTCTACCCCAGTGTACCTAACCTAAGTTTAGTACAAAGTAAGAAGTAGGAGCTGTTTTCTAAAGTATAGCTAGCTATAGCTATAGTTTTAGTTTTTCCAAGAGTTGCCAAAAGTGTCTCTAAGTTCTAGTCTGCTCCATACCTTAGAATGCGCGAGGTTGGATTCTCTTTTCTGGGACTCGATGTCTAACACCCCGCAAGGGGAATCAGAAACACTGGAGCTGGATTCTCTGCGAGGAGGATGACAGTGTCTGTTCAGTGCGTCAGGCTGGAACTCGATTTCCTTCCGAACTTGCCATGGCAAACCGCAACTAGGCAGTCGGGCTGGACCGTACCGGAACCCTGGTTTGCCAGGGCAAGTGCAGGTATACTTATACCTTGAAGGTGTTTAGGAATGCCTGTATTGACGTAAAAGTCAGGCATCGGAACGTCATGAATGAACCCCTAAGGAATAGATGTTCATGCATACTAAATAAGTGCTTGGAGAAATCAATATCCAAGCAAGGGAAATTCCTAAAGGCTGAAGAATCTGGTTTTCCAAGAACTCGTTGTGACGTGGATGGACGGATGTAGGAGACCATGCCTGTATTTGGTTAGCATGGACATTGTCTAAATAAGGGCTGGATTTTCTATGCCTAAATAAGGGCAATATGAATTGTACCTATATAAGGGCATAAATCAGGAAACCTATATACGGAACCTAAATCTACACAACACACCCACTCCAGTTTCGTATGAACGACATTACTAAATCCTAAACATACTAAACATTTCTAAAAGAGAATATCGCAAGGTAATCGAAAACATGCTAAAACATATCTAAAAACATATGTCCTAAAAATGCATTACAAACCCATTGCTATGCATAAGGTGCTGTACATATTAAAAGCGATGTTTCATTCGAAGTATATGCGTGCATTGAACACGCCAACAAGAATAAATCATAAATATTCAAAGAATCCATTTCATATTAGGTTAACACAAATCAATTGTTGAGATGACAAGGTGGCATAATGTTCCTGGATGTTTTTCAAAGAATTCTGTTCTCTATGAATAGTTCTACAATAAACAGATTACTGTGCCAATAATGAATATAAAAAATACATGTTTGGAGAAAAAAAATTCATCATAGGAAAAAAGTTCCAAAGTTAGTCCCCTGTCTGAAAAGAATGAAAGCCAAATTCAGAACACTGTGTGTCTGAATCAAAAGTTAGTGTGTGGATCTGGAGGAAACATGAAATCATCTAATCCTGTAGACAAAACGTCGTCTACTGTTGTAGGTGAAAGTTGGAATGCCTTGTTTAGAAGATTAACTGCACATAGATGTTAACTATCGCCTTCAGCATTGGTTGCATCAGCAATGTTCGAATTGGATGTTACCTGCGTGCTTGATGTTTCTTCTCGTACCTCAGCAGTAGCAATTTGCGTCTGTGAGATCTCAATAAATGCCGTCATCAGGATTGGTAGCCGCTAGGGACAACACAGAGCATGGGCCGTTACTGGGTCCAGCAGAGTATCGATATCCGTAGGCATGACTGATGGGAGCGTTAGACCGATGTCTAGCACGCATTCTTCACCGCAGAGCAGGCAGCGTAGAACAGGTAAGATGCAATCTTGCCAGATTGGTCTGAATGACAGAAACCATGTGGTGTTTAATTCTCGTAGACGAGGTAAACCCAAAATTTGAACGATGAGCTAACGACACTTCATCTCCAATAGAGCTCTCTCTATGGTGCCTGGAGTGACGCTGGTGATGACGCTTGCCATATCGTAGCAGAAGGAGCAAAAATAGAAAAATAGGATCCCTGCAACGAGTGCTAAAAGGAGCGGCAGTCTACCAAACACAGAGTGCACAAAGTTTGAAAATATGCTGAGGACTGCTTGAAAAGGTGCTGACAGTCCTGCACATACGTTCTTAAATACATGTATAATACCGCTCGTATCAGACATGTTTAAGATACGACCTAACATTTCTGAGAAATGTACAAGGCAGTTTGTATACAAAAGGGTATGTATCTCCGCAGAAGAGCTTGCAACTTGGAGATCATAGGTTTCTCTGGCCGAGGTCAGTGGCACTGTTTTTTTTGTAAAAGAATGTCTTTCATTCTGCTTAGAGTATCAATTCGTATAGAAGAGATGTTCAGTGAAGGCCACAAAGATGACTCCCTGACTGTGTCTATTTGTGGAAACAAGACTAGCATACAGCAAGTGACCCTGGATGTAACCGTAACTAGATATGGAATACCTGGCAACATGCCACAGCAGCTGTGATCATTCAACATAATGTAACTCCCATTAGAAAGTTGGCCAAAAATTGGATTAAACACTACAGCCGGTGAACCTTGCGGGAGACAGGATAAGTTTGTAGTGGAATCATCACAGGCCCCGTGTAAGTTAATACTCTGACAAAGGAGAGAACTGCTTAGTGTATGTTCACAGTTTTCATCGCTAAGAAACACTTCACGTTCCCCACTCCAACATCTATGTGTGTAAGGTCAATCCCAGGATGTCTTGATGTATCCTTTACCCAACCTTTCATATTTTCCAACTGGTATATGTTTTAGGCAATACTGAAAATGGAAAGTTGTAACAGGTAGAGTAATTTTACCATGTATGATCCACTCAGTAGCTGGTTTTTCTGCCACCGTGAATGGTAATTTTTCCAGTTTTTCAATGCTCAGCATAGTGTAGTCTGCTCTCCTTTGTGCCAGTCTGACCTGCTTATCAGTGAGATTGAATTATGAAAACAGTGACGTAGTATTGATTAAAAGCCAAGGCACATAGCCTGCACGCAAGTTTTGTAGCTTCCAGGTAATTACATGATAGAACGTAGCTGAGACTGACCATGTTGCAACATGACCAAGTCCTGTTCCATGATGTCTATGACAGAAGAACCAACGCTGTCCAATGAATATATTCTGGATGACAGAGTCGTTAACCCATTGTCTACTACAGAGAGAGTTTTCTCAAATTAATACTATCAATTTCTCATATTCGTTCTGCAGTCTCTGCTTGGGTAATCTTCCATGCTTCATTATAAGCAGCGTAGATACCGGCATATATGAAACGTTTTTGACGCGGTTTTCTTGGTCCTAGCAAGAATCCCCTAAAGTCTGCGTCTTCTTGAAGTAAAGTTAAGTGTTGTTTTACATCCTTCAGTGTAGCTTTCTGTAGCCAATCAAGGCAGAGTTTCCCTACACTGTATGTTGTTACTACCCCTGGATGCTGTATTTGAACATAGCGTGGGTCTGGCCTATTGATAACGAAACCCTGTGTTTTTTTCAGGAATCGATCTTGACAGTTATTCATGTCTATGGGCCAGAGCAACCATTTTTCCATTCTGGATCTGATCTGTTGCGATGCAAAATATTATGTACGTCGACCTCAACCCGTGTAGTGCTATTACTTACAGGTATAGGTTCATGTCTTTGATCTTGGCTAATCCAAGGCAAGACGTTTGCTGGACAGAGTCATTCAAAAACATAATTTGCTCAGGGATGATACAGGCTCTAAATAAAACTTCTACCCCCTGTACTTGCCAATCTTTTGTACTACAGACAGATTTTGTCTCAATGTTGTCTTTCCAAAAGTCGAAACCCTGTCTAGACAGTTGGGCAAAAAAGGCTGCAGAATAAATCTGTTTCATATTGGTTAACATATTTTTCGTTCCTGTCTTGTTCACATTTTTAAAGTAAAACGTTTCCGGATCAGACAAATTGTAGCCTGAAAAATATGGAAACTTCATTTGAGCTACCCTTTGGAGGTGCTGGACAATGTTCCCATTGGTTATACATAAAAATATTCCTAGGTGTTGCAGATTTATGCAAGAAATGATGACCATAGTGGTTATAACAATACATTTGTTCATAGTCTGATGAACCCTCTAAAAATTCATGATTTGTGAATACAGTAGACATCTCTAGATCAGACATCATATTATTAACAGTCTCAAAGTCCCAAGCATGATAAAAGGTACCAGAGGTAAAAAAGTCACATAATGAAATCTTAAATAAATGTGGAATCTTCAAAAGCTCCGACGGGCCAAAAATGTCATATTGAGTTTGATCCCAAACTATACCATCATGTATAGGAACGGCTGTGATATTAACTGCTGACAAGTCTCTTGCTTCACGATGGGATGATTTGTGTGGCTGGAGAAGTAAGTTCACTCTTTTACTTGCTGTGTCCAATTGAATATATCTTCCATTTGTCAGCATACCCAGAGTTATTACCAGAGCTAACCATAGTAGAAAGAAGAATATTCCCAAAACAATCCATAGTTTAATCCATGGTGAAACCAGATAAGTCTTTTTCAGGTGATGAAAAAAATCTGTTGCTTGTTCTTTGAAAGTTCTTTGTGCTGGCATCGTTTCAGGTTCGCTTGGATCCTCGGAAAACGTATTAAAGTTCATGAAATAGCCAGAGGCAGTTCTGTCAATGGTTGGAATTGCATCAGGATTTGTTGAATTTGCTGGAACCAGTTGATCACTTGTTACTTCGTTGTAGACATGTGTATCAGGACTTACTGTGATTTGGGTTTCAAGAGGGACAAGTTCCATAGCTTTATTGCTTAGTCCTTTACTTCTCACTGCAGAATCTTCAAAGGTGATGAGTCTCTCAGTTTGAACCTCTTGGATTGTAGCTAGGGGAGTGTATCTGCTACATTTGCAGAGTCCACTTGGCCGACTGCTTAGTATCGGCCACATAGTGTGGTTTGATCAGGTAGATGGACACAAATCTTTTCTCCTTTTTACCAGAAAGGGGCTGCAGAAGTACTATTCTCGATCCGTGGATTGCTAGGACAGGTACTGCTTGTCTGTAAGAAGGCCCAAATTCCTTCTTATCCACGATCTTTTCTCTGACTAGATCACCAAGCTTTGGGATCCAGACAGGCCTTGCTGGGACGGCCGGTTTTTCCTCAGTGATGGTTGGTTTCAGGAGTACGTTGCTTTGTTTCGTTCTTTGTTCATTTAAGTCCTGTAAAACAGCCAAACGATCTTTGATATCAAATTTCTTATTCTCCATCACTGTGCCTTGCATATCAAGGTTCGGTACCAACATTCTAGTTCCAAATAGAACTTCATATGGAGTGACACCCTCCAGAGAAATTCTTGGCAAGTTATTAAGTGCGCACTGGACCCCATAAAGGTGTTTGACCCACCCATCACCCGAACCTAATACCCTAGCTGTTATAGACTGCTTTATGTCCCGTTTTTTTCTTTCCACAACAGAATTTACCTCAGGATGGAATGGAGAAGAATACCGCAATCCTACGCCCAAACTGGCCATGGCTTCTTTGCAAGCTCGAGAGCTAAACGCAGGACCCTGGTCAGAATGCAGTGTGCCAATTGCTTATGTACCGATAAAGACTCGCAAATCTTTTATAACAGTTTGAGCGTCAGCCGAGCGCTGAGGCCACATCCATAGGAACCTAGAACACAAATCCACTGCGACCATGATATATTTATAGTTACCATCCCTTTGTAAGGGACCGCAGTGGTCCAGGTAAACACATGCTAACGGTTTATCTGAAATTAACTGGGGCATCTGCGTAGTACGTTTCACAGTACAGACTTTTATCTTCTGGCATATTTCGCATTCCAAAACATAATTCCTGGTCTGTTTCCTAATGCCTGGCCACCAGTATCTCTGTTTTAATACCGATACTGTGGCGGAAACACTTGCATGGGCAGAGGAGATTCCTTCATGTGCTACTAGGATTAGTCCTAATCTGTGTTCCATGTTTGGTATTACCCTATCCCCCACTCCAGGGATTCGAGCACACGGAACATTGTTTGCATCAATTATATATGAGTATTTGAGTGGAAATTTTTTAGGTAACACTGCACCGCTGCCTTTGCTTGAAGCATTGACAGCCAGCGTTATTTCACTCTCTATTTTTGTTTTTGAATGAGTGATTGCAGCTACGGAAGCCGTTTGCACAGCCCCTTTCGCGGCTTCATCAGCCAATTAATTCCCTTCAACGTGAACGCCATCACATTGATGGCTCAGCGTGTGTATCACGTGAGTGTTGTGTAGTCAGTTTTGCAACTGAACTACTTGCTCCCAAAGCATTTTATGCTTGATTGTGCCACCTTTTGCATCCTTGAAACCATTTTGAAGCCAATTCTGTAAATATTCATTGTAAAATTGAACACAGTAAAAATAATCGCACACTATGAGTGTGGGGAATTTGCGATCCGTGTTTTCAAATGCCATCTTGAATGCTTGTAGTTCAGCTCGCTGAGCTGTACAATCTCCTAGAGATTGTGTTTCTGTGACCATTGGTCTGAATTTGCCATTGCGCATACGACCTTTAACGATCGTGCATGCTGCACTGTAAGCTTGTTTACTCTCCGTAGCGGGTTGTGCAGATCCGTCAATATAAATTATAAATTCGTACTGATCAAGAGGGTGAATTTCAGTAGGCAGAGGACATTCGTGTTTGTATTGCAGGAATTCTTGTGTTTTCAAATAAGGATCAAAAACATATTCAACATCAGTTGCAGCAAGAGAATTAATCCATTGTATCCATCTTGGATGTAAAGCTTTTGCATTCGGAATGCTAGCTTTAGTAACTGCCTCTAAGGCTGGTACAGGAGTCATGACCATTATGCGTTTCCCCTGTGCTAGGACTCTTTCTTTTGCTACAGCGGTTTGAACTGCTGTCAGAATTTTTTCTGTAGAAGTGAATTTCATTTCTGCTTGTGTATACAAGTGTGATTTGTATGCAATGGGTACTTTTTCATCTTCGTTAAAAGTTAAGTAGGTGAATCCGCATTGACCGAGAATGATTCGGATAACTAAGTTGCGTACATTTACGCGTGTTTGCAAGTGTTTAGTTGCGAACATGTCTGTTTGAAGTGAACGCAGAATTTATGTGTGTTCTTGTGTCCAAGTTGTGGCTTTGAAATCAGTTTTGATTAATTCGTAGAGAGGTTTAACCCTCTCTGCGTAGTTTAGAATGTATGTTCTTTCAAAATTCGGGAAACCGAGAATCGACTTTAAGTTCTTCAGCGTTTTTAGCAGTTGGAGCAGTGCACACTTTTCTAAAAAGTTGGCTGCCAGGCTTTTGCCTTCACTTGAAAGTTCATATCCTAGGAAAAGGACGTTGAGATGGGCAATTCTGGACTTTTTAAATTTGAATTTGTAACCCTCAGAGGTGAAGCCCAATAAAATGGTTTCACCCTGTTCAAGTGTCTGTCCAAGTCATCGTCTGTCAGATATATATCGTCGACTATGTTACTCTTGCTGAAAATAACCCCGGGTTTAGGTGTCTGTAATCCAGGAAACAGGAAACAAAGCATAGTTCATTGATGAGGAGCATGTTTCAATCACCCCTTGGTATTCAAGTTGATCTAAGATCTCCCTGACTTGTTTTTTAGCTTCTTGATTAACTGGGTACTGCCTTTGTGCAGTTGGTTGATTTTTTAACTGGATTTTGTGATGAGGTGAGTCCTCATCCCATCCTACATGATTCTTGTATAATGCTGGGGCTTGGGCCACTGCCCATTTCCTGGGGTAAGTATATTTTAAATGTATTGGAACATCGTTGGAGAAAGCTGGCATAATGATGTTTTCGCCATGTGGGCATTCCCTGAAAAATTCTGGTGGCCAGTCTCGTTCTGCTAGAAGTATATCATAACCCCTTGAAAGGTGCTCCCGAAACAGTGCTTTCACTTTTCTAGGTATGTCTCCCTCCATCCGGAGTGTTGTTTCATATAACCTATGTGGAGAACTAACCCTGGTGTCTGCAGTTTCAACTTGAATGTCCTCATTCATGTCCACTGTCTTCAGAAGCCCCTTCAGGTTCTGGCGAGCTACTGTAACTTCTGCTGCACTGTCCAACATTGTCTGAGCCCATTCTCCGTTCTTGAGTTGCGTTCTCAAAATCCTCGGCATGTCTGATCTTCAGACCTGCTACCTTCTTCTTGGAGAATTGCGGTTTATGTTTGTTTTTCTGAACGTGTTGATCGTCTTCACGCGTTCTTCTTTGTTCTCTGACCGTCCTCTTCTTTCTGATGTCTGTGATGATATCTGAAAGGTACGAGAGGAACGTGTATCAGTATCTTGATATCTGTCAGGTTTTCTCAAATTATCCCTATTCCTGAGATTGTACCTCCTTTCAGAGGGCTCCTTTTGAGGAGACCTACCTCTGGATTGAGAACGCTTCTCTTTGGAATGCTGTTTGCTTTTTTCCCACTTCTTTTTAGAAGAGGTAGGAGTGTTTTTAGGAAAGACCTTATCAGGACTTTCAGACAATTGTGGTTTAACTGGTTTCCCCCCCAAACGGTCTCTGCCTAATTCTTCATAGGATTTTTCAATTATTCTTACTAGTTCTTGTGGTTGTTCTGTTACATCAAATTCCCTTAATTTCTGGGGGATTGCCACTGATGCTGCTTCTCCTTTAATATTAGATAATATTATTGTTGAGACCTGGTCGAAATTTTTCAGTAACTTCATACCTAAATTCAGGGCAGGCTCTGCCCCGTATTCGTTTTGAATTTGTTTCAGGACATCAGGTATTACCGCCATGGACGGAACACCATGTGTTTTTGTGAAGATTGCAGCAAAGACTGTGCCCCAAGTGGTGCAGTCTTCCAGATGTGGTGTGATCCCCATTGGTAAACAGATTGTTAGAATTCTGTGTTTCTCATAAGGGCTAGTATTAGGCAATACTGCTTCGATTTGAGTAATTTTTTTAGCTATCCAGAATGGAATTTGTTCACATTTTGTGGGCATTTTACCCATGACTGCGTGTAAAGTCTGTGGAGTGATTTTTAGTGTATTCCCCTGATGAGGGGCCAGATTTTGAATTGTTAATGGTGGTTGAAAGTCTGCATGACATATTGAACCAATTGTCTATAAATTTTGATTAGCTCCTTGAGTTGATCTAGTAGTTCCACATCTGACATTTCTTCAATGTCAGGATGAGGTGTGTAGCCGGCTAAAATCGGCCATGTTGCTCCTGATCTACCTAGTGGACTGAGCCTGGTAATGTGATTGTAATGTTTTAGGGCGCTTTTAAACCAGAGCTCATGCTCCTGGTATGTGAGTGGAATTTCAAAATCCTTGAAAGGAATATATTCCTCAGGTGGTTCATCTTCTTTGTAGAAGGGAAACGTTTTAGTTACTGGATTTGATTCTGGGAATACTATCCATGAATAGAATACCTCTCTCTGGTGAGATTTATGTGCCTCTATCACAAAAACTGCTCTACCACCTCTTGGTGTTAGGCCATGTTTTATAAGTTTTAAGAGTGATGGCTCTCCTTAAATTTGGATGGATGATTATAGCATCCTCGTCGGTTTCTTGAAAACCTGTATGATTAAAAGCGCTGTGACTTGGTCAGCCGCAGCTCCACCAGTATCGGTGTTTGTGCCATTTTCAGTCATTGTTTAATTAAAGTTTTCAGAGCAAGTTTCAAGGGAACAAAGATAACGTGCACAATATTTTGGAACACTGTATCCTTCAACGTTGAACAAACCAAACAGCTAATACATAGGACTTTTGTCCTACTCAGCTATGGCGTATATTATCCCTACCCACTCCAGACGTCTTATGAAGTATTATGTGTAGGGTTCTCTGAGAAAAGCACGACTGAGTTACTTCAGTATCTAGCGTTAAATTAGTGCCTTACCAAACGTTGGGGGCCATGTAGTGTAGTTCCTATATCCCTAATAGGCTCTGCGCATTGGAATAATATACACTATAGATTTGACATAGGACTGAGGTCAGTATGTCTCTATCGAGTACATTAAACTTAATTACTTGTGTGTGCCAGCTAACTCAGAGGTCACTAGAAACTTCTTGTATATACAAGAAGGGATTAGTTTCTGACATCCGCATACACATGACAACTTTGTTTCCCTTAGAGTCGGAACAATCTCAGAACCGTGGAAACAATAGATAACAGTTTCACTCAGTCAATCGTGCATGCTTTCTTTCTACAGAGTTGCACAGAAATAGAGAGACGGGTGTTTCAATAAAAAGGGTTTATTGAGCAGTCTTATTTCTCATGCAAGAGATATGAACTGCTACAATCGTAAGACAGGCTGCGAAGTACAATATGTACAGAGTTAGCAGTAAGATAAAATAATACTGCAATAGCATGGTTTGTAGCTATGACATATATTCATAAAATACATACATAAATAACACAGGATGTTATGTTATTACTCGATGCTTCTAAATAGCTCTACCCCAGTGTACCTAACCTAAGTGTAGTACAAGGTAAGAAGTAGGTGCTGTTTTCTAAAGTATACCTAGCTATAGCTATAGTTTTAGTTTTGCCAAGAGTTGCCAAAAGTTTCTCTAAGTTCTAGTCTGCTCCATACCTTAGAATGTGCAAGGTTGGAATTTCTTTTCCGGGACTCGATGTCTAACACCCCGCAAGGGGAATCAGAAACACTGGAGCTGGATTCTCTGTGATGAGGATGACAGCGTCTGTTCAGTGCCTTAGGCTGGAACTCGATTTCCTTCCGAACTTGCCGTGGCGAACTGCAAGTAGGCAGTCGGGCTGGACCGTACCGGAACCGTGGTTTGCCAGGGCAAGTGCAGGTATATTTATACCTTGAAGGTGTTTAGGAATGCCTCTATTGATGTAAAGGTCGGGCATCAGAACGTCATGAATGAACCCCTAAGGAATAGATGTTCATGCATACTAAATGAGTTCTTGGAGAAATCAATATCCAAGCAAGGGAAATTCCTAAAGGTCTGGTTTTCCAAGAACTCGTTGTGACGTGGATGGACGGATGTAGGAGACCATGCCTGTATTTGGTTAGCATGGACAATGCCTAAATAAGGGCTGGATTTTCTATGCCTAAATAAGGGCAATATGAATTGTACCTATATAAGGGCATAAATCAAGAAACCTATATACGGGACCTAAATCTACACACAACACCAGTATTGTCTCAGTGTGCACTAACAGCAACCTCTCTGCCTCCGAGTTCATCAGTACAACCTCCCTTTCCTGAGCAGTCTGTGTTCTGTGGTCTCAGTTTAGTGGCGCGGGCCTTACCCATCTTCCTCCACTCACCCTGGTTGGTCTGTCATCTAGTTTACCCGTGGCCAACTTTCTGCCTTGATTCTAGCTGGCTTTCTTGCTTTGTTAGCAGTCAGGTTCCCAACCCACAGAAGGCTGAGTTGCTCTGATTTGGAGGGGTGCAGGGGAGGGGCTCTTAACTGGGGCTAGCAAGGGATCAATTTTATGCAGTGCCCGACCAAAGCTTGGATGTAGGAGGAGGTGCACTGGCCAGTGCCAACCAGTATCTAGGCCACAGGCACAGGATAATGCTTTCTTTCACTTAGAGGACAGTGGCTTACCACTGTCCAGGAGCCTTTTGCCACTGTTACAAACAGGTCTCATCTATGGCAGTTGTTGGTCAAAATGTCTCTGTGCCTCCGCTTCTCAATGAGCTCTATGTGTTTTTGAACAGCGAGGCCAGTGTGCGCTGATATAACCGGGGGTAATTTGCAGTGTTCCTCTCTCACCAGCCTGTTTTTGGGTCTCCTCCAATGGTGGCATGATTCTCTCCTCAAAAACACATGAGCTCCACACTCTGTGGAGGAGAGAACAAGAGGCACAGGGTTTTATGAGCTAGCAGCCTCCAACTATGAATGTTTAACCACAAAAGAGCTGCTCCTAAAGTGATAACCAATATAAGGTTTGAGTTATATTGTGAGTGGGGACATCTCACAATATAACTCAAACCTTATAGTGGTCATCACTTTAGGAGCAGCTCTTTTGTAGTTAAACATTGATAGTTGGAGGCTGCTACCTCCTAAAACCCTGTGCCTCTTGTTCCCTCCTCCACAGAGTGTGGAGCTCATGTGTTTTTGATTTCGTACAGCTGATGGCTGTGGGAACATAAACAGGGGTAAAAACATTCCTAACAATAGGAAAAAGTACTGATTACCCAAGGATCAGACTAATAGGAACTGACGGATACAGTTAATCCCAAGTCCTTTCCCCACAGATGAAAAGGAACGGATCACAATTTGATCCAGTCCGCCCATCAACTTATCCTATCTCACCTCACTCTACTGTAACCATGGATACAGAACTTTCATTTGGGGATGAGATCTTAGCTGAGATCCTCAGTGCACCATCTTTGCTAGCTGAAACTGTGGTAGCTCAAACAGTTAAAAACTCTGACGAATGGGAAGCACTATCAACAAAGAAGAAAGATCAGATACGCACGTCCCTACATGGGGCATTTATGACAGAGTACCTCAGAAAAAACACCGCCCAAGAGGACTCATAGTCACCAACGAACCAAGGTTGTTTCTTAACAACAAAGAGTTCCGTACTAATTGGTCATGCATTGCCTGGAAGTGTACCAAGGATTAGCTCATTTTAATCATCAACACCGCCAGGCAGCTGGCTGATGCCCTCCTTGTTGAAATTTCACAAATTAAATGCAGATTAAAAACAACGGTACAGTTATCAGTCTTCAAGAAGAAACTTGAAGAAATTAACAATGACCACTCCGAGTACAAAGACTACCTCACACAATCGAAGTTAACAAAACTGAGAAAAGATGTGCAGAAGTTTAGCAGAGAAACAGTGTATCCATACATAACGGACGAACACTATGACAAACCTGCACAACAGCAAACAGGCAGAAAACAAAGATTCAGACCTACTCCATTGAATTGGACTTTCACCTCAGGGGATGAAAGGAGTGACACTAGCAGTGATGAAAGCTCAGGACAACAGCACCACAACCACCACCCGCCTTTGGTTTTGACAACAACCTTACTTTCCACCAGGATTTGGCTTCCCACAAGGTCCCTAGCCTTTTTTATACCGGAGCGGGGGCAGAGGCAGAGGCCGACAAAAAAGAAGGAACACAAGGGTGCAGTGGGAGGACCAACCACCCACCACGGTGGTGACCAGGAGCAAAGGGAGGGCGAACATGCCCTCAACATGCAGGAAATAACCAACATTGTTAACCTCAGCAAGCATGTTCTGACTACTGATGAGGAAACAGTCCTATCAAAAGGACTGGGTTTCGTCCCTGCACCAAAGAATGACGCCTTTGTACTCCACACAGAACTTGCACAGTTCTTCAGAAAACTTAAGCTACGCGATTTCTTTGGTGATAATGAAGACAAGACTGAAGAAGAAAAAACTACAACGGGATTTAGAAAGAAGTCAACATTCTAACCACCAGCCCAAAACACCTTGTGTCAAGTACTAGCTTTTGAAGAAGCAGTACTCAACAAAATAAAGGAGATCAACTTCCAGAGTACCAAGGGTTTCCAAAACCTTACGAAAAATGAGCACACAGCACTGCAAAGTCTGAAGAACAACCACGATCTTGTGATAAAACCCGCGGAAAAAGGGGGAGCAATTGTGATTATGGACCAGGAGATGTACCAAGAAGAGTGTAAAAGACTCCTCTCAGACACAGTTAGTTACGCCATACACAGAATTGATCCAACCACATCCCTCATGACGAGAATCAAAAATATGGTAGAGGAGGCCCTCACCAATGATTGGATTACTAGACAGGAGGCAGGTTTCCTTATCAATGAGGAACCTAGGATGCCTAGATTCTACACGCTCCCTAAGATCCACAAGAACTGGACCCCCCCCACACAGAAGACCCATCGTATCCGGGATTGGATCAGTTCTGGAACCTCATTCGCAGTTTTGCGATTGGTTCCTCAGACTGATTGTGAAAAAATCACATTCCTACCTTAGGGACACCAAGGATGTCCTTTGCCTTCTCCGAGATCTGGAAATAGATCCTACAGAGAACCTTCTCATAACAATGTACATAGAGGCCTTATACACAAGCATACCACAGAGACGAACCTTGGCAGTGGTGGAACAAATTATCCTAAACATGGAGTGGAATTTCATCACTCCCCAACATTTTGTGATGGAATGTGCTGAATTAGCACTAACTGAGAATTTTTTCGAATTCGAAAACACCATCTACCACCAGATTACCGGTACTTCGATGGGCAGCACTTTTGCCCCAAGCATGGCATGTCTCTATGTCCAACAATTTGAGGAAGACCACATTTACAATCCTAATAATCCATTCCTGAAACACCTTAAGGTGTGGAAACGCTTTATTGATGATGTGCTGATTGTATGGCACGGAACCAAGGAAGAGGCAACAGAATTTGTCCAATGGGTCAATTCCAAGGACACCCATCTCAGATTCACACACACGATTGATGTGAACCACGCAATTTTTCTGGATCTAGACATTACCATAACCCAAGAAGGATTCAAAACAAAGGTTCATAACAAAACCACAGATAAAAACAGTTTACTTCTCCATGAGAGCTACCATCCTAGGGCCCTGAGACAAAACCTCCTGGTAGGTCAGTTCCTCTGAATCCGACGGAACTGCTCGAATACAACAACCTTTGAGGAACAGGCTGAACAACTGGAAAAAAAACTTCTATAATGCCACTACCCGAGAAAAATGGTGAGACGAGCAAGGAAACGTGCCAGGAACAATCCAAGAGAGTCACTACTAGAGGATATAACAAAAGGAGACACCAAGATACCAGTATGCGTTACGACATACACTCCGATCTCAAACAAAGTACAAATAATCATGAGAAAAAACTGCCACATCCTCAATAGCGCTGGAAACCAGTGGCAGCTACCTTTATTTGCCTTTAGAAGGAACAGGTGTCTGTGCGACGAACTAGTACACGCAAAGAGACCATCGACCGGAGAAGAGTAACAACAAACCCTGTGGAGCCAACCACGGCCCATCGGCCACTTCTCCTGTGGGAACTGTACATCCTGCGCACTCACTTCTAATACCAAGGAGGTAGACATATAAACGGGGATCCCTTTGCAACTGCGAGAATTCAGTAATTGCAACACGGAGAACGTAGTATACCTCTTGAACTGCCCATGCGACCTCAAATACGTTGGCATGACCACCAGGAAAATCAAAGTGCGTATCAATAAACATCGGAGCACGATTCGGTGTAAAAAGACCAACACCAAACTGACTCGTCATTTCACTGAAAAAAACCATAACGACACAGACCTGAAATGGACCATTCTGGAAGTAATGAAATAACGAAAGTTTGACCTTACTAAAGCCCTACATGTAAGAGAACAACGCTGGGTGTTCCGTTTACGAACCTGGGACAAAGGGCTCAACGATGAAATACCGTGGCTCCAAATGGGGCGTTGAAACCTCTAACAACCACCAGTAGATTAATTCACACTAACACATAGACGGAGTGTACCTGGTATACCATCACACAACACTGTGAAGCCATCGGTACATGCAGTGCCCTGTCTTAAATGAGTTTACTTAAAATGGGCTGAGTCTACCTGGAATTATCACACTTAGCTGGCTTTTAAACTAAGCCAAAGTCATGAGGCTAATAGGCCACATGCCCTCCAAAGTCATCCTCCCCCAGGTGGAACCGTCTCTCACCCAGGCTTAACGCATGAATAGAAATGATAGCGTAGACACTCAGCGCTAATACCCAACATTTGACAGCCTTACCCTTATCACCCTTATTATGATCTTCCTTTGGAATCCCCTTTTGCACAAGTGCGTCAGAGCAAGTCCAACCGAAAACTGCCCGCTAGTACACGCACAACATCGCCCATCTGGGCAGCTCTAGACTCTGGGTAGAATACCCCCCCTTTGTTCTGGGCAATCAGCCGCTCACCCGTTCACATACCGGGTGCTTCGCAGTCACGCACCAGTCACACACAGAGCATACGTGTACTCCTTCTGCAAAATCTCGCCCCTCTGGGCAGCTAAAAAATCAAGGTAGAATTTCACCTTGCATCACAGTAAGTGGCCGCCCACCCGTTTCCACATCGGGTGCCTTGGCAGTCACGCACCAATAGCACACAAGAGCATGCGTGTACTTTTGCCAATTTAAAACTAGGAACTGTTGCGTAGGGCACGGACCACCGCGCACGTTTCCTCAGTGATTTTCGTCACGCGCTTCACTTCTCGAATCTGAGCATGTGCGTAATTCCACCATTTTGAAACCAGGCACTCGCGCTTCAGGACACAGGAAGTAGTGCTCCGGGTTTATTCACACTGAGCATGTGCACAGTGCAGCCATGGATGAATCAGGCTTCCCCTCCAGGGACACAGGAAACCACGCACCTGATTTCACTTAGCACCACTTAAAACCAATTTGCTTAAGTGAGCAGACTATAAAAGCACAATGGCTCGCCACCCAGTCCTACACTGGGGAGGAACGGTAGCAGTTGCTTAGGATCCACGCAGGAAACTTTCCTTGAGACAGTAAGGGTGTGAATGAGATCGGATTGAATGAAAGTACTTTGGGGCAATTAGCACAATTGAGAATGAATGTTCTGTGTGTTTGTACTTGAAAAACCATAATTCTCACGCCAGCTGTGATCTATAAGTTTTTTCCACAGGTTCTGACAAACAGGGGTTTCCCCTCCCCTCCTCCCATGGGGTCAGTAGCTTTGGTTTTTAGGGCTTGAATCTAGGAGCCATCCAATTGTGGAGTGTGACAGTTATCATGCCCACACAGTGGTACACTCTTGACACTTTTGGTAAGAACGGAGCCCCCATTTACATATTTAGGTCCTGATGAATGCCCTGGACCCTCCTGGCCCAAGACAGCAGAAACATGTCGACCTTTAAACACAATGGTTAGGGGACACTAATTCCCCCACAGACCGTCACCTGCTTTTAAACATCATATAGTTACCTTTCACATTAAAAAAAACAATGAGGATAACTACAATGATTTTTAATCTCATTCACCCATACACGGGCCCCCACTTAGTTTAGAAGTGCATCCCTGTCGTCAGGTGTATGACCGCCCTCTATCAAACAAAGGTTTTAGAGGGCGAGGAATGGTCAATGATGAAGCATGACACCAGGTGGTGTGTGAGACCAGTCCGTTACTTTTTGTGAGATGTCCCCACTCACAATATAACTCACACCTTATAGTGGTTATCACTTTAGGAGCAGCTCTTTTGTGGTTAAACAAATAATGATTCTCTCCTCCCCAGGGTCGGCTCCCACATCAAATAGATGTCAGCTCACTGATGAGCTCTCTTTATGGTCCCTTGTAGGCATCCCTCCTCCCAGTGCAGGCTGCAGCGGCACACTGCATTCAATTAGTTCCAGTGGTGCCCTTCCCGCCGCGAGGCCTGCCGAACCTCTTCACTGGACTACCGCCAGTCTTGCACACTGTATCTCCGTTACCACTGCTTCTCTCTTCGGAGCCGCTGTCTCATCAGCCAATGGCTGTTGCCACCATTTTATCTACTCGCCGTCCTTGTCGTCGCTTTGTCCGGGAGCCGATCCTGATCCACTTGGCCCCTGTATTTTAACCCAGGGCGGCCCCCAGTCTTCAGTAGCATCTGCCAACCTGAGGATGGGCCTAGGGAGGGGGTATTTAGTCAGGATTCTTAGCTTTGGGGGCCATTGGCTGGGGGAGCATAGCACTGTACGTCCTACTCCATGGCTCGCTAAGCCATGCTTTACCAATTTTTATTGTTAAATACATTAGAAACAAATGCAGTAAGAATTCAAACGCCAATTTCCCCCATTATCCCAGCACGTGTTTCCTCTAATGCTGTAACAGTAGCAGCAGACTTCATCAGGGCTCGGTGCCGAAGTATGCATAAGACTACAGGGAGCACACTCCCCTCAGATAGAAGAGCAAGAAACACTTACAAGGCCTCTGACTTCACACAAGTTAGTGGGGCGACTCACGAGATGACATGTATGGATTTTTCTACCTAATTTTGACATAGAATAACACTAGTACATACGACTAGCCCTTATAAAGTCTTCTGCTACTGTTACAGCACTAGACAAAACACGTGTTGGCATAATGGGCGAAATGGACTAAATTGATATATAATAAAGAACATGTGTTGAAACCACGATCTCAACTTTGAAGTTTTGAGTGCTCGGATATTCTCTTCTTTGATGTTTGGAATTTTTCAAGCAGAGGAAGACTTGGTGGCTTTTCCTCCTCCTAGAGCACAAGATACTTATGGACGCTTTTAAAAAAACGGTTGAATTGTGTGTAATATTTGCTTACTGTGGTAGTGTGCACGATCTTCCCCAGCCACCACATTTATACGCCTTATCAAATGCAGTAAGATGGCCAATGCATTTCGGTTGTTGACATCTACTGGACCATGTTTCACTTCCCTCACCACAACTATAAATACTTAACCACTGGTCCCTCGTTGCTTTCCACATTCCAACAGCTAGACCGTGCTTTATGTAAATAATGAGCAGATGAAATGGGGATTCGTTTCCACAATTTTCCCATTTTATAACTCTTCCAATGGACCAAAATCATGAATTTCGACTTCATTAAACCCATGATTTCCTACTTGTACCTACAGTAGCAGCTACAATGATTGATTCATGCTTGTTAACTATTCAAATTGAATGATTCCAGTCAAGGTAACATGATTCATATTTTAGCAATCATTCACCTTGAATGATTGCATTCAAGGTAATATGATTCATATTTTAGCAATCATTATTGCACTACCCCATTAAAGTGCCAGTGCATTGTGCATAACAGTTTAACAATCCCATAAAGAGACAGTGCATATTGTCTTCAATTTACTACCAAACCAATATAGATGATTGCAGTTATGCAAATGTGCTAATTAATTACATCCAAAATGACATAGTTCATATATCATCTATTTTCCTCTCATCAAATTAATTTCTTCTGTAGCAATAATAGCTGCTAGCCCTCACTTCTATTAAAGTGTTGTACAGTCATCCCCAATCAAGCTCACCCCATCAAAAAGATTCCTTGCTACCTAATTTGTGGATCCCCACTGAAATCCTTTGAATTTTCACATGTCTGATACCCCCACACTTTGGAGACTGAGTGAGGGGTCATAGATGTGGTTCAAGCTTTGGCAGAATGTTCTTGCACAAGGGAGACCCGAGGGAATTACTGTGTTTTAGAAGAAAATTGCTGAAAATCTGATGAACATCATGTTCAGCCAAACAAGGTAAAGGAGTTCTGGGACCCAGTGATACAAACCTTAGATTGTGTAATGTTGAAAAGATACAATTCTAGTTGGTTTATATAGAGCCTAGGGGTGATACCTGCAACCAAAAGACCGGTACCTCTTCTGGCATTTCACTTTTACTTGCTTTAGAAATATCCCAAATGCACTGCACCCAATGAATTGTGTATGGGCACCAAAACAATTAATTAGAAAACCCATACATTTCTGTTAATCCCAGGCTCTGGAGACCCAGCAAACACATATGCCCTAGTTCAAGCCTTGGCAGGGAAGCCGGAGGGAAATATATGGATGGGATCCTGTCAATGTAGTAAATGGTCTCGATGGAATTGAAGTCTGGCTTGACAAGATACCTAGTAGAATTAACTGAAGTCAATGCCCCATTTAAGCACCTAAGACAAACTTAGGCCCTTATTATGATGTCGGCCGGAAAGCCATCCTACAGCTCGACGGGGGCTTTCTGCCGACATCATAGGTTTCCGTCAGGCCGCCGTATTATGATATTGGCGGTTGGAGGGAAACCTGCGGGGGAATTCCGCTCTGCTTCTGACCGGCTCACAGAGCCCATGGGGCAGCGGGTGGAATTGTAATCTCAAAATGACAGTGGAGCCAGCCTCAGCTCCGCCGTCGCGATTACCTTGGCTCTGCCATCGGGATTACGGTGTCGCTTTCCGCCTGCCCTTTCATGGCGGTCTGCCTGTCATGAAAAGGCAAGCGGAAAGTGACTTTGGGGGGCCTGTAGCAGGGTCCCCTTCCCCCTTGCCTTCCGCTACATGGCCTGGCCCCTCTAAACATCCCAGCACACGGTGCAGGGATATTTGAAATCATCTCTTTTTTCTATTGCAGCTTGTGCTACGGGCCTTTTGCGGTCGCTGCACAAGCTAATAGTCGGGCAGTTCCATTCCTGCTATGGTGTCGGTCACACACTTATACGACCGACATCGTAATAGGGCCCTCAGTGTCTTAGTGACTTTGCGAATCAGGTAAACCATCACTACAGACCTCATTATTAGGAAACCAGCATTCCTTATGGAGCCAGTAACAGAGTTACCTGTCCCATCAGGTATTACAAGGTTGTTGCAAACACCGCAGACCTATCTAAAAGCAACTGAGATCTCTGTGGAAAATTGAGGTATAAAATGAGGAATTACCGGGTGACACTGGACCCAAACTTAATGATTCCACTGGCAATTCTTCATTGCTCAGGGGATTACAAGGATTCACCCGGTGATCTCTGTAAATTTAATGGAATCACTCATATTGTTAACTCATGACGAGACAATGCAAAAGACGTAAATCATATATGATAACCGAATAGTGACTTATCTTGCACAGATAAGGGATTTGCATTGAACCCCAGAGTGCAGTTACATTAAAGCGATACCAATTTAAAAACTAATAGTTTTCATTGAATTCTCCTCATTCAGGTCATGTCTGCAAGGCTCGGCCAGAAGGGTCTATGCACCTCTCCATCTATCTGGACAGGTCATATCTTCTGTATATCGCATAGATTTCTCAGGTCTGCTGTCTCTCCTGCTAGTGTGCTTGGTTTATTTTTTTATTATTGATAGTTCTTGATGATTACATATCCCCCCTCACCTAAATTTCTCCCCATTATTCCTGAATCCTAATTTCTAACAAGCTAACCACTTAAGTGTTCCTCTGATTGTCCTGTTTGTGAAAGTGTGATTCTCTCATCAAAACCTTCAACAATCACTCGGATGCAATTTGGCTGAGGCTTATGTTGCATACCAGCCTGCATCCATTTTTTTCCAAGGCACAAATGATCCATAAGGTGAGGAACTTCTACCTGGAGGCAATGTCATCGTGTACAACTAAGAGATAGCATTTTGTGCTGGTGTATCCTACATGATATTTGCCCAATAACATGATGTTATGCTATGATAGTATGTGCATAATTCTGTGTATTTCACTATTATGATTATTTTAGCAGAGCATAGACTATTGTGTCAACTAATGATGGCATCTAGTGGTGGCTACAAGCTAGAGAAACCTTTGATGCATACTTTTTCCAACATAAAATGCTATTAATTATTAAAGTATTACTTATATTAAACATTAATCTGTCTGCTTTAAATCCAGATATGTAAAATTGTTCTGTGAGAGACACCATTTGTAGCTAACTTTACCTTTAACCAACCAATTCCAATAGTTAATGATATTAGAAAAGCTTTTAAGGATCCCATGATATATTGTTTATTTTCATTCCTACTTGACAGTCCCTACTAATCTCAAGTCTGTGGTGGGTCTTTTTGAGGTTTATTGCATTTTCTAAACTTTCCATATTCACAAAGATCACTATTAGACCCCAGACTAGCAATATTGAGTGGCCCTTAAACAAAGGATGGCATTTTTACAGTAAGTTAATGATACAACCTCAAATATTGCAGTAAGTCAAGGAAGGAAGGACAACGCAAAAAGAGAGAGACAAATTCTTAGAACTTATTGGAATTTGCTCCCATTTAGAGCAATTTGAGGCATCCACTGCAGTCTATGAAAGACAGGCACTGGGGCATACTAGCAGCACAGGAACAAGCAAAGGAGCACCAGAAGGCATCAGACACCTCTTGTGAACTCTTCAGGGCTGGTCTCTTCCATCAGGCATGTAAGAAATCTCA
The DNA here is from genome assembly GCF_964204655.1 of Triturus cristatus. NCBI lineage: Eukaryota > Metazoa > Chordata > Amphibia > Caudata > Salamandridae > Triturus > Triturus cristatus. The sequence goes on along the minus strand of NC_140591.1, from coordinate 1,171,212,826 downwards.
GAGCTAGACCGACATCATAGAAAATGGGAGGCTTTCATCATGGACTAGTTTCAGTCAGGCGAGATACAAGACTGATACCTCAAGATCCAGCATGAAGGAGAGTTGTGATGAACCAGCTGCAGGTTATTTCGCCACTCTGCATGCCCTGCTCAAGTATGGGAATAGTAGGATCCTGTTCTCCTCCAATGTTATAGGCTGCTTCTTTATAGCTGCAGTTGATAACAAATCCTTCCAATTGGGGATTTGTAATTCCACCATTAGTGTATCTTCTTCCTTATGAATCCCTGTTGGGATGTCACACCACTTTTGCCACCTCAACAATGTCCAGAAAAGGCCCAGCACCCACCGCCGCCTCCAGAAAATCTTTGCACCATCACTTGTATTCGTTCTCCACTTGGATCATTGGGAAACAAGATTGGCAGGGTATGCGTTTGCGTTTCACAAAAAGTCTCTAGTCTCTCATCTTTTTTAACTCCAGTAGATGGTTGCAGTTCCTGTTCATGAAATGATGATACAACTTCCCCTACTTGCTGGAATACCTACATGCCTTGAATTTATTGGTCTTGGCTCTCCTGCAAAGCCTCTAATCATGTATTCACTAGAGGCACCTTCTTCATGTTACTTGTGGTCTGGGTGGCTGTAGTTGCTGCCATAAGCAGGAACTCCCCACAACTCTAGTCCATGCCCTTGGCATCAACCTCACCACCACTATAGCCACTTTTAGCAAGAGACTGGAAGAAGAATTTTTTTTTTTCTGTTGAGTCCTACTTTTTTCTTTGTATAAGAGTCTGGCAGGCATGGAGTTGAGACCACAAAGGTCAAATTTCCTCCTGGTAATCTATGTGTTCAGTCCGGCGAAAGACTCTAAAGCATGTTCCCCAGAGACCCACCAAATGTGCAGTATCACTACTATTGTCCTTCACGAAACTGGGAATCCCAGAGAGAAACAGACTTGTGTACCATAAACCTCACCTATCCCTTGCTCTGTACACCCTCCTCAGTGCTTCGCTGTGTCACATCAGTGCAAGACACACAATCCTTGATGGCCAGACCATGGGGCACTTAGGAAGAAGGACACTTGGAAATTCCCACTCCTGAGTGATATGCATTGTTTGTGTCCTAGGCCACACTAACTTGTGTGTTAGTTTATTTAGTGCTTTGTGGGCTGGTGAGAGGAGGGATCCTATTTGGGGTCAGTTTGGTGAGGTGAATGGTACGTAGTCAGGCATGTATGAGAGAAGCAAATTGAGCACAGCATGTATAACATTGTAGTATAGATCAGGCAATCTGCCATGAACAACAGGGTTCAGTTACTAGGATGCACTGTCTGACCCTGTGTTCAGGCAGCCAGGGACATATTAAGGATTTGGGGGGCCCTTGGCCAACATATTTTAGGGACACCTGTTCAAAAAAGCTTTGAATTTATGATCCAATTTCACCTCTTTCATGCCCTCTTTATCCAGGTCATGGAGAGTGCACAGTCACACTCCTACACATTCTAAATGATTTGTACATCTAATATTCAGGGATAGTGAGGTGTGTTTTCAATAATGTAACACAACAGCAGTTCACTAATATTACTGTAAATAATCTCTGGTACGCCCACCCATTTCTCATATGTGAGGTCCTGCTTTGATCTAAAGAATTATTTTTATGGGTGTTGCATGAATTGTAAACACAACATTTCTTAACAAAATGTCTGTAATGGGCTCACAAATCACCCACATTGAAAATTGCTGAAAGGAAAACAGTATTTGAACCAATCTGTTTAAGAATTACTCAAGGACGTCAGGGTAAGACTCTGTAGAACAGAGCTGGCCCCCTATAGGGGCTACCTGAAAGGCAGGGGCCCAGGTACAGAGCACACTTTGCCCATGATTTAAAACGTCTCTGCAGGCAGCACAACCTGTCTGCGGGCAGAGCCACAGTCTCACCCATCCTAAATATAACTGAAAGTTGTGAAACTTGAACTTTAGTAATAGCAGGTCTCTTCAAAAATCTGAATGGTCGCTATGGCACTCTTATAGACCAGCTCATGGCCTTTGTTTTAGTGTTTATGGTAGCCATAGGGGGAAGCACTGGACCACATGCCCTAGTGGAAGGCCGAGACAGCCATGTATTGACTGTCCTAGACCTCTTGACAACTCTGCACCCTTCCTCTAATTGTGGAGAAGCTGTGCATGGCTCAGGACGCTCGGTCACATGCTAGCCCCAGCCCCTGGCAAGGAATGGGGTAGGCTTATCTTCCCACTTTTCTTCCCATAATTCCAACACAAAGGAAATGATCTGTGTTGAGTTGCCAAGTTGTGATGAATGTGAACAGCCAGCCTCCCCAAGTGGGTACAGGTAGGGCTTGAAGAGGTCGGCATGGAGCCCTGGAGGCAGTGATAAAGTTTCAAGGTGACAGCGTGATCTGGTAGTCCCTGTGCCATGACGGCAAAAACCTACAGACTTGTTGCATTGCCCATACTAAACTGGTTCAGACTGGCAATTTTCCAAGCATCCAATGGAAAGATGCTAGAAAAGGTGGCGGTCGCCCCACATTCGCTTGATCTCATGAAGCACGTCAGATGGAAAAGGCAAAGGACGGATGAACAATGTGTTCTTGAGCAGTCGTGAGTCAGGTCGAAGCCCTGCATTGTGCAGGAGAAGAAACGTTTTCATGTACTTCAGGGCTCCAAGAGTGTCTCATGCATGATCAAGCAAGCAGGATTCAGGAAAGAGTTGTGCTCCTGAATTATGACTACGTTGTTTCTGCGTTAGTGGTCTGAATGCTATCATAGATAAAAACTCGATTTAATATACAGCCATAATGACCCATTCACATACATAAGCCCAGACCTATTGGCCTTGCCAATGCTGGTTCTTACATAAGCCCACCAGCTAAGATGTGCATTGACCTACTTTACCTCTGATAACCATGCAAAGACTTAGAAAAGACACATATATAGAGAGAAGACGTTACCGAATGCTAGTGCTACCCAGTCTTCCGCCTACACTGTCATAGTAACATGTCCACATCAATTACATTAGAAGAGATATGCCACAAAAGGTGTACTATTATTGTTGCCCCTTGAGAGAAAAAAAAGAAGTATGGGCCATATGTAGGTAAAACGTGTTTTGCGATTCTCTAATTGCAATTTTTAGGGAATCGCAATTAGAGAATTGCAAAACGCAATGTAGGTAGGATTAGCAAAATATTTTGCGATTCCCACCTATTCCTTATTTGCGAATCCCAAATTGAGATTCGCAAATAAGGAATACCTTGCCATTCATTCCTATGGGCTAGAAGGCCCATAGGAATGAATGGGAAGACATTCTCAATTTGCGATTCTCAATTAGAGAATCGCAAATTAATAATGCAATTTCAAGGTTGCAAGGGTGTCAATAGGACACCCTTTTGCACCCCTGAAATAAACATGTGTGCATGTACGTGCACCACAGGGCACTTTGAAAAATGCAAAAAAGTGCATCGCAAAGTACCACCAACCTGAAGTTGGTGGTAATTTGCGATTCCTTAAGCCAAAATCGCACAACTTGGGTGCTTCCTACATTGCATTTAAGGAATCGCAATTTGGGAATCCTTAAATGCATTAGCAAAATAAGGAATCGCAAATTTTGCGATTCCTTATTTTGCATGTGGGTTTTTGTGTGCGACATAGCACACTGCCCAAATTGCGATCGAAAACGCTGAAATTCGGCGAATTTCAGCATTTGCAATCGCAATTTGGCTTCCTACATATGGCCCTATATTTTTTTAATGTTTTTCTCGCTTAGAAATTTTCTCATTGGGAATAAAAATTTATTTTTTACTCTCTAAAAATAATTTTACTCCCAAATTCTGAAAGCAGGTTTTGAAATAAATGATCCAACTTCAAACCCTTAAATGGAGTACAGTAAATTGTACACTTATCTGACTGAGACAAAGTGGAGATCAGCTGCATGTCATGCCCATGCACTGTCTTACATATGTGATCTGATATTAACTATCGCTATGGCATATTTTTGAAACTATTGTGACAGCTGTCCTTAGCAAGCCTCACAGTCGAACAGGAAGGGATTACTAATCATAAAACAGAACGTTGTCTGAGACAGAGGGGAGCGGATGGCATTTAAGTGCTTCTAGTGTCAAAGCCACGGGCCACATTGCACACAATTGTCCTGAAATGTCAGTTTGCCTTCAGGGAAATTAACAGGCGATAAGGAACTCTTACTAAGAGGGTTCACATAATTAGACAGTCAAGTCAGATGTGGTCTGTGATTTTTAAACAGAGTGGTTAAAATAATAGCCTCCTTTGCTATAGCACTCAAGGCGCAATGCAAATGAGACAGGTACTTAAGAGTCCAGAGAGGATTTGAGATGCCAGAAAAGGCAACACCAGCATGCCTTCAGGACCGAAAAAAAGACTGCATTATGAAATTTTTGTTAGTTTAAGTTGAATAGAAAATTGTGGGTACGCACTGGTGACACGTTGAGGTGCTACCTTAACGCTAGTCCCCTAGACCCAATCTCTACTGCTCCTTGCACGTACACGACGTAAAGCACGTTGAACGTGATCACTACAAAGACAGGTCAGTGCCCGTAGATTTACTTGTCCAGCTGCAAGAGTAGAAAATTGACACTTGTCTTTCAATGGCTCTCTGAGTAGAAGGAGTATACTACTTGCTGTTTCCAACTACTTCAGTTGTCAGTTCACTGTGATCAAAGATATTCCAATGGGGCCAGACAAAACGGTTTCTTGTCCGATTTCCTATAAATAGGCTTTTTTCATTTGCATCTTACTTTTACATCACTTCAAAAGATTTCGCTGTGAAATATTTAGATTTTTTAAAATGATTTTGAGGTACTACTTTTGTATGCTTTCATTTTGCTTTTTTCACTTGCTCTCACCTTTAAGCATTTGCTGTTTTACCTGTTGCATACCTCGCACCATCTTTTGTCACCTTGTCATTGAAACTTAAACCGCACCACCTCCGCTCCATTCTCTAGTGTCATTCTGAAAAGACCTCTTTTGATTGCCTCCACCTGTTGCTTTGTCTTGTTTTTATATTTGCAGCTGTCCTTTGCGTGCATCTGCTGTCTTTTTGGACAGCTTTGGCCCATTCAGCCCTCATGCCTGAGCTTCACTGTGCTCTCCAATACATTTATTTCTCTTCCCATCGCCCTCCACTTCTGAACTTTGCTTCCCAACGCCTAGAGCATGGCCAACAATCTAAAAGGATCAGAATGACTTGTTACTCGGCCAGAGTTTGTACAGTTTTAGCACTCCTTTCGTCTTTAGACGAAAGGAGTGTGATTACTGAGGAGAATTGCCACAGGCAGTTGTAATTTTTGAAGCACAACAATGTCGTCCAAGCACACAATAGTAGAATATGCAAGTGGGAGTGATCCACGTCCCCCTGTGGTTTCTTTTAAACACTATGACAAGTACCGTGCAGGACTGGATCCCATGGATGAGCAACAGACATAGGCATCCAAATGTATGTATGTGTATATGATGGAGCGGGTAAAATGTTTTCTTTTTATATACCCAAACCATTTCTATATGTTTATATTAAAATAACTAATGAATAATTATAATAATTAATAGTGTGATGTGAAAGTACTAAACCAACCTTATTAACAGGAAGAATACACGTGGGAATGCATTTGCATGGCTAAAATAATAAGTGAACTAAGTTTGTATGCATATTAAAACTATAAATGTTGCTTGAGTAATGTTATTGTGTTTTGCGCTTAATAAACCAGCATTAACTGCTTTGAATGATGCATGTGGCTAGATAAATGCACACACATAAGGGTATTAGCAAGGGAATAACACTGTTTTAATCATTTCCATGTATTAATTACGATTTTGTGTTTTCTTTGCTTAAGTTGACTATTCTGGCCTACCTAACTAAACCTAACTAAAGTACATTACTTCACCATTTGAACAATGGAGAAAGGCGCTTGCACTGACCTCATTTGTGTCTTTTGTGTGACCTGTCAGACCATGCCCATGAAGACTACCCTGGGCGAGGTGCCTATGCCCCTGAACGTGAAGAAAATGTTGCAATTGGAAAACTTGAACTGTTGAACCTGACCTGTTCTCAACGAACTGATACTTTTTGGACTACGGACATTCATTCCCATACATTTGCTTTGAGACTTTTTCCCCATGAGAGAATTTGAAAATGTTTCCTAATGTACTGAGATGTATTTGGATTCAGCCAATCACCTTACTGAGAAATGAGAAATGCAACATTTAATATGTAAATTTTGGTATAAATAGTGGTAGACTAGAGAGGTTTGGGACCACTTCTTAGCGCCACTTCTTGAACGTCATTTCCAGTATCCTGATGTTATGCTAACGGAGAGGACGGTGACTCTACTTGATAGACCAAGAACTCTGACGATTTTACTAAGGACCAGATTCTGACTTAGAAAACGACAAATAGCCAGAATAGGTAAATATGACAAAAGATGATATTGCATTATTAAGATTTAATCTGCATTTAAATTAGATAAAAGAAAATCATTATTTGAATTACTGTCTCGGGTGATTATTTCATTGAAATGTTTATTGAGAGTGTTAAGGTATCATTGAACTAATAAACAACTAAATGATTCAGTCGACCTCTTGATGGAGGAAGTGTTAGGGTAATTCAGGAGAAGTGGTTTTCCTCTATCAAAAAGAATAGTTGTGGTTCGGAATTGATGTCCCTTTGTAGGCACGGATAGTTTGAGAGAATGAATGTTGGTGTTATGGGCCCCACCAGCGTGTGATGTGTGTATGTGCGTGTGACTGAGAAATCATTCTGTCCGTGGAAGCAGGGGGTAATTGAATAACCCGAACTGCACCATATACATACACACACACATATGAGAATGTGTTTATGTACACGTTTTTAACTATGATATCTATCCTTGTTTCCCATCCAACTGGATTCGTCTTGTTTGAAAAACTTTATTCGATTCATAAGAATCATAAAAGTACATAGTTAAAATGATAAAACAGATCTTCAAAACTTTCCATATAGCATTTTAGACAAATTAAATATATCCAAACAACGTATAAGATTTCAAAACATGATTATCCATAAAATCCACCATATTCCAATCTAAGAATATCATGAAGAAATTATACCCTATGTTTGTGGTGTATATTATGCAAGAATGAGTCATTCTTGCATAGTATACACCACACACACACACACACATATGTGTGTACACTATGCAATAAATATATATACATGTATTATATATATATGTATACAAATGTATTGTGTATACATTTATTATATGAGAATGTATTTAGATCACCTGCATACATTTTTTTACTCTTCCTGATCTTCCATACTTGAATTGTTCTTAAAAAAATAAAAAATTGTTCATGCCAGTTTGAGATCGCCTGATGCTAAAGAAATACAAATGATAGTTTTAAACAAATTCCTCTACTTTGTTTTTGCTAAATTGGCTCAAATATGCAGAGATGTTCTTCTTGGCATGTTCCAATGTAAGCATTATACTTTTATAAATGTTGTCTGCCTGACCTTCCTCTGGGGAATTTGTGTGTAACTACAGATGAATATGGAAGGCCAGTGGATAGCCTATCTAATGACAAACATACTGTAAAACATTCAGCTGTATATTTACAAGAACTGCCGCTAACTAGCATTCGCGTTAGTTAGCGGCAGTTTTCCTAACGCGGCCTATCACCGAAAACTATCGTCTTGTTAGAGATGTATTTACAATACATCGCTACATGGCCATAGTATCAGCTAGCCGCTGTGAAAAATGCGGCTAACATTAGCAACAAGGCAATAAAAGTGTTGCAGCTAGTGGAAGAAAAGTGACCAGAGGCAAAAATAGCCTTTAAGTCCACCTCCAAAGAAAAATAGGAACTAAAACCAATGGAATGCAGAATGGAGCAGCCAGGGTCAAGTCCAGTACAGGTAAACAACCTCCCAAACCCTCCAATAGCCAGGATGACCAGCCAGAGTCCCAGGGGAAGAGGAAATTCAGTGCTACATTTATGAAAAGAGGCGCATCGCTGGACAAAACCAGTGATGCATCACTTTTCATTGTGCACTCCTTGGAACACCATGGCATCCAAAATCTTGAAAGTGCTGACAGTCCCCGGGGCCCGAGGCCTCTCTGGCCCTGCGCCTGGGACCCAGAGTGGGAGGCAGAGGTACTATTGAGTTTCTGGGCCATGGCTGTAGGCATTGAGGCTTTGGCGATCGTCCTTACCAGGTGGTGAAGTCTGGCAGGTCGCATGGAGACACGTTTCTGACCTGTGTGAGAAGACTGCCTGGCGCCCCTTGGAGCTATGAATGATAGAGGCGCTCCTGCGCACCAATGTAGGGAGGTCTGCATTGCATACCAGGTGGCAGCACTACATCGTGGTGCACGGAGGAGATTACCAATGGTGGGCCGCGCATCTCTGCATCACAAGCCGGAGGATATGGTGCTGGCCGGACGCTGTTGAGGGTGAGGCCCCTGAGTTGCGCCAAACTTGTGTGGCGGGAGCGCTGCAACTTCACACCTAAGGGGGCCCTGCTACATCACCTGCATTGGGAGGTTCCCCAGTGACTTGGCGCCGACTGCTGTACACATGTTTGTGAAATCCTACCTAGCTTAGCCTCTTGCTGGCTGAGTCACAGATTTGGAGAGAGTGCAGCGCATTGAGCCCCGGTGTCAATGTCCAGGTGAGGAGAAGGTGGGATGCGTAGTGGAGGAGGCCCAGGGGCGAGTCGGACCTAGGCCTAGTGTCTGTGAGTGACGCACACCGTGCCCTGAGCAATCCCTGCGCTGCTGCTGACCTACATCACCGAGGGCACAGCAAAAGACCAGTGGGGGACTCCACTAACTGGCTCAAGTCGCTGAGATCGGCCATTGGTGGCAGTGGGTGCCAGGGACACATGGCCCTTGGGTATGCAGCTTGATCTGCCGTTACTCGCTGGGGAACTGAGGAACACGGAATCTGGTTGCCACTGTCAGATCGGAAGAGGCAACCGGGTGGTGTTGCCTTTCCTTGCCTCCTGCTAGTTTGCTTTTGGCTGTATGGGAGACTAACCCTTAGTGGACTTCCTCTTCCCACAGCGCTGCGCTGTCTGGTTGCTGCTCTCCCCATCTGCTGCTTCTGGTTCTTCTGACCCGGAGGTCAGGTGTTCAAGTCCCTCCTCCACTCACAGGCTCCTGCCTGCGCCTCATCCCTGGTGGTCCAGTGGTAGAGCATCCCTGCTCTGAAGCTTGACTGGCCTCCTCTCCCTCTTTTCTGCTGTTCCTGTTCAAGTTTCTGCTCTTCTCTGATGCTTTCCTACCTTTTTCTTTTTTTCTATCTTTGCTTTGTTTGGCTTTGTTTCTTCTGTGCTTGTTTGCAGTTCCTTTTTCCCTATCATCTCCCTTGTTGCTGCTACAATCCCCCGCATCCCCGCCCCCTCCAGTGTCCTTTCACGTGATTCCTGCCTCCCAGCTGTCCAGCCCCCCTGCAGCACTACTTAATGGTGGATGCTTTGCTGCCATGCGCAGCGGGCGTGCCACTGTTGCATCGAAGGGAATCCAAAGGCAAGCCTGTCTGCGTCCATCTGCCCCTGTACCGTGCTCAGCACCAGGGACCCTGCCTCTTGGAGACTCCACCGCTACGATGCCAGCACCCTCCTCGCCCTTAACCCTGGACGCCACGTCACCTGCCATCTAGCATCACCGAAGAGTACCCTTGCTCCCTGCTGAAACTGCAAATGCACCTCCTGCCACATCAGCACACCAGCGCCTCTTGCAGCCCAGCCGACCAACAGTGCACCCGACCGGCTCAACTTGCTGTGCCTCCACAAATATGCCACAGACATCTGGGCCCTCCTCGATGCCACGTCTTCAGACATCACCTTCTTCATGGAAACCTGGACCAATCTCTGCTCCGGACCGGACATCGCTATCCCTGAAGGCTACAAAATAACCCGCAAGGACCACCCCGACTGTCCAGTAGGAGGCATTGCCATCATCTGCAAAAGCACACTCCGACTGATCATGCACTCTGATGACCCACCAGTGACCATGGAACGCCTTCACTTCCAGATCCGTACCAATCCCAACACCACCTGCCATGGCACCCTCATCTACAGGCCCCCTGGGCCATGAATCCCCATTCACCGATGCCATTGTAGACCTCATTGCACCCTAGGCTCTCCCATCCCCCGACTACATCCTACTCGGATACCTTAAGTTCCACCTGAACAACCCAAGTGACCAGAACACCACCCCCTCCTAGGGAACCTCACCAACATCGGACTCAAGCAGCTAGTCGCCGCACCAATCCACATAGCTGGACACACGCTTGAGCCCATCTTCTCCGCCAGCGGGAACTTCAACAACAGCCACACCACCGAACTCTCCTGGACCGACCATCATTGTATATATCATGCCTTCACCATGCCCACTGTACACCATGGCCATCATTGCCCCCTTCCGTCGCAGCTGGATCAAGGCCATGGAAGAACTTCTCGTCAACTTACTCAGCACCACCACTCTGCCAATGCTTACAGACGACAACACTGCAGTGCGCAACCTTCACTGATGGATCTCCAACTGCGCCGACACCCTGGCACCCCAGAAGAAAAGACCAGGCAAACAACACTCCAAGAAGGCCAACTGGTTCACTCCTGCCCTCCACTACTCCAGACGCACCTGCAGACGTCTCGAGAGGAGATGGAGCTACAACAATATCCCTGAAACACATACAACCTTCAAATCCACCATCAACGCACACCACACAGAGGAAGAGGAAATTCCCTGGATTGATAGGTTTTGTGCTGGTAGGTGTCCCTTCCTGCACAACATCGATCAACTTCGCACCACCATGACGCGAGGGTGCCTGGGTTGGTGCATTGCAGCCATTGTGCTTCAATGTAGGGCAAATATACAGGGGGGCTCATTCATGAGCCCCTTCCGACAGTTTAAAGCCGGCGATGTGTCATTTTCTTGACGTACTTGTAGCGTTAATTTTGCACCACGTTGCGCCGTATTTACAAAGTGACACGTCTAGGCATATACATGACCTTGTGAAGCCCTGTGACACATTATACCTGCGTCAGGCATTATGTATGCAGGGTGGGCGTTCCCACGCAACCAAGCCTCATAGGAGTGGTGCAGTGTAATCCATCAGATTTCCCTGCAACATTTTTAGGATGCCACAGCGTCAGAACCTTACACCTGCCTCACGGCAGGCGTAAGGGTGACGCAGTGCCACAGGGATAGGCTTGCCCCATGCATTGCTGGAGTTGTGTCATGCTTGTGACACAACTGCAGCAATGCGTTACTTTAGCGCTGACAGATACGTCAGGAGTCCAGACGTATCTGTCATTAATTGCGACATGGAGCACCATACAGTGAATACAGCGCATCTATGGTGTAGCAAGAAGAGCGCAGCGAAAAGTGTTGCACCGCTGTTTTGTCACAGTGCTGCAACACTTTGTATGGATGAGGCCCAGGAATGCACCCTATCTTATTAATAGTGCGCATTCCTGCCCTTTTGTTTTGTCGCAGGGAAGCGCAACAACATTCCTTGCAGCCTGTCCAGCACCAAAACCTTCTGAAATGAGGCCCCAAGTATTTGCACCAATTTTAAGACCAGCTATTTTCGGGTCTTAAAAAAACTGCATCTAAGTGAAGTTAGAGGCAGTTTTGGGAGTTTTGCACCATACAAGGAATTCCTTGTAATTATAGTGAAGTGGGTTAGCGACAGTTTTTGCACGAGAACGCCTACCTTGCATCTCATTTTTGTTAAGTCCCGCTAACAGAAGTGGCGATCTTAAAAATTCAAGTTTAAGCCAGAAAAGTGCTGCTAACTGAAGCTAGCTGCAACTTGTAAATATGGTTATAAAAATAAAGCCGCCGTATGTCAAACAATTTACGCTACGGCGGTGTTAAGTCCTTGTACATATGCCCCTCAGAGTTAGCCAGTAATGTCGACTCGGGCAAAATGGGGATTTGCACCCAAATCAGCAATGTAAACTATGTGTAAATTTTGCATGTTCTCAATGGTTTGTTCACACACAAATTCTGACAGGTAATACCTGGTGATATGTGTTCAAATATTACAAGATTCAGAACTTTGCAGCTCACTAGAGAGTCTTGATACTGAAGTGTTGCTCATGTGCCTCCTGCCTCATCCCTTAAAAAGTTAATTTCTTTCTAAGTGGGTGGAAAACAGATTTTCTGGTGAGCATATTCCTTCCTCTGAGTTTATATTGATCTGAGCTTTGGCATATACACAAGGACTGATACCACAGCATAATAATATTAATATTTTTGATAGTGGTTTTGTAAGAAATCCTGGTTGGAGGGCTTGAAGGCAGACAGGGGTACTGGACCACATATGCAACAACTGGGGTTTTTGCCATTGGTGTCCTGGGAGCCCCTTTCTACAGGCCCTTAGCACTCAAATCTCAACGTAGCGAGGCAGAACAGTCTAAGGTTTACTCAGGGAAGATGCTTTGGGCAGTGACTATTTCTGCTGTAGGGCACTAGGGCTCTGTCCACCCTAGTTCTAGGCCTTTCAAAATACTTGTCCGTAATCTTGCTCTTCGTATGCATATACTTTATGTGCTATACTGCGTCACACTCGCTCCGAAAAATGGACAGTTACACAAGCATCAAAATGCATGCAATGCACATGTGCAGGATTTTTTCACGTAAGGCTTTCCTTTTTGCCACCCTTGATTGTTATACTACAGGTGCCACAGCAGTGACAAGCCTTCAGCTGATTAAATCCTTTCCCACAGAGCAATGCATGTTGAATCCTTGCATGATGATGTCAGACCTCTCAAGGCACTATATGGACTGCCTGCCAGTGGCTGTATTTTGGCACAGCTGATCAATGGCAATGATTTTGAAACACCCATACTGGGCTCTGCATCATGAACTTTATTCAGAACTGTTGGAACTCGTGCTTTGTTATAACTAAGGCTGTTTTGAATAATTACATTTGATGGAAAAGTGGCAGTATATAAAATCATTCATATTCTATATTTGGTAAGTAATTTTTTCTCATGCATATTTGTATTTTTGTATTCATTTGTATTTCTGTATTTTTTAAAACTGTTAATGCACTGAAGGAATTTGACATATTTAGAAATGTTTCAATTGTAGATTAAATTAAAGTTATGGAAATTATCTGTGTATCTAAGTACAATTAGCAAGTGATTAATGAAGGATTATGCAGCATTTCTATTGAATGTACAGCATGGATTCATTTGTGGGACCCTGAGGAAGAGTGCAAATGTGATTTGGGATTGATTATGTGTCTTTGTTTGTTCGTTTGCAGTAGATTTTGGACTTCCTGATTGGGTGCAGGGGACAGGCAACAAGAAAGGAGATATGGAGTGCAGTATCTGGATATTTCAGTAGGTTGTGGCTTTTTGAAGGTAGATCAGATGAGTGAGTGGTTAATGGGCATTATTGGGTGGATAGATTTGTGAAACACTCCCTTGACCACGCACTTTTGCAGACGTTCACTTATCCTCTGCCTGAAAATTTGCATTATCAGCTTTTACCTGTTTACTGAGAATATTTTCATCAGGTAAATAACAGTAGCTGTTCCTATTATCATCAATGTCCAGCCAATTGTGGGTCAAACTGGAATTTTTAACCACTTCAAAGTCCATTGGAAGAAACATGCTCACTTTCTAGCTCTTAGTACTATATATTGGTTCTTTCTGTCCTACGCCTTTCAGATTTCACCACTTGCCACTGGGTGTGATCTACAAACTCAGAACATAAGAAATGCAACAAACAACACTTAATAATCACATTACTAAATACTATGCACCAATTAACAAATATTTACAGATGGCACGTGGAAATGCATATGGTGAGAACGCCTGAAAGGGTTTCATGGCCAATAGGAGCATAAACTAACGCAAGGCTCCAAAGATCAGGCAATCCTCTAAATGTACTCTGGTGCATTTAGTGGTCTGTGCATTCACAACCCCTAAGACCTAGCCAAACAATATCCTGCATGAGCAAAGCACATTTTATTTGTAATGGTGCATTATAATCACACGTGTAGAGCACATCTGCATATAATCCTTTGTTGTATTAACATGAAATGTTTGAAATGTAATAACAAACGTTATGTGTTTAGCCCATTTAAAAGTAACATGGAGAATTAACATGGAAGGTGAATGTAACTAGCTGAAAATATTAATGTGAAGAGCTTTTGTTATGAAACTGACAATTATTCATGTACTAAAATCATTATTAATCATGTCATTTTGCATTTAGGAAAATGTATTAATTGAAAGTGCCTTATTTCTTATGCAATTTCGTAAAGCTCATTTGCCATTTTCTTATGTCAGACAAATCTTGAAGGTCTGAAATGCACTTCCCTGGAAACTCTCGCTTTAGAACTAATAGCTGAATTTCATGTGTGCTGTGGAATTTGTTCTTTCTCACATCTTGTGTTGCAGGTGGAAGAAGCGCCCCTTGTTAGCTGGTATAATGTTTTTGTTTTATTATTCAGGCACGGAGAGAAGAAGATACATTATAAACTTGAGTCGATAAAGGAAGACTGTTATGTTTCACACAGGAGAAGGCTTGGGAACCAAGATCAACTTGTTGAGACCCGAGAACGCCATTATCCCATGGAAAACTACCTTTAAGATCATACCCAGAGCAGATGGCGTGAACCACAGAGACTCTTGGAAAAGACACCTGTAATAATGCAATGTTGAAAGTAAGGAAAGTTGGAGAGAGAGTATCTTAGAATGAGCTCTGTCTCAATAGCTTTATGCTATTTGACCCATCAATGGTGGAGAGGCTTCTTAGGAAGACTGGACATGCTGACACCTTTATTTCTTGTCCCTGAAGATGCTTAAGTAGGGATGTCATTTTAGCATTAGTGTAGGGATAGATTAATGCTTTATATTCACCAAACCTCAATGCAGGGAAATTTGGACTCATGCTTTCTGATCCTCTGCATCCTTGTTCATGTTGCATCACCTCAACTTGATTCGCAGATTGAGCTTCATGCTGATTACGATGTATTTCTACACTCTCGTCTTGAGGTGTGTTTATGTCCAGTTATTTTTGGCTTTGTAATAAATGAACTAACCTTACATGGTGGTCTGTTGTTATTACGTCTCTAGAGAAATTGCCATTGAGATCATTGGCAATAATAATGACTTTCTCCCCTCTACACTTACATGCCGCTTAAAAGAACCATCGGATTGTGATTCTAGAATAGTTCCAAAACTTATGGGCACTGCCCTTTCAGTTAGGAGAAGAGTAGGATGGTTAGCACACGAAGCGAGGGGAGAATCCAGAAATTAATCTAGTAAAGCAGAACCTAGAACACCAGAGCCCCAAAATAGAACCCAATGACCGAGAACAGAGAGTTATGGAATTCGACAGGGATTGATGGAGTCTAATGTCCGGCAAGATCAGTGGCGAGTAGAGGAGTAAGTATTAATAGGGTGTATGCTGTGTGTAAGATTGCAGGAATTAATTGACTGTGTGATGTCTGGTGGAGTTGCTGTGAGAGTCGAGTGAATGTGGTTTCGGGCCGAATGTGGTCTGAGGACTGAGATTTTAGTTTCTGTCCCGAAGTGGCCTAAGATCTGGGATATATTAAATGGTGTAGAAACACCGAGATTTATTGTGATTGTCTGACCAAAGAATTGAGGAGTAGTCGTGAGACATTGTATTGTAATGTATTGTAATTTCATTTATATAGCGCTTACTACCCCTGCTGAGGAGTCAAATCGCTTTTTTGGCGAGTAGCACACTACTCCTGGACCCATAGATGATTAGTGTTGAATTAATATAGTGAAACATGCAAGTACATTTTAAGTGGTGGATAGTTTAGTCAGTTATTTGGATTCCAAAGGATAGCAGAAGGATCGAAGAGGAAAAAAAAAGGCTTTGTATTTATATAGCTCGTGTTACCCCTGATGGGGTGTTGCAGCACGCTACTCCGGAAACCCATAAAGGATTAGTGATGAATTAGAATGGTGAAATATGAAAGTAATTCGAGTGGTGGATAGTAGTCAGTTATTTTGAGTGAGAAGGATATCGGAGGGATAGAAGGGGAAGAAAGGTGTGCATTCATATAGCACCTGTTACCCCTGATGGGTGTTGAAGCGCTTTTCTGGCGAGTAGCACGCTACTCCGGAACCCATAAAGGATTAGTGTTGAAAATTAGTATAGTGAAATATGAAGTAATTTGAGTGGTGATATTTTATTCAGTTATTTATATAGAGAAAGGTAGGCGGCGGGATAGAAGAGGGAAAGAGGTTTGTATTTAGATAGCGCTTGTTACCCCTGATGGGGTTTTGAAGCGCTAATTTGGCGAGTAGCATACTACTCCTGAACCCAAAAGGATTAGTGTTGAATTAGTATGGTGAAACATGAAAGTAATTTGAGGGGTGGATATGTTAGTCAGTTATTTGGATTGAGAAGGGTTGGGGAGGGGTAGAAAAGGGAAAAAGATTTGCATTTATATAGCGTTTGTAACCCAGATGAGGTGTTGAAACGCTTTGTTGGCGAGTAGCATGCTACTCTGGAACCCATAAAGGATTAGTGGTGAATTAGTATAGTGGAATATGGAATTTGAGAAGTGAACATGTTAGTCTGTTATTTTGATTGAAAAGGATAGTGGAGGGATAAAAGAGTGAAGGATTTTGATTTTTTTTTAGGTCATAGCAGTAGGAGGAGGCTTTTGGATGAGTAAAAAGGGGTTTTGGAGGGGAAGAGTCAGAGAGAAGAGTTTAGAAAGGTTTGTTTTTGGGGATCTGTATAGTAAAAGTGGTGTCAGATGATGCAAGGAGGGGTAGAGTAGGAGAGAGTCTAGAAAGGGTTATTTTGGGGATCATAGTAGTGGTATGGGGTTTGGGATAAATGAGAGAGTGGATGTAGAGGATATATTGATAGATGTATAGGGTAAGAGCTAGGGTAGTGCATTGGAAATACTAGTATAAAGAAGTTTGAGATGGGTCGGAAAGTTGGGCTAGAAGATATATTGAGGAAAGTATAGGCTGAGAAATAGGGTAGTGCATTGGAAATGCCAAATTAGAAGAAAGTGATAAATATAAAGATCCATAAGTACATTGAAAGTATATAGATGCATAAAGGAGGTAAGTATATGTAGATTAAAGATATTGATAGAGGTACAGGATGAGATATAGGGTAGTGCATTGGATATGCTTTTTCAGGAGAAAAGTAACAGACAGACAGATCCAAGTACATGGAAGGTACATAGATGCACAATGGAAGCAAGTACATGTAGACCAAAGCTGATTTTTTTTTTTTTTAATTTAACAACATAATTATTCTACATGTTTATTCAAAGTAATACACAAAGATAGGTACATCTCTATAGTGAAAATAAATGCTTATATACAGAGGGACATGCTGTAAATTTCTGTTTGCGTATGATGCTTGTGTGGGGAAGAGCCAATTCTTAAGTAGTTTTCTGAAGATAAGGTGGTTGTCGGTGGATCTTATGTTGGGGGGTAAAGAGTTCCATAGTTTGGCTGCTTGAACAGAAAAGGATGTGCCACCCATGTTTTTTTTCGTGTATCTTGGGATTTTGAGGCGAGATGCCTCTTTAGAGCGGAGGTTCCCTTGTTGAATGTGTTTGGTGATTTTATTCCTGATGAAGAGCGGTCCCATTCCATGTATTGCTTTGTGGGTGATACAAAGTAGCTTGAACGTGGATCTTCTGGCAAACGGGAACCAATGCAGCGCTTTCAAGGTAGGTGAGATGTGGTCTCGCGCAAGAGTAGTCTGGAAGCGGAGTTCTGAATCCGTTGTAGTCTTTTCATGGTTGTTAAAGGTGATCCATGATAGAGGCTATTGGTGCAATCGAGTTTGGACAGAGCAAGGGAGATGGTAGCTTGGATCTTGTGTGGAAATCCCAAATGAGGGAAAATTCGTTGCAGCGGTTTTATAGTGACAAAGCTTGATCTTGGTAGTTTGTCCACTTGGGCATTCATCTAAAGCTTGGAGTCCATGGTCATTCCGAGGTTTCTTACTTCCTTCGATACTTTAGGCGGTGATCCCAGTTCATCAGGCCAGGCGGTAAGTGGGGGAAAATGTTTCCAATCACTACACGCTGGTATATCCGTTTTGGAAGCATTCAATTTGAGATGGCTCCAAGTCATCCACTGATCCACGGCTCTGAGACAACTGAAAATTGAGAGTTTTCCAATGTCTTTGGGGCATTCCAGTTGATGGAGTATTTGCGTGTCATGTGCATAGTTATAGCAAATGAGGTGAAATTGATTGATCAGTACCAGTAATGACTTCATGTAGATGTTGAAAAGTATGGGCGAGATGATAGAGCCTTGAGGGACCCCAGCTTTTGTGGAGTACGGTTTGGACGAGAAAGGTGGGGTATGGATGACATTAGATCTGTTTCGAAGGTAGGACACAATCCAGTCTAGAGCAGTTCCCTCTATGCTCTATCCCTCTATCCCTCAAAGGCTTCATAGAGTCTTTGTTTCAGAGTGTCATGGTCAACTGTGTCAAAGGCAGCCGAGAGGTCCAAGAGGAGTAGCGCAGCAACCCCGTTGCGGTCTACTGTATTCTTCAGGTCTTTACAGATGGCAAGGAGGGCAGATTCAGTGCCTCTTCCCAGACGAAATCCTGTTTGGTAGCCTGAAAGTATGTCATTCTCTTCAATGAATTGTGACATCAGGGCGAACGCTGCTCTTCCTATCAGTTTGCCCAGGAAAGGTCCATTTGTAATGGGTCTGTAGTTGTCAGGGTTCTGCGGGTCCAAGTTTGTTTTCTTCAGTAAAGGGTGTATGTGTGACTTTTTGAGTTCTTCTGGAAATATTCCGGTTGTTAAGGAATAGTTGATGATTCTTCTTACTGGAGTGGCAGCAGAGGTTGTTAAAAGAATTGTCTTGAAAGTTTGTGGTGGACAGGGGTCAGAAGGGCTGCCGGCAGGCCTGCTTGCTTTGACCAGGTCCATAAATTCATCGTGTGAGATGTGTTGGAAGGAACGGAGAGGCTGGGTTAGAGTATTCTTGGATTTTTGTTTTGTACAAGGGTTAGTGATGGTGCTGTTTCTGTTTTAAGTACGAGTCCAATGTGTCTGCTTTGTCCGTGTAATGATTTGCCAGTTTGTCTGTGAAATCTTGAGTAACAGGATAAGTTCCTTCTAGGCAATTTGGTTTGTGAAATTCATTGAGTATTTTATAGAATTCTTTATTTACACATTTAGCATCATTGGCAGTTCCACCTAAGACAAAAACTTAGTGTGAATGAGATTTATGGAAATCGTTTAGTAAACCTTGTGTACAGAGGTGAGCTATACTGTTTCAGTTGATCAGCGCAAGTCGAGGGTCACTGTGTGAATGTTCTTGGAAGAATGAATTCTATCGATCCTTTTGGATGGCAGACAATTACGGAGTTTAAGACAATTGCATGAGTGAATGCATATGGAGAAATTGTAAAGGAGGGCAAGCCACTGCGAGGAGCAAAGGTGATGTCACAGTGTGTCGCGCTGCGATCGGTCGGTTGGTGTAATGGTGTGCTGGGATTGGTTGATAGTCATCGAAAAGTTGTGGTTGGAAAATATTGTTCCGTCGTCAAAATTTGAACAACTTGCAATTGAATCATGTGTTGTTTTAGGGTGTTGCGGTATCTGTCCAAGGGTGACCAAGGGGTTGTTACTCGAGCGGGCGAAGAGGCTCCACCCAAGAATACTCCTGCTCATGACATGCCAACAAAAGTTGGGCTCCACACTATAATTTGGCTTCAAAATTGGAATAAAATCACTGAAAAAGAGGGTGAATTTTCATTTCCGCGTATTGGTTCATTTAGGTTGGACGTGTTGCACCAATTGAGAGGAGTGATGTTTGTGCTGCGACTTTTGCCTAGGCCAGCATAGTTTGAGACTTTGGAAACATTGGATACATGCAGCTCATGCCAAGAAGAGGGAGATATACCAAGGGAACATGAGGAAAGCTTTGAGGGCATGTCAGGAAGCGCAATGGGACACACAGCTCAAGAGACGGAGAGTGGACACTATTGAGGGAGAAAGGTTGTACCCAATGCTGGTTGGAGAGGGAGATTCACAGAACAGGAATAGAAGGGTTCATGGAAATGATGGTAGTGATACTGACGACATCTTGTTGGATGGGTTGTTCTCTGAGCGTCCACCACCTTATAATCCGCAATCAGAGGAAAGAAGATGAGAGTTGGCAAATGCAGTGAATATGGAAAGTGTGTCAGCTCCTCAAACAGGTCCTAGTGAGGAGGATATCCAAAGGATGTGGGGGGGCAGGAATGTCCACCTTAGGAGGTATGGAACAGAACAGAGTTAGCGCTGCTTCACAGTTACCGAAAGATCTCACAGTAATGGTCACTATTGGTCCTGTTGTTCCTGTGTATGACCCAAGCTCAGAGGGAAACCTTAGTCAGCCCCAGTCTGCTCAAGTGGAAGGAACCGTATAGGGAAGGTCTGGGAACCCGAGTGGAAATGTTCCATCTCTAGTGCATAGGGAGTTCAGTAACCCTTTACCAGCTACTGCTGATCCTTCGGGAGTACACATAGGTCCCAGTACTATACAGTCTATACCTATGACAAGCACTAGTTCAGACTTGAAGATGTGGGAAACACCAGTGAGAGGACCGATGGGTACAGTCTCGGAACCAAGCGCAAGTCAGGGAGCCGCTGGAAATCAACATGTCTTACATGTTGCAGTCTTAGAGACTTGGTTGAGAGATCACTATAACAGTAAGGAAGGTCAGAGTAGTACATCAAGTCAAGGAACTATTAAGGCTGCAGTAAAGCAAAACTATTGGATGAGGTGAGGTTGAAGGCTGAGGTAGATGAGATCATCAGTGGAAATTTACCCTTGGAAAGAATCGAGACCTATGAGCCAGATGATCTGTTGTT
The DNA here is from genome assembly GCF_964204655.1 of Triturus cristatus. Taxonomy (NCBI): domain Eukaryota; kingdom Metazoa; phylum Chordata; class Amphibia; order Caudata; family Salamandridae; genus Triturus; species Triturus cristatus. The sequence continues at coordinate 1,171,191,938 of NC_140591.1, read as the reverse complement.
TGTAGCAAAGGATGTCACCTGCATAGCGAGACGAGCGCATGAGAAGTTATCAGAACTAGCTCAGAGGCATGAAGTAGACCTGTCTTAAACAAAAATGTTACAGGGAAATCATAGGATTAAATTAAAGCTGGAAGAAAAGAGAGTGACAGGTTTAAAAACACACATTCAAGAGTTGCTGATAGGAATACAGGCTCGGAGCATGCTGGATAAGTAGGAGGAAAGGTGGTATAAGAAGAAGAGTACGAGAAGGGTGACAGGTGAAACACCACCTCCAGCAGGGGGAACTTCGGGAGTTGAGGCATATTTGTTTGCGGGAGGTGCCTAGGGAAGGGTATGTGCATGTTCCATGGAGTAGAGGGGACCTTGCTGCATTTACAAATGATTTCCCCAGGTTGAGAGAGAAACCTGCTGAATGGGACAAGCAAGTCAATCAGTTTGTTAAGATCTCAAAGGTGTTGTGGATTGACTTAAATACTCTGTTCAAAATTGTGGTTCCAAGTGATCTATGGTCTGCATGTAAAAATGCTACTGAGTGGCCTGCTCCTGACCCAGAGAGGGATGCTGTAACTCATGGTCCTTCGCCCTTGGTTATGAAAAGTACGATCAGGTGATCACATGGTTGCAGTCCAAAATAGCCCCTCAAGACATTGATTGGGTTAAGATAGATCAAACAATCCAGGAGCCTAAAGAGTCCATGCATGCCTATTACAAAAGGCTCTTGCAAGCCTTTAAACAGTACAGTGGATTGGACACACTCGACCATAAAGATATGGGCCAATTTGTCTCAAAATTTGTTTCAGGACTGAGGCCGGAGATCAGCCTCATGATCCAGCACCATTTGATCTGCTGGCAAAGTAAGTCTGTGGACGAAATTCTACGGTATGCCAGGTATTGCAGTGATGAGGTGGATACCAAACATAGGAGGATAAAAGAAAAGTTGATGTTGGTTCAAATGCGAAATGCACAGAAGGGAGAGCAGGTACAGGTAACCGGAGGAACAGTAGTTGGCAATCAAGGCAATGTTCCAGGAGGAGTTCAGGTTACATCAGTTGCAGGTCCGGCGGGACAGGTAAGAGGAAGAGGCGTCCCCATAGATCTTTAAACAAGGATAGATGGTGCTATGCAGAAAAGGCACCTTCCTGTCATTTTTGTCACAAGATCGGGCATTGGAAGCGTGAGTGCTAATCCGGTGCAAGAGGGAGAACTTGTGCAGGTGACAGAAGTGGTAAATCAGTTACCGACAGTGACTAGGCCAAGATCCCTTAATGTGGGGGGGGGATCAGAACCAGTTAGTAAAAGTGCCCCAACCTCCGAGAATATTGCAGGGAAATCGAACGTACCATCAGATGCCCTTCATGGAAGCACTGGATCGATTTGATTAGGACCCGTACTTATAACGATGCCTGATAGGGGAGAAAGAATGTACACTTGGTGCAGTCTTGGAGGTAGATCATCGCAAACCATATGTAGAAGCTGACATAGATGGTCGTGCCATTCCATTCTTGATCGATACTGGTGCTACCTGTTGTACTGTGAGATCTGCAGTAGTACCAAACCTACCTCTCTGGAAAAAATCTATCCAAGTTGTAGCAGTCACTAACAAAAGAATGACAAACCCTTTGACAGAAGAGGTACCGGTGAAAATCAGAACCTTTCCGGATCATCATCAGTTTATGGTATGTGACTCGAGTCCGGTCTGTTTCTTAGGGTGTGACCTCTTATGCAAATTGAATCGTACCATCTATTGCACGCCGAAGGGAATTAAATTGCAAACTAATGATAAGTACATTGCCTTCAAATTGGCAAATCAGAATCATTACACAGCTATGTTTCCTTTACTGACAGTGAAAGACATGCCGCTGGACTTTAGAGACACAGTCTCTTCAGTAGTATGGGGCAGGAAAGGAAATCAGACTGATTTGAGGACCTGAGCCAGTCTGCATACAGATCAAGCCTAATGCAGAATTCCCAAGAACACCTCAGTACAATCTGACCCCAGAAACGGTGACAGGGATTACACCTGTGATTGAATCCATGATTGTGTAGGTCATATTGAAGGAGATCATAGGAAGCCTGTGCAATTTGCCCATCATGGGCCTGCAGAAACCAATCCGTCTGTGATCCTATTCCACATTCCTTGAGAAGCTGCCTGGTTCAGTGATTGACCTTTGTCAAGCATTTTTCTCCATTCCATTACACGAGAAAAGTCAATTTTCTATTTGCTTTACGTCTGAAAAATTGTGTCTTAACACTGTGTTGTATCCCTCAAGGGTATACTGAAAGTCCCTCCATCTTCAATCAGGTCTTGAAGAAGAACCTGGAGAGCTTGAGTTTGCCCCGAAACTCAGTGCTAGTTCAGTACATTGATGACCTCCTCATTGCATCTGAAACACAGGAGTCTTGCAGGGATGATACTATTGCCTTACTGAACCATCTGGCTGAAATTGGGCATAAGGGGTGTCTGAGCAAATTGCAGTACTGTCTGACTAAAGTTCAATACTTGGGTCATCCAATTGAGAGAGGCAAGAAGAAGATATGACCAGAGTGAGTAGAGGCGATCATGAAAATGAATTTGCCTACTACCCAGAAAGAGGTCAGAATGTTTTGGGGAATGGTTGGCTATTGCCGACAATGGGGCTGATTCACAGAACTAATCTGAGACAAAATCCTAAACTTACTACTTTTGGTATTCACAGAAGGCATTTAGAAGTAGTAAAGTTAGGACTACTAACTTTACTACTACTAACTTGAGATGAAATCCTAAACTTACTACATTTGGTATTGACAGACGGCATTTAGTAGTAGTAAAGTTAGCACTACTAACGTTACTACTACTAAATGTCGTCTGTGAATACCAAAAGTATTCACTCCATGCCACTGGAATCAAGCTATCCTGGCTGAAGAGGGGTGAAACCCCAAAACCGGTCCTAGGATGCTTGTTTCCAGTCCAGGGAGGACCTGGCCTGGCAGCTTGGGCTGGACTGTTCCCATTGGGCACAGGGTCAAGACTGATTTGCATATGGCTGGGTTCAAATTGGAATGGCATGGTGAGCAAAAAAACAATGGATTTAGGCCCAGATCTCTGTACTGTGGTGAATGTATGACATTGTTCTGCATTCTGTCCACCAATAGTTCTTTTTGCATTTGTCACCCCGAGTGGGACGGGTATGCTCAGACGTGAGTCCCGTGCTCTCCATGCCACTGGAATCAAGCTATCCTGGCTGAAGAGGGTTGAAACCCCGAAACCAGTCCTAGGGTGCTTGTTTCAAGTCCAGGGAGGACCTGGCCTGGCAGTTCGGGATGGACTGTTCCCATTGGGCACAGGGTCAAGACTGATTTGCATATGGCTGGGTCCAAACTGGAATGGCATGGCGAGCAAAAAAGCAATGGATTTAGGCCCAGATCTCTGTACTGGGGTGAATGTATAACATTGTTCTGCATTCTGTCCATCAATAGTTCTTTTTGCTGAGTCACATTGGCAGATCAGGGGGTCCCTTCAATCGGATCCAATTGGACTTTGTTGATATGCCTGTATGTAATGGATTGCGGTACATCTTGGTTGTTGTGTGCATCTTTTCTCGGTGGGTGGAAGCTTATCCAATTATAAGGTGTGACAGTCCCATAGTAGCAGATATTGTTGAGGGAGCTTATACCGTGTTTCGGATTTCTGAGTGCATTGGTGTCGGATAGAGGAACTCACTTCCTCAGCGAGATCATGAAGTTGGTGTGTACCGCCTTGAGTGTGGACCAAAGACTGCATTGTAGTTACAGGCCAGAGGCATCAGGCATTGTGGAGCAAATTAATAGGACTTTAAAGGAGAGGCTGTCAAAAGCGTGCGATTCAACATCTTTGAAATGGTCTGATGTGTTGCCCTTGGTTCTAAAGAGCTTGCTCAGCATTCCCAACTGGAGAACTGGGTTATCGCCCCAAGAGATTTTCATGGGAAGGGCAATGCACTTACCTACAGTGCAAGTGACTGCTTTGATCCGTAGCACAGGTGACTTGATCCTTCACTACTGTAATGGATTGGCTGTAGTTGTTCATTCTGTGTCTCATCAGGTTGAAGCAGCAACTGAACAAACTTCGAAAGGCCTTTGTCATGACCTGCGCCCAGAAGATTGGATGCTCATCCAAAAGCATGTAAGGAAGAACTGTCTTGACTCTCGGTGGCGCTGACCACATCAGGTGACATTCGTGGCGAATACTGCCGTGAAGAGTGGAGGAGTACTGAACTGGATCCACACTTCCCAAACCGAAGAGTCACAGTTCCCTTTGATGAACCAGCTCCTCTCTCAGAATTAGTTCTAGCTGTGATCAACAGATCACCGGAGAGGGCAAGCCAAGCTGTGGAGGTTACTGATAAGTCTGGATACCCACCAGGTCAAGCTGAGGGGGTCAAGCTACACAAGACCCAGGTATAGACTCTCAAGGAGACGGTAACATTTCAAGTGGTATGGAGTCTGACTCAGCAGAAGAAACTGGTGTGGAAATCAGTTGTTTGCAGTCAAGGAAGGAGTATGCCGCAATTGAAACGTGGCCTGTGAGACAGAAACAAAGGAACCTTAAACTTGCAACTGAAAGAGAGCTTGCACCAATAAGTGAATTATCTGAGTCCAATCTGAGTAAGTCCGAGCTAGTCCCAGGAAGTGTAAGGAGATCAAGGACAACCAGAGTGCTGTGTTGGAGACATTCCTCTCCCAAGTGGACTTATCTAGTTACCAATGCCGGGGCGAGTGAGGCCCAAGTTCTTGATACTGATTGTCGAGATCCCGCTGAGAGTTCCTGGAATAGAGGCTAATGCAATTTTGTTTTTGTTTTTCTATTTTTTATTGAGTAAACTAAAGGTATACAGCATGAACACTTTATGATATCTAAGCACAAAAGTTCTGAATAATGCTAGACTGAACGGTGTGTTGCAATTTCACTGAGAAGGGAAGGGGAGGGGTATGGATACATGAGAATAGGCATAATTCAGGAGAAACTGATATCCAGTAATAACCTGTGAGTGACTCCCCTGTACTGGCTCTGTCCTTCAGAAGTCATATTTAATGAGGGGACAGTGGGCCAGGGGTCCTTGGGTGGGGAAGTGCAAGGAGAGGAGTACAGCAGGTTGTTCCCCGAGGAGAGGAGTGGTGGAGCGGAGGGTTGCATCTCCAGGAACTGGGTGTTGTAGACAGCAGGGCTGGAGGAGGGAAGAGATCACAGCAAGGGGTAAAAGAGCTGTAGGTTTGAGTAATTCCCAGGTCCATCGCTAGGTGGATGGGTGGGTTCTTGACAAAAGGTGGAACAAGCAGAATAGGGGGCAGTACCGGTTAACGTTGAAGAAGGAGGGTGTACTCCCGCCCTTTGATCCTGCGAGTCTGAGAGAAGGGAGGTAAAGCGATGGTTGAGAAGGAAGGATGAGAGGAACAAAGATGAAAAGGGATGAGTAGGTGGGAGGAAAGGGAGTAGGAAAGGCTAGGAAGGGAGACATGAAGAAGGCAAGGAGGGAAGGGGAGGGGAAGGCAGGGAGGGTTTAGGGGGAGGGGCCAAGGGGGGAGGAAAAGCAGAGTGGGGTATGGCAGGGGCGGTGGATGTCATGGTTGTGTTGGAGGTGAGAAGGAAGGGGGGAGGTGGCGGCCATCTGGGAATTCACTCAGTGTCGATTCTGCGGTTCAGGGGTGTGGAGAGCTCAGAGCAGGGTACCTGTCGACATCCTCCTCATGGAGGAAAGGCGCCCTAGTCTGCATAAATAGCTCGGTCTGGTCCTGTGAGTTGTAAATGGCACATTCGTTCGACGCAGTTTGGATCATTGCCAACAACGAATCTTCCTGGGATGGGGGTACGGGCGACCTCCACTGACGAAGAATGCATATCTTGGCTGTAGCCAGGGCCGTGTGAAGGATGTGGCTCTGTGGGCACGAAAGATCCGGTGAGTCCCCCTCATTTTGGAGGAGGATACCTGAGGGGGTGAGGGGGTCAATGCAATTCTGTCATTGACTGTGCCTTATACACCAGGGTTGAGTGGTTTGCAGACTCTGATTCTGGAAGACATTGAATTTCCAAGCTTCGGAAAGCCACCATCTCCTCAAGTGATTGCAGCATTCAGGACTGAACCGTTATAGCGAGTCATTGAGGACATTGGCTCTGATCTCATAAGGGATGTAAATTGAACTTTTGAACTGTAAATAAAAGTTGTTGGAAAGAGGATAACCTAGGCCCAAGTGGAAGAAGAATAAAAAATAGGGATTTTCATGTAGAAGAAGAAAGAGAGCTAAGGAAGTCTTCCAAGTTGTCTAAACATTGTGCCACAGACTGCTACAGAACTTGCTAAGATCCAAAAGGAGTTGCTCAAAGACTTTTGCTACACAAAAATAAAAGGTGGATAAATTAGACTCTGTGTGTTGATTCTCTCACAGCTATAATCTGAGCCACTTTGAAAATGAATTCTGGAAATTTGAATCGCAGGCACAAATGTATTATAGGTACACTTATTGGTGGGGTAATCATAGTATTAGCTGCAGTCATTATTGAGTCAATTTTAAGTGCACACAAAGTTGAGGAACAGGGATTGGGGGGTATATGGGACATCCACGCCTACCACTGCTGCCTAAAAAGAGGGTATATTAGGATCTGATAAAGGGTTAACAGAGCAAACTAGTTGCTTTCTGCATGTAGATTTGTTTAAAGGATTATATGCTGAATGGTTATGCAAAGCTGTTGTATAAATGTGTGAATACGATGGAAGTGAGTGATATTTACGTGTGTATGCAATTGCCTGCTTTGATCAAGGAAGGGATTAGGTATCATCACCTACCTCTGATGTATGGTATTAGTTGTAGGTTGCTCCTTAGTATGTTTTATAGACAGGGTCATTACGAGTACTATTTCTCGAATTATGATTTGGTCCATTCTGAAGTTCCAGTCTACAAACATCGGAACAAATATGAGTATTACATGCAAGAAGAGAGTATGAGGAAGTATTTTGTACCCACAGTAACACTAGACACTGCTTATGCCCATAGACATAATCTAACTTGCACATTACCAGACATAGATAAGAAATGTGGAATTCAAACAGAGGATAGACATAGAGGTTTAACTGTTAAGTTTAACAATAGGAAGGCAAACTTTGAATGGACCAAGGAGGAGTTAGCTCACAATGCTAAGGGAACCTATGGTCCTATAGCTCCAGTGGCGTAGCTAGGCCTTAGGCCACCCATGGCAGCCCCTGCATTTACCGCCTGCGGCGGGCTGATCAAAGAGCGGGGGTCCTGGCAAATTCATGCGCCGCGACGGCCGCAGGTAAGAGCACAGGGTGGGGGGCCTTGGGTGCTGCCGATTTTTGCGGCCACGCCGGCTGCAGATAAAAGCAGGGGGAGGGTGGCCAGCCGCCAACCCCAAAGCTTGTTCTGCTTGGGGCGGTCCGTCCCCACCGCCCCCCAAACTACACCATTGTATAGCTCTGAATTGGGAACAAAAAGGCAAGCTTTGTACTCAACAGGTACAGACCCAGTATGACGTTATTTTTGTGGGAGACATTTTTGGAGCAATAATACCTAGTTTGGGTGCGATGTTGAATGACATCGAGATTAGAAGGTTTTCTACCATTGTAGATAAGTTGTCATTGTTGCTCATAGATGGAGTCTGTCGGATGCTGAAGGTCCAACGGTAATGCATTTACATTACTATTAAAGTAAAGATCTGAGGGATATATAAGTAACATCACTGAGATAAATCCTGAGATACATGACTTGGCAACTGAGGGAGTTTGGGATAGGATTGGAAAAGGATTTGGAGCAGTAGGAAGTTGGTTTGCTAACCTACGAAAGTGAATTCTTGGATATATTTTGAAGCCAATCATAATTGTTGTGGTCTGTGTCATCATCTTGCTAGATATGATAAGAGCATACTAATGGCATAAGGCAAGGCAAATGGAAGATTCTTTAGGGAGAGAGAAAGAAGGGTGGAAAGACCACAGGACATTCATTATGAGAATCTTAAGTGGTTGGAAGAGTTCAGACAGAGGAGACTAGCTAAGACTGTTTAGATCGGTCTACTCTACAGGGATTTAAATTGTTTTGTGATGACTCAACTTCATTAGAGGGGGGAATTTATGTAGCCGAAACTGCATTTTATTTGCATATAATCCTTTGTTGTATGAACGGGAAGTGTTAGAATTTGAAATGTAATAACATAAATATGATGTGTGTAGCCCATTTGAAAGTAACATGGTGAATTAACATCGAAGATGAATGTAACTAGCAGAAAACATTAACGTAAAGAGCTTGTGTTATGAAACTGACAATTATTCATGTACTAAAAACGTTATTAATCGTGTCATCTTACATGTAGGTAAATGTATTAATTGAATGTGCGTTATTTCTTATGGAATTTCGTAAAGCTCATTTGCCATTTTATTATGTTAGCTGAATCTTGTAGGCCTGAAATGCATTTCCCTGGAAACTCTCACTTTAGAACTAATAGCTGAATTTCATGTGTGCTGTGGAATTTGTTCTTTCTAACGTTTTGTGTTGCAGGTGGAAGAAGCGCCCTTGTTAGCTAGAATAATGTCTTTGTTTTATTAGTCAGGCAAGGAGGAAAGAAGATACAGTGTAAACTTGAGTTGATAAAGGAAGACTGTTTTGTTTCATTCAGGAGAAGGCTTGGGAACCAAGGTCAACTTCTTGCAACCCGAGAACACCATTATAGCATTCCAAACTACCTTTAAGATCGTACCCAGAGCAGATGGCGTGACCCACAAAGACTCTTGGGAAAGATACCTGTAATAATGCGAAGTTGAAAGTAGGGAAAGTGCCAACTCCTCCTTCGGCCTTCGGAGAGAGACCATCTTAGAACGAGCTCTGTTTCAATAGCTTTATGCTATTTGACCCATCAATGGTGGAGAGACTTCTTAGGAAGACTCCATATGTTGACACCTTTATTTCTTGTCCCTGTAGATGCTTAAGTAGACATCTCATTTTAGCATTAGTGTTGGGATAGATTAATGCTTTATATTCACCAACCCGCAATGCAGGGTAATTTGGACTCATGCTTTCTGATCCTTTGAATTCTATTTCTTTAGTTATTTGCCACGTTCATGTTGCATCGTCTCAACTTGTTTCGCAGATTTGGCTTTATGCAGATTCAGATGTATTTCTATACTCTTCTCTTGAGGTGTTTTTATGTCCAGTTATTTTTGGCTTTGTAATAAATTAACTAACCTTACGAAGTGGTCCGTGGTATTATGTGTCATGGTAAATTCCTGTTGAATTGATTGGCAACAATAATGACTTTCTCCCCTCTACGCTTACATGCTGCTAAGAAGAACCATCGGATTGTGATTCTAGAATAGGTCAAGAACTTAGGGGCCCAGCCCTTTCAGCTGAAATAATTGCAAGTACCCCTTTAAGATGGTACTAGCTTTCATGAACCTACACACATCTATACAGTGATTTACGCTTCACATTATATATATATATATTGAGAGCTGCACAGACCTCCTTCTGGAGATCCCTCGCCTTTGTGGGGGTGGCTCGATGCTGGCGGAGGAACCGGTAAACTCAATGCATACGAGAACGGCGTTCCCAACGAGCACTCGGGTCCAAAATTAAACACCAGGGTCCAAAATTATGCCAAAACAAAGAGGTATATTGTAGTCATAAACCTGTTGTGACGCGTTTCGCCCTAAAAAGGGCTTGTTCACACAACAAATTGTGAGTATTTGTTCATTAAATATCTTTCAATCCAGTAAAGTCATCAAACATGGAAAGAGGACAGACAAACAAAATACGCACAAAATCGTGCGCCATCTTGACATGGAGTAAAATGCATGGAACAAAACATGTTATAACATCGTCTTCGTATTATACAATGCTAATGTTTTGGGAATAATCATTACATATATTAGTAGTATGTAATCTATTGCCCGAGGTTGTTAAAAAAAAAAACATAATACGTATTTCCAAACTCGTAACATAAGAGCCAATCCGCTTTCTTTGACGACATCATAAGTTCAACGAGCCTCGTACTGGCTCGGAGAACAAGAATTCCACTGCGTAACATACGGCAAGGTTACTTATGAGAGACGTAGTACTGTTTCCACAAATCGTTTGTTGATTGCTATTAATGCCATCGTATATGTGTCCCATGCTAATATATGCTCGTTGTGAGTGAATGTAACAAAACATAGTCAATGATGAAATGTCTTTGTACAGAGTTGTACTTCTGATACCGCATTAAAACCCTGGTTAGTGGGGCAATATGTAGACTTGTCCTGTCATGTAAAGATATCATACAATAATCAACTATAAAACCGCAATCCTCTGTTGATGCTAATACTGTATTTAGACACTTATTTACCCATGTCTTCTTCCATTAATTTTTAGCTATACATATATTACAAATATTTTTTTTTCAGAAAAACACATATGTCATCAGTGATGTAATATCTGACGTCATCAGCAGAGGATTGCGGTCGCGTGAGTTATAGTTGCCTGCACTAACTATAACGGGGGAATTTCATTAGTTTTTCACGAGTGAAATGCCCAGCTAACTATAACATGTGTGAAACCTATGTTTTCTTTAAGTGAATTTGCAAGGTTTTTTAAATGCTAATTCCTAACTATAACGTGTGTGAAACCTATGGTTTTTTCAGTGAATGTGTACGGTTTTTTAAATGCTAAGTTATGTATTTATTTATTTATTTATTTTAAGGTTTTTCACCGTGCGCGTACCGCCAGTAGATAATATATTTATATATATATATATATATATATATATATATATACATACATACATATATATATATATATATATATATATCAATAAATGTTTTGATATCAAATCCGATACAGCATTGGTGTTTTTTTATTTACCTTTATTCAGGTTGCGATAGACCCACAAGACCCCACAACACAGATCCATCAATGCATTCCATAACCTCTGAAAAAAACCATCTCTAGGGATGCTCACAGAGGCTTGCAAACTTTCCCTAGGCCATGCTTCCAGTGGCCTGGGAGACAGTCTTTGGACCATACTTCAAATTCTGCAGCAGTGCCTCTTTCCTCCTGGGGCAACACAAAGCACAAATTGCAAATTGTGAAAATCCCTACAAAGCTGATAGTGCAATTTTACGCTCTTCTACTTTGGCCTACGGTGCTGCCTTTGATGCAGCTGCAACTCTTCATTTTTTTAAACCAAAATGTGTCAAATAAAGCCTTTTTAATTTTTTAAACTGGTGACCCTGTCCCACGTGAAGGGCTCTAATGTGCTCTTCTAGAGCTATGCAGGAGCCCAAACCCACATGGCCAGGCAAGCTCCACTCCACCCAGCACAGCTCTTTAAGTTCCTGTGAAGGAACCTGTGTTTTTTCTGTCCCATACACCTCCTACAGCATTGGACTGGGAAGTAGAAGCTTCTGTTCTTCCAAATGCCTCACATCAGCACAGGCAGTAATTAATGGCTGTGGTCACCACCCTTCCCCACATATGGACATGAGAAGCTGGTGGCTTTACTCCTAGCCACTGGCCTTCTGAGGAACCTCAAGAGATGAAGTGCAAAGATGCCCACGAATGACAGGCCCTATCACGATGCACCAACAATACCTGGGGTTGCATTTCTCTCTGTGCTGTGGAAGGCCATGTGGATAGTTCCAACCCCAGGACACTGGCTTTCCTTTGGGACTATTAAGAAGCCCCAGGGAGCAATGCGGACTTTGCCTGCCTGGTGGGCCTAAAACATGCTGCACACGAGCAGGTGAATCAAATGCTGATATATCTTGCCTTGCTGGGCCTAGAATGATGGGATTTGTGGAGGTTTGCTTCCGGCGGGGCACTCCACCTAGTGTACAGCCTCCTAGCCTCTAACATGTTTGCAATTGCTTTGGAAATTGCCTCTTCTTTGCTCTTTCAAATAGAGGGGAACTCTGGCACCTGTCCTTCTGCCCCTCTAGCCCCTGGTACCCTGAGTTGTCGGGTTTGCATGGCTCCAGAACCCAGCTGCCTCCTTCCGTCATCAGAGAGCTGTGATTGAGCCCCTGACTTGCTCTTCTATCTGGACCTGTTAATCCTGCCCTGATAATCTCCTTGGCCTGAGGCTTTGCATGAGCATCACCCTGTAGCCCTCAAGACAGTTTACACTGTCTGCCTACACTCCCCAGGCCCCACTGTCTCCTGTCCACGTACAGCATGTCTGTTTGACCAGCAGGATTCAGGACGTCCTTTTCCAGGGCTGTCCACCAGAGAATCAGTCCACATATTTCCATGGGAACCCTCTAAATAGTAGAGGATGGACTTCCTAGAGAACCCAAAAGGGGTTATCCACGAAGTCCATCCTCTACAATTCCCAAAGGCAGTGCAGTGGCTGTGCCACTAGCCCTGGAGACAAGAGCCTAAGAAATAGTTGTTCCTCAACACTGGATTCTTTCTTCCTCTCCTTTTGCAGTGCTCTTATATTTTCAAATGTGCTCCCTTGTGCAGTGATTTTAAAGTAGAAGTGGAGAGTTCTAGGCAGTGGGTGGCTTTGCCTAATTGAAGAGTGACACGTTCTTGGTGCAGCCCTCATCCCCCCTAGCAAAGCATGAGGGGGGATTTAAAGACAGCAGAATCAACTTTTTGTTTACAAAAAACTTTCCCCTGGGTCTTAGCCCCAACCCTAACTGCCACTTGAAATAGTCCCCCCCCCCAAGACTTCAAAAGGGAGCCCCAGGTGTGACTGGTGCTAGAGACCTACCTGCCTCCCTTGGCCGAGTGAGAACGGCATGGCTTGTCATTGTCATTGAGGTGAGAGTCCATCCACATTTTTCTCCACACTCTTCCTTTACCAGGACAAGGACTAATCTCCTCCAGTTGGAGGTATTGCCTAGGCGAGGCTTTGATTTGTTGGCCAGCAGAGGAATTAGCATGGCAGAGCACGACAGATCAAATCCCTGATCTCATTTAAGGACGACTCAGGATATTACTGCAAAAAGCAAGGTGTATGAAGGAGTGTAAATACAGCCAAGTTAATAATATATTTGCATGCAGGACTTTCTTAAACATGTGAAAGAGACTTTCATCTTTTCTTAATTTTGAGCCGATGTAAAATTGATCTTTTGGCACAGCTTTCGCTTAGACTGTGAATACAGTAACGCACTACAAATCCACAGTGAAGCACGGTAGACTCACAGTAATGCACTGCAGGCTCACAGCATAGTCACAAAGAAATGGGGATATTTGTTTTTCTATGTACAATTACATATTAAGGCCTGCACAGTGAGCTCAGTCACTAGCTGCCATTAATGGAGATGCTTAACCTGGGAGATATCCTTTCCAGAGACAGGGAGGGAGGAGAGGAACATCCAGCTAGATGTGCTAGAGTCACAGGCTATTAGCCAAGAGTTTGTAGTTGGTGTTGCCCTGTGCACAAATTCTACTTTAGGCATTTTAACATGATGTGAGATCTATGTACATCACCCAGTGGTGTGCAGTGCTTAATTTGAAAAGGTAAGTGCAAGGACCCTAATTTTTTCTTAGGGTCCTGCTACCGATGCTGCTGAATGTTAGGGTTGCTGAACACCAACGCTGCCCAGTCTTGATTCTATCTCATACCTTTTTCTCCCACCTCCTACAATTCACGTGTCTTTCATATTTTTCTCTTCTCTTTTACTTTCCTCTCTTCTTTCTTTCCTGCCTTCCTCTCTCTGACTCTGGTGATGAAAAAAAGAACTAGTACCCAAAAAGAAGGAACCCTACAAACGGCTGCACAAATTAAGCACGGGTCATGTGGACGTGCATCGTTCATCTTTAACAACAATCTCTATTATTCAGAGCAGATTTAAATGTGCTTCTTCATGTTGTAGGTTTGCTCCATATTGTGCTTGTGTTAGGTATCTGGGGAGCAGGCAGCCCAACTTTCTCTAAGCGATACACTGCTTCATCACAACAGAGTGTACCTGGGTATACAGAAAAGAACATTATATTTTCCTCCTTTAGTAGTTTTTGAGATTTTGGAACAACATAGATCTATGTGCCAATTGTAAAATGCACCACTTTTGAATTATCTTAAAGCCTTTTTGTTGGATTACATACAACTTTTGCAGAACTCAACTCTTTCAATTTTCTGGTGTGTTGCCAAGGACGGGTGAAGTAGCTCAGGCAAAAGGCGGAATGCCAGTATTGTGTAAGCAATTTAGATGTTTTACTAGTCAGTGTGGGATTTGTGTATGTTGCTATATACCAATGTTGTTGCTCAGCATTATGTCACTTCTCTACAAATCGGGGGAAAGCTATATTGCTACATTGTGTTGACTTGGAGGGGCTGCAATTAAAATGTTGGATTGTTTTTTAAACTACAGTGAAGATGATGTGGATGGTGAAAAATTGAATCCACCGGAGAGCTTGATTTAAAAGTTGGACAAGCCTTACATCTTAAACCTCAGTGTGATGTTAGTGTTAGTACTGGTGAAATTTATGATGATTATGTAACAGTTTTCTGAACTCTCACTTCTATGTATGGCTCTGGTTTAGAGGAGTGATAGAAGTATTGTGAGGAAAACAGTGGTTGTGACGCGGACTGTGAGCAGCCCTAAGTAACTGAAAAACACTAAACCATCCATTGATGATCCTGTAGGATCGTTTTTTCTATTGGTATTGAATACACCATGGGTGGCTCAATGAGCAACATGTGGGTTCTACTTATCGCTCAATAATGATGTAGATAAAAAGTCTGTTGAGAGCCCAGATTCACACTTTCAGTGTCAAACATGGGCTGTTTTGAATATTATGTATATACAAAAAGAGAGAAAGGGAAGTCGCAGCTTCCACTCTTATTCCCCAGGGAAATATCAAATAAACAAAGAAAGACTGAAGCTAGAAAGGTAAAACGGCTTTCAACAGGGATCACTCATGTTTATTAAAAGAGCCCTCACTCACCAACCTAGTTGGTGATATTGAGGTTCTGGACTTTTAAGAGTCCAGAGGTGTCAGGGAAACAACACGCGAAGACCCCTGAGTTCCTCCTGTCTCGGTGCACAAATAAACAGAGACACGGGCTTCTCGATGGTGGCGTCAAAGACCAAGGTTTATTTACTGCAGGGACACAGAAATCATAGGAACCACACAGAGGCAGAATCTACGAGACTGTTCGAATTGCATTAAGTGGGTTACTCTTTAAATACACGCAAAATGTCTTTAGGTAACATTACACGAATATTTCTCATGCCCAACCCGGCATCCCAAACAAACAGTAAATTTGATATCAAACAATAATTAGTTGTAGGTTTTCGGTATTCGATCAGGTCCTCTTGACAGTTTTTCATTCTTCGCCCGATCCTCCCCATCATAAAAATCGTAACCTCCCCATTGTAAAAGCCCAGAAGGAAAGGAGCAGAGCCAGGTGCAAAGGATTGAAATGTAGGATAAGAGGTGTTTATGGATCATAAACGGGCATGGCTACCGTCTTCGGCCTTTCAGTCAGGACAACGGACACGAGAACCAGTATAGCAGGACTGGCCTCAGGCAAGGGAGGCAGCTTGATTCTGCCTAGTCATGCAGCGTCAGCCTTTCTCTGGCTCGAGCTTACGTGTCCTTAACAAGGTGACTCTGCCGGGGTCATCGTCCGTTCATTGACTATGTGAGGGCAAGAAACAAGATGGATGCCGTAACTAAAATGGATGCCGTGACTTTTACGACAGAATGCCCTATTTTTCCAGTGAATTCATGCTAGTTGCGCAGCGAAAACACTGTCATGTATACAATGGATCATTTGCAGTTCATTGGTACCGAAATCGTGTCAGTACTACGATACCGAATTCACGGGTTCGGATCGCTACAGAACCTCAGACCGTCCTTTTGCCCTTACATAGGCAATAACTCACTCTATGTCAGAGTCCATTTCTATGTTCATCAGGCCACTGATGTGTTGTTGCAGCATTACTCTATCTCGTGGCGTATCTCTAAAAACAGGTGGTCTTCTTACGCATGTAGAAATGCAAAGATTACATAAGGCAGGACCACACTGAACAATGAGACAGCACGAAAATAAAAATACTAATGCAACACCAGTGACTATCAGAACCTTCCATCCCCACGCGGACAACAGGCTCCAGAACCATCCCATTAATGACCAGTCACCTTCCTCTACATGAATAGAGTCAGAAATCTTATGTAACTTAGAGATGGCCTTGTATACTGTTGGTGCATTATCTGGAATAAAAACGCAGCAACTTGATTGGATCATCTTACATACTCCACCTCGATCTGCAAGTAACACATCAAGAACCATACGGTTCTGTAACGTCATGAGGCGATCCGCTTGAAGCTCAGCTGTCAGGTTACTAAGGGCACCCGCAGTTTCAGTGATGGTGGATTCAACTACCCGTGTTAGTTGACGTAAGTTTCTACTGTTGGCCATAGGCCCCCAGAATGGGAGGAAACCCTTGAAAAAGTCTCCTGCCTCTTGGCCAGCAGTATCTTCTTTACTGAAAACACCTCTCACAACTCTAGTTTTGTGATAGTCCGGTGCAGCAGTGTATGTCGGAGGTAGCAGTTGAGCGATATAACATGAGCCTGAGAAGTCAGCAGGCAGCCATGTATATGCTCTGTCTTGGCAAACAAAATAGGTACCCTTAGCAGCTAAGAATGCAGGGGAAGACTGTGACGGGAAAACATATGTTTCGATACAGTCACTTTTCCCTAGTCGAGCTTTCGGATTCCTCCCATTTCCTTGCAAACAGACCTGACCTTGGTGGGGTACGACCCAGATCGGAGTTGAGCTCTTACGTTTGTTCTCACCCAGAGTAATGCCGTATTCCGTAACATTCCAACCCATGTATACTCGCAATTCATCCTTGGGAATGTACGGAGTATTATTGACATCTCTCACCATGTCAGTGATTCCTTTTACCAAGGCTCTATTAGCAGAGTTATACCGGGTGGAACGCGGAGGTCGTGGGGGATAGGTCTCTAGGGCATAAGCGAACATGGTCTGAAATGCCCAGAATGATCCATTATAACTAAAAGGCAGAACCAAATAAGGGATGCCCTTGTCCATGGTATGTGGTATCAAGCCACACACCCAGCAGTTTGTTGTGTTAACCACTAGTTGATGTTGGTGCAAGAGCTGAATGAAAGTGTTATTTATAAACTCAGAGCGTCGAGCTTGCTCGTGGGCAGAAAACGGATGGAAAGAATGAAGAGAAACAACAGTCGGAGAAACAGGAGCATGGGGAGATACTGTAGATGCAACAGGTGTAAAGATCAACTGAATACCAAAAACAATTCCGCCTACCAAAGTTATTAAGACAATCAGAAGTGTCAGAGTACATTGCATTAGGAAACATTTACTGTACAATATGTCATATAATTTTGTCTTGTGCACATTTATGACATTAACCCGTCGTAATTCAGGAAGCTCCATCTTCTACAACCGTTCGCAACGGATGGTTTGTACCTGTTAAAAACTTGCCTCTGTTTATCCTGGGAGTTCCCAAGACAAACAGAAGAAACCGACCTAGTGTCTGATTCCCTGCAAATTAAAACAAGGCACACGTTACGACACTACGGTAACCCAGATGGTAAGGTGAGAGAAACAGAAAAAAATAAAAAGATAAAAATTCTAGCAAACTTCCTGACTGAATGGAATGCAATACGATCAAAACAGTTTTACAGTTTTCAAACAGAAAGGTAATAATGCAATGTCATTAGTTCATCACATGAGAACGTAGGTTATATCTGTACTTCCCGGGTCTTGTCTGGTCTTGGAATAGCTGGTCTACAGGTGCGGAAATGTTCGACTCCACAGGTGACAAGTGTTCACTTTGTACAATACTCGGTTCAGGATTCAAAGGAGCGGTTTCTGCTGAGGTGTCAAAGTTCTGTGTTTCCGTTCGTGGGTGGTCCGTTAGGTACTCTGCATCACTGAAAGGGATGTGCCTAGGAACAGGTTCTGTCTCGGATACACCAATTCCCTGTCTAACCCAGTTGTCATAGGGGAGTGGAAGAGGGACACGCTTCGTATGGCTGGCGTGCACCCAATTTTTCCTGCCAGCTAGGCGTACTGCAGTTCTGGTTGCGAGGAGGACCTGAAACGGGCCCATGAATCTTGGCTGAAGGTTCCGAGTACGTTCAAAGTTCCGAACTACAACCTGGTCGCCGGGTTTCAACGTGTGGCCTGGACTCTCCGGCAGTTTAGGCAAGGATTCGAATACCTGTTGATGAATAAGGCTCAATTTAGCAGTCAGATCATGAAGGTAATCAATCAACATTGGGTATTCAATCTGTTTGAATTCCTTTGGCCTAGGGACTCCCCAAACATTAGCAGGGCGGCCGAACACAATCTCATATGGGCTAAGCCCTACTCGAGAGTGTACAGTCGCTCTGGTGGACAGTAAAGCTAAAGGCAGTGTGTCTGGCCAAGAGAGACCAGTGGAAGCTTGAATTTTCGCAAGTTTCAGCTTCAGGGTGCCATTGTACCCTTCAACCAAACCCGCTGACTGTGGGTGATTCGCACTGTGAAATTTCTGGGAAATACCCAGACCCGCACACACACTCTTCATAACTTTCCCTACAAACTCACCTCCATTGTCCGACCAAACAATCCGTGGCATAGCATACCTAGGGAAGTATTCTTTGAGGAGGATTTTGGCAGTGGACATAGCAGTGTTATCCTTTAACGGATATGCCTCAATCCATCTTGAGAAGGCACAGACTACCACTAGGACGTATTTGAGATTGTTACACCTGTCCATGTGGATAAAATCCAACTGAATCACTTCAAAGGGACAAGAAGGGGGAGCAAAATGGCCAGTTGGGGTTGGGGTTCCCTTGCCAGGATTATGCATCAGGCATATCATGCAATTTTTCACCACTCTTTCTGCACACTTAGTAATTCCATCGTTCTTCCATACTGGAGCTAACATTTTACAGATCCCTTTCGAACTGATGTGCGCCGCTCCATGCGCCATCGTGACTACTGCAAGTACATACGTATCAGGTAACATCCAACGTTGCTGCTCAGACAAATCGACCCAACATCCACTTGAATCCATTTTACCCGTTTTCTCCTTCCATTCATTTTTCTCATTTTCAGTTGCTTCATTCTGGATTGCTTTCACACTTTCAATCGTATTCTCACACATTCCTGATTCCGCAATCCATCTTGCAGACGTTGCAACGTACATTCGACTCATCATGTTCTTGGCCGTTTCTTTAGCGACCTCATCAGCAAACGCATTCCCACGGCCAACATCATCCGTAATCTTCCGATGTGCACTGCACTTCACAATTGCAACTTCATTCGGTAGAGTCAGGGATTCCAATAAATCGCTGACTAGCTGTCCATGTTGGATCTTAGTCCCATGGGACGTGAGAAAACCTCTTTCTCTCCAGAGACGCCCACAATTGTGTGCAACGCCGAAGGCGTACTGGCTATCAGTAAACACATTCACTCTCTTTCCCTCAGCTAAAACACATGCTCTTGTTAGTGCAATTAGTTCTGCAGCTTGGGCAGAATTCTGACTCACTCTTGCAGTCTCAACAACCGTACTCAAAGTCGTAACTGCATACGCGGCCGTCACATCACCATTCTGTAGTTTAAAACAAGACCCATCGACATATAACGTGCCGTCTGGGTCTAATAACGGAGTATCTTTTAAATCAATCCTACCTTTTGTCTCTTCCTCAGTTCTGAAACAACAATCATGGGGCTCAGAATCACTCGACTCCTGAGTAGTCGGTAACAGTGTTGCTGGATTCAATATGTTGCATCGTTTGATCTGAATGTGACTTGCCAAAAGCGTCAGCTCATAGCCTGATAGTCTAGCACTGGTGAGGTGCTGAGTTTTCGTTCGATTCATGAGTGTATCCACAGCATGTGGAACCATGACTACTAACATGTTGTTCATGACTAGTCCGGCAGACTGTCGAATAGACACTGCAGCTGCTGCTGTAGCTCTCAAACAACTTGGCAATGCTCTGGCTACCGGATCTAACGTGGATGAGAAATATGTACAAGGCCGCTGTTTGTCACCAAATTGTTGCGTTAATACACTCAATGCACAACCTTCTCTTTCATGGACATATAGAGTAAACGGCTTACTGTAGTCAGGAGTACCCAACACAGGAGCTGAACACAGCGCATCACGTAAGTCGGAGAAACTCTGTTGACATTCATCAGACCATGGCAAAAGGCTCGGAACACCTTTTCCAGTCAGGGCTACCAATGGTTTTGCCATGAGAGAAAAATTTGGGATCCATTGCCTGCAGTATGACGTAATACCCAAAAACGCACGCACTTCTCTCTGTGTGCTTGGTACAGTCATCTGCGAAATTGCTTTGATTCTCTCTGGGGTCAACCTTCTTCCCTCCTTTGACAAAAGATGACCTAAGTAGGTCACTTCTTGGCAACAATATTGCAGTTTAGTAGGTGACACCTCGTGATGTAAGTCTGACAAATGACGCAACAAAGAAATTGTAGCTGCTTTGCAAGTTTCCTTGTCATCAGCGGCTAGTAAAAGATCGTCTACGTATTGGATCAGAGCAACACCATGAGGAAGTACAAGGGCATCTAATTGACTCTTTAATGCTTGGCTGTAAATTGAAGGGCTTTCACAATAACCTTGTGGAGCGCGTTTGAATCTGAAACTGCGACCTCCTAAGGAGAAACCGAAAATGTCTCTACTTTCTTCGGCTATGGGAATGCTGAAAAAGGCATTTTTCAAGTCGATCACTGTAAACCATGAAGCTGAGGCAGGAATCAACGTCAGTAATGCAGTGATATCTGGTACCACAGGAAACTGTGGAATCACTATTTTGTTAACCTCTCTGAGGTCAATCACAAATCTGTAAATTGGAGGTTTGGAAGGGTCAGTACGTTTCAGAATCGGCAGAACAGGACTATTGCAGACGTTTCCTCTAGTTTCCTCAATCACATCTTTCTGTATTAAGTCTTTCACAATCAGCAAGAGTGCTCGTTCACCTTCATTCGAAATCCGATACTGTGGGATTCGTGGAAATTTAACATTCGCTTTCAGACTTACCACATAAGGGGGAATTTCCAAGAGGCCTACATCGTTAGGACCAGTCGCCCAAAGAGTATCAGGGAGAGAACGCAGCTCCGGTGGGAGCTTGTCCATCGACATATACATTGGAGAGATGACTCGTTTGCCTAATGTGAGCTGTACTCCCGAAGGAGAACAGTACAGTGTCACATGCAGGCGTTTCAACAGATCTAAACCAAGCAGATTCTCATTACAACCGGTTGTTAGGATAAGGGGTGCTTCTAGTTCGCATGGCCCAACAGAAATTGACAAAGGACTAGAAACAGGATTGTGAACAGGGGCGCCTGAGAATCCTACCGAAGTGTTCGTTAAGCCAGACAAAGGTGCGCCAGGGAGTTTCGCATGCATAATTGAACTTTTTGCCGCACCAGTATCCAACAGAAACGGTTCGACCACGCCTGAGGTAACTACTGTGACATAAGGTCCACTCTGATCAACTGGAACTGATACTACTCCCTCTCTCTGCCTGCGGCTGTCCTATTGCTCGCTTCTTTGAATCTCTTCATTATGATCATAGTAATCTTCAACATGATACTGTGGAGATCTACCTGGTTGCATAGGTTGTACATTTCGCTGATCGAAATAATTCGATTGGCGATCAGTCTGTGGTGTCATCATACCACGCCCTCTACCTCTAGGAGCTTGCATAAATCCAACATTACCTCTCTGAGCTGGGACACCACTAGTTTGTGGGTGCAGAACTGGACACTCATTCTTATAATGACCCTCCTTTTTACAATAAGCACACTGATTCCATGCTAACTGTTGTCGGGGAAAACTATAATTAAATCTTTGGGCCGTCCCTTGCTGGAATTGTGGCTGTTGCTGAAACTGGGGTCGCTGCTGTGAATCTGACTGATTCGAACGAGGCGGATACGCCTGTTGCAAAAGAACTTTGGTCTTTAAATCTTTCGTTTTCTTTTCTGATTTTTCCTTCTCTTCTTTCTCTCTATTCTCGTAATACTGAGCAGTTGCAAGTATCTGTGCTGTCGTCGATACTGCCCATGCACTTTCAGAATCCTTTAACTTGTTACTAAGCTCAGGTAGTAAATTAAACACGAACTTGTCGACAAACAATCTCTGGCCTCCCTCAGTACTCATATCTTGCCCACTGTGATCTACGAAGGTCTCTTCAAATCTAGTGAAGAAGTCCGAGACGCTTTCGTCCTTCTTTTGCTTGCAGGCCGATAATTTATCCCAATTGACTCGTAACACTGGCATCAGCGTTTTCATCAGAGTAATTATTCTGCCAGGTAAGGCAGCAATCAGAGGTTCTGGTTTAGCACCGCCAACTTGTTGCGCATCTGCCGCTATAATAGCTGCCCAACCACCTCCTAAGGCGACTGGGTGGTTCTCTTGCCGAATTTTGGCCCATATAGGCTGTGGCACCACATTACCAAACAACATTTCAATGTCTGCCAAATTCATGACACACGCTTGAACTGTCTGCGTTAACTCTTTGTAATAACCAGCAGGATTTTTACGTGGGTCTGGTAATGCTTGTTTTACTGCTAATACTTCGGCCCGTTTCCAAGGGATGTGTATCCACACTCTCTGGAAATGTGCCGGGGCAGCTGCAATACCCAAGTTCCCATCAGCTTGAACTGCATCACGCCATATCGGTGGAACTTCCCTCATCGGATATTGTCCTCGTCGTTTCCTAGTAGTAATCGGTGAACCATCAGGGTCTCTTGTCGCTCGAAGAGGGGACTCATCCCTATAAGCTAAAATCAGTTCTATCGCTCCCCTTACTTCTGGACCTATCACCATTCCTGCGGCAAATTTCTGTTGAATATTTATCAGGTCAGAGGGGACGGAGTCTAAATCATCATCTTCCCATTCTTCACGCACAAGAGAACACATCACGTCAAAAACATAACGTTGAGTTGGTTCATTCCATTGCATAAATGTATCTAACACTCTTCGTGCATCATACTTCGCAGCTTTCGACATCCACCTAAGAGCTGTCGAATCTAAATTGTCTCGTTCTTGGGAACCAGGAAGCTGGCTACGTCTCTGTATAGAGTCAGAAACGGGGGTCCCAATTAAAGACCTGTAGAGAGGAGTTAAGATATTAGTTACAGAGTCGGTTATTTTCCGACGAACGGAAAGCGGAGTCAGAATATTCACAGGGTTCGGGAGCAGGGCAGCTGGAGCAGATGAAATAGTAAGGGTGGGAGTAGCAGGTAAAGCAGTTTGCGAAACGACAGGCAAAGGCGGAACGGGCAACCCAGGAAGAGGGGGTGCTGAAGGAACATTAACCACGGGAAGGATAGGAGCTGTAATCAAAGGAAGTGGAGCAACTATTCCAGGCTGACCAGCAGCTGGCTGTACAACAGGTAACAATTGTGGTACTGTAATACCCTGTGCATATGGTGGAGGTGAATTCAACAGGTAAGACAACAGAGGATCCTTTTCATGATCCTCCATCGGCTTAGCAGGACATGATGGCAATACAGGGTAACATTTATCAATTGCCAAATTATATTTTCTATTCGCCATCTCCATTGCTTTCTCAGTCTCGTTGACATGCAACTGCCTAGCAGACTCCATTAAAGTCAACCCTTTCTCTTTCTGTTCTTTCTTCGTTTTCCTAATTTCTCTCTGTTTGGCTTCTTTGCGCCATACACGAAAAGAATCAAACATTGCCGGCCGGGCTTTTTTCTTGAACAACTTCATTTCTAGATTATCTAGTATTTCCGTTTCGAAGCTACCATGTGGTGGCCAACTAAGGACACCATCTTTTTTGGTATAACGGACCCATACTTCATTATACGTAATACGACCCACACCATGTTTACAATAGAGCTCATATGTAGGAGTTCCAATCGGAGGAACCGAACACGAATCCTCCAACCGGGAATCCCCGTTGCAACGTAACCAGGACAAGAAACAATTACTACTGGTAGTCATGACAACAAAAACAAATTCCAACCAAAATGCGCAGAGAACTTAGGCCTACCAAAATGAACCAATACCAAAACAAAGATTATCTAAACAAGAGCAACCAATGATAATCTACGAATCAAACCAGAGCAACAAGGAACAACCAAATCGAGCGTAACTAAATACTTAACTGAAATATGGAAGACGTCACCAAGGAGAACCCGTCTACGTCTCGCCGTACTAAGGTCTGCACCTCGGGTCCAAGACAGGGCGACAGTCAGGGCAGCGGTCCTCTGTAGCCGTCTGGGAACGGGAACCCTCGTGGAAAAGATCGTCGGGCCACTTTTACGACATGCAGGGATCGATGAAGCGGGGTACCTCCCTCCGGAATCTTCACACGAAACTTCTCGAACTTTTCAGGCTTTGGACCGGTACCGGATGACGTCGCCCCACGTTGGGCGCCAATTTGAGGTTCTGGACTTTTAAGAGTCCAGAGGTGTCAGGGAAACAACACCCGAAGACCCCTGAGTTCCTCTTGTCTCAGTGCACAAATAAACAGAGACACGGGCTTCTCGATGGTGGCGTCAAAGACCAAGGTTTATTTACTGCAGGGACACAGAAATCATAGGAACCACACAGAGGCAGAATCTACGAGACTGTTCGAATTGCATTAAGTGGGTTACTCTTTAAATACACGCAAAATGTCTTTAGGTAACATTACACGAATATTTCTCATGCCCAACCCGGCATCCCAAACAAACAGTAAATTTGACATCAAACAATAATTAGTTGTAGGTTTTCGGTATTCGATCAGGTCCTCTTGACAGTTTTTCATTCTTCGCCCGATCCCCCCCATCATAAAAATCGTAACCTCCCCATTGTAAAAGCCCAGAAGGAAAGGAGCAGAGCCAGGTGCAAAGGATTGAAATGTAGGATAAGAGGTGTTTATGGATCATAAACGGGCATGGCTACCGTCTTCGGCCTTTCAGTCAGGACAACGGACACGAGAACCAGTATAGCAGAACTGGCCTCAGGCAAGGGAGGCAGCTTGATTCTGCCTAGTCATGCAGCGTCAGCCTTTCTCTGGCTCGAGCTTACGTGTCCTTAACAAGGTGACTCTGCCGGGGTCATCGTCCGTTCATTGACTATGTGAGGGCAAGAAACAAGATGGATGCCGTAACTAAAATGGATGCCGTGACTTTTACGACAGAATGCCCTATTTTTCCAGTGAATTCATGCTAGTTGCGCAGCGAAAACACTGTCATGTATACAATGGATCATTTGCGGTTCATTGGTACCGAAATCGTGTCAGTACTACGATACCGAATTCACGGGTTCGGATCGCTACAGAACCTCAATATGCTTCATCATTGGGCCCCCACCAGAGAGGCCGAGTGCCTCTCCGGTGTGCTACGAAGTCTGATTACAGCAGAGCGTTTTTTTTTTTGCTTTTTGTTTTAGTGACAAGTGCTGGTGCATGAAGTGAGATTAAAATGGGCTTACTGCTTCCTAAAGAAAATTTTAATTAGGTGGAGAGTAAGGCTAAGTTAAAAAAAAGTGGTGGATGCTGTGGTTGAGTAAATTTCTCCGGTACATCCAAATTTAAGAAGTTAGGTCTACATGTTTCAGCCTATAAATACTAGTTGTCAGGCTTTCGTCAGGACCGGAGACTTTGGCGGGGTGCACACGCTAAGGCGCACCCTAACCTATGGACTCGTTATGGGTCCAAATAATTCACGGTTCCACGGATTCTACCTTTAAGATATTGGAACGCCTTTAACGAACCTGTAGGGAGAAAGAAAAGGGGGGGAGGGAAACATAGAAAAAAAACAGACATAAGACTTGACACTGCACAAACAATGGCGTCTGGTTTTCTGTCCTCAAGCTGTTTGATCCTACTTATGCCTTCGCTAATATCCGTCAGAAGGTCATGGCGGCGAGTTTTAACCTGCAACCAGGTGTAAATCATTGGCTGCGGCCCTGCCGCGATTTTAAAACGTGCCCGAATCGGCTTACAAGATCAAGATAAAACTTAACCGTGATCGTGATGGAAAGAGTGAAATACACTTGTTGCGGAACTAATGAAATTCATAAGTGCCTATATGAAATACATACTGGTCATACGAAAACGCTGTGTTGCTGCCTGGTTAAGCAAGCAGTCTGTGCATCTGTAAAACAATGGATGAAGGCTTACATTTGTCGTGGCGCAGATTTACTTCATGGGTCTCGGCGGGAGGCAGTGACTAATAGTCACACGCTAGTGGGTACAGGGAAAGAGCAAAGAATCACTATCACGCAACATGGCCGTCACATACCTTATGTCGTCCTGATAGGTGCAGATAGACTTACTCATTCGTAGCACACCGCCTGCATTGCGCCTAAGTGTAGCCCATGTCCGAGACCCCGATGGTAAAGCCGGGCTGGGAGTGAGTGTTAATAGTAGCTGACGCCGGTTGAGGAAATGACGCTATCACGTAATCGCGTGATGACGCCTACGTCAGCGTCGTGGTGAATTCAACGCTAACCTCATGGAAATGCTTGTGAGGGGAGCGAGGGGGGGGGCGCATGCGCTATCACAACTCTGTCAAGTATGACAGTAATACTTGGTGGTTTTTACAAATAAAAGCCTCGCTTATTCATGAGCGTGTTAGTGTACATCAGACTGGGGATGCCCATGTGATCCTAATGCTCAGATTGATAGTGGCAAGAGTAACAGGGATACCGTGGTGAGTTGATGCAGAGGTAGAGTGTCTAGATATTAATCCAATAACCAATGAATTGCTTTAGCTGGTGGTGCAAAATGAGATAACAGGCTCCAAACTGGAGCTTACAGTAAAACAATGTTAGGGTTTGAATGTGTACCTCATAAACTAGCGTGCTTGTCTAGCTCGCGCCACAATGTAAGTTTAAAATAAAGCAAGTCAAAATTCCTCTCTGCTCATGATGGTTATAGCCATATCAAGAAAGCTAATCATCTTCATCTTTTCAGCACGGTGCCCCATGGGATGTTGTTGTTCAGACCCTGTTTATGGGTACCCAGACGATGCACCCAGCGCTGTTCTTTTTCAAAAAGGGCACCTTGAATGTTTCTGCCTTGTTTCAATTCTTCAATTACAGCCCAATGGATGTCATTAGTAGTATGGTTCAGCTGAATGAAATGTTCCGTCATTTTTGTCGTGTTTCTTTTGCAGCGGATATTGCTCTGATGCTCGCATATCCATTGCTTAATCTTCCTGGTGGTCATGCCAAGGTATCTTAAGCCGAATGGGCACGTGATAAGGTATATGCCCGAATTACAGTTCGTGTGGGCTCTCTGGGTCCCGACTTTGTTAAGTTCGAGTGCAAGTGTCTTGGAAGCAGAGGTAAGGTGGCAGACACTACAATTGCCACAAGGAAAATGGCCCACTACATTCGGTAAACCCCAGGCGTTCAGTACTGAGGGGTTGTTGTTGATCTCGGGTCTCTTAGGACGAGTATGTACCAGACAGTCTCTAATACTTCTCGCTCTTTTAAAGGAAAAGAGTGGTTTCTCCCATTTCCTGTTCCAAGTTTCGAGGATCTTCCAGTTCTTATTGATGGACTTCATGATTGCATTTGAGGCAGTGCTATATGTAGTCACACATGTCAAAGGTGTTCTTTCTTCAGTACTGCGATGGCATAAGTAGGATCACACAGCTTGAGGGCAGAAAACCAGACGCCATTGTTTGTGCAGTGTCAAGTCTTATGTCTGTGTTTTTTCTATGTTTCCCTCCCCCCCTTTTCTTTCTCCTTACAGGATCGTTAAAGGCGTTCCAATATCTCGAAGGCAGAATCCATGGAGCCGTGAGTTATTCAGTTATTCAGTCCCATAACGAGTCCATAGGTTAGGGTGCGCCTTAGCGTGTGCCCACCGCAATGGACTCCAGTCCTGACGAAAGCCTGACAACTAGTATTTATAGGCTGAAACATGTAGACCTGACTTCTTAAATTTGGATGTACCTGAGCAATTTACTCAACCACAGCATCCACCACTTCTTTTAACTTAGCCTTACTCTCCACCTAATTAACATTTTCTTTAGGAAGCAGTAAGCCCATTTTAATCTCACTTCATGCACCAGCACTTCTCACTAAAACAAAAAAACAAAAAAACCCGCTCCGCTGTAATCAGGCGTCGTAGCACACCGGAGAGGCACTGGTGGGGGCCCAATGATGAAGCATGTCACCAACTAGGTTGGTGAGTGAGGGCTCTTTTAATAAACATGAGTGATCCCTGTTGAAAGCCGTTTTGCCTTTCTATTTTGAATATTAGACAGAATCTTGAATAGATTTTTTGAAAATCTTCATGGAAATATTGCCTCCTGTTGTGAATGTGTGAACTGTGATTCAACTTAGATGTATTTTTCTGCACTGTATATTCATAGGGCATATTTATCATACTTTCACGCAGGTCAACGCTACCTTGCTGTGCTGTGTGAAAGGAAAAGGACAGAAATGCAGCGTATTTATGATCATGCGGTGCATTCCTGTTCTTTCCTTGCACTGACGCACTTTTGGCTGCCTATCGCCAACGCAGGCACCCTTGCACAATAGTGCAAGGGTGCCTGTGATGTAAGCAGGATTATTTTTGTGCACGAAGGGACACCTTCCAGCTCAAAAACAATCCTGAGAGGCAGTTTCCCTGTTCTATGTGTGCTGCAGAATGTAGCACACATAGAAAGAAGAACACAACGAGGAGAAACAAATATATTTCTCCTCATTATGCCTCCCTGGCGTAGCATTTTGATACCTTCACAGGTCTACCACTAATGGTAAATTTGAAAACGTGCCAAAATCCATGGGTGGGAGCATGGGGACACCCATGCCCCACCCATGGAATGCTTCCCTGGGCTAGAGTAACGCAAGGCAACAATTTGCGCTGCCTTGTGTTACTCCAGATTTATCATGCCATGCAGGGCCACGCAAGGTGGCCTTGAGTGGCTCGAAAAACCTAACTTTAGTGTTGTGTTGCCCTTGTGCTCCCTTGTGTGGTGCAAGGACGACACAACACTATGATATATATATAGGCCTCACTTTTTCACCAGTCACTGTGCAGTGTGCCATCTCCACTTGGAAAGGATGTGTATCTTGGCAAAGCAATATTTAAACACAAATAATTAATGTTGCAGCTATTGCACATTGATACCCATGCCTTATTACCAAAGTATTTGTTTGATCGGTGACACCTACTGAAACCAAGGGTATTGTAACTGCAACACCAAAGTGTGATGTTGAAGACAAAAACGCAAACCTAAAGTGAGTCCTTAGGAAGTAATGTTTTCCTTACACAGTTTTGATTTACAGCATAATGAGCACATCATTTCAAGCTGTAAATTTCTTCTGTTATAAATTGGCTTCTACACCTTTGGACCAATTGGTTAAAGCCAGTGAGGTTACGAGATGTTTTTCAGATGATTATACACAACCTGCAGTCATACAGTCTTCTGCAGATTTTTAGCCAAATTTAAAGTTTGGGAAGGTAATGACCACCACTGCCCTGGTGGACTACCGCCCGCCATATTTAGAGATCTCCACCTGCCTGCAGAGATCTCAATGCCTTCAAAGGAGCCGACATCACAGCAGGTTCTCTGAAGTCATTGATTGTTTACTGAGCGGTAGCCATGTTTCATGTGGCTGATTAGCAAACATTTCATGCGACCACTCAGGAAACTTTTCATTGTTCACAAACTCACACTTTCATTATTAGTGTAGTTTTGGTGAAAGATTTTCATCAGTTGAGCCACTGGGGGCTCCATCAGCAGAAATATGAAAGTCTACCTAACTCTAAATAAAGTGGATGGACCATCAGTTTGGCATTCCTGCTGAAGCATCAGGTCCCCCAAACTCTAAATCAGGCCTTCAGACTGTTTGTCATCAAAGACTGTCCAGACCGAGGATCATACTCAGGTACCTGAGACTAATGTTCATGCACCTCTCATTTTAGGAATCCTTATAAGCTTGGCTCAGGAAGAGGTGTAAAAGGGGACCATAGTTTTTAGAGGACCCTGAAAAGTCCTAAAAGTGTATTGCATTGATCAAGATACCTGATTTCCCCATCCCAGAGTTTGAGTTAACAAATGTTATTGCCAGAGAGTTAGAAAATTATATTCATACCGAATACTTCTGCAAATTTGTATGCTTGCCTCACGAATATTCAGGGTGGCTTAAATCCATCAAGAGATCTCCGCCTATGCTACATATGCTATGCTATATATTACAAACTGTGAAAAAGAATTGGTAAAGCCAAAAGGGCTGGCATTGGCCACAGGCCTTTTGGTAATTCTTGTTTTGTTTTGTAATGTTTTTTGCAAAATGTATTGTTTGGGAAGATGCCAGGCACTCACTAAATCTAAACAAAAATGGTTTAAGGCAAAGGAGTTTTTTTGCCTCAAAAAAGTACACATTACCATAGTTCACCCAGCAATGAAGAGAAATACGTTGTATCTGGATGCGCACGTTGCAAAAGTGCGGCATGTCGTAGCTCATAGTGAAGGCAGTTTACGGCTGAAGTGGGCTTACATTGCCCCTAGATGCTTGATGGAGTGATGGGAAAAGCCTTTGAATGACGACTTATGGATGACATCTCCCTGAAGCCCCTATAAGTAATTAGATTGTGCATCATTTTAGTAAAATCAAGAGGTCTTGGCTAACAAAGGCCTAAAAAAGCCATTGGTTGAATTGGCTGCCAGGTCTGACTTTGAGAAAGAAGGGAAGGAAGGCAGACAAAAAAGGGAAAAAGGGCAAAAAGAAGAGGAAAAAAGAATGTAGAAAAGAAAGCAGTCAAAAAAAGGAAAGATAGAAGGAACGAGGGCAAAACAGTATGAAGGCAATAAATAGAGAAGAGAAAAAAACAAAAAAGTTAAAAAGAAAGAAGGAAAAAATAAATAAAGAAGGAATGAATGGAAAAAAGAAGGAAAACAGAAGGAAAGAAAGAGGGTAGAAGGAAAGAAGGCAAAAAGCAAGAACAAATTGAAAAAGAAGAAAAAAGGAAAGAAAAAGGAAAGAAGGCAACAAAAGAGGGAAAGAGAACAAAAAAGAAAAAAGGAAGTAAAGAAGGCAAAAGGAAGGAAAAGGAAAGAAGTCAAAAAAGAAAGAAGGAAAGCATAAAAAGTAAAGACGGCAAGAAATAACGATGCAAAAAAGAAAGAAAGGAAAGAAGTAAGAAGAGAAGGCAAAAAGAAAGAAAGAAAGAGAAGAAAAAAGAAAAAAGAAGAAAAGAAAGAATGAAATAATTCATGTCTGCCCTGCTGCCTGCTGTCTGAGAACAAAGACTGGACCTGCACCCTTCATCCCAGGCAGAAGTGACTCCAGGGTCAGCTGACTGACCTCCTGTTCTGAGCTACGGGGACACAACAAGCTCCAGAGGTCTCCCTGCAACTGCCCAGCTGACCTGATGCAATGGATCTGCCTGGACCTGCAACTGGACCTGTATGAGACCTGCTGGCTTCTACTGGAGTCTGTTTCTGATCCCCAAGAGAAGAGGTGCCTCCCAGATCCTGAACCCTTTGTGTTGTTTTTTTGAGAAATAGGCATACAATTGATATAAACCAAGTATTATATTCAAGTGTAGTAGGGATCAAACTAGGTCCTGATGAGTAAAGCAGTGGGGACTGCTTACGAAACATGTTGACCCAGTAGGGAGTATTTAATTAAGGTACATTCCCTACATATCCCCATTTTTAATGTTCTCAGCCAGGCAAATGAATACATTTGTTTTTTCCACTAGCCAGAGAATTGTTTATTTTTTGTAACTATTCACTAACCCTACCACTCTCACATTACAGATAGCCTATTCCTTCACAAACAACAGTGCTCCCGTGTATTCGCTGGTTGCAGCACGCCCCGCCCCGTAGAGGGACGGGAAGACCCCTATGATGAAGCATGACACCATGGAATTCATAGTGTGTGAGGGGTATTTTAAAAACACTTAGTGCCTTCCCATGACAATTCATGGAGCACTTTACTTTATCTAGTGTCACTTAAAAAACTACAAATTAATAAATAAGTTTCACTTTTACAGGGTAGAATCACATTGTTTATAAAAAGTTATACAGGAGGTAGATTCTACCTATATACCTCTTAACTCCCCCCCCTTTGTTATTGTTTTCTGCATAAATACTTTACACATTGCCTTTAAGTTAAGCCTGACTGCTTTGTGCCAAGCTGCCAGAGGGTTAAGCATACGTTAATTGAGTGACTTTTGTGGTTCACCCTGATAAGGATTGAAGCTGTTGCACGAGTAGGGTTAAATCCCACTCAACCAACAACCCAATTTCTCACAATACCCAACTAGGAGAGCAGACAGCATGGCAGTAGCCAAACTATTGATGAGGGAATTAATCCCTCAATTCAATTTGCCCAATTCTTAAGAGTCACTCAATCAATCAATAACTACTTTATTTTGGGTGTCAGAGACACTCATAAAAAGTGCAAGCAGATGAGATAAAAACAACATTGAGTTTCAATAACATACTGAAGATTTTAAAAATGAGTCAATAGCAAAACATACAAATTTATCGGAAAGTGTCTGTAAAAAGCACAATACATTTATACATTTTCAATAGAGGTAATAAAAAACGCACAGTAAAAGATTTATAATATGTACAAAAGAAGGTGAATACAACAATGTCTGGTTGGAAATACCATCACATGGGCAGAAAGAGATGCCTGACAGGTTTTAATGTCCTAAAGGGATACACAATAATCTCTGTACAGTGCCAGACCTAAAATGGAGAGTAATGTTCACTCTCAGGTTCCCTGAATCAACTCCAGAAAAGGCTCAATGTCACAGCAAATTTGTAGGGTCACCTGTTGCCTTATAGTTGATTTTTTCAGTTCAATGGTTTTGATGTAAATAGATCAGGAAAGTCGTTCAGTTCAGTTTTCTGCTTTATTTTGGTTCTTTAAACCATAAACGCGTACAAAAACATTATGGACAAACAATTAATACAATTATCAAAAACTTTTTAGTTTGATAAAATAGTTAAGATCATAAAACAATTTTTACAAGTAGAAAAATTAGTTAAAACAAATAAAAGCAAGATGTCCCCAGAAACAGTCAATCTCTGCTTTTAGATGGTAAGTGACCAAAAGGGCAGTATCCTAAAAAAAAAATTACTAAATAAAACAGCAGCTAACACATTGCTATTGAAAATACGATGCAGCATCTATCAACCCACGTGGATCCTGCAACTGTAGTGGGACACAAGTAAGATAACTGGTCTATAGTAAAGGCTGGTGTACCAGTTTTAGGAACACACCCTGCTTTTTACCATATAGCCAGACAGTGTAGATGTATTGACTAACACAAAATACGACTGCCTGGCTAGTGTCTCATCTCAAAATATGGTAAGCCACCTGGTATGCCCTCACACCCCAGAGAGTGCACAACGGTTTGACTTATCTTTGCCTAGGTCTCGCATGAGCAGGACAAAAGAAAAGAACAAGTTCAACGTCCTCAAGGGCATGTTTGCAAATATCACAGTTTGGGGAACTGGATTGACGACACTTCCATCTATGTGTGAAATTAATTACATGTAGCGTTCCCTGTCTAAACGTAATGTACAATATACGCGTAATTAGTGGTTGAATCTGTTCCATGCAAGCTTCCTTGGCAGAGAGGACTTTACAGCCAAAAGAAATCAACCGCCCCCACAGGGCTCACTTTTTGGTTTATTCTCTTATCCTAAAAGGCCGCTTTAACTCTACTCTTTGTGTCTGCCGCCATTGATGAGGGGTTACTCCAAAAGTCACTCAATCCCAAGTCAAATAGATGGAATTCTACATGCTTTAGGTAGGGGAAGAGGTGAGCATTTCTATGGTGCATAATGTTCTCAAAAGCTAACCTATAATGGAGAGGCTCGGGAACCAATCACATCCTCACCCCATAGAAAAGCAGTTTTAACACTGCGAGGTCACCCATCTTTTTAGTCCTGTGTCAAAGAAAAGTGCGAGGGAGGGTGCGCTCTGCGGAAGGCTAAATAGGGGTCTCAAAAATGTGTTTTCTTTAATGATCAGGCCTTTAATGTTGGAAGAACCCCAGACTTCAGTACCCGATAGAGCAGCAGCATGGGCCTTTGTCCTATATACCTCGATAGCTTGGGACACTGAATTAGGGGTGGTTGCTCTGTATTTCTTAGTAATGGCAGAGGCAGAGTGTAAGAGAAATGACTAACTTTTTTCCGTCTGAGCTTTCCATGACTTTCTCTTATCAATACTAATTCACAGGTAGTCGAATTTACTTACTACGTGGGGGGACTCGCCATTCAGATGAAAATTCACTCTATAAGATTTATGCGGGTTAAACATCATGATCTTCATTTTAGAGGTATTAACCTCCGGCCCACGGATAAGACAAAACTCCTGGAATTTGATCCAAAGATTTTGGAGTCCAGATTGGGCACGAGAGAGAAGAGTATCATCCACAAATAAGTGCACTGGGGTGGAGAAGCCAGTTAATTTCGGAGAGTTGTTTGTACACTCGACTAGAAAAGAAACCACACCATTGATATATCATGAAAAAAGTGTGGGTTTGTGTACACACCCCTGCCTTACTCCTCATTGCACTGGGATGAGATCAGTCAAATCACCGCCCGGACCCCATCTAATCTGCGCTGTGGTGTTACTATGGAGTCTTAAGAGGATGTCCAGCAGAGATGAATCAGTACTCACAGCAGCCAAGGTGGACCAAAGGTGCTGCCTTGGGAACAGGTCAAAGGCTGCCCTGAGGTCCACAAAGGCCAGATAGAGGTGGTCCCTAGAGAGCCTAGATTTTGGACGTTATAAGGTCGAATTGAAAAAGTTGGTCGACTGTACTGCCCCTGGAGCATAATCCCGCCTGGAAAGGATCAGGATGTCTGCCTCATCTTTCCAGATCTGTAATTTGGCCAGGATCTGACAGCAGAAGATCTATTTAAATTATCTAAAAGACTAATGGGCCTTTAGTTGTTTGGGGAACCTCTATCTACCTTTTTGAAGATTAGAATGATCTCAGCATTTTTCCAGGATTCCACGACTGGTCCAGCTCTCTGTATAATATTAAAAACTTTACTAATGTAGAAACCACACACCTGGGGCTCTGAATGAAACAGGTCCCCCGGAATGCTATCAGGGCCTGGTGCCTTCCCAGGGGTCTTATCTGCAATTGCTTGGAGGGTTTCTTCGAGACAAAATTGCAGCTGGGGAGTCTTGAATGCAGTTCCCTGTTCCCGGGCTCTGTGATCAGCAGCATCCAAGCCTAAGTTTGGAAGAGCACAGATGTCTGAAAAATGATCAACCCATTGTTGGGGTTGAATTGATAATTCCAATGGGCTAACAGAACAGGGGAATCCATGTGAAAAGATAAGCCAGAACTTCTGGGGATAATTTTTATTGGATGCCTCAACTAGGGCTTGCCAATTTGTATCACCCCAGTTTTGTTGAATGCTGGTGGTCAGTGGTTTGTAATTTCTTCGGGAAAACTCAAATTCCCTCATGCTCACCTCTTTGACGGCTTCAATTAGCGTGCAGTTTGCCTGACAGCACTTTTCACTGTACCACGACAAGGGCTGCCCGGGTAAGGTTTTGGCCTTACGGGCCTTAGTACAGTGGGACTTTAGGGCATTAAACAGATTGGGATGGTAATCTAATAACAAACCTTCGACTGGATGATCAATAAGTGATTTAAGGATCTCAATGAGTGCATTATAGATGGCAGATACGGAGGTTGTGTCAATTAATAATTTAGACTATTTTATTGACTTCCTATTGTTATTCACACTCACCTCAGTTTCAGACTTCTGACCCAGAAGATTGAGATTCCAGGGAAAAGAACCTCCCAATTTAACTATCCGTGCAAGTTTTTTGTTTTTTAATTGACTACTACATGCCATAGTTCTAAATACCAGAAGACATAATCAATTCTGCTGAGACTGAAACCCTGTGAAAATGTGAGAGCACACTTTAGACCTGACGGAAACCTCCCATTCCATGCACGAGAACCATGTTTCAATGTTAAAGTGAAGAGTTGCATTGTTTCCTTTGACCAAGAAGAAATGGGTTTAATCTCAAAAGGGAGAATGCCTCTGGCCTAGTCTTTCAAACTAAAGACAGATGATAAGCTATCCAACGGCTCAAAGGTGACATTGAAGTCACCTGTGATAACCAAGGGACAGCAAACATCTCTTGAGGTCAAAAAGGAAGACCATTGGTGTAATGTGGGACATTCCTGATTGAGGAGAGATGAACGATTAAAGAAGCTGTAAACGTCAACCTTGGTTCCTTTGTGGCTTCTCAGAGAGAGACTCAGAATGTCATTACTATGGGTTGGTAAAGTTTTGACAGTTAGGTCCATGGAATTCCTAACCCATACAATGAGGCTGCCAGAAGGGCGACCAGCTTTAGAGGGAATGGCTTCTATGCCATAGTTACAATACCTTGATCTAAAGATTTTTCCAGTGCCCATGTTTCCTATCATGATGACTATGTCATAGATGTCGATGAAGGACACCCACTCATGGTCCATAGTTCATCCCTTGAGGCCTGCGATATTCCAGGACAACAATAGTGTTGTGAGTTTCTCGACTAGTGGTACTATGATGGACTTGTCTGGGGTGCCCGATGACGACTTCCCTGCTGTGGGCGAATAAACAATACGTGATTTTGTGCGAAAATGGGTACACAGGGAAAGAGGAACAGTGGCGGTGCCTGTAAGGGCAAATTTAGATGAATATTGTTCGCTCCCCAAGGGAGGTGTAACTGTTGAAACATGTATTCTCTCTCTAGCTCTCCCCTCTCCTTTACCCCTTTTACCCCTATTTAATCCTTGAGGTGGCTCTAGAAATGTCGTTTCTCCTCTTTCACAATGGATGAAGGGTTCTGAAACCATGGCGAATGGCCCAGGTTTGCAAAATTTGCTTTGACATACATCAGTCAAGGGGACACACACCCACTTATAGCAAGTTAGGCAATCCATAATGTTAGACTGATTAAGGTGAGCATGAAGGTTTAACCAAAAAGAGATTCAAAACAATAACAGTTCCAATGTAATGTAGTACATTAGATAATTCATTCCATGATGCATATGGTGGCACAATCAATCAATCAATCAATCAATCATAGCATTTGTAAAGCGCACTACTTACCCGTGAGGGTCTCAAGGAGCTGGGGGGGGAATGCTGCTACTGCTCAAAAAGCCAGGTCTTGAGGAGTCTTCTGAAGGTCAGAAGGTCTTGGGTCTGCCGTAGGTGGATGGGGAGGGTGTTCCAGGTCTTGGCGGCAAGGTGGGAGAACGATCTACTGCCACCACAGACAAAAGCAGTCTTAAAAAAGGTTTTCCTCAATTTGTAATGAATGGGAATCAGCATATCCCCCGACATGTGTTACAATTGGTAAACAGTAGTGCTTACAGATTTCAAGAATGGCAGCACCGGGTTTACCCCCAGCGTAGGTGTCAGTTTAAGGAGGGCACCGATAGATTGAATAAAGTTCTGCTGCTACGCTGAAATGTTAAGCTTTTAGAAAGAAGGGGCATCAAATACAATACCCAAATAGGGAAAACTATGAAAGTTTTCTAATGTGTTACTGTCTATGTTGCATGTGCATAGGTGCGAACTGCCTAGTCCACATGACTTACCTGGGATTTAAAATACTTGGTACTCAAGTCTAGGCTGGACATAAAGTCAGTAATGGATGCAAACAACTTCCTTAAATGCCCTTTGGGTATGAGCCAGAAGCACTGTGTCATCAGCATAGAAAAGTGGATCTTTTACTGCACGTCATCCGTGGGATGAAAGATCCATTTATCAAGGGGACATCAGCACAACTTTGTAGCAAAACGAAATAAATAATAAAGGAGCCAATATACAGCCTTGCCAAACACCCCGTCCAGGCCCTAACTGTTCAATTAGCTTCCCCATAGGGCGGTACCTTACCCTCGCCATCAAATTTATGTGCAAATTAGCAAGAAAAGTGACTAGTACAGCATCTAGGCCTAGATCCAGTAGAAAGTGCCACAGTTTAGAGTATGTTACCCTGCCTAAGGCACGAGAGAGGTCAATAAATGCTAAATAAAGCTGGCAGCACCTGGTATACTTGCCAATCAATAGGTTAAGATTCCGGCATTGTTCCCTAGTGCCTAGATGCTCCTTGAAGCCATAATAATAAGGGCTCAAAATATTCTTCAAGACAGCCCACTCCTGCATACTGTTGAAAATAACTCTGTCAAAAATCTTCACTCATAAATGGATGAGTGAGGTTGGCCTATAACATCTTGATTCAAATCTATTTCCTTTTTTTAAAATAGGTACTATGATTGATGAGGACAGGGCCTGGGGGGTAAATTGGAGAAACAGCGGTTATTAAAAATGTTTGTTAAAAAAGATGCCCATATGTGCAAGTTGCATTTGAAGAGGTCCATCGGCACATTGGCACATTGTCCAGCCCAGAGCCTTTACCAGCTGAGCTGTCAGACAGCTTTTCTGACTATGAACTTAACATTTCTAGTCAGAGCCTCATGTAAGCCCCTGTTGGCCTGAAAGCAGGTAACGTCAAACCAGTGTGGGTGTGGTTCTATTGTTTGAATTCGTGGTTTGGGAAGAGCTTTATAAATTGTGCAATGATATAAGTAAAAGACTCCCTAATTTGATCAAATCTAATGGAATCTCATAGACAAATTATAAAAATGTCGATTTGATTTTATCATGTGCTCTAGAAATATAGATGGATTGGGTATATGTCATGCTAACCCTAAACAATTAGTCTTAGAAGTGAGCATATAATTATAAACTTAATAAGGACTAACAAATTGAGTGGGTTAATGAAATGATGTAGTAAGTGGATTATGATTAGGGGTGGGCGGAATTTGCGGAATTAACTTCCGCAAATTATCGCGAAAATGCAGAAAATCTCCGCAAACACGCCGGAAATATCGCGAAGACGCGGAAGTTTTTTGCCGCCTGTTCGCGGTATTTTTTGCGTGATCGCGGGTCGCCAACTTACCCATGCGTTTGCTCACGGGCGTGGCCATCTTGTTTTCACTTGTCCCGCCCTCTCGCGATGTTTACTTCCTGTTCCGGGTCGCGCAATGCATGTTCGCGGTCGATATTTCCTGTTCGCGACCGCTTTTACTTGATCGCGTTGCTTTTTGCTTGCTCGGGGAGAAAATATCGCGCGAACTTGCGCACGTGGTCGCAATGGGCGCGGCCATCTTGTTTTCCACTCTATTGCATGGTTCTGGGGCCTGATTTTCAATCCTCCCTAAATCTTTTCAATCCTTTGTTTATAGCCACTTTTTTTGGATCTTTATTACTTATTATTTCTCTAACTATTTTCCTGCTTCTATATTTTTGGTTTTTGACTACTTTTTTTTTTTTTTTTAGCTACTTTTTCTCTTTGTATTGCCAGCTATTATTTCCTTTACTCCTTTATTTATTTTACCTTTTCTTTCCCGCCCCGTCCCCAGAACCATGTCCAAGGGCAGGGCTGTTCGCCGGCGCAGCCAGAGCCGCGACCGCCTTCCTTGCGGAAGGCGGCGCCCACAAGGGGTACAGGCACGGGCCTTATTTGGGGAGGCGGAGTTGGCTGCACTAATTTTCTTTGTGCAGCGCCACCTCCCCTCAACCCTGGCAGCAGGTGGCAGGCCTGGGTCCGGGTACGGCCTCCGGGAGCGTCGGCAGCGGTGGGGGAAGGTGCGCCGGGCAGTGTCGCGCATCTCTGGGGTCCGGCGCACCCAGGCACAGCTGACGCACCGGTGGTCCGACATCCTGGACCGTGAGCAGGACCTGCTGGACCTGCTAGGAGTGGAGGTCCCGGGGCTTGGTGAGTACCTATTTAATTATTACAACTTTGTGTCTGTTCTTCTGCTCTATGTTATATATTGCGAATATCTTTTTTTCCTTCCAACCAGCTAGAATGTTGCTGCTTACAATACATTCCAGGTTAATAACGTT
Organism: Triturus cristatus; assembly: GCF_964204655.1. Taxonomy (NCBI): domain Eukaryota; kingdom Metazoa; phylum Chordata; class Amphibia; order Caudata; family Salamandridae; genus Triturus; species Triturus cristatus. Next base: position 1,171,152,094 of record NC_140591.1, on the reverse strand, counting down.
TAAAAGTCTTCTGTGATTATGACACAGGTGCTCTTCTGCGCTACTACTAATCTTACTTGTTTGCAGCTTTGCGTTTGCGCTTGCTTAGCGTGATTCTTTACGAGTTTATTTTAGAGAAATTAAGTTACGTAATGCTACAGTGACTCACGTCCACTCCTTACTTTGTCCTGTCACTAATAGATAGGGGCGGATTGATACTTAGGTTTAGGTACTTTGTATGAGCTTCTAATTGGTTAGTGGTATGCGTGATGACCCCCTCACTCAGTTACGTGACGTGCTGCTAGTACGGCAGTCTTTAGAACCTTTTCTAGTTTGTTCAATGAGTGGAGGTAGGCTTTGCAGTTACTTAGCAGTAGCAGATCAGCATCAATCAAACCAAAATTTGGTGTATACAAAAAATGTAGTCATGTTCATGTGTCCTCCATGATTGGATCATACACATTGTTGAGGAATACAGTGGAAATGCATACTTAATGTACAATTGGCATGCCTGGAATAGGTGGGCTAGGTTGGGTGGTACGTTGTACTAATACTTAGGCTTACTTGTAACTTAGTTTTCTGGAATCAGAATGGAAGAATGGATTACTGTTGATAAATAGTAACTTAAGTAGTCGAACTGCGAATCCCACGATATTACATGTTGACCAGATGAGATCGGTCAATGTAGTTATTGCAATTGTTGTTTACATAAGTGTTTTTTGACCGTTGTTGAAAAATATTGTATTTGTTTGACACCATCCATCAATGTTTGTCTCTTTCTTAATTCTTATATCTCTCCTGTCCATCAGCACCCAGGGGCAGACCGACAGGGACTGGACAGTCGGCGGGACAGGAACACCACCAGGAGGACACCGCTGAGGGCTCCTCTGCTGGCCCCAGTAAGTCTTCTTGTTTTTAATAATATTTCTTATTCCATAACTTTTACTGCCCCATTTCTCCCGAACTATAGTGTGTTTCCAAATGCTAATTTTTTTACCACCAATTATCCTTCGATCTGTACGGTTTCAAAAAGCTTATCCCTGCCTCCGCTATGATGACTGAGTACTACTACATACTATCAGTCTGTCTGTCTGTACTGTAGTAGCTAGTCTTGCCCAGTTGGCCAGTGCCACTCTTTGTGAAAGGTTGTAATATAAAACTCATATTCACCAGTAGCTCGTACAATCCGTTGGGTCGTTGTCTTGTACTACTTTTACTCTTATTGATGTTGAGGCTTTGAAAATTCACAGCAACAACAGCCCTACCAGATTTCTTAATATTTTGATATGATACCCTATAGGACATACCACTGTTGTAGGGATCTTGCACATACATTTGCACCAGAAAATAGGATGTTGGTGATGGTAGGTTGGACCTTCCTTGCACACCTCAATCAGAAATTCCGCACCCACCACAATTCCACTGCTTGACTATAGTACTGTCTTGTCATACCTATTAGGTCTCGGAACCCTCCCCCCAAGATAACCAACAAGTAGACAACCCAGAACATAACACCCAACCTCTGTCATGGAAGCAATTCACATGCACACCCTTACTTTAATTTGCTCACTCGTGTAAGTTAGTCCACTCCACACCAAATACCACGAAGTCTATGTAAGTTTAAAATGTTTATTTCAATTTGAGAAGGTCTGTACACTGTTTTCTTAGCAACACCAACCGGCAAATCAATAACATTAAAACAATATACATTGTTACACTTATACAGTTGGGAATTAAATCATGATAACTGAACAGTGGTGGAAGGCAGCACCACCATCCCATAGCAATTTAGTTTATATACATTTATAAATGAAGATGTGAGTGAAGGGACCCCTCACCTCAGAAGAACCTAGTACTGGTAGTTGGTGCATCGTTCAGAAGCTCTGGTTCGTAGAAGGGAATCTTGCGTCTGTAATGCGAAAAAAGAAATGGTGTGCGTTAGTATATTGCAACTTGCAAGCATTTCTCAGCCGTGCCAAAAAGTGTAGCATCTATGGATAAGCAATATGGACTAACAGTAACAGTAGTACACCAGTTCTTCCTAAAAAAGTGGCTTGTTAATGTTTGTTGACCGCTTGTACGCAGCGCGTAGACTAGACAGTAGCAGTGTGAGGCAGGTCATGTGGGCTCAAAGGTGTCTTAAGAAGCTGCAAGGTAAAGGTAACGTCACATGTGCATGGCTAGGGCTAATCAAGCAAATGCTACAATGATCATATAACTTAGTGTCTACTCTACTACTACCTGATTTGTACTAGTGATGTATGTTAGTATTAACTCATTTTTCAACCTTGCTACTGATCAATAGGGGGGAGGTGTATATGTCGCCTAATAAATGTGTAATGTTTTCTAGGCGCACTACTGACCACCATTGCTGGGGCCAGCGAAGGAGACGCCGAGGGCGAGGATGCGGCAGTTGCAGATAGCAACGGAGGGGGAGTGGCAGCACCAGTGGCAGGCGGTGGTAAGTTAGATTCATAATCTTTAACTATTGTTGAACTTGACAGCACACTCACTGCAAAGGTGTACTGTATGTATATGTATACTGTACAGTTGTGAATTAGGGCCCCATTAGGATGGTGGGCGTATTGCCCCCGCCGGGCCGGCTGGAATTCACTGCCGTCACCGCAGGGGCAAACCTCCCGCCATCCCTGTAGAAAATATTCAGACATGTCCAGGCGGAAAAGGGTTCAATATGGCGGTGGTGTCTCTCTCACCAACCGGCAGCCATATAATCTGCATTTTGGAATGCCTTTGCGTGGCGGCATTGCCGTCCGCCACGGAAAGGCATGCACACATTGCAGAATATGCTTGGGGGCCCCCATGGAGGGTACCTACCGATGCTATGGTACCCCCCCGACTTTCAAAGCAAAACGTGACAGGCTCCGTGCGAGGCCCGTCATGTTGTGCTTGGAAAAGCAGCACAACATTTTAGCATTGCTTTCAGCAAAGCCAACCAGAATTTAAATTTAAAAAAACAGGGTGCGCCCGCCACTGTGCCGGGCGCATCATCCTAATTAATTGTCCCCACGGGACCCCCACCCTTTTTAGCAGTCGGATGGCGGGCGGACAAAGTCCGCCCGCTATCCGATGTTGTAAGTAAGTATGAGTTCTTGGGGACGTTTGAAGAGTGAACTAGAAGACTAGAATTCCCTTTAATTGGTATAGGACTAGGAGCCGGAGTATTGAGTAACCAATGTCCTCATCTATCTGATTTCAACTCCGCTTTGAAAGTTTTATGGAGAAGAGCACCTGGTGCACTGTTCAACTAAAAAGTGTAAGACAGGTGGAAGGAAGAAGGACGGGCGACATTTAAAATGTTATGTACTACTGTGCTTTATTTTATAGTGCTACTCTACCATGCCACTATGTGTATAAATAATTACCTTGTCCTACTGTTTTATTAAGACTATATTTTACAATTGTCTTGTTTTTTTCTTTTTGATACACAGCAACTCCGAAACTCAACCGTAAGGAGTTGGCCGCCAAGGCACGGCGCCGGAAGCTGGAGGCAATCCAGCAGGAATACCGGCGGCTGGTGGTCCTAGCCGAGGAGGAGGAGGAGACTGCTGCAGCTATTGAACCCTCCTCCAGTGCCCCGGGCCCCAGCCACTGCCCTCCAGCGGTACGGCGCCACCGCCTGGCGGCTGCCCGCCGCCACCGTGTCATCTCCGGTGCCCCCCCCCCCACTGTGGCTGCAACTGCCGCGGCCTTAGACGCCGCGTCGCCCATTTAGAGGACCAGATGCGTGTCCTCCTCCAGTCCCGCCCCACCAGTTAGTCCCTGTCACTGCCCCTTTTTTAATTCCTGTTCGTTCTTCACTCGTTTGGGCGTTCTCTACTTCTATGGACAGTCGTTGGGGTTAGGGAGGTGGGTGGGTCAGCTTTTGTGGGTTTAGTTTATTTGTTAGGGTCAATTAAATATATTTTTCTATGTTACATGCAATGTTGTTAATGTTTTGTAGGTGGGGTAACTGTTTTACATCACACTGTTTCCTTGCTGGTGCATGGCCGCCCATAGCGTGTGTTTGATTTCAATAATTTGCTGACTGTATAAGACACAAACAGATAGATGCGACACACCTCACTCATTGACTGGTCCTACTATGCATTCTTTGGAGTGGTGTTTGAAACTGAAATCATTGACAACATGTCCATTATTAATTCTGCCTCCCCCAAACTTCTCTCTTACCGGTGCTTGATGTTTATGTCCAACTGTGGCACAGCACTGGCTGCATGGTGAAGATGGTTTCCTTTTTCATACATGCCATGATTGGGGTGGTGGTGGTGGTAGTATAGTAGTAGTAGTATACACTGGCAGGGTGGCAGCATTTCCAAAAAAAGAAAAGGAGATAGTCAATCGCCTTTGAGAGACTGTTAGAGGAGTAGTTGAATGAAGTACATCACAGAATTTACCGAGCAACAATTATATGCTCAAATATTTGACAAAAAAACTGAATGCTGGTTATTATGAGGATAGCCTACTAGACAGAGTTACAAACTATAGTTTTGTCGAATTGACTATGCCTACAGTCTAACAGTTAGTGCTGTATATGAGGAATGACAACAAACAAATCCAATCAATGCCGGCAATTCATGCTGAGGTATATGTTCCTTTGTTAAATAAAATAACCTCTGAAATATCCTACTCATGGGTGGGCAAGCAGAAGAAGATCATCGCTCTGCATTGAAATTGAAGTAGTGTTGCTTTCACCACATCCGCCCCAGCAAGTGTGTGATTAAGTATTGGTGTACATTTAATTTAGTTACACCTCGACAATAAGTCACACAGCCCGGGGGAAGAGGGTTAGGGTCCGTTGATTGGATGGGAAGGGGGATTTTGGGAAAGGTTTGACATAGAAAAACAGTATGCATACATTGATAAACAAACGACAATCATTAAAGACTACCATACCATATCCATTCCATATGTTAAGGGAGAAAAAGGCAATGCATGCATGATGATGAGACCCGGATTACATACACTTCTATTTCTTGTTCTGTTCCGGCCTTAATACTTTAACAGATAGCAAATAGAAATTTTAAATATTGGTAGTGAAGAATCGTAAACACAGAGCAAACGTAATGATGATTGATAATAACAACTCCAAGAACACACTGTTGTAAAGAATGTATACAAGATATTAATCAAATTATTTAAAAGAAGTGAAAAGTGGATACTGTTACTGTCTTATCCTGGTCAAAAATGTGGACTGGTTTTTTGCATCTCGGCATTCCTCTTGCTCCTCTCGTCCATCAATCTTGGGTGTGTCGCCTCGCCACTCGCCACTGCCCGGCTGGAATAAAAAGGTGATTGATTGGTAAGGTAATTAATATGCATTGTAATGTTTTACAAAGTTTTGGACAAGGCACGGCCTGTAATTTTAGATTGAAAACCAAAGGGGATATTCAGAAAGAAAGTGAAAACAAATGCACAAGTGATGGTGTAGTGCAACAAGAACACTTTCCGAGGTGGCATGTATGCATATGCATCATCTCTACTGTAGTCTGTTTCCAGCATAGACCTTCAACAGTAACAGGAGAGATCAGGCCCACAGTGCTTACCATTAGCACATCCTACGTTTACACTTTAGAGTCCTTTTTTTTTCTCTCAAAGAGTTGGACAAACGCAAAGCACATTATCCATTCCAAACATAGCATTTTACAGTTAAAGTTAGTAAAATCAATGCACTGCAGTCATCCCACCGCTACACTCTACTCAACTTCTACACAGACATTTGGGTGTGCTGTGGTTGTTGTTGACGTGTTTACCTTTAGGCTTTTCCGTTTTATGCCACTCATGAAACATCCTCCTGACTTCATCATCAGCTCTGATACTTCTACTGACTGACTGGAGATCGGCCTGCAGTACAAGTGTAATTTTTATAACACAACAGGAGTAGAAATATAAATATTACTGACTTGAGTCATTCTTTATTGTGTACAGAAAGATAGATTACCACTAGTACACTTTGACATCACTTTGTGCACAACAAACAACGCAAACACAAAGACCAATAGCTCAGAGTCAGGTATCCAATGCATGCCATTAATTGTCATCATTCATTACCTGTTCCTTCTCATCTTAAGTTAACGGGCCGTCTCTTTCGCCATCATCATGATGGACGGTGCTGTTAAGTCACAGTCATTTGCATTGCGCAGATTGAGTGAGTCCCCTTCCTGTATTGAATTAAAAGCAATGTATCACCAAGATGCAGGAGAAGTACACATTTCTTGTTTGCCAGAAGGGGAAAATTAGTAATTACTAGTGTGTTCTGTAGAAAGTTGATTAGTGGCAGTGCACAATTACATCAATTCATGCGCAACACACACCACAAAATCTACATCATTCAGTCTGCCATTCTGCGGCCAATGCATGGCATCAATCATTACCTGTTGCATCTCATCTCGTTAACGCTGCAGGCCGTCTCTTTCGCCATCATCATGATGGACGGTGCTGTTAAGTCACAGTCATTTGCATTGCGCAGATTGAGTGAGTCCCCTTCCTGTATTGAATTAAAAGCAATGTATCACCAAGATGCAGGAGAAGTACACATTTCTTGTTTGCAAGAAGGGGAAAATTAGTAATTACTAGTGTGTTCTGTAACAAGTTGATTAGTGGCAGTGCACAATTACATCAATTCATGCGCAACACACACCACAAAATCTACATCATTCAGTCTGCCATTCTGCGGCCAATGCATGGCATCAATCATTACCTGTTGCATCTCATCTTGTTAACGCTGCAGGCCGTCTCTTTCGCCATCATCATGATGGACGGTGCTGTTAAGTCACAGTCATTTGCATTGTGCAGATTGAGTGAGTCCCCTTCCTGTATTGAATTAAAAGCAATGTATCACCAAGATGCAGGAGAAGTACACATTTCTTGTTTGCAAGAAGGGGAAAATTAGTGTGTTCTGTAGAATGTTGATTAGTGGCAGTGCACAATTACATCAATTCATTCATGCGCAACACACACAACAAAATCTACATCATTCAGTCTGCTATTCTGCGGCCAATGCATGGCATCAATCATTACCTGTTGCATCTTATTTTCAGTTAATGGCCAGTCTCTCTCGGCTCTGAAGGAGGATAGCTATAGAAGTCATCAGATTCATGGTCCACTTGTTTTGGAAGGACGAGGAAAGTTTGAATTTGTTGTTACCATCATCCAATCATCATTCATGAGGGAAATGGAATTGAGCAGGAAATGCAGTATGATCGAGCGGAGGAGCTGGATTCTGAGGACTGTAGTGTCAAATGGCAGACACCTGAAACTTGTATCTTAAATTAGAAGAGTAGAAGATGGTGATAATGCATTTGTTGCGATTCACAAGTTTATAACCGGAACGACAGACACAAACAAAGGGGGAAAAAAGGGAGGAAGACAGTAAGTGCGAGCCTAATTGTCAGGGAAGTATAGCTCGTCCTCAAACTCTGGGGGATCTTCCAGTAGTAGGTAATCATCTGACACAATACTTCCGTCACCTGAGCCGCTGTCCTCATCTTCCTCTGTTGATTCATGCATTGTGTAATTCGGTGGTATGAAGTGCTGATTCATTTTGATCATTGTTAACCTCTCCACGTTTTTGGGAGATAGACTGGTCCTTCTCAAGGTTACAATGGAACCAGCAGCACTGAAAACACGTTCGGAAGAGACACTTGCGACAGGGCAAGCCAGATAGCTTATCGCCAGCCTGCTGAGCTGTGTCCATTCAGACCTTTTCCTATACCAATACTGCACTGGGTTTTGATCAACGTACACCTCTGTTGGGTGTCCAGATAGGCCTGGACCATCAGCTCAATGTTCAGGGTTGCTGCTGGTAAGCTTTTGTGCTGTTTTTTCTGTGCATCAGCACTGTGCTTAAGGCCCATCTTTACATACCAATCTGATAATGATTGTACTCGGCCGAATGATCCAGTTATTGTTTTTGTAGTCGATGGTGATGGTGAGTGTTGCGATTGTGAGCCAACCGCACTGCCCTCAGCCGACGAAGTTGCACTTGATTCTGCATGGCCTGCTTCAGTATCAGTACTTGTTGTGGGTTGATGTGGCGGGCTTTTAATTAGCAGCCCTTCGTTTTCAAACTTCATGGCTGCTTCAGCTATACAACTTTTGTAGCGGGCAACATCATTGTCGGAAAAAGAAAGGAATAGTCCTAATTTTGCACGTGGATCCAGAATTGTGGCACAAATGTAATGTTCTTGTGACAAAATTTTATTTTGTATCCTTACATTTTCTGATAAGCGCCTGGATAAGCTCTCCACCAAGTCATGGGCTTGCCTTCTGTCCTCTACACCTTTGTAGGATTCAGACACATTATTCAGCTCATGCTCTAGCATTTGCAACAATGGGATAGCTTGGCCCATTGTACAGTCCTCCTTGCTGACTTCACGTGTGAAGACCTCAAAAGGAGACAGCATCTCAGTCAGGCATTGAATTAGGGTCCATTGCTCCCTCTGAAGGGTCATGCCTTTAACACTAGCATCACTGCTTCTGTACCAGACATATTCATTGAGTGACCTGTGCTGTTCGTACAGACGATCAAGCATGTAATACGTTGAGTTCCAACGTGTTGCCACCTCCTGGATGAGTGCCTTGACTGGCATCCTACGGTCACGTTGGATGATCCTCAGCTGCTTCCGAGCTTTAAAAGAATGGCTGAAATGAGTGCATATTCTTCGGCAGATGGCCAGTAAATTGCTTACTATGGGTTCTTTTTTCAGAAAGTCTTGCACTATAATGTTTATGCAGTGTGCCAAACACGGAACCCTGAAATAGGAACCAAGTTCCATGGCCTTAAGTACATTACTGCCATTGTCTGTGGCAACAAAACCAATACCAAGCCCTCTGGGCCGCAGCCATTCCAAAACCTTGGTGCGAAACTCTTCTAAAATGTTTTCAGCCGTATGAGATTTCTCCATGGCGAACATGGCTACAGTTGCATGTTTCCGAGTACCTTCAAAAATCGCAGCTGTGTCAACAACACCTCGTGCAGATAGTTGATCTCTAACCCCCACAAAAGAGATCCAGTGTGCAGTGATGCACATGTAATCTGTGGCTTGGCAACTGGTCCACATGTCTGTTGTCTGGTGGATATTGTGCACAGCACTCTGCTGCAAACCGTGACCAACCAATTCCAGCACATCATGATGTAGTGCCGGAACAGCAATTCTTGCGAAATAGGACCGGCTGGGAACTTTCCATTTCGGGCAGATGGCAGACACAAATTCAAGGAAACCCACCCCTTCCACAAATGAAAAAGGAAGAAGGTCCAGCGCTAACATTTTAGCCAGCTTCGCATTGTACAATCGTGCCGTTGGGTGGTTGCGTTGGAACTGCCCCTCCAACCTAAACATGCTGTCAGTGGTAGGCTGGCTTACTTTCCTTAGTGGTGCTGTTTTCATTAACCCACTAAGGCTCAACGACACAGATTGTCTCATTGAGGTACTCGCCGGTCGCCTTGGTGTCTCACCCACACTCTGAGTATGGCTCTTACTGCGGTGCCACTCTGATGTTACTGAGGAGGATGTGGGCGTTACCACTGCAGTGACTGCACTACTGGAGACAGGGCTAGAAATGCCTCCCTGTTCTTCACCTGCCACCACAATAATATCGCTCCCTGATTCCTGACCAACTTCAAAGGGTTTAGTTTTCCTACTTTCTTTTAACTTACGTAGGTGATCCTCCCACACGATATTGTGGTGTATTTTTAGATGACTTGCTTGTCCTCCGGTACCATAGTTTGTACCAAGCTCACCACGCCGAACACCTTGCCGACAAATTGCGCATATAGCAACGTTCTCCTCCTTGGCGCTAACAGAAAAGAAGTCCCAAACTGGGGAGGAGAACTTTCTGGCACTGCTGGATGTGCCACTTTCAACACCAGATGAACTTGAGGGGGTGCTTGAAAATATGTGACCCTGTCCACCTACACTGTGACTTTTACTACCACTTCCTACTGAGATGGTTGAGCTGGATGTAGGTCCCTGCCGGGCCTTGCAAAATATGGCAGCTGGAGGTAGTGGTGGTGTAACCTGTGTTGGTGAGATCCGTGCTACATCCCGCTCAGTAGCAGCCTTTCTGGATAGGGTGAGAATGTCGGTCTCCAATCCCTTTGGGGCGGGAGTAATGTGCGTGATGACTGGCTCGTCTTCATCAACATCATCACCCCCCTCTTCTACATCTACCTCCATAACTCTAAGTTTTTCTGGGACCTTCCTTTTCAGAAGCAATGTCTTGTGGTGTACTTCACTCTCAGACCGAGCTGATGGGACCCAAGTGTCATCACGATCATCAGAAGCGGGGCTTGAAGAAGAAGATGATGGACTAAGCCTCCTTTTCCTTGCTGGTGGTCTGGAAGACAATTGATCTTCTGAAACAGTGGTTTGACTTCGCTCCACTTTGTCTGCAGGAAGCTCGATTTCCTGAAATGCCCCTACGTCAGGAGCAACAACTACCATGGTGGGCTGTTGCGGCGGCTGCTGCTGTTCTGGTTGCGGCGGCTGCTGCTGTTCTGGTTGCGGCGGCTGCTGCTGTTCTGGTTGCGGCGGCTGCTGCTGTTCTGGTTGCGGCGGCTGCTGCTGTTCTGGTTGCGGCGGCTGCTGCTGTTCTGGTTGCGGCGGCTTGACACTGATCTGCTGAGTTTGCGCCTGCGTTGAACTTGATTGTGTACTACTTTGCGGTAATGACATTTCTTCAACATCGCTGCCCGTTAGTAGACTGGCTACCTCTGCGACAGTAAAGCCCTTGGGCCTAGGTTGGTGGGGTTGCTGGACCGCTGTGCTGCTCCCAGCTTGGTTCCCGGACAACGCTTTGGTGCCAAAAAAAACCTTGGCCGGCACACCACCAGTCGTGGTTAATGGCACTTCCTTTTTCTGTTCCTTCTTCTCACCAGCAACTTTCTTGGTACTGGACCTGGTACCTTTCTTTGGGGCCATCTTCTTCCGATGTCAGGCAGGAGGCAGATGCACAACAAGTTCTGGTCACACGTGGGCGTGATGCGCAGCAGGACTTCTGTCTGGCTGGCAGTACAACGGGTAGCCAGGTGATGCCGATGACACCTCCTACTCTGTCTTTTGTGCACCTAAAAGCAAAGAAGACAGGAGAAGAACATCAGTGAAATGTTGCATTTGTTTTTGTGGTTCAGTTACTTAGTACTGTACTAGTGCAAACAAAAGATAGTCTAGCCATTTATGACTTTTTTTTAACTAGAGCTATGTTATACTACTAGTAGTGTGTACAGCCACACACTACACTCTCAGGAAGGTGATGTCTAAAAATTCAACAGATCACATAGAAAACACTTGATCAATAAAGCTGTGGCTACCTGCTCTGATCCTAGTGGATGAAAAAGCAGGCCTGTTGGCAGACAAGGCCAGGCAAGCTTGTAGGCCTAGGCCTCAAAATGGCCACCAGCCACATGGCCAGGCCCAACAACATCAGCAAGGCCACCCCAAAAAACACACTTCCCCAACTCAATCCAATGCCATCCATGCCCTAAATGATGTCTAAATTCAACAGAGCAAACAGAAAACAGTAGATTACTAAAGCTGTGGCTACCTGCTCTGGTAGCAGTGGATGAAAGCAGGCCTGTTGGCAGACAAGGCCAGGCAAGCTTGCAGGCCTAGGCCTCAAAATGGCCACCAGCCACATGGCCAGGCCCAACAACATCAGCAAGGCCACCCCAAAAAACACACTTCCCCAACTCAATCCACTGCCATCCATGCCCTAAATGATGTCTAAATTCAACAGAGCAAACAGAAAACAGTAGATTACTAAAGCTGTGGCTACCTGCTCTGGTAGCAGTGGATGAAAGCAGGCCTGTTGGCAGACAAGGCCAGGCAAGCTTGCAGGCCTAGGCCTCAAAATGGCCACCAGCCACATGGCCAGGCCCAACAACATCAGCAAGGCCACCCCAAAAAACACACTTCCCCAACTCAATCCAATGCCATCCATGCCCTAAATGATGTCTAAATGCAACAGAGCACACAGAAAACAGTAGATTACTAAAGCTGTGGCTACCTGCTCTGGTAGCAGTGGATGAAAGCAGGCCTGTTGGCAGACAAGGCCAGGCAAGCTTGCAGGCCTAGGCCTCAAAATGGCCACCAGCCACATGGCCAGGCCCAACAACATCAGCAAGGCCACCCCAAAAAACACACTTCCCCAACTCAATCCAATGCCATCCATGCCCTAAATGATGTCTAAATTCAACAGAGCAAACAGAAAACAGTAGATTACTAAAGCTGTGGCTACCTGCTCTGGTAGCAGTGGATGAAAGCAGGCCTGTTGGCAGACAAGGCCAGGCAAGCTTGCAGGCCTAGGCCTCAAAATGGCCACCAGCCACATGGCCAGGCCCAACAACATCAGCAAGGCCACCCCAAAAACACACACTTCCCCAACTCAATCCAATGCCATCCATGCCCTAAATGATGTCTAAATTCAACAGAGCAAACAGAAAACAGTAGATTACTAAAGCTGTGGCTACCTGCTCTGGTAGCAGTGGATGAAAGCAGGCCTGTTGGCAGACAAGGCCAGGCAAGCTTGCAGGCCTAGGCCTCAAAATGGCCACCAGCCACATGGCCAGGCCCAACAACATCAGCAAGGCCACCCCAAAAAACACACTTCCCCAACTCAATCCAATGCCATCCATGCCCTAAATGATGTCTAAATTCAACAGAGCAAACAGAAAACAGTAGATTACTAAAGCTGTGGCTACCTGCTCTGGTAGCAGTGGATGAAAGCAGGCCTGTTGGCAGACAAGGCCAGGCAAGCTTGCAGGCCTAGGCCTCAAAATGGCCACCAGCCACATGGCCAGGCCCAACAACATCAGCAAGGCCACCCCAAAAAACACACTTCCCCAACTCAATCCAATGCCATCCATGCCCTAAATGATGTCTAAATTCAACAGAGCACACAGAAAACAGTAGATTACTAAAGCTGTGGCTATCTGCTCTGGTAGCAGTGGATGAAAGCAGGCCTGTTGGCAGACAAGGCCAGGCAAGCTTGCAGGCCTAGGCCTCAAAATGGCCACCAGCCACATGGCCAGGCCCAACAACATCAGCAAGGCCACCCCAAAAAACACACTTCCCCAACTCAATCCAATGCCATCCATGCCCTAAATGATGTCTAAATTCAACAGAGCAAACAGAAAACAGTAGATTACTAAAGCTGTGGCTACCTGCTCTGGTAGCAGTGGATAAAAGCAGGCCTGTTGGCAGACAAGGCCAGGCAAGCTTGCAGGCCTAGGCCTCAAAATGGCCACCAGCCACATGGCCAGGCCCAACAACATCAGCAAAGCCACCCCAAAAAACACACTTCCCCAACTCAATCCAATGCCATCCATGCCCTAAATGTGCTTGAAAATGAAATATATTCAAAAAACAAAAGGAACAGTTGCTTCATCATGCACACACACACCCATGAGGCCATGCCCATGGCTAGCTCGGGCCTACTACTACAACCCACAAAATTTTAAAAAAAATTTAAAAAAAGGAATGATGATAATTAATTAATTATCAAAAATAAATTGTAGTTACACAACAACTGCAATGCCCACAATCAAACACAACAACCACTTACTTGTAAAATATCCTATTCCAAAAATCCTGAAATCCAATTGCAATGATGCAGCAGACAAAAAGAGTGATCTTTCCAGCTCCAAATCCAAAGGCAGAATGAGCAGGAGATGGACAAAGCACTGGGAGGAGCCTGCTGGACAGGAACAGGAAGTTGGAGATTCTGTGTCACTTCCTCCCTCTCTCCACCTTGTAAAAAAATGACTCCTTGCACAAAAAAGGAAAGCCAAATGTGAATGTAAGGAGTTCTTTTCATCCAAAATCAGTATTTGCAGATGGTTTCATGCTGCTAGAGCCGATATTCCTCTCCAAATTGTAAATTTTACGTTGTTGAGTTCTCGAGCTTCACATTACTTCCGCCGGCGTGTCGAAAACGATATGATCGCGTTCTCTTCTTTGTCCCTGTCGCGTTGGATATGACGTGTTCGCGGTCTCTTTCTCCTGTTCGCGTTCGATTTCACGTGCCCGCGTCCTCATCCTCTGGCTCGCGATGTAGAATGACATGTTCGAGATCTCAATCTTCTCATACTCGCGCGGTGCATGATCGCGAGAAGAAAGACGTGATCGCGCGACAAATGACGTGATCGCGTGAAAAATGACTTTAATGCGGCCGCAAACTCTCGCGAGACAGCGCAAAATGGCTACCAAAATCCCACATCTCGTGGAGAACGCGACCGGGTCAAGAAAACTTGTCGGAGAACGCAGGGATTCAGGTAAGGCGATCGCGCGCGCGCGAGAATGTATTGTTTTACAGTGCGAGCAAGAAAAAAAGTATCGCTAAGCTGCGGAATGCGGAAATTTTGACATTTTCGCGCTTTCCGCGGAACGCGAAAATGCCAAAATATCGCAATTTCCGCGAACGGAACGGAATTTTGGCCCAGGCCTAATTATGATCCCAGAATTTGGCATCCCAGATATCACTGCTTAAAAATCGATTGAGTAGGACACATGACATGATCGAGATACATCCCTGTCCAAAGTAAGGAATTAAAGAGGTTGTTATGGAAGAATCAGTTTTGTGTACATTAATAAAATCATGATTCAACATAAAGTTACCTAGTATTTTGCCTCTTGAATCTATGCATTCATAAGGCAACAGAGCTTATAAATTATTTGCAAGCAAACTCAGGTAAAATTTATTAACACAAACTGTGGCGTTGAAATCACCACAAATTAAAAAATCCAGGGGATTATTAAATGAAAGCAGATCTTCTGCAAAATTCATCAACACGAAAAAATTCTGGTTATTTAAAGAAATATGTCATTATAAAACATGAATTAAGAAAAAGTTGAACTTATTTGTAAAAAAGGACTGAACGACTTTGCAATTCATCTCAATAGGGACAATATTTAAATTAGAGGAATGTTTAAACCAAGTTGTTAGACCACCTTTCACCCTGCCCAAGTTGGAAGGTATCACCAAGTTGGAATAACACAGAAAGCCATCCCTGAGCAAGGGAACAGTGAACCATGTTTTCTGTAGAAAGGTTATGTCAAAACTATTGATCAAACCTAACCTCTTGGGTTGCTTTTCCTTTGAATCTAATCCGGCAGTGTTCCAAATGATGATGATGAGAGAATATGGCTGAAACTTTCTGTCACAGACCAACTTTGGAGTAGCTGACATCAGTGAACAAAGTAGGACTGGGCCAGAGTAGTTTGAAAACCAAAGGTGGATGGAGTCATTCCTCTTCAGTCTGGTTCTCCAGCGATTAAAATCGATTCTGTAAATTGAGGGCAAAACCTGATGTGGCTAGGGCGGATCTCTGTTGGTTGATATGGTGGTCTTTTATTTCAGCGCCGGGACACTCTTGGGAGTAGCCGCGCGCTTTATAAATTCCTGATAACATAACATAATATACAATTACTGGTTTTATTTCCCATAGGGATGATGGACAGCATGGGGATCATAGGCACCGAATGATCAGAGTCTGATAAGGGTACCCACTTCAAGAAAAAGGGCATGAAGCTGTTATGTAGAGCTTTGCAAACTGAGCAGAGTTTCCACTATAGTTTAAACCAGAAACGTCAGAAGTCATTTAAAGAATTAACAGCACTCTGAAATCAAAGCTGGTGAAGGTTTGTGCCTCCACTTCATTGAAAGGGCCAGATTTACTTCCACTTGTATTCATGAGCCTTAGAAGCACATCAGACAAAATGACAGGTTTCTCGCCATACAAGGTGTTAGTGGGGAGGGCCATGGGGGCTCCTTGTGTTCCATCGGCTGTACTTATGTATATTACTGATGACATTGTACTGGATTACTAAAAGGTTTGGCTGATCTTGTGCACTCTATCTCTCATTAGTTGAGTTTGGCAACATCGTAACAAAAATAGAAGAACCATGTCATACCCTTCAATCTGGTGACTGGGTTTTAGGGAAGAAGCATGTTTGAACGTCCTGCCTGGTGCTAAGGTAGAAAGGTTCCTTTCTGGTCATCCTTTGACAATACTGCTGATAAATATGGAGGATTGCCACAGTGGAGCCACGCATCTCACACAAAGAGAGTGAAGTTTTCAGGTGCAGTAGTGCTGACAACAACTATTGATTCACAGTGTCAAGCTCAAATTAGCTTCATGGGTCCAAAAGAGCTTCGAAGTCAAGAAGATCGCATTCAAGTTGAACATGATCAGACTGAAGATCAAGCAAAAACTCAGAATCAAAGAGTGAAGCTGAGAATTTGAGTTTCCAGAAGCCCCATAGGAAAACGGTTTGTTGTAGAACACTAAAATCAAGCTGTTCCAGAGAGAAAAGAGTACCAAGTCACTAGAAGAAATAGCAAAAACAGCATTCGTCACAGGTGAGTGAGAAGTTAAAAATATGCATCAAGTACGCAAGTTGCCTGATCCTGTTTAAAGTAGAAAACAAATGTCAAAGGTTGCAATGGCGGACTATAAGCCCTGCACCTCACGCTAGTTCCAATAAATCTTGTTCCTGCGCAAAAACTTCCCAGCGCCAGCCATTGCGTGACGCCTCTGTGCTCCAGATCCAAACTTGATTACTACAAATGGGGGTGCGCCAGGCAATGAAGTCCAAAAGGGACTTTGGAGTTTAAGCAGACTAATGCGTTAGTGGTTGCAAGATGCAGGCTTTACTATGCCTGTAAGTCCCCCGAGGGCTCCTAGCGCAATACACTGGAGAAGATTTCATGTACTTCAAGTCCGTCAATGAAAACTAATGAAAAAACTTCTAAGCCCGGATGAAGTTCCCCTAGAGGGAATGAAACGCTTTGGCCTGAAATTCCATATGAAATTACAAATAAAGAACTTTTCTGATACTACCTACAGTCTATTGGACTTCATTGCCTGACACACGCCCATTTGTAGTAATAAAGTAGAAAACAAGTTCACAAGAAAGTCCAAAGACCAGACACTATAAAAAGAAGAGCCAGAATAGGAAGAACAAGATTATGATTACAGTGAAAGTCAACAGACAGCAGTCAAAAGATTGACGAAAGTAAGAGTGCCTAATAGAAAGTATTTTTTTCCTGAATGGTCTTACTTTGTGAACACAGATACAGAAGATGATGTGGAAGTCTATGATCTACCATATTGTCAGTTCATTTTTTAATTAGAATCACCGTGGACTGTAGAAAAAAAACAAGAAGAAGATTATTTCATTCTGAAATTTTGATGATTTTTTTGCATATCCCTTCATGGTTCGAGTCTGTTTTGCTTTATACCTTAGGTTTCCAGCAGGAGATATTATTGGTTTCCTTCTTGAACTCACATCAAATAAAGTGAGCATAAAGAACTGAATTGAACTGAACTTTTTCTTTTTAAACTCGAGCTTTGTTTTTGAGTTATTGATGTTTTACCTTAAAATTTAGGGATTGTGATTAGATTTGTGTTTATTTTTTTTCTTATAAGTAGTAAGGCAACTAGCAAGCACACATTTATAATATTTCATCAGTCTTGATAATAATACTTCCAACTGGCCAACTGCTGTGTTTGTTTTCGTCAGTTTTATTTGATTTGCCTATCTACCACAGCAACGAATCAACCACTAAATTTAATAGTGTGATAGTCACAAATGTAACACATAGTACTAGGTTTCTATGTAATTTCAAGGACAATGTGCACTTACATTTATTGTCAGAATACACAGCTATTATGAGGGTAAAAGACTGTTATATTTGTACTTTTCTTTCAACTTCTGTGTTAGATGGAGTGACTCAGCTTACTCCAACATATTATCTTTCTTGAAATGTATTTGTGAGTCTTTTCCTGCATCAAGAATTTCAAGCTCCTTTACCTTACAGACTACAATGTCTCCTTAAAAGCCATTCTTGAAACTCAAGATTTGAAGTCTATTTCTGGAAATTTACGACTAATCATGACTAAAAACAAACTTGTGTGTGAATTGAGTGCTGTGGAGAATGAATTTGTAAGAGAATATAATGAAAGTAAAGTAAAAATTAGTAAATATTGGGAAGAAACAAGAGATATTGAATTGGAAGAAGAGACTGAAATAATTCTGACAGTCTAGAATGTATCCTATATTGAGGGAGTAACTAGAAAAGAAAGTAATAAAGTGTATGGTGCATGAAAAAGTCTCATAATGTTGAAACTGCTGAATTTGTGGGTAAGAGTGAGTGTAATGTGAGTTATGTAGTTGATGATAAGTTTCAAACTGGTGAAGAACCAATTCTGAGAGGGACTTATTATGTTTGTGGTAAGACTGCCTAATTTAACCTCCCACGTAATTGTGTGGGAAGCTGTTACCTTGCTTAAGTTTTCCCACACATATATCATGGTAATTAAATGAGTGAAAAGATTGATATAAATCTTAAAAGATCAAGGTGTGGTGTTGAACCGATGTTTATGGATGTATTTGATGTTTGATTCCTCCCGTTCATGTGTGTTCGAATGTTGTGAAAATTAGGAAATAATTTTCGTTGTTTGATCATTTGTTTGGTATCAAATGCTGCTACTACTTTAACCAAAATTAACCAGGAGATTACAGCTATGCATGCGATGACTATTCAGAACTGCCTTGCATTAGATATCCTTTGACTGAAGAAGGGCGGAGCCTGTCATGTGTTGAGGGTTCAACAATGTTGTACCTTCATCCTTGATAATGCAAGCTTATTAATTATTACATAGGCAACCTTACTTATATATCGCGTGAGGCACAAGTTCTTGAAGAACAAGAATTGTGGGAATCAGTTGGTGAATAGTTCAGTGTGTAGGAAAGCATTTTGCAAAGGTTTGGTAATGGTTTGGTAGTATTGGTGGGGTGGTTTTGTCACAAATATTATCACAAATAATCATTATTTCTTTATGCATCAATGTTCTCTTATTTTGCTAAAATTCTTTGAGGTAATCTCAAAATGTGACTGTGTGAAGAAGGTACCATCAACATCTTCAAAGACAAGGAAGAAGCAAGGTATCGAGGAGAGGAGAGGGGGGATCTGAAGGCTCATTTTTGTGAAGAAATGAAGGCTCTAGAAGAATAGAGATGCAAAGAAATAAAGATGATAGAGACTGCTATAAATAGATTTGAGGGATTAAAATCAATCAGCGGGGAACTGATAAAGAGGATTCAGATTTTTTAAATTGTGTTCCTATTGTTCCGAACATTTTTGCACTAAAATGCAAATGTTGCACCTTGCAAAACCATATTTTCCTCTGCTAGGTCCTAACTAGGGCTCAACTCCATTTTGATATCTGTCACAGCCATTACGTTTGTTTCTATTTCTCCCCTCATCACACATAGCAAAATGTGCATTGTTCTAATGCTTTGTGTAGGCATGCTGTTCTCAGAAAAACTTCGAAGCAATGCTTTTGCTAGTTTGAAGGTTCCTCATCTCTGTGTTACTGTAGGTCTATTTATTTATGAGACTGGCTTTATTTAATAGTAACCAAATTTGTACTGACACATCCGATGACATTAGGTCAAAAGGTTGTTCTAATTTACAGTTTGAGGATGGTATTAGGGTGGTTCTAGATGATGCTGAATTTCAGCTTGTATTTTGAATAGTCATTCTTGAAATGATGTAAGACTACCTTGGGCTGATACAATTTTCACAGTGTATTTTCAATAAAAAAATACAATTTTTGGAGGTGTTTCGGAGCCTGGATCACCCCAACTTAGAGAGTGAACCTATGTCTTTCTCTTGATTTCGAATTAGAAATATTTACACTGAGATTTGATTTCTTCCTATTCTCTTGGCTATATTTGATTGAACCTTATGGTAATTCTCTATACTGATTTACCATGCATTTTTGACTAACTATTGATTTTACCTTCTGTATTGCACTTTAATTATTTAATAAACCTTTGTGGTTTGAACCTAAAGATGGCTGCAAGTCTCTTTTTGCTCTAATATTTAATTGAATATGCTGATTTATTTGCTACTAATCTGCTGTCTGTTGTGGCACATTGCCTCACTCAACTTGAGGTTAACACCATCTCCAATCCTGCTCAGGCTCTTTATCTTAGACTAGCAAATAAGATAGTGTCAACAGAAGAGATAGACATCGAGAATGGCATTGAAATATCAAATGCTTCTGTTAATGTTATAATTGTAGAAGAAGATAAAGTTGGTGGGGCTGTCTGTGAAAGTGCAGTGAGTATTAGAGACAAGAATGTGAAGATTACAAGTAAAAGGATGTTTTGGTACCATTGTGGGGCAAACAAGCAGGGGCGTAATTGCCCAGCAATTGGTAAAAAATGTAAAAAGTGCAAGAAAGTTAGACACATTTGCCGTCTGTATATGAATTTGGGTCACAAGGAATTACCCCTCTTTCTTTCACTGCATGAAGCTTCTTTGCAGCAGAGAGAGGATATTTATGTTGGGTGCTCAATAAAGGACAAATTACAAGTATACATCCACAATCAAACTCCCTCCAACTCAGCCCAGGCATTGAGAGTCAGTTTGTGGCAAATAGCATGCATTATTGATCCATTTGGAAAATTTAAAATATGTTTTCAACAAAAACTTTCAATACTCCCCCACGAATAAAATATGTCAAGGAATAACACCTCCAGCCCATAAAGTACCATTATTTTCATTTAATTTGTTTTCATCAAGAGTACTAACAAATGACCTCTATATCTACAGCTGCATTTTACTATGGCTTTTGAGGTTAATAGGGTTCTGATCCTTACTGATTTTAAATAAGTCGTCCAGTTTAGAGTCCTGCTGACCAACATACCTAGATACTTATAAGATTTTACTTCCTTCCCTTCAATTTTCTCTAAAATCTGTTAGAAATGTATTGTTTTCTTACCAAAAAAATCACTATTTTAGTTTTTTCACAGTCATAAAATCTATTTGACAATATTCAGGAAGACAATAAAGCTTATGTTGCAATCCCACCTCTGTATAATCCAAAGAAAGAAATGATCTGCATAAAGTAGACATGGTATCTGTATGCCTCTTATTTTCAGAGAGTATGACTCAGTTTCTCCTAAGGTGACCAGAAGAACTGTCAAATAGATACCAAAAAGAGAGTCAATGTGCATCCTTGCTGCAAATCATTTTGTATGGTAATTCTTTTAGACAACCTATCAGAACAATCTAACTCTACCTGAACACAATTTATGTATGTGGTCCTTTAATAAGAGAAAGGAGGTCCAGAGAAATGTTCTATAGTTCTAGTTTGCCCCACAAATATCCTTTATCCACAAAGGTAAAAGCTATACAGATGACAATGAAGCAAACACAGTGCTTGGTTTGACTCCATTGACTTCTGTACTAACGTCCGGTCAATCATCAAGTGGCCCTAATGGAAACCCCATTCCTCCAAAGGAAGATGTGTTACCCACTTGGATTCACAAGGCGACCCCCTAAAAGAGATTACTTTGAAAAATCTGTATTGAATGAGATCCAGAAGATTACTAAATATACCTACAGCAGTAGACCAAATTTGTCAAAATCTGAGAAAGCTGCATTGCTAAAACTCCAAAATACACCTGACCTTACGATAAAACCCTGTGATAAGGGAGGGGGTATAGTCCTCATGGACACACAAAAATATGATGACAAAATGATCCAAATACTGGCGGTGCCAGACCACTATAGACCCATTAGATCAGGGGCCATTACCAAATTACAGGATCAGATAAGTACAATCACGAAAAAAGCTTGTGAGGACAATGTCATTTGTGACAAAGAGTATCAGTTTTTAAATAAAATCAATCCAGTCATGTCGGCAATGTACGGGGTACCAAAAAGCCATAAAAATATCAGTGACCCACCATTGCGACCGATAGTATCCTCCATCAATTCTTCCACAGAACCACTGTCTAAATATATTGACACATTTCTGTGCCCCCTCACTACTAAGTACCAGTCATATATCAGAGATACAGGTGACATCATTAGCAAACTAGAACATGCTCCATACTTCGATTTTAAAGGCAAGCTGTGCCACCAAATTAAGGGGACCAGTATGGGGGCATCTTACGCCCCAAGTGTGGCCAATATATATATATATGGGAGAATATGATTTGAAACATGTCTTCAATGAAATGGCGAGAAACAAGAAAAAGTGGGAGAACCCACTAAGTGCCTCGCACTGTTCACTCTGCGGGGAAAGAACCCTGGATATACATTTTCAAAGTACCACTTTCAAACAAATATTGCTAGGTTGTGAGCAAAAAAATTTTTTGAGCAAAAAATTTGTTGTTAACTTTCAATCAGTTTTAACCAAGAGTAAAGAACAAAACAAAAATCTTTACATTATCACATTTATATTGTTAATTTCACAATATGTTGAACAGAAAATACATCTTGTGTAAATTTGCAAGGTTTCCATTAAGGAGGAAGAAAAGATTAATCAAGTCGTTTATATCTTCATTGGTGTTGAAGCCCAATGCATTTCGGGATTTGTAGAATCCCTTCGTCAGGGGCAGTCTAAAACGTAAACAAAAAACAGAAACATGTCTCTAGACAGTGTATAGTCAATATTCAAATACAAATCTGATGGTACATTGGTGGAAATACAGTTGCGTGAACTTTGAGGATTGGTTATGTGTGTAGTTAGTAAGCAAGTGCTATAAGTAAGACAAATGGTGTTCTGTAAAAAACTCCAGTTGAAACAAATCCAAGAGGTTGAAAAAACCAAGTATGATTATAAAACCTGACGGTAAGATACCAATGCAAACTGTCCGTATGAGCATTTAGCAGGCAAGTACAGATAATCATCCAGTGGTGTATGGTAGATAGCACCCATAGTAAGGACCCTGTTGGCGATGCAGTAGGGTACTGTGAGACAATGATCAGAATCGGAAAGGAAAAAACGGAAAAGAGTCCCAAATGTAAAATGTTGTCAGTGTTATACAAAAGGATAAAACAGTGATATTAGAAGGGTAGAACGGAAAACGCGTGAACCTCATTGTGACCATGGTGAGAGAAAGTGAAAAGGAAAGTGACCGAGAAGTCGATCTGTTGGTGGCTCACCTCTTCAAAAGGAAATGCGAGATTGTACAAATGAAGACGAACAAATCATCAGTCAGAGATGGACTGGAGGGGAGTTCTTCGAGTTCTATAAGAAAAAATCAAATGCAAAAGCATGGTGGTATGCTGACTAAAAAGTGTGGCCCATGTTATTCCAGGTGAACGAAAAAATTAGTAGGGTACCTGACGTCTCGACGGGACTGTTAAGGCTGTGTCTCCGTGGTGAGCTCGTGTGCTGGACCGTGCCGCGGCACAATAATTATCGGGGAGAACCCTCGGTCAATAGTCAACGGTTCTGAAAATATAACAGGAGTTTTAGATACCTGTGCAGTACGATGCCAGTAACGGTCTCTGTGCAGAGCTACGTGCTCGGATATAAAATACCTGAGTGGTAGGAGTAGACAAGATATACGTAGCGCGATGTAGATGGCAGCCAAACACCGGAACTCGGCGCGAAGAAACGCAGAGTGACGACAGTGGGTGCCGGAACGAATGATAAACGTGTGTTCATGAAGGCAGAAAGAGGACTATGAGTGAAACGAGAAAATGGAACTACGGGGATCAATAAAGTTATACAAAAAATGTGAAGCGGAATGAAATCTGGTGAGCCAGGGGATGCCTAGATGTCGAAAAAATCTAGAGAGATGTGTGTGGTGTATGCGAGAGTTGGTGTGTATATGATATGTAAGATGCAGTTGGGTATTCAAAAATGCTTTATGTGCAGGTAGACACAAATGCTAAAAGTAATAAATAATATACATGAAATACAATGAGAGAATATGATTTGAAACATCTCTTCAATGAAATGGCCCCATTTTACGAGAATGTCCATAGGTGGCATCGGTTCATTGATGACATTTTTTTCATTTTGCGTGGAGATGAAACTACTCTGTCAATGTTTATTGAATGGCTCAACGTCAGTGATGAAAATTTGAGATTTACAGCCCATCAGAGCACAAAGTCAGTGGAATTCTTAGACATAGTCATCAGTGGCCAAGCAAGAGAAATTCAGGTAAACTTTTTCCGTAAGCCAACAGCCAAGAATACGATCCTAACGCATGACAGCTACCACCCAAACTGTCAAAAAGATTCAATTCCTTTTGGAGAATTTTTAAGGATCAGATGTAACTGTTCAAATATACAAGACTATGACAAAAAGGGAGAAGAACTAAAACAAAGACTATTACAGAGGGGATATACTAAACGTCTAATTTGGACAGCCTACAAAAGGGCGCATTATTATAATCGTGAAGCCTTGCTGTCAGGCAACACTCGCCCCAAAAAGGATAATTTAGTCTGTGTCATGAATCACTCACCTTTGAATTTTAAAATAAAAAAGGTGTTGGACAAAAATTGGCATATTTTAAATACTAATGAAGACCAAGAAATCAAACAAAAACCTATTGTAGCCTACCGGAGAAATAGAAATCTTAAAGATAACTTGGTGCATACAAGGGAAAGACAGACCCCACAAGAAAAACAAACAACCATCACAGGTCCCTCCCATTATGGAAAATCACAGATGTGTGGCATGTGACACTGCGGTTGTTACCCAATTTTGGGAATACCGAGGCAAGAAGGGAAAACTAAGACACTTTACAAATTGTAGAAGCCACAATTTGGTTTACCTTATTCTTTGCCCCTGCAACAAAGGGTATGTGGGTGAAACAAGTCGTGAGTTTAGAATCTAGTATAGCGAACACAGATCGGCTAACAGAACTCGTAAAATTTTGTCCCCTATGGTTCAACATTGTATTGAATCTAACCACAACGAAAATTAGCTTAGATGGCTCATTTTAGAAAAAATTAAAGGCATCCCCGCAAAAAACATCGATAAAGTACGCAAATATCGAGAAACCTTTTGGATTTTCACTCTTAATTCAGTTAAAGAGGGCTTGAATGAGGAGATAGTCTGACAAGTAACTTGATATTTCTGTTATGATGATTAGAAAAGATCTCAGACTCATACCATGATGGGAAGTACCCACTGTGGGGGACACAAATGACATCTTCAGTATACAAGATTCTAGGATGTCTATGAAACTCCTTGATATCCTGAGCACCAACACATACATCTTCTATTTATTTTCTTCTTTTCTTTCCCTTGAAATTAGCTTTGAGACCAGAGGCACTAGAAACCCCTAGAGGATTAAGCAATTTACGTATATTATGATTATTATAATGAGTGTGTTCATTTTTGTCCTCTATAGTAATCTTTACATAATATTAGTATCCAAACACAATTTGTTTTGTTTTTTGTCACCCATGTGACACACACACTGTTAATACGTAGGTGGATTTTTTTTGTGATATATTGGAGGACATGATAGGACACCTCCATAGTATTAAAGATTCCAAGATGATTGAGAATTTCTGCGGACATCAGTAAGAACATAATAGTGTCCCAAATGTTCTCTTCCCCATTGCCCATATTAACCACAATGCCATCATTGTTTATACAAAACGGATACATCAGGCGGCTGTTATCGACAGGTAAGCAATATGGCGAAATTTAGATCTGCAAAAGTTATTTGCCCTGTCAGTACCAGCCCGTAGCCGTAGTAATTGGTTGTCGGCAACAGGAATATATGAGAGCTTTAGATCGGTATAAACAATTTTATGACTCGGGCATTATTATAAATACTCGATCAGCCCTTAGCCGTAATAGTTTGTCAACGGGAATATGGGTTTATGGGGGAATAATATCGGTATATATATGTGTATGACTCTATCAGCAGTTACAACTGTATCGGCAAACACAGGGAGCTTATTGAGTCATAAGGGAGTTTTAACAATACCCGTATCTTTGTATTAGGATACAGCCGCATGTGAGAACATCGGGCAATCCATAGATCATTAGTGTGGGATAGAGACATTAGTGCCCCCGCAAATAAGAGGACTAATAATAACACATTGCCTCATTTATCCAACTAAGGGTAATTTGAATACAATACAGTCTCACCTTTTCTTTTCCCCACTCTTAGTACGTGCAGAGGTTCGAATTGGAGAGGAAATTCGCATTGCAGACAATGTGAAGAAATAGAAACGCAAAAATCCGAGAGCCATAAGAGAAACACGGAGGTTATACAGATAGCGATAGGGCTAACTATGCCTGATAAGGAGAAATATAATATGAAGAGGTACGCGATATCTAAATACTGTCTCTCATGTTATGCACTGTATTTTGGCGATTTTCCTCACTGGTCAAAAAATGAGGATGAGATGCAGACTCAGGCATCTAAAATTATTGTATTGTTTTTCCATACTTATAGGATGTTCATGACAGGACACTTGCAGCATTTTGTTGTTAAAACCAAGTATACTGAATAAAGTAATGGCGCTGTTTTCACTAGGACTCCAATTACATCGCAGAAGATTAGCTTATAAGGTAAAAAAAAACATATACTAATCCTTATTGTCGATACCAACAGTACATTAGAGATATGGGCATAACAACAGAGATATAACAGAGAGCACTGTTTGTCCTTGTATATTTTGTCTAGACATTTGGAAGGATTTTACTTCGTGGAGCCAGGTCCTGTACAGGCACCAACACAATTAATAGTCAGTCTGAGACACTATGACATCAGTGTCTTCATAAAAAGTAACACACATAGCAGTCACAGGTAACTTTTATCATTATAATTGACGATTGGAAATGCATGATCCAGGTTAAGGGGGAAAAAAGGTCTTACAATATATGGATGACAAAATACAGATAGAGGTAGCTCCATGTTTCTGACCAATGGGCAAGTGGTAGCTTGGCATTTCTGTTTCTTCTCATTCTTACTTACCTTTATCTCTTTAGTCTTTTTGCTCTTTAGCATTTCTTCTGGCTTGTAGTTCTTCTGTGTTTTCTTGCTTTACGGTTCTTTTCCTTGTTTCTTCCTTCTCCCTACTCTCTTTTTTCTTTTGTCTGATTACTCTTTTCTCATTCCTTCAGAAATACTTTTGAAAAAGGTCTACTTTGTACAGATCTGTGACAATAGCACGATAAAGTATGAGAGTACTCTGGATTTTTTTCTTCTTTATCTTGTTCTGGTCTAATTCAGCTCATCGTTTTTGCCCCACACTTTTTAGGGGTACAGCTAACATATGTATGTATGTGTGTATAGCTAGCAATGGAGAGATCTAATGATTGCTTTCTTCCACTTTCTTCGTTCTGCCAAATCCTTTTTAGATTCTTTTCTAAGCATGAACACCAACACAATGCCCACTAATTTTACACAATAGAGAGCAACACTTTATGATAACAGTTTTGTTGTGGCACTTTCGCTTGTTTTGCTAATATTAATCAGGAGAAATGTAAGATATCTCCAGGGGCTCATGTAAGAATTGTAGACTAATATTCTTCTCCATTACTATTACAGATTTCCCCCCCCCTCCTTCCACCCATTATAAATGATAAAATAACAGGTCCTGAAGAAGATGGATTATAAGTAGGGCTCCCGGTTTTATGCTATTTATTTTTTCTGCATTTCTTTTTTGCAATTTTTTTCTGTATGTATCCATTTTTAATTTATGTTTTCTGTATAAATGAAACTGCAATGGGTATTTTTCCACATTTATTTGACTGATAAATGTATACTCGCATTTGAATGTCAAAAAGATTTCAGCAGTATTCAGTGCAATAGCATTATCTGAAAACACTTGCACTGTAGAATAGCATGAATAACTGTAGATCTGCAATTAATTAGGAAATCTATTGTCTTTTTTCATCTCCCTTACCTCTCAATCTGTACTTCTACTGACCTGTCACTCATGATTGACTGTAGGAAAAATAATCCAAAGAAGACCTATTTTCCGTATTTTTCTGTATTTAAAAATAGATACAGACAGGAAAATAAATAGTTTTCTGTCTGTATTTATCTGTAAAAATCAGTAAAAACGGAAAACAGGGAGCCCTAATTATAAGTAATCATTCCATTGAAATGTACGTCGACCAGAGAGAGAGTGTGACACCCCAGCTACCAGCACAGCAATCGTGGGTTGATTTTATCACCCGGATATTTCCATCTGTGCATGCAGTGTTGTTCTGGGGTGCAGAGTGTGAGTGTACTGTGCACAAAGGATATGTTTGCAGAGATGAGAGAGTTGTGAGTGTGTGTGGGGGTGCGTTGAATTGTTTTTATTGTATTCAGTTAGCTGAGATTATACAGGTGCTGAGATCAATTGTATTATATGTACAGTATTATTTCAACAATGATGACAGTCACATTTATGTAAAACATTGTGAAAATAAATGAAAAGATATCTTTCATAATGTGAAATACAAGAAAAAAAGAAAAAACATAATAAAACATGTAAGAATAATTAATCATTTTGTGTGGAGAATAATGTTTTCTATGCCCCATATCTGAGCTTAGTGAAGCTGTAACGAAAGAAATATAGGTCTAGAGGGAATGTAATTTGTGTATCTTTAGATGTGTTACCCACTCCTCAAATTGGGATCTCCCAAAGACGTTAGAAGTCACATCAGTTAGGCTTATTAGTCTTTATGTTTTTGTTTCCATTCCATCCCCCTTTTAAAAAATTGGTTATATCACACTCCATGCCAGAAATTAGGTATAATTCCAGTTTGTACTGCTATTGGAATCAAAGGTTGAGTGTTTCTGTCCAACAATTTATATTCTGTTTAAGAATCATTTCAGGGATGCTGTCAAGTACTGCTGCTCAACATAGTTTTAAAAGTGCAATGTTTTTTCATATTCTTTCATTGAGAAAAGGTTTAACAATCCCAAATCACAGATCGGGGCATAGGGGACCAAGGTCACTTTGGGGAATCCATAAAGATCAATTAAGTGTAATCCCAATTTTCCTCCAGGATTATACAGGTTAAAGAATTGGTCTAAATGTGGTATTTACTAATTTTCATCAGATCCTATTGGTTATTAAAGTAAGAAATGTTTTTCCCTCTAATAGCATTTGTATGGTCATTTTTCATCCACATTGTTAGATTTGGGGGTCTCCAGATGGCAGCGGTAGGTACCTTCGACCAAATAGGGACCCTTGCGTCTAGTCAGGGTAAGGGGGTACACTTCTGAAATAACCCCTGCTCGCCCCCTTGGTAGCTTGGCACAAGCAGATAGGCTTATCTTAGAGGCAGTGTGTAAAGCATTTGTGAACACATACAGTAATATAGTGACAACACTACAAAGGGACACCACACAGGTTGTAGTATAAAAATAAGTATTATTTATATAGACTTATCACAAGACCACAAACGACAAAAATCCACAATACTGTACTCAAAAATGGTAGAAATAGCTTCGTTCTCTTTAGATGGTAAATGCGACACTAATGTTCAAAGTACCTTTGGATGCGTAACGGTATACAAACAAAAGAGTTGAAGGGAAGGTGATGCGTCAGTTCCTTACACACAAGTACGGGGATGCGTCGGTTCCTTACTCCAGGGGAGGTGATGAGTTGGTTTCCTACTGCTGCGTAGGGCACAGTGATGCATCGGTTCTTTACCAGAGGGGTGGTGGTGCATCGGTTCTTCTCGGCGTGGGAAGGTGATGTGTCGGTTTCTTACTGCGCTTCTGTGGCGATGCGACTAGCAACGCCGTGATGCAATGAAGATCCGGTGCAATGAAACAAAATGTTGTCGTCTTGATGTTGCGACAACAAAGGGGTGATGCGTGCTCACCCGACGGCCGTACGGCAACTCGGTGAATCTTCTTGAGCCGCGACAGGCCCTGCAACACGCTTCTCTGGTGATGCGACAGCATCTGCTGCGACGGCGACACTCTTCTCCAATGATGCGGGGCACCTGGTGATGCGAGGCGCTTCGGCGATGCGATGGCGACAGCGGCAGCGGCGGCACGCTTTCTCGGCAATGCGACGACAATTGCTGTGGCGGCGACACGCTTCTTCGTCTTGAGTCGCGCTTCCAGCTCACAGCGACACGCAGTTTCTCAGAAGGCCGAGCTCAACAGCAGGCACTTCAATTCCCAGCAAGGGAATGCAGGGGAGCTGGTTGGAGAAGTCTGTTGTCCCTGAGACTTCAGCAGGAGGCAAACTCAATCTTCAAGCCCTTGGAGATCCTTTACAAGTTGATGAAAGTAGCACAAAGTTCCTTTCTCCTTTCTTTGGCAGTCAGGCAACCACTGCAGGCCAATCCCCCAAACAGCACACAGCACAGGGATAGTCTGCTCCTGCAGACTCTCTCTCTGGTTCCTCTCCTCAGCAAAGGTTCTTCTTGTTTTCCCAGAACTGATCTAAAGTTCTGAGGTCTGGGTCCCCCCTTTCATACTCATTTTCTCTTTGTTCTCAGAAGGCAGAGAGGCCTTTGCCTAGTCCAAACCAGTTCTGGTCAGTCCTGGAGCACTTTGTTTACAAGACTCCTTCTTTCCTTCGACAGTGTGGGCCAGCGACATCAGACGCACCACAGGAGATGGAGCCAGCATTGTGGAAGGCAGGCACAGCCTTATTCAGACCCAAGTGCAACTCCTCCCACCACTCTCCATGTAGATCTCTCTATTCAGCCTTGTGCTGACTCACCCAGTCTCCTGGAATCCCCCAGCCCCTGTCACTCAAACTCCAGACATGGAATACACAACCTAGCAGAGGCAGACTTGGATAGTTAGGCAAGAAAATACCTACTTTCTAAAAGTGGTATTTTCAAACACAGAATGTTAAAACCAACTTCACTAAAAAATGTCTTTTATCATTCTGAGTTCAGGCATACTAAACTCGAATTTCTAACATGTTCCCTGGGTCAGTTAGGATTATAAGATGTTATAATCAAACTGCCCATTCTGGCCTATGGGGAACAGGTAGCCTTGCAATAGTGAAACATGAAAATGGCTGTAATTCACTATCAGGACATGCCACACACACCAGGGCAAGTCCTACCTTATATTACAATGCACCCTGCCCTTGGGCCTACCTTAGGGGTGTCTGATATGAAGAAAAGGGTAGGTTTAGGGACTGGCAAGTGGGTGCACTTGGCCAGTCAACATGGCAGCACCAGACTGCACATAGGCTCTGCAATGGCAGGCCTGAGACACATACTTTACAGGCTGCTTCTGTGGGTGGCACAACCAGTGCTGCAAGCCCACCAGCAGCATTTGATTTACAAGCCCCGGGCACACGCAGTGCACTGTACTAGGGTCGGACAAGTAAAGCAAACCAGCCAATCATGGAGTCACTAATCCATACATCAATTAACCATAGGGAGAGCATATGCATAAAGTGCCCGGAGTCATAAAACAGCCAACAAAAGGTCAGAAAAAAATAACGGAGGAACGCAAAAAGTTCAGGGATGATCCTGCAAAAAGGGCCAAGTCCAACGCACATTAATTGTAAAATATCAGTGGAGGGTGAACAGTGTCTAAATGCTCTTTCCATCGTGCATATTGAGGTTTTTACATTTTGGCATGTCGAATCTAAATAATTAGTTAGAGTACACACAATACAAAATGGATTAGAATAAAAAATGACAATGAGATGTTACATTGAAGGGGTCGTGTTGCAGTGACATAATGTTAGGAATGCTGTTACCCACGATTAAAAATGATCCTCCCAAAATTAAGAATATTATAACATAAACCACTGGCCTGCAATAAAAGATAGAGAAAGGGTGGTAAAGGCACAAATCTGTCAGTCTTAAAATGTGCTCTAGTCAGGTTTCCAACCAGAGAGTATTAAAAGCCAGTGCAATGTTTGAAGAATAAACTACCATTGAAAACACACCCTACCGCCTCCAGATAGTTGCATGATATATTTCACTCTTCAGCCCGGTGTGAAAAATGGAAGTGGTCAATGTGGTTTTTGGACTGAGAAAAGTACTTGTGGAGATGAGAAAATTCTTAGATCAATCAATCAATCAATCAATCAGTCAATCATTCAGTATTTGTATAGTGCAGCACTGTAAAACCTAGGAGTATCTGGGTGCTGAGGCTGCCTTCTCTTCATCGAAAAGCCAGGTCTTGAGTCTCTCCCTGTAGTCGGCCAGGGAGGGTGCTGTTTGGAGTTGGAGTGGAAGGTCATTCCAGGTCTTGGCAGCGATGTAGGGGAAGGAGCGTCTCCCACTATGACTGAGAGGGATGCATGGGGTGTGGGCGAGAGTGAGTGAGGAGGAGCGCAGGTGTCTAGAGGGTTGATGGAATTTCAGTCGGTGGTTGATGTAGGATGGAACTTGATCGTGGAGGGCTTTGAAGGCATGCGTGAGGATGCTGAACTGGCATCTCTTTTGAATGGGGAGCCAGTGGAGGTTTCTGAGGTGAGGGGTGATGTATGACTGTTTGGGAAGGTCCAGGATGAGTCTGGCTGCTGCATTCTGTATGGTCTGTAGTTTTCCGAGGAGTTGGGTGGAGATGCTGGTCTAGAGAGCGTTGCCATAGTCAAGGCAGCTGGTGATGAGGGCCTAAGTGACAGTCTTTCTGGTGGTGATAGGGATCCCTCTGAAGATTCTGCGGAGTATGTGAAGAGTGTGGAAGCAGGAGGACTTGTCATCTCATCATCAGTTTGCTGTTGAGGCTTCCCTGGTTTGCCTGCATTGTCTGTTGGTGTTGGAGTAGGTCCATGTTCAGCTGGCCACCAACTGTGGTCCCAGACAGAGGTGTTGTTCCTGAATATCAGGCAGTTGTCTCTCATCCAGTTGGCTACTTTGGTCACGGTGATGGAGAAGTTGGTTTTGGCCTTGGAGGGCTCCTCGGTGAGCGAGAGGATACGTTGAGTGTCAACTGTATCGGAGAATAGTTGAGGTTATGGGATCTGACGATGTCTGTGAGGGGGGTCATGTAGGTGTTAAATAAGGTAGGGCTGAGTGATGATCCTTGGGGTACATCACATATGAAATCCTTGGGTGCGTAGGTAAGGGAAGGGAGCCGGACACTCTGTGTGCATCCTGTAAGAAAGGAGGGGATCCATTACAGGGCATCTTGCTTGATTCTAATGTTGTAGAGCCTGTTGATGAGGGTGTTGTGGGAGACGATGTTGAATGCCACGGAGAGGTCCTGGAGAATCAGGGCCTCAGTTTTTCTGTGGTAGAGGAAACTTCTGATGTCGTCTGTGGAAGCAATCAGTGCAGTCTCAGTGCTGTGGTTGGCACGGAATCCTGATCATGAGGCATACAGAAGGTGCTTTTGTTCAAAGAATCCCATGAATTGTTAGTTGATGGTTTTCTTGAGTACTTTGGCTAGGTAGGGGAGCAAGAAGATTGGTGGATAACTTTTTAGATCGCTGGGGTTGGCAGAGGGTTTCTTTAGGAGGGGTCTGACTTCTGCGTGTTTCCATCTGTCCTAGAAGGTAGCTATGTTGATGGAGGTGGAAGATATAAAGTTCTGCTCTTGGATTCTTCAAATCATTGTACAGCACATATTATTAGAAGGAAAATACTGAGAATTAGTTTTGTACACCTGAACATGGATATCATGTGATGAATATAGAATACTATCTAGAGGAAAGATCTAAAACTTTGACTTTGGAGAGTATACTAAAAAACATGAAGCAGAGAATCATCATAACTTTGAATGATAAAGCTTTCATGAAAATGAATTATTGTCTAGTTTGTTGGAGCAACAATTTAGCATAAATTTGGCAAGCCAATGTGAAGACAGGAGCGTGTTTTTCAAGAGATGTTCTCCTCAAAGTAAAAAACAAAGTAGAGGATGTTTGTGACTAAGTTTACCATATACTTTAGAGCGTAGGTGACAACACACAACCATTGAGGATTTTATTCACATTTAATGAAACTGGATCAATGTTTCATTGAGCACAGAGACAATACCAAACTTGACAGGCTGACATTCAATTCTCAAAGCAGTCATGTGATTTGTCTGTTATGGTGCTAGGCCACAGAAACTGTCAAGGGGATTTGTCAGTAGCATATCAGTAAATCGAAGAAGAATTGTCATGCCCACAGAAAATTCTAAGAGTGCCAGGAACAACACATGGCAACAAAAATTAGTATTATCAGGACTAATGAAGCATGTTGTCTGTAAGTGTGAGCCAAGCACTTGGAAATGATCCCAAAATGATGAACAGCATAATGTACCTTTTTTTATCTAGGTCTGGACAAAAGCTTCAAATGTGATAGTCTGAGTGTCTGGGTGTCCCCTAATAAATCAGAGGAGCTGACACTAGAGGTTAGGGAAGCATATGATTCGGCCAAGTATTTTTGAGTTCCAGCAAGATTACTATTGTTTCAAGCAACATGTGGTAGATCCTGTTGCATAGAAATCAGTGCGATTTAAAAAGACTATTTGATGATACAGGGATGAAGTAGTCTAATGGGGTGCATGAACAATTATATCCTAAAAGATCAGGGTAGTTTTCACTGGGGTCTGTTGGAGATCTATTCAGAGAAAATGGATGGAGCAATTTGGGGGAGACAAGAATTAAGTCGTGGTGAGGGAAAAAGAAGCCAGTGGCTTGAATTTTGTAGAAAAGTAATGAACATACTAGTGGTGTCGTGGGTGACTGGGAGGTAATGCAATGAGTGAACGACATAAGTAGCTAGTAGTATTGAAATTGTCTTTGGTCAGGGACCTATGCAAAGGTATTAAAAAGGAATGTGCAAGTAGCAATCAGCTCAGAGGTTGCCTTACTTTATTTGAAGAGGTGTGGGAGACTTGGGTGCAAACTTTTTCAAAGAAGTGAGTGAATGGTTGACTTAACCTTGCTAACCAAGAACACATATATCCTGTATGCTAAGATATACTTTTATTGAGGTATTGTTTTTTTAATTCACAAAGCATTTTTTTAATGTACCCAAAATAAGTTGATAGATCTGATAGATCACATGCTACATAGATTTGAGTGTACCAATCTATATTTGAGGACATTTGGTGCCTCACAAACTTTCATATACAAGGCCCCATACTTCAGTATATAAAGAACGTATTTTATGTGCTTAAAAACTGAGTAACATTTATTGGCTGAAGTTTCAGTTACAGACACATGGCAAGAGAAAAGGTAACGAAAACATTTGTATCATAATGGGAAAAAGTAATAAAGTTATTAGCACCAGCCTGCTACCCAATGACAACCTCTGAAAACACAGGACTCGCTGTTGAATGGAAATAGCAGGAACTGTGCCAGACAATCTACCAACCTTTTCCTGCACCCTGCATAACTATGTGAAGAAACAAAAGTAAAAAGAACAACCATACCACCCTCTTCCACTGTACCCAGTAACCCTTTAAAACAGTTATTGTCTGTAGGGTGCTATCTCCAGTTCCTCCATTTGCAGGTCCCAGTGCTGAAACGGCAACAGGGCATTGAGAAAAGGCTTGGTCAGTGGCGGCTCCTCCACTAAGGTGGAGGAGCGTCGCCACACTGCTCAAAAGCAAAAATAAAATGATAATAACTTATTGTTAATATCATTTTATTTTTCCTATTGAACCAGTGGCTCTTGAGGCGGGGCAGGGCTGGCCAGATCAGGGAGAGGAGTGGTTTACACTCCTTAAGTGTGCATGACTGCTTGCCCGACCCACTTGGGCCGTCCAACCAGTCCTGCGCACTTTACATCTTCCCCACTAGGCTTGCTTTACACAGCCTGGTGAGGAACATGCAAATCTCCTATTCACAGTCTGAGTATCGATCCATCCACGGCGCTCAGACCAATCACAACCGCTGCATTGCAACATTGTGATTGTTATGGGGAGCCTGGGAGCCCGGGTGCTTCCTGTTGCTGGAGGAGACAGGAAGAAGAGGATGGAGGAAAGAGACGACAGCCCAGGTAATCGTTTTTTTGTTCTTTGACCCCCCCCCCCACTCCTGGCCGATAGCAGCCGCTACTGGGCTTGGTGGAAGCCCTTCCAACCAGTAACACTTTTATTAAAAAGCATTGGCATAGCCAATAGGTCTCGCCTTTGGGGCCTTATAAGTATTTATGCAGAGCTATTGACTAATGTGTTTAAGCTGTGCTGTGCTGTAGAGAAGTGTGGTTGCTGTGCAGCATGCTGAAAAGTTTTAATAAAAAAGTTCCAGAAGCATTTTTGTTACCTTATATATGACCAAGAAGGCATTATGTCCAACAGAACGACCATATTAAAAAATGTATGTACAATAAAAAATTTCCTCATTTTTCTTTTGTTCTTGCAATGCTTGTTGAAGTTTTTTTTGGAGGGGGCATAAACAATTGGAGGTTGAAGGTTTTGAACTAGTGCCTGTATTATAACACTAGCAGCGGCCAGACGCTAGGGGAGAATCAACAGATGGCAGATTCCAAGAGCAGGCTGAGGTGGTGTTGAGTGATGTTGAGGTGGTAGTGGTGGTGGTGGTGGTGACTGGTGCTGAGACGATACTGAGGTGATGCTGAATGATACTTAGGTCTTACTGAGTGATGATGATGTGGTGGTGTACTATTGCAAAGGCGATGCTGAGTGATACTAATGTGGTGTTGAGGGATGTTGTGGTGGTGCTGAGTGATGCTGTTGTGGTGCTGAGTGATGCTGTGGTGGCGCTGAGTGATATTGTTGTGGCCCTGAGTGATGCTGTGGTGGTGCTGTGGGATGCTGTGGTGGTGCAGATTGATTCTGTGTTGGTGTTGCGTGATGCTGTGTTGGCTGTGAGTGATGCAGTGTTGGCCGTGAGTAATGCTGTGGTGTTGCTGAGTGATGCTGTGGTGTTGCTGAGTGATGCTGTGGTGGTGCTGAGTCAGCGAGAGAGAGTCAGTGAGAGAGAGTTAGTCAGTGAGAGAGAGTCAGTCAGTGAGAGAGAGTGAGTCAGTCAGCGAGAGAGAGTGAGTCAGTCAGTGAGAGAGAGAGAGTCAGTCAGTAAGAGTGAGTGAGTCAGTTAGTGAGAGCGAGTGGGAGAGGGAGTCTGTGAGAGGGAGTCTGTGAGAGGGAGTCTGTGAGAGGGAGTCTGTGAGAGGGAGTGAGAGGGAGTCTGTGAGAGGGAGTGAGAGAGTGTCTGTGAGAGAGTGTCTGTGAGAGAGTCCGGGAGAGAGTGTCTGTGAGAGAGTCTGGGAGAGAGTGTCTGTGAGAGAGTGTCTTTGAGAGAGTCTGTGAGAGAGTGTCTGTGAGAGAGTGTCTGTGAGAGTCTGTGAGAGAGTGTCTGTGAAAGTCTGTGAGTCTGTGAGAGTCTGTGAGAGAGTGTCAGAGTCTGTGAGAGTCTGTGAGAGAGTGTCTGTGAGAGAATGTCTGTGAGAGAGTGTCTGTGAATGTCAGTGAGAGAGTGTCTGTGAGTATCTGTGAGAGTGTGTCTGTGAGAGAGTGTCTGTGAGAGAGTGTCTGTGAGAGAGTATCTGTGACAGTCTGTGAGAGAGTGTCTGTGAGAGTCTGAGAGAGAGTGTCTGTGAGAGTCTGTGAGCGAGTGTCTCATGAGAGTCTGTAAGAGAGTGTCTGTGAGAGTCTGTGAGAGAGTGTCTGTGAGAGTCTGTGAGAGAGTGTCTGTGAGTCTGTGAGAGAGTGTCTGTGAGAATCTGTGAGCGTGTCTGTGAGAGTCTG
This sequence comes from Triturus cristatus, assembly GCF_964204655.1. Lineage (NCBI taxonomy): Eukaryota > Metazoa > Chordata > Amphibia > Caudata > Salamandridae > Triturus > Triturus cristatus. The sequence continues at coordinate 1,171,114,736 of NC_140591.1, read as the reverse complement.
TAAGAGAGTGTCTGTGAGAGTATGTGAGAGAGTGTGAGAGTGACTGTGAGAGTGTCTGTCAGAGTCTGTGAAAGTGTATGTGAGTCTGTAAAAGAGTATCCGTGAGAGAGTGTCTGTGAGAGAGTGTCTGTGAGAGTCTGTGAGAGAGTGTCTGTGAGAGTCAGTGAGAGAGTGTCTGTGAGAGTCTGTGAGAGTGTGAGTCTGAGAGAGTGTCTGTGAGAGTCTGTGAGAGTGTCTGTGAGAGTCTGTGAGAGAGTGTCTGTGAGAGAGTGTCTGTGAGAGAGTCTGTGAGAGAGTCTGTGAGAGAGAGACTGTGAGAGAATGTCTGTAAGAGAGTGTCTGTGAGAGTGTCTGTGAGAGAGTGTCTGTGAGTGAGTGTTTGTGAGTGAGTGTCTGTGAGAGTGTCTGTGAGAGAGTGTCTGTGAGAGTCTGTGAGAGAGTGTCTGTGAGAGTCTGTGAGAGAGTGTCTGTGATAGAGTGTCTGTGAGAGAGTATCTGTGATAGAATGTCTGTGAGAGTCTGTGGGAGAGTGTCTGTGAGAGTCTGTGAGAGAGTGTCTGTGAGAGTCTGTAATAGAGTGTCTGTGAGAGTCTTTGAGAGAGTGTGAGAGTCTGTGAGAGAGTGTCTGAGAGTCTGTGAGAGAGTGTCTGTGAGAGAGTGTCTGTGAGAGTGTCTGTGAGAGTGTCTGTGAGAGAGTGCCTGTGAGTGAGTGTCTGTGAGTGAGTGTCTGTCAGGGTGTCTGTGAGAGAGTGTCTGTGAGAGTCTGTGAGAGAATTTCTGTTAGAGTCTGTGAGAGTGTTTGTGATAGAGTGTCTGTGAGAGAGTGTCTGTGATAGTGTCTGTGAGAGTCTGTGGAAGAGTGTCTGTGAGAGTCTGTGAGAAAGTGTCTGTGAGAGTCTGTAATAGAGTGTCTGTGAGAGTCTTTGAGAGAGTGTCTGTGAGAGTCTGTGAGAGAGTGTCTGAGAGTCTGTGAGAGAGTGTCTGTGAGAGAGTGTCTGTGAGAGTCTGTGAGAGTGTCTGTGAGAGAGTCTGTGAGAGAGAGAGAGACTGTGAGAGTGTCTGTGAGAGAGTGTCTGTGAGAATGTCTGTGAGAGAGAGTCTGTGAGTGAGTGTCTGTGAGTGAGTGTCTGTGAGAGTGTCTGTGAGAGAGTGTCTGTGAGAGTCTGTGAGAGAGTGTCTGTGAGAGTCTGTGAGAGAGTGTCTGTGATAGAGTGTCTGTGAGAGAGTGTCTGTGATAGATTGTCTGTGAGAGTCTGTGGGAGAGTGTCTATGAGAGTCTGTGAGAGAGTGTCTGTGAGAATCTGTAATAGAGTGTCTGTGAGAGTCTTTGAGAGAGTGTATATGAGAGTCTGTGAGAGAGTGTCTGAGAGACTGTGAGAGAGTGTCTGTGAGAGAGTGTTTGTGAGAGAGTGTCTGTGATAGAGTGTCTGTGAGAGTGTATGTGATAGAGTGTCTGTGAGAGTCTGTAAGAGAGTGTCTGTGAGAGTCTGTGAGAGTGTCTGTGAGAGTCTGTGAGAGAGTGTCTGTGAGAGTCTGTGAGAGAGTGTCTGAGAGTCTGTGAGAGAGTGTCTGTGAGAGTCTGTGAGAGAGTGTCCGTGAATCTGAGTGTGTCTGTGAGAGTCTGTGAGAGAGTGTCTGTGAGAGAGTATATGTGAGAGAGTGTCTATGAGAGTCTGTGAGAGAGTGTCTGTGAGAGAGTGTCTGTGAGAGTCTGTGAGAGAGTGTCTATGAGAGAGTGTCTGTGAGAGTCTGTGAGAGAGTGTCTATGAGAGAGTGCCTGTGAGAGTGTCTGTGAGAGAGTGCCTGTGAGTGAGTGTCTGTGAGTGAGTGTCTGTGAGAGTGTCTGTGAGAGAGTGTCTGTGAGAGTCTGTGAGAGAATGTCTGTTAGAGTCTGTGAGCGTGTTTGTGATAGGGTGTCTGTGAGAGAGTGTCTGTGATAGTGTCTGTGAGAGTCTGTGGGAGAGTGTCTGTGAGAGTCTGTGAGAAAGTGTCTGTGAGAGTCTGTAATAGAGTGTCTGTGAGAGTCTTTGAGAGAGTGTATGTGAGAGTCTGTGAGAGAGTGTCTGAGAGTCTGTGAGAGAGTGTCTGTGAAAGAGTGTCTGTGAGAGAGTGTCTGTGAGAGAGTCTGTGAGAGAGTCTGTGAGAGAGAGAGACTGTGAGAGTGGCTGTGAGAGAGTGTCTGTGAGAATGTCTGTGAGAGAGATTCTGTGAGTGAGTGTCTGTGAGTGAATGTCTGTGAGTGAATGTCTGTGAGAGTGCCTGTGAGAGAGGGTCTGTGAGAGTCTGTGAGAGAGTGTCTGTGAGAGTCTGTGAGAGAGTGTCTGTGAAAGAGTGTCTGTGAGAGTCTGTGAAAGAGTGTCTGTGAGAGAGTCTGTGAGAGACTGTGGGTACTGCTTTTCTGAGTACCCACAGATAAGTGCTGAAAATAGGGCTTTAGGTGACTGTTTATTTTTGTACTGTCTGCAACATCAAAATAATGAGCTGGCAACCCCAATCATAAGACTGGAAGTTTGCTGCAGGATCAGCACATTATTTATTTCCTTCACCCTCGATTCCCTGATTAATGTCATAATAGCAATAGTTTAACTTATATCTGAAACCCTACGACCCATCAATAACATGCTGATTAACTTCAAGTGTCTGGGAATTCACCCTGTATTCAGACAACTCACTCCTCATTCACACCCCTCACTTTTACGCTCACCCTGCACTCACAGCGCATAATTATGGTTTTCCTGCATTTGCCACATAATCTATCGTCTGCTGCATAATTTGCAGATTAAAAAATGCAGCAACACATGTTACTTCACAGTGGAAGGCCCTTTCTAAAGGTTGACTGGTCAACTTTCTGTTGCTTATTGCTATATGTGGGTGTTAATGTGGTACTTATGTGGTGCAATAAAGGCCAGGACAATGTTAACAAGTGTAAAAATAGCAAAATAGTGCAGTAATGCTATCAGAACATATGCAGCATAATTCACCTTTGCTTGCTGCAAATTTTAGTCAACCATGCTACATAATTTGGCCTTCTCCTGCCGCATAATTCTAATGGCCCTGTTTCTAGTGCTATGAGGTCCCAGCCTGTGGCAGAAAGCACTGTGAATATGTAAGTCATTATTTTAAAACAGTATTTACATACTCTAAGCTGGGCCGCTGCAAAATGATGCAGTGATTGAGATAAAACAAGTTCTTACAAAACATGCTTTTTAGTAATAAGTAATCAAACTGTATCTAATGCAGACATTTTTGTAAGTGTCTCCACTATTCCAGATCCCAGCTGATAACTCCTTTACATTACATCTTAAAAAGAATAGATCTTTGCCACCATAAAGCTTTAAGCAGATCCACTGGAATTATTCAGCAGAAGAGGACAACATTATGCGGCAGGTTTGACTAAATTATGTAGCAAGAAAAGGTAAATTATGCGGCACAATGCGCCACATTTTGTGGTTAGCATTACTTCATTATTTTGTCATTTTAACTCACGGTAACGCTGTCAGGGGAAATATTTTACCTTATTAGTACCAGTGTAGCACCCAACTACAGCAGTAAGCAACTACAAGATTAACAGTCAATATTTGGAAAGGGCCTTCCACTGCTCTGGAACACTTTGTCATGCTTTAAGTAACTTTTGTTCCGTTTGAGCTAGAATCAAGAATTTTTTGTTGAAATCTGCAGATTATGTAGCAAATGCAGTACACTGATACGTATGTGGAAAACGCTGCTGCAGAATCTCAGAATTCCATGCTTTCTTTTTTAGCTTTCTGCACTACCACCCACACTTCGATTTCAGGCTGAGGCCTCTCAAAGTCAGTATTAACCATTCAGGAGCAGTTTTTTTGTGAAAGCTGAGTCCATGGGTTGGCAGGTAGAGGCCAGCATGGTTGCATTCAGATGCAACGCCCTAATCCTCTCGATCCTTGGGGCCTCAAAGTAATGGTCTAGGAGACAGAGGAAAGGAGCGAGATTCATAGATATTGTCAAAAAGAAGGCCCAGAATACGGAGCACTGTATGCGGACTCATTTTTATGTTTACAAATGGCCAGAGACCGTTTCTTCAGCGAGATACCCCAAAGAAGGGGACAATATAAGTGTTTTTGTTTTTTTTAAAGGGACTTTCATTAGTGAAGCTGGTACTGCTGACAAGTGTGTAAGTGGCCACTGCTGGTTATCATAAAGGAGCAGATGCAGCAGGACTGGGGCCCAGGGATTTGAGGGGCCCACTGCATCACAATTATGACTGTCTACCTTTAAAACAAAGGGGCATCAGAGCTTATTGTCCTTTCAAGCATTAGGACAGAGGTGATGATCCATCATGGAGGGGAAGAGGTAAAAAAGGCAAGGGAGATAGCCTGCTACTCAGGACTGCAGTTATCATTAGTGCTGCAGGTATAGTTGCATTGGGGTCAAAGAGTGTGAGGGGCTCACAACACCCCAATTATGTGGAGCAGTTTGTTTGGGATATCTGGTTTTGTTTTATGCTTTTGCTGTTTTATAAGTCTCATATTTGGTGCAATTCATAAGCTATAGAAAAAATATTCCTGAAATCATCTCATAAACTCCGCTCCCTGCACGCAGTCATGTTCCTCCCGCTCCCCCAATCCTTGTCATAAAGTTTTGGAGGGGGGCCCGATCTCAAAACATTTTGCTTAGGGGGGGCTCAAAATAAAAAAGTTTGAAGACCTCTGGATTAGAGCATAGATTAACGTTGCAAAAGGGATTCATTTGGAGGCCACTGGGAGATTCCAAGACTTATAGTTGCTACTTGCGGAAAGGGAAATCACAAAGAATTGGAAGTCCCCAAGGACCCCAAATAGGGAGCTGGAGAAGAGAAATGGAGAAATGGGCAGCTGCAGAGCATAGAGTTTTACTGCGCGCTGCGAACAGAGGCCTAGGGCATCTATAAACAGCGAGGGCCTGGGGGATTCTAGTGACTGATCTACAAACACCAGACCTTGAGGATACGGCAGATGACCAGCCGGATTCGCCGCCACAGAACAGGGACAATGAAATGGGGACACCGGAGATACGAGAGGGGTAATGGCCCTGCACAGTGGCGAAGGATGAGACAGCCCCAGCCCCCGCTTTCCCTCACCCCTGACCACCTACGACACATAGTCCACAGTAAGTACAGCAAGGAAGGGTGAAGGAGCAGCACACACCGCAAACACATACAGCTGACATTAAGCAACTTGTTTAAGGGAGGGGGAAGGAAGGAGTTGTAAGTTAGAACTGAGTGAACCTGATGAATAATTTAACCCAGCGGATCTCAATATGAAAGGATGGGGAAATAATGTAATGTATATTATGGAACAAATGTTTGACACTTCAGATGTAGAAAGATTCCGTGAACGATAAGTGCAATGAATGCCAATCAAATCTGTTTAAAACAAAAAAAAGGGTTCATTTGGGTATTTGGGTAGAAATTGATTCTTATTATTAAAAAAAACACCCAACTATGGTGTTCGGTTTTCAATTCTGAGTTTGTGCTTCTCCAGACCAAGCACTCTTAAACTATACTGCCTACCAGTATGGATGACACTCCTACACCTTGCAGTCCTCTGGCGTATGTGGCATTTTCTATAATCTAACTTAGACCCGTATGATTCATTTGACTCTGTGTAATGTGTGTGTGATGCAAAATGCTCTGACACCCTACACTGGGATGAGTGGTGCTATATAACTAATTAAATGCATCTGAAAGAGAGTGGTTATGGATTCTTGAGGGGCACTGTTATAAGGTGGTGGTGAGGGAATCCGATCTGGAGGTGGCGACCACCTCCACCATGAATGGGGTGGCGCCAACAAACATTGTCGCACCGTGCGCCACCAGCACTATGTACAAACACTTTCTCACAAGTCCATTTAATAGGCAGGTGTACTCTCTCAATTGACACTGCAATAAATTCAAAGTTCTGGGTTGAGAAAAGTCCACATAAAAAGACCATCTTTGTCACGCTTGACCTTAAACGTGTGAATGTGGCAATTCCAAATTACTGAAGAATGTTTACTTTAATATGCACACTTTTCAAATGCAAAGTTATGCAAATCTTTGTTCAAGGGACCAGGATTGGGATTTTATGTTCAAAAAGTGTTTTTTTTATCTACAAAATGCTTTGAAAACCAGATCACTAATTCAAGCAGGAAAATGGATGACCCATGGTCGGCGCCAGATCATGAGATAGCAACAACATCAACAATTTACACATCTTTTGAAAATTAGGTCTGTGAAACTGTGGTGCAATACATAGGCATTGGGTCCGAAAAAGAAAAAGGCGGCCTCCTCAATTGAAAGGAAAGAGGTGAGTGGTGAGGCAACGATGCCTCTAAAGTTGTTTAAGGTTAGAGACCTCTGGGTGACATTTGTTCACGTTTAACCATATTTCGCTTACTTTGCATCTCGTTATTGCTTGGTCCTTTTCAGGACCACTCAAAACTGAAGTAACTGCTAACTTTTTGAAAATTTATTAAATGTGGGTGCTATAAACAAAGTGTTATTGAAAACGATACCTTTGGGGCATTAAAATAGAAAAAAGAAATCTGAGTTTTTGGGGAATGGGCCTTTGATATGAAGCATGAATGAGCCCCTGGTGAGCATTCAGTGGATAGACAGAAGGGTGGTGAAAGAAGGAACATGTAATTTATGGCAATGCCAGCACTTGCAGGCCTATGATCTCCGGCATGAATGGATCTGGCAACTTTTTATTTCAAATATCCTTTGAAAAGAAACACAGGCGCTTATTTTTGCTTTAAAGGCAGAAATGAAAGCCTGGGAAGGATAGCTCTGTTTTCTTGTAATTCGGGCTCTACGCAGAGTTAATGGCGCTGTTATTGCACAGTGAAATTAAGTCCTTATGAAACATGTTTTGCAAACCTTTGTAGATTCGATTTTTCAATAAAATTGAGGGGTTTAGGTCATGTTGAGCAATCTGCTACATATTAGCACTCTGCCTTCGATGGGTCACTTTTCATAAAGCCATGGTTTATTTTCATTAAACTCGGAATCTGCGGGGGGCCTTTATTTTGAAATTCAAATAAAATATGCAGCATGCAACACCAGTGAAAATGGATCAAAAGAAGAGAGACAAGCATTTTGCTTTAACATCGAGGTCTGCCTTCTTGTCCTTGGCATCACTTTCAGTTTTCAACAGAACACTGCAATCATTAAAGACATTTTTGTGTTTAATTTAAATATCAGGTGTAACAATTATAACTCCACCAGGAACAATAGCAGGCGAAGGGGATGTGGGGTGGGTGGGGGATGTTAAAGAACAATGATTGGTAGATGGTATTTAAAACAGACTTTGAAAACAAAACTGTTGTCATCTGGTCTTCATCACAATTCAGGTTCTAACACTGTGGCGAGGAGGGGCTATATGGGGGCAAAAATACAGAACATTAGGGAAAGCAAATAAAAAATGTTTTTCCTAGATTTGTGTTTCTACTATTGTGAATAAAGAATATGAAAACTATTAGAGCTTTTTTGCAAGTCATATCACTATATTTGTGTGTACCAAGGCAGCAAGGTCTAGAACTAAAATACTGAGACCACTCTTCACTTTTAGAATTCATTCCGTTTTCTTTTGATGTTTTTTCATATTTTTATTGTACTACTTAATATGATGCCAGATTTGTTGAATTATAAAATCTGATAAATAAATATATACAACTAACAAAGTATAGAAAAGAGCCTCTGAAAACACAATAATCTCCTTGAGCAGCTGCACCAAAGATATTAAGACGGATATTTCAGCAAGACCTTTTGAAATTGTTTAGCGTGCCATTTCTAATTTAAAAAAAATGCAAACTTTGATATGGATCAGTAATCATTTTCCGTTTCTGTACTTACAACTGTATTGAAAATGTCCAAAAATTGTATTTCGTTATCGTCAATTAGCTTTCTATCCTCAAAACAGCAATTGTGTGCTCTCTGCATAAAAGCTGTATTAATTATGTTGTCTTTCGGAAGAGTCTCTATGAGATCATGTGTTTACGTCTATAGGATGACAGGAAAAAAACTCATTTCTGGACTGAGGCCTGTGATAGTGTACTGCTTGCAAGTTCCAGACCGCCCCACTTCCTTCAAGTACATTTTACAGTCTTGTAAGCTTCACGCGTGTTGTTACTTTGTCCATGTAGATGAGGTGGGAGCGCTAACCATTGACCAGAGCAGAAATATAGGCCTCTTGTGACAAGATGCCGGATGTGACTTTAATACTGCAGCATCATAATGAATTGTTTTAGGGCTTCTGCATGGCTCCTGCACTTGTCTGTTATACAATAGTAGACGTAGCACCAGGGCCGGCTTTAGGGCAGTGCGACTGGTGCAACCGCACTGGGCGCTGACCTCAGGGGGCGCTGTGTTTAGCAATGTCTTATGATTGGAGAGATATGTGGGCACTTTTGCCAAGTGGTAGTGAGAGAATCCAAGGAGGTGGTCATGGGGTGTGGAGGCGCCAAAAATGTTTGTCGACCTTGGCGCCACCAGCGCTAAAGCCGGCCCTGTGAAGCACTACAAAAAATGGAATCCTTGACTAGAACCATTCATGTTGTTGTTTGCCCTGCATTTTATAAAACAATGAATAAATATTACACGAGCTGCTGGCACACATTTGAATGTGGCCGTGCTAGTGGCAATGTCCTTATGAAAATAAGGGAATCCTTTGCCTGTGCATATGTGTCATACTAGAAAAAAAATTGCATTATCTCTGCAAAGTTGTGCTGCCTGTGCACGATAAGGGATGAGGCACTCATTTTGAACGCTAATGCATCCCTTCAGAAGGGCCAAGGTGGTTACTTTGAACCATCTGGGCACACCCTTGAGTCACAGACTGCACTCTCCCATGTGTTTTGGGAATCAGAGGCTCCAGTACATAGCCCAGAGGGGCCCCTTGAGGTGTTCCGCAGTCTGCATGAGAGTGGGTGCAAGTGCCCTAGGTAGGATAGGGAGTCCAGCAGCACATATACACAGAGAAAAGGGTGAAACACCACTCTGCATGCATGGCAGTCTTCTCCCTTGCTGTTCACTGCCCTTTAGATATGCATGATACAGCATGTTCTAAAGAAGCAACAGTCTCCACCTCCCTGATCTCCTGGACCCAGACCTTAAATCATACATGCAGTCCAATACACCCGGAACCCTGTCTGCTCCTGTTCCAGAATATGTTCCAGAACAGAAAATGCGCATGCTTTAGTTTAAGCCAAAGTAGCACCCACACCACTTGGCCTTTAAACATATCCGTTGCACCATGTACCAAAGGTTTTCAATCCCTCATCAAGTTCTTCAAACTGCATTCAGACAATCTGCAATGTGGGCCTGCTCCTAACATAAACCTTTAATTAAGTATGCTCCAGCAGAAGTCAAACAAGCCAGCACTGTCAACTCACTCTCCTTCTTTAGGATTTCAGTTCAAGGCTGAATCTCTCACCCAGAACCATAAAACGGTGCTATCTCGGTCTCCTAAAGTATACAGAAAAGTTATGGGTGGAATGCTTGAATTAATCTCAGCCACTGGTATGTCTCGGGCTACATTCCAGTCCATCCTTATTTTGCCTATCATGTTACCTCTGTTTGTGCCTAAACATATGCAAATCAGTCTTCACCCTACTCTAATGGGAACAGTCCAGCCTGATCTGCTAGGCCAGTTCCTCCCTGAACTGGAATACAAGCAACTTAGGACCGGTTTCAACATAATTAGGGCTCCTCAGACAGATTCGGTCCGGGGTTGCTATAATGATGTTAATAACAATACCAGGACCTCTAAAAGGGTGCCCTTACAAACGTTCAAAGGGGCTCAAGTCCACTCCCTTTTGTGGTAACTCCCTTTAGGCCACCAAAAGGCACTGGAAGAGGACATGCCACTTCCTATTCAGTTTTTCAGACACCTGCATAATCACGTCTGTTAGAAATGGGATTTCTGGTTGACTAGGGCATGAGCCTAAGCCAGGCAGAAACCACCACTCTAGTCAGGGCAAGGGAGTTACACACCGAAGATAACCCCTGCTCACCCCCATGGTAGCTTGGCTTATCCCAGAGGCAATGTGTAAAGCGTTTGCGCAACACACTCACACAACAGCGAAACACTAGGCACACCACAAAAGAAACTCCACACAAGATTATATCAAAAATAGCCTTTGTATTACTCATAAAACACATTAGAACATAATCACTATATATGACCAGTGCCACCAGGCACTAGGCACAACAGGGGATTATATACACTTACAGGGCCAATCAAGCCTCTGTCATAACCATCACAATTCCCAGTTAGCAAAAGCAACCAGTAAATACTGGTAAGGGTGCACTTAGCACAGCACCTTAAACATAACCATAAATTAGGCAAACAACCTAATTAGCAACAGTGCACCAAATCATTAGCATAAACTCAGTCACTACTGGCAGAGACAGTTCTTAACAGCACACATTATGCACATATAAGTAGCAATAAGGCACCTAAGTACCCACAGTAATGCCTGCTGTGTTGCCCATCACATCAGCCCTTCTTGGGCGTAAATATAACTGCCCACAGGCAACAATAGGCCACCATGTCCCCGAGAGCCCACTGGCCCCCAAATGGCAGTCCCAGCGCTTCTGGGCTCTATACCTGGACTGCGTGGTAAGCCTGCAAAAAGGGCCAAGTCTAGCAATGTCTTATAAGATCTTGTTCAATTTCTCCACCAGTCCATTTGCTTGGGCATAATAAGGGGTGAGGAACTTGCACATCACCCCACATCGCCTTTTAATATGCAGAAATAAAGTTTGTGCCTCTGTCAGATATTACCTTTTTGGGGAACTCTTCTCTGATCAAGACACCAAGCAGAGCCCTGGCCACTGAGGATTCAGGCACCGTCCTCAGAGGTATTGCTTCAAGATACCTAATGGCATGGTCCACCACTACTAAAATGAACCTATTCCCTAAAGCAGTTGGAGGGTCCAGGGACCAACAATATCAATCCCCACCCTCCTAAAAGGCGTCCCAACCACAGGAAATGGAATTAAGGGAACCTTGGGTTGTCGTCTTGTCTAGCCACTGGCTTAACAGGTGGTGCAGGAGCGACAGAACTCCTTCACCTTCTCAGACATCTGAGGCCAGTAAAAGGGTTTGACCGACCTGTCCCAGTTCTTGGTCATCCAAGGGGATGCAATGGGCTGAATTCTAGAGGAAGGCCCTACAGTGTTCAGAGACCACCAATATTCTGGCTGCCCCAGGTTTTGAGTCTCTTGCCTCACTGTACAGGACACCATCGTCCCGGTGGGTTACACTTGTATCTCTTTGTGCATGGACTTAAGCCTATCACTGAAGACCTTCAAGAGTAGGGCATGTTTTCTGCACTTGGCGGAATTTCTCTCTGGAGAGTCCTCATGAACCTTTCAGTTCAGCAAGCTCTGGCAGGTCTCTCCAGGGGGCTTCTTCTCCTTTGGATCCCAGATCCTCCCACTGGGGGTCAGATTCCTTCTGAACTGCAGGAACTTTTGAGGCTGGTCTCCCATGCCTATTGCCCCTACTCATGGTTGTGGGGGCCTGTGCCATGGTTCCTGACTACAGGCTCCCCTCACTCCCCTGACAAGGTGACTGGCCCCTTGTTGCCACACACACACACTTAGGGAGGCCCAGCATTTCTCTGTGAGTCTTTCTTTCCACCTCAGACCAAGCACAGGTTTCAAGGTAATTTCCCAACAGACCCTTTACTGGGATGGCAGGGTTCACAGCTACCTTTTTCAAGTCAGTAGCCCTTCCGACTCAAAGTTGACCACACCTGTGGGATGAAATTTACTTCATTGTTAGCGTTGACCAATTTATAGCAGACATCTGGGATAATTTGCTCTGTGAAAACCAGCCTATCCTCTACAGTTGTGATTCTTGCTTCTGTATCCATCACAGCTTCTACTTTGATCCAGTTAAAATTAGGTCATTGCCTGTACTTCAGCATGCTGCACGGTGAGGCAGCTAGGGCTTCAATATCCACCCCACTCGCAAAAAATAAAGTGGCTTCAGTGTAAGGTTTGTTTTTTTTTGGGCAAGTGTTACAGGACAAGACAGCAGGCCAGATAATATTTGCTCAATATAGGGCTTTATTTGAGGTTTCTAGTGGGCGACCAATCCCCAGCACTCCTGTTATTCTTTTACAAGCTCTTCAGGTCTTCCCCTTTTATTCTTTATCCTTCCAGTTTCTTCACTGTTGGGATTGTCTTTGTTTTCTCCTTGTTTCTCTGTTCTCTGGAGCGGAGTACCCTCGGGGAAAACAAGGACACAGGCCATTAATGTCCAATTATATAGGGGTAAATATCAGGTCCTTCCCCAAATCACTGTCGTTATCTTGTGAGGGAAGAATAGCAAGGGTGTCACCCAACTAAGGGGATTGGAAGTTGTGAGGGAAAAGGAAGAAGAAAAGCCCAGTCCTCAAGTGACCCCACATCGCAGAGAGTGGAAGAGCTAGTAGACACTGGGGTGAGAGTGGGGCTGGGTGGGGTGCACTACAAGGCACCGATCGCAGACAGGGGCTCTATCTCAGTGCTGGGACCAAAGAGGAGGCCTGACTGTCATGCAGAGCTTTGCTGGAGATGCCCAGGTGAGGTGTGCGGACTGCTGGGGGCCGGCAGACTGACTCGGGCCATTCGCTAAGTGGGAGACGCTGCTGTATCCAGCGCTGTGTGCTGGTCTCCCGGGTGTGTGTGCACCCTTGAAAACCCCCAGTCACCTACACAGGAGGCGTATCAAGGGTTCACCACCCCTGAGTTCACGGCAGCGATGGCTTTGATTTTCTCCTGCATGCAGGATTATGGAGAGAGCTGCCTGGCCTCATTGTTTGCCATGGGGCAACCACTGTTCCTCCATATATGCCCTAACTGCCACCCTTGAAGATTGCGATATATTCAGAGCCTCGCCCGATGGTGCCACATGACATGTTTTCCTCCAGGGCCGGTAGGAATCAGCGTTAGGGGCACTGCTGGGTAATCCCCCTGAACTATACACTGACGCTTTCTTACCGTGAGGAGGCTGTTGGGCGAGGCATCCTGGTCATAGTTTCCTGCCTTGAAGTGTGGCTGCCTCCCCATTGACATTGGTGGGTGATGCTGTCCTCCTGCTGCCACGCCTGTGTGGTGGTCGTTACCAGTTTGATGGAACACCATTAGCCGTGAGGAGTGAGATCCTTGAGGGCCCCATCACAGGAGACAACAACTGGGCGGCCTGCTGGTGAGACGGCGTAGGAGGAACTACTTAGGGGGCTGTGGGGCAGCACAAGGAAATCCATCAGGTCGCAGGGCCCTCTGGTAGGTGACGGCGATTACTGATGCCTCCCTCCCACCCCACTTGCCGGGCCTTCAATATATCAATGCCAAACGACCTGGGTCAAAGGCTGTAACTATAGTAATGACTGATGGCAGGGGGCCCAGCACTGCTCATCAGACCAAGGTGGATAAGTTCACATTGCCTAAAACCTCCACCACTGCATCAATGGTGGACGGACATCAGCCCCTGCCTAAGACTGCCTCCCAGGCAGAGGAAACCCCTACCCTTCAGGATGTAACGACAGTGATACAGGCCATTAAGACATGTCTAGAGGACAAAATGGACTCTTTCTCTACCAAAGTCACATTGATGCGAGCAGACTCACGCAACATAGGGTTGCATGTCAAGGGGGCCGAAGATTAAATAACTACAGGGAAGGTGGAGAATATGGCGCTAAAAGCTCAGGTCAGGAAGCTAAGTGCCACCACCAGTGTCTTAGAGGCCAAGACAGAGGACTTTGAGGGACTGAGTCCCTGAAAGAGCTTGTTCGTAGAGGACCTCATTGTTAGAAGGCAATCCCAGGGGGGGACAGGGAGGTTAGCTGAACACCCTGAGACCTACCCTCGGGGTAACGTAGCCGGGCACTGGCGGGAGACTCCTCAGGGAAAGAGTCTCGTATCTAGGATCGCACACACGGCACCATACGACAAAGAGACACCACACGGTAGGTTCTTGGGAACAGATCCTTTATCTACTCAGCTACGTCGGATCTTTATGATCATCAAGATGGATATGTACAAATAGAGCACGGGCTCAGAGAGTCTCGGTAGGGAAAAGGGGGTAGCGGGACAGTCTTTGGGGATCCGGATCCAATGCAGGGGCGTACCCAACGCACAGCTCACAATCCTCGAGCCGGGGGCTACGCTGCGGTCCATGCCGGACGGAGGGAGTCTTTAGGAGCCGCGAGTCACTCAGCAGGGCTCAAGCACAAGGTCGGAGGTCTTACGATCTTCAGGGGAGCCGCGAGTCACTCAGCAGGGCTCAAGCACAAGTTCGGAGGTCTTACGATCTTCAGGGGAGCCGCGAGTCACTCAGAAGGGCTCAAGCATAAGTTCGGAGGTCTTACGATCTTCAGGGGAGTCATGAGTCACTCAGCAGGGCTCAAGCATAAGTTCGGAGGTCTTACGATCTTCAGGGGAGCCGCGAGTCACTCAGCAGGGCTCAGGTGTTCCAAGGTTGCAAGGGAGCCGCGACCACGTCAGCAGGGCTCTCGTCGTTCCAGAGTCGAATCTGCCAGATAGTCCCAGAGCACCCCTTGTTATAGGTCAACTTCTCTTTGACGTCCAGGGTCCGTGTAGGCAGGGGTCTTAGCGCCTGGGGGCCACTGGCTGGAGTTTCCTGCCATGTTGTCCTTTGATCCTTTCCAGGGCCGGGTCGGGGGGAGTCCCAGACACCCAGCAGGCGTGGAGCCAGCACTCAGGGAGGCCGGAGGGCCGATCGAAACCCATCTCCCGACGGGAGGCCAGAGGTGCGATGGAAACTGCTCCTCCCTCTCTCACTCCATGGGAGCGCGATGTTCCCCAGCCGGGGCGGCGCCTCTAGGTCTGGGTTGCGCTGTGGCCGGGCGGCCATCGTAGGTGCATGAAGTGGGCACGCGGGCCCTGTGGTGCTGGGAAGATGGAGGGCACGGACAGGGAAGTCCGGGTCGGGTGTGTGTGGGTCCTGGCGGGCAGGATCAGCTAGGCCATGTACTGCGGGACTGAATGAGGTGTACAGGTCAGGGGGTGTGGCTCGGGGTCAGGGATGGCCATGCCACAGGGGTCTAACACGCGTCCCCCCCAGCTGAAAGCTGGAGAGAACTACCCATCCTCTTGGGGGTTCTCTTCGCTGAGGTGGAAGAACCGGGAGAGGCCGTCAGCGTTGGCGTGGTCAGTACCAGGGCGCTGCTCTACGGTGAAATCCATCCCCTGAAGGGAGATTGACCATCGCAATAGTTTGGGGTTTTCCCCTCGCATCTGCATGAGCCATCGCAGGGGGCGATGGTCGGTTTGGACTTTGAAATGGGTGCCAAACAGATAGGGTCGTAATTTCTTGAGGGCCCAGACTACGGCGAACGCTTCGCGCTCAATGGTGCTCCACTTCCGCTCTCTGGGTAACAGCCTTCGGCTGAGGAAGGCTACGGGTTGGTCTAGGCCTTGGTCATTCACCTGTGACAGAACTGCCCCAATGCCATGCTCGGAGGCATCAGTTTGTACCACAAACTCCTTGAAGTAGTCGGGGGCCTGGAGCTCGGGGGCAGTACACATGGCCACTTTCAGGGCATCGAACGCCACCTGGCAGGCAGAGGTCCACTGCACTTTCTTGGGCTGTTTTTTGGATGTGAGTTCCGTGAGGGGACCGACAAGGCTGCCGTACCCCCGGATGAATCGACGGTAGTAGCCGGTGAGGCCCAGAAAGGCTCGGACCTCCGTTTGGGTAGTGGGTGGTTCCCAGGCTAGGATGGCGTTGACCTTAGGCTGCAGAGGGGCGACCTGCCCGCTTCCGTCTTGGTGCCCTAGGTAGACCACCGAACCTTGCCCAATCTGACACTTGCTGGCTTTTACTGTGAGGCCTGCCTGGCGCAGGGCCGTTAGCACCCTCTGGAGGTGCTGGAGGTGCTCATTCCATTTGGAGCTGAAAACCGCGATATCGTCTAGATATGCGGCGCTGAACTTATCCAGCCCGGCCAGGACTCTATTTACCAGTCACTGGATGGTGGCAATGGCATTTTTCATCCCGAAGGGAATCACGTGAAAGCGATAGTGCCCATCCGGGGTGGAGAAGGCGGACCGCTCCTTGGCTCCTTCTGTGAGCGCAATTTGCCAGTACCCGCAGGTTAGATCGAAGGTGCTGAGGAAATGAGCCGACCTGAGACGGTCAATGAGCTCGTCTGCTCGGGGAATGGGGTGAGCGTCGGCTCGGGTGACTTCATTGAGTCCCCGGTAATCCACACAGAATCGGAGTTCTGGGGCGACACCGGGGGCCGCTGCTTTCGGGACCAGTACCACGGGGCTGGCCCAGGGGCTATCTGAGGGTTCGATCACCCCCAAGGTCAACATCTTCGAGACCTCGGCCTGAATGCAGGACCGGACTCGATCAGGGACTCGGTAGGCTCGTTGCTTCACCGGCGGGCTGTCTCCGGTGTCCACGTCATGGACACACCAGTCGGTGACTTTGGGGACGAGAGAAAATAAGTCGGGGAACTGCCCTAAGAGCTAGCGGCAGTCCTTGCATTGCTGGTAAGTGAGGGATGGAGAGAGGTTCACTCCTTCCACGGAGCCATCCTTCTCCTTGGTACACAGGAGGTCAGGGAGGGGATCTGACTCCTCCTCGGCCCCGTCATCGGTGGCCAGTAGCAGACTCAGCTCCGTCCGCACGAAGTGGGGCTTGAGGCGGTTCACGTGAAGGACCCGAAGGAGGTCCCGAGGTGACTGGACGTCCAGCAAGTACGTGACCTGGCTCTTCCGCTCAACGACTTTGAAGGGCCCGGTCCATTTATCCTGGAGGCCGCAAGGTTTCACGGGGGCCATGACCCATACCTGCTGGCCCGGCTGGAACTCGACCAGAGTGGCATTCTGGTCGTACCAGCGCTTCATTTCCTCCAGGCTCGCCTCCAGGTTGGCCTCGTCCAGTTCTCGAAACTTCCTAGTCTGGTTTCGGAGGGTCAGAACGTATCGGAACACATCTCGGGGGGGGCCTCGGGGCGCCGCCTTCCACCCTTCCTTGACCAGGCTGAGGGGCCCCCGGACGGGGTGCCCGTAGAGTAACTCAAAGGGGCTGAACCCCAAGGATTTCTGAGGAACTTCCCGGTAGGCGAACAAAAGGCAGGGGAGCAGGACGTCCCACTTGCGCCGGAGGGGCTCTTCCAGGCCCGCGATCATCCCCTTCAGAGTCCGGTTAAATCGCTCTACTAGGCTATTTCCTTGGGGGTGGTACGGTGTGGTGAACTTATAGGACACTCCACGTTTTTGCCACAGGGACGTCATGTATTTGGAGATAAAATTCGTCCCGCGATCGCTTACGACCTCGCGGGGAAAACCCACACGGGAAAAGATCCCCATCAACGCCCGGCCCACCACGGGGGCGGTGATGGTGCGTAGGGGAATGGCCTCCGGGTATCGGGTGGCATGGTCCACTAGGACGAGGATGAAGCGGCGACCTTGGGAGGTTCGGGGGTCCAGGGGCCCCACGATGTCGATCCCGACCCGTTCGAACGGGGTATTGATGACAGGGAAGGGTTGGAGGGGAGCCTTGCACTTTCCTCCACTTTTCCCACTAGCCTGGCACGTGGGACAGGACTTGCAGTGGGTCTCTACATCTGCTTTCATTTTAGGCCAGTAAAAGTGAGTCACTAGGCGACTGTACGTTTTGTCTTGGCCCAAGTGGCCTGCGAGGGGGACATCGTGGGCCAAGCCCAGGAGGAAGTGTCGGAAGCGTAGGGGTACCACCAGCACCCGGGCTGATCCTAGCTCCACCGACTTCTGCTCGCTGTACAAAAGGTCATTTTCCCAATATAGCCGGTGTGTTCCCGATTGTTCGCCCGCGGCTTGGGCCTCTGCTTGCTGCCGGGGTCCGACCAGGGAGGGACAGATAGCTTGCTCCTGGCAGAACTCCTCTCGGGAGGGGCCCCCCTCGTGGCGCCACTGGGCCAACTCGGGCAGATCGCCTAACTTTGCGATCTGTGCGGGGTCGGACGGTAGGGGTTCATTGCTGTCGACAGATTCTCCACGTGGGGAGATGTGGGGGACCTCGGCTGGGACAATCCTGTCCTTGTTGGCAGGTGCGTCCTCGACTTCCCCAAGGGGGGGCAGTCGGGCCGCCATAGATCGGGTGGTGGCGCACACCCACTCGGGGAGACACATCATCCCTAGGTGGGCCTTGCGCTCGACTTGCTTCCAGGGGGAACTTTCCAGGTCGTTTCCCAGGAGACAGTCGACCGGCTGGGAGGTTCTTACTGCCACTTTCAATTTACCGACCACTCCGCCCCATTCAAAAGGCACCAGGGCTACCTTACAAAGACTCTCAGTGTTGTCAGCTGTAATTACCGGGCAAAATAGATTGGGGAGGATCTGGTCTTCGTGGACTAAGTGGCTGAGGACACCGGTGATGCTCGCCCCGGTGTCACGAAGGGCCTCTACCTGTTGGCCATTGATCGTCACTAGCTGCCCGTATTTCTTCGTGTTGGAGGGCAGGAGGCTCCCAGGGACCATTTCTCTGTCTCCTAATGATTCCAAGGCCATGGCGGCAGGTTCCCATTCTACGGTCTCCTCAATATCCTCCCCTAGGGCTACATTGGTTATCTGTCTGGCTGGGGGGGCTGTAGTGGGGACGCGCAGGGCCATGGGGCATTCGGGGTCATTGGCGTAATGCCCAGGCTTCTGGCAACGGAAACAAGTGATGGTCACCCGGTGCCCCCGTCTCACGGGTGGACCGGATACAGCTGGAGGGGGTGCCGGGAAGTGCGGAGATGGGCTTTTCGGAGGACTGGACTGGGATTCCCTCTGCCCTCCCTGGTTTCCCCCCCCCTCTCTGGCAGGGTGGTCCCTGACTGGCTCGGGGGTATTCTCCTACAGGGCCCCAGAGACCCGGGTGTTGGTCCAGCGATCCGCCTCGCCAGCCAGCTTCCTCGGATCCGTGAGCTTGCTGTCGAGCAGATGCTGGCGTAGCTCCACAAAGCAGTTCGCCGCCAGGTGTTCCCATAACATGAGGTCGGTTAGTTCGTCTAGGGTGGGTACTTTGCTGCCCTTGATCCACCCGTCGAATGCATGGCTGAAAAAGTTCACATACTCCACCCACGTGGTGCCGGGGATCTTCTTGCAGTCCCGGAACCGCTGGCGGTACATCTCCGGGGTGAGGCCGTACCTTGTGAGGAGGGCCTCCTTCATGTGGCTGTAGGAGGTCTGCATGAAGGATGGTAGGTCGAGCAGGGTGTCTCTCCCCTCGCTCAAAAATCGGCCCCACAATCCGGCCCCCCAATCTTTCTGCGGGACTCGGTGGGAGGTCATGGCGACCTCGTAGGCCTTGAACCATTGTTGGATGTCATCGTTTTTGTAATATTCCTTGACCACATCTTTGGGTATGTGGACCTTCTGTTCTGCCGGTGGTGGCGCCCCTCGGTTCTCCGGGGGACGAGCTTCTTCGCTCCTTGCCTTGAGCTCGATTTCTTTCAAGCTGCGTTCGTGCTCCAGTTGAAGTCTTCGTCCTTCGTGCTGTCGTTGGAGTTTCTTCTCTTCCAGTTCGCCTTGTACTCGCATCTGTTCCACTGCTAGCTTCTTCTCAGCTAATTTCAACTCGCCCTCAATTTTCAGTTTGGACAGTTTGAGTTCGTGATTACGACTTCTCTCTCTGTCTGTGAGTTCTTTCGGGGATAGACCCCCGTCTGGTACGAAGTTTCGTACCTGGTTGCTGCTGCTTTCTCTTGGGGCGAGTCCAGCTTCGTCATGGAGCTCCACCGCTCCTTCTGGGCGGGGGGCTCCGGATTCCACCCAAGCTTTCAGTGCCTTCTGCATATCTTCTTTGGTGTTGAGACCAGTGCTAGCGATTTTTAGTTCTTTGCAGAATTGCTTCAGTTCTTTGTGCGTGTACTCTTCCAGTTGTTCCGCCTGGAACACAGCACTCGCGTTGGTTTCTGTGAGACTCATGGCCTTTTCTTCTGCCGCTTTTGCCAGTAGTGTGTCAGCCGCTTACGGTACGATCTCTAGATGATGGGCCCGAATCCCGTCGCTTGCCACCAATGTTAGAAGGCGATCCCAGGGGGGGACAGGGAGGTTAGCTGAACACCCTGAGACCTACCCTCAGGGTAACGTAGCCGGGCACTGGCGGGAGACTCCTCAGGGGAAGAGTCTCGTATCTAGGAACGCACACACGGCACCATACGACAAAGAGACACCACACGGTAGGTTCTTGGGAACAGATCCTTTATCTACTCAGCTACGTCAAATCTTTATGATCATCAAGATGGATATGTACAAATAGAGCACGAGCTCAGAGAGTCTCAGTAGGGAAAAGGGGGTAGCGGGACAGTCTTTGGGGATCCGGATCCAATGCAGGGGCGTACCCAACGCACAGCTCACAATCCTCGAGCCGGGGGCTACGCTGCGGTCCAGCCGGACGGAGGGATTCTTTAGGAGCCGCGAGTCACTCAGCAGGGCTCAAGCACAAGGTCAGAGGTCTTACGATCTTCAGGGGAGCCGCGAGTCACTCAGCAGGGCTCAAGAACAAGTTCGGAGGTCTTACGATCTTCAGGGGAGCCGCGAGTCACTCAGCAGGGCTCAAGCATAAGTTCGGAGGTCTTACGATCTTCAGGGGAGACGCGAGTCACTCAGCAGGGCTCAAGCATAAGTTCGGAGGTCTTACGATCTTCAGGGGAGCCGCGAGTCACTCAGCAGGGCTCAGGTGTTCCAAGGTTGCAAGGGAGCCGCGACCACGTCAGCAGGGCTCTCGTCGTTCCAGAGTCGAATCTGCCAGATAGTCCCAGAGCACCCCTTGTTATAGGTCAACTCCTCTTTGATGTCCGGGGTCCGTGTAGGCAGGGGTCTTAGCGCCTGGGGGCCGTTCGCTGCAGTTTCCTGCCATGTTGTCCTTTGATCCTTTCCAGGGCCGGGTCGGGGGGAGTCCCAGACACCCAGCAGGCGTGGAGCCAGCCCTCAGGGAGGCCGGAGGGCCGATCGAAACCCATCTCCGGAGGGGAGGCCAGAGGTGCAATGGAAACTGCTCCTCCCTCTCTCACTCCATGGGAGCGCGATGTTCCCCAGCCGGGGCGGCGCCTCTAGGTCTGTGTTGCGCTGTGGCCGGGCGGCCATCGTAGGTGCATGAAGTGGGCACGCGGGCCCTGTAGTGCTGGGAAGATGGAGGGCACGGACAGGGAAGTCCGGGTCGGGTGTGTGTGGGTCCTGGCGGGCAGGATCGGCTAGGCCGTGTACTGCGGGACTGAATGAGGTGTACGGGTCAGGGGGTGTGGCTCGGGGTCAGGGATGGCCATGCCACAAGGCCGGGTCTAACACTCATACTATTTCTCGGTTGAATGGCCGCATCTTGTGCCTGACATGCAGCCAAAACCAGGTGCAGCTCCACTCCTCACCGTGGCGCGCATCTTCAGCTGTTGAGAAGTGATCCTACAGACAGCACGGAGTGTGCCACTGATTAACTGGGACAATGGCGATATTACTTTTTTTCCTGATTTTACCTTTCCGATTGCAAAAACTGCGGTGCTCTTTCCTTGAAGATATGAAAGCTTTGAGGGAGTGTGAAATAAAATGCTCCATGATCTATCGGCAAAACTGCGAGTGGTGGCAGATGGAAAAACCTGGTACTTCATCACCCCAGAGGAGGCCTGGGACTGGCTGGATGGATGGAGGATGGTCAAGGACATGAGATTCTGCCATCGGCAGGGCACACAGAGGACAGATGCCAGTACCCAGAACAAGAGACAGGACCCAGTCAATGGATGAGGGATAAACTCACGACTAGCTATACGATGTGACTCTTAATGGGACCCTCCTAGGAGACATTGACTGCCACCTCTTCATGGTGGCTGAAGTAGATTTCACCATTGTTATTTTGTTTCCAGAAGGCTTGGTGGGGGTGGGGTCACTGCCTCCTGGAGAGTGTCCATTAAGAAAGGAGCTAAGTCTACCAAATGTGCTGAGGGAAATTAGACAGTAACATATTAATTTTGTTATAACATGGAAGCGGTTGGGGTGACACTTTGGCGGATCCACAGTCACCTTCAGTTAGTCATATGTTTTGGGGCGACAGGTGCTCTGCACAGCTGGGTGGCAGGCAGGTCCAAGTCTGTCATGCAAGGAGGCAGGGTGGGGGGATTTCAAAGTGGGTTTGGTTTATTTGTATGTTTGTGTTTTTATTGCATAGGTGACATTTTCTCTGTGACACAGAAACAATCTAGGTCTATTCCTCCTCGACTTCACTCAATGGTACTCACAGTGTCAGTTGGCCCCCAGGTTGGGCTCAATACTACCTTTAAAGCCCCTGATAAACTTTATGATCTCAGCTAGGTGTGGGGTGCGCCGGGTCCAGCACTGTTTGCGCTCCACTCATACTCGATGGCCAGAACAATAACAACTCCTAGTTTCAAGATCCTCTCCTGGAATGTTAACAGGCTGGGGAATACATTTAAAAGAGGGGTGTTCCTACAGTATCTTAAGCTACAATCACCCAATATAGTTCTTCTTCAGGAGATGCACCTCTAGGAGACAACCTACCGTGCTCTGGATAGAAGAGGGTGCAAAATGGTCTACATAAGAGAGTTAGGTACAGGAGGGCGAATCCTCGGCCCAGAAGGGTAGAGATATATGCTTTCATAAATGGAAGGAGAGGGGATACATACTCTCTGTACAATAACCAAAACCCTAAATGATATACTCCTCTCTAGGTGGCAATGTGGTAAGGAGATAGAACTACACCTATACTCCATGACACTCAGAAGTGGGAAAAGAAAAAAACCTTATTTTTTATATACAATCCTCACCCACTCTAGTAGTGGCATGCTTCATCGCCGGGTTCACCATGACTCCTAAAGGTCAGGGTGGGCTCGACCATATTCCATGGAGCTCTTTGAAGAAGTGTTTGATTTTTTGGAGTGCTATCTATTATTATGTAAGAATTCCTCATCCACCCCAAGGTATCCCTTTATTCACGGTCTGAATGGGAACAATTAAAAAATGTAAATATATGGGGCAAGCAGGATATTGTGGTCCTATGACCCTAACTTAAAAACGCTGACATGTTTCTGCCCTACTCTATTGGCCTAACAAAGGTCCTGGGCATTCTTCAGGGTGACAGCAGAGAAAAAGATTTCCCCAGTGACGCACTAGTGCAATTTTTACAGGCAAAAGTGTAGCATGCAAAAGGTAAGCTTGTGCGTGCAAAATAAAAGGTGATGTACTTGCTGTGTAATGGAAGTACCTGTAAACAGAAAAGACAAGACATACCACGGTTTTACATGCATATGTTAACTCTATAGATATATTAAATCTCTTTATATCATCATTACTCTAGATTGTAACTGTGGGCATAGATTCTTTGGATGCCTTTGCGGTTGACAGATTCTGAAAAATGCATAAAATGAAACCCATAAGCAAAAGGAAAATATATTTTTACGTTTTTGCAAGAACACCTCCCAATCGTAAAGAGTGCTAGCTGCGTATGCAGCATACATACCGCTCTGTACCTGCAAATGATGATTCATGCGTAAGCGTTGCTAATCTCTTTCTTTTTGCTTATGGGTTTCATTTTATGTGTTTTTCAGAATCAATCAATCGCAAAGGTTTTACCTTAGCCAGACACATACACATTTTTTTGCTGTTTATCTGAGAGACGGAATTGCATATCAACTGGGTTACATTTTTTCTGTACTCCTAATTTCTCAATATTGAAGTACCGGGTTTTTAGAACCCAGCGGTGCAGGGGAACACACCCTAAGACTTCGGATTCTTCCTGTTTCAGACCCACAGAAACACAGAGTCTTCTAGGTGAAATCAAAGATCGTATTTTATTGGCTGCAGACCAATCACAGGTATCCGAGAAGTACAACACGATGTATGTTCTCAGGAGACTGCTCCCGAACCAAAAACCAGCGTTTACTTATATACACAAAATTATGCTTGGGGGCAATACCGCCCCTGTTTTACAAGTGGTCATTCACATATTTTAGCTTCAAAGAAACGGTAGAGCCATAATGACAATCCCACATTTCAGTTCATTACGCATACAGTCATTTTACCCAGCAAGGCTCAGAGCCCTCATCAGATAACAGCGGACCCCAATAAAACGGGCACCTCCTGCTCGTAAAACAAGCCATAAAGTAGGAAACAGAGTCAGGTGTGAAATAGCTTAGTCAGAGATCGTGTTTGAACAAGGACTTTATGATGGGTCGAACCCTGATGCTAATCACATTAGGCCGCGGGAAAAGGAACCGGCCGGACACGATTGACCTCGGGCAGTGGAGTCAGTTTGCACAGGTCAGAGAGAAGTCACAGAAGGTGTACGTGTCCTTTAGGCCTAGGCAGGGCCTTAGAGCGCAGCCTATGTGAGGGCAACCACAAAATGGCTACTGTTCTAAAATGGAACCCGAAGGGTTCAATATGTGATATCATATGCACAGTGAATTCATCAGTGAAACATGGCAAAAACACTCATACATACCGCGTTACTCATTTGCGGTTCGTGGATACCAAAATTGGCATGGTGGGGCCATGCCACCTACACGGTTCCGAATTTTACAGTACCACAGACCCTCCTTTTGCCCTTACATAGGCAAGAACTATACTAATCTGAGTCCGAGTCTATGTTCTTAAAGTCATGGAGATGTTGCTGTAGCATCATCCTATTGCTTAGTTCGTCCCTTGATACAGGTTTCCTTACACATGATGTAACACAGAGGCTACATATTACAGGAGCACACTGTATACATAAACAGAACAGGAAAAGAATGGCTAAGATCATCCCAATGACTATTAGAATCTTCCATCCCCAAGCTGATATCAGTCCCCAGAACCATCCCATTATTGACCAATCTCCTTTATCTACGTGAATGGATTCGGAAATCTTATGTAGTTTGGAAATGGTCTGGTAGACTGTTGGAGCATTATCTGGTATGAAAATACAACAGCTCAATTGGATAACCTTGCATACCCCACCACGGTCTGCAAGTATGACATCTAGAACCATACGGTTCTGCAACGTCATAAGGCGATCCGCTTGGAGCTCAGCTGTCAAATTACCAAGGGCACCAGCCGTTACATTAACAGTGGTTTCAACTCCACGAGTCAGTTGTCTCAGGTTCCGACTATTGACCATTGGTCCCCAAAACGGCAGGAAACCCAGGAAAAAGTCTCCTGCTTCCTGACCGGCAGTATCCTCCTTACTAACAACGCCTCTCACAACTCTGGTCTTGTGATAATCAGAGGCAGCAGTAAATGTTGGCGGTAGCAAATTTGCAACATAACATGTGCCCGAGAAATCAGGGGGCAACCATATATATGCTCGATCACTACAGACAAAGTATGTACCCTTGGCAGCCAAAAATGCAGGGGAAAACTGTGATGGGAAAGTGTATGTTTCAGTACAGTTACTCTTCCCTAGTTGAGCTCTTGGATTTTGACCATTGCCTTGTAAACAAAGGCGACCCATGTGTGGTACAACCCAAATTGGAGATGAACTTTTGCGCTGTTTTTCGCCCAAACTAATGCTATACCCCGTCGCGTTCCAACCTACATAAGCTCTCAACTCATCTTTGGGAATAGATGTATATGCATCGATATCTCTACTCATATCTGCAACTCCTCTCATCAGGCTTTATTGTTCGAGTTAAGTCTAGTGGAACGCGGTGGTCGCTGGGAGTAGGTTTCAAGCGCAAAAAGAAACATGGTCTGGAATGCCCATGATGAACCATTATAGCTAAACGGCAGTACTAGATATGGGATACCCTTATTAATGGTGTGCGGCATCAAACCACGCACCCAGCAGTTTGTTGTATTCATAACTAGTTGGTGCTGGTGCAGGAGTTGAATGAACGAATTGTTTACAAATTCAGAACGTCTAGCTTGTTCGTGTTCAGGCAGAGGGTGAAAAGAGTGTGGAAAAATAGTAGGAGGAGGTGTGGGCTGTACAGTGGGTACAAATGGCACTTGGAGAGACAATAATACACAACCTACAGAAAACATCATTATGCTAGATAGTACAAACAGACACAATATTACAAAACGTTTGCTATTCAGTATTTTACATATTCCGCTCTTGAAATTTATTTCCTCGGTGGGCCTCTCCATCCTGAAAAACTCCATCCTCTAATCGTGCTGCTCGCGGCGGATGAGTATCTTCTGTTTAAGGAGTACACCTGTTAGTCCAGGGAACGCCCTAGACCAACCAGAACCGTAGACCTAACGTCTTCGGCTTGTATCCCAAAGTCTTGGCACCGCGACCCTGCAGCTGAACCCGGATGGTGGTTCGAAAAACAAAAAAGCCAAAAGGTTTTCCAGATGAGAGAGCTGCACTTTTGGAAATAGTAAAGAAAAAGAATTTTTATTTGTCCATAGTTCTTGGCCTCAAATTATACCTGTTTTTCCCAGATACTGTCTGGTCTTGAAACAAGAGTTCAGGCTCTGTGGTGTCCAATCGAATTGATGGCGATGTAGCTTCTTGCAGAATGTCGTCACTTTCTTGCTCTGTATTTGTTCCCTTTACACGCGCATCGCTAATAGGCACAAAACGAGGCACAGTCTCAGCCTCGGAGTCAGCGATCCCCTCCTGGACCCACCGATCATACGGTAGGGGCAAAGGGATCCTCTTGCAATGTATTCCGTGTATCCAATTCTTTTCCCCTTTCACCCGAACCGCTGATCTTGTCGATAGCAGGACTAGGTGGGGGCCGATCCAACGGGGCTCATCATTTTTCGCACGTTGAAAATTCTTAATCAGCACCCACGTTCCAGGATTAATAGGGTGTCCTGGAGCTTCAGAGGCCTGGGGCAGAGTATCGTGAACCTGTTGGTGTAAGACACGCAATTTAGCCGTCAATTCAAACAGATAATCAAGCAGTACTGGATGTTCGATTTCACTAAATTTTGTTGGCCTTGGCACACCCCATACATTGGCCGGACGGCCAAATACTAAATCATAGGGACTAAGTCCCACTCGCGAATGCACAGTCATTCTTGTTGATAGGAGTGCTAAGGGCAGAGCGTCAGGCCATTTAAGACCGGAGCTCGCCTGAATTTTGGCCAACTTAAGTTTCAAAGTGCCATTGTAGCACTCTACTAATCCTGCTGATTGGGGGTGATTTGCAGCGTGGAACTTCTGCTTAATGCCTAGTCCCTCGCATACATTCTTCATCACTCGACCCACAAACTCACTCCCGTTATCACTCTATACCATTCTCGGCATTTCGAACCTAGGGAAAAATTCTTTGGCAAGGGCTTTAGCTGTGGATAAGGCCGTATTGTCTTTTAGGGGATATGCTTCTATCCATTTTGAAAAAGCGCAAACAACAACCAGTACATATTTCAAATTGTTACATCTTTCCATGTGGATGACGTCTAGTTGCAGAACCTCAAATGGATATGATGGGGGCGCAAAATGACCAGCTGGAGTTGGGGTTCCCCTACCAGGATTGTATTTCAAACATACCATGCAATTTTTGACCACATTCTCTGCACATTTAGGGATTCCAGCATTCTGCCATACTGGAGCCAACAACTTACAAATCCCTTTCACACTGATATGTGCCATTCCATGCGCCATCGTAACCACTGGAAGCACATATGCATCAGGTAACAACCATCGCCGGTGTTCTGACAAATCAATCCAACAACCGTTTTCATCTAATTTACCCTTACTCTCTTTCCACATACTCAATTCTTTCTCTGTGGCTTCAGCTTGAAGGGACTTCACACTCTCTATCGTGTCTTCACACATTCCAACATCACCAACCCATCTTGCAGGGCCTGCAACATACATTCGAGTTGTCATATCTTTTGCTGTTTCTTTCGCGGTTTCCTCAGCGAATGCATTACCACGTCCAACATCATCGGTAACCTTCTTGTGTGCGCTGCATTTCACAATCGCGACTTGTAATGGCAAGGTCAGTGACTCAAGGAGATCATTCACTAACTGACCATTCTGAATCTTAGTTCCATGCGAGGTCAGGAAACCACGTTCTTTCCACAAACGCCCAAAACTATGGGCCACGCCAAAAGCATACTGACTGTCAGTATATACGTTCACTTTCATTCCTTTCGACAACACGCATGCTCTTGTAAGTGCAGTTTCAACAATCGTGTGCAGAGTCGTGACAGCATATGCAGCAGTCGTATCACCATTCGGAAGCTTGAAGCATGAACCATCCACCCATAAGGTACCATCACATTCAGCCAGGGGAGTATCTTTAAGATCCACTCTCCCTTTTGTTTCTTCCTCTGTTCTGAACAGACAATCATGCTGTTCAACCTCATCTGTGTCTGCTGAAATTGGCAATAATGTGGCTGGATTCAGCGTGTTGCACCTTTTTATGTGCACATGGTTTGCTAACAGTGTCGATTCATACCCTGACAATCGAGCATTAGTTAACTGCTGTGTCTTGGTCCTGTTTAACAATGTGTCCACCGCATGGGGAACCATTACAATCAATGTGTTATTCATCACTAATCCAGCAGACTGTCGAATAGACACAGCTGCTGCCGCTGTGGCTCTTAAACAACTTGGCAATGCCCTCGCTACAGGGTCCAAAGTCGACGAAAAATACGCGCATGGACGCGGTCTGTCTCCAAAAGGCTGTGTTAACACTGACAATGCGCAACCGTCCTTTTCATAAACATACAATGTAAAAGGTTTACTGTAGTCGGGGGTACCCAACACAGGAGCTGAACATAATGCCTTGCGTAATTCCAAAAAACTTTTCTGACACTCTTCAGACCATGGGACAAGATTCGGTATATCTTTATATGTTAATGCTAGCAATGGTTTTGCCAGCAAAGAAAAGCTCGGGATCCAGTGCCTACAGTATGAAGTAATACCTAAGAAAGCACGCACTTCTCTTTGTCATTGGCACGCTTAATCGTGCAATGGCCTGAATTCTCTCTGGGGTCAGTTTCCTTCCCTCCTTCGATAAGAGATGACCTAAATAGGTCACTTCTTGTCGACAATATTGCAGTTTAGAGAGAGACACCTTGTGATGAAAGGCAGACAAATGACCCAACAATGATGATGTAGCTCCTTTACAAATCTCCTCAGTATCTGCGGCGATTAATAAGTCGTCAACATACTGAATAAGGGTAGCACCGTTAGGCAAAACAAGGGCATCAAGCTGCGCTTTTAAAGCCTGACTGTCTATTGATGGACTTTCACAGTAGCCCTGTGGAGCGCGTTTAAAACGGAAGCTTCGACCTCCTAAACAAAAGCCAAAAATATCCCTGCTCTCTTCTGCAATCGGGATACTAAAGAAAGCATTCTTTAAATCGATCACTGAGAACCAAGCAGCGGAAGCTGGGATCATAGTTAACAAGGCAGTTATATCAGGGACGACTGGAAATTGTGGCACAACTACCTTATTGACCTCTCTAAGATCAATCACAAATCTGTAAACAGGTGGCTGAGAAGGGTCAGTACGTTTTAAAACAGGCAGAACCGGACTATTGCAAACGTTGCCTCTCGTCTCTTCAATTACATCCTTGTCAATTAAATCATAGATAATTGCTAACAACGCTTTTTCACCTTCCTTAGAGATCTTGTACTGGGGAATGCGGGGCAATCTAACATTGGCTTTCAAAGTGACAACATACGGCGGTATTTCCAAAAGGCCCACATCATTAGGGCCAGTGGCCCAAAGGGCATCAGGGAGAGACGACAATTCAGATGGCAGTTTATTCTTTGACAAATACATGGGAGAAATCACTTCCTTACCCAGCGTAAGTTGTACTCCCGAGGGCGAACAATATAATGTTGCATGTAATCTCTTTAACAAATCCAATCCTAACAGGTTTTCACCACATCCTGTCGTTAGGATAAGGGGTGCTTTCAGATCACAAGGTCCAACAGAAAGGGCCATAGGACTTGAGATCGGGTTCCTAACCGGGGCGCCAGAAAAACCTACTGAAACATTCATTTCGCCAGACAAAGGCGCGCCAGGGAGTTTTGAGCGCATAATAGAACTCATTGCAGCACCAGTGTCCAGCAGAAAGGGCTCTGTTACACCCGCTGTAGTCACCTTAACATACGGTCCGCTCTGATCCACTGGCACTGAAACAACTCCCTCTCTCTGTCTATGGCTGTCCTAGTAATCATTACCTTCCGTATTATCATCTTCTGCATAATAGTCATTATTATAGTACTGAGCTGTCTTGCCAGTTGCATTGGCTTGCTGATCAAATCTATTCATCGTATTTTGAGGCGGGAGAGGACGCGAGTTCTGGGGAGCATTTCCACGCCCTCTACCTCTTGGGGCTTGCTGGCCACCTCTACCTTGTGCGCCATAAGCATTATTCGTGCGCTGCAACAATCTAAGGCAATTATTTTTAAAATGACCTTCCTCCTTGCAATACGAACACTGATTGGGACCGATAGGGACACGTGGTTGATAATACCCATACATTTGCTGATTATTCTGAAACTGTTGGGGTTGCTGATAGATACCCTGGGTTTGCCTATAATTATTCTGACCTCCACGTGGCGGATAAGCCTGCTGTAAAAGAACCTTCATTTTCAATGCCTTCGTTTTCTTGTCTGTTCTATCCTTCTCATCTTTATCCCTATTTTCGTAATACTGTGCAGTAGCCAGTATTTGCGCTGAAGAGGAAACGGCCCAAGAACTCTCCGAATCTTTTAATTTTTTACACAACTCTGGAAGCAAATTATGCACAAATTTATCAACAAATAACCGTTGGCCACCTTCTGTACTCATGTCCTGACCACTGTGGTCGATAAATGTCTCTTCAAACCTGGTGAAGAAATCGGAGACTGTTTCATCTTTCTTCTGTTTGCATGCGGATAATTTATCCCAATTCACACGTATAGCGGGCATTAAAGTTTTCATATAGTTAATTATTCTACCAGGGAGTTCTGCTACCGCTGGTTCAGGCTTGGCACCACCAACCTGTCTATTGTCCGCATTAATGATATTAGCCCATGTGTCACCTAGTTCTGCAGCATGATCTGAATTACGAATCAATCCCCATAAAGGCTGTGGAACAACATTCCCGAACAACATATCTATATCAGCTAGGTTCATGACACACGATTCTGCAGTCTGCGATAACTCCTTATAATATCCTGCAGGGTTCTTACGGGGGTCAGGCAGAGTCTTCTTAAGGGCTAAGACTTCAGATCGTTTCCAGGGAACATGTACCCAAACACGCTGAAAATGTGGCAGAACAGGTGGATTAGCCTGTGCATCACCAGGTCTCCAGACTGGAGGAACCTCACGCATCGGGTATTGTCGCGCTTTTGCCTGTTTCCCTTCAGGGAATTCCTGGTCAAACAACGACTGCTGACAATCCCCATCCCTGAAAGACAGCAGTGTCGCTACTGCTTTCTCAACATCAGAACCCACAATCGTACCTTTTCCAAATTCAAATCGCACTTGACACAACGCTTGCGGACTGGAGTCTAAATCATTATCTTCCAATTCCTCACATAGGATTTCACACATTTTTTCAAAAACGTATCTCTGTTGTGGTGCTTCCCACTGATGAAAAACATTCACAACAGACTCTACATCATAACTAGAAGGATAAACAATCCATCTACGTGCCATGCGGTCCAGTTCTTCTTTCTCTCTAGAACCAGGTATTTGACTACGTAACTGCTTACGTTGTGGACCAGGGGTCGTACTAGATGACCCAAAGAGGGGTGATATAAGACTAGTGACTGCACTAGCTATTCGTTGTCGTGTAGAAGGAGAAGTTGAGGCAAGAACCGGGGGAAAAACAGAGGGAAGAAAAACGGGTGTAGATACAGATACAGGAGTAGTAACAGGTAGGGCACCAAGGGAGGCAGCTGATGTGTTAGGTAAAGTCGCAGGGAGCGCAGAAGTGGTAGGTAGCAAAATCGGCGTCCCTTGAGAAGGCTGTGCTACCGGGACAGGAGCCGGCTGAGGAGGAGCTGGCGGCTGCGGGAAAGCTTGCGGTGCATTAGCTGGAGGCTGTACATTTACGGGTTGCGGAGGCGCTGTAGCATTTTGCGCATACGGGGGTGGCGAACTTAGCAAATGTGACATTAGGGAATCTTTCTCTTTCTCTTTTGACTCATCTTGTTGAAGGGGTGGCAAAACTGGGTAACATTTATCAATAACTAGTTTGCGTTGCCTGTGCAGCTGCTCATTCATTTGGTCCTCTTCACTATCTTTAAACTGCAAAGCTGCTTGCATTATCGACATACCTCTCTCTCTTTTATTCTTCTTTGCTAATTTAATTTCTTTTTGTTTGGCTTCCTTTCGCCATAGGCGGAAAGAATCAAACATCGCCGGCCGGGCTTTCTTCTTAAACAATTTAACTTCTAAATTATCTAGGATCTCTGTGTCGAAACTACCATTTTGGGGCCATTTTAAAACACCATCCTTCCTGGTGTATCGGATCCATACTTCATTATACGCAATGGGGCCCACGCCATGTTTCACATAAAGCTCATAAGTGGGAGTTCCAATTGGAGGAACCGGACATGAATCCTCTAATCGGGAATCCCTTTTACAACCCAAACAAAACAAATTTCCAAATATACTAGAACCAGGCATCTTCGCTCACTAGTCTAGTTTCAAACTTCAAAGGATTATCGAATACGATAGTCTCGTGAATACACGAGTCCTCTGGCTTTGGCACTTGCAAGACCCAAATCAAAGCGATCCCGAAGGATACCAAAATCCCGAAGGATACCAAACAAACTGGGAGACGCTCCACTTATACTTAACTGAGGTATCGATGACTTCACCAGAAGACTCTCTCAATTTTTTCGCTCTACCAAATCGTCAAGGGTCCAAAACAGGGCGATTAATCAGGGCAGCAGTCCTTCGTAGCCGTCGGGACGCGGAGAACCTCGCAGAAAAGACTTTCGGACCACGTCGACATGCAGGGGTCGATGAAGTGGCGGCCTTCCTCCAGAATTTCCACACGAAGCTCCTCACGAACCTCTGGCTTGGACCGGTACCGCTGAAATCGCCCTACGTTGGGTGCCAACTGAAGTACCGGGTTTTTAGAACCCAGTGGTGCAGGGGAACACACCATAAGACTTCGGATTCTTCCTGTTTCAGACCCACAGAAACACAGAGTCTTCTAGGTGAAATCAAAGATCGTATTTTATTGGCTGCAGACCAATCACAGGTATCCGAGAAGTACAACACGATGTATGTTCTCAGGAGACTGCTCCCGAACCAAAAACCAGCCTTTACTTATATACACAAAATTATGCTTGGGGGCAATACCGCCCCTGTTTTACAAGTGGTCATTCACATATTTTAGCTTCAAAGAAACGGTAGCGCCATAATGACAATCCCACATTTCAGTTCATTAAGCATACAGTCATTTTACCCAGCAAGGCTCAGAGCCCTCATCAGATAACAGCGGACCCCAATAAAACGGGCACCTCCTGCTCGTAAAACAAGCCATAAAACAGAGTCAGGTGTGAAATAGCTTAGTCAGAGATCGTGTTTGAACAAGGACTTTATGATGGGTCGAACCCTGATGCTAATCACATTAGGCCGCGGGAAAAGGAACCGGCCGGACACGATTGACCTCGGGCAGCGGAGTCAGTTTGCACAGGTCAGAGAGAAGTCACAGAAGGTGTACGTGTCCTTTAGGCCTAGGCAGGGCCTTAGTGCGCAGCCTATGTGAGGGCAACCACAAAATGGCTACTGTTCTAAAATGGAACAGTGAAACATGGCGAAAACACTCATACATACCGCGTTACTCATTTGCGGTTCGTGGATACCAAAATTGGCATGGTGGGACCATGCCACCTACACGGATCCAAATTTTACAGTACCACAATATATTTGGGCATAACTCAGTTCTGCTCTATGAAACTAGTACAGCTTATTCACTATTCTATATGCTACTAGAAGCTCATGTACTGTATCTTATAAGAGTGTTCCCATGTTTGAGAATAATCATGTCCTGTTTCACTGATTTTTACAGATTACACTTCCTGCCTATACACGATTACTTGCATAAGGCCAGACTTAGTCGAGCACAGCTTTCTCAATATGCAACAGTTGACTTACGAACCAGCCATTTCTTGTACGGCTTGGAGAAGACGCTCTAGGTATTTACTATTTGGACATGGTTATTCATCCTTCTATCTTGATTTTGATTGGGTTCTGGCGCTCTCACTTACTCACCAGCACTATCAGAATGAGACATTATGTGTTTGGTTTTTTGATATGCTGCACATCTATACTTACTCCTATTATTCTTTTCCTTGGCTCACTAGACCTCGAACTTGTTTTCTGCTCCTCTTCTATGGTTTATAATTTTTAGATGGGTATATCACTATCTTATGCGATTCCTATCACCGGTCCTGTATTTGCATGTCTTTCCTCACTGGACACACACTTCTTTTCGACATCTTTTGTAACCTATGAGCCGATGAGGTTGCCTTAGACTCACTTTGTATATGTGTTTTTTTCATGCTTTTTCTATATCTATTATTCCTTTTGCTTATTCATATGTGTATGTTGTTCACAGCCTTGAAAAAGCCCAAAGGCGAAACACGTGTTGGCTACTTCCGTCTTCTATGTGTATCAAGTTTTGCGACATGTACAAAGAATATAACTATGTATAAAAGAAGAAGAACCATTATGGACTACACTTGCCTTCATATTTTTTACTTGCCTTGATTTAGATTTATTATATGGACTACCTATGTGTGCTTCAGCACTTATTGCTTGTTAGTAAATATTGATAAGAAAAGCTGAAGACAAGACTAGATGGAAGACTAGAAGTCTAAATTGAAGGATTCATTTATTACTGAAATTAGATTTGCTTTTCATTTCCCAGAGTAAGGATATGGACTATTATAAAGCTAAAGTTAACAATGGATTCAAAGATGAGCAAAAGAAGAATTAAAGACCAATTTCCAAATTCCACCTTCTCAGTGAGGATATGCAGAATAACATGACGAATCAGCGACAAGTGTAGTTATAGAGCCATGATCTGCTAGACAAGGGATCTGGATTTTACTAGGTTACAGAAGAAGGGCTGCTCATTGGGTTCCATGAGACAGCGTGCACAATAGGTCACAAAATTAAGGTTTTCTTCCACATAACAGGATTGAGAGCCGTGCTTAATTTGAGCCAGTGGTTTCTGTTGCTCGGCACCAGAACTTCATTGTCAACACTGGCGCTTATAGCGCGTACTTGACCCAATGGTATTGGAGTGCTTTTCATGAACACCAGTTAGGGACACCTTCTTTTTTTGGTTGCCACAGGGAGATTAAGTGATTTGCCCAGAATCAGAGGATGTTGAGCCTATGCCGAGACTCAAACCTGGTTACCCAGCTCCAAAGTGCTGGATGTTATGCCACATCCTCTCCCCGTTTGTTGGGTTTCATGGTTAGTAGTTGGTTCTGTTATAGGCAGCGCTAATAGGAACAAAGGGCTGTGGCAAGCTGCCGCCTGACGAGACATCTAGCACTTTATTTTTCACAAGTTAACCACTGACTGAGAGTTCCAACGAGACAACAGGAATGAAGCTTCGACCAGATCACAGGAATACGTCTGGCTGTTAGGTCAAAGTGGTGAGGCAGTCCTCTTGATACAGGAGTGTGGCTAACTAACTAGCCCTCAGAAGCAAGACTGTCATTGCTGGGTAAATGTGTTAGTCAATGCTGATGAGAAGACAGCCCCGCAGCTAGCCGGTCACAATTGTCAAGACTTTTCACTTTGGTGTGCAATTACATCTACATGACAATAGTGAAGATATTCAATAAACATAGACCCAGTTGAGAACAGTTTCAGCAGTACCTTATCAAAACTTCATGTGACTTCTTGTATTCTTACAAATCTGCGGGTAAAGCAACATTTTATTCTCTCTATCGCTTACTTATCAACCTGTTGGTTGTCACTATACATATTTCTAGCTCCTACGCATAAATACTTTTAAAACCGTTGCACTGATCTAAAAATCTGCAAGCCAAAATTGGTAAACTAGAGTAACTGGATCCCTTTCCTTCGAAGCAGGCATTGAAAGGGTCAGCTCTAATAGAAGAGACCACGAGGGTCTTCTCTCTGGTTCACCAGAGGCTCCCTACGAAGTGAAGAATTATCACGGTATATAGATCCGTTGTCTGATGGGAGGTTGAGAACTAAGGTCTTTGACTGGCATTTGTGTAATCTGTGTATTAATCCCTTGTTTCCTAGTCCCAATGGGCTATAAAGGGAAAAGCACAAGTGTTGTTCATTGCAAATGCACATGCTCTCATATACTTGGTGACTGTAATAATTTAACAGACTATAATTGTCTAAACTTTATATTGAATCAAATTGAGTAGCAGGTATGAGTTAGGACCATGAACTAAAGCGTCACACAGAGATAAATCAATCTGAGTTGTAAAATTCCATTTTCGAAAATCGTCATTAAAAGCTGCTTGGAGAGGCAGACAATGGGAAAACCAAAGCAATCCAAGCTATCAGGCTCGGTCATTCCTGTAGCTTTTTATTTGTTGCAAATGCATTATGCATCTGGAAGCCACACCAAAGTATTATGGAGGTTATTCTGATGGCGGTCAGACCGCATCCGATGGCTCATTGGCGGTCAGACCGCATCCGATGACTCATTGGATGCGGTCCGACCGCCATCTGCTGCTGTGGTCCGACAGATGCATTTCAATGCGTGCGGTCGGAGGCAGCAGGTGGAGGGACAGTCCGACGCTTTCCAATGGTCTCCTTGAGCCCGTCAAACTCTTGGAGGGTCAGTAATCCCTTCAATAGGGGTGGTGCCTTCTCAGGCACTGCCGTAGGGATTACAATGTCCCTTTCCACCTGTCCTTTCATGGGGGTTCGCCCGCCATAAAAAGCCAGGTAGAGAGTGACTTTGGGGGCCCCTGACGGGCCCCCCTTGACCTCTGCTATGGAGCCTGGAGGGCTCCAATGGTGCCCCCTAAACATCCCTGCACCATGTGGCAGGCACCATGTGGTGCCGGCCACATGGTGCAGGGATATTTTTAAAGTGTATATTTCCTATTTCAGCTTGTGCTGCAGCCCACAGCACAAGCCACAATAGAAAATATACATTTTGCGACCACCGTGAAGGCGGTCACATTGTAATTAGGGCAGGGGGACCACAGACTCCTTGTCGGGTGGCCTCTCTTCCGCTACGGTGCCGGCTGGACGAGAGCCCGACCGGCATCGCAATGATGCCCTATGAGTGGAACAGACAGCACAGCGTAGACAGGGGAGGTGCTCCTGCAGCGAAACAGGGAAGCTGTTGTGCTCAAGGGGGGATACGTTTGCTGTGTGTGACAGAGTGACCTCTGCATATGCCACTGGGCATCTTACATTGATATTATACAACCTCTGACATGGGTTATCAGACAAAAAGCCCATCACTAGTCACTGAACCATCAATTGATTTTTCATTTTTGAGACACAAGATTTGTATGCAGCCTCTCTTTGCTTGCCTACCTTTTCGAGCACATTTGAAAGAGACTGACCCCTCAGCTTGACTTTTCTACTCTTACTTGTAAGGTCTCCTGGCTATGTTGTTCAGAATTCTATTATTCTCCAGATAGGTGAGCACTCTATAAAAAACAATAAATTAATGCATAAAATAGTAGCTAACAGGACAAGACGATCATGCTATTTTGAGATGTTACACTGCCTATCGCTGAAAAATATCACACAGTCTGAGTCATTGTCTAGAAATTATTTGAAAATACATGGGCATGTTGAATTTATTTAGTTTAGCAAACGAAAATCAAAAGAAAGGTATGGAACAAGTGGAAAAAACAAATATAGTTCTGATAATCTTTGGTCTAGTCAAAAATGTCTAAGGATTTCCAAACCTGTACATTATCATCAATCAGTTTCTGAACTTCAATACACAATCTTTTTTACATAGAAACCGAGAACAAACATGTTAAACCCCCATTTTCCTCTACACAAAGGCATGGCAGTAATGCTTTTTTGTCTGCACAAAAAAAAACAGAGAACTCCCAGTTGGTTCTGAATTCAGTGAAGGCTACAGGCTAGAAACTTAGGAGACAATAGATCCCGGAAACTCCTGGGACCCCAGCCTGATGCATTATTCTATCTCAGATGTGCCGGCATAAGGCATTCTCAGCTCTCAACCGCCTGTGTCAGGAATATCAACTCTGACGTCTCCCTTTGTAGCACATTTTCTACATTTATGGTACTGAATTCTACACAAGCAATATCGCCATTCTTGAAAACGGGGAGAAAATGGAGCATTTTGTTCTCTGACTTTTGTTTGGCTGATTTCCCAAAGCAAAAATTTAAGTGGTGGCGAGGGCGCGATATCTTTCGCCGCTCGCTGTTTGCTCAGGTAGTCTAGGCCTTGCGTGCTGCGTGTAACTTCAGCAATGAACTTTTCTAAATGCGTCAAATGAAGTAAGTGCAAGGCTCCGTCAAACGTCACGTGCGTAGATTAGATTCCGCTCGCGCGCTGGCTCGTCGAGCACAGATAGCAGCTGGGCTTCTCCCAGATTGGAGAGCCCAGATCTCGCGCTAGTCACAACAGACACCATTGTGACTCTGACATCTTCATAGCGAGGCGAAAATGCCCTTTGCTGTTTCTTGGAGTGGGATAAAAGCTACCTGCTCTGTTTAATGGGACAACAGACAACAACATACTCTCAGGCAGAGAGAAATAATGGAAAAGGACATTACAGACACTTAAAAGTAAAGGCGCAATATGTGTTTTAATCTGCCTCACAGGGCCTTGAAAAAAAAATGATTGACACGAAAAGACACAACCTCACACTCATTATATATGGAATATGAATTCAATTATAGTAATCGGAAATACG
Organism: Triturus cristatus; assembly: GCF_964204655.1. Taxonomy (NCBI): domain Eukaryota; kingdom Metazoa; phylum Chordata; class Amphibia; order Caudata; family Salamandridae; genus Triturus; species Triturus cristatus. The sequence goes on along the minus strand of NC_140591.1, from coordinate 1,171,075,980 downwards.
CCTGCCATTATTAAAGAAAGATCGAAAAGGGGAATTCTCTTTCTCTGCACCATACATGCTTTTCTTGGAAGCTATATTCTTATATGTGGTACTTGCCTTTCTTAAAACTGATGTGATCGATTGATAAAGATGGAGACATTCTCCCAGGGCTTCGCTGATGAGCCTCACAATGTGACGAGCATGACATGGACGATCGGCCAGATGTCGAATAAATGCGCCTTATTTATTCAGGGCTTTGGCAGACTAAGGGGAAAATGCCCATGGCAACTTTGGTTGCAGTAACAATCTGTGCATGTTAAACTGCACACGTCTACCTCCTTGCAGCATTCCCACATGTACAGCTTCTCCCACATAAATACTGCTCTAATGTATACATTACGCTGCTTGGTTACAGAAATACAGGTGATACAAACAGATCAAGGTTTGCTTTGTCTTTTTTGAGACACTTTCTGAAAAGTATAACGAACCACCCAACGAAGTTTTCTGCAAAATCTGACTTGACCTCTCTCTCTCTTGTAAGACATAGTTCTGTCTGTATGGGTTCTGGACACATCTTCATGCAGCTTTGTACACAGCGAAATATGATACTCAGATCTGCATTTCCACCTGGTATGACACGTCAACTGATTCTCGGAGTCTCTTAAAAAAATATTTATTCAGGAATACCTCTAGATGTTGGGGATTTAGAAAGCCCCTGATATTATTTGACCACCGCAAAGATTGTTGTGTTATGTTATGCATACTTATATAACACTCTTACTGCCAGTAGTATAGGCCACACCCGCAAACAGGTTCAGTACCTCTCTGCTTAGCTTCGTGAAATTCTATTATCGTTTCTCTGTTGTGATTAATGGAGGCAGTGTGAATATATTAATGTTTTGTTGTTGATAATTAGATATATTGTAAGTTTGTTTGGAGTGACCTTGTGTCTAGCCCAGGAGCTTACATTCAGATTTGGGTGTTTGGCTTGGGAATTGCCACGTGGGGTTTATATGTGTATGAATTAAATTGAAGTACTGGCTAGCGCTGGGAATCCTAATATATATCTGCTGGCTTAGCTAGACTGTGTTGGGTAGGTGGCATGAGCTTTGTTTAGACATGTACTCATGTAAAGCAGTGGTTGTTGAGGGTTTAGTGTTGTGCGGTCCCCCTTATCTCCATCTAAGGTCCTCATTTTGAGTCAGGGGGAGTCAGTGCCGGATTACCAAATAGGAAAAGTAGACACCGGCCTATGGGCCCCACTCCTTTTAGAGGCCCTGCGACAACAGATCAAAATAATATTGACTTGATCTTGAAAGAAAATTACAATCAAGCTATCATAAATATTGTTTTGAAAAGATAGAAAAAAATGAATGAACTCAAAGAAACGAAAACTTTACTTTAAAGACCCTATAGAGAAAATACTGTATTAATGTAATGTACTCATTAACAACTTAAAGTGCATAAACCAGATACATCAGAGTCACATAACGATTTGTCTCTTAAAAGCTCATCTCTGGCAGATGTTCGTTTGTAAAAAAAATCCGGTGCATTGGGTATTAGGAGATAATTTGTGAGGGGCCCCCGAAATTTCGACTGTCTAGGAACCTTCACAGAGTTTAATCCGGCACTTGGGAGAATTGTATCTCCTTGAGCAGGGAATTGAGGGGGTGAAGAGGAGAAAGAGGGGGAGAGAGGGTGTTTGTGTGTGTGTGTGTGTGCCTGCTTGCATGTCTGTGTGTGTGGCTAATAAGGTGTGTTAGGAGTTCTTGAGCATTGTTGTTTACTATAAAGAGAGGTTGGACGGAACTATATGAAAGGGTATTCACCTCGTAATTCCACCAGGCAAGCTCACATATGGATCTCAGAATGAAAGCCACTCATGCATTATATGGCTCTAAAAGCAAGTTGCTCAAGCCTAAACTAGACAGTTTTTGCCAGTATGCATTCACTTGCATCACCAAGCATTGTCGCATTCTGTGAGGCAGACAGACGCAAGTGTGTAGAAGAGAGTATGCAGTTCCTCAAAAGAAGGGCGGGGGGGGGGAAAAGTGCTAAAGGAAAGAAGAGACCGTGCAACAGAGGAATACCTCTATTCGGAACTAGGGTCCTCACACACCCAGCAAGCTAGGTGTCATGCTTCATCATATGGACCTGCTCCTCGTCGGGCCGGCGCTGCAATGCCCGACGGGCACCCTAAAAGGGGCTCTTTGGCGGAGATCTTCAGTTCCTGGCCGTATGATGCAGTGTGTGTGAGAGGGACCTAGTGGTGTAGATGTGAGTGCAGGTAAGTGAATTAAAACAAGTTAGAGAGTCCAAAAATAGTTTTATTAGGGATGGCTCTCTACCTGAATAAAAATGTGTGGGAGCAGAGTGGCAGCTAACTGATGTTAAGATTCAGTTTGGCTATGCTCATCTGCGCTGGTCGACATGTTTCTTGCCTATTGGTCCTAGTGATCCGTGGCAATTCCTCAGGACCTAAAAGCTGTCAATAATCTACACTGGGTGGTAAGTACAACTGTTACCTACTACCTGATGTAAGGGAACGGTCTCGCCATCTGCCTAGGGAAACCTAATATGGTTTAGTACCATACTCCTATCCGTGGCCGTGGCGCCACCTGAACACCAAGACTCAGGTGTCTTGGAGGTTGTTGCAGGAACCGCTGTCAACCTACCCTCGCGCCACTCGACCCGGGAATTCTCGCAAGACCACAGGGTAGAGAAATTGTAAAAAATAAAAATCTTCCCGTTGTTCATAAATAAAACGTACTCAAAATGTATTACTCAAATACAAAAGGAAGGAAAATAAACATTCTCTAAAATTATATTGCAAAACTTCTCAACATATAAGAGGTCTTCAACAACTCTCCACAAACAAAACACCATTGTCACTGGGCACCCACCCACCCTCATCTAATCTCATCTCATTCTCAACTTTCTCAAAAACATAAAATGTCCTTTAGGATGAAGACCCAATCACGCTGTGCCTTCACAGCGCCAACAACAGAACAAACGTGCCTTTACCACACATTCGTTCTGCATGTAAGTTGTTACAAAGACTTGCTTTAGGGGGAAGCATTAGTGGAATGGTGTTGGAATTAATTTCCAGCTCCTTCCCTGCTGTTGCTTAGACTGGTGTTGGAATAGTAAATTAAACTATGCCAAAATCCAGCACCCCCTAAAACAAGTGGTTATAGCGACTTGCGTGCAATATGAATGCATGATAAAGATGCATTCGTTTTAATGACGGCATTCCCAAGGCATGCGTGGTAAACGCATGCGGAAGGCCGTCATACCACCCACAAAAACATCGCCGATACCGCTTTCAGTTCTAAAATTTGCAATAGAAATCATTGCTATTAAGTGTGCTGGTTTAAAGTCAAAGGCAGCAAAGCAAAACTACAACAACCAGAATGTATTTGTTTGTGACAGAAAGCACTAAGAAGTCCATTAGGATGGCGGGCGGAAAAACACCCCGACCGCCATGGAAGGGGAAAACAACCGCCCGCCGGCACCGTGGGAAAACCGGCGGCCAAATTAGGATTAACCGCTAAAAAAATCCGACCGTGGCGTAACGAGGCCAAGAAAAACCGCCCATAGCGAGCGGAGATGGCAAAAATCCGTCTGCGGCGGTCAGAATCGCGGTGGAAAAACACGCAAGTATAGCAGAGACACCGCACCGGAAATTGGATATCCCCGACGGTCACGCGGTATGTACCGCTGTCTCGGACCGCCGCGGTCGCACAATGGGATGAATGGAAGAGCCAGCGGAAGAGCTGAAGCACAGCCACCGCGGCGGACAAACCGTCCAAAATATGGCGGACGAAGCCAAAACCCCACAAGAAGGCCAAAACGTGCACACAGAAAACTAGCCATGTCCCCCAAATACACAAAACACACCCCAATGACACAACCACATGGCAAAATGAAAAATACAAATCCCAGGACAACACACCTGTAAGCAACACCCCAATTGGACACACCCACATAGCTGAGTATAAAACCAGCCCCTTCCCTGACCACAATCCCTTGCAAAACTCCAGGAGAGAAGGGACACATACCCCAGCTGACAGGAGAGGCAAAGGACACAAAATCACTAGCCACACCACACACAGCACCACCACCACCTGCACACCAGCACAACTAACCCCCCTGCACAACACACAGCATACACAGCACAACCACCATTCACACTTCTGCACCCACAATCACTTTGCACACCACACACCATGGCCACACAGAAAATGCCCAATTTCACACAGAGTGAGTTGAAGGTCATTGTAGATGAGATAGTCAGAGTGGAACAACAGCTTTTTGGTAGCCGGGCCCAACAGACACCATTAGCCACAAGGGCACAAATGTGGGAAAGGATAGTCCAAAGGGTCCATGCAGTAGGGACCACCCCAAGATCAAAAAAGGAGATCATGAAGCATTGGCATGATCTGAAGAGGTTGGTCAAGGAGAGGAGGAGCAAGAACCGTGAGCTGGCTCAGAGGACTGGCGGTGGCCCTCCCATTCCACAAAAACCATTCACACAATGGGAGGAGAAGGTGCTTGCCAAACTGCATCCAGAAAGTCTCACAGGAGTAGCCGGGGGAGTGGAGGCTGGTAAGTACAAACAAATGACTACTGCCACTTTGCTATGTACTTGCTTGCACAACTACAAAGCTACACCACCTAGGACACATACCATTCATCTGCACCACACACTCACAAAAACATGGCTCACAGATCCAACATTCACCCACTCCCATTCACCCCAAACATAGCTACCAACATAACCATGGGGGCATGTGTACAGGCAGACAGCACTTCAACTCCCACCAGACCCCCTGGCCCACAGCATCAGCAAGATGGATCCCTCCCCCCACCCCACCCAGAAGCATGTGTCAGCCATTACACAACCCATATCAAACTCACAGGTAGGTAGCCATCTTCCCTGAGAGGGTGTCTGGGGGTGTGGGGCCTGCACCACTACTCCCAGCATGCCCCCTGTCCCACACTTCAGCAGGATGGAGCACTACCCCACCCCAACCAGAAGCAGTTGGAAGCCATTGCAGTACACCAAACAAACTTACAGGTAGGTAGCCATATTCCCTGGGAGGGTGTCTGGGGGTGTGGGGCCTGTACCACTACTCCCACCATGCCCCCAGTCCCACACCTCATCAGGATGGAGCACTCCCCACCCCACCCAGGAACAGTTGGAAGCCATTGCAGTACACCAAACAAACTTACAGGTAGGTAGCCATCTTCCCTGGGAGGGTGTCTGGGGGTGGGGTGTCTGCACCACTACTCCCACCATGCCCCCTGTCCCACACCTCAACAGAATGGAACACTCCCCCACCCCACCAAGGAGCAGTTGGAAGCCATTGCAGTACACCAAATAAACTTACAAGTAGGTAGCCATCTTCCCTGGGAGGGTGTTTGGGTGTGGGAGGCCTGCACTACTACTCCCAACATTCCCTCTGTCCCACACCTCAGCAGGATGGAGCACTCTCCCACCCAGGAGCAGGTGGAAGCCATTGCAATACACCAAACAAACTTACAGGTAAGTAGCCAGTACGTGCACCCACCCATTTTTCACAAATAAAATGGTGCCATATGACAACACCAGCCCTCTCATTGCACAAAGAGGCATACCTACCCCATTGCCAAGCACAGTGTGATCACAGGTAAGCTAAGAAAACCACCAAAGTGTGACACACCAATGCACAAGTAGAAGAACGTCAGGGCACAATCATGCACAGCAACTAGTTACATGTGCATCACCATGGGGCAAGTGCAACAAGGACCATTCGAAAAATATGAAAGCATGTGTGGTGGCACAAATCAAGATATGCACATGACAGGACAAACGTATGCAGGAGATGACAATGGCCAGTCCATGGCCAGATGTGACGTCTGCTAGGTCAGACAAATAAACTATGAGTTCTCAATTAAACCCATGTTGTGCCAGGCCCTAGATGGCAACAAGTCCCTATAAACCCCAATTGTGCATGGGTCGCATGGTATGCCTTGACACCTCACACCATGGACAAGTAATGCCTGTACCACTGTATCATGTCAGGAAGCACAGTACTGCACATAGTCAACAATGTGATGATATGTCAATTGTGCAGTGTACAAAAAGTGAATGACACACAGCTAACACAAAGCTTGCCGGGTGCACTGCAATGACCATTTCACATCTGACCCACAGGTGACCAAGAACTCACTGCAGAGGACAACACCAGCAACCTGCAGAGCCAGTCTCCACCCCCGGTACAAGGACTCTCGGATGTTGACTCCCAGGATTCCATGGACGATGAGCTCGAGGCCAGCCCATCTGGTGTGCCAGGGAGCAACAGGTCCCAGGACCCCATCGTTCCCCCATCACATCTGCATCAACAACAACTCCACAGCAGACCCTTGCTGTCATGGCCTGTGCGGCCACCACCACCACCACCACCAGTGCTGCCTGCAACACCCTCCCTGTCCCAGAGGATGACCAGCACACACCACCGACGGAGAAGGGCAGGGAGAGGATGCGGGTGCCCACAGTGGTGAGGCAACAGGTCCGTGGTAGCAGGGCAGGTGGGAGGGGCAGGGTCACCCAGGGACACCAGGAGGCTAAGACCCACTCCCTGGAACACATCACCAGAGTCTCGGGTGCATACGAACAGGCACAGGGACGAACGGGCCGGTCGGATGAACTGTTGCACAAGCTCATCCTGCTGATGAGGTCCATCGACACCCGCATGGGACAAATCGTGGACCTCTTGGGCCAGCAAGTGGCGGTACTGAGGGACAGGCATACGCCACAGACAACACCTCCACCTCCCTCTGGTGGGCCGCACAATGACAGTTCACCATCCTCCCCTGTGCCCACAGAGAGGGGTGAGTCCTCAGACCCCACTGGCCCTGCAGCAGGGCCCCCCCCTGCCAAACGACGAAGGGGCTGTCCCAAGAAGACCCTTTGAGTATCTGGAGGCCAAGCACCTGCCAGACGCCAGTCATGGAGCCAGCCATGATGGCAAACCTCTCCACCACTGCATTGACTTTTTGGACTGTCCTTCCCCACACTGCCTTGTGAATGGCATCTGTCTGTTAGACTGGGTCATGTGGTGACTACTCGACTATCTCATCTACCACAACTTTCAACTCACTGCTCCACCCCACCCCACCCCAATGGAAATGTACACCCCCCTCGCATCTCACCATAGTAAATAAAATATCCTCACGCACATGTTGTTGTGTCTTCTCCATCTTTATTGCAGGGTGAACAGTCTTCAACATGATCACAATGTACCAGGAGCATGAGCTGTATGTAGGCAAGGAGAAGTCGAAGGCACCTAGGAACACACAACAGAACAACTGTCACTGGTCTGGGTGTGGCATCACAGACATCACACAACCCCTACCATCAGGATAACCCAACATGCACATGTCACAATGGCCACCAAGTGTCAACATACAGCTAAGATGGTGATGCTGCCTCGTCTGCTTTACTACTTTGTGAACTTACCGGTGAATCTCCCACAATCCATTTTTAATACGCTGGACAGCCTGTTGCTAACCCTTATTTGGGGGGCGGGTCGGAGATGGATAAGTCTCAGGAAGCTTCAGCTGGGGACGGAGAGTGGCAGCCTGGGGGTCCCTGACTTCCGGGGATACTACTACGCCAGCCAACTCCAGTGGCTGTCCTATTGGACCGCAGGGAGGAATCTTGGCGAGATTGGGTTCACACCGCAGAGGCTGAATAGAGGGGAGCTACACACCCTATTATTGCCGAGGGCTCGTATTCCTCCCGACTGCCCCCCACTATTGCGGACTGACCTGATGTGTTGGGGGAAGGCCCTGGCATACACGTCGGTGACAACCCCGTATGCTGGGAATATACCCTTATTAGGTGTGCCCACGCCACAAGGGAGACTCACACAGACTAGACTCCAGGCTTAGACGGACAGCTGGATAGATGAGGTGGGAGCCTTTTTCGGGGATGGCACATTGATGGACCATGATACCTTTCTACAGGCCACGGGGGTGCCGCCACACCTCTATCTCTTACATGCCGCTACCACACACTACATCAGAGCCACCTGGGCCCCACAGAGGACTGAACCCCCACAGCACATCCTAGTACACCTCCTATACTGCATGGGACCTGGGGAACATTTAGTGCGTTGGTTATACACTGGAGTACGAGCACACGCAGCAATAGCTCTTACCTCCTTTAGGGAGCAATGGACGACGGACTCCGGGGTGGAAATCACAGCCCAAGCATGGAAATGCATTCTGGAGCATCCCAAAAAAGTATCGCGCAATGCACGGCTTAAATTCATACAGACGATGGTGCAGCACAGATCGTACCTTACGCCGAAGCGACTCCATTGTATGTTCCCAGACTCCCCCCATAGCTGCCCCAGATGTAGAGAGGATGAGGCGGGATTTCTCCACATGCTATGGTCCTTCCCTCGACTGCGGGAATACTGGGAGGGGGTACCGCATTCCCTAGCTACAGCGACACACCTACCGGTCCCAGACGATGCCCTGAATTGCCTAGTGGGCCTTTGCAAACGCTCCAAAGTACAGAAGGCGCGGCTCAGGTTTGTGGATCTTGCCCTCATTTTAGCAATTAGGGTGATCACAATGAGGGGGAAATCTCCCAGATGCCCGGCAGTCACGGTGGGGCAGGCTGACGTGCTCCAGTGGGGTAGGGCAGTGAAGGTGGCTATTAGGAGGGAGGAGGAGAGAGGGCTGAGGAAGCGACACATCTCCCTAGATTGGGAGGCCACACTGTTTGCACTGGAAGCACTGGACCTGGCCCCCACACCAGACACCACGTCAATGTAAAACAAAGAGTGTGAGTCCATTCGGGCCTGTACGGCTCGAGGAACAGAGAGGCTGTGAATCTGACCAGTACGAGATACCCCGGAGCAGACGCTCTTATAGTGACTCCCTGATATCACGGACGTAGCGACAGTTCGACTGACCAGGAGAGGGTTAGGGTGGGATAGGAGGGCGGGAGGGGGAATAGTTGGGGGTTGAATTTAATCAATGCACTATTTCAAGTTAATAATGCACTATATAGGACTCCGCTCTAATGCAAGATAGGAGAAATCGGGCTGATACAAATGCCTGGGGATGTAAATGATACCTGATGGGAGAAAACCAAAAGACTGTATTTGCATGTCTATATTTTGAAAGTACATGATGTACAGCAGTCACCAATAAAGAGTATTTTAAAAAAAAAGTGTCAACATACACGTCCTGTTGATGTTCCCAATGACATGTCCTAGAAACATTTTCAACCACCACTGAGTCTACAACTGGCTGATGCTACAATTCTCACATGCCCCTTCACGACAACAGCAATATCTTCAGACAATGGGTATGTTGTACATTGACACCCACCATCAGGTGAAGTAGCGGGTGATGAGCTGTTCCCGCAGGTCAACACCTGTCTCCTCTCCACTGTCCTCATCATTAGACACGGCTTGGTTTGCAGGCTGGGGCTTTGGGTCCTCACCATCATCCAGGAACAGGGAAATCTCCTTGCGAATGGCTAGGTTGTGGAGCATGCAGCATGCCACAACATTCTGACACACCTTCCTGGGCGAGTATGCCAGTGCACCTCCGGTCTTGTCCAGGCAGCGGAAACGTGACTTGAGCAGACCAAAAGTTCGCTCCACCACACGACGTGTCCTCCCATGGGCCTCATTGTAGCGGACTTCAGCCGGGGACCTGGGATTCTGCAGTGGGCTCAGCAACCAGAGACGGTTGGGATATGCAGAATCACCTAGGTATGACAAACACAAATAGACATTGCAACATCGCAGAGGCTCAGGGCAACAGATCACAAACACAGCACTCCACACGACTAGGCATACTCACCCACAATCCATGCACGCTCTGGAAGAAGATTAGCCATCAGCTGGGGCACTATGCTGTTCCGCAGGATGTAGGAGTCATGGGCCGAGCCTGGGAATTTGGCACACACGTGCGAGATGGTCATATCTGCCAGGCACTCCACCTGCACATTGATGGAGTGGTAATGCTTGCGATTGCGGTAAATGTGCTCACTTGCCTGTGGTGGCACAAGACCGACATGGGTGCAATCAATGGCCCCAACAACATTGGGGATGTGTCCAAGGGGATAGAAGTCTCCCTTCACAGCTGGCAATTCAGCACCCCTGGGGAAATGGATGTATCTGTCCTTGTATAGCATCATGGCGGACAGTACATCACACAGCACCATGCTGAACATCGGTTGTGACATCCCACCAGCGCTGGCCACAGTCTCCTGGAACGATCCAGTGGCAAAAAAATGCAGGGCTGCCATCACCTTATAAGTAGGGGTGAAAGCTGTTGGATATGTCCTGCGTGGCTGCAGGTGGGGCTCCAACAGATCACAAAGGGTTTTCAGGGTGGCTCTGTCCTGGCGGCATTTCTGTATGATCGCAACATCCTCCATGTCCTCCAGCAACATCAAGTGACGATTCAAATTTGGCCTCCTCCTATTTGAGATGAAAATGGACACATGTCAATGCAATACATCATGAGATGTGCACAGCATATCACGTTCTGGATGACACAACAACAACAATGACTGAGATCGATTGTGACTAACAGACCAGCTTACATGGAGAGACACCTTCAGCTACACAAAGGGCACACGTGTCAACTTACACAAGACAAGTACCTCAAACACTACCTTGGTCAATGTGAATGCACATAGGGATATGGCCACAGTACACATGGGCACGCCTGGGAGTATAGCATCCGTCATATGTGTAACTAATCAAAACCACTGTCTCATACCTAGCTGCTGTACCTGTCACACCTTAATGCGCCATTACAACCTGGCACACATCCACCACACAATGACCACAGTCGGCGCTGGAATGACTATTGTGTTCATGAGCAGACATGAGAGGCAATGCTAAATAGATCATCATTCATCGAGACGAGCATTGCTGTGATTGTCACTGGACCTCAACACATTGACATGTGTACACATTGTACAGTCCAGGACCACACTGTCCTGCCTACACCAACATCAAATCCATAAGTGACATGTGAGTGGGTACAGGCAAATCTACGTTACACACACACAAACATGGCATGTGTAGCCATCAGTGGAATAAATTGAACATTGGCATTGTGTGCACAATGATGTGCCATTGAACATGTTGGCACTGTGCACTGTTGATGTTTGACAGATGGCCATCTATATTGTATGGCACCCATATCGCGATAGCTACCGCCTGGCCCCGGCGGTGTGTCACCAGCACCCCCATTCACACAAGTGCAGTAGTCATAGGCATGGAGACATGTGGAAATAGCGGTTGGCATGCTCCGCCGCCTGAATGGCGGTGCCTCGTGTCAATGCATGGCACCCATATCGCGGTAGCTACTACCTGGCCCCAGCGGTGTGTCACCAGCACCCCCATTCACACAAGTGCGGTAGTCATAGGCATGGAGACATGTGAAAATGGTGGTTGGCATGCTCCGCCACCTGAATGGCTGTGCCTCGTGTCAATGCATGGTACCCATATCGCGGTAGCTACCGCCTGGCCCCGGCGGTGCATCACCAGCACCCCCATTCACACAAGTGCGGTAGTCATAGGCATGGAGACATGTGGAAATGGCGGTTGGCATGCTCCGCCACTAAAATCGCGATAGCGCACACGGGCCCCTGCGGTGTGTCACCACCATGGAGCTCACCTTAGAGCCAATACGAAGCTCGATAGCGGTGGCATGATGCAAATTTGAAGATCGCGGTAGGCGTGCTCCGCCACCGCGGAGGCAGACATTGGCTGCATTTGAAAGATGCACCATTGCGGTAGCGCATCCCGGGCCCCAGCGTTGTATCACCGCCATGGAGCATGCCCTTACAGCCAATGGGAGCCATGATTGTGGTGACATGATGCCATTTTGAAGATCGCAGTAGGCGTGCTCCACCACCGTGGAGGCAGTCATTGGATGCATTTGAAAGAGGCAGACCTGGACCACCTATTGCTGCAGCTTGGCACCTTTGAAATGACCCCAGGGGGCTATAAATGTGGGAGTGAGCCTTACATTGCCACTGCTCCCAGAGCCTGCTGCCTAAGACCCCTCACCTGCTGCTGCCTCCAGAGCCTGCTGCCTGAGACCCCTCACCTGCTGCTGCCTCCAGGGACTGCTGCCTGGGACCCCTCACCTGCTGGTGCCTCCTGGGACTGCTGCCTGAGACCCCTCACCTACCGCTGCCTCCAGGGACTGCTGTCTGAGACTCCTCACCTGCTGCTGCCTCCAGGGACTGCTGCCTGAGACCCCTCACCACCAAAATCCCCTTCTGTTGTCTCACATCCACAGTGTTGGCAAGGACAGAGAAGATCCGTGCCAGGCCCTTCATGAGCGAGGAGCTGGAGGTCCTGGTGTACGAGGTGCTCACACAGTACCCAAGGCTATATGGTGCCCCAACTGTCGTGGTAAGTCTTCAACAACGGTGGGGAGGGCAGGGGGGCCACACATGTAGTTAGACTGATGCAGTATGTGCCTGGGAGTGTGGGATAGTGTCATGCACTGCCTCACATGCTGTCCCCAGTGGGAGAGTGTGTGTGCCCAATGCCACAGCTTTCCCTCCCTGCACATGTATGTATGAGTGACCTGTGTTGTGTTGTCAGCCATACAGTGACACGGAAGGTTGTTCATGCTGTAGTCAGGACAGTGATTGCTTGGCTGGATGGCTGTGTGTGCCCCTGTAGTCCATCTCAGTGTGAGCCCAGCTGGCCTGCACAGTCCCGGCCTACATAGACAAGGACAACTCACTTAACTTACAGAGTATGACATCAGTCTTTTCACATAGCACTCCAGCTATTGTCCATCTCAGCACTGTGGTTTGCACACAACTGCCCTTGTGAATGGCATTTTGTATTTATGAGATCATGTCCTTCCATGTGACCACCATGACACATTCAAATATTCACAGGACAGGGACATTGATGGCTGCGCAGTCTTGGACACAGTGAGTCCACCCCCAAACACAGGTTGACATGTGATGTATGTGTTGCTCAAGCCAACAATGGACTGGAGATGTGGGCATGCTAGATGGGTGTCTCAGTGCTGGCATCCTGCACATGTGTGAGATGTGCAGGGACTGTGTTCCCCCTTACACCTGCATGCTTTAACATCAGCTTTTCCCATGCAGGGGTCCCATGTGAGCTGTACTATAGTCTCTGATTGACCTATCGTTGGATATGTGATGAATTTGTATCTTGCTGCTATACTGATAGATGTTGGTACATGACACTGTCCCTGATCATTTCTCCCTCTTGTCTCCCATGCCTGCTGCTCAAGGGACACCAGTGTAAGGCAGTGTGGAGGGCCATTGCAGTGAAGGTGCGAGCCCTGGGGGTCTCAAACCGACGGTGCACCCACTGCCACAGGAGATGGGACGACATCAGCCGTCTGGCAAAGAATGTGGCGAAGATTACCTTGGGGCTGCTTCCTCGCACTGGGCGTCTGGCACGACACAGTATGACACCACTAATTGGGCGCATCTTGGCGGTGACACAGCCTGAGCTGGATGCACGTTTGAAGCAGCATCAGCAGCAAGCCAGGGGTGAGCATTTGGGGAGTCTGACTTTGGCTGGGAGTGGCTGCATGTGTACAGAGCCTGTGCCAGCGCTGGCCTCTGTGATGTGGGTAGTGTGATGCTGTAGCATGTAAGTGGCTGCTGGCCTGGGTGCCTGTGGCATGCATTTGCCCTACCAGTACTTACAAAGGTGATTCGGATGCTGTGCCTTCACATTACATTCTGAGTTGTGCTCTTCAGGTTTCTTCCTCATTGGTGTAGTCTTGGGAATCCCATGGGAGGGAACGGCAGTGTGCCCAATCTGACTGGGCGTACATCAATGTGTCCATTGCATGCACCCATATTGGGGAGGCCTACACATCTTACAGCAATGTGCAGCATTTTATTGTCCCCAAGGTACGACATGGTGGGTGGCATGGGCTAATGTCCAATGTGGACTGTCATGTTGTAGTCTGGGTCTGTGTTGTCCCCTCCTGTTCCATCCAGTTCTGTCGTTGGCATGTCCCTAGGTGTGCTCAGAACTAGTTGTGTGTCTGTATGAACAGAGCCACAAGCAGGGTGTTGTGCTGTGTGGTCATCACATGGCTCACTCATGCCTGAGTATCCTGTTTCCACGCACTGCTTGAGTCTATGTAGTGAGTTGGCACGATGTGATTGCACAGGGTGGTGTGCAACATGTAGATTTGGTCAACTATTGTCATGCATTGCTTGCATATGTTTGTTCTGTTGCTGCCACTGACCTGACCCTACATCTCTCTCTCCCATGCAGCATCACCTGTGGTTATGGAGGGACAGGAGACGGACACCAGTGGGGGTGAAACTAGCACCACAGCTGCCCAGGAGCCTAGTGACACAGATGTCACCAGCACCTCAGAGGGGGACAGGAGTCTGCTGGAGGTGTCCCAGCCTGAGACGCAAAGCACCACATCATCCGATGCCAGCGGGGATGCATCCATGTTCGAGGGCACAGGGAACGGGGACTCTGCATCGACTTCCACCACACAGCGGCCATTGCCCACCCTCCCAGCCACTTCCTCTGGTAATGCCTGTGTCCACCTCAGTAAGAGGGGAAGAGTGTCCTTCACCCCTGGCACCGCTGCCCCTGCCCCTGTCCCCCCTGCTGCCATCAGTGCTGAGTCTGTGGACCTTTTGCACCAGCTGTGTGTAGGCCAGACTGCTCTCCTCAATGCCTTCATTGACCACGACAAGAAATTGGCCCAGGTGGTTGCTTTCATGGAGGGCATACATTCCGACGTGGGTGGGCTGCACCGGACAGTCCAGGCTTTGTCATCAACAGTGACGTCTGCCCTGCAACAGGCGCATGCTCACAGTCCAGCTCCAGTCCCTTTGTCCACCCCGGGCAGTGGCCACGTCTGACGATAGTGACCACGGTCCACATACATCAAAGTCACGATACAGCACACGGAGCACACAGCAGCAACCTAAGCGGTCCCGGGCGCAGACACCATCCCCACAGAAGACCAAAGGCACCCCAGAGCGCAGGGAGAAAAGCCTGTCAGGCGACACCAGTGGACAATTAGCAAAGCAGCAGGCACATATGCCTCAGTGGCATCCCCATCCAAGGACTCTCCTGCCCCTAAAGCATCACGCAAAGATAATCGTACAGTGTCTGTGCCCACCAAGGAGGTGGTGCATGTCAAGTGTACACCTAGGAAGGGCTCCAAGGCAGTATCACCAACCACCTCGACTCCCATTTAAAGCCCAGCGAAGCAGAGGCTGGAGGGCACTGTAGGGGTGACACCTAGTAAACAGGGGAAGGAGGGGCAGAGGCGAAGCAAGGCGAAGCGTTCCTCTGGGTCCAGCACATCACCAGAGGGGCTGCAGCGCCTGCACCTGCTGCAACAGTGGTGGTGAGTGTGCCTGTTGTGCCCACACCACTTTCCATTGATCCACAGTCAGTCAAGCCATTTAGGATCCCCAAGAAGTTGAAGGGCACCCCTCCACAATTGATACTGCGAATCGCACTCAAAATATTTTTACTGCTTGCTTGCCTATTTTTTGCATTAAACACATGTTGGACTTCTATGAGCTTTTCCAAGTGTCTGTTTTCTTTCACAGACTTCATGCACATCAGTTTTCAACTTTGCCTTTGTTTTATTATACGTTCAATGTTAGGATTGAACCTCCTTCCTACTCTTTTCCTTTTCCGCAGGGGTTCAGCTATTAATAGTACAGCGGGTGCAGTGGTTCAGCGCCCAGGGATCAGGTGGGGACACTGCACACCAAAAGGGGAGGCATTTTCCTTGATTTTATCAGAACCAAATGGCACCCTTGCTATGCTACTGCTTTTCAGCAGCATGCAGGGATAAATAACATCACTAAAGGACGTTTGCTGCTGCATATATTAAAGTTTGCGTTCCATTTTTTGTATTTTACATTTTCAGTATGTTTTATAAGATTATAGTTGCATCAGGGAAATATATACGGTTGTGATCTATTATGCTGGAGTGTGGTATTAGGAGCCGATGTAACAGCTTTTGTTTTCAGTGTCCTTTTTCCAGATAAGACAAGTCACAAAACCACATTCGCAATTAGTAATTCCAGATAGACAGTGCTTTAAATGGGCAGGTGGTATCAGGTACTGAGTTCCTGCACTTTTTACATTTGAAAGGCAGAGTACCTACGCTTCTGCGTAATGGTGGAATAGGTTTAATAGGAGAGGAACGGGCACTTCTCGGTAGCCTGAAAGTACTCTGGGGTAGTCAGTACCTGAACCTTTATATTTACATTTAAAGCACTGCAGACAGGCCACAAACTATAAACATAGCTACCAGTGCTTAATTTGAGCCAGTGGTTTCCAGTGCTCAGCACCAGCACTTAATTGTCAACACTAGCGATTGTGACAGTCTGCCACAAGGTGACACTGTCTGGCTAAGTTAGAGATTACCACAAGGACAGTTAATTATGAATTCAATATACATTAAAAACGACTATTACCTGCCACCCAAAGCATTCTTATATTTTGTGGCCCTGAAATAGTCTGAATTGCCACACTTGTATGAGTGTAATTGTTAGTAGTTGTGTGGTTATCATTGGCAGCATGGCAGTGACAATATATGGTGCACCCTGCAGTTGCATCCTGACGAGGGCCCTGGCGCTTGTCTTTTTGCAAATTAAGTACTGATAGCTGCAGAGAATACTAAATGCTGCTCTCCATCAATTGTCAGCTGTGAACCCCAGAGAGTTGGGATCTAATTGTGGCTCAACAATTTGACTCGATTCTGTGATTCTCTGTATCTCCCTCAGCCTTGATTCCCTAATGTGGCAATTGGAAAGACACTAACCCGCAGAACGAAGCCCTTCGGGGAAGAACGGACGTTTTACCTGCCCCAACCACACAGGCTTCCTTGCCGGCTCGTGCATCCGGCGTCATTTCTTATGATTACCACGGGGATTTCTGAAGGGATATATGAAAACCTGCGGCCTGGCGTTAAAGGCCTAAACGCTCACAAATGCCAAGTTGTCACTCTCGTTGGGCCTCGGCAGCCAGACGAGAAAGGTGCGTTTTAATGCTACCCCCAAGTCAATTAAAATACAGTAATGCTGACATCTGCGGCAGACTGAATGATCAAAGCGACGTGTGCCCATGCAGCTTCTGACACAAAAAACAGTGTGTTTGGCGGCAAAGTGACACAGTGTAACAGGTCAGGTAATTATGAAAAAAACTATGATGTATCTGTTGCAATTGCTTAGCTTGTCCCCATTATCAGAGCCATCAAACGGAACAGCACTCTCACTTCTGCCGACTGCGCGTGAAGCCGGTGACACCCCCGCTCTCCCGATGCAGATGGCATCTCCGGAGAGGCTGAATTAATTTGACAACAAATGTGTGATCGCGCCGCCGCTGTCTCCCGCGCTTTTGAATGGCGCGCTTTTTTGTTTGGTTTTAATTGTGGAAGGACAGCTCCTTGGCGCATCGGGGAGTAAACTGCAAAGCTGCTGCCGCGGCCGCCCGTCCATCGTGGGCCGAGCCGGGCCGCTCTCCGCTCTCGGCCGGCCCCGCGTTCGCTACAGAGAGGCGGCGTGCGGCTCGTGGCAACGCGTTCCATTCCCTCTCCTTCCCCGCAGCCGGAGCTCTGCGCATTAATTACGTCGATTAAAGGATTTTTTTTAGTTGTTTCCTTGATGTGTTTATTAAATTAATGAAGGAATTTGACAGACGAGTCTGTGTGCTTAGGGTGTGATGATGCTTCAGCTATGCGTATACATTAGCGCGAGTTGCATATCTCCTGCCCTGCTAACATTTATAATTGGCTTAATGGATTTTCTGTTATGGGCGATGCCTTTTTTTTCTCGCTCACTAATGCAGACTAATTACAGCTTTTTGCATTAAATTCTAATAGATTTCAATTTATCTCTTCTAAATTATCACAATAATTACAGTAATAAATTAGGCATATGGATGACATTAATCACAGCGCTTTTAAATTTGGCATCATAACACAGCCGTAGACAAGGATCACTATTTCAGGCGGTGCAACCCCCCGCCCCCACTCACTTTAGCGCTTCAAAACAACGCAAACAATTGTAGAGTCAAAGAGGCAGAACGCAGAGACTCAAATATATGTGTAATATAGCCAGCTTCCAGCTGCGGCGTAGGTGTCCATAGCGCAGCGGGTGGAGTGGCATTGGGGCTCAGAGGTATTAGGCAGGGCCGTCTAACAAAGAAACACTAACCCGGTATTTATAAAGCGCAAACTAATAATCCCTAAGGGTCTCAAGGCGCTGGGGGCCGTCGCAAGATGAGCAAGCTATTGCCCAGAGTCACATGGAGCTGGGCTGAGCTGCTGCCAGGGTTCAAACTGTGAGCCCCATGCCACGGAGTCAGACGACCTGGTCGCTGTGCCACACCTCTCTCCGTCCGAACAGCATTATAGGCCCCTGGGCAAAGCAATGCACTTGGCCCTGTCTACACAACCACACATAGAAATAAAAGTCTTTAACGGAAAATGAGTGTTAAATTCTGGTCTGCATAGGGCCCCTTTGCTCGTGGGGCCCCGGACAACTGCCCAGCATGCTCATGTGTTAAGACAGAACTGGTATGAGGGACCCACAACACCCTAATTATGGTTGACTTTTACTACCCAACAAGGGGGCACGGAGCTCACTTCCTTTGTTTACATTAGGGCCTATGGTATCCTTGCTATGCACTGCCTGCTTCATACAATTACTGTCTATAAATGAGCACATACGTGTAGTAGTACAGCAACAGTCCAAACATGGGTGTAGACATAATTAGTGCAGCAATTGCAATGGCAATGGGACATAAAGGTGTGAGTGGCCCACAGCACCCTAATTGTGGCTGTCTTTTACTACCCACCCAGTTGGAGTGGAGCTCATTTCCTTTGTTTACATTAGGGCTCATGGCACCCTTGCTACGCCTCTCCTGCTTCATAATCTCAACATGTATGTACAAGATCATACATGTAGTAGAACCAATGCTTTGATTTGTTAAATATTATGTTCCTGCTCTCACAGTTTATACCAGAAGTCTGTGGCCAATGCTGGGGTGGAATATTGGGGTTGCCAAATACTTAGGCTATCTAGTCTTGATTCCATTTCATGCCTCTTTAGTTCACCACCCTAAACTTCCTGCTCCTTTATTTCACTGCTGCTTGTTTGCCCTTTGTCACTGTTTTTCCATCATTATCTTTGTCCCTTTACCTACCCCATTTGATGCTTTTCTCTCTCTTGTTCTGGGTCAAAATCTGATAATTAAAATTAAGTGCTGGTCCCTAAAAATGAATTGTAGTGGACCCACCTCCTACCACCCGCTCAAATTAAGCACTGAGGTGCCGATTCTGATCCGGGTCGGAAAGCACTCCTACCGAGCCGGATCCGGAGTGTTGTCCTGCAGTCTGAACGAGCGAGTACGATGCGGCCGTATGCTGCCGGACTCGGTTTGGTCGGACTCCCATAGAAGTCCATGGGAACCGGTCGTACGACGCGTACATGGGCTCCCATTGACTGAATGGGTACGTCTCGCGCAAGGGCGCCTCCTACAGTGGGTACGCATCGGTGACCCCCAAAGGCAACCACCCGGACGATTTGCGAGCCAGACACTCCGGCTCGCACAGGCTATCCGATGCATGCATCGTACTGGCTCGGTCGTGAATCGCATCCATTGCACGCCACGGTTAGCTTACGACCGAGACGTACGGACCGGTTCGGACCCAGAAACAACTCGGTCGGTGAATTTCATGTAGCTCGCATCGTACTTGCTCGCTCGTACAGCTATATGAGTCGGGCGGAAAACACGAGTACGGCTCGTAGTTTTTCCAGCCAGATCGCGTTCGGTGCCCTTCCGACCCGGATCGGAATCGGCCCCTGACTAGAACAATATTCCACTCCGGGCTGCTTGTTCTGAAAGTGTTTTGATGTACAGTTATCTGAAATGTTTCATTACTATGCAAAATGTTGAGCATTGAAAAACCATTGAGATGACATCATTTGCTGAGTGTCCTATGAAACAACACAGCTTTCTAGATTATCATTGTTGCTGCTCATGCAGTCATATGTGCCTCCTGGCCTAAGCCCTCACTATAGTTAGATAAAAAGGCGACCTCTCACCTATCACATTACGCCTTTGATTGGTAAAAAAACAAAAAGCTTGCAAAAGAGTGTGCAACTCAGCAAGTAGCAAAGAAACTCACATCATCACAATCTTGGCTAGAGTGCACCTGGGACAAGGAACAGAACTTACATTCATTAAACTTCTATTTCTGTAATGTCTTCTTGTGGGGATAGACTCCAAGGACCATGAGACTTTTATGTCCCTACCATGACAAGCAGGATTGAGTGGTTCCCTGATAGTATCCAGCCATAGGGCATGGGAATGAGTAGGCCAAGAGCATTACATTTAACAACGTGAGGATGTTTAGTTTTAAGTGTGGGACCAGACATGTGGAACTCACTCCACCAGACCTGAGAAGTGCTCTACAGCATTCATGGGCATATCATCAACGAGGCGATAACAAATTATCGCCGCTTTTGCGTCCGTTTTCGGACGAAAAGCGACGATAATTTTATCGCCTAATCAGCAAGGTTACACTATCGCGTGAAACCTTGCATTAGCGCTTGTATTCTGAACGCCCAGCTTTGCATCTCTAATGAGATGCAAAGTTGGCGTTCCTGCCCTGACATAACTGGAGAAATGTCGCTAAGCAACATTTCTCCAATTATCAATGGGCACGCTAACCTGCAGAGCGACAAGCAAAGTAGCGATAATCTCTGTTATCGCTTCTTTCCTTACGCCTGCTTCAAGACTGACTTAGCCATGATATCCTATGTAGGTGGATACCATGGCTAAGTATGCCTTTCCCTATCATCAAGCTATCGCCAAACTTCGTGAGATTATCGCTGGATTTCCAGCGATATTTCTCACACTTGGCAGTTAGCGCTTGGAATTTTATCGCTTTTGAGATAAGCGTTGCTAATAGCACGCTATCTCAGCGATAAAATTCCACGTTACCCGGCGATAATTATCCTAGCGCTAAGTGCGCTTAGCGATAATTATCGCTGGCCCTTCATGATATGCCCCTGCGTCTTTTGAGTTTCTTGAGTTTGCCTGACCTTGCTGCTGAGTCTCGCAAGCACTTTACATTACACTGCTTCCCATGCTACAAGTTTATCCACTTTTAGGTCCTTTTTATAATGTTGTGTCTGTCTAACACCAGCTGAGAAATATTGCTATCCCGAAGAGCCAGCATTTGGGTTATAGAAGTCACAGGGGCAGATTTTTCAACACTTTTCACCACCGCAAAGTCAAGCTAAGTGATGCAAAGTGGCACAAAGAGTTGATAAAGTGCTTACTTTCACTGTAAAACTATTTCTCTCTTACAGAATGTAGCCTTAAAAGTAACGCAAATAACACTTTGTGCTGCTTTGCCTCAAGGGGGTGTCAAATGGGTGGTCCCATGCTACCACCTATTGTTTTTAATTCAAATCCTTATTGTAGAAAAGTAGAATCTTTCTTTTATGGTTACCAGCACTTGTGGCCTGGTGTCAGTATGTTTTGACTGTAGTTTGCTGGTATCATGCTAACCAGGAACCCATCATCTGTGCCACTCTCACAAAATGGCTTTGTAAGTACTTTAGTACCTCTACAATTGGCTACAGGTTTACCCTTATAAGTCTCTAGAATATGCTACTAAGGAACCCCTGGCATGGGTACACCAGGGATCTCACATTGGCTGCAGCATGTAGTGTGCCACACATGTGAGTACACTTAAACTCAGACTACAGGCCTGCCATTGCAGCCTGTGTTAGATAATTCTTGCATCTCTCATGACAGATATACTTTTTCTTATATATGAGGCCACTACACTTAAAACCTATAAGTCACCCCTATGGTAGATCCTTCAGTCCTGACGGCAGAGTGCTTGGGTATTAGTTTGATGATGGCCCTGCATGAGCAGGATACTCCTACAAACCCCGGAGTCAATTCTCCAGGCGTTGTAAGTGATGTCAGCAATTTTAAGATGCATAGTAGAATTCTGTCATTACGAGATGTTTAACGATATAATGGCTGCACTGAACCTGGTCAGGTTTGGTATCAACCATGTTGGAATCATACCCCAACACTGATTCTGGTGTTGGAGGTATGATCCCATGAACTGGGGGACTTCTTAGAGGAGCCCCCTGTACCCCCAGTTACAGCCTTTCAGGGTCTAACAGCAAACTAGTGCTGCTGCCGACTATAGACACTGTTCTGCCCTCCTGCTGCTGAGCTCAAGCAGGGGAAGGTAGAACAATAGGTTTCCTGTCACAGGGAGCTGTGACCACCTCCCAGACAGGACTTAGTGTATTGGGGTGCAGTGGGGGTGCTTTCCAACACCACCACACTGCATTGAAGGGCACATTTGGTCCTCTTGCGACTCCTGTGCCTTCGGCCTGTGGGTTTTCTCAAGGGCCTTCTTCTGCTTTGGTAGGCTCCCCTGCTTGATCGGGGCCTGCTCTGACTCTCCTGCACGTGATGAATGACTTGGACCTTGCTGGTCCCAACGATTGCATCTTTTCATCTTCCGCGCCAGTTGGGGCTTCCAAGGCTAATTGGTGCTCCTGCCAGAAACCGACCACCTGGACACCGACATCTGACATGGGCAGCTCATGTGCGACTCCTGGGCTCCCACAGCATTGCCGGGTCCCCACAGCTGCAGTGACAAGGTCCTCATGAACTCTTCTGAACTTCCTGACAAGGATGGACATTGTGCTTCCATGTCTCCTGGTCACCTCCGAGTGGCATAGATTCTGTCCCTTTTGCTTGTAGGTTCACCTCTTCAAGAATACACCCTTGGATTCCACCAGACTTCTCCACCGACTTCTCCAGAGGCAATTCTTCCAGAGTCACCCATTGTCGTCTATGGGTGGTTCTTAAGTCACGTCACCCCTATGCACCCGACTTCCCTGGTACAGGTAACCTGGTTCCTTGGGCATTACGGGTGGAGTGGCTCTCAAACCTTCCATCCTCCAAAGGGTTTCTTTGGTGTCATCTGGGAAGGGCCCTTTTTCTTTAAAACTACAACCACAACTTCTTCATTGACTTCTATTGACTTCTATTGAACACGTGGCTGTGTTTCCACTCTGTACACAGCCTCATTGGGGTTCCTGGGTACCTACCTTGGATGATTCCTGGTTCACCATGCTCTCTAAAGACCTTTGGTCCAAGTCACATTCTCCTTTGCAGTTCCCATTCCACATTTTTACTATATGGTTTGGTCTCTCCCTGGAGACTAGTGTATATGTATGCTACTTAACTGATTTCTCTTAACTATTCTTATGGGTATTATTGATATCTCCGGGTAGGATATACCAAGTGGTAGTGATTGTGTTGCGTTTATGAATATCCTTATTTTTCATAAACACTGTGTGGTTCTTTCTCAGCTAATCTACACTATTGATTAAATGTGGTAAAACAAGCTGGTTTACACTCGTTCAAGATAACCCTGAAGACTGCTTTCCATAACTACCCCTTTGAGAGAGTTAGGGTTATCAAAGACCACTAAAATCACCATAAGGGTTGCCTGGATTTGTGCAAGGTGTATCACTCACTCCTTTAAGTGTACACCATATACTAAGCCAGCCTCCTAAATCTATTTACTAAAATTGTTAGACAGGGTTTGCATAAAAAAAGAAAGCCTCCTTGACGGAGGTGCTAACAAGGACACATGTTTTAAATAGGCCCACAAAGAAAGGGAATTGATTTAGTTAATGTCCGATTGTCCTACTTTGGCAGAGAACATAGATAGAAATTGGAAAATTAGATGAACTCAAAGTAACAGCTTCACAATTAGGGTTTTGAAGTATGCCAGACCCAAGCAGACTTCCTATAGAACTTTATTTTAAAAACTTTATTTTAAAAATTGTCACTAGTAAAGACAGAATTAATGCTGAACATGTTTTTTTGACCCACAATGGCAATGTTTTCTCTCAACAGATATGAGAACAGCAACAATAGGTTTACTAAACAAAAAAGGGGAAATCCAGAGAAGACTGTTAATCGTACTGCCTGATTCATGATTAAATAGTGAGACAAACATACTGGCCAAAATGTTGGCTAGCAGATCAACCCCACTGATTGCTAACTGGGTCCATCTAGACCAATCAGGGTTCAGGACACCTATATCTACCAAGCTCAATTTGAGAAGGTTATCAACAGGAGCTCAGCTGTTGTCTGGGAAGAGTGGTGTGGCTAGGGGGTCAGGGAGGGGGAACAACAGATGAAAATAAAAAATAAAACAATAAAAAGGAACTTACCTGCTGCCCGCTGCATCACACTCTTCTGCTCCTTTCCACCGCAGGAACAGGGTCCTTGACTCCCATGCGGCCAATCCAGATGGCAGCATGAGAGCAGCGTCAGGATTGGCTTCAGCGCCCTTGATTTGCACTCCCAGAGAGACTGGGAGTTTGTGCCTGCTGTCTCCAACCCAGCAACTCAGCTCGGGTTGGAGATATCTCAGTGCACATGTCAGTTTGGCCGTACTAAGACAGCCATCCAAATCGACATGCGCACTGACAACAGTGCCCACCATTTCCCTTCATCTCCGGTATCCTGATCGGGAGGAAAAATAAAACTATAATAAACACATTTTATTAGCATTTTATTCTTCATGTTTTTAGGCTGCTGAAAGGTGGGGGGGACATGCTCCTTCACTGGTTATCAAGCAACCTGGCAACGTAGAAGAACCAATATCACGCATCTCACTTGATGCCAACAAAGCATTTCAATCAATAGAATGTTCATGCAAGTTCTGGATGTTGTTGGTCAATGAAGATATTTACAAACATACACTACTACCTATATTAAAGAGTGTCACTGTAGCACCACTTGCTGTACTCATAAATTCATTTCTGAATTGGTCAATAAGGGGGAGATTTACAAACATTTTGCACTGTGTTAGAGCCACAAAAGTGACGCTAACCAGCGCGACATGTATTTTTGCTATTTACTTTCCACCGCAAAACTTGTTTTGCACTGGAGAGAACCCTCAAAGTAGCGATTCACGTTACTTAATGACGAGGGGGAGTTACATGGGTGATACATGGGCGTTCCCATGCAACCACCCATGCCTTTTGATTCAAAAACATATTTACAAAGATTTGTAACATGGTTTTGCGCCAAAAGTTAACACCCCTTCAAAGGAGGCGCTAACAGGAGCAATGCTTTCATTTTTCTATGCTTTTCTGACTTTGAATGCGTGCAGCATGCATATAAAGTGGGAAAAGCTTTGCATCTTGTCAAGGCATAGTATTTTGTACTAGAAGGGTACCCTTCCTGTACAAAACCTTTGCTAGACTCATTCACAGACCCTAGACTATGGCTCTAAGGTGTGTGCCTGGCACACGGCAGTTAAAATCAGCGCCGCGCTAGGGAGATGGGAGGAGAGAGCCATACTGATGTCTAAATCTCAGCAGGTAAATGTCTTCCAACCAGACCAAGCTATGTGCAATAAACTGGCCATATATTTTCAGAATAAGGTCCAAGTAATTTATGATGACCTTTTGAATACTCGAACGGGTCCAGATAAGCCAGATCAACCATTGGATGAGGCTGGAGCAATACACTCTAGATTAGCAAGTTGTCCAGCAATTACAAACGAGGAGGTATGTAAACTTCTCGTTTCTATAAAATCTGGTTCACCGAAAGACCCTTGTCCCCCTGCGATTATGCATCTGGCTGCTAGGAGAATTGGAGATGAATTGACTCCTCTAGTCAATCAAGTGTTGGAATCAGGTAGCCACCCAGTTTGTTGGAAAAAAGCAATGATTAGGCCAATCCTGAAAAAATCCACCCTAGATCCCTCGGAGCCCAAGAACTATCGCCCGATTGCTGGATTACCCATAGCAGCTAAAATCTTGGTGAAGTCAGTGAATAAGGTGCTGACTCAGTACCTGGACACCAACAACCTGCTGTATTCTACTCAGCATGGCTTTCGGTCAGACCACTCTACTGAATCTGCTCTGATTGTAGCAACTGAGGAGATCCGCAGAATAGTTGATAGAGGGGGCAGAGCAGTCCTCGAACTATTAGATTTGTCAGCAGCTTTTGACACCGTGAATCACACGGTATTAGTGCAACGGCTGCAGGAAGTGGGGATCGAGGGCTTGGCTCTGACCCTCTTCTCATCGTTTTTGGAGGGGAGGGAGCAGAGCTTGTACTGGGATGGCATGCAGTCAGACAGTTTCCATCTTCCCTGTGGAGTTCCACAGGGATCAGCCCTATCACTGACGATGTTTAACATCTGTCATTCCCCTGGCCAGACTCATCAGGAAGCATGGTTTCGCCCTGGTATCTTATGCAGATAATTCTCAGTTTATAATCTCGATAGCCAAACAACCTGAAGATACAGCTGTTAGGTTTCATGCGTGCCTTACTGAGATCATGACCTGGATGAACCATAGCTTCCTGAAAATTAACACAGACAAGACGGAGGTTATTGAGTTTGGTCAGGGGCGATCCCTGTGGAACGACTTCTGGTGGCCGGTGAGAGCGGGGGAATGCCCCAGCCCCGTGCCCAAGGTCAGAAACCTCGGAGTCATCATTGCTAGCCAGCTAAACTTCTCCGCTCAGGTAAATAGTCTTACTTCTTCCTGCTTCTTTCTAATAAAAACTTTGAGAAAGATATTCCCTCTCATTGCGCAGGAATTACAAAAGACAGTGGTGGTGGCTCTCGGATTATCTAAACTTGATTATTGCAATGCTCTGCTGCTGGGGATTGACAAAACCCAGATGAGTAAACTGCAGTCATTACAGAATGCTGCTACAAGGCTGCTCTTAAATATACCTAGAGGTCAATCAACCTCGGCAGGAATCCGAGTACTGCATTGGCTCCCTGTGCAGCAGCATGTGGAATTCAAGGCTTTATGCCTGGTTCATAAAGCATTGTACGGGGGAGGGGCTAAGGACACCCAAAAAATGTTTTTGCCCTATACCCCAGCTCGCGCCCTAAAATCCAGTAATCTGGGCCTTCTCCAAATTGATAGGATTAGGCGAGTGAGATGGGGTGGAAGAACCTTTTCAAACTGTGCAGCAAAGTTATGGAACAAAATGCCAACAGCCATGAGATTTCAGTCAAATCGGCAATCCTTTAGGAAAGATCTGAAAACTTGGCTGTTTACCTCAATCTAGCTCCTGTAACATAGGCTGTACCACATCCACACACACCAGCGTCAAGACGCCACGGCATTCGAGCGCTATACAAACATATATCCTATATCTCTGAAGATATGGTGCTCTCCTGTCAAAAAAGCGAATGACACGACAACAAACCAATGGATGAAGAAGGCTGTCTGAAAGGCCCTCAAAAGATATAGATATATTTATAATCATTGTTTAATGCCAGACCGAATAGTGACAAGATCACTGTTGCATCAATCCCTGTAACACATAATTAATACAGGACTAGTGTATTGTTTTATTTTGTAAAAGATCTGTTCAATAGAACGTCGCTATGATGGTCCATTGAATACAGAAACTATAGTATAATGCTTTAAGAATATATATAAAATCTGTGAAGAGCACAAATGTTCTTAATCTTCTTATCTAACAATTTCCAAGATTTCCATCCTCGTTGTTATTTCTCCCACCATGCTCTGTTCATGCCTCTCAAGTATTTGAGAAATGACCCTAAACTAACTAAAGCCTATTTTACTTCAGATTAATTGTTTTCCCTTAATCTTAATCATTGTACGTAATTTTAGCTGCCCGATCTTGGTACCTTAGTTATAATTTTACATTTTGTGGAATGAACATTCCATTATACCTTATTTGCAAACCAAAGATTGAAGGATCCTAAGGTGGTGTTTAATAAACTTGAAATTTTACTTCAGTCTGTGATGGAGTCTTTAAAATCAGGGCAAGAAAATCCTAGAACCTGTGATCGTTGTGAGGCCATACTAAATACTTCTGTCATAATGCATGATGTATAAATGAGCCTAACATAACATATGGAGGTTTAAGGTATGTTTGATTCAGGTCACTTAATTCTTTTTGGGTGGGAAGTCCAGTTAAAGGTAAGTTGTGGATATGTAAGGAGTCAGGTGAGACGAGGCTACCCTCAGAGGGAGCAGATGTATGGGGTTTACTAGTTTTGACCAGCATCAGTCTTTCATCTATTTTGAGTATGAGGAATTTCTATATTTGGATATGTGATGTAGGCTTCACTCTGGGGTTAGAAATCAGATATTCAATTATAGACTCAACATAGGTGTCTTGACCATCATCAGTATAGGATTAGGTTTTCAAGTGAGAACCTCTGTATTCAGTTAAGGCATAAAAAAGTGTATAAGATAAAAAACAGTTTATATGCACTGGAAGATGAGTGGAGTCCCCTTAAGATCGGGAAGTGATATTTTGTAATTAATCGGTGAGGTAGGCATACAGTTATCATAATGATGTCATTCTGCAATCTCTTTATAACAACTGGTTCTTTAATATTTTATAATTGATGACTTGTGATGCACCCAATCGCCGATGTCAGAACTCAACTGTAATAACTTATTACAGTCGAGTTCTGAAGTCACAATGCCTGCTGCTAGCAGCCAAGGGGAAAGGCAGGTCAGGTCACGGAGCATAATAAAAATAACTACTGAAAAAAAGCAAAAGGTTGCCTCTGCTCTATTATTCTAGTTTAGAGTGACAAGCAGAAAGGAGATATGTATGGCAACATGTTTAATTGTAATTATAGAGAAGTTAGAATCTTTCTGCATGTTTCTGCACATACTGTGCCTTTTTCTGGAAAACTGACATGTATTAAGCTGACTCCAATATATTTTTGCAAGAAATATCTAGTAGCTTTTTTGATGTGTTCAATTTTACCATAGAGCTTCTATTTTTATTCTTCATATTATGCAAATATGATCTCTCTTTCATATGAAAATGCTACGCACAAAGGATTTATAGGTTTGTGGGAAAGGTGATGGTGTGCCCATATATTATATAGGATAAAGTACCCCCTGCCGCACAAGATAAGGATTTTGCAAGTCACCTCTGAGTTCCATAACCTTATAAAGCAAGTCGACATTCAGCCTAATTTCTTTATATGGTCATGGAACTCTTCAGTGACGTGCAATATCCTTGTACTGTACGGCAGAAGGTACTTTATCCCATATATCTGCAGTGGCCCAAAAATCCCATTAAAGCCCTGCTTTTCAAGCCCATCCATGGCAATGGCATTTGAGGAGTATGCTAGTATGTAGTGCTGGCTAGAATGCAAGGACCACATTATGACCTACATGTATTTATCCTAATCACAACTATTTTATTAAAGCAAATGGTGCAGCTGCATAAATAGTTACTCCATTACTGCAGATCTACATAACCCAGTGCTTGCCTACTGCGACCTATGGCTCCGAGGTTTGGGGGTTCGTGGACTGTAGTGGGATACAATCCGAAGAAAACAGATTCTGCAGAAGGTTACTTGGGGCACAAATTTCATCGCCAACTTTCTTATGCCACAAAGAATTGAACCTACATTACGTAGAAGACTTTATTAAATCTCGCCCTGCATTATTCTGGCTGAAGATATGGCGCAATCCTGCTGCCATTTTAACTCAACGGATTATAACAGATTGCCTGAGATGTGATAGGGGTAAGAACATACCTTGGCTCAATGCTGTTTATAAAAGTTTAGCCAGTATACATTTAGAACATAGCTTTTCTTTTCCCTCTGCTGCCGAAAACATTAGCCTAAGATCAGCCAGGGATGCACTTTACGATTTATATCGTACAGACAGAGCAAAGGCTGAGTCTAGCAAACCATCTATTATTAGATACTTGTCCATCCCGAGGATAGTAGGCACCAACCATTCCAAACCACAAGAGTACCTAAGAAAAAACATTGGGAGATGGAATAGGCGCTTGCTCTTTCGCCTTAGGGATAATAGTGTAAAATATTTGCTATGTTTCCCCATTGGCTTTAATAAAAATCTGGAGGAGACAGTTTGTCCATGTGGTGATGGCTGTAAACAAACCCTACCACACTTTCTGTTTTCCTGCAGATTTTATGTAAAGTATACTAAACAATATCTTATCCCCTATTTCAAGGCAAATGGGATAATTAATCACATCCCTGCATACGAAGAAATACTGCAACTGGGCAGTGAGGATATGATTTATCGTGTTGGCTCCTTTTTATCAGCAGCTGTCAAATCACGAGCCTCCATGCTTACCCCTTGAAAAAAATGCCATCATATGTAAAAAACATAGGGAAAACTTTATTGGCTAGCTAAGAAATGTTTACTTTGCCCATAACTGGTTGTTATAAATTGATTATTTGCATTATAATCATGTTTATGTGTCTGCCATCTTTGCATAGCAACATTGAGGATCTATTTTATTGTCTATCCAATATACATTATCGCCTATTTTGTAACTTATCAACATTAGTATATATAGGGCCTCTTTTAGCACTCAATGATTAAATTGTTATTTATATTGTTGGAAGTCTATTAGCTGCCTATTTTGCACAGTGCTCTAAAGTTTACATTTTGTATTTTTGCACACTAAAGAATGTTGATGTTTGCACGAATTATCAGTCTAACCCACTCCCATTTTTTAAATTGTTTTTAAATTCATCTTATGTTTTTATCTTTTTACTGTTTTTGCTCGAGTGAGGAATGAGTATTATATGTATATCGATAGTGATGTTGTACTTTTATGGATCAGATTGTATCCGAATAAAGAAGAAATTGATTGATTGATTGTATGGGGTTTACTAGTTTTGACCAGCATCAGTCTTTCATCTATTTTGAGTATGAGGAATTTCTATATTTGGATATGTGATGTAGGCTTCACTCTGGGGTTAGAAATCAGATATTCAATTATAGACTCAACATAGGTGTCTTGACCATCGTCAGTATAGGATTAGGTTTTCAAGTGAGAACCTCTGTATTCAGTTAAGGCATAAAAAAGTGTATAAGATAAAAAACAGTTTATATGCACTGGAAGATGAGTGGAGTCCCCTTAAGATCGGGAAGTGATATTTTGTAATTAATCGGTGAGGTAGGCATACAGTTATCATAATGATGTCATTCTGCAATCTCTTTATAACAACTGGTTCTTTAATATTTTATAATTGATGACTTGTGATGCACCCAATCGCCGATGTCAGAACTCAACTGTAATAACTTATTACAGTCGAGTTCTGAAGTCACAATGCCTGCTGCTAGCAGCCAAGGGGAAAGGCAGGTCAGGTCACGGAGCATAATAAAAATAACTACTGAAAAAAAGCAAAAGGTTGCCTCTGCTCTATTATTCTAGTTTAGAGTGACAAGCAGAAAGGAGATATGTATGGCAACATGTTTAATTGTAATTATAGAGAAGTTAGAATCTTTCTGCATGTTTCTGCACATACTGTGCCTTTTTCTGGAAAACTGACATGTATTAAGCTGACTCCAATATATTTTTGCAAGAAATATCTAGTAGCTTTTTTGATGTGTTCAATTTTACCATAGAGCTTCTATTTTTATTCTTCATATTATGCAAATATGATCTCTCTTTCATATGAAAATGCTACGCACAAAGGATTTATAGGTTTGTGGGAAAGGTGATGGTGTGCCCATATATTATATAGGATAAAGTACCCCCTGCCGCACAAGATAAGGATTTTGCAAGTCACCTCTGAGTTCCATAACCTTATAAAGCAAGTCGACATTCAGCCTAATTTCTTTATATGGTCATGGAACTCTTCAGTGACGTGCAATATCCTTGTACTGTACGGCAGAAGGTACTTTATCCCATATATCTGCAGTGGCCCAAAAATCCCATTAAAGCCCTGCTTTTCAAGCCCATCCATGGCAATGGCATTTGAGGAGTATGCTAGTATGTAGTGCTGGCTAGAATGCAAGGACCACATTATGACCTACATGTATTTATCCTAATCACAACTATTTTATTAAAGCAAATGGTGCAGCTGCATAAATAGGCACTCTTGTGTACAACGCCGCTCAGTGGGTTTTGGTGAGATGAAAGAGAGTTTAAGCGAATGCCACCAATCTGTTGATAGTCTAATGTTGCACATGTGTATTACTAACCAATGTGTTTATATTGCATCTGTTTGAATAATTCCTAAAAGTCACGTGGGTCAAATTATTACTGTCATTTTTTATTGTATTGATTTTATATCTCATAACAAAAAAGATTTTACACTTCGTGTTCCTTCATATGATAATATTCTTACTTGTTTTAGCCAAAGTTGGATAATGTCCCCAACTTGTTTCTTGCGTGACTTTCATATCACAGCATTGAAACCCATCTTGTCAGGTCAGGTCAAAACACCAAAATGACCAGGGCGCTGGACTCTCAAGTAAGCCTACTTCGGCATAGAAATCCCCATCTTCCTAATACCCTCACATGGATTGCATACAGCATATTTAATTGAAAACTAAAGTAATCGACTTACAAGAAAATACCTAAGTAACCCAACTTATCTACAACGAATCTACAGTGCTGATAAAATATTTGCCATTCCTCCCTCCCACAAATGGGGTTCCCTCTGGGCCCTCTGCATCAGACTTAGGGGGGCAGGGTCTCCCTAACCATGCGCACTGTATGTTTTTCTCCCTTATCTCAGGACAAGGGACTGAGACCCGAGTCCTATAATGGGTGCCGCCACATCATTGTTCATGTGGTGTCAGCCAATCAGATCTTATATCAAGATCTGTGGGCTCCGTGGATTCTCAGTGGTGAGAAATATACAAAGGTTTGGAGCCTTAGATTTCTCAAAGACTACTCAACGGCTTTATATCATATCACAAAAGGCATGCTTTCTGGACCAAGATAGAGATTTCTGCCAAACTTGAAGTGTAATTCAATTCAGCTGTTTTGGCTGTACCTATGTCTAATTTTCCTTCGGAAAAATTGATGGGGAAAACATGTGATTAGACCCCACTTTTTCTCATCTCCTGCTTGATGGATCACCCCAAAACTTTCCAGTTAGGAGCTGAGGTTGAAGAATGGGTTTTTTGTATAGTTTTGTGAAGTTTCGTCAAATGGCACCAAAGCAAACTAAACAATGCTTTTCCTATGGAAATGTAGTCCTAACTATAACTACTCAGTGGCAATGTATGTATATCCTGCCACTAGGTAGTTATAGTTAGGTCTGCTTTTCCATGTAAAGAGCATTTTTTGGTTTGCTTATAACTTTAGCCCCATTTGACTAGTCTTTACAAAACTTTCCCCCAAAAAAGTTCATCCACCTTAGCTCCAGCCTGGAAAGTTTCAGGGTGATCTGCCAAGCAGCGGGTGAGAAAAAAGGGGGGTCCCGAAATGCAAAATCCCTAAGCATATTCTATAGACTTTTTTAGACATGGCTATAGTAAAAACTGATGAACAGATTTACATCAAATTCAAGAAGAAGCTTGATCTTGAGTGCAAATTGGGCCTTTTGGGATTTAGTGTAAATCCGTTTAGTAGATTTTGAGAAATTTAGAGGCAAAAATAATTTCATATTTAGGCAGCCTGGTCCTTGTGAGAGCATCAGTTTAAAAATAGAGCGTGCTGATTGGCTCAGGGAGCTTTATTTCCCTTGGGTCATCTCGCCCTGCAGGAGTCAGACCCCTGCGAGAGTGAGCACTCTGATTGGCTGCCAGCAATATGAGAAAATTGTTGCTCGCAGCCACTATAGGACATGGGAACTTAGTCTCCTCTCCTGAAGTTATAAAAAAATAAACGTTATGGGAGGAAGGTAGGGATAACCTGATCCCAAGGCCCCGTGAGGGGACCCAGATCCCCCTGAGGCCCAAAACTAAAATTGGAAAAAATGCAGTGATCCCACAAGACCCTCCCAGGATTGAAAGAAAAAGAAAATGGTAGCTTGGCCACATTCCTTTAGTTATAGGCCCAGGAGAGACCACCCCCAGGGCCGAAATCATCAAAAAAAGGGAGAGGGCTATGCGCACCTCCTTCCATAGCCTCCAGAGGCCTCGGGGACCCCATCCCCCTGGGCCAAATTTATTAATAAAGGGGAGGGGGGACATGAGGCCGCCATCCCGAATGAATAAAGGGCCTGGAAAGCCCACCCGGGGCCAAAAAGTGTTAAAAAGGAGAGGGAGCCCATGTGGTCCCCTTCCTGAACCTCCAGAGGCCCCAGGGACCCCATCCCCAAGGGCCAAATTCTTCAATGAAGGGGAGGGGAGCTGTGAGGCCCAACTCCCTGAGACTCTAAAGGCACTGGGTAGCCCACCCCAGGGACAAAATGTGTTAAAAAGTGGTGGGGGACATGCAACCCACCCTCCCCAAGCCTTTAAAGACCACAGGTCACTAAAGTTATGTAAATGTGGAGGGCAGCCCTCCTCTCTGAGCCATTAATGACCTTGAGGACCCTATTCCCAGGAGCCGGCTCAGGTGCTATTTTTCGGGGAGCCCACCATGGGACATAGCAGTTTTCCTGCCCGCAGCAGCACGGGCAGGGAAACCTGCATTTGCTCTCGCTTGGAGCTTTTTCAAATCTCCCGCCAAGCAGGAGCAAATAAAAATGCTCCCAACTGCTGGAAGGAGACTTTTGATCTGTTTCCCTGTCCGCAGTGATGCAGGTAGGATAACAGATGAAAATATTGCTCCTGCCCACAAGTAGAAGCATTAGTAGCTGCTCTCTGCGGGCGTGAGCAATACCAGATCCCACTGTATGCGGGGATCTGGCAAGGGCCGTGAGCCCCACGGCCCTTAATGAGAGTATGGTGGGTGCCCTGGGTGGGCACCAGGGCACCCCCCTTTAACTGTATAGGGCCCCGGGAGATGGAGTCCCTGGGGCCAAAATAAGCCAGGGGTGGGGGGGCATGCACCTCTCCCTTTCAAAATGTCACTGGGCTCTGGGGGATGGGGTTCCCGAGCAGATATCAGACCGAGAGGGAGGTTGCATGCCCCCTCCCCCTGAAAATGTGGCTGGGCCCTGGTGGATGGGGTACCTGGGGCCAAAATTGACACGAGGAGAGGGGCTACTTACATCCCCTCTCCATTATTGTAAAGAGTGTCCCTGGGGGATGGGGTTCCAGGGCCTAACAATGCTTGGGAGGGCAGGTCAGGCAGCCCTCCTCCCCTACACTTAAATAGGTGGCCCAGGGGATGTTGTCTATAGGGCTATTAACGGCTCAGGGAGGGAGGCTACATGGTCCCCTCCACTTAAAAAAAAGACGGCCGTGGGGGATGGGGTCCCCAGAGCCTAAAGAGGCTCGGGAGGGGTAATCATTTGGGATTGAGAAAAACAAAATCAAGATGGTGGCCGAGCCGCCTTCATTTATTATAGCCCATACCCAGGGCCGTATTCAATAAAGGGAGGGGGTCCTGTGGCTCCTCCCCAAGACATTAAAGCCTGAGGAACAAACCCCAGGCCTCAAATTTGCATTTAAGGGGAGGAGGCCTGTGCTGCCCTCCTACTCGATGCTCCAGAGGCCTTGGGTACCCCCATTCCCCAGGGGTGATTTCAATAATAAGAGGGAAAGGGCAGCACGGCCCCCATTCCTTAGCCACTAATGGCCCCTGGGACCCCACCTCCCAGAGCCAGCTCACAAGCTATGTCCCAGGGAGCCCACCACTGGTACATAGCAGTTTCTCTGCCTGTAGCGGTGCAGAAAAGGGAAACCTGTGTTTACTTCCGCTTGGAGGGAGCATCTTTTAATCTCCCGCCAAACAAGAGCAAACACACAGTCTGCTTCCAGCAGGCGGGAGACTTAAATATCTGAAGCAGGCAAGGAAACAGATCAAAATATTGCACATGTCTGGAGGGAGCAGCATTACTAGCTGCTCCCTGTGGGCGGGAGCAATGCCAGCTCTCGCAGCATGTGGGAAGCCAGCTGGGGTAGTGGGACTACGGGGCTCCCACATGGCCCCCAACAGGTATATGGTGGGTGCCCTAGGTGGCCACCGGGGCAGCCAACTTTGAGAAATGTTGGCACTGGGGGACAGGGCCCCCAGGGCCGGAAAAGCCTTGCCCCCCCCTCCCATTTTAGTAGGATTCCTGGGGTATAGGGTCCCCAGGGCTTAACAAGGCTCGGGGAGGGGGCTACACAGCTTTTCTCCCCTTTCACTTACAAAAAAAGGCCCTGCGTGATCTAGGCATCCAGAGCCTAAAACGACTCTGGGAGGGGGCTACACAGCCTCCCTCCCCTTTAATTTGGAAAAACAGCCCTGATGGAAGGCGTCTACAGGGCCTAACAAGGCTCAGGTCGGGGGGCCATGCTTCCCTCTCCCTTGTACATTTTAGTAGTGGTCATGGGGGATGAGATCTCCAGGGCCTAACAAGGATCAGGAAGGGGTGATGTGCGACCCCTCCACCTTCATTTTAATTAGTGGCCTGGGGGATGGGGTTCCCAGGGCCATTTGGTCCCCCCTCCACTTTAATAAAAAACAGCATTAT
Source organism: Triturus cristatus (assembly GCF_964204655.1). NCBI lineage: Eukaryota > Metazoa > Chordata > Amphibia > Caudata > Salamandridae > Triturus > Triturus cristatus. Next base: position 1,171,039,572 of record NC_140591.1, on the reverse strand, counting down.
GGGGATCGGGTCCCGAAGGCCAAATGAGGATCGGGAAGAGGAGTCACATGGCCCTCCCCCCTTTTATGACAATAAGGCCTTGGGGGATTGGGTCCACAGGGACTAAGAAGGCTCCATTTAAATTAATAAAAAGGCCCTGGGGGATAGGGTTCCCAAGGCCTAATAGGAATCGGGGAGGTGGGCACCCCTCCCCTTTCATAAAAAACATTCCTGGGGATGGGGTCTCCAGGGCCTTGGAAAGCTCAGGGAAAGAATGCCATGCGGCCATACTTCCCATTCATAAAAATGGACTTGGGGGATGTTCCCTAGGGACTAACAAGGCTTGGTGAGGGTGTCACACAGCCTCCGTCCCTTTAATAAAAAAAAACGCCCAGAGGAGGGGGTCAACAGTGCTTCATAAGGACTTGGGGAAGGGGACCACGCGGTCCCCCTTTAATTAAAAAAAGACAACCCTGGGGAATGGGGTCCCCAGGGCGTAATAAGGCTCGGGGAGACTGGCTGCATAGCCCCACTCGCCTTCATTTTAAGTTATGGCCCTGGGGGATGGGTTGCCCAGGGCCTAATGAGGCTCGGGGAAAGGGGGGCACACAACCCCCCCTTTAAAAAAAAAAAAAAAATGGCTGTATGGCATGGGGTCACCAGAGCTTAATAAGGCTCAGGAAGAAGGCCACATGGCCCCCCTTCCCTTTGTTTGAATACAAAATGGTTCAGGGGATGGGATCTTCATGTCCTAATATGACTTGTGGGGGCTATGTGGCCCTCCTCCCCTTTCGTGAAGAAAAGTGTCTGGGGATAAGGGCCTAAAAGAATTCGGGTAGGCTGGCCACGCTGCCCCCTCCACTTTCATAAAAAAAAGACTGTGGTTGTGGGGTTCCCATGGCCTTAATTTATTTACTTTTATGTATTTATTTTATTTATAAAGTGCAACATTCATCCCCAAGGGGATATCATAGTGCTTAAAAGTTCCCTACCTTTCCCTACAAGACTAGAAAATAAGATGCTCGAAGAAAACATTAACGTCTGAAAAGGCAAATTTTTAAGTTTTTACCTGAACCAGAGATGGTTTTCAGTAAGACGGAGATTCATGGGTAAAGCATTCCAGAAGGACACTGCAAGGTGTGAAAACAAGCGTCGGCCAGTTCTAACCTTTTTTATCCGCTTGACCTAGGCGAGAGCCAGGTTTCCTGACATCAAATCGCGTGATGGAATATGCCATTTCGCTTTGGCCTGTAGAATTACAGGCCCAGTGTTGTAAATTGCTTCATGAATGTGGCAAATAAGCTTAAAACTGTTTTTTTCCATAGGCAGCCAATGTAGGTTTGCCAGGCAGGCTGAGGCAGAGCTGAATCCGTCCAGTTGCAAACCAGCCTGGCAGTGGCGCTTTGAATCACCTGAAGTCTAGTAAATAGATGGTCTGCCATACCCACATACAAGGCATTGCCATAGTCCATAGTCCTATTGAGGCTTGGGGAGGGAGGGGCATGTGCCCCCCACCACCTTTGATTAAAAAAAACCCACCATTGTGGATGGGGTCGCCAGGACATAGTAAGGCTAGGGAGAGGGGCCACGCGGCCCCCCTGCCCATTAATTTAAAAAGACCAGCCCTGGGGGATGGGATCCCCTAGGACTAATAAGGCTTGTGGAAGATGCCACACAGCCGCCCCTTCCCTTTAAAATCAATAGGCCCTGGGGGATGGGGTCCCTAGGGCCTAATAAAGCTCAGGGGGGTAGCCATGTGACTCCCTCCCCTTTAAAAAACATAAGGTCCTGTGGCCAACCTCCCACAGTCCACTGCCTTCGGCAGGGGGTTTGCTTTATGTGTAAGTAATACCATTTTATTTTGCATTAAAGAACTAGAAATTCACTGAAAAAAACAAAGGTTAAAGTAACGTTATATTTAGAGGTGATAAAAAGATCTTTTTTGCTTAAAAAAACATTACAAATTCAGTGAAAGAACAAAAGTTTAAAGTAACGTTATAGTTAGGTGAATATGTCAGTTATAATATTAAAGTTTGTACTAAAAAAAAACACAAAAATTCACCAGTTATAGTTAGTAGACCCTATCACCTTACGTATTACATAACTCATGACATGTTCTCTGACATCCTTTATGAAATCACTGATGACATTTAGAATGACATCATTTATGAAATCACTGATGACATTTCGCATGACATCATTGATGACATCACTAATGACATCATCCAATCTTCTTTTGTACACATTGCTCTATAAACGGATGTAACATCAGAGCTATGAAAGTAAGTGCAAAATAGTTCAAAATAAAATGAAGCATCATTACTGCTATCATACATACAACGCCCATAGGTAAAGCAAGCTTATATAATGTGCAGTACTGACCCTGTACCACACACTTTATGGGTAGCAGAGTTCATGTTGACTATGAACGACAGATGAAAGGGTAACCTATCCTGCACACAATGTTCAATTTGTTTAGGGAAAACCTCAGGGCTTGGTTATGAGAGGCCTGCTTCACTTTTGCACCGCTGAAAGTGGTACTTGTATGGTGCAGGGCTTTCAAAAAGATTTATGGAACTATGCACAGCCACCCTCGTGGCTTTGAGTGGCATCATCAATCATGAGTAAGGCGAAGCAGCGGAAAGCGCTGCATCCCCTTACTCTGCGCCTAGGAGGCATTCCATTGGCGTTGCTGTGGGTTTTCCCATGCAACACTCATGAAATTTGATTCTGCCCCAGATTTACAAAGTGATGTAAACCTGGGGAAGCTTCAAATCTGTATGCCTCAGAGGTAAGGTGTAACAAGGAGAAATATGTTCTTTTGCCTAATTTTTTTCTCTTTTCATGTTTGCTGTATTCTGCAGCACACATAGAAAGGGGAAAACACCTCGTAGGATTGTTTTTCCACAGGAAGAGGCCCCCTCCTGCACAAGAACAATCCTGCAATGGAGGCATCCTTGCACCATGGTGCAATGGGTGCTTACATTGGCGGGTGCTTACGTTGGTGCTAGGCTGTCAAAATGGAGCCAGCAAAGGAAGAAAGAACAGGTATGCACTGTATTGCTTAACCGCTTCCGTGCTCATGACGAGCTGGGCTCGTCATGACGGTCGTGGCCCGCCCACGCGCGATTGATTCTCTGCCTGTGCGGGAGAATCAATCAGTGGGCGGGGTCGTGACGAGCTCAGCTCGTCATGAGCACATCTCCACTGTGCCTCATGACGAGCTGGGCTCGTCACAAGCACAGCGACGCCGCCATGCAAATTATTTTAGATTCCAAGGGGATTCGTCTTTTTTTCTGTTATAGATTATGCCCACGGTTACGGAAGTAAGATAACGAATGCCTAGCTGTATTCAGGATCCCGACATAGGGAGCGAAAGAAGTATTCTTCATGACTGAAAGCTAAAAATATATCTAGTAAGTGTACCATATCTTCATATAGTCTCTAAGTGTGCATTAATCTTTTCCTGGACTTTCTGGGTACTTAGGTGTGCGAGGTCATATCCCGCTTGAATTGCTGGATATGTTTTATCCACTTGTTGGATACTTATTAGAGACTAGAGTTAAAGTGAATAATCTTGCTTATATATCATAAATTTGACTTGGTCCTTACCATTGCTACTGAAGACATACTACTCGAAGTATACCTAGGTGCCGATTACGATCCTGTAAAAAAATTCCCCGTACGACTCGTATCCGGTCTTTTTACCGTACGAATCGTACAAGTGCCGTACAAACTGCCAAGTACGATTCGCATGGGAAAAAGTCCATACGAATCGCATTGGGAATAATTCCCCACACGTCCTCGGGTCGGAAAATGTGTCCGACACATCCTCGGACGATTTACCGTACAAATGTGAAAAGTGAAGTCCGACGCGCTAGTACGATCCATCCCGTGCGTCCGATGTTACAACCGGATGGAAAAAACACCGTCCGCACCGAACTCCCATAGCAACCATGGAGACATGTGCCCGCATACGCGCCCGACACTCCCCCCAGCCCTCCTATGTACGAGTCGAATCCCCACCCGTGTATGTACACCTGTGTATGTACGAGATGTACCCCCACCCGTGAATGTACACCCGTGTATGTACACCCGTGTATGTACACCCGTGTATGTATGAGACGTACCCCCACCCGTGTATGTACACCCCCGTACGTACGGCCCGTACCCCCACCCGCGTATGTATGGAGCGTACCCCCACCCCAACCATGTATGTACGGCCCGTACCCACACCCGCATATGTATGGAGCGTACCCCTACCCCAACCTTGTATGTACGACCCATACCCTCACCCGCGTATGTATGGAGCGTACCCCCACCCCAACAGTGTATGTACGGACCTTACCCCCACCCCAACCGTGTATGTACAGCCCGTACCCTCACCCGCGTATGTATGGAGCGTACCCCCACCCCAACCGTGTATGTACGACCCGTACCCTCACCCGCGTACGTATGGAGCGTTCCCCCACCCCAACAGTGTATGTACGACCCGTACCCTCACCCGCGTACGTATGGAGCATACACCAACCCCAACAGTGTATGTACGACCCGTACCCTCACCCGGGTATGTATGGAGCGTACCCCCACCCAAACAGTGTATGTACGGACCGTACCCCCACCCCAACCATGTATGTACGGCCCATACCCTCACCCGCGTATGTATGGAGCGTACCCCCACCCCAACTGTGTATGTACGGCCCGTACCCACACCCCAACCTTGCATGTCCGCCCGTACCCTCACCCGCGTATGTATGGAGCATACCCCCACCCCAACAGTGTATGTACGGCCCGTACTCTCACCCGCGTATGTATGGAGCGTACCCCCACCCCAACCGTGTATGTACGGCCCGTACCCTCACCCGCGTATGTATGGAGCGTACCCCCACCCCAACCTTGCATGTCCGCCCGTACCCTCACCCGCGTATGTATGGAGCGTACCCCCACCCCAACAGTGTATGTATGGCCCATACCCTCACCCGCATATGTATGGAGCGTACTCCCACCCCAACTGTGTATGTACGACCCGTACCCACACCCGCGTATGTATGGAGCGTACCCCGACCCCAACATTCTAAGTACGGAGCGCACCCCAGGCCCCAACACCAGCACCTTCACCCAACATCGCGCATGTACGAGTCGTACCAAGCCAGACACAAGGGCAGCACTGTACAACAAAATTGCCGATGTACACACCGTACACACGCTAAAAACACACGTACACAACCAGGACAAAGCAAAACAACACAAGAATACACAATTCGAATGGCACAAAGCCACAAAACATGTCCAACAAGCACAAATACAACACATTTACTGACCTGCAACTGCCAAAATCCCAAACAGAGGCCCAAAACACAACCACTCCTTATAACACACCCACCCAAAGTTCAAACACAGCCACACCCACCAATGGACCAATAAAAAGGGCCCACAGACACAAACCATGAGCCTTTGCAACAGACTCACTGCTGACAGACCCCACAGACAACCTACAGCACCATACTTGAACCTTTACTACACCTTACACTTGCACACCTTCACACACCCACCTTCACAAACACCCCCTCATCACATTCACACACACACCTGCACAACCACACCCACACACCCACAACCATCCACACCCACACCCCCCACAACCATTCACACCCACACCCCTCACCATGCCCACTAACAAGAATCCAAAGTTCACTAGCCAAGAGTTGGAGGTCCTTGTCGACGAAATCCTCAGAGTCGAGCCACACCTCTTTGGAACATTGGTCAGACAGACCAGCATTTCCGAAAAAACAGCCATGTGGCAGAGGATTGTCGATGCTGTGAATGCTGTTGCGTCCACCAGAAGGACCAGGCATGAATGCCAAGCCAGGTGGTACGATCTGCGGAGGAGGGTCCGAGCCAAAATGACCGACGACCACAACCAGGCCAACATCACTGGAGGAGGGCCGCCCCCCAGACGCGTACAATTCCATCCCTGGGAGGAGAGGGTGATGGCCATACTGCCGGTGGTGTCAGTGGATGGAGTAGAAGGACTCCGAGAGCCGGGCGAGTACACAAACAACTCACCTCACATGGGGGGAACGTCATCCACAACCAAACTCACAATCAGGCACGCAACCACCCCAAGCTATCGCATGACTCAACCACACTCCATAAACACGCACATGCCACTAGCGCCACCATGCCCCATGCACCCAGCTGGACAATGCCAAGTCACAGGCCACAGAAAACAGAAACACAAGACACGGTAAGCCGGATGGTGGGAGTGTGGGCCCCAAAAATCACATAGTGCAACTCAGAAGCAGACAACAATGCCCTCTGCCCATATGGCCTAGGTCACAGCCAGACAAACAGTGTGTCCCCACACAGGAAAGCCTTGCCAGCAAATAGCGGACGCCTTGCATTAAGACATGGGGGTGAAGGCATGTTTTTGCACATGACAGCAGCTAATGAACAGCCAACACTGTGAAAGAGTGGTAGCACACACCACCACAGCAGCAGCGCAGACACAGACACTACACCCAATGGGTGCCTGGAGATCAGAAACAAACTCACATCAACAAGCCAAGGGCCATTCAAAGATCTCCAAAAAGTGTGTGCCTAGGAAGCTGGGCTGAGGTGACAGAGGGTGACACACAGAGGGAGGGAGAGGGGGAGAGAGAGGGAGGGAGACACAGGGAGATGGACAGAGGGAGGAGGCTGACACAGGGAGGGAGGGGGAGGGGGACAGAGAGGGAGTGAGAAAGGGACACACAGGGAGACTAATTCAGCCTTGGGGGGTGTGGGAATGTCTGCTCATCAGCAGGTGGACTGCGTGCATGTAGACAAGGGTGGCCAGTGCCTGAATCCCCCTCTCTTCTCCATGGCAAAACACTGGGCCATGTCTCAACCTGTGCACGAGCACAACGACAGCTACCTGCATTATATAAGTGTGTGGAACAACTCCATGTGCCCACGTACAGTGCAACACGGAAGGCGCCAATGCATGGCTCGCCACACCTGCTCACTCCACTGCTGTCACAATTGACGCAGCAAGTAAGACTGTGCCACACATAGGTAAAGTCTCAAAAGCTGTGGCCAGGGGACATACCCATGCACAAGTGCACTGTGAGTGGAATGCAAGACATATCCAAATACCCAGAGGAAATGTGCCAACTTAGAAACGAATGAAACATGGATGTTGCATGGAACAAAATTAACATTGTCTCTCTCACACACAGGTCAACGTCGTGGATCACCCCCCAACACTGGGGGGAAGACTCACAGGACCCGGCTCTGCGGGATGACGGACCCACTGGCAGCGACGACTCTCACCACTCTGTGGACGACCCCGACCAACCTGGCCCCTCTGGTGTCCAACCCCCTGCAGCACCTGCGTCAGGTACAACTGGGCCAACCACCACCCCCACTCCTGCCACATCCCAGGAGACACCCAGGATCCCTGCCCCACCACCACAATGCAGCCATGCTGACCAGGAGGGACACGGTGTACCGGGCACCCAGGAGGAGGCAGGCGACAACGCTAATGCCACCCCTCAGGGGTCCCGGAGACCCGATGTGCCCACAAGGGCAGGCCAGGTGCAAGTGGGCAGGGGTGGTGGGAGTGGAGGACGGCGGAGGCGCGAGCCTGACCAGTTGGCTGCAGAACCGGTATATTCCCATGTCAGAAACATCCTGGACACATACCGGCAGGACACCACGGGCATGGGCCAGGTTGTGTCCACCCTCAACGAGATGAAGGGGACCCTCGAGGAGATCAAGACCCAGCAGGCTCAGCAACATGCGGAGCAACATGCCTGTCTACTGCGACACCAAGGGCGGATGGAGGACAGACAGGCTGAGCTCGTGACGGTGTTCACGGGAATTCACCGTACACTCTGTCGGATGGCCGACAACATGGGCAACCCTCCCTGTGCCACCAGGCCAGGAACATCACCACCCACAGGGAGGGATCAGGAGGAGGAGGAGACATCCGACGGAGCATCCCAAACATCGTCACGGCCTGCTTCTGAGGGTTCCCGCAGGAGGGCGGGTCATCCACGGAAAAGACTGTGAGGGTCGGCGCAACAGCACCATCTCCCAGGACACCTGGCCTGGCACCTGGCCCACTGGACCAACAGCAGCACATCAGCAAAAGACATTCTCTGCCACATGGACTTTCTGGTCACTGTCTGACCAATGTTGACAAAGACTGTGGCATGGACTCTGAGAATTTCCAATGGCAAGGACCCCAACTCCCCCAGTGAACTTTGGATTCCACACACCCGGAAAGCCCCTCATGTCATACCCCCCCCACGTACCCCAACAAAAATAAAAAGTAACACGATAAAGAGATGATGCCTACATGTTGCATTATTACCTTACATGTGTCTTGTAAAGTCTAACCATGCCTGAGTTCTCATATGACTTCAACCATCCACACCCTGGGGCCTGAGTCTGGCACAGGACACACATGGGTCACAATGTATTAGGCAACACAGACATGGAGCACCATACACACCCGTGATGGGCCCAACCAGCTGAGGGGGTGGCCGCACAACCGTGCCGACAGACATATTGAGTACAGCGACAGCCATGCGCAGAGGTCAGGGATCATGTGGAGTGTCCTGGGGGGCACCCAGGTATGTGTGGACAGGTGGCAGAACCATGTCCTGCAAGCTTGAGTCAGGTGGATGCAGAGAATCGTGGCCTGGCCAACGTTGGATGCATGGGGATGGCACATGTCACAATACCCACACAGTCATGGACATCATGCACAATACAGAGTCTAATCCCACACAAACAGCTTGCATCTTGCTACTCGACACATAGGCACATAGCCACTATCACGGAAAACCATGCCAGACATGCCGTATGCACCGTGGCAACACACCAGCATTGACTGAGAATAGGCACCTTGGAGGCATAGGGACACCTTTATTATTCATGTATTCGGGAATGCAGAGGCAACTCGGAGTACACATACACAGGTCATGTGGAGTAACATGTGGGTCCAACACTGGAACCCCCCTTCTGCAGCACAAATGCGTGATAGCCATGGAACTGGCACACAAGTGTCGGGTAACAGCTAAACACCCCCTGCTGCTCACGGAGAGGCTGCCATACACCATTGATCCTCTGATGTGGAAGTCCCACACCATGTCAAGCCAATGCAAACCGTATGTGTCCGAGGGCAGTGTTACACACATTGATGCCATCATCACAATCCACTATCCCATCACAGATGACTGGCAACAAGTCTGACCATCTATTCAGGTGTACCCAGCTACATGTAATGTGTCCCATGGTGATGCGTCATGTCTGCAGAGGGACCAAACATCGACAGGGGCAGTGTGCACACATCGTAAACAACTGCCACACCCAATACACCCCTGATGCATCCCTTACCCTAAGGATACTTCCAAACTTGTCCGTGCGTGTATCGCTGAGTCAGCACACGATGACGTGTCCATGAGGAATAGCAGTGCCACAACAATGCAACCAGCAGACGGCATGTGCAAGTACCTGGGGATGAGAGACACACAAGAAGTCAGTCACAAAAAGCACAGCCACTTGCATGTGCATGTACTCGACACATGTAAGGATGACAACATGCTAGGTCACAATTATGACTGGGGAAATACACTCATCACTGGCACCATCACTCGAGTGACACATCCACACACACCTCTGACTCACATGGCATACATGCAGATGGACACACACATCGCAACACATGACACACGGGGACCAATGCGTGCACACTCAGACACTGGTACTCACCACTAAGCAAAGAAGTCGCGTATGAGTCGACTCCGAATGTCCTCTTGTGGAACCACATCCTCCACATCACTAGCCCCATTGCCAAGCCCTTCGTCCTCCACGGGTGGATGGTCCTGATCATCTTGATCTAGGATGAGTGGCACAGCTTTCTCAACTGCCATGTTGTGCAGCATGCAGCAGACCATGAAGATTTTGCAGACCTTCGCCGGGGCATATGGGAGTGCGCCGCCGGTCTTGTGGAGGCATCTGAATCGGCTCTTCAGGAGGCCAAATGTCCTCTCTATCACTCGCCTTGTCCGGCCATGGGCGGTGTTGTAGCGGAGCTGGGCCGGCGTGCTGGGGTTGCGGAGAGGTGTGATCAGCCATGGCATGTTGGGATAGCCAGCGTCCCCTACATGGAAACCACATGGACATAAGTAGGACAGGAGAAGCGGTCGTGCTGGAAGTCTACGCAAAATACAGGACAGACAGAGTGTACCCACCAACAACACATGCTCGTTCGTTGCGCAGCTGCGTCATCATTTCAGGCACCCTGCTATGCCTCATGATGTAGGCATCGTGTGCTGATCCTGGAAAACGAGCACAGACATGTGAAATCACCATGTTGGACAGACACACCACAAGGGCATTGATGGAGTGGTAGTGTTTGCGATTCCTGTACGCTACCTCCTGTGCCTGTGGTGGTACCAAAGCCACATGTGTGCCATCTATGGACCCAATGACATGGGGCATCCCTCCCAGGGCATAGAATCCACGCTTGACCCCAGTCAACAGTTCAGGAGTTGGGAAATGGATGAACTCATCCAGGTGAAGCAACATGGCCTCTAAGAAATCATGCAGCACACGGCTGAACATGCTCTGGGACATGCCACCAACATGAGCTATGGTATATTGAAAGGTACCCGTGGCAAGAAAATGTAGGGCTGCCATTACCTTCAGCTTGGGTGTCAGTGCCGTAGGATACCTGTGCAGCGGTTGCAGGTGTGGTGCCAGCCTTGCCGTCAACTCCTCAATCAACGGTTGGGGGAAGCGGTAGCAGCGTATACAGTCATTCTCCCACATGTCAGCCAAGTCCGGAATTGGTCGGGCAAGAGGCGGCGCTCTGCAGTAATTTGGAAGTGACAAGGAAGAGTGAGTGCACTACAACAACAATTTATATGTACTGAGCACATGTTAATCTGTCAATACACATATGCTACATACGGAGTCAGGTATGTGCCACATGCCCTGGACACGTATGGCTGCCAGGTGACACTCCTACCAAGACCCAGCTACACACGGAGATTGTGAACCTCCACATGCCATGGCATGGGATCAGCTGTGTCCCACTGTAAGTGAACAGCCAGACGCAACACTAGCCCCATTGCCAAGCCCTTCGTCCTCCACGGGTGGATGGTCCTGATCATCTTGATCTAGGATGAGTGGCACAGCTTTCTCAACTGCCATGTTGTGCAGCATGCAGCAGACCATGAAGATTTTGCAGACCTTCGCCGGGGCATATGGGAGTGCGCCGCCGGTCTTGTGGAGGCATCTGAATCGGCTCTTCAGGAGGCCAAATGTCCTCTCTATCACTCGCCTTGTCCGGCCATGGGCGGTGTTGTAGCGGAGCTGGGCCGGCGTGCTGGGGTTGCGGAGAGGTGTGATCAGCCATGGCATGTTGGGATAGCCAGCGTCCCCTACATGGAAACCACATGGACATAAGTAGGACAGGAGAAGCGGTCGTGCTGGAAGTCTACGCAAAATACAGGACAGACAGAGTGTACCCACCAACAACACATGCTCGTTCGTTGCGCAGCTGCGTCATCATTTCAGGCACCCTGCTATGCCTCATGATGTAGGCATCGTGTGCTGATCCTGGAAAACGAGCACAGACATGTGAAATCACCATGTTGGACAGACACACCACAAGGGCATTGATGGAGTGGTAGTGTTTGCGATTCCTGTACGCTACCTCCTGTGCCTGTGGTGGTACCAAAGCCACATGTGTGCCATCTATGGACCCAATGACATGGGGCATCCCTCCCAGGGCATAGAATCCACGCTTGACCCCAGTCAACAGTTCAGGAGTTGGGAAATGGATGAACTCATCCAGGTGAAGCAACATGGCCTCTAAGAAATCATGCAGCACACGGCTGAACATGCTCTGGGACATGCCACCAACATGAGCTATGGTATATTGAAAGGTACCCGTGGCAAGAAAATGTAGGGCTGCCATTACCTTCAGCTTGGGTGTCAGTGCCGTAGGATACCTGTGCAGCGGTTGCAGGTGTGGTGCCAGCCTTGCCGTCAACTCCTCAATCAACGGTTGGGGGAAGCGGTAGCAGCGTATACAGTCATTCTCCCACATGTCAGCCAAGTCCGGAATTGGTCGGGCAAGAGGCGGCGCTCTGCAGTAATTTGGAAGTGACAAGGAAGAGTGAGTGCACTACAACAACAATTTATATGTACTGAGCACATGTTAATCTGTCAATACACATATGCTACATACGGAGTCAGGTATGTGCCACATGCCCTGGACACGTATGGCTGCCAGGTGACACTCCTACCAAGACCCAGCTACACACGGAGATTGTGAACCTCCACATGCCATGGCATGGGATCAGCTGTGTCCCACTGTAAGTGAACAGCCAGACGCAACACAGGAGTGACATACATCAACACATCAGCAGATGTAGGATGTCGATTGCAGAGACAGGTAGCGGAACACTAGAGCCACAGGTCACATGACATTACAGTAGGACAGCCCACACACCTTGCCATTAAGGTGTACATGTAATGACTCACCACACATACATTGAGAGGATGCAGACAGGTCCTTGTTACGCTACCCCGTGTCCCATGCATACATACACACCTCACATTCGATACCACATGTGGCCTGGTGTGCGTAACAGTGTGCCATGTCCATCTACACACAGACACATGTTGGTTGCTGCAACAGCTGATGCTTTTGAGGGAACACCAACATCAAGCTAATGGGAACACACCTCACATACATGACATAGACACATCGTGCACCGTGGGTAGTCACATGTCTGGTATGGTAACCCCTGTAGCGGGCATCAGAGGACACTTGCGTGTGTTGTTGACTGTGCCATGCCAGTGACGCTCATCCCAAGTGTGCAGTACGACATGCACACATGTCAAAGGAGTTAAGGGCATACCTGGCATATATTGCACCGTCACACATAACATCTGTACACATCTCATCATACATCTATTGCCTTCTCGACTCAGGAGTAATGTGCCACATCACAGCCTTTCACACCTGTGCCCCACACATGTAGTACTACCCAGACAATGCCTTGATGTCCATCCATGGACAAGTATGTCAGCTCTATTCCTTCCTGTCTGCTGCCTGTCACCACTGTGATGTGTGAAAGGCACCGTACATTCGCTCTGAGGGCCTGTGTACGTTCCCTATCACTATGGGAGTGCTGCCGTAGGCCTACCCATGGTGGTGGTCTTTCCAGACTTGGACAGGCGCTTACAGGAGAAGCAGCAGCAGGAAGGGGGTAGGTACATGTGTGTTTGTTGTGTGTCACCAGCATTTGTAAGTGCACAGTTGCATGGATACACTGCCAGGGTTTAAAGGTGCTGTGCAGATCCTGTTACCCACAGTATAGCAGTGCTCTCCTGCCTCCCTTCCCCTCCTTGCAATGTGTTCCCTGGTCTGTGTGTAGTCACTCCTTCACAAGGTTATCTAGGCTGGCACTTTATCCATGTGAACAATGCCTGTAGCATCATGTGTGGGGGTGGTGTGTAACAGGTTTTGGGACCTTCCCTGTGCCCTGTCCAGTTCAGTACTTGTGGGTTCCATGTCAGTTGGCACTGATGCTGAGTCCAGACATGGGAGTTAGTCTCTCAAGTGTCATGCCTTACAGCACGCATGTCCTATGTTGTGGCCTGTGACATGATGTGCATGAGTGTGCGATACGCATTGTGCAGGGATGGCGGCGTGTGTTGCAGTCATTCCCATTCAGGACCATGGAGTTGTGTGGCCACTACTGTCCCCTGGGGCATATTTTCCTAGGTGTCGTGTGTCATCACAAAATGTGGACACTCTCAGTGTCTACAGCATAGGTTGTGCTCTGTGCCATTGTCCCCTGGCACCATGTATATTGACGTAAAATGTAGTACAAGTGTCCACTGTACAGCCTGACCTGATTTTCCTTGTTCATACTCATGGTGGCCAGTGCCTGTGTGTCTTGTTACCATCATCTGATGATGACCATTTGTACATGATTATTTGGACAAGCGCACATTGGGTATTTTGTGTCCAATCTTGCTTTTATCCAGCCCATGTGTATTTCACCCAGACTAAGAGATGTAAGTGCTTCCTGTGTCTCAACAAATTGTCTCATGTAGGGGGTGGTTGGTGCGGGCAAAGCCTACATGTCAAAACCTGATATCTCCTTGCTAGGTCTGGCCAGTGTGTGATGTTTGTCTGGACATACACTCAAGGTGCAGTGAGCCAGTCATGGTGGGCATGTTTTCAGTATTACCTATGCAGCATGTGCCTAAAGTTCATGGATATGGTCCCTGCTCATCCCTATTTTCGGCAACGCTGTGTGGTGCAGATGCAGTGCTGGATTGTCCCCAGAGCCTGGCTCCTCTGTCAAAATCCATTTCATGTCATTTGCTATTGTGTCATGCTCTCCATAGTTTTTCAGTGGCATGGTGGGTCAACCAACTGTGTGTTGCAGGGCCTACTTATGTACCTTGTTTTGTAGATGTTACTCATCTTTCTTTTCAGGCTATGCACTGTAACCTATGTAGATTGGACTCATGTGACATATGTATACAGGTGTATGATTAATTGCTGTCTCTTCACCTTGCCCACAGCATCGTCGGGGGACACGGAGGGAGACATCAGCACAGACGGAGCGGAGGGACCGAGCACCAGTGCCAGCGGTGACATCTTGGCTGGCACATCGAGTGGAACTGAGGCGGAGGGGAGTGAGGCCGAGGACCTGTCCAGTGCCACCACAGAATATGAAGCTGACGGGTCCGAGGATGAGCTCTCCGAGTGGGCGGAGGCTGCACCAGCAGCTGACAGCGGCACAACATCTCTCCCCGCCCCCTCCATTGCCATCAGCCGCCTCCCACTTGCTCGTGTCCCTTCCCAGCGTGCCCAGTCACCACATGTCTCCTTCCTGCCAGGCACCGCACCCCCTGCCCCTGTCTCCACTGCTGCCGCCAATGCCGAGTCTGTGGACATCCAGCGGCAGTTGCAGGTTGGTCAGGCTGCGATGCTTAATGTCCTCCATGGCCACAGGCAAGTGCTGAACAACATGGAGGCATACTTGGAGGGCATTTTCTCATCGCAGGCTGACCAACGCAACTTGCTGAGGTCCATTGACTCGACACTGACTGCAGCAGTGGGTCTCCTGCAGCGCTTCATCCAACCCCCTACACCTGACCCATCCACACTTCCCACTCCCATGCCTGTCCCACATACACCCAGACGTCAGCATGCACCCACCACAACAGACACAGGCACCACACCAGCAGGGAAGGTCAAACGCACACCTCCTGGCACGCACACACAGGGTGAAGTAGGCACACCCACTGGGTCGGGGGGCAAACGTAACACACGCAGCCAGAGTGGGAGTCCGCATTCCACTAAATCCACTCCCTCCAATTCCCCTCCCCTCAGCTCTCCTGGCCACAAATCCAGCAAAGAGTCCTTCATGGCCGCTCTGTCCCTGAGCCCCACAGTGACACCACCCCGCAAGCGGTCAAAGGAGTCCTCGGTCAGGGTGGTTGAGTCCCCCCCGTCCACACCCTCCCCCAGCGGTGCTGCGACCCATCCCTCTGACCCCGCCCCTCCTTGGGGCCTGTGGTTCCTTCGGGTGCATGGGAGTCACTGGAGGACCTTGCTAAGGTGTGCAGCGCCATCCTGGCCTCCGCCTTTGGCCCTGCCCCACCCCCTGTGGTGGAGTCCTCCGTCCCTGCACCCACGACGCAAACCCTTCGCCCTCATGTCCCTGCGGTGCCTGGTCCTTCCCCCCACATGATGCCCCCCCCCTCTGGAAGACGAAGGAGTCTGACTTTGCAGGCAAGCTAGGGGACACGCGTCCCACTGTGTCCCCCAACTGGATTTGAACTTTGGATTGCCCTATGGGCATTGTACATTTTGAACTTTCAAGGGACAAACAGATTTTTGGATGCTGAATAAAGCAATTTATTTTTCCTTAGTACACTACTGTCTGTCTGGTATTGCTGTTGGTGGACCTGCTCCATTATTTTGGGTGGTGATAATGTGTTGGGTGTGTGGGAATTGTAGTCTTGTGCTGGTCATAGGGTGGATCCTGGTATCTGTGTGCCATCACAAGCTGTTGGCTACATAACTTTGTTCATGTAAGCACTTACTGCATGGTGACATCGTCCCAAGGTGTGTTCCTTCCTCTGTGTAACCTGACATCTTCCCTGCAGGGTCATTCCAATATGTGGTGCTGAGCTGTGTCTACATTGGCTGGGTGTGTGATGGACTCGTTAGACTTGGGCCATGCATGCTGAGCGATGTCTCCACCTGCATCATTCGTGGCGTCCTTGGTGGTCACTGTACCTGTGTATGTAGACTGTTGTCATGACTTCATGTGGACATGTTTTCTTTTCGGCGCTATGCATGTGTATACTCCCAGCCTCGCACACATGTGGTACATGTACTGCAGGATCTTTGTGCACCTGATTGACATCTGTGGGCATTGGATCTGTGGGTACTCCACCCTTTTCTTTGCAGGGGCACTGCTGTGAGTGTTAGGCACCCACCCCTCCTGTGTCTGGGCACTGCTGGGAGGACTCTGCACACACCCCTCTTATGACTGGGCACTGCTGTGAGTGTTAGGCACCCACCCCTCCTGTGTCTGGGCACTGCTGGGAGGACTCTGCACACACCCCTCCTGTGTCTGGGCACTGCTGGGAGGACTCTGCACACACCCCTCTTATGACTGGGCACTGCTGGGAGGACTCTGCACACACCCCTCTTATGACTGGGCACTGCTGGGAGGACTCTGCACACACCCCTCCTGTGTCTGGGCACTGCTGTGAGTGTTAGGCACCCACCCCTCCTGTGTCTGGGCACTGCTGGGAGGACTCTGCACACACCCCTCCTGTGTCTGGGCACTGCTTGGAGGACTCTGCACACACCCCTATTATGACTGGGCACTGCTGGGAGGACTCTGCACACACCCCTCCTGTGTCTGGGCACTGCTGGGAGGACTCTGCACCCAACCTTCCTATTTCAGGATATGTATGCTTAGAACATACACGGGTGTGGGTTCGCTCCATGCATACGCGGGTGGGGGTACAGTCCGTACGTACACTGTTGGGGTGGGGGTACGCTCCATACATACGCGGGTGAGGGTACGGGTCGTACATACATGGTTGGGGTGGGGGTACGCTCCATACATACGCGGGTGAGGGTACGGGTCGTACATACACTGTTGGGGTGGGGGTACGCTCCATACATACGCGGGTGAGGGTACAGGCCGTACATACACGGTTGGGGTGGGGGTACGGTCCGTATGTACACTGTTGGGTTGGGGGTACGCTCCATACATACGCGGGTGAGGATACGGGTCGTACATACACGGTTGGGGTGGGGGTACGCTCCATACATACGCAGGTGAGGGTACGGGTCGTACATACACTGTTGGGGTGGGGGTACGCTCCATACATACGCGGGTGAGGGTACGGGCCGTACATACACCGTTGGGGTGGGGGTACGGGCCGTACATACACTGTTGGGGTGGGGGTACGCTCCATACATACGCGGGTGAGGATACGGGTCGTACATACACGGTTGGGGTGGGGGTACGCTCCATGCATACGCGGGTGAGGGTACGGGTCGTACATACACGGTTGGGGTGGGGGTACGCTCCATGCATACGCGGGTGAGGGTACGGGTCGTACATAGACTGTTGGGGTACGCTCCATACATATGCGGGTGAGGGTACGGGTCATACATACACTGTTGGGGTGGGGGTACGCTCCATACGTACGCGGGTGAGGGTACGGGTCAAACATACACTGTTGGGGTGGGGGTACGCTCCATGCATACGCGGGTGAGGGTACGGGTCGTACATACACGGTTGGGGTGGGGGTACGCTCCATGCATACGCGGGTGAGGGTACGGGTCGTACATACACTGTTGGGGTGGTGGTACGCTCCATACATACGCGGGTGAGGGTACGGGCCGTACATACACGGTTGGGGTGGGGGTACGGTCCGTACGTACACTGTTGGGGTGGGGGTACGCCCCATACATACGCGGGTGAGGGTACGGGTCGTACATACACTGTTGGGGTGGGGGTACGCTCCATGCATACATGGGTGAGGGTACAGGTCATACATACACGGTTGGGGTGGGTGTACGCTCCATGCATACGCGGGTGAGGGTACGGGTCGTACATACACTGTTGGGGTAGGGGTACGCTCCATACATACGCGGGTGAGGGTACGGGTTGTACATACACTGTTGGGGTGGGGGTACGCTCCATGCATACGCGGGTGAGGGTACGGGTCGTACATACACTGTTGGGGTGGGGGTACGCTCCATACGTACGCGGGTGAGGATACGGGTCGTACATACACGGTTGGGGTGGGGGTACGCTCCATGCATACGCTGGTGAGGGTATGGGTCGTACATACACGGTTGGGGTGGGGGTACGCTCCATGCATACGCGGGTGAGGGTACGGGTCGTACATACACTGTTGGGGTGGGGGTACGCTCCATACGTACGCGGGTGAGGGTATGGGTCATACATACACTGTTGGGGTGGGGGTACGCTCCATACGTACGCGGGTGAGGGTACGGGTCATACATACACTGTTGGGGTGGGGGTACGCTCCATGCATACGCGGGTGAGGGTACGGGTCGTACATACACGGTTGGGGTGGGGGTACGCTCCATGCATACGCGGGTGAGGGTACGGGTCGTACATACACTGTTGGGGTGGGGGTACGCTCCATACATACGCAGGTGAGGGTACGGGCCGTACATACACGGTTGGGGTGGGGGTACGGTCCGTACGTACACTGTTGGGGTGGGGGTATGCCCCATACATACGCGGGTGAGGGTACGGGTCGTACATACACTGTTGGGGTGGGGGTACACTCCATGCATACATGGGTGAGGGTACAGGTCATACATACACGGTTGGGGTGGGTGTACGCTCCATGCATACGCGGGTGAGGGTACGGGTCGTACATACACTGTTGGGGTGGGGGTACGCTCCATACATACGCGGGTGAGGGTACGGGTCGTACATACACTGTTGGGGTGGGGGTACGCTCCATGCATACGCGGGTGAGGGTACGGGTCGTACATACACTGTTGGGGTGGGGGTACGCTCCATACGTACGCGGGTGAGGGTATGGGTCGTACATACACTGTTGGGGTGGGGTACGCTCCATACGTACGCGGGTGAGGGTACGGGTCGTACATACACTGTTGGGGTGGGGTACGCTCCATGCATACGCGGGTGAGGGTACGGGTCGTACATACACGGTTGGGGTGGGGGTATGCTCCATGCATACGCGGGTGAGGGTATGGGTCGTACATACACTGTTGGGGTGAGGGTATGCTCCATGCATACGGGGTGGGGGTACGGTCCGTACGTACACTGTTGGCATGGGGGGTACGCCTCATACGTACGCGGGTGAGGGTACGGGTCGTACATACACGGTTGGGGTGGGGGTACGCTCCATGCATACGGGATGGGGGTACGGTCTGTACGTACACGGTTGGGGTGGGGGTCTGCTCCATGCATACGGGGTGGGGGTACGGTCTGTACGTACACTGTTGCCATGGGGGGTACGCTCCATGCATACGGGTGGGGGTACGGTCCGTACGTACACTGTTGGCATGGGGGGTACGCTCCATACGTATGCGGGTGAGGTTACGGGTCGTACATACACGGTTGGGGTGGGGGTAGGCTCCATGCATACGGGGTGGGGGTACGGTCCGTACGTACACTGTTGGCATGGGGGGTACGCTCCATGCATACGGGGGTGGGGATACGGTCCGTACATATCCGTACCCACGCTGTGGAATGCTGGTGCGGGCTGTACCCAGGCCTTTGCCACGTGGGTACAGCCGTCCCGCCATTGTTGGGGTGACGTAGGTGTGGGCGTGGTACGACTCGTACCCACGCTCTTAAGGCGTGGGTACTGGACGTACCTGTATTGTTGTGTTACCGGTTCGCGTCGTCAACCACTTCCGTTGTGGCGGACGCTGGCTTTGCTGGACACGCCCCCACCCTCTCGCAGTGACCAGGGCCTGGGGGTCAGGTATGTCCAGGGCATGTGTGACTTGGGTGGGGGTTTTGTGGCCTGCCCCTGCTCCTGCCCCCCCTTTCCCCCCTCCCTTTGTTGTTCTGACCTTCTGCGGCGTCTGCGTCGTAACCTGTAGAGGAGGTCGACTGCTATGAGGGCCGGGATGACACGTAGGTTCGGGTCCATGACTGTCCGTCGCGTGCAGGTACTCCTTGTTCGCGTCGTCCTGATTTCCCGTCAGTTTTTGGCTGCCGGAAAATATTCTCCGTGCGGGATGACGTCGGTGCGAATCGTACTTCCTGGTTCGTGAATGGCAGGCTGCGTGCGTCCCGACGTCACGTTGGCGCTTTCCCGGATCACATTTGTATGTACATTTTCGTCGGTCGGTGTTTTGTACGAATCGTACGGAAATAGTATTTCTGTGCGAATCGTACTTCCATGTTTGTATCTTGTTCCGACCGGGTACACGTCGGACGGGGAATATGCTCCATCCGACGGTTCGTACCCGTTTTTTACAGGATCGTAATTGGCACCCTAGTGTTGAGGTAATAATCTTATACAGCTATTGGTTCTTCTCTCTAGATCGAGTCAGGATGTAAATTATTAACAGACAGACAATTTACGTTTCTTTTTCATTGCAGTCCTTTTAGGCGTATTGTGGAATTATCATGGTGAATTCCGACCACAGATTTGCAATTAGCAGCATCACCCTTTGCTATACCTGAGTATACCTTATCTCTGGAAGTCTATATCCTCTCACTGTCGAGTCCATGCTGAAACCGACTCTGACTTCTTGTGATTACTACCTTCCCGAAGTCATTTTTTTGAATTTATGAGTTTGTACTATTGGGTAAATATATAAAGAAATATATATATTTTCTTCACATCTTTTGGAGCACTTAAAAGGTTTTTTTTGTTTTTTCATTCTTTGTCACTTACGGTCTATTCTGATTTATACATTCTTTACTGCTTTCTCTCGTTATAAGTATATTCTTGTGAGAATTTCCAGATATCTCTCCTTCCATCTCAGCACCTATGAAGTTGCCTCATATATTTGTTAAATATATTTTTAATAAAAAAGTAATTTAGATATTACTGTTCCCACAGATGAGACTGACGAGGCAAAAAGAAGGAAAATAAATTTATTTAATTGATTGAACAATTTTCTTTAGTCTATGTTACTGAATCATATTGAGTCTCTACCACCTTGAAATGCAATCAGGGCCCTGAGGAAGGAAGACTCCGAAACGCGCATCGGCGCAATTGTGTGTTTTTTCTTATGTTTTTTCTGTATTGCTTTTTATAGGTGTCTTTTCATTTGTTTCACTTGTTTTGTATGCCTTCACTGACCTGTTCACTATTGTATACACTGCACTAATTGTTTCAGTCTTGATGTAATGTTATGAGTGTCTTTGTGTTTTCCTAAGAATTGTATTGCTTTGTCAATCTGAGCCTGACTTATTAGCTGGCTAGCCGTGTCTATGAACAAAAAATTGAATGTCTGATTTAAAAGAAATGTATTGATATATAACTTTATATTTTTATAATAAAAATTAAAAAAGAATGATTTAGCAGACTTATTCGATTCTGTGGGATATATTGATAACTTCTCTTTAAAGGGGTCTTGTGTGTTTTCTGAATTGTAGCTTCCCTGGGACTCTGCCCCGTTATACTTTTGAGTACAGGGACCCTCTGATGTAATTATTGTTCATAACCCCAGACAGTCACTGAACCTACATTGTGATATTAAGTTGCTATACATAGAAAAGTGGGTACTGTTAACACAGTTTAGGGTTTGCTCTGTACCACACTGTTTGCAGACAGTGAAACTCTCATGAGAAATACACCACAGAGTATTCAAAAGTATCTACTAAGAATAGTGTACATTCTATGCAAAACGTGTCCAAAGAGTGATTTTTCACAGATAATAAACAAGGACTGAAGGTACTTAAGATCACACTACCTGTAGCCTTCATTCTGTGGTGAAAACTTCACAGATAGCCCATCTTCTGAAGCAAAACAAGCACATGTACATAGGTTGGAACATGGAGCACACAGCCTTCTATATTAAGTAGAAATTGGCATGCTGAGATGATTCTGTCTAATAACTCTTGCCTGCTTACAATACTTAGTATGTGATATGTAGAATCTTTGCCCTGCTGGAAACTTTTTCTACAGTACCAAAAAACATGTGTGAAACATAATGAACACAAGGCTTCAGCTATCACCTGCACATAGAGTTACTCCTCACTACAAAGACATATAAAGTGCTCAATACCTCTACACACCTATGGTACATTAGAAGCACATACTGATTAGCTGGACACATCTGTACAAAATTAGGGAGAAAAGTAATATGGCAGTTACCAGCCATAATGTAAACTATAAAAGAAAATAACACACTCATTGGAAAATGTCATGAGTGATGTCATAAATGATGTCTTAGAACATATCATGAGTGATGCAATATATGAGGTTATAAGCAATGCATGGCGGGGGCGCAATTTAAAGTTAGCTCTGCTAACTATAATTGGTGAATTTCTTTGTTTATTTTTGGTTCAACACGTTAATGTTGTCACTGATATATTCACCTAACTATAATGTTACTTTAACCTTTCTTTTTTTAAGTACATATACATTTATAATGTTGTGAAAAAGACCGCGTAGAGGGTCGAAACACGTCACCTGAGCCTCAATAATAGTCCACTGGAAGGGAACCCGGGCATGTTGGAGCCTGTTTCTTAAGGGTGAATGGGTGTGTTGAAATACATATATATATATATATATATATATATATATGTATATATATATATATATATATATATATATATATATATATATATATATATATATATATATATACATACATATATATACATACATATATATATGCACTGAAAAAACCATATGTTTCAGGCCTGATATAGTTAGGAATTAGCATTTAAAAAAACCTTAGAAATTCACTGAAAAAACAATAGGTTTTAGGGGTGTTATAGTTAGCTGGACATTTCACTCGAACAAAACCATTGAAATTCCTCCGATATAGTTAGTTGGACTAACTACATCTTGCGCGCCCGCAATCCACTGCTGATGATGTCACATATTACATCATTCATGACATGGTCAGTGACATCACTGATGATATCTCAAATGACATCACTGATGTCATCACTGATGACATCATCCAGTGAATGTGGTTTGGTTCGTTATTTAAATATGTATTATATATATAGCAATTTGCATTGAAGAATGAGTTGATATATAAATATAAATATCTGGATGGAGGATTTAGTAGCAGTGTGATTGACTGTTTACTTGACTAATTTATAGTGTCTCACTAAATATATTGGATAGTGACTAAACTGTGTGAATATCTGTATCACTTTGTAAGTTGTTGTGTAAACTGCTGCACCAGTTGGTTACTAGCTACGTGAAAGTCTATATTATTTATTGATTAGTTAACTGAGTGTTTGTATGGGAGAGTGAATGTGTGTGTGGTTCGGTGGGGGGTGTGTGACTGCCCAAAGATGTGTGAATAGTTGATTCAGTAGGTATATGAAGTTAAAACTACATGTTATAACAGTTGTTTGGGTGAGTGAATATCTTTATGGGTGTGGTGATGAGCCAATATTTGTCTCAATGGTACATGTCCAACAAACTAGGAAAATAAAAGCCAGTGTATGTGTCAGTTGTTGTATATAAATAAGTATATATATGACTCAGTGTTTGTATGAGTGACTGTATGGATAACTGTATACTTGTAATAGTGTTTTCATAACACACTAAGTATGATTTCTTATCTATATGAATAGATGAAGTGGTGTTTTTATAAGTGTATAGGTAAGTAAAAGTAAGTATGATCCATTGTTTGCATACGTGAGTAGGATGACTTCATTAGTGATTAGGATGTGTGCTGGTGTGTAATGTCGATATAGGTGTATAAGTGATAGTGTTCTATTGATCATTGACAGCATGTATGAGTGAATCTATAGGTAAGTGATTAGATGTGTGTATAGATCTAGGAATCACTGAGTGGGTGTTTAGAAACTTGTATTGGTGTGTCAATGGTTTTAAATCTGGCACTCTGTATTTTACAGTGAGTGATGAAAGGTTATACTAGTGTATGATGAGGTGTATCTGATTGTCACGTGGATGATGCCATCAGTGATGTCATCAGTGATGTAATTTGAGATGTCATCAGTGATGTCACTGACCATGTCATGAATAATGTAATATGTGACATCTTCAGCAGTGGATTGCGGGCGCACGAGTAGTAGTTAGTCCAACTAACTATATCGGAGGAATTTCAATGGTTTTGTTCGAGTGAAATGTCCAGCTAACTATAACACCCCTAAAACCTATTGTTTTTTCAGTGAATTTCTAAGGTTTTTTTAAATGCTAATTCCTAACTATATCAGGCCTGAAACAAATGTTTTTTTCAGTGAATTGCAAAGGTTTTTTTAAATGCTAATTCCTAACTATATCAGGCCTGAAACCTATGGTTTTTTCAGTGAATTTCAAAGGTTTTGTAAATGACAATTTTTAATGTATTAATTGTTATACAGATTTTTTTGAAACTGATTTACTACATTTTGTAAACTATTTATTTTTAGATATATTTTTTTAAATTACATTATGATTAAATTATACATTACAATACAAAATATACTTTCTCAGAATGAATTACTTTAGTTTAAATACTTGGCAAATAGGCAACAGACTTTTAAGTACAGTAGTTACAGTTGCTGCAATGGGCAACACAATTTCAAACACAAAGCAACATTGAGCTCAATGTGAATTTCTGGTTAAATGCATTTAGTTACTTTATGGATTACTTTTCTAACCACAGGACTGGATCCTAAATTCTGTCCTTGGACATCTCCTGTAAACAGTTGAGTAAAAGCGTTTTGGTTACAGTAGTAATTTTTAAGGAGTATTATTGTATTTTAAAAGTTGACACTTAGAAAAATTTTCACATAGAATCACCAATGTTATCCTATGGCAGAAAATTCACTTAGCAGGTAAGTAGTGTTATCGTTACTTTTTCTTGCTCAGTGGTGGATTCTAGATCCAGCACTGCCAACCTCCTGTAAACAGTTGAAAGAATGTGTTCAAGTCATACAGATGATTTTTGGGGAATATTTTTAGTTTGTGAAAATAGACACTTAGAAACTTTTCTGCTGAAAACCACACAATGGATTCCTATGGAAGGAAATACAAGTTACTGGTAAGTACGCTTAGAATTACTTTTCAGGGTCAGTGCTGGGCTAAAAGATGCAGCACTGGGTTCTCTCCTGATAACAGGTGAGTAAATCGGAATTCGCAGTTCGGCTGATTTTAGAGGAATATTTGAACGTTTCAAAATTGGACACTTAGAACATTTTCTGGTGAAAACCACACAGTGGATTCCTATGGAAGGAAATACAAGTTACTGGTAAGTACGCTTAGAATTACTTTTCAGGGTCAGTGCTGGGCTAAAAGATGCAGCACTGGGTTCTCTCCTGATAACAGGTGAGTAAATCGGAATTCGCAGTTCGGATGATTTTAGAGGAATATTTGTACGTTTCAAAATTGGACACAGAAAGTTTTCTGGTGAAAACCACACAGTGGATTCCTATGGAAGGAAATACAAGTTACTGGTAAGTATGCTTAGAATTACTTTTCAGGGTCAGTGCTGGGCTAAAAGATGCAGCACTGGGTTCTCTCCTGATTACAGGTGAGTAAATCGGAATTCGTAGTTCGGCTGATTTTAGAGGAATATTTGAACGTTTCAAAATTGGACACAGAACATTTTCTGGTGAAAACCACACAGTGGATTCCTATGGAAGGAAATACAAGTTACTGGTTAGTACGCTTAGAATTACTTTTCAGGGTCAGTGCTGGGCTAAAAGATGCAGCACTGGGTTCTCTCCTGATTACAGGTGAGTAAATCGGAATTCGTAGTTCGGCTGATTTTAGAGGAATATTTGAACGTTTCAAAATTGGACACAGAAAATTTTCTGGTGAAAACCACAGAATGGATTCCTATGGAAGGAAATACAAGTTACCGGTAAGTACACTTAGAATTACTTTTCAGAGTCAGTGCTGGGCTAAAAGATGCAGCACTGGGTTCTCTCTTGATAACAGGTGAGTAAATCGGAATTCGTAGTTCGGCTGATTTTAGAGGAATATTTGTACAATGGTGAAGGAAGGGGGCGGGGTCTGAGGTGACCTGTGCAAATATGCCCTGTGGCACGTTTTAAGTTGGGGAATTAATTCCTCTTCTATTCTGAGGTCCCCTGGGGGCCAACTAGCCCACTGGGTACCTCCAGTATGCGCCAGGGGGCTGCATTGCAGAGAGGTATTCAGAGGCCACGCCCCTTTTTACAACACTCTGCAACGCAGCTCCGTGGCGCTTACTGGAGGTACCTGGTGGGCTAGTTGGCCCCTAGGGGACCTCTGGATTGAAGAGGAATTAATTCCCCAACTTAAAAAGCGCCACAGGGCGTGTTTGCACACATATCACCTCAGGCCCCGCCCCCTACCTTCACCACTGTGCAAACACGCCCCGTGGGTTGTTTTAAGTTGGGGGATTAAGTCCCCTTGAATCCTGAGGTCCCCTGGCGGCCAACTAGCCCACCAGGTACCTCCAGTATGCGCTAGGGAGCTGCGTTGCAGAGAGGTGTTCAGAGGCCACGCCCCTTTTTACAATACTCTGCAACGCAGCTCCGTGGCGCTTAGTGGAGGTACCTGGTGGGCTAGTTGGCCCCTAGGGGACCTCTGGATTGAAGAGGAATGAATTCCCGAACTTAAAACATGCCACAGGGCGTGTTTGCACAGTATCACCTCAGGCCCCTCCCCCTACCTTCACCACTGTGCAAACGCGCCCCGTGGCGCATTTTAAGTTGGGGGATTAAGTCCCCTTGAATCCTGAGGTCCCCTGGTGGCCAACTAGGCCACCAGGTACCTCCAGTAAGCGCCAGGGAGCTGCTTTGCAGAGAGGTGTAAAAAGGGGCATGGCCTCATTACACCTCTCTGCAATACAGCCCCCTGGTGCATACTGGAGGTTCCTGGTGGGCTAGTTGGCCCCCAGGGACCCCCAGTATTCAAGGGGAATTAGATCCCCCTCTGCAAAGACGCCAGGGGGCGCGTTTGCAGAGTGGTGCAAGGAGGGGGCGTGGCCTCTGGCCCGATCCCTTCTTTTTTTTTTTTTTCTTTTTTTAGAAGGGGGGCTGCGGGAGCCGGCATTGCTTTTCCACATGGAGAGCAGCTAACATACTGCTCCCCATGTGGAAAAGCAATCTGCTTTGCTTCATTAAAGCGAGAGCCGGGTTCCCGGCTCTCGCTTCAATGAAGCAAAGCAGTTTACAATGGCATGGTGGGAGCCACGAGGCTCCCGCCCTGCCATTGCAAACCGCAGTGTTCCACCCCGGGACTCTGCAGGAGCCAGCCCTGGGGTTGCGGTCCCCAGGGCCATCATTGGCTCCAGGAGGGGGGCCGCGTGGCCCCCCTCCCACTTAATTTAAAGGCCCAGGGAGTGGTGGTCCCCGGGGCTTGGGGGTCCGTAAGGGAAACCCTATGTTTAATAATTAGTCCCCGGGGAGGTGGCGGTCCCCGGGGCGTGTGGGGGGGCTCGAGCCCCCCCACACAGGTTTTTTTTTAAATTTAAGATAAAAACAAGCCCAGGGGGGTGGCGGTCCTCGGGGCTGCGGGGGAGCCATGAGCCCCCCGCATACATTGACATAGAGCCCCGGTGGTGGCGGTCCCCAGGGCTTGGGGGGGCCTTTGAGCCCCCCAGCCATCTATAATGAAGCCCCGGGGGTGGATGTCCCCGGGGCTGCGGGGGGGGGCCGTGAGCCCCCCCGCATATTCAATCTTGGAGCCCCGGGGGTGCTGGTCCTTTTTTTTTAAATTATGGCCCCGGGATTTGGCTCCCGGGCGCAAAATAGAATATTCAGCGCGGGAGCCCAAGCTGAATTTTTTTTTTGTTTTCGGCCGAAATTTGCTCTGGGTGCACCAATCTCGCCGATTTTTTTTAAAAAATCATCTTTTTTTCGCCCTGGGGGTCCTTGTGGGACCCCATGAGCAGGCCTAGGGGGTCAGGGTGTTTCTACCCTGCCCACTTGTCGCGTTTTTCGCATTTGTATTTTAGGTTTCTTGTGCCTTGGTACTACCGAGGCACAAGATGGCTGCCAACACTTCCTGATCTGGAGTGTTGACAGCCAATTAGCATTCAGCTCGTGCTCGGGAGGGTTCGGGGAGGGTGCGGAGAGGGTGCACGGATCCTCCGAGGCCATAGATATATATGTACTTTTACTTCTAATTTTCTCAGGAACTACTGAATGGATTTACACCATTTAAGCAAAAGGCACGAGTTTGAACTGAGGACTAGCTCTTTGCCAAATTTGGTGTAATTCCGTTCAGCAGTTCGGGCTGTAGCTGCGTCAACAGGTCCTATGTGAAAATGCATGGGGAAAACGTGTTTTGGGACCCCCCTTTTTTCTTGGCCCCCGCTTGACGAATCACCGTGAAATATATATATATATTACCTACTGGCGGTCGCCAGTAGGTAGATATAGTTAGGACCTATTCTCCATAGAAAATTCGCAACATTCTAGTTGGAATAACTTTGGCGCCGATTGACGAATCTTTGCGAATTTTTCCAAACTTTTGGACAGCTCCGGTCTGCTCCTATCCTGAAAGTTTCACGGTGATTCGTCAAGCGGGGGTGAGAAAAATAGGGATTCCAAAACACGTTTTTCCCATGCATTTTCCCATAGGACCTTTAGCTGCAGCTACAGCCCGAACTGCTGAACGGAATTACACCAAATTTGACAAAGAGGTAGTCCTCAGTTCAGAC
Source organism: Triturus cristatus (assembly GCF_964204655.1). Classification (NCBI taxonomy): domain Eukaryota; kingdom Metazoa; phylum Chordata; class Amphibia; order Caudata; family Salamandridae; genus Triturus; species Triturus cristatus. Next base: position 1,171,010,711 of record NC_140591.1, on the reverse strand, counting down.
TCGTGCCTTTTGCTAAAATGGTGTAAATCCGTTTAGTAGTTCCTGAAAAAACTTACAGTTAAAAGTACATATATATCTATGGCCTCGGAGGATCCGCACACCCTATGTGCACCCAGCGCGCACCCTGCCGTGCATGAGCTGTATTTTAATTGGCTGCCAACACTCTGAATCAGGAAGTGTTGGAAGCCATCTTGTGCCTCGGTAGAACCGGTCCCAGGATCCTTGTTTCCGGTCCAGGGAAGACATGGCCTGGCAGTTCGGGCTGGACTGTTCCCATGAGGCACAGGGTCTGACTGATTTGCATATGGCCATGTCTGAACTGGGGTGGTGGAGTGAGCTAAAGAATGATGATGGATTAAACCCAGATCAGTTGACTGGGGGTGAGTGTTTGATTTGCTCAAGCGCTTCGTCCATCATCCCCCTTTGATATCGCTTTGTTCGCCTTAAGTTGGCAGGGTATGCCCAGACGTGGGTCCCTTGCTCACTTTGCCACTGGATTCAAGATAGCCTGGCTGACGAGGGTTATGAACCCGAAACCGGTCCCAGGATGCTTGTTTCCGGTCTAGGGAAGACATGGCTTGGCAGTTCGGGCTGGACTGTTCCCATGAGGCACAGGGCCAGACTGATTTGCATATGGCCATGTCTGAACGGGGGTGGTGGAGTGAGCTAAAGAATGATGATGGATTAAACCCAGATCAGTTGACTGGGGGTGAGTGTTTGATTTGCTAAAGCGCTCCGTCCATCATCCCCCTTTGGTATCACTCGGTACAACGAGGCACAAGAAACCCCCCAAAAACGGGAAGATGCGCGCTGGATGCGCGGATCCTGCCGATAGAAAAAAATAATTCAGCGTGGACTCCCGTGCTGAATATGCTAATTTGTCCCCGGGGGGCCTAATCCCGGGGGCATGATAAAAAAATAAGTGGCGGGGGGTCCCAATCCCCCAATCCCCCCCACACTGCCCCGTAGACTGCCACCCCCCGGGGCTTCTTTAAAATGGGTGGGGGGCTCTCAGGCCCACCCAGCCCCGGGGACCGCCACCCCCGGGGCTTGAAAAAATTTGGCATGGGGGCTCTCAGGCCCCCCCCAGCCCCGGGGACCGCCACCCCTGGACAACTTGAAAATGTGGGAGGGGGGCCACGTGGCCCCCCTCCTTGAGCTTTGTATAGGCCCTGGGGACCGCCACCCCCCAGGGCCGGCTCCTGCAGTGTCCCGGGGTGCCCACACCCGGGACACTGTAGTTTGCAATGACAGGGCAGGAGCCTCGCGGCTCCCGCCCTGTCATTGCAAACTGCTTTGCTTCATTGAAGCGAGAGCAGGGAAACCTGCTCTCGCTTCAATGAAGCAAAGCTGATTGCTTTTCCATATGGGGAGCAGCATGTTAGTTGCTCCCCATGTGGAAAAGCAATGCCGGCTCCCGCAGGAGGCGGGAAGCCGGCTGGGACCGTGGTGGGATTAGGAACCCCCCACAGTCCCCAACGAGAGGCCAGGCCCCGGGGGATGGGGTCCCCAGGGCCATAAGTGGCCTGGGAGGGGAGCCACGCGGGCCCCCTCCACCATTAAGAAAATAAAATATAAAATAAATGAATGGCCGGTCCCGGGGGATGGGGTCCCCGGGACCTTAAAGTGGCCAGAGGAGGGGGGCTACGCAGCCCCCCTCCATAAAAATATTCAAAAAATTGGCCATGCCCTGGGTGATGGGATCCCCAGGGCAAATTATGGCCTCGGAAGGGGGGCTACGCGGCCCCCTTCCCGATTTAAAAAAGAATAATTGGGGGCAGGCCCTGGGAGATGGGGTCCCTAGGGCCAATAAATTAGGAAAAGAAGGGGGGCTACACAGCCCCCCTTCGAAAAAATAAAAAAAATCGGGCCGTAGGCCACGCCCCCTCCTTACACCACACTGCAAACGCGCCCCGGGGGAACTAATTCCCCTTGAATACTGGGGGTCCCTGGGGGCCAACTAGCCCACCAGGAACCTCCAGTATGCGCCAGGGGGCAGCGTTGTAGAGAGGTGTAATGAGGCCGCACCCCTTTTAACACCTCTCTGCAACGCAGCTCCGTGGCGCTTACTGGAGGTACCTGGTGGCCTAGTTGGCCGCCAGGGGACCGCAGGTTTCAAGGGGACTTAATCCCCCAACTTAAAACGCACCACGGGGCGCGTTTGCACAGTGGTGAAGGTAGGGGACGGGGCCTGAAGGTGATATGTGTGCAAACACGCCCTGTGGCGTTTTGGAGAATTCATTCCTCTTTAATCCAGAGGTCCCCTAGGGGCCAACTAGCCCACCAGGTACCTCCAGTAAGCGCCACGGAGCTGCGTTGCAGAGTGTTGTAAAAAGGGGCGTGGCCTCTGAACACCTCTCTGCAACGCAGCTCCGTGGCACATACTGGAGGTACCTGGTGGGCTAGTTGGCCCCCAGGGGATCGCAGGATTGAAGAGGAATTAATTCCCCAACTTAAAACGCACCACAGGGTCTGTTTGCACACATCACCACAGTCCCCGCCCCCTTCCTTCACCATTGTACAAATATTCCTCTAAAATCAGCCGAACTACGAATTACGATTTACTCACCTGTTATCAAGAGAGAACCCAGTGCTGCATCTTTTAGACCAGCACTGACCCTGAAAAGTAATTCTAAGCGTACTTACCAGTAACTTGTATTTCCTTCCATAGGAATGCATTGTGTGGTTTTCACCAGAAAAGTTTCTAAGTGTCCAATTTTGAAACGTACAAATATTCCTCTAAAATCAGCCGAACTACGAATTCCGATTTGCTCACCTGTCATCAGGAGAGAACCCAGGACTACATCTTTTAGCCATGCACTGACCCTGAAAAGTAATTCTAAGCGTACTTAGCAGTAACTTGTAGTTCCTTCCATAGGAATCCATTGTGTGGTTTTCAGCAGAAAAGTTTCTAAGTGTCCATTTTTGAAACGTACAAATATTCCTCTAAAATCAGCCGAACTACGAATTCCGATTTACTCACCTTTTATCAGGAGACAACCCAGTGCTGCATCTTTTAGACCAGCACTGACCCTGAAAAGTAGTTCTAAGCGTACTTACCAGTAACTTGTATTTCCTTCTATAGGAATCCATTGGGTGGGTTTCAGCAGAAATGTTTCTGTCTATTTTCACAAACTAAAAATATTCCTAAAAAATCGTCTGTATGACTTACACACATTCTTTCAACTGTTTACAGGAGATTCACCAGTGCTGGATCCAGGATCCACCACTGAGTAAGAAAAAGTAACGATAACACTACTTACCTGCTAAGTGAATTTTCTGCCATAGGATAACATTGGTGATTCTATGTGAAAACATTTCTGTCAACTTTTAAAATAAAATAATATTCCTTAAAAATCACTACTGTAACCAAAACACTTTTACTCAACTGTTTACAGGAGATTTCCAAGGACTGAATCTAGGATCCAGTCCTGTGGTTAGAAAAGTAATCCATAAAGTAACTAATTGCATTTGACTAGAAATTCACATTGAGCTCAATGTTGCATTGTGTTTGAAATTGTGTTGCCCATTGCAACAACTGTAACTACTGTACTTAAAAGTCTATTGCCTATTTGCAAAGTATTTAAACTAAAGTAATTCATTCTGAGAAAGTATATTTTGTATTGTAATGTATAATGTAATTAAAAAAAAATTATATAAAAATAAATAGTTTAAAAAATGTAGAAAATCAGTATTAAAAAAATCAGTATAACAATTAGTACATTAAGACATTTTCTTTTACAAAACCTTTGAAATTGACTGAAAAAACCATAGGTTTCAGGACTGATATAGTTAGGAATTAGCATTTAAAAAACCTTTGAAATTCACTGAATAAACAATAGGTTTTAGGGGTATTATAGTTAGCTGGACATTTCACTCGAACAAAACCATAGAAATTGCTCCGATATAGTTAGTTGTACTAACTACATCTCGCGCGCCCGCAATCCACTGCTGATGATGTCACATATTACATCATTCATGACATGGTCAGTGACATCACTGATGACATCTCAAATTACATCACTGATGACATCACTGATGACATCATCCACGTGACAATCAGATACACCTCATCATACACTAGTATAACCTTTCATCACTCACTGTAAAGTACAGAGTGCCAGATTTAAAACCATTGACACACCAATACAAGTTTTTAAACACCCACTCAGTGATTCCTAGATCTATACACACATCTAATCACTTACCTATAGATTCACTCATACATGCTGTCAATGATCAATAGAACACTATCAAATATACTTATACACCTATATCGATATTACACACCAGCACACATCCTAATCACTTATGAAGTCATCCTACACACTTATGCAAACAATGGATCATACTTACTTTTACTTAGCTATACACTTATAAAAACATCACTTTATCTATTCATATAGATAATAACTCATACTTAGTGTGTTATAAAAACAAAACACTATTACAAGTATACAGTTATCCATACAGTCACTCATACAATCACTGAGTCTTATGTATACTTATTTATATACAACAACTGACACATACACTGGCTTTTATTTTTCTAGTTTGTTTGACATGTACCATTGAGACATATATTGGCTCATCACCACACCCATGAAGATATTCACTCACCCAAACAACTGTTATAACATGTATTTTTAACTTCATATACCTACTGAATCAACTATTCACACATCTTTGGGCTGTCACACAACCCCCACCGAACCACACACACATTCACTCTCCCATACAAATACTCAGTTAACTAATCTAGAACTAATATAGACTTTCACGTAGCTAGTAACCAACTGGTGTAGCAGTTTACACAACAACTGACAAAGTGATACAGATATTCACACAGTTTAGTCACTATCCAGTATATTTAGTGAGACACTATAAATTAGTCAACTAAACAGTCAATCACACTGCTACTAAATCCTCCATCCAGATATTTATATTTATGTATCCACTCATTCTTCAATGCAAATTGCTATATATAAATAATACATATTTAAAAAATGAACCAAACCACATTCACAGGATGATGTCATCAGTGATGTCATTTGGGATGTCATCAGTGATGTCACTGACCATGTCATGAATGATGGAATATGTGACATCATCAGCAGTGGATTGCAGGCACGCGAGATGTAGTTAGTACAACTAACTATATCGGAGGAATTTCAATGGTTTTGTTCGAGTGAAATGTCCAGCTAACTATAACACCCCTGAAACCTATGTCTTTTTCCAGTGAATATACATATATATATATACACAAAGGTTGCCCCATTGGAAGGCCTCACTCAAGGGGGTTTCACACTCGTTTGCCGCCGGCAGTGGCACCGCAGCCCGTCATGCTTAACTCCATCTCGTGCCAAACGCGTTTCGGGCGTACCTTCCGCCCTTGATCACTGTCTGAAACAACAGGAGACACAGGCTGATTACTTGCACGTAATTTATTAGAAATTCAGTCCCGCCCAAATGGGCGTCATCAGGGAGCATTATGGTCTTTGCAGTTCCTTGTTGGACAAAGTGCAACTACCCAGTGGTTGCCAGTATTTCCCATTGTTAAAATTGTCAAGCCCCAGTGGGCGGAGTACAGCGTGGTGAGAGCCGCAATGACACCAATATATACCTGCGGCTCAGGCCCCCCTTGTTCAATTCACTGCTCAAAGTCACGGACAATGTAGATCCGCTCCTCTTAAAGCGGCGGGGCCTTCCGCGACCGGACTAGCCGCATATTACATCAAACACAAAGGTTGCCCCATTGGATTCAATTCCCTAGTCAGTATCCATACACTTCCAGGAAACACCCTGTCACTCCCTTTGCAGTCTTCTAGTGACCCATTCAGCATCATGTACTAATCCATTCACTGTGCGAAAACTCAAACACTTATAAATTCACCAAGATACTATCTTTGCAGTACTCTAATCATTCAGTCAGTGCCTAAGTATTCATGCACTGAGCCAGGCCTTAGCACATGGACTGCTTCAAACCCCTATCCACTATGCATGCAGTCTTCTAACCACCTAGACACTTGTCTTTCACACTTTCAATTTCCTAGTCAGTATCCATACAGTCCAGCAAACATCTTGTCACTGCCTTTGCACTCCTCTAGTGACCAATTCAGTACCAAGTACTAATCCATTCCCTGTGCGAAAAGCCTAGCACTTATAAATTCACCTAGGCACTCTCCTTGCTGTACTCTAATCATTCAGTCAGTACCCAAGTAGTCATGCAGTGAGCCAGGCCTTAGCACATGGACTGCTTTAAATGCCTATGCAGTGTGGATGCAGTCCTCTAATCACCTACACAGTTGTGTTTCACACCTTCAATTCCCTAGTTAGTATTCATACTCTTCTAGCAAACACCCTGTCACTCACCCAGTGTGTCTCCTTATAGTACTGTAATCATTTAGTCAGTTAGCATGTAGAGTTTTAGTGAGGTAGGCTTTAGGGCATGAACTGCTTCAAAGTAGTATGCACTATGCATGTAGTGTTTTAACCATCGTCACACTTGTGGTTCAGGGACATAGTTTCTTAGTCAGTATTTATATAAAATGTGTTTGTACAGTAATGGAATAGTATAATTTTGAAAGTTATTAATATACATTTATTTGTGAATCTTTTTACAGATACAGAATAGGAGTGTTTCTCATCTGTTTGCACTCTTCTCGTGCAAGATTGTTCGGATGAAGGGTCATTAGGTGTTTCATCATACTTGCCGTGCCGTACGAGTATTTCTTGTTAGGATCCCCTTGTGACAGAACTCTTTTGCAAATCTTGCACGTGACCAAGGTGGCATTGGTCTTTGTTTGCCCCTTGGGAAAAGTAAAATATTTCCTCACCACTGAAGAAAAACGTTGTGGGCGTGGTGTCTTCTGCAAAAAAAAATCCTCAGATTCGGTAAATATTTTAAAGCGGCAACATTTACAGTTTTTGTAAGTTAAACTTATAAAATTTTGTTAGCTGTATGCATTTTATATATCTGTGATTTGTTTCTTGTGGTATTTTGTTGAGAATAGCATGTTGTTTTTTTTTTTACAATCTTTCTGATTTTCCAGGTCTGTTGTCGACATCCATGGTCCCCACAGGAGTGTTCCACCTTGTTGTTTTGTATTATTGTTGATACATTTTGTTTATTAGTTTATCATTCATATATATGTTAATAAAAAAATAAAGTTTGAAAATAGTTAATCGTTTACATATTTATGATTATAAAAAATAAAGTTTGAAAAAAAAATGTATAACGTTTTTGGTTGTTCTCTTAACTGCTGTGTGACTCTTTCTTGTTCTTATTACTGTTATTTGATTGAGTCCACCATGGTGTTAAATTTTGGGGCACTTATCGCTGGAATACTGGTGATATCTGCAGTTTGCACCGACTTCTGAATAGTGTGTTAGATTTATCTCAACTTTACTTCCGTTAAAGTGCTGATAATGAAATGGAGACTAGCCGTTCTCGTGCAAAAAGACACGCGGTGCACCTTTCCGATTTATTCTAAATACTCAAATCCTGTATTGAATTGCACTGAGGTATTGGCTGCACTTACAGTGTACACACAAAATCTATTAAGAAATCTCATTGTATTTATATTGATTGGGAATAGTGCATCAGGTGCTGGATCTTGACGAGATACACTGCTCAGTTCGTATATTGTTCTGCACACGAAAAAAATCACATCACAACTTTCACACCAATTACAATGCGAAACAAATTCCGGCGATAAGACACGTTAGCACCAGGGATTTTACCCCTACTTTCTGCTGGTGTTAAGCAGGACGCCTACCTGCACCATGAAAGGGAACACAGCCAAGAGCCACACCAGAACACCCACAGGTGCCATAGGGTCAATGAGCATGATACAGGGATACCCATGAGGGCCAGAAGACTCATCTCAACAACTCCAGGACTGACAATGCCCCCCAAACCCACATCTTAGAAAGTATGTCCCTGTGGTCATTGTCTTAGTATGATAGGCACGAGCCCTGCAACATCACAGTGTGCTGTCACCTCAGCGTTGGAAGTGAGCCTGGACGTGTAGCTACGCACGCATCCTCCTGCATGCACAACTGGCGTGTGCTGGTCTGGGGTTCACAGGTCAGTGCAGGGGTGTGCCTATCCGGCAAGGGGAACAGGGTGTCTCGGACATGTCCGTGTACAGGAAGTGCGGTAAGTGTGTCTCTGTGTTCTGGTGTGGCCTGCTACAACAGCGCACCGTACAAAAGTGTGGGGGCTTGTTGGAGGGAGGAGCAGCTGTTTGGCAACATAACATACAGTGAACTCGACCATGTGCCACATGCTGGGCATCTCATCCATGATGACCACGGTCGCAGACATGCCACAACACCAAAGACTGGCCTTTGTACACATCCTGTATGAATGCAGCATGGTTTTCACTTCTATGCTCGTTCAGTGGTGTGATGTTGGTGGGTTGTGTGACTTGTGCTCCTTGTTGGTGTGTTTCATTTTGGCCATTGTTAGTCTATATGTGTTTTGTACTTAATTGTGCATGTGTGCCATTCTGCCCATCTCCCCTCCTCCCCCCACTCCCTGCTTCTTCCTCTTCCTGGTGCTGTTGTGTCTATAATTTTGTTGCTCCACACATAAATACATGTAAAGAATAAATTTGAATAGTTCCTTGATTCTTTTAGGTTTCAAAACTTCTCTATTGGTTTCTTTTTAATTTTCCATATGAACCATTTTTTTAGTATTCAACAACACATAGAAGTCAGAAGTGCAACGTATTCTATCAACACACTTTCTAGAACATTCTACAACACGTGCAGGTTAAAAGTTCATCAATTTTTTAAAACATAACAATATTTTTTTGCAACATTTTCTTGAACATTTAACGACACGTGCAGGTTAAAAGTTCACAATTGTTTTAAGTTCGAACAGTGCCTTCCAAATGCAAGTAGCAGGTGTGGTTGAGCTGAGCAAATTTTATTTTATGATATGTACTCCACGTTGAAACTGCTTTTTCTTAACCAATCACAAAGATACTTTTCCACAAAACTAATGTGCACCCTACTTTTTAAAAAAGAATGCTTTTCATGATATCTTTAGAGATAAGTTATAGATAGGAATTAGCATTTAAAAAACCTTTGAAATTCACGGAAAAAAACATAGGTTTCATGCACGTTATAGTTAGGAATTAGCATTTAAAAAACCTCAGAAATTCGCCGAAAAAAACCATAGGTTTCAGGGGCATTATAGTTAGCTGGACATTTCCCTCATACAAATCCCTAGAAATTCCCCTGTTATAGTTAGTTCAGCTAACTATAACTCGCGCCCCGCAATGCACTGCTGATGACGTCACATATTACCTCACTCATGACATGGTCAGTGACATCACTGATGACATCACTGATGACATCTCAAATGACATCACTGATGACATCACTGATGACATCATCCATTGAGTATGTGTTTCTGAACAGTTTTAATATGTTTAATATATATAGGGAAAGGCCTGTTGAAGAATAAGTGGGTGTACAAGTGTGTGAATGGATGATTTTCTAGGTGCGTAACTGACTCTATAAGTGAGTCATTAAATGTATCTTACTGCAGACTAGTGACTAAACTGTGTGAATGTCTGTATGTGTCTGTGTGTTGGTGTATAAGTGGCTGCATGGTTTTGTGAATAGCTATAGGAGTGTCTATATGGGTTATTGATTGGTTGTCTGAGTATCTGTATGGGTGCCTGAGTGTTTGTGTGGGTAGGGTGTGTGTGACTCTGTGACTAGATGTGTGAGTGGGTGATTCAGTGGATGCATGGTTTTAAGAGTGCATCTGTGATGGACTGTATGGTTGGTTGACTGTATGTAAGGGTGTGTTAGTGATTGAATGTATATCTCAGTTGTACATGTGTCAGTAACTACATATGTGAAACGCAGTGTATATGTGCGTAAGAGTATATAACTATCTATATGTGAGAGTGTGTGATTTTGGGAGTGGCTGTATGTGCCATAGTGCAAGGATATCTGTGTCATGTGCTGTTTGTTTTTCTGCAGGAAGACACAGAATTTGTTAGTATTTTTATGAGTAAGTGAACTTGAGTGTTTTTAACTGTATAGGTGAGTACATTTTACTGTGATTAATTATTTGCATGACTGACTAGATGTGTCAGTACCTCAATGGATGATTGGCGGTGTGTGAGTGTCTATATAGGTGTATAAATGCACAGAGTGACTGTAAGTATGAGTGACTGTAGAGGTGAGTGAGTGGACATGTATGTAGACCTAAAAGTCAATGAGTGGGTGAGTAGTTATTGGTATTGGAGTATCTATGGTTGTCAAAATGGCCGTCTGAAATTTTGAGTTGGTGTATCAAAGGTTATATTAGGGTGTGAGAAGACGCACTAATTTATCACATTGATGACATCATCAGTGATGTCATCCATGTGATGTCATTTGAGATGTCATCAGTGATGTCATCAGTGATGTCACTGACCATGTCATGAGTGATGTAATATGTGACGTCATCAGCAGTGCATTGCGGGGGCGCGAGTTATAGTTAGCTGAACTAACTGTAACGGGGGAATTTCAATGGTTTTGTACGAGTGAAAAGTCCAGCTAACTATAACGCCCCTGAAACCTATGGTTTTTTCAGTGAATTTCTAAGGTTTTTTAAATGCCAATTCCTAACTATAACGTGCCTGAAACCTTTGGTTTTTTCCGTGAATTTCAAAGGTTTTTTAAATGCCTATTCCTAACTATAACGTGCATGAAACCTATGGTTTTTTCAGTGAATTTCAAAGGTTTTTTAAATGCTAATTCCTATCTTTAACTTATCTCTGAAGATGTCATGTTTAATGATTTTGATTGGATTTGTATATTTTTCAGATTCAGTGTGTCAAATTCATTAATTTTGTTTTTTTATAGACTATTTTATCACCATTTTTTAAACTTATTTTTTCAATTAATTCTTTTAAAAATTAAAAAATATTATTTGAAGTTAATTGCTTTTTCAAACATATTTTTTTATATTTTTCAATATATTATTTGAACTATATGTGCAAAATTTTATTTTATATATTTTTTTTTATGTTTTTGGATCCGCGCACCCTAAGCGCACCGTTCACGATTCCTACGCGATAGTGTCCGCGCATGGTATGCGTCGAGTACGTGGTTAGTGCGTGATCGCTATGCGACCGGTACGCCACTCCCAGCCTATACGCAACACATTCGATATACGTACGCGATGTTTACGCGCTTCCGCAATGCGTCATCTGCGTCTATGACGTGGTAGGTGCGCGGATCCCGCGAAGTATTTAACATTTAAAAAAACATATATATATGTATTTCATGTGAATATTAATTGAAGACAAACTCTAAACTAGTCTTAAAACTAATATATTTTTACATCTAATCCTATAATTTTTTTTTATTCAATTTCGCGGATGCGCACTGGGTGCGTGCTGCGTAAGCGCACGGTGCGCGGATCCCATGTGACCTCCCAAAAAAGTGATTTGATTGGTTCATTACACTTCCTCTTCTAACTACTGAAAGACCCCACCCATTTCAATCATTCTTCTTTGAGCTTCTTTAGAGGAACATCTCATCTAGAAGAAACTTTTTGTGGAAGATTTCCACAGCTGCAATTTTTCTCAAAACGATGGCTTCTGCACAACAACCAACATCTGAATCAGACCTTTCGTCCGATGAGGAATTTGTTGTGGAACCTCCACGCCAAGAAAGATACACCTCTGTGGTGTGGAAATTTTTTTCCTTCCCAGAAGGACAAAACAAAACTAACTCCACTAAAGTGACATGTAAAATATGTCAAAGAGTGCTTTCCAGAGGAGATCCCTCAAAAAAATACTCTTGTGGGACGGCGAGTATGCTAAAACACCTGAAGACTCTGCATCCCGTGAACCTGGCCAGGCAGGAATGCAGAAGACTCCGACAGCAGCCTCAGCCAGCAGTGGTAAGCACTTCTGCAGCAACTTCTGCAGCATCACCATCAACCACTCACCTGGACATACGATAATTTTTGTCCACAGATTGAGAAAGCTAGGAAACATGTGAATAAATCTGTTTCTGCTTTTCTCCGAGACTACAGAATGGGGTCCATTTACAATAACAATCTGCGCTTTCATATGCAAGAGATGTATAGGAGAGATGGAGTACACTTTACTGATGAAGGAAACAGAGTCTTCCTCAACAACTTTAGACTCTGTATAGGTACTTACTTATAAGTACCAAAAACTCTGAATGAACACAACGGCTCTTTTTAGAGCCACTCAAGAACAAAACACTTAAGGTTAATCTTTATCTCCCAACAATTTCATTTTTTTTCCCTTGGATCCGCGAGAGGATCTGTGCATCCAACGCAATAGGATGCGCGCACCGTGCGCGCATTTCACCGTATTTTTTTTTCAAAAAAGGGGCCCCAGGGGGTCCTTCTGGGACCCCCTAAGCACCTCTAGAGGGTTAGAGTATTTCCACTCTGCCCCCTTTGTATGTTTTACACACTTTTTCCCCTTGCTTCTTCAACCTCGCTTCTACCGAGGCAGAAAATGGCCGCCAACAGTTCCTGATTTCGAATGTAGAGAGACACTGGACAGCCAATTAGCATTCACCGCGCAATCGGGAGGGTGCGCGCTTGGTTCGGGGAGGGTGCGCTTACAGTGCGGGTAGGGTGCGCGGATCATCTGAGGCCGTAGATATATATGTACATTTAACTCTAATTTTCTCAGGAACTACTGAACGGATTCACACCATATATGCAAAAGGCACGAGTCCGAACTGGGGACTACCTCTTTGCTAAATTTGGTGTCGTTCCGTTCAGCGGTTCGGGCTGTAGCTGCGACAACAGATCCTATGGGAAATTGCATGGGGAAAACGCGTTTTGGGACCCCCCTTTTTTCTCGGCCCCCACTTGACGCATCACCGCAAAACTTTCAGGGTAGAAACGGAGCGGAGCTGGCCAAAAGTTTGGAAAATTTCGTGAGGATTCGTCAACCGGTGCCAGACTTATTGGGAATAGAATGTTGCAGATTTCCTATAGAAAACAGGTCCTAACTATAACTACCTACTGGCGACCGCCAGTAGGTAATATGTATATATATATATATATATATATATATATATATTCACACACAAAAACAGGTTACAGGGACGTTATAGTTAGGTTCATGATTCACCCACACAAAACTAATGAAGTTAAGCAGTTAGAGTTATACTTATAGTTATACTTATGTTAAGAAACTAAAACTGGTGGCCAAAAGTTACTTAAGGACACGAGGTATAGTTTCTTCAAATAACTATAACTATAACTGCTGAATTTCTATGGCTTTGTGTAGGTAAAAAGTGACCCTAACTATAACGTCCCTGTAACCTTTGTCTTTATCAGTGAATTTTTATGTTTTTTTAAAAGTAAAATAATGTATAATTAGATCCGCGGGTACGCATGGGTACCCACTAGCCTGTGGAGGATCTGCACCCCTAGATAAAGTTTTACTTCTTTAATTACCAAAAATGACTCTTTCGGGACCTAAAGCTAGCTTTCCTCCAAATTTGGTGTAAATCCATTTAATGGTTCGGCCTGTAGCCATGCCTAAAAATTGCAAAATCCCCATAGACATTGCATGCAGAATAATTGCTTTGGGACTCACCTTTTTCTTGGTTTTCACTTGACAAATCACCCTGAAACTTTACATGCAGAACTAGAAAAGTTAAGAAATATGTAGCATATTATTATTTGGCACTATTTCCCCAAAATTATTTTCTCAAACTGTCTTGGCTTGAGTCCTAGCATTTTGGAAGGCAAGTGTTCATGAGTCAAAGTCAGTGGCGGCCGGTGCAGGTAAGCGCGGTAGGGTGAGGGGGAGTCCACAGACGACTGAATAGGATTTATTTATTTATTTAATTTTCCCTATTCCGTCGTCCCTTGACTTCCGAACCCCCTTCCCCGCCCCAGCACTTACCTGCACAGTCCACAGCTGGTCAAAGTAAGGCAAATAATTTATATTCATACTAACTTTTCTTTCTTTCTTGTGTTCCAGATACACGTTGTAGACCTATGAATCGAAATAAAAAAGCAACACATAAGAAAGCATTGTCACCCAGAGCAAACATTTGTCCATAACATCCTTTAATATTAGGGGTGCACCAGGTTTGTATTACCAGTGGTGGACACTCCACGAATACTGCTTTGCAGCAGTGAAATAAAGGAAAAATAAAATGATAATAACTCAAGGTTATTATAATTTTATTTTTTCCTGCTGGGGCAGCTTTGTTGGTGGGGCAGGGCTGCTCGGGTGACAGAGGTGCAGGGGAAGGAGTAGTGGCCGCCTGGGGCCGGCCAAACAGTCATGCGCACTTTACATGTTCTCCACCCAGGCTGCATTACAGCCTGGGTGGAGAACATGCCCAGACTCTCACTTACCTGGCTGAGCGCTGAACAACGGTGCTCAGACCAATCACAAAGCTGCATTGCAGCGTTGTGATTGCCTCATGGGAGCCTGGGTGATTCCTGGTCCGTTCCGGCCAGGAGAGACGATGGAGGGACAACGGAGGAGAGACACGGCGAGGAGGTAAGATTTTTATTTTTATTTTCTACACCCCCTTAATTTCTCTTCATGTTGGCTTGGAAAATTTGAATGTTATTGCTTGCTCCTATTGTGCCTAGCTTGAAGAATAGTTACAACTGAAATAAAGCCATGCCAAACAAGTTCACAATAAAAAAAATTGAAGTAATGTGGAATCCTGTAATAAGTTCCTCTCCTATAATAAGGTCACCCATCCTTGCTGTGGCCCAAACACAAAGCCAGAGATGCTATTGCACCTAAAGAAGAAGGGGGCCAAAAGCAATCATTATGATACTTTTTATCCTTTCAAATCACATAAGAAACACACAGCATTGGACTAGGCAAAGACACAAGTAAATTAGGATAGTTGAAACAAATAATGCCTTTTAAAAAAATGTGTTCTCATTCTGTATCAAAGTTAACACATTCTGGAGCAAATATTAGTTTAACTTGTTGAAAAGGCCTCAACTGATAGTAATTTAGTGGAAGGCAAACCACAAAATGTAGTGAGATCTATAACTTCCTTCCATGGTCAAATATACATCTGACATTTGGCATTGTTCTTTCACTTTCTACATAATAGTTATTGACAAAGATAAATCTGTGCACAACTATATTTCAATAGAATTGGAAAGGTGGCCCACAAAATATAAAGACAGATTTGACTAGGAGATCAACAAGGAATATATTAGGTTATATTAAACAAAGCGGCTGGGCGGTGCAACAGGCACACTCCCGCTTTCTGTGACCCAGAGATTTTTGGGTTAATTGAAGGGTGTACAAATCTGCGGGAGCCCAAGGACTCTCCAGGATATTTCTATATTTTTATCCACTTACAAATCTTGCCGTAGAGAATCCTTGTGACTCTGGAGAGGTTGATGGACCTTTTCTACAGTAGACAAATTAAAGCTTTTCAAATAAATTCAAACATCAATGACATTTAGAATTTGCAATCAGTCAATAATGAGAGGGCTCTGAAAGTTCCAAAACCTTTATTTGTCTTAAGGTTAGAATATCTGTGTCTCTTTATTCAGATTAGTAAATTTACAGAAATATAAAATAGAATTTATTAAGAGTCAGCATTAGAAAAATATACACTGAGTTCCATAAAGAAACCCCATAAACTAACTAAAGGACCTTTTCTAAATAGAGCCCATGAAGTGTTCCTCTAGAGAAGAGCGAATCAGAAATTAACTCCTCAAAAAGAGTAGTTCTGGAAACTCAGCTGGACCCCTTCAGCGGCAGTAACAACTGTAAATAAGAATGTGATCTTTACATTAGCGTTGATCACCAAGAATCCAAGTGTAGTCACCTTAGAGGAATAGCTAAAGAAATCAACCCTTCATAAAGAAGAATTTCAGAATAAGGAGAGATCCAGCAGCAAGACCACTGAAATAATTATCTGAGTCTAAGTCGGAGAAATCCGAGAATCTTCACTTAACCACCTAGGAACACTCATTTTAATAGATAATTTTGTCACATTTCAGTGGGTATCCTCTGCCGATATCCAATAGTAATAGCTCATGAGATGTCATCGGTCAGACAATGCTTCTTCTTCCGATTCCCACAGTCTGTACCCTCTTTGCCATTAGTCGATACAATGTATTCAATACTTGTTACCTGAAGGAAGGTTCTCATGAGAACCCTCTTACCCAAGCTAAAGAATACTCTATGAGCTTGATACATGAATAATAGCTAGTCAGTAATATGAAAGCATCTATCAATGTAATTTGGAAACATCGTTCATGAAGTCTCTAAGTCATCATTTTACATAAAGTGTTTAAAAGCTCATTGTATTCTAACACCTGATTTAACATGGGGTGAGGAGCTGGATAAACATGATGGATCACTGTCAGAATATCGACAGCAAAAATGTTGAGCTACAAAAATATCGGGACAAAAATATCGTTGTCCAAAATATCGAAGTCCTTTCTTCATAATGGTAAGTACAAAAATATTGATAAAAAATATCGTTGTTAAAATATAGTTGTTTTAAATATCGTTTTTTTTTTTAAATGTTTAAACAAAAGTGTAAAATAATGCAAGTAATATATATATTTTAAAAAAGATAGTTAGAATTATTAGAAAATGTTTAAAATGATAAGTAATGAATATAATGTAAAAATAAACTAAACCTACATATATATAAAATAGAATACAACTAATAAATAATGATTTTAATAAATTATAAAATATTAAAAACATATAAAAAATTATAAATATATATATATACATACACCAGTAAAAAAAGAAATTAAAAAAAGTATATATATAATAAATTAAAATATTAAAATAAAAATATTCAGATTTATTTACAATTTCATTTGACACTTCATTAACTGCAACAGTAGTGAAAAGTTGGATAGCGGAGGGGATAAAATTACTATTCCCACTCCAGGAAGTACAACAGTAGGGAAAGTGTTGGATAGCGTAGGGGTAAAATTAACTATTCCCACTCTAGAGAGTGCAACAATGGGGAAAGTGTTGGATAGCGGAGGAGAATAATTTACTATTCCAACTCCAAGGAGTGCAACAGTAAGGAACATGTTGGATAGCGTACGGGTAAAAATTACTATTCCCACTCCAGGGAGTGCAACAGTAGGGAAAGTGCTGGATAGCGGAGGGGTAACAATTACAATTCCCCCTCCAGCAAGTGCAACAGTAGGGAAAGTGTTGGATAGCAGAGGGGAATAATTTACTGTTCCCACTCCAGCAGGTAAAACAGTAGGGAAAGTGTTGGATAGCGGAAGGGAATAACTTACTATTCCCACTCCAGAGAGTGCAACAGTAGGGAAGTGTTGGATAGCAGAGGGGAATAATTTACTATTTCCACTCCAGGGAGTGCAACAGTAGGGAAAGTGTTGGATAGCGGAGGGGAATAATTTACTATTCCCCCTCCAGGGAGTGCAACAGTAGGGAAAGTGTTGGATAGCGGAGGGGAATAATTTACTATTTCCACTCCAGGGAGTGCAACAGTAGGGAAAGTGTTGGATAGCGTAGGGGTAACAATTACTATTCCCACTCCAGTGAGTGCAACAGTAGGGAAAGTTTTGAATAGCGGAGGGGATAAACTTACTATTCCCACTCCAGTGAGTTCAACAGTACGGAAAGTGTTGGATAGCGGAGCGGATAAAATTACTATTCCCATTCCAGCGAGTGCAACAGTAGGGACAGTGTTGGATAGCGTAGGGGTAACATTTACTATTCCCACTCCAGCACGTGCAACAGTAGGGAAAGTGTTGGATAGCGGAGGGGAATAATTTACTATTCCCACTCCAGCAGGTAAAACAGTAAGGAAAGTGTTGGATTACAGAGGGGAATAATTTACTATTCCCAATCCAGGGATTGCAAAAGTAGGGAAAGTGTTGGATAGCGGAGGGGTTACAATTACTTTTCCCACTCCAGTGAGTGCAACAGTAGGGAAAGTTTTGAATAGCGGAGGGGATAAACTTACTATTCCCACTCCAGTGAGTTCAACAGTACGGAAAGTGTTGGATAGCGGAGCGGATAAAATTACTATTCCCATTCCAGCGAGTGCAACAGTAGGGACAGTGTTGGATAGCGTAGGGGTAACATTTACTATTCCCACTCCAGCACGTGCAACAGTAGGGAAAGTGTTGGATAGCGGAGGGGAATAATTTACTATTCCCACTCCAGCAGGTAAAACAGTAAGGAAAGTGTTGGATTACAGAGGGGAATAATTTACTATTCCCAATCCAGGGATTGCAAAAGTAGGGAAAGTGTTGGATAGCGGAGGGGTTACAATTACTTTTCCCACTCCAGAGAGTGCAACAGTAAGGGAAGTGTTGGATAGTGGTGGGGATAACATTACTATTCCCACTCCAACTAGGACAACAGTAGGGAAAGTGTTGGATAGCGTGGGGGTAAAATTTACTATTCCCACTCCAGTGAGTGCAACAGTAGTGAAAGTGTTGGATAGCGGAGGGGAATAATTTACTATTCCCACTCCAGCAAAATAATTAACATTAATTAACAAACAATTAGTTAATTCTAAATAACCACTGCCTGCTGTTACAAAATGAAAATAAAACTTTTCATTTTACTTTTTGTAAAGCATCTTGTTTTCTTTTAAGCAACACGGGCTGCTTTACAAAAAAAAAGCTTGCTTTATTTAAAAACAATCACGGTCATGGTAGTCTGCTGACCTCAGCAGGTCACCATCCCTGTAATTTTTGTGATTCCTAGGGGGTCACAAAGTGTGATCTACCTCATTAATATTAATGAAGTAGAGCAATTTGCAACCCCCTTTTACAACCATTCACAAAGGGAAAGTGGTCCCTTGAGGACCCCTTCCCTTTTGCGAATGGGTTACCGCCAACTTGAAGTAGGTGGTAATATGCAAATGTTTGCAAATGTTGCAAATGTTTTGCGACCGCATTCACGGTCACAAAACATTCATGGATACTGTTAGGATTTGGTATTTGGAAGGGACGCCCTTAACACGCCCATTCCAAATACCAAATCGCAAAACCCAATTTGCGATTCGGTAACAGGTAACCGAATCACAATTTGGGTTTGATGCATTTGAAAAGCCTTTTTTGTATTCGCAAATACAAAAATGCTTCATGCATGTGCCCCTAAATCTTTTAAATTGCATATCTACAATTCTACTTATTGTTTCTATGTTATTTTGGTGTCAAATTATTCAATAAATTGTACTCTATTTTTGTAAATTGATTTTTCTTGTGTTGTGTTTTCATTGTATTACAGTTTGTGTACAGCGTGAATACAAATTGGCTGTAAGTTAAGCATGACTGTTAAGCACAGGTTAATTTGGGGTTTACTTGTGTTTCACCCTGAAAATAATTGTGGTTGCTGCTTTAGTAGGGTTTCTTGACCCTCAAGCAGGGACCCAATTTCTCACAGTCTGCATAACTGGACAATGATGCAAGGAATGACAAAGCAAAGATAAAGAAGAGAACTCCATTTACCTTTCTTTGAGCAGGCCTAAAGGAGGACATCCAGAGACAGACAATCTGCATCCACTGGCCAACTGAAAGTTAGCGGACATGAGATTTTGTGTGGGGCTCCTGTAGATTTATTTTAAATCTGACCAATTTCTGTTCCAGACTCTGGCACTGGAAAGATGGAGATATAAGCTTCTGAAACTGGGATTTGTATCTTATGATACCTGTTTGATGTCATGTTGTTAACGCTGTAAAGCCTGAACTGAAAATTAATTTCTGAAGCAAATTAGAAAATACATTTGTCAATTTCTGACTTTTGTTCATCCCAAGAGGGCGATATAAGAGACCACTGATATGGTGTTCATTCGTAAAAAGCATGAGCCAATTTACTTTGTCCTTTGCAAACTATTTATTGTAAAGGAGATGGCACATTTTTCTCCCAACTTGTCTGCTATTCAGCCTCCAAAACAGATTATTTTCCTCTTGTTGAGAATTGGCCACATAAAGCTCTCAAATGCTGAAGGTGGGCAACCACTTCTAAACCTAGATCTATGAATGAAATGGACCCGCTGGTCAAAGTCAGCCGTGGTCCGTGCAAGTAAGCGCAATGGGGTTGGACTGGGGGGGGGGATTCGACAGACGACCATGAGGGAAAAATAATAAATAATTAATTTTCCTTCATTGTCGTCTGTCCAGATCCTCCCCCCTCCACCCCCTCCCCTCCCACACTCGGCCCACCGCTCTTAACTGCACGGTCAGCTTCTGGTTAAAGTATCAATGTGAATTAACCAGAACTAGATCTTAACTCTTGACCCAAAGGTATTTTGTTTCAATATGAATAATTTTCTTGCTTCAAAGAGCCATTCTATGAATGGAGCCTGGGCTAGATATGAAAGGCTAACCAACCTACGACTCTGAAGATTCTCACAATGAGATCAAGTGTTTGATTGTTCAGAGAGCTAAGTGTGGGTTACTGTCATTTGTGTGTTACCTGACTTTGAACCCCAGCAAGGCAAGCTCAACAATTCATATTTCTGAAGTCAATAAATGGGGTAACACTCAATTGGGTATGGTAACCCCCAGTTATTTATTGGGGGTTATAAAAAGCAAGGACTGCAGTGTTAAGAGTTGTGGCGGTATTATCTATTATTATTAACAATTACTATTATTTCTATTGGGAGTTATTGAGATGTTGTCTTGGTGGCTCATCTACTAGTTTGGCAGTTTCAGAGAGGCTTATTGATTACTCAATGAACGCCCAGAATTCCCTTGAAGAGGTGGGCTCTCACTTGTTGCAGTGTATCTTTCAAAAGAGTTACTGCTACATAGAAACGTAAAAGTAAAACTTATGTATACCCATAGGAAAACATGCATTCAGCAACAGATACATACGTGTAAACCTTGTACCTAGATAGCAGAAGTAAATGGATGAAATAGCGCTGTGAAACAATTTGGAAGCAAAGACATGTCCAGTAGGGCGTAGGCACACTGCCAAGCCAAAAATGTTCTAGCTAGCTAGAAGCAAGGTCCCAGCTGGGGCTGGATGGTTCCTTTTTCAGTAGTGGTTTTAATAGAACCCTTTCCATGAATGAGAGAGGTGGGTCAGGGGGCTGAGGTCAAACATGGCTTCATGGCTTTGAATGCTGATGACGGGGGCTCACGTGAGCCAGCAGACAAAGGGTGAGCATAGCTTCACGGCTTTTGATCCAGTTGATGGCGCCTCGCACAGGTCAGCAGACTGTGGCTGAGCATGCCTTCACAACTTTGAATGTAGTTGATGGGGGCTTGCAAATTGGTATTTTTGTGAGAGCTGATAAAAGTGCCTTGAGGAAAGGTAATGGGCCAGGTCAAAGAGGTGGCATCCATGTTGGATCGATGTGAGCACTTCAATGCAACCTTCTAGTGAAGGTCAAAAGTTTCAAAGTCCTTTTGCAGCTACTTTTTATCATTGAGTTCAGTAATAGTGCCCACTCAGCCAATTGGTAGACTTTAATTCCCACAAAACAGAAAGCAATACTTCCCCCCCAAAACATTTTTAGCTCTCAGTCATCCCATTCAACACCCACAGACAGCTGTAATGCAAAGTGATTTTCATGATTCTGCTAGGGTTTCATTTGCTCCAAAAGGCTTCAGGAATTACCACTTATATAGAGGAGTGCCTCCAAAATGCCACTTATCTTAAAATGACACACATCCGAGCATCGACCAACAACACTTCACCAACAAGTGGTTAAATACAATATATTTTGCCATCCACCAAGTGCAACAAAGATAAGGAAAACGGAAATTTGAGTATAATCTGTGATCAGGCCCAGAATCAGGTCAATTTAGTAATGGCCCCTTTTGTGCCCCAGGGTCATTGGAAGTTTGGAACAGAACAGAAATAAGCCAGCTCTTCTGCTTTGTATTGTAAGGATAAAAAGTAATTGTTATATAGTGCTTCATGTCATAGTTTTCCACATTTTTAAACGCTGTACCTAACAGGTATTATTATTACCCAGTTTATTGGTGCTCTATTTACCAACCTCAGAAGGATAGCTCAGTTGTCCTTTCACTTATCTAAACCCAACACCTGCAAACTACAGCAGATATGAGCAGCAAACATATAAAAGCAGTATTATCAACAGAATCATACACTATGACTTCACAATAAAATGATTGCTATTGATCAGAAATGTTACATTTCTGTGTAATTCTTAAAGATAATTCATGCGATATTGAAAAAGGGCCAGTCAATAAGAGTTTCCATTTTGTTGTGCTTTAACACTCTGAAATCTTTCTTACAATAGCTTCTTCCTGCTTCAAACATAAAGCAGATGTGAAAAGATACCAAGCACCGCCCTGACGCTAGATAATAATATGTAAGATATTAAAACATTCACATGTTCAGCCTAGAGTTTCATAAAGTTCAAACAGTAACATTTGCTTCAGGCTTGCAGATTCACAGTAGAGTCCACACACAGTAACAGCAGAATCTGCAGTCCGCATGCTTTCTTCAGCTTTGTTGAAATGAATGTTTTATTCTGTTGCTCTCACCCCTGAAAACGCATTAAAAAGTCTCAACCCTAGCTGTATTCAAGGATGGCTGTCCCAGGGGGAACTTGGCTGATCACTGCTAACGGTGAAACAAATCAATTTCATTGTGTTACTTTAATTATAAATGGCCAGTGAGCTCCGAGGCGGTCAACAGGTTTTCTGAAAGGTGCACACAATTTTAAATTATGAATTGATGTTTTCAGAGGAGAAATGTAATGATAAGCTTGCAGCAGCTATGAGAACACCCTGCGACATTGAGTGAGCCTTTGGCAGTGTGTATTTTGTCTACCTGTACTTGCCCAAGGATTGTACCTGTCCTAGTGTACTGCTTTACTTATACCTAAATGCAAAATAAAGTTTAAAAAAAAAAAAAAAAAAATCTTGCAGCAGCTGCTCTTGTTCTGTGTCTAGCTGGCACTGACCACCTGTGTTTGGCGTTAGCTGGAGATTCTCTTGTGTTGTCGAAATGTTGATAGACTATTTCGCTGCCAGGCTGTTGATTTGTCCGGTTTAGGGCAGGAGGCCCCAGAACAATCGCCATCAACTGTGTCATATCAGTGGGAAATAGCCTTACCTCTGCCTGTGTTGGTGCTAATCAGACCAGCAACAGGTCCTCCTCAATTCACCCAGGCAGGGTCTGGGTCAACACATATACACATTAAGGTTACCCAAGAGCTCATCAGTGAGTCTGCCAGTTTATCTTTTTTGACTAATTTATGTAATGTTGTGAACAACTACTTAATACCCATCATAAAGTGCAGGCTTAAATAAACGAATATTAAATAAAATAATAGTGCTGAGAAAACATGTTTTTAAAAATCAAATCACATTTATTTACATTTTCAGAATATATAAATGAGAACAGAGTAACATCAAATGCAGTCTATTAAAGGCATATGTCACATTTAAATCAAAGACACCGAATAAAAACATAAAAATACACTAAGCATCCCGAAAGTAAAACATACTTCAAGAACTTCATGTCCTATATATTCATTCAGTGAATGCTGTCAAAGTTTCAGTCCTCTATTATCCCCTTCAGCCCATCGTCAGGAGTAGAGTGATCACTGGAATCAGTACTATATTATTGGTATAAAACACAATACATTTGATTAATAAGCAACTCTAACAGACCAGCCACAGCATAAAACATTGAAGATCAACCATCGTGCTTCATTATCCAAATCAAGCTTTTAACACCCAAAAAAACAAATCTTGCATCAGAAATGTTCTCTCATACCACAAAATGCATAACATGTCAAATATACACAATCAATTGACATACTGAAATTCAATATATAAATGTAAATAAATGTATTTGATATTTTTTGTAAAACCAAAACAAATATGCCTTAATATTTAATTTGAGTTTGGTTAATTTACCTTGTGCTTTAGCAGGGTTATTAAATATCTTTTATTTATTTATTTATTTGAGGAGTTTTATATAGAGCGAACATGAGCCTTCAGGGTAGCAGAGCACTGTACAAATAGCAGACAAGTTATTCATACAAGGAGACATGCAGAAGAGAATATGCAAGGAGCAATACAGATACAATCGAACAATCAGCATGGCAGATTCAAAATCTGAACGTGCCCACAGACAGATAGTGAAGCTGAGTGGATTCAGGGCTGCTATTGAAGGAGCATATTGACTTCATTTTTGAAGGAGGTAGTCGAGGGGGTTTGACCTGATTTCAGGAGGCAGTGCTTTCCATATTCTTGGGGCAAGACCGGAGAATGAGCGGTTGTAAGTTGACTTTTTGTTGAACTTCTGTGGTTTCAGAAGTAGGGAGATAGCGCTTCTTCAGGAACGACTGCCACCAGACAGTTTAAGTATTTTGTCGGGTAGACAGAAATGTTATGGTGAAGAGCCTTGTGTGTCATGAAGGCTATCTTCAATTGGATCCTTGCTTCAAATGGGAGCTATTTCAGATATTTTACGACTGCGGTTATGTGGTCGAGTCTTCTGGATCCTGTGATGAGCCTAGCAGCTGAGTTCAATGTGGCCCTTAGCGGCACCAGCCTTGCTTTGGGTAATCCTGCAAGAGTAGCACTCCCGTAATCAAATCGGAGGATATCTAGTGAATGAACTGCTGCATGAAAGTCATCAGGGGGCAAAAGGCTTTTGGGTTTCCTTAGTGTGTTAACTTGGTTATTGGCTCCCCTGGTTTTTGCACTGATATGATCTTGCATATTGAGTTATTTGTCCAACGTTATACCTACAGACCTAGTAGAGTCAATAACGTGGACGGTGCAATTGAGAGCTGTAAGCTGTTTGAGCCTTTCTTTCATGGGAGCAGAATGATTGTGGGGATCGATCAAGAGGAATTCTGTTTTGAGTGTGTTGAGCATAAGGTGATTGCGGGTTAACCATTGTTGGGTTTTCACAGTAGGGTGCAGTTGAAAGTTTTGATATCGGGTGAGGAAATTTTCAAGTACAATTGTGTGTCATCCACGTACATATGGTAATGAATGTTTGAGTGCTTCCGAATTTCAAAAAGAAATTCCATGAACAAGTCGAATAAAGTGGGCAAAAGTTTGGATCCTTGTGGCACTCCCATTGAGACTGGAGTAATGTCAGAAAGGGTTTGATTGACTTTGATGCTTTGAGATCTGTTGTGTAACGAGGCACACCAGTTTAAGACAGGACCATATGGCCCCATCCTTCCCTCCAACAGGTCAATCATGTTGTCATGTTTGACTGTATTGAACGCAGAGGAGGGATCAAGAAGTATGAGCAGGCAACTGTTGCCAAATTATATAATTTGGCCCAAATAAGACAAACTGGCAGACTGAGTGATGCCCTTGTGATAGCTTTACACTAAAGCAGAGCAGTTTGTGCTCCTGAAAAGCCATTGTTTCTCCATTCTAGAAGCACAAATGAGACAGCATGCTGGCACCACACAGTGCAGCATTATTTAGAGTTAGGTGGTAACAGAAAGCACTGTGATTTCTGAAAGTAGTCCTAAATAAAAAAGAATCCACTGGTGGAATTTTCTCTTCCATTGATATAGTATATTGGAGTATATTGAATGTGTGGATTCTCCATTTAACGCAACTCTAAGGGCCCAGTTTATGAGGACTGGTGCAGAGCTTACTTGCGGAGGGAGGGAGAACATGGCAGCCAACTAAGCAGCAGGTCGCAGGAGCTCCTGAGTTCCGGGATGCACACAAGGGAGCAGCATAAATATAGATAAACAGTGGATTAGCTACTGAAACTGTACTCACTGGTATTTGTCATGGTGCTCTTGTTTGGAGTAGCGGGGTCCTGTCCCCCCTATCACTCTCTATCAGGCAATCACGGTGGGATCGGTGAATGTCAAGACCGATGCTGAGCACTGGAGGATAACTGTGCTTGAGTTAAGGAAATGCCATAGGGCTACAGCAAGGACTACCCTCCGATAGAAAGGTGGCAGGTGCAGCACACAGGCAGGGATTGGCCCGCAGGTAGTCAGTGTGCAAGAAGAGAAGAGAGGGGAAGCCTTGTTGCAAGACAATACTGGTTCCTATCAAGTGCCAGTGTCTGGAGACTCCCCAGACAAGATCTCAGGCCAGAGTGAGGCAATAAGAGCCCGGGTAAGGAGGGGGCTGGGACTGGGATCAAAGGTAAGCCCATTAAAGGACAAAGAGGGGTTGAAAGCATGATAATAATTAAAGCTTCCGAAGAGAGTAATATGTATTCCTTAAGAAATGCAGTTAAGGAGGTACACAAGCATTACCCCGGCATGCCTAAACAATCTCTGTTGTCCATAGCCCCAATAATAAACAATAAGGAAAGTCGAGCTACTGTAACAAGTACTTGTTGTGACTGTGACCTCATGTTAATACTGAAAGGGGATAATTCAAATGCTAAAGGCTATATCCGAAGCCGAAAGACCAGAGGGAACTCATCTAGTCAACAGATACTAAAAATAACCCCCTCATTAAAGACTTTTTTTAAGGTATAGCCTGAAGTGGCGCCCCCTGGCAGCCTAGCTATCAATTCAGTGGCAGAAATCTGGAAGGACACAGCAAGGTGCCTGGGAAGGAGCTAGCCCAGTTGTCAAAAGCCAGGGACATAGGAAGATTCCCCAGCACTGAAAATGGTGAGTGGGGAGGGATTTATGATAGCTGTGTCTAACATGAACCAAGTATTAAATGAAATGGAAGGCGAAAGAGAGGAATGGCTACAAGAAAAGGTTGCAGGGGTGAGGACCAATTAGCTTCTGCTGATAGGGATCAACCCCAGCTATCCTACGGTGTCCTGCAGCCAGCACTGGACATTTGGTAGACACCGTGAATGGATACAGACCATTGCACATATTTCCAAACAACAGTAATTGTACAAGACCAGACCGGCTTGTTCTACATTGTATTGCATCTTGAATGGTTTACGGCATATAAATATCTTCAGTACAGATTATTCTTTGAATACCGTGCATTGATTGCAATCAGTTATTTTATATGGTACCTATGGATAGAGCCTTTAGAGAAGGAAACTGACTCTCGCACAGAGGATATGGTGACTGTGATGATAGTCTTCACAGGTGTTGTGCAGCGGGCGAAATTGATTTAGGTGGTTCACACACAACGTTCTTGATTGATATTGAGCCAGACGTCTTTGTCCCGAGCAGACCCTTTTACTCACAAGGGGTGAAAACATCGATCTATACCTCCTTTGATTCCCCGATTATTTTTAAATCTATATTTCACTATATTGTACGCATATGTATGTTAGAACAACTTGGTTAAGAACCAGAGAGCATTAATGGTGTCTTTTGTATACATTTTATGTATTTATGCACATACTTAAGCACTGCGTCATCTGCACTTTTATGATTTGCACTGTCATTTGCATTTGTATTGGAGGAGAATACATAACAGCAACAGAAACGTTTTCAGTCTTATTGTGCCTTTCCTATATGCAATCCAAGTGAGAATTACCACTATCAATCAATGCTTTATTGTTTTAGTTAATAAAAACCAAAACAATGTCATAAAAGGAAAAAAAGTTAGATGAGTTTCAGGCATTTAAAATGTTTAAAAGGCATTAAACTATTTTTTTCTAAAAACACAGTTTTCATATCATGTAAAACAAACTAAAATGGAGCATGTTGCTGTGTCATAAAATTATCAACAAAATTGGTATCACATCAGTGTTGATATAAAGTGCATTTGTGCAGCGGCTTAGGGTTTAAATACAGTCAATGGATCATTGGACTGGACCAGACTGGTGGTATGTATATCCTTGGGCTGTGTTATCTTTTCGTAAAGTGATACAAATTTCATCATCTTGCAGGTCAGTTGAGGATCTGTTGTGCCCAGGCCTTTAATAATGGCAGATCTCCAAGTTCGAATGCCCCTGTTGTTAAAAGCTTTTTTTAGTAGTGAAACCTGGATAGATTTTAAGAAGGGGCAAACACAGATGAGATGAATAAAATCTTGCCTTTCTGCACCACATGAGCTACATGTTCTGTGGCGATTGTACTTCCATGTTGGTTGGTCGGCCAAACTTGGTAATGCCCGAATCTGATAGCCATTAACTTTCTTTTCAGGTAAGATGAATGTGTTGTGCTTAGGTATTCCGCCAGGCGTATTGATGTGGAAGATTGGAGAACCACCCAGGCATGGGACCGCTTAGCTAGTATGCTCTTGTCTTCTAATAATGAGTGGCATTTGGCTGCTTTGTTTGTCACTCAGCGAAAGGCTTGGAAGGAGGGGTTCTGAGCCCAGAGTTCTGTTGTGTTGGTTTCCTTCAATGCGGTTTTCAGGAATTTGCCGTAACTTGAACTTGGATCATCTTCCTGGGCTCGCCACAAGGCATCATGTAGGACATTGGATAGATTCAACCAAAGTGTGTACCAAGTTTTATTTGCAGCGTATTTTCTCCCAATCTCCTGTTGGATGAAACCAAATTCCAATCGTACATGATCGTTACGAGGTAGACTAAAAACTTTTTTATACGTCTTTGTTTGTAGAGAGTCTAGAAATTTTGCATCTTTGCCATTTAAAGCTATGCTCATGTAAGTTACTGTCGGCAATAGTTTAGCGGCCATCACTGCTACTAGCGGTTTAAAAGTTGGGCCCTGTAGTTTTTTTGCAAGGGCACAGAATGCGTAAATAAGGCCATTACCTATTTTTTCAAGATATTGTTTGTAAAATTGAAAATTCGATTCTCTATATATACCCCCAGATATTTGTATGTACTGACTACTCCTAAGATCGTTTCTCCCAGCTTGATTGGATGTTGATGTCCCGGTCGATTCGTAATTTACATAGTTTTTGTTTTTGTGACATTAATTTCCAGAACATTAGCATTGGCGAACATTGATGATTCGTTGAATGCTCTTTGGAGGCCGACTCTGGGTAAGCTGAGCAAGACTATGTCGTCTGCATATGAGAGATGCGTTTTCGGCAATGGACCCAGGCGCAGGGAATGTGAATTAACCTGATCCAATCGTGGTGAGAGATCCACCATGAATAGATTGAATAGATGGGGGCTAATACACAGCCTTGCTTTAATCCTATATCTGTTCGTATTTTCCTTGACAGTCTTGTGCCATTTACTGTTTTTACACGGACCCACGTGTGTGTGTACAGTTGTATCATGGCTCATAGTATTGTTTCAGGGAGGACCAGTTTCGCTAGGTTATACAAATGATTCATTAACTGTTGGTTAAGAGGATACCAGCCCCACGGTGGACTCTGTGCATGTAGCCTTGATAAATCAGGGGCTCAGATAGAAGATAAGGAACTAGACAAAGCCAGTGACATTCAAAGAATCTACCATGACCCGTTTAAAAAGATCCCCAACAGAAGTAAATCCTGAAAGATTCTAGTTAACTTCCATATGTATTCAATGAAAGAGCAGATTTTGTCAAAAGCTATGAACATGAGAACTTTGAAGTCAAATGGGGTTTCATTTGCAATTAGATCTCACATCTCCCGGGCTACTCTGAGCAGACAGTGGGAGTTGGGAAGAGGCTGAAAGACCACCAAAGGATGTGGGGCAGAATAATACCCCACTCCGGATGCACAGCCAATTATTTATGCATATCAAAGATGAACCGATTGTTTCAATCTTGTCAAAAGTGTTTTTATTTCCATTAAATCTATTGCTTGAATAACTTTAATCTTTTTCGTCCAGTCACACAGTGGACACTTATGGTTACACAGTCCTTAATGCTGTAGAAATGCAGTGGGCCTTACTCTAGAGCAGGGCGCATACCATACATCTTCTTTAATTAAATGTTCTTAATACCCAATGCATTTCGGGCCCTTTTATTTGGCCCTTCGTCAGGGGTTTATCTACAAAATTCAAAACAAGGTTGTTAGGCTATGTTTTTCAATGTATCGTATTCGTCACATTATGCACATAATAAATATTTAAACCAAACATATTAATAAACTGGAGAAAAACCCCATGATCAAACGTTTTGGCCGCTGAATTCCTAAATGCAAATTCGATCTTTCCCATGCCTGCGTTGAAATCCATTAAACTCTTCCATTGTATACGCTATCCCACTTAATTCAAGCATTTTCAAAACTGGCTGGCAGACCTCAGAAAGCTAAGTGTTACCACCAAACTAAGATTCCCTGCTACTGTTAGTGTTATGTGTAATAACAAGATGTATAACTTAAGAGTGCATAAGGAGGCCGATGAGTTGATTGAGACCATTAAGAAGGGCAATTGTTTGTAGAACAAAGGTAGCTGCCCACTTTGCCTAGATAATTCACTTGCTTTCTTTATTCTTCTTTTCTTTTGCTTGATGATAAGAGTTTCCCAGGGGGTGCTCAAAAAGGGCTCTTGTAGTCCACAAGGATGTATGGGAGGGTTCTCCAAGGGAGGGAGTGGAAGTGCTGGGGAGTGGGATGGGGAGCACTGGGTGGAGAGCATTAAGAAAAAAGCAAATAAAAAACTCAGGAATCTCAGGCATCATGTTACATTCTTAACTATTTATAAAAAATTATTATACATGAATTGGCAGGATAGAGGCAAAAGAGCGCAGCACAAAATATTTTATGGAATATAAACAGGTTGCATACAAAAAAGAGGCGAGAAAGAATATTACAATAGTTAAGAGAATTTGCAAGCCCACATTATTATTCTAAAAGAAACTCATTTAACCAGGAAACAATATTTACATTTATTTAAGACTCACAAATGGGTCCAACAGAAGGTTTGAATTGTTCAGAACTGTGGCACTAAGGGGTGGCCATTTTGATTAAAAAAATAGATAAATGCAATCTTTAAGGGTAATGTCACAGGCAAATCAGGGAGATGGCTAATTACTAATTTACAATTATATGACTTCAATTATACTTTAGTGGGCTATTATGGTCCGAATATCAATGATATTGACCCTTTGAAGATGGTTTTCTTGAACCTATTGGATTTGTCCTCTCTAGTTATCATGGAGGGAGCTTTTAATGTTATAATGGATAACACCATAGACAGATCCTCCAAACGTAGGATCTCCCAAAATGCAATCATATATTAAAAATATGATGGGGCAGCTAGGATTATGTGACCAATGGAGAGAAAGGGCAGGGAATAGATAGGCGTATACTTTGCACAATAAAAAATATTGTCACTCATCGAGGATTGGTTATGTTTTGATAGCCTGTGTGATAAGGGAGGAAATTCATGAAATTAAACGTGGTAGCCCACATGTCAGATCGTTCTGCAGTATTATTAGAATTTAGACCTATCATTTAGCCTGAATCAAGAAGATGGACTGCAAATCGCACTTTATTGTTAGATCAAGAGATTGTGAATGTACCCCACTTAGATACGGATGAGTTCTTTGGAATCAGTATAGGTACCTCTCCTCTAAATGTGATACGAGTCTCCTTTAAGGAGTTTATGAGGAGAACTGTATGTAGTATTTCATACAAAAGGAGCAGAGCTTGTAAAATGGGCATTGAGTCATTGGAGTCCGATATGAAAATCTCAGAAAGGCAACTATTAGAGGTGCGGTCAACGATTAATGGGATATCTTTATTAGAAAGTAAATTGTAAAAAGTAAGAGACAGGCTTACCTGGTTAATGGAGTCTAGAGTGAAGTAGAGGTGGGAGGCAAGCAATGTAGCCCACTTTGAGTATGGGGAGAGCTATGGGAAGATATTGGCCTGAAACATTTAAGTAGGTCAATCCAGGGATGTAATCATAGAAATAAAATGTAATGCGACACGCCCTAGTAGTAGTGATATTGAAAGTGTCTCCCTTCTTTTTGGGGACTTGTATACAGAGAATTTGGTAAAAACTGGGGAGAAGGTCAACGACAACTGGATGGGGGTTGACTGGCCAGATAAGCTCACTGGGAATAACTTGGTAATTTTGAACCAGGATATCAATCAGAATGAAGTTCTGTTGGCAGGTAAATCCAGTGAAAATACAAAAACAGCAGGTGCTGATGGTCTTCCAATTTAAGTATATAAGATATTGGGTGAAACAATAACACTAGTGAAGTCTAGATTATTTGGAGAGATTTTTGAGAAAGGGGACCCACTGCCACCTTCTTGGAAGGAAGCAATAGGTATCTTAATTCTGAAACCAGAGAAAAATTATGTTTCCCATAAGTCATATAGACCTATATCATTCTTAAACAGTGATTATAACATGTTGCTAAGGTCTAGCTTTGAGGTTGGATAGAGCAATAGGAGGCCTGTTACATGAGGATCAGAAAGGTTTTTTAAGTGAAAGATCTTTACACAAGCTAACTTATGGTCTCATTGGACCCAATTGTTCTTGCCCCCACACTTAAGATCCCACTGGCTGTCTTGACAGTGGACGCAACTAAAGCCTTTGATAGATCAACAAGATGTATGTGGGGATGATGTTCAAACACTACAATCTGGGGAAAAGTTCTGTAGAATTTTTAAATGAATCCATGAAGGCCCTGAGAAGATGAGCAATAATAAGAGCAGATGACCACAAATGAGAACACAGAACAACTCAGACTCTGGGACCAACCACCCGTAGTTGGCCATTTCTCCTGCGGCGGATGCCAGTCATGTAATCTCACAAGAAACACCAAAGAAGTGGACATTGGCACAAACAAACCATGGCAGCTCAAATCATTCAGCAACTGCAATACAGAAAATGTGGTATATTTATTAACATGTCCTTGCAAACTCCAATACGTGGGGATGACCACAAGGAAAATAAAAATCCGCATTAATGAGCACCGTAGTACGATCAGGCGCAAAAAAACTAATACAAAGCGAACACGACATTTCTCTAAAAAAAATGATACAGACTCAGACCTGCGCTGGACCATTCTTGAGGTCATGAAGAAAAGCAAATTTGACCTCACAAAAGCCCTCCACGTGAGAGAGCAACGTTGGGTGTACCGCCTACGCTCTCACGAGAAAGGCCTCAATGATGACATCCCATGGCTGCAGCTGACACAATAAAGAAAGAGGATATGAATTTGGTATAAGCCCTTTTGATAATATAACTATAAAGCCATACCATATGCCTTTATTCTTTTGCCCAAGCTAACCCCTTTGACATACAACACAACAGTTCGGTTGGATGCTTATGAACATACCCCAACACCATAGCCGCCTATCTTTGCGACATTCCTCATAACAAATGTAGTAAGCGTTTTGCGCAGGGCCAACCACATGTAACACAGGTGATACATCCCCTGAATATCTGGGGAGGTGTTCACCCCGGCAGCGAGGTATGTGAACTAACTAACTAAATTGTGAGTCACACTTTCATCTGCTGCCCCTGCGCTCGGCGCCTCATTCACAACTTTGCATAGCGCTTCCGTGCCACCTCATGACAACAGACGCTCGGGCACATAACGATAGCTCTCCACAACTGTGCGGGCGAAAAACATGCAATACTCGGCCCAATATCGTGCCAGTTAATCACGTTCCTGGTTAGGCCAACCTCACCACCTATAGTACATCTTGGTTTACGCAGTCCTACACAGCGTCTCCATGCCGACCCTTGACAACAGACACTTGGGCACATAACGATAGCCCTTCATAACTGCGCTGGCGAAAACGTGCAGAATTCCACCCAACAGCGAGCTAGCCTATCACATTCTTTGTTGGGCCAGCCTCACCACCTATAGGATTTCTTGTCACACGGAATACTGAGGGCAGGCATGGGCGCGTCCAATGATCGTGCTCCTTTCCCCTCACTACTCCGCCTCCCGATCACGGGCCTCCGCCTCCCAGTGCCTCCTCCAATTGCAGAAGGACGTTTAATACACCTCACCACGAATGGGGCCCTTTCTCTCAATCACGCCTTGAACCGACATCTTTAACACAGGCTCGGCGCTCTTCCGACACCGGGAATCCCGCACCTGAATATGTTTACAGGTCAATTGACCAATTAATACAATCGAACTTCATATATAAGTCGGCGCCCGCTCCCTCCATTTCTCACAATCGGGAGGATCGAGCGGACGCTAAGGACAAAGGAGCTTTCCACCTTGTGTCACAGTAAGAGTATGGGTGTTTCGAGAGACTAATGAGCGTGCGTGCATATGAGTGTGTATTCCCACCCAAACAACTAACCAACAATACCGACTGTGTGTCTTCTATGCCTTCCATTTAAATTTGCTCAATAAGAGTTCTCTTGTATAGACTTATTACTCTGTCTGTGCAGTAATTCTTCGGTACGTTTTGATGGAGCCCTCGGTTCTATGTTTTTCTCCTACAGAAGTGACCAACAGTGGATTACCCCCGTCCCTCTTCCCCCCTTGGGACAAGTTGTCTATCTGATTAGGGTAAGATTGGCGGCAGCATTGTCTGCCTCCAGCCTCAAAGTTTCACAAATGCGTACACAAATAGAGTGTCACAAAGTCACATACACTTTTTTCACTCCTAGATATCAATGCATGCATTGTATTTCCTTTTTTCTTTACAGGTACGTTCGACCCAACGAGTTCCAACTAACCTTTGTTTATCACATATTTTTTGTCTCATAGGCTTCACCATTGGAAGCATTCTATGAAGTGAAGTGTGGCCTTCGCTACACTCACACAGTGGTAGCGTCTTACCTGCACTTGGTAAGAACGGAGCCCCCATTTATAATTAGGTCCTGATGAATGCCATGGACCCAACAGGGCCACTCCGGCAGAAACATGTTGACCACCCACAAGACGGTTAGGGGACACTAATTACCCCATTCACCGTCACATACATTTTAATATCATATAGTTTTCAGTCACATTAAAATTACCTCTGATTACTATAATGATTTTTAACCTCACTCACAATTTCACGGGCCCCCACTCAGTCATTTAGAAAGTGCATCCTTGTCGTCAAGTGCATGCCCGCCCTCTATCAAACGAAGGTTTTAGAGGGCGAGGACTGGTCAATGATGAAGCATGACACCAGGTGGTGTGTGAGACCAGTCCGTAACTTTTTGTGAGATGCCCACACTTACGACGTTCTTGTAACTCGTTTGGGTTATCACACTAGGAGC
This sequence comes from Triturus cristatus, assembly GCF_964204655.1. Taxonomy (NCBI): domain Eukaryota; kingdom Metazoa; phylum Chordata; class Amphibia; order Caudata; family Salamandridae; genus Triturus; species Triturus cristatus. Next base: position 1,170,975,789 of record NC_140591.1, on the reverse strand, counting down.
GGCTCTTTGTGGTAAACAGTTATAGTGGAGGCTGCCAGCTCCGAGAACCCCATGCCTCTCGTTCCCCCTCCAAAGATTTAGTGGAGTCTTCTTGTGTGTTAACTTACGTACAGCTGATGGCTGTGGGAACAAACTAAGGGGTTACTTCCCTAGTATAAGGGATCTGTTCTGTTATACAGATTTCTGTAAACAGAAAATAACTACTACAGTCATCCTTTTTGACACTGTCCTTAAGAATAATAAGGATAGACTGAGTATTTGACTAAGCATTACCCTAATTTCCAATATGGACACCAAACTCTCATTCGGGGAAGAAGTTCTAGCAGAGATCCTAAATACACCATCCCTACTAGCAGAAACCATAGTGACGCAAACAGTACAAAATTCAGATGAGTGGGAATCACTATCCTCAAAGAAGAAAGAACAAATTCGTACAGCCCTTCATGGAGCGTTTGACGGAATATCTCCGTTAAAACACGGCACCCAGGGGATTGATTGTTACCAACGAACCCAGATTATACCTTAACAACAAGGAGTTTAGAATTAATTGGACCAGCATTGCGTGGAAATGCACTAAAGACTGGCTCATCCTCATCATCAATACTGCAAGACAACTAGCAGATGCTCTCCTAGTGGAGATCCAGCAGAGCGAGTGCAAACTGAAAACTACAGTACAACTTTCAGTCTTCAAAAAGAAGTTGGACGAAATTAACAAAGACCACTCAGAATATAAAGAATACCTAACACAATCCAAGTTGACAAAATTAAAAAAAGATGTACAGAAGTTCAGTAAAGAAACAGTCTACCCATATGTAACGGATGAGCATTACAATAAACCAACTCCACAGCAACCAGGGAGAAAACAACGCTTTCGACCCACCCCCCAGAACTGGACGTTCAGCTCAGGAGAAGAGAGGAGTGATTCCAGCAATGATGAACGCTCAGGACCACACTATGGAAGACCGTCTGGGTACCAACCTCTGATGCAAGCACCTCAACCACAACCACAACCTCCTCCCTTTGGCTATTGGCAACAGCCCTACTTCCCACCGGGCTTTGGATATCATTCAGGCCCCCCGTCTTTTTTATTCCAGGGCAGAGGCAGTGGGAGGGGCAGACAAAAAAGAAGAAACGCGAGGGTCCAGTGGGAGGACCAACAACCACCGTAAGGGGTAACAACCAGGAGCAGAGGGAGAATGGAGATGCCCTCAACAAGCAGGGACTAACTAACATCGTCAATATCAGCACACATAGACTCACATGTGATGAAGAAACCATTCTCAACAAAGGCTTGGGCTTCGTCCCCACCCCGAGAAATGACCCCTTCACTCTCAACGTGGAATTGGCCCAGTTTTTTCGGAAACTCAAGCTTCGTGATTTCTTTGGAGACACGACAGAAATTAATGATGACAAGAAAAAATCAACCGGGCTGCGCAAGAAGTCCACCTTCCAACCTCCAAATCAGAACATCTCATGCCAAATACTTGCATTTGAACAGGCTGTACTAAGGGATATAGAAAATATTGACTTCCAGAATACCAAAGGGTTTAACAACCTCACAGGGAAGGAACGGACAGCCCTACAAGCACTCAAAAATAACCATGATGTCGTTATAAAACCAGCGGATAAAGGGGGCGTGATTGTCCTTATGGACCTTACAATGTACCGAGATGAGTGTATAAGACTGCTAGCGGATACGAACAGCTGCGCCATACATCAAAAGGATCCCACGGGCCCGATCACGATTAAAATTAAGAACATAGTGGAGGAAGCCCTCAGTAACGATTGGATTACGAAGCAAGAAGCTGACTTCCTGATTAACGAAGAACCAAGGATGCTGCGCTTTTACATTCTACCAAAGATCCACAAGGGTCGTATGCCACCGCCAGGTAGACCAATCGTATCCGGCATTGGATCTGTGCTAGAACCTCTGTCGCAATTTTGCGACTGGTTCTTGCGGCCCATTGTAAAAGAAACACAATCCTACCTGAAAGACACAAAAGACGTCCTCTGCCTCCTAAGAGATCTGGAGGTTGATACCACCAATGATTGGCTTATAACGATGGACATCGAAGCCCTGTACTCAAGCATACCACAACGACGAACATTGGAAGTCGTAGAAAATATCATTCTACGAAGAGAGTGGGATTTTGTCACTCCCCAACATTTTGTTATGGAATGTGCTGAGTTGGCCCTCACAGAGAATTTCTTCGAATTCGAACAAGTTATCTACCACCAAATAACAGGTACTTCGATGGGGAGTACTTTTGCTCACAGTATGGCATGTCTATACGTCCAGCAATTTGAGGAGGACTTCATCAATAACGCAGTGAATCCTTTTCGAAGCCACATAAAGATTTGGAAACGTTACATAGACGACGTACTTATTGTATGGAATGGAACAGAAGAGAACGCAATGGCCTTTGTCCACTGGGTGAACTTGCAAGATAGTCATCTCAAATTCACTCACACCATCAATAAAAATCACGCAATCTTCTTGGACTTGGATATCACATTTACGAATGAGGGGATAACAACCAAGGTTCATAACAAACCCACGGACAGGAACAGCCTACTCTTGTACGAGAGTTATCACCCTAAGGCCCTCAAACAGAACTTACCTGGTGGCCAGTTCCTCCAAATAAGGAGAAACTGCTCAGAGAAAGACACTTACAAAGAACAGGCAGAACATCTTGAGAAGAAACTAATTGAACGCCATTATCCAAGAAAAATGGTGAGAAAGGCTAACAAAAGAGCAAGAAACAACCCAAGGGAGGCACTTCTGGAGAACGTGGAGAAAGAAAAAACCAACAGACCGGTCTGCGTTACTACATTCACACCAGTATCGAACTCAGTTAAAAAAATTATCAGGAAAAGATGGCACATACTTAACAGTGCTGGCAAACAATGGGAACCCCCTTTGTTTGCCTTCAAACGCAATAATAATCTTCGGGATGAACTGGTCCACGCCCAGATGACCACAAATGAGAACACAGAACAACTCAGACTCTGGGACCAACCACCCGTAGTAGGCCATTTCTCCTGCGGCGGATGCCAGTCATGTAATCTCACAAGAAACACCAAAGAAGTGGACATTGGCACAAACAAACCATGGCAGCTCAAATCATTCAGCAACTGCAATACAGAAAATGTGGTATATTTATTAACATGTCCTTGCAAACTCCAATACGTGGGGATGACCACAAGGAAAATAAAAATCCGCATTAATGAGCACCGTAGTACGATCAGGCGCAAAAAAACGAATACAAACCTAACACGACATTTCTCTGAAAAAAATCATACAGACTCAGACCTGCGCTGGACCATTCTTGAGGTCATGAAGAAAAGCAAATTTGACCTCACAAAAGCCCTCCACGTGAGAGAGCAACGTTGGGTGTACCGCCTATGCTCTCACGAGAAAGGCCTCAATGATGACATCCCATGGCTGCAGCTGACACAATAAAGAAAGAGGATATGAATTTGGTATAAGCCCTTTTGATAATATAACTATAAAGCCATACCATATGCCTTTATTCTTTTGCCCAAGCTAACCCCTTTGACATACAACACAACAGTTCGGTTGGATGCTTATGAACATACCCCAACACCATAGCCGCTTATCTTTGCGACATTCCTCATAACAAATGTAGTAAGCATTTTGCGCAGGGCCAACCACATGTAACACGGGTGATACATCCCCTGAATATCTGGGGAGGTGTTCACCCCGGCAGCGAGGTATGTGAACTAACTAACTAAATTGTGAGTCACACTTTCATCTGCTGCCCCTGCGCTCGGCGCCTCATTCACAACTTTGCATAGCGCTTCCGTGCCACCTCATGACAACAGACGCTCGGGCACATAACGATAGCTCTCCACAACTGTGCGGGCGAAAAACATGCAATACTCGGCCCAATATCGTGCCAGTTAATCACGTTCCTGGTTAGGCCAACCTCACCACCTATAGTACATCTTGGTTTACGCAGTCCTACACAGCGTCTCCATGCCAACCCTTGACAACAGACGCTTGGGCACATAACGATAGCCCTTCATAACTGCGCTGGCGAAAACGTGCAGAATTCCACCCAACAGCAAGCTAGCCTATCACATTCTTTGTTGGGCCAGCCTCACCACCTATAGGATTTCTTGTCACACGGAACCCTGCGGGCAGGCATGGGCGCGTCCAATGATCGTGCTCCTTTCCCCTCACTACTCCGCCTCCCGATCACGGGCCTCCGCCTCCCAGTGCCTCCTCCAATTGCAGAAGGACGTTTGATACACCCCCGGCCTCACCACGAATGGGGCCCTTTCTCTCAATCACGCCTTGAACCGACATCTTTAACACAGGCTCGGCGCTCTTCCGACACCGGGAATCCCGCACCTGAATAGGTTTACCGGTCAATTGACCAATTAATACAACGAACTTCATATATAAGTCGGCGCCCGCTCCCTCCATTTCTCACAATCGGGAGGATCGAGCGGACGCTAAGGACAAAGGAGCTTTCCACCTTGTGTCACAGTAAGAGTATGGGTGTTTCAAGAGACTAATGAGCGTGCGTGCATATGAGTGTGTATTACCACCCAAACAACTAACCAACAATACCGACTGTGTGTCTTCTATGCCTTCCATTTAAATTTGCTCAATAAGAGTTCTCTTGTATAGACTTATTACTCTGTCTGTGCAGTAATTCTTCGGTACGTTTTGATGGAGCCCTCGGTTCTATGTTTTTCTCCTACAGAAGTGACCAACAGTGGATTACCCCCGTACCCCTTCCCCCCTTGGGACAAGTTGTCTATCTGATTAGGGTAAGATTGGCGGCAGCATTGTCTGCCTCCAGCCTCAAAGTTTCACAAATGCGTACACAAATGGAGTGTCACAAAGTCACATACACTTTTTTCACTCCTAGATATCAATGCATGCATTGTATTTCCTTTTTTCTTTACAGGTACGTTCGACCCAACGAGTTCCAACTAACCTTTGTTTATCACATATTTTTTGTCTCATAGGCTTCACCATTGGAAGCATTCTATGAAGTGAAGTCTGGCCTTCGCTACACTCACACAGTGGTAGCGTCTTACCAGCACTTGGTAAGAACGGAGCCCCCATTTATAATTAGGTCCTGATGAATGCCATGGACCCAACAGGGCCACTCCGGCAGAAACATGTTGACCACCCACAAGACGGTTAGGGGACACTAATTACCCCATTCACCGTCACATACATTTTAATATCATATAGTTTTCAGTCACATTAAAATTACCTCTGATTACTATAATGATTTTTAACCTCACTCACAATTTCACGGGCCCCCACTCAGTCATTTAGAAAGTGCATCCTTGTCGTCAAGTGCATGCCCGCCCTCTATCAAATGAAGGTTTTAGAGGGCGAGGACTGGTCAATGATGAAGCATGACACCAGGTGGTGTGTGAGACCAGTCCGTAACTTTTTGTGAGATGCCCACACTTACGACGTTCTTGTAACTCGTTTGGGTTATCACACTAGGAGCGGCTCTTTGTGGTAAACAGTTATAGTGGAGGCTGCCAGCTCCTAGAACCCCATGCCTCTCGTTCCCCCTCCACAGATTTAGTGGAGTCTTCTTGTGTGTTAACTTACGTACAGCTGATGGCTGTGGGAACAAACTAAGGGGTTACTTCCCTAGTATAAGGGATCTGTTCTGTTATACAGATTTCTGTAAACAGAAAAGAACTACTACAGTCATCCTTTTTGACACTGTCCTTAAGAATAATAAGGATAGACTGAGTATTTGACTAAGCATTACCCTAATTTCCAATATGGACACCGAACTCTCATTCGGGGAAGAAGTTCTAGCAGAGATCCTAAATACACCATCCCTACTAGCAGAAACCATAGTGAAGCAAACAGTACAAAATTCAGATGAGTGGGAATCACTATCCTCAAAGAAGAAAGAACAAATTCGTACAGCCCTTCATGGAGCGTTTATGACGGAATATCTCCGTAAAAACACGGCACCCAGGGGATTGATTGTTACCAACGAACCCAGATTATTCCTTAACAACAAGGAGTTTAGAATTAATTGGACCAGCATTGCGTGGGATGCACTAAAGACTGGCTCATCCTCATCATCAATACTGCAAGACAACTAGCAGATGCTCTCCTAGTGGAGATCCAGCAGAGCGAGTGCAAACTGATAACTACAGTACAACTTTCAGTCTTCAAAAAGAAGTTGGACGAAATTAACAAAGACCACTCAGAATATAAAGAATACCTAACACAATCCAAGTTGACAAAATTAAAAAAAGATGTACAGAAGTTCAGTAAAGAAACAGTCTACCCATATGTAACGGATGAGCATTACAATAAACCAACTGCACAGCAACCAGGGAGAAAACAACGCTTTCGACCCACCCCCCAGAACTGGACGTTCAGCTCAGGAGAAGAGAGGAGTGATTCCAGCAGTGATGAAAGCTCAGGACCACACTATGGAAGACCGTCTGGGTACCAACCTCTGATGCAAGCACCTCAACCACAACCACAACCTCCTCCCTTTGGCTATTGGCAACAGCCCTACTTCCCACCGGGCTTTGGATATCATTCAGGCCCCCCGTCTTTTTTATTCCAGGGCAGAGGCAGAGGGAGGGGCAGACAAAAAAGAAGAAACGCGAGGGTCCAGTGGGAGGACCAACAACCACAGCAAAGGGTAACAACCAGGAGCAGAGGGAGAACGGAGATGCCCTCAACAAGCAGGGACTAACTAACATCGTCAATATCAGCACACATAGACTCACATGTGATGAAGAAACCATTCTCAACAAAGGCTTGGGCTTCGTCCCCACCCCGAGAAATGACCCCTTCGCTCTCAACGTGGAATTGGCCCAGTTTTTTCGGAAACTCAAGCTTCGTGATTTCTTTGGAGACACGACAGAAATTAATGATGACAAGAAAAAATCAACCGGGCTGCGCAAGAAGTCCACCTTCCAACCTCCAAATCAGAACATCTCATGCCAAATACTTGCATTTGAACAGGCTGTACTAAGGGATATAGAAAATATTGACTTGCAGAATACAAAAGGGTTTAACAACCTCACAGGGAAGGAACGGACAGCCCTACAAGCACTCAAAAATAACCATGATGTCGTTATAAAACCAGCGGATAAAGGGGGCGCGATTGTCCTTATGGACCTTACGATGTACCGAGATGAGTGTATAAGACTGCTAGCGGATACGAACAGCTGCTCCATACATCAAACGGATCCCACGGGCCCGATCACGATTAAAATTAAGAACGTAGTGGAGGAAGCCCTCAGTAACGATTGGATTACGAAGCAAGAAGCTGACTTCCTGATTAACGAAGAACCAAGGATGCCGCGCTTTTACATTCTACCAAAGATCCACAAGGGTCGTATGCCACCGCCAGGTAGACCAATCGTATCCGGCATTGGATCTGTGCTAGAACCTCTGTCGCAATTTTGCGACTGGTTCTTGCGGCCCATTGTAAAAGATACACAATCCTACCTGAAAGACACAAAAGACGTCATCTGCCTCCTAAGAGATCTGGAGGTTGATACCACCAATGATTGGCTTATAACGATGGACATCGAAGCCCTGTACACAAGCATACCACAACGACGAACATTGGAAGTCGTAGAAAATATCATTCTACGAAAAGAGTGGGATTTTGACACTCCCCAACGTTTTGTTATGGAATGTGCTGAGTTGGCCCTCACAGAGAATTTCTTCGAATTCAAACAAGTTATCTACCACCAAATAACAGGTACTTCGATGGGGAGTACTTTTGCTCCCAGTATGGCATGTCTATACGTCCAGCAATTTGAGGAGGACTTCATCAATAACGCAGTGAATCCTTTTCGAAGCCACATAAAGATTTGGAAACGTTACATAGACGACGTACTGTATGGAATGGAACAGAAGAGAACGCAATGGCCTTTGTCCACTGGGTGAACTTGCAAGATAGTCATCTCAAATTCACTCACACCATCAATAAAAATCACGCAATCTTCTTGGACTTGGATATCACATTTACGAATGAGGGGATAACAACCAAGGTCCATAACAAACCCACGGACAGGAACAGCCTACTCTTGTACAAGAGTTATCACCCTAAGGCCCTCAAACAGAACTTACCTGTTGGCCAGTTCCTCCAAATAAGGAGAAACTGCTCAGAGAAAGACACTTACAAAGAACAGGCAGAACATCTTGAGAAGAAACTAATTGAACGCCATTATCCAAGAAAAATGGTGAGAAAGGCTAACAAAAGAGCAAGAAACAACCCAAGGGAGGCACTTCTGGAGAACGTGGAGAAAGAAAAAACCAACAGACCGGTCTGCGTTACTACATTCACACCAGTATCGAACTCAGTTCAAAAAATTATCAGGAAAATATGGCACATACTTAACAGTGCTGGCAAAAAATGGGAACCCCCTTTGTTTGCCTTCAAACGCAATAAAAATCTTCGGGATGAACTGGTCCACGCCCAGATGACCACAAATGAGAACACAGAACAACTCAGACTCTGGGACCAACCACCCGTAGTAGGCCATTTCTCCTGCGGCGGATGCCAGTCATGTAATCTCACAAGAAACACCAAAGAAGTGGACATTGGCACAAACAAACCATGGCAGCTCAAATCATTCAGCAACTGCAATACAGAAAATGTGGTATATTTATTAACATGTCCTTGCAAACTCCAATACGTGGGGATGACCACAAGGAAAATAAAAATCCGCATTAATGAGCACCGTAGTACGATCAGGCGCAAAAAAACTAATACAAAGCTAACACGACATTTCTCTGAAAAAAATCATACAGACTCAGACCTGCGCTGGACCATTCTTGAGGTCATGAAGAAAAGTAAATTTGACCTCACAAAAGCCCTCCATGTGAGAGAGCAACGTTGGGTGTACCGCCTACGCTCTCACGAGAAAGGCCTCAATGATGACATCCCATGGCTGCAGCTGACACAATAAAGAAAGAGGATATGAATTTGGTATAAGCCCTTTTGATAATATAACTATAAAGCCATACCATATGCCTTTATTCTTTTGCCCAAGCTAACCCCTTTGACATACAACACAACAGTTCGGTTGGATGCTTATGAACATACCCCAACACCATAGCCGCTTATCTTTGCGACATTCCTCATAACAAATGTAGGAGGCGTTTTGCGCAGGGCCAACCACATGTAACACGGGTGATACATCCCCTGAATATCTGGGGAGGTGTTCACCCCGGCAGCGAGGTATGTGAACTAACTAACTAAATTGTGAGTCACACTTTCATCTGCTGCCCCTGTGCTCGGCGCCTCATTCACAACTTTTCAAAGCGCTTCCGTGCCACCTCATGACAACAGACGCTCGATCACATAACGATAGCTCTCCACAACTGTGCGGGCGGCAAACATGCAATACTCGGCCCAATATCGTGCCAGTTAATCACGTTCCTGGTTAGGCCAACCTCACCACCTATAGTACATCTTGGTTTACGCAGTCCTACACAGCGTCTCCATGCCAACCCTTGACAACAGACGCTTGGGCACATAACGATAGCCCTTCATAACTGCGCTGGCGAAAACATGCAGAATTCCACCCAACAGCGAGCTAGCCTATCACATTCTTTGTTGGGCCAGCCTCACCACCTATAGGATTTCTTGTCACACGGAATCCTGCGGGCAGGCATGGGCGCGTCCAATGATCGTGCTCCTTTCCCCTCACTACTCCGCCTCCCGATCACGGGCCTCCGCCTCCCAGTGCCTCCTCCAATTGCAGAAGGACGTTTGATACACCCCCGGCCTCACCACGAATGGGGCCCTTTCTCTCAATCACGCCTTGAACCGACATCTTTAACACAGGCTCTGCGCTCTTCCGACACCGGGAATCCCGCACCTGAATATGTTTAGCGGTCAATTGACCAATTAATACAATCAAACTTCATATATAAGTCGGCGCCCCCTCCCTCCATTTCTCACAATCGGGAGGATCGAGCGGACGCTAAGGACAAAGGAGCTTTCCACCTTGTGTCACAGTAAGAGTATGGGTGTTTCGAGAGACTAATGAGCGTGCGTGCATATGAGTGTGTATTCCCACCCAAACAACTAACCAACAATACCGACTGTGTGTCTTCTATGCCTTCCATTTAAATTTGCTCAATAAGAGTTCTCTTGTATAGACTTATTACTCTGTCTGTACAATAATTCTTCGGTACGTTTTGATGGAGCCCTCGGTTCTATGTTTTTCTCCTACAGAAGTGACCAAGAGTGGATTACCCCCGTCCCCCTTCCCCCCTTGGGACAAGTTGTCTATCTGATTAGGGTAAGATTGGCGGCAGCATTGTCTGCCTCCAGCCTCAAAGTTTCACAAATGCGTACACAAATAGAGTGTCACAAAGTCACATACACTTTTTTCACTCCTAGATATCAATGCATGCATTGTATTTCCTTTTTTCTTTACAGGTACGTTCGACCCAACGAGTTCCAACTAACCTTTGTTTATCACATATTTTTTGTCTCATAGGCTTCACCATTGGAAGCATTCTATGAAGTGAAGTGTGGCCTTCGCTAAACTCACACAGTGGTAGCGTCTTACCAGCACTTGGTAAGAACGGAGCCCCCATTTATAATTAGGTCCTGATGAATGCCATGGACCCAACAGGGCCACTCCGGCAGAAACATGTTGACCACCCACAAGACGGTTAGGGGACACTAATTACCCCATTCACCGTCACATACATTTTAATACCATATAGTTTTCAGTCACATTAAAATTACCTCTGATTACTATAATGATTTTTAACCTCACTCACAATTTCACGGGCCCCCACTCAGTCATTTAGAAAGTGCATCCTTGACGTCAAGTGCATGCCCGCTCTCTATCAAACGAAGGTTTTAGAGGGCGAGGACTGGTCAATGATGAAGCATGACACCAGGTGGTGTGTGAGACCAGTCCGTAACTTTTTGTGAGATGCCCACACTTACGACGTTCTTGTAACTCGTTTGGGTTATCACACTAGGAGCGGCTCTTTGTGGTAAACAATATTAAGAGCAATCTGTTATTTTATTTGGTATTGCTGGCAAGGAGAGATTTATTTAGAAAATTGATATCTGGGCGTCCACCCACCTGTGCAGAGTGACTCAATTCTGTAATGTATATCTTCAAAGCAGAATCTATGGGCATAACTACTAGGATATATACGTTTTGGCAACCCCTTGTGAACGGGATAGAGCTGAACAGCCCAGTGGGAGGATTTGAGAAGAATAAATACAGAACTTCCAGACGATATTAATTATTTGTATGATGATTGCACCATTTCTGTCTTTTGCCTTGTTACCCAGTAGTATACGAGTGATAGTCGAAGAGAATTTGGTACCTTGCAGGGACGGCCACCTCATAGGGCGAGACATTGGAAATTTGGGGTTAAGAGACTGAGATGAATGAGGATAAAAACAAAACGAAGATTGGTGTATGAGTAAGTGATTTACTCTTGTAGCACTCCTGGTTTACCATGAATTTTAGGGGTAAGCCAGGAGTACTACTCCTCAAAATCAGGAGTGTTGCCAGAGTAAGTCATAGCAAAATCTTTGTGAATCAAGCCCCCCACAGAGAGCCCTTAGCCAAGCCTGCAGTTTCTCTTGGCACTTCTGTTGCTGGCAGGTACAGTGGCAGGGTTCAAAAATACATCAGTGGCTCTTAAACCACAATGCCTATGGGGTGGGTCAGTCACGTATCAACTTCTTGGTTGTTGTGAAGTCTATGTGAATGCAGCTCTGCTAGTAGAGCTAAGGTACTGAACTGAGCCTGATTTACATTTAGATTGTATTGCAATATCCTCTGATTTCTGGAAGTACTACTTCTTGAGTATAACCCACAGGTGCAATTTTCTCCACCATAAGTGTACTGTAGTGAAAGGAATTATGTTGATGGATCCTCCTCAAGATTTTGTACTTAGTCTAAAAATCACCAAACTTTAAATTAGAGCCTATATTCTGCTTTAATAACTTTCCAAAAGATTCATGGACTAGTTGTGGGAAGCTGGATCAGTAACATGTCCCCAGGAGTACTCATGGAATTTATTAGTGAATGTACATTTATATTGATGCAAACGTATTTTCAAATGCATAAATGTATGTATATCCTTTTAGATATCTGTAAATGTTATGTATTAGTGCTGTTTTTTTAAATATCTCAACAGGGAAACTCTTTTTCCTCTTGTAGAATCCTTTTGTCCCATGCCCCCACCAGTGTTGTTTCCCCACATTGGACACTTGACAGTAGTACATCTCTAATTGTGGTAAGGGGTTTGTGAATAAAGCAAACACAAGGAGATAATGGACGGCGTGCTGAAACTTTTCAAACACTCACCCCCAGTCACAGATCTGGGTTGAATCCATCATCATTCTTTAGCTCACTTCTCCACCCCAGTTCAGACACAGCTATATGCAAATCAGTCTTGACCCTGTGCCTCATGAGAACAGTCCAGCCCGAACTGTCAAGCCATGTCTTCCCTGGACTGGAAACAAGCATCCTGGGACCGGTTTCGGGGTAACACCCCTCATTAGCCAGGCTAGCGTGAATCCAGTTGCAAATTGAGCAAGGGGCCCACTTCTGGTCACATCCTGCCAACATACGGTGAACAAAGCAAACACAAGGAGATAATGGACAGAATGCTGAAACTTTTCAAACACTCACCCGCAGTCACAGATCTGGGTAGAATCCATCATCAAGGTTTGTGAATACCTATAAACATGTCACACTGCAGATGTGACCAAACTTCCCAGGACCTTTCTTTCATGTACTGACGTCTCCCCAGCCCTGGCAGAAGAGTTACTCTCACACACAAGTACCTGTGAATAATTCTGTGTAAATCCTCAGTGTGAGCACATGCACTTCTCCAATGATCATTATTTTATATTGGTCTACTCTATAGCACTCCACTGAATTCACAAACATTTAGTCATCTTTCTAAAACAGAATTTTAGATTGGAGTCACATTTGAGCAGAGGTCTTTAAACTTGGGGGCGGGCCCCCCTGAGGGAGCCTTCATTGATCCCAAGGGGGTGCCAGGTTCTGTTCAAGAGAAGCATCATGCTGATAACAGTGCTTTGTGTTTAGTGTAAAAAGAAAGCGACATCCACTCTGTAATAGGCGATCATTAACATCTTTTGTCATTCATATCATGGTTGGGGGTAGGTGTCAAGGGGAAAGGCCTCAAACTCAGTGTGCAAAGAATCACACTGTGAATACTTTTATACTTTAGAAAGTCCTGGCACCAGAATCGGATGTTGGCAATCGAGTATTTCATTGTATTTTTTAAAAGGATGTTTGAACACAACTGCAATGTTTAAACATGTTTAGACGTATTTAAACATCGGGAATTTTATAGAATAAAATAATGTGAAAAATATGTTCATTCTCTCTGCCTCAATGATTTTTTCTTTTTTTTACATGGAGGCACGGCAATAAAAACTTTGAAAAACACTGCATTAGAGGAAGTTAGAGCGGAGTCATTTACATTTGTTAGTTTTCTCAGAGTATAATTGAACCTACATACCATGCCAGTGCTATTTAATATCACTGGTGCTATGTTGCATTTTAGTAATAAAACCATGTTTGTACTTACATAGTGGCTTGATTATATGGTAAATATAAGGATGAGACTGTGTCAAAGTTCTTTCTTGTCCCTTAGCCTTGCAACATGAAATGTAGTAAAATATATTTGCAAACCTAATTTAATCTTGGGTGTAAAATCCCATTCATAGGTCACAAAATCAGGAATAGTGGCATTTTGCACTCTCAAATGAAGTTTTGACTCATAGAAATTCTGCCACTATGAGGAGTTAGCATGGGTTTAAGGGTGTTGCTTGATGGTTCCACCAACAAAAGTTGGTGACCTCTTACAAACTCATAGGTTTGTGAGAAGTCACCAAAGAGTTGTTGCCCTAAGCATGCTTGCAAATATACTCCTGTCAAAGTCAGGGGCAAAAGTGTCTACATGGGAAAAGCAATGGGCTTCGGGGAAGAGGTTTTTAGAAAAAATAATTTCCTAATGATAAACTAAAAAAAGTTTTACAAGTGCAAATGTTTTTAACATCACATTTCCATATGGTGGAAATATACGTTTACTATGTATACATATGCTGAAATATTTACACATTTACCGTACTAATTAGGATCTACATCTGTCACAGATCCTCAGGATTAATCCTGGAATTCTTTGACAAATTTGCTCCAAGTAAAGAAGTAAACTAATGGGGGCAAACGTTTGGCTTTTTTTAAACCAACATTTATGATCCCGCTATCGCTGATTATTTCCCTTCTGCACTAATTTGTAAGAAAAGGCTGATGGTTGTATAATTGTGAATTGTAGATATTTATGAAGTTGCCTTGTGTAATAAAGTAAATCCACACCAGATGAAGATATGTGGTAAGAGGTATTTATTACAGCCTTAACCAACAGCCAGCATATCAACTGTCATCATAGAACCCTCACATGACAGAACCTCAGAACAAGCTGGTTCCATGCCTAGTGTTCTGGCATGGAGCCATGTTACATCATTACACTTCTTCCTCTTTACATTAGAACAAAAGTAACATGAGAACAATAAACACATTTGAACAACAAGAAAAAGAAGGTAGAAAGAACTACACAAAATCACGTAAATGCAAAGGAAACCTGCGTGTTCTGACACCCCTACAAGTACTATCAGACCTTACATCAATGTCTGAGGGAAAACGATAAGAAGTATCATCCCTCCTGTCGGCCACACCACACCCCCGAAAATGTGCTACACGACTATGATTCCAGATGCGACCATCATCCGTCTTGACAGCATTTTTAAACAGCTTAATGATAGTTTTTGGAGAGGTATATTTTGACCAATTTTGACACCCAACAGGAGCTCTGACCTTTACTTTATCTCCAACCTCAAAATTTGTAACTTTCGCATTATTCCTTCTATCAACATAAATCTTCCTTTTGTTTTGCAGAGACACTTCTTTGTCTCTCCATTCCCCAATACCATTGTTTTTCAAACCCTTCCCAGCAACCATCCAGCCAGGACACAAACAAGTATTTGGAGACCTTCCCCTGAGCAGTTCAAAAGGAGTCTTCCCCGTTGATGCATGAGGAGTGTACCTGTAGGCTGTTATACGACACTGCAGTTCTTTTCTCCAATCTAAACAGTTTACCTTTGCTAATTGTATACTCTCCTTTAAAGTCCTGTTAAATCTCTCCAAAGCACCATTTGCCTCTGGATGATATAATGCAATTTTTTTATGTTCAATTCCACATTTTACAAAATACTCCTCCATCTGAGCAGAACAGAACTGCGGACCATTGTCAGAAAGAATAGAGTTAGGAAAACTCTCTCGTTTGAACACAGATTCTAAAAAACTGATCACAGAAAGAGAAGTGATCTCTCTCACCAAACTCACCTCCACCCATCGTGAATACAAATCCAGCAACACCAACAGGTAAGGAGTCTGATGTTCTCCATGCAATGGTCCCACAATATCGATAGCTAATTCATCCCATGGACTTTTTGGTAAACTTCTACAAACCATAGGTGAATATCTTGGTTTGAGCACCTTATCACTAGCTTGACAAGGCGTACACTCCCTAACAGTACGTTCCACCATCAAATCTAATCCAGGCCATCAGAAATCCTGTCGGATGCGCTCTTTGGTTTTAGAAATGCCCATATGCCCTTCATGAGCCATGTTCATGATGACTTCTCTCAAACTCAATGGGGGAATCATTCTTGTGCCCCTCATTAGAACCCCATCAACAACAGCTAACTCATTCGCAACTAAGGACCAAGGTTTAACCAGACTTCGAGACTTATGCTGTTTCAAAAGAGACATCACAGAACACAATTCACTATCCTTTTGCAACTCATCCCTCCATTCATCTTCCTTTACAGCCCCCAGCGTAACGTCACAAACTCTTATGCCACACTCAGCATCACACTGATCATTTTCATCCTGAGATTTATCATTCTCTACCACCTCCACCAATCTCGACAGACAGTCTGCCGTTACATTTGCCTTTCCTGGAATGTATTCAAACATGAAGTTATACTCCTGTAAGGAAATGACCCATCTCCTGATCCTCGAGGAAATTGAGTCCAAACCCTTCTTCTCAAAAATTTCTTTCAGGGGTTTATGATCAGACCTGACAACGAAAGAAGATCCCCACACAAACTTTCTGAACTTGTTTATGGCCCAGAAAATTGCCAACGCTTCCTTCTCTATAACAGAATAACCTATCTCCGCACCTTTCAAACATCTTGAAGCACAAGCTATTAGCACCTCTTGGCCCTTCCTGATCTGAAAGAGAAGAGCACCCAGCCCCTTTATACTTGAATCAGTAACAATGAAAGTGGGATTCCCAGGTACAAAAGCTTGTAAGTTTGGTGCATTCCTGAGATCATTTTTTACTTGTTTAAACTCAGCACCACACTCTTCCGTCCAAACAAACTCTGCATTCTTACACATCAACTTCCTTAGATTTACTGTCTTATCTGCAAAATTTCGTATAAATTTGTTATAAAATTCTGCCATACCTAAGAATGAAGAAACCTCATCTTTTGTACACGGTTCTTTTAACATTTCAATAGTGTCCACCAAATCCTTTTTTGGACTTACCCCCTGCCGTGAAATATGATGACCCAAATAGTCCAGTTCAGTGACTCCAAATTTACATTTGCTTCGCCTAAGAGATAACCCAGCATCAAGCATCCTTTTAAGCACAGCATGTACCCTCTCATCATGTTCTCTCACGTCTCTCCCACATATTAATACATCATCCTGGTAGCACTTTACGCCTGAAATTCCTTTAAAAAGATCTTCCATAATCCTCTGGAATACAGAGGCCGCAGAAACAAGCCCAAACGGCATACGCAAAAACTTGAAGGCCCCCATTGGCGCAATGAAAGCTGTTAATTCTTGACACTCTTTTCTCAACGGAACCTGATGGTATGCTGATGCCATATCCAGAGTGGTAAAATAACCAGCACCATCCAACGATGATACTAATTCCTCAATATTGGGAAGTGGGAACTTGTCAACCACTACTTCTTTATTTAAGGCACGAAGATCCACACATAAACGGATTTCATTATTTGGTTTACGTGCCACAACAATGGGAGCTAACCACTCCGTTGCCTCTACAGGCTGTATAACACCAGTGGACAACAATTTATCTATCTCTTTTTGTACAGCATCTTGGATACAAATGGGAATGCGTCTAACTTTTGCCACAACTGGTACTGCACCCTGTTTCAACTTAATATGGTGATTGTACCCCTTTAAACACCCCAAGGTGTCACTGAACAATTCACCAAACGCTCTCACAAACTTGTTTTCGTCACCCTCAATAGATTGTACCTGAACAGATGGATGTGCATTAGGATTGAGAATGACACCCAAACGAGCTTGATGACTCCAGCTCAACAAATTATCACCCCTCTCAGCAACATAAATCCTAGCATCAGTGAACCTACCATTGTACTCAATGCAGTCATCAAAATAACCTAATAACTTAATTGGCAACCCACCATAACCCGTAGGTTTAATATTAGGTTTGGACAGTTTCTTCCTTCCTTGAAAATTCTTCATAAAAAGATCCTTTGAGAGAAACGTGATGTGAGAGCATGAATCAAATTTCATTTTGACTCTAACATCCCCCACCAAAACCCACTCAGAGGGATGTTCCACCTCACTCTCACTAACTTGAAAACTGACTTCCTTTATTTCTGATCTTGAATCTCTCCTATTCCTCATCCTACAATTTTTCCCAAAATGTCCTCTTTTTCCACATACATTGCAAGTAACCCTATTAGCAGGACACTCACTTGCATTAGCCATGTGTCCAAACCTTCCACATCTGTAGCAATTTCCCTGAAAAGTTGTTGCAAACCTCCGATTCCCTTGTGTCTTTCCTGCGTTTTTTTCTATTACAACACCTTTCTCGCAGACACCCTCATAATTTTTTTCCCTCTCATCTTTTTGTATGGCTCGACACTCCACTTCTTGTGCTTTTACACTGATCTTGTCTTCTTTATGTTCTTTACTTAGTTCTCCAACACACTTTAACATATGCTCTACCCTTTTTGCAATACTAATAACCTCATCCAACGGTGGCTCGTCCTTTAGCCAGAGTTCTTCCCTCACTTTATGACTGCAACACCTCAGCACAAACTGATCTCTAATTCTTTCCTCTACCAACGCCCCAAATTTACAACTTGAAGCCAACTTCCGCAAAGCCGTAATATATTCTTCCACACTCTCCTCTTTTCTTTGCTCCCGCAAACCAAAATGGTACCTTTCCATAATAGTACTAATCTTTGGCAAGTAATGTAAATCTAGTTGTCTTGCACATATTTCATATTCATTCAACCCCCTCTGATCATTTTGCGACAAAGGAGGTAGATTTTCCAACACCTCTTGTCCTTCGCCCCCTAAACAATGTAACAAAAGTGCCTGCTTCCTTTCACCACTCAAATTCGTTCCACACACCCTGGCATAATTTTCAAAAATCTTTTTCCATTTCTTCCACTTAATAACCGGTTCTCCTGGATCTGACAAGAAAAACGGCGGCGCTGTAACATTCTGCATACTCACAAGAGGTGTAAATCACTACTTCCCCACAACCCAACTAGTTGCTAAAAGTGCTTAAAGTCCAAAAGATGTGTCAGTCACCATATGTCCCAGCACGATACCGCTATATCAAACACGTTTGTTGATGGTGTGTTTGTCACCGCAGATGACCTTTTCAGTTTAATTCAATTTACAACGCTCAAATACTTGTATTCCACAAGTGTAATCAAGTTACAAAAGAAACGTTTATTCCCCTGACCACCAACCAATATAGTGATCCTTATCCAGTCTCCGTCCAATTCTCAACTTCCAATAGACCGTCGATGATCTTCTTCGATGTCCTCCAACACTTGTGCTGCAAAAAAGAATTAAAAAAAAAATATATATATATATATAAGAAAAAATTCCTTCTTCCTCATCTAAGATGGCCGCCACAAAACATTTGGTCCATTTTCTTCAGGCAGTTGGGCTTGCTTTCTCTTTGAGCAATCTCGGATCGTTTTCCTCACTCAAAATGGCCGCAACCAAACTCTTCCTCATCTAAGATGGCCGCCACGAAACATTTGGTCCATTTTCTTCAGGCAGTTGGGCTTGCTTCCTCTTTGAGCAATCTCGGATCGTTTTCCTCACTCAAAATGGCCGCAACCAAACATCCGGTCTATTTTCTTTAGTTAGTCTGGCTTGTTCTTCTCCTTTCACCACACTCAAGATGGCCGCCAACCTTTCCCACAGCCTTCAGTCCTTTTTCAATTGCTCACTGACCTTCAGACGTCGTGAAGCATACAGAGACCACTTTGATCCTCAGTACCTGCTCAAACAGCTTTCCACAAGGCTCTTACAACCGCAATTTCCCACTTTTCACTGCTTGAACATGCTTCAAAACGCTGGATCCTCATCCAGCACGTCTCTGTAAGTTATCACCTTTTTTTTCTCTGAAATAATCCAAGCTCTTCCTTCTTTGTTGCTGTTGAGGCTGTCCCTTCCTCTGGGTTCTTTTCTCCGCCCAAACGTCGCCAGTGTAATAAAGTAAATCCACACCAGATGAAGATATGTGGTAAGAGGTATTTATTACAGCCTCAACCAACAGCCAGCATATCAACTGTCATCATAGAACCCTCACATGACAGAACCTCAGAACAAGCTGGTTCCATGCCTAGTGTTCTGGCATGGAGCCATGTTACATCATTACACCTTGCTCAGGCACATTAAATGTCTTTAAAAAAAATTGAAGTTGCAGAACCCATTTGTTGTCAAAACCATGAAATGTTGTATTTTCATTCATATTATTAGGACAAAAGGTTGTATCACATAAAGTGAGCACTGGAGATGTTAATTTAACACAGTTTTCTTCCATAACGCTGGGTTGCTTGGTGTCTTAAATAGTCAAATAGCCAGAGCAGCAGTATTTTGCCACCTTAGATAGTGGTAAATTGTTGTTTGTCACTGGAACTTAAAAGGGATGTGCTTCTTTTGGTTAGCCACTTAGCAGCATTTGTTGTGCTCTCTAAAGTAAACAACATAACCGAATAACATAACATCTAAAAACATATCTAACACATACTAGGGCACAAACCAACAAAGCAGTCAACTAGAACACACCACAACAACCATAGTACAATCTACCAACAATACAACGCAGTAATGCAGCACAAAGACACAACAGCATAAATATTATCACAACAAATCACAACCACAACAAAAATTCAATAAAAAAATATGCACAAACATTCTCGTCACACTTTACCACCGCCAGAATACAGCTTTTATAATACTGTAGTAAAAGGGAGGTGTTTGCACCCAGCACTGCCTTAGTTACATAAAATACATGTAATAGAAAGACTACAAAGTGTGTGTGATCCTCCTCAAGGAATCACAGAGCTCTGAAGGGAAAGACTGCAAATTGATAATGGTTTTTTAAATCTATTTTATTAAGCGCATTAATTTATTTTATTAAGCGCAGACTTAACCACCATGATTTCAAAGTGCTGGACAAACCATACCAGAGAATCTTTCGAAAATGTAGTATGAAACATAAATGTACATTGCTGATTTGTACAGTATCTATTGCTATACACGTTCATAACTTCCACTTTGATTCACTTTAATACATACTAGGGTTTACAGGTTTGAGATTATTTTAACAGCAGATGTATCTTTTCTGATTTTAGATTGGGTGCAGTTTTGTAATGCCAAAATCATGCAAAAAGCTAAAAAAACTAAAACTGGAATAGGGGTGCTTTTGGAAACAGAAGCACGACGTAGAATACAGAAACATACTGAAAAAATACTAATGGAGAAAAGTTAAAATGTTAAAGAAGAATGCCTGAAAAATAAATTCAATGTAATCTGACAATGTAAAGGGCCATTTACTGTCTCACAAGCTTGATGCAGGAGCAAATTTCCCCTAGGGTCTAAAGAACCCAATAGCCGATTGTCTTAGAAATCTCTTTGTAGACCGTGGGGAATGGATTTCTTTTGTCAACACGGTGATGCAGCATAGAATTCTCATCCTACCATACTTCTTGCAGAAGTATTCGTGGGCGCGGAGGTGCTTAAATAGAAGCGAGCTGATGCATAAGATTTTGGCAGGGCATGGAAAAATGTGGACGTTGCACATGCATATGTGGAGATGACCCACACTGACAGATATGTCCAAAAGGCCAACGTAGAAGTACACACGTATGCAAGATGCGCGCTGCTATTGCCTGATATGTGAAAAAGTACAATGTGTGTGTGCTCAAACAGAGAACACAAGAGATGTAACTTAGGAAAAAAAGAAAGTGTCAGAGGTCAAGGAAATGCTATTCAAATGTGGCTTACGCCCACAAAGGTAGAAAGCATTGGCTTTTAGAACATTTACACCCATTTAAATATACACATGTGACAAAATTCGGCGTAAATAATGCAAAGTAAGCCCTCAAGTATGTGTTGGACGGAGCAGTATCTGTGGGGGGGATACTGCTCCAGGCGATCCTGAGTAGTTGTGCGTTCCCGGACCAGATACACTGAGTGTGGGAATACCAGACTGGTTTTACCAGGTGCAAAAGTGCACCCAGTAAAACTAGATGCAGGACCACTGGCTTTTTACACCTTCCAATAGCAAGTGGAAATGGTCAACAGTAAATATCCCAGAATCAAGAACTGCATGCAGGAAAGAATCCAGTAAATCCAGATTCAGCATTTAATTCCCCATTCTGGGACCTTTTAACTCATAATGCCCAGATTCAGGGGTGATGCTACCAGTCTGAATTTTTATTACCATGGTATCTCTTTCCATATCATCCCAATGCTGAGCAACATGTAATGGCACCAATAGTGGTGATTTGCACCAATCAATATAGCATTTGAAAGAAAGGATAGGATGCAATAAATATCAAAAACACATAATTTATTGACCTGAAAACAATTTATGTCGAATTAGGAAAGTGGTGTTGCAGACCAGTCAACACATGCCTCCTTCCTCACCAGAAAAACCCAGAGGATTCACCTCTCAATTTTCACATATGAACCCAAGGAGATCACCTGCAGTGTTCCCCAGGGCCCATCCATCAGGCCCACTCTCTTCAAGCATATATGACCCCTCTGGCCAACATCATCTGATCCCACGGTCTCAACATAATTTCCTACGTAGACAACACCCAACTAATCCTCTCACTCACTGATGACCCCACCACGATCAGAGCCGACTCCCACAGATGCATGACAAACGTCACCGACTGGATGAAGAAAAACTGCCTGCAGCTGAACACAGACAAGAGGGAAGTACTGATCTTTGGCAACAGCAGCAACACATAGAACGACTCCTTGTGGCTTTCAGATTTTAGGACCTGCACCCACTCCCTCTGGCCAAACCAGAAACCTCGGAATCATCATTGACAACAAGCTCACCTTGAAATCACAGATCAACACCGTCTCCTCCGCCTGCTTCCTCACTCTGCGCGTGCTACGTAAGATCTTCAAGTGGCTACCCCTACCCATGAGAAACAATGTGACATAGGCCCTCATCACCAATTGACTGGACTATGGCAAAGCCCTCTACGTAGGAATCGCCTCACACCTCAGACAGAAACTTCAGACCATACAGAACGCCGCAGCCAGACTCATTCTCTGCCTTCCCTGACGAACCCACATCACACCCCACCTATGGCAACTCCGCTGGCTCCCCATACAGAAGAGAAGCCAATTCAAGCTGCTGACCCACACAAACAATGCTCTGCATAACCAAGGACCCACATACATTAACCACCGCCTGAACTTCCACCAACAGTCAAAATGAGTACGCTCCACCTTCCTTCCACTTGCCCATACTCCCCGCATCTACCGAAGCAGAAGTAGAGGATGCTACTTTTCCACATTGCAACAAAGACCTGAAACAGCCACCCCACGCACCTCTGGACCATCACCTCACTTCCGGAATTCCGAATGGCTCTCAAGACCTGGCTGTTCGAATAAGCCTCCGGGACTTGCAAGTGCCTTGATACCCTATCAGGTGATTAACCGCGCTTTAGAAATCCTGATTGATTGATTGACTGATATGGTGCCACTATCGCACAGTGTACTCTCTTCATAAGGTCACCCAGTAAAGAGTTTACATCACATTGTGGATTGCCCTATTACTTACCGGTAATCTTCATTACTCCTGGTCCCGTTGTCCTCGTCTCATTCCTTACAAAGTGGAGATGATCCTCTCCATGACAGAAAAAAGAACAGGAGAATGCTGAGACACCTAACCCCACCCCTCCCACTGGGAGTACATAAGCTGTACCAAACCATAATTTCGCCTGAACTACCAAGCCACCAACCTGAAGGCCGGCTGTCTGGGAGGGAGAGAGGGGCGTAAGGAATGGGAAGAGGACAACGAGGCCAGGAGTGATGAAGATTACCCGTAAGTAATAGGGCATCACGTCCCGGTCCCTCCAGTCCTCGTCCCATTCCTTACAAGGTGGAGAATACCAAAGCAAACAATCCGGCCTTCCGAACTCCCACCAACAGCAGGGACACCACACTGAAAGCAGCACCCCAAAAGAAGCAAATGGGAGGACCAGAAGAAAAAACACAGGCAGTAGCACACAACCCGCAATGCCCCCAACCAAACAACAGGGCCCAAACCCCCAAAACAAGCAGGGGACGACCATGAAGAGCCAAAACAAGGAGCCAAACCAATGAGCTGCCACTCAAAGGGTAGACAACCCACACCAAGAACCTCTGAACTAACCACAGAGGAGGAGATCCCAACAATAAAGGACCAGAGACTCACCCCACCAGAAGGACGGCGACGAGGCCAACCGCAGAAGAAGAATCAGGGCAACCCAACACTGCAAGAAGCCATGCCCACACCAGGAGGGACACAAGACCCTCAGACAGGCCAGAAAGGAGGCCAAGGACTGAGATCCAAGCCCCAAGGGAATCCTCAGAGGGGCCGAAGCAACGAGCCACCCCAGAACAACCAGCAAAAGGGGGCCCAGATGCAGCAGAAGCATCCACAGGGCACAAAAAGCCCGGAAGGGCACCTGACCAGTGAAAAGGCTGCCTAGAACAGGAACACCACCCAGCGCCCAGAATTTAGCAGCAGAAATGACGGCGAGCGACCCGCCCACAGACAAGGGATGAACGCCACACACTGTCGAAAGAACCTCTAACGACCCCATCAGAAAGCTGAAGGGAAGTAAGGAGAGACCCAACAGGCCCCACCCAGAGCAGGAGAGAAAGGAATGAAATGACTAACCACAAGACCAATCCCATAACACCAGGGGAGGCCCCCAGCAGATCAGAAGAGACAAAAGAGGACGGGCCTGCCGAAAAAGCCAAGGCACCGACCCAGAGGACCAACCATGAGCAGGCTCAAACAGAGCAAACCAGGAAGGGAGGGAGAGGCGACCAAGGGCAAGCCCCCCCCAATCCGACAGCACCCCCAACAGAGAGCCCTGAGGAACCTGCCACAGGAACCCCCGGAGGCGGACCAGAACACGGGGCAGGAACGTCCAGGAACATCCACCAGCATAGACACCAGACAACAGCCCAAAAGCCCCCAAACCTGGAGAAGGACCCGGGGCACATGTACAGGACAACAGGCCAGGACAGAGGCAACCACCCCGAAAGCAGGGGACACCGGGACACAAACCCAGCACCCCGCCCAACGAAGGCAAGAGAGAGGCCAGAAGCGCAACCCCTCCCATCAAAACGAGGACAACAACAGGACCCCGGCCAAGGAAGGCAAGGGATGGACCCCAGCAGACCCTGAACCAGATCAAGGGCACAACACCAAGATGGGGGAGAGGCAAAACCCCTAAGGTCACCAAGACCAAGGGAACCCACAGACCAAACATAGACAACCGGGAAGAAGATGCCCCAAACAATTCCCACCATGGGCGGCACCGCAAACCAAAAACCTGTGGGCCAACCATAGGGGAGAAACACAGGACCGGGGAAGACCAAGCCACCGGACACCGAACAAGAACCTGGAACAGGGAACGGGGGAAACCCCCAACTGAACCAACATCCAACTTGCCAGAACGGCAAAGGAGGACACCAAGGAACCACCCCAGGTGAGACCCAAGAGCAGCCGCAGAAATGCAAAAACAGGAGAGAAAAACAGTGAGGCCCAAAGCCCAAACCTGCAGACGCCCCCACAAACACCCAAGAAGCCAGCAGACCCAACAACAGACATGCCAGCAAGACACAAGGCCACCAACACGGCACCCCCATGGGCCTGGAAGGAGTGGCACTGGGACAACCGCCCCAACCCCAGGGCACAGGAACTAGCCACAGCCAGGCCACACAGGTAACCAAAGCGGCAGAAAGACAGGGAGGGAGCCAAGCAGCCCACACCTGCATGCCAACGCCAAGGCCCAGCCTGCACCAGGTAGGTGCAGAGAAGTGGGAAGAGGAAAAGGACAGAAGACTGTCCCGGGCCCCAGCAACACCAGGCACCAGACCGCCGACCATCAAGGGGCCGAACGACCCACACCCAAACAAAGTGCAAAGCAACCAGAGAATGGAAAAGCTGACAAAAACACAGGCAGACACCCAAAGGCGCCCCCGAAGGATCAAGGCCCCCACGGCCAGAGCCAGACACAACCAAGCAGAAAAGGAACCACCAACCCTCCCGCAGAGGCAAATGTGGGGCCAAACACAGGGACAGCGTGGCCAAGACTGACAGAGGCAAAGCCAAGGCCCCACCTAAAGACCCAAGGCCACACCACAGCCCAAGGAGGGACGAGCCTGGAGAACCCAAAGGTGCACAACCCACCAAGGGAAGAGGGACCGGAAGAGGGAAAGGGAGAAACCGTGCCCCCGCAGACCACGCAACCACAGAGCCACCAAAAAAACAGGGACTAGAGACACCACAGGCACAAAACCAGCCCCCGCACCAGAGCGCCAAAGGACTAAGCCCAAATGACAAGCCCCAAGGGGAAACCTACAGGACCAAGCCAACCCTGCAGGCACCCCACAAACTGGGCCGATGGCAACCAGGCACACCAGGGACAGCCTGAACAAAAAACAACCGCAAAGCCATGGCCCCAGGGCCGAGGCAAGGCCAGGGTAGAGAAAAGACACATCCTTGAAACGGGGAACAACAGGGCCACCAAGCAGGAGCGAAACGGAAATCCAGAACACGGCACACACCCCACTACAGCCACCCCAAGCACAACCCACAAACCAGCGCCAGGCAACAGACAAACACCAACAACAAGGCACCCCAGGGGCACCACCAGCGCAGCCCTGAAGCCAACAGCCATCTACAGACAACCGCAGGAGACCAGCGAGAGGCAGTAGAAGACCCAAGGGACATGTCAGGTCAGAAAAAAAGGGCACAACATCAAACCCCCCATCCCAGTCGAGAAAGAAACCCAAGAAGTAGGATAGCCGGGAACCCCAAGGGCCTGACACAGGAGGCAAGAAAGCGACAGACCCCCAGAGGAGCAAGGAAAACCAAACAAAAAACTACCAGGGAGGCAGAGGCCACACAACACCTCCCACCCCCACCAGCCAGCTCAGGCACAGACCACTACACAGAGCTGGGCAACCGGTAGAAAACATATACCCCAGCATTCGGGAGTCTGAAGACCCCAAAGGTCAGGGCCAGAGAGCCAGAACATGAGACAAACTGATATGCGGTACTTACCTGCGGGGCAGACAGACAGCATAACACACCGCCTGATCTCACCAGCCAGCCCAGTAACTGACAACCAGCACAGCGCCGGGCAGTAGGCCATCTGGAAACACCCCTGAAAAAGACAGAAACAACAGAGACCCAAACACAGACCAAGCAACAGGGCGCCAGGGTCTCAAAAGGCCAACAGCCTACCACACTAGGGGAATTTTGTACTATCCAGGCAGACTGCCAACCAAGAGCAAACAGGGAGGTATGGGTGTAGGAAAGTCAGCCAACAATAATAGGCACCTCCAGGCGGCCATCCAGGGAAGGCAACATTCAGGCCCAACCAGAGAGCAGACCAGATCACAGAAAAAAAGGGTGACACGGCCGCAGGCACAACCAGGACTGGAAAAGAAACCGCTATGTGGTACTCACCACCGGGGCAGGCAGGCATCACCACACATCGACTGCCCCCACCAGCCAACCTGGGCGCCCTTCACCAAACCAGCGCCAGGCAAAAGAGGAAAAGCCTGCAGCATCCGGTATTCTCTGGCAGGCTCACAGACAAGCAGAGACCTGGCCGACCCAGCACCACCACGGAGAGCAGTAGAGAGCACCCATGGAGGAAAAGGCCCCAATTTGGACCCTAATACCCAGCCAGGAACTCCAGGGGCCCACCTAGATGGGCCTGAGATACTCAACAGCAGCAGCATCAGCGTGTCTTCCAGATCAGCCCAGCCACAGGAAGACATGCCCTCCAACCGGGCACAGACCCGGAGGGCCAGCACCCCAGCCATAAAGGGCCGCCTCCCAACTAAAGTGGCTCCCGGCAAGCCCAGCAGGCCAGTAGACCACGCAGCAGGCCGTCGAGGACAGCCCAGCAGCCTGACGAAGACATCCAAAGAAGACTGCAAACAGGTAAGTGCAATCCGCGAAATCCACGTCCCATTCTGTCGAAAGACAGAAAAAAAGAACAGGCGGAATGCTGGGTTGTTACAGCTTATGTACTCCCAGTGGAAGGGGGTGGGGTTAGGTGTCCCAGCATTCTCCTGTTCTTTTTTCTCCACTTTGTAAGGAATGAGACGAGGACTGGAAGGCCCGGGAGGTAATACATGGTGAGCTGGAAACCTCTCTTCCAGCTTGTTTTGGGAGAATCTACACAGTTGATGTCCAGTATTGGCTTTTTAAGCTCTCCGTGACATTGATAGCAGACTGAATCTTTTATTTTTGTTTCCTTTTTGGTGTGAGCTGAGGAAGATGGTAGAAGTGTCTCCCACAGGCGATGCTTGTCACAAATCCCACCTCTCAAAGGCTGCGCCCTCTCTTCACATTATTATTTTTTTAAGTTGGCAGGTCTGTGTAAGTTACGTCTGCATCTTATATTATGACTGGTTATTCTTAATAATGCAAAACTCTGAGAATTGCAGAAAACTAAACCAGAGAGACACGAGGAAAGAGCAAAAACATCAGACGTGTGTGAGTTTTTTAATCTATGCAGCAAATATCTGACTCCGAATAAACTGTGCTTGTAAATTATAAACATCCACCAGGGCACCTTTACCAATAAAATATGCCTTTAATTGTCTGTGTGTCTTGGAAACAGGTAAATATGCCTTGTTTGTATTAGTGCCTAGGTGTTTTCAAAATATCCATGTGAAGCTACAGTAGGAACAAAAAGATGGGTATTTGATGAATCACTAACACTGCAGGTTCAAAAGTCATGGAAAAATAGCTATAATCTCATAAGTGACAGTTCTATTTGTACCAAGGGTTGTATCATGATGCCTTTTTTTGCACTGTCTCAGCACAGAAGGCGTCTCTGCGCTTCTTTTTTGGTATCTTCATTATATAAATATACCTGAAAATTCTTCGAACGAAAGCATTTTTTGCTGAGACCAGAGTTCAGTAATACAACGATGCAATTGCTGTGCTGTGTACAGCAGTTCTTAAACTACTCTCATTCTCTATGGGGCAAATTTTTCATTTTTTCACACTGCACAATGCAACATGACACCTTGCTGCGCTAAATGAATAGGCAGATTGCAACACACATAGAAAGAGGAAAAAACGAGGAGAAATAAAAAAGATTATCTTCTTTACCTGAGGAGGCGTAGCATTTTGACGTATTTCCAGGTCTACGACTAATGGTAAATCTGTGAATGCACAAAAATCCATGGGTGGATGAATGGGAACACCCACACTTCACCCATGGAACGCCTTGCCAGGGGAGAGTAACACAACGCAGCAATTAGCGATGCCTTGCATTACTTTTGATTTATCAAGCCAGGCAGGGCCAGGCAAGGTGGCCTTCTTGCGTGGCCTGATAAAACCTTGATAAATCTGGCCCTTGGTATTTCACCTGTGCTGTACCTGTTTCTCTATGTGTGAGAGAATCATGTTATGTCCCTCCTGTTACTGCCACCTGTTGTTTACTCATTCTTAGAGAAGGTTGCGCTGCTATTGTCCACGACCTGCACTATTTGGTAACTTTCATAACGTTGTGTCTCATCGTTGATGGCACGCAAGGGGTGTGCGCTTTTTATTTCTGTGCCTCGTTTCATCCATTTACTCCAAATCCTTCATGTATTTTGAGTCTGTCTTCTTGTGGGATGCTCAATCAAAGCTTGAATACATTTCAAAGGCTGCTTTACTGCTTGTAATAGTTGAGTTCAAACTGATAGCGAACTTTAAAACCAAGACTGAAATTGTTCAAAAAATCATGTATACGTGTAAAAAAAAAAAAAGTAACGTGTCCGTTTACACGCACTGTTAAAACAATGCAAGCATTTTTTTTCATTTTTTTTTTCCATTTATTAATTTAACAGTTTTCCATATGCACCCACGGCATGGAACCAGATAAAAGTACATTGCCCATATTAAACAGAGATCGGAAGACCAGAGCAAAAGATAGGGTTGGTGCAGACCTGGGAACTGCAGAGGGGTATGTTACACTAATAAAATAAGCAAAACATGCATTTGTCGCCGTAGGTAGGGGACAGTTTAGCTGCCAGGAAGAAACTGCGTAGCTCGCTGTAGAAAAGCCGTGCATCGCCTTGTTTCTTCTATTTCTGTGTTTCTTGTTTCTTTGTTTCTACTAGTGCAGCGATGAAGCGCGAAAATGTGGAATTAAATCTGCTGTGGTGCAGACGGTGTGTTTGTCCACTCGGATTCCATCACATGCCACAGAAACAGAGGCAACAATCCCTTTTCCCTGATAGAAGCCAACAGTCAGTCTGAGGCCTGAGACGAGCGGGAGGATACAATTTGCCTAGAGAGTGCCTCAGGACCAAGCCTCCCTGCCTCTCCACCGAATGAGTCTGTCAGCTGGCATCTAGCAGTAATTGCTTCCCATGGCAGGACCTCACCAGCCAAGGGAGGACTCCTCTCGACAACCCAAGAATCAATTCCTACATCCGCGGAATGATAATTGTTTTCCGAGGCTCGGGGAACTTGTTGCCAAGCCTGAGATATGGCCGCGGAATGATTGGCACTCATTAATTCGGGATCTGGGCTTTTATCGAGTTTCTTATTCAGAGGAGTCGAGTGGCGAAGGTATACAAGGTATAGCTCCTCTGTTCTTCACGAGCCTCTCGTAACATCTACATGATCTGAATCTGGATTTCAGTCTTGGTTCCGAGCATGGCATCACTGCATTTACATTCACTGCACTGAGAGGGCTTCATTTTTATGCAGATAAAGGTATAATCTCTTGAACGGAAACATCAACCATTCAAAACGGAGGTTATCTAGTTAAAAATTTGGCAAATTGACCAGAGCAAAAAGTTGCGTCTCTATAATGCACATAATATATGGCTTAACAAAAGTATTGCATGCACCTCTGGTGACCCTCAGCATTTTGAACAGGTGCAGCACGGAGGGTGGGACTGCACCTCACCATTTTGAAGATCTTGGCATTTGTGTGCCAGTTTATAGCACAGGGCCCGATTTCGAGTCTGGCGGTCGCAGCGGTGACGTCCCTGCAGCTGCCGTATTACCAGGTTGCTTTTTTGACTGTCTGCTGGCTGCACCAGGGAACCGCCACTCCATGGCAATGGCCTAGCGGACAGGGCTATTCAATATGCAAGGCTGGACCGCCAAGGTCCGCTGAGCATATTTCGAGTTTCATCACCGCCAGCATTTTCATGGCAGGTTCAACGTCATGAAAAGGCAGGCAGTGGGGCAACAAAGGGGGCCCTACAGGGACCTCATGCCCCTACCTTTATGGGGATACATTCAGGCGGCACAAAATGTGCCCCTGTTTTCATGCACTCCAATTTCTAGTCCATGCCGTTCTGGAACTTCTTTTGTGTTCCCATTGAGGTGCCCGGTTTCAGGGAACAGCAAAAGAAAAGCCCACCAGACACAAGTTGTACTAGTAATTTGGCAGGCAGTCCCGGCGTCGCTTTAGCGGTGCTGTGCTGGAGCAGAGCCGGCACAGCACAGCCAAAGTCATAATCAGGCCCTTAGTTACTTAGGACAGTGGTTCCCAAACTTTTGAATTCTGGGGACCCCCACTTAATCATTACTGGAACCCGGGGACCCCAACTGAATCATTATTCGAATCCGGGGACCCCCCACGAGTCATTACTGGAAGTCAGGGACCCCGGCCTAAGCAATGTTCATGATTTGAACCACAAAACAATACACAAAAATACAAAAAAAGCATTCATCAAACAAATACACAAATAACACATGTTATTTAATTAGAAAACATACAATTAAAGTAGAAATCAAAATGTAATTTTAATAGAATTGTTGGAGCTTTTCTAAATTCAATTGACGCCGCTCATCAACCATACTATATTCAGTTTGATGCACTTGCGCTGCTCCCGCAAATCAATCTGAGGATTCCAATTTAATTTTTAGCCTCCAGTTTCAAATTCCTTCACATTTACAGTATGTTTTAAAATGTTCAATTGTACATTTAGCCTCTTTATATAGCTACAATTTATTGATCTGTTATTATTATTCGATTTTCAAAGTAGTCGCGGACCCCCTGAGGAGGCTTCGGGTACCCCCAGGGGTCCCCGGACCCCAGTTTGGGAACCACTGACTTAGGATGTAGCTGGGCTTCTCCAAATGAAAAAATACTGGCTAGGTAACAGCTACTTCTCAATTGTGGAAAGCCAAAGAAACTACATAAGCTCCAATAATTTGTAAATCGGCCCAAACTTTCATTTTGCTCCAATTTGTCAGCTAATTAGCCAAGTTTCATCTTGAAATCATCTCTGCAATGATTTAAGACTACAATCCTCCACTGGATTTCCTCTTCAGACCTTATCAGTGGGTCCTCTAATTCGATATAGCTGAACTATAGAACACAGTTTTGTTTTCGCCATCGTAACATGATCATTCAACCTTCGAACTGGTGAAAGGGACCATAACAACTACAGCCATCTTTGAGTGTGTGAATCTATGTTAGCAGGGCCGGACTGGCCATAGCGGGCAACCGGCATTTCCCCCGTGGGCCGCCAGAGTGGGGGTCGGTTTTCGTAACCAGGGGCCGTCAATATCAGCCCCCTGTAACAAAATCGGCCAAAACCGGCCCTAGCAATCAGCTCGGCCGCACCCCACTCCCCTCCAGGGGGGCCGGCCGAGCAGTTTGCCAGGGCCGGTTTCGGTCCCCAGTCCCATGTGTGTTAGACAGAGACCAAAAATATGAAAGTTAACAAAGGAAGGCTCAGTGTAAGGAAACATGTGTGTGAGAAGGGCAAGTAAGTGTGTTTTGCGATTGCATACCTTTGCTTGCAACAATGATACACATTAGGAATGTTAACACTTGAAAGAGGAACTGGACTGTATGCATGTGTCGGTGGGAGGAGCACTGAGAAGTGAGGGTTTGAGTTCATGTGAGTTAAAATTGGATGCTAAGAGGAATGTGCGAGACAAAAAAAGAGGGTCTTTGAGAGAACGGTGTGAGGAAAAGGTGAAAACAAGATATTTGAAAAGAAGATGTGAGAGAGGAATGTATGAGGTATAATAGTGAGTTGACTGTCAGGAAGAGTAGTGTGTGGTGAGCTTGAGGGAAGTAGGAAGGATATCAATAACAGTGTATTAGAGGATGGGCTAAATGGGTGTGAATAAAAAGTTAGAAAAGTGTGACAGAGGAGGTTATGTGAGATAAAGACAGGGAGGGGAAGGACTGAGAAGAGAATGTGTGACACTCATGCATTTAGGAAACGAAGTGGGATGAATGATAAAAAAGAGTTCAACAGTGTAGCTCTGAGAGCAGAGGATGGTGTGGGACAAAGACGACAGCAAGAGCAATTGTTAGGGAAGAGAATACTAGGTGGATGCCTAGCTTGCCACTAGAAGGGAGTGTCATATTTCCAGTAGGAGCAGCAAATGTGGCACCATTGTTAGAGTGGATGGTACAATTTGTTTTTACTTTGAACTAGGGATGGCAAATGTCCTTGGACTGGCCCAAGGTGGTGCAGATGGAGATAGCAGTAGAGACAAGAAAGAGAGGTAGTATGTGAGTGGTAGAGAGTGTGAGAGAATGGAAACATGAGAAAAATGCAACAAAGGTATCTATAATAGTTCAAATAAAGATAGAAGAGGGTGAGAGAGGGGCAGGTGTGAACGAAGAGCTTGGGGGTATTGACCATAAGAGAAAAGGCTGAAAAGACAAATGAAGGTGAAACAAAAGAAAATGATAGTAATGTAAGGCAAAAAGGTGCACGCGATGGGATAAAAGGGAATGACAAAGAGGGAAAAGATAGGAAGGGAGAAAATGGATAGGGGTAGAGGCCTGATAGAGAAAGTGAATAAGAGAACGGAATAGCTTATAAAGAATGAGGGATATAGAGACACGTAGCGCAAAGGGTGGAGAAAAACAAAAAAGCAGCAAGGAGGTGTGTATTTTTGGGTTTCTTTTACCATTTTACTTAAAATAGACCATACTGGACACATTTCAGTCCCCCCAGCTCTCTTCACTCTCAGAGGAAGAGAAATATCATCTCAGTACTGTTATATGAAGAGCCCAGCCTTTGACAATTGTTCATGAGAATGACAGCAGTTGGACTTAAATGAAATACTAGCAACACGACTGCAGGATAGGACATCAGGAGTTACAGCAGGTCTCCGAGTGAATGCAGAAGGACTTTCAGGATGCTCACATGAATATCACCTTAGTGAGAATGGTGTCAGAATGTGTATATTCACTTACTCATCCATTTATACATTCCTCTTGATGAGTTAAGCACCCGCTCCACACATCTGTCTGTAACCTACATGTCACTCAAAGCTTGCAGTGCTCCTACCTGATTTGTATGTGATCTTTCATGGGGAGAGCTTGTACCACTGCTGTTCTAGCTGTACCTGTCCTCGGACAGACAGAATCTTGCAGTTTCTACCCAAGAAAGGCCTGTTCTATGAAGAAGGTATGTTTCCACCACTGTTGCCCATTCTGTGAAAAAGTGAAGGATATATTGAATGCACTTGCCAAACATTTCCTATGTATAAGGAACTGTTTGACAATATTTGATGTGAGAAAACAAGACCTGCAGTCCCCAGAACTATTTTCGGTCCCTTTAGCGAACTCCTTGCTGGTTTTGCCCCCCCCCCCCCCCTTTGTCTGTCGGGGACCCTGCCCACCCTTGTGGTGATGCTCCCAAGATACCTTCCTGTGGACCCCGGTGCTGACCCAGTAATCCGCCTCGTTAGCAAGCTCTCTGGGGTCAGTGAGCTTACTATCAACCAGGGGTGGATGGTGCATAGGGGCGAATGGGGCGTTGCCCCACCAGCCTCCGGACGACGAGGATCGGGGTCGGAGCGGAGGAAGACAAGACACTAAGACAGTCAGACACCTTGAAACAGTGTACTTAGCACTGCAGTGCAGCCCAGCCTTGTTGTACAAACACACACACACCCTGCGCATGACGTGTGGTGGACGTTCGTTCGATTTCAATATCGCCCAAGTCACGCATGTGCAGAGTGTGTCTGTGAGGCAGTGGTGAGGGCAAGCAGGCGCTACCTGAAGCAGCTGGTTTTCCAGGACTTCGGTCGGATTTTCGGCTCGCCCTGATCTGACGTAGTCACGTAGCTCAGCTCAGAGAACATTTTTCTAGTTCTAAGATCCCGCCTCCTCCCCTGACTGGATGACGCGAAGGCGCCAAAGCGGCGGCGCACCCCGGCACAGGAACACATAGCAGATGCGGCGCGGACCCGGCGGTCAGGTAAGTGTCCCCGTTTTTTTATTAACTGTATTTTTAACCCCACCCTCCCCCCGCGACCCCCCCCTGCCTCACGCGACCCCCCCTGCACATATTGCGAGCCTCGAGATCTGGCAGTAATGAAAAAGGGAACACGCCATGTTGGTGGCTTGGCTGCCCCTCCCACTGCGAGGGAGTAAATGCCGCTGGCACCGACGGGCCTTAGACAGCACGGTCCGATTGCTGCTTGGCCTAGACAATGTGCCATCAGGCAGACGTCCCACGAGCTATTTATAGAGGCCAAGATACGCAAGTTGTTTCTATCAACCCTCATGCTAATTAGCCCGGAGGCGCGCAGTGGCTGCACGCGGATGCCATGTAAGAGATTACCTGCCAGGTCATGTGGGGATGCTGTTGCTGGGAGAACGGGGTCACCGTAGTGATGCACTTGTGAAAACTGCACATCACTCGGTGTCGTCAGCCGGGCCTCGGAGTAACAGGGCGCACAGGCAAGAGAGGGAGAGGTTCTCCGCTACAAATGGCCTCTGTAATAACCCCTGGTGCCCTGGGGATGTCACACGAGATCTGGATCAGCCGGGACACCCACAGTCGGGATTAAACGGGGGCCTTGTTTATCCAATTTTACAATAAGGCACTAAGAATTCTGAGCGCGCGCACTGATGATACAGTGCATGAAGGATGCTCCCTTAAGGGTATATGATTAACTCAGAAGACACTTGTCACTACGCCGCATCGAGGGTGTATAATTTTCGATTTCTCTTTTAACTCGATTTGAGACACTTCTAAAGCTGAAAGTATTTACACAGAGCACTTCAGAGATCGGCAGAATTCAGCAAAGTCCCAGCCCCTGCCTCAGGGGTCTCACACACCTACATCCCACCCCATTTGTGATGCTCTGACTCCAGCATCCCCCTTGTAGGTAGCCCGAGGCGCTTCAGGGAGAAGCCCTGCGGTGCCCAGTCTTACCTGTCAATCAGGCTTCACCTGACCCGCTTCCAGCTCGTCTCAGGGTGGTGTGGGGCCAGGAACCTTACGGACCCCACCTCACTCTGACGAGACGGGAGGGATGAGGTGAAGAAGACTCAGGCTTAAAGCTGAAGCCTGCACAGTGCACAGTAATGTGCATTGCAGGCTTCACCTAGGATTCCTGCTCCAGTGCCTGAGGCAGGCTCAGCGGTGTGCCTGTTCTGAGGGCCCATGGACCAGTAGCCGAGGAGTTAAAATGCAGAGGCGCAGCCTGTTGAAAGTAAGTAAAAAAATGCATGTGTGTGTGAGTGGCTGTGAGTGTGTGAGTGCGTGCATGTGCACGTGTATGTGTGTGTACTTGCGAGCCTGATGCTTGCCAAGGCATACTAAAGATAATAATTGCCATGTGGGTTATACATGGCAAAATGCTGGCGTTGGTATGGTATGTTAAGGTAATTCTTGACGTGTGGGACACTTATGGCAAAATGCTGGCATACTGGAGGAATTTCTTGCATATGGGGCATCCATAGGAAAATTCTGTCTCTGGCTTACTACAAGTAATTCTGGGCATGTGGGAAACTCGTGGCAAAACACTGGATTGGGCACACTGGACAATATTCTTGGCATAAGAGCAACCCATGGCAAAATGCTGGAACTGGCCTATTGGTGGTAACTCTTAGCATGGGTACTACTCATGGCAAAATGCTAGAGCTAGTATATTAGAGGTCATTTATGACATAAGGGGCCCCACTGGCATAAGGCTGGCACACTAAAGGTAATTTTACACGACTAGCAACATGCTGGTGCTAGCATGCCGGACATCATTCTTGGCATGATTAATGTGGAGCGGGGCAGGGGCAGACAGCCATGGTAAAATGCTGGCACCGACATATTGCAGGTACATTTTGGACACAGGTCATCCATGGTATATGGATGGCGAGAATGGCAAAATTCTGGCACAGGCAGTAATCATTGCCATAAAGAGGCACCCATTTAATATGGGGTGGGGGCACCTAAGACAAAATGCTGTCCTTGGCACAATATGGGGAATTATGGGCTTTCAGGGGTGGGGAGAACCCACTGCACATTTGGGAAAAACTTAAGTTAATTTAGGAAGGCTCAGGCTTCCTTGGCTTGACACACTATAAAAGTACTTAAATATTTAATGAGTGGCCTTTTACAGCCTATGGCTTCTGGGCAAATTCAGGTGAAAAATGTTTGTAAAATAAATGCACTATCTGACAGTTTTTCCCAAAATTTGACAGGGAAAACAACCTCACCAATCCCCTACCTTATCTCTCTTTAACCACTCCCAGCCCTCCTAGTAGTCCAGCTGGCTGGCTTAATTCACTTGCTGGAGTTCAAGGAAAAAATTACACCCTACCACTTCCACAGATCACCAGCCGCCACTGCTATCAACTAGGTGTTGGCGCAGATCTGGAAAGCAAAGACTGAACCCCTGCTCTGTTGAAAATAAATTATACAGCCCCTGATAATCTTTTACCTCACTGCCCTTCACTCAACCATCCAGTGCCTTGAAAAAGAATCCACACAATCCACCAATGTCTCTTGGAAATCTTCTGACTATACCTGAATTTCTTCTTGTATTTCTCTGGGGTCAGACCAAACTTTCTGATTTGGGCTTCGTTCATGGGGTGGTACCTCATCCTGTCACTCTCTTCTGGGGCCAGTAGGAGTGTCCCTCCCCTCACTAGGGGTATCTCTGGTGGATGACCATTCTAAGGGCACGATTCACGAAGGTAAACTGAGACGAAAGTATAACTTTATGACTTTCGGTATTCACAAAGAGCATTTACGTGTAGTAAAATTAGACTTTTGTCTCAGTTTAACATAAGTTTTGGTCTTAAGTTTACCTGAGACCAAAAGTCTAACTTGACTATTCGTACATATTATATTCTTCTGCCCAGCTTATAGCATAGCTCGGAAATACTGGCTTATCCCTCTCCTTAAAAATCTAGGTTTCAGGAATTTCGCACCAGCATATAAGATCTTAAAGACAGATTTATCGGCCCCTACTGTATTTGCAGTTGCTAAATTCCTAACATCAATGTGGTTTATTCGCAGTTACCATATTAAGTTTAACATGATTGCATGTACATCTTGAACGTTTTTAGTTGATTGTCTCACAACCTTTGTATTCTATTCATATGTATCTTTTTTTCTTTTACTGTAGAATTTATAATTGTATATGTTGCATTCTTTTATGGTCCTAGTGACCGAAATAAAGATTAAGATGATGATGGTATTCGTAAAAGCCCTTTGTGAATACAGTAAGTCATTAAGATCGACTTTCGTCTTAGTTTACCTTTGTGAATTGGGCCCATAGGGGGGGATAATGTAGCCATCCTGTTTGCAAAATACCCCAGTGTTTATTGTTCGCTTTTGTGATCTTGTTGGATTGTGGGGTGAATGATGTCACACATGTGAGAATTGCAATGACAACAGTTGATGGACAGAATGCAGAACAATGTCATACATTCACACCAGTACAGAGATCTGGACCTCAATCCATCATTTCTTTGCTCACCATGCCGTTCCAGTTTGAACCCAGCCATATGCAAATCAGTCTTGACCCTGTGCCTGCATTCTTGACCCTGTGCCTGCATTCTGTCCATCAATAGTTCCTTTTGCATTTGTCACCCCGAGTGGGACGGGTATGCGCAGACGTGAGTCCCGTGCTCTCCATGCCGCTGGAATCCAGCTATCCTGGCTGAAGAGGGGTGAAACCCCGAAACCGGTCCTAGGATGCTTGTTTCCAGTCCAGGGAGGACCTGGCCTGGAAGTTCGGGCTGGACTGTTCCCATTGGGCACAGGGTCAAGACTGATTTGCATATGGCTGGGTCCAAACTGGAATGGCATGGTGAGCAAAAAAATTATGGATTTAGGCCCAGATCTCTGTACTGGGGTGAATGTATGACATTGTTCTGCATTCATTCTGTCCATCAATAGTTCTTTTTGCATTTGTCACCCCGAGTGGGACGGGTATGCTCAGACGTGAGTCCTGTGCTCTCCATGCCACTGGACTCAAGCTATCCTGGCTGAAGAGGGGTGAAACCCTGATACCGGTCCTAGGATGCTCGTTTCCAGTCTAGGGAGGACCTGGCCTGGCAGTTCGGCTGGACTGTTCCCATTGGGCACAGGGTCAAGACTGATTTGCATATGGCTGGGTCCAAACTGGAATGGCATGGTGAGCAAAAAAACGATGGATTTAGGCCCAGATCTCTATACTGGGGTGAATGTATGACTTTGTTCTGCATTCTGTCCATCAATAGTTCTTTTTGCATTTGTCACCCCGAGTGGGACGGGTATGCGCAGACGTGAGTCCCGTGCTCTCCATGCCACTGGAATCAAGATATCCTGGCTGAAGAGGGGTGAAACCCCGAAACCGGTCCTAGGATGCTTGTTTCCAGTCCAGGGAGGACCTGGCCTGGCAGTTCGGGCTGGACTGTTCTCATTGGGCACAGGGTCAAGACTGATTTGCATATGGCTGGCTCCAAAGTGGAATGGCATGGTGAGCAAAAAAACGATGGATTTAGGCCCAGATCTCTGTACAGGGGTGAATGTATGACATTGTTCTGCATTCTGTCCATCAATAGTTCTTTCTGCATTTGTCACCCCGAGTGGGATGTGTATGCTCAGACGTGAGTCCTGTGCTCTCCATGCCACTGGAATCAAGCTATCCTGACTGAAGAGGGGTGAAACCCCGAAACCGGTCCTAGGATGCTTGTTTCCAGTCCAGGGAGGACCTGGCCTGGCAGTCTGGGCTGGGCTGTTCCCATTGGGCACAGGATCAAGACTGATTTGCATATGGCTGGGTCCAAACTGGAGTGGCATGGTGAGCAAAAAAACAATGGATTGAGGCCCAGATCTCTGTCCTGGGGTGAATGTATGACATTGTTCTGCATTCTGTCCATCAATAGTTCTTTTTTCCCTTGAATTTCACGCATGTGAGAATGTCATCCTTAGTCTTAATGTTTGTTTCTAGGAGGGAGTTCCTGTTGTTGTTATGAGCTCTCTTACATGCCCTCTTTACTATATGTGCCGGATATTGGCGTGTTTCAAGGTTGGTAGTCAGACTCTCCGTCTGTTGATCATAGTCCGACAGGGCACTACAGTTTCGTCGTAGGCTTAAGAACTGGCCGTAAGGCAAATTATCCCTAAGATGTTTAGGGATAATTCACACAATCCAACAAGATCACAAAAATGATCAAGAAACACTGGGGTAGTTTGCAAACAGGAGGGCGACATTGTCCACCCCTTAGATTTTCATTTAAACGAACATGGAACCTAAGAGACACTATTGTCCATACAAGACCCAAACCAGTACATAGACAAACACAAACATCCCAATGGGGTCTTCCACCTGTACCTGGACATTTTCCATGTGGGTCCTGTTCGGTCTGTACATTCACGAAAACATCCAAAACATTCAAAACAATACAACTCAGCGAACATCAAACCTGGACACAAAGATCCCATTCGAACTGTAACTCCACATATTGCATTTATCTGACCACTTGCTCATGTAACATGTGTTATGTGGGCATGATGATACGCATGATCAAGATAAGAATAATGGAACACCGCAGCAACATACACTGCAAAAGA
Source organism: Triturus cristatus (assembly GCF_964204655.1). Taxonomy (NCBI): domain Eukaryota; kingdom Metazoa; phylum Chordata; class Amphibia; order Caudata; family Salamandridae; genus Triturus; species Triturus cristatus. The sequence goes on along the minus strand of NC_140591.1, from coordinate 1,170,935,334 downwards.
ATGACAACCAAACTGAGCACCCACTTTATTGAGAAACCACACTCTCCAGACCAACTTCACTGAACAGTTTTGGAAATACATCCACATGCGACTAAAGACTACTTGTTCCAAAAGGAACAACGTTGGATCTTCTGCTTATCTACTCATATTACAGGTTTGAATGATGATATTCCCTGGGGAGAGATTTGCAATTAATACCCAGTAAAATCATGTAACAGTGGTGACCTGCCTTTTTACATCCTGATATGTTCATCTATCACTGCTGCCATGTACATATATGACCTCACTCCCAGTAAGAATGGTCTGCCTGTGAGCTCCGTGTACGTCTATGACACATTTCAAATAAACCTGCATCCTGTATCTTGTTTGGTAAATATGCACTTAGACAGACTCCCATATCAACATTACGTTCCTCTCAACCTCCCCTTTACCGGTCCAACATGGCCCCTTACATACAGATCTTAGTAGGGCCATTCGGCCATCACTATATGACTATTTTAGATCACTACTAACCGTAGAGGACACTGTTGTAGATATGGTAGGCAGTCCAGGTAGATTTCCATGTAGATTTATTATAAGCAAGATGTTACAAGGTTGAGAGCCCCACCAGGAGCATCCTCCCTGCTGCTCAGCCCTTACTCCAACTGACACTCTCTCTCATCCAACATTCCATAACCAGCTCTCACACCAACATTCCACTCCACAGGCACACAGGCTGAGCAGCAGGTATAACACACACTCACTGGGTTCTACCTATACATATATCGCACACGGGCTTGTGGGTCCCTTTATTCGGTGCCAGTAAGCTCTATGGCCCTAGGGATTAATAACAATAGTACGATCTTTTGAACCTAGTGTGATCATCAGGGATGCTTGTAAAATCTAGATGGGTATTGTTGCTTCTTAGATCATTCCGACATGGCCCCTGTAATACCAAGAGCCTGTTGATACGTGATTGTGCCGTTTACCAATGGCTGCTACAGTTACGAGAATTCAAGATGGTGCCCGTTTTTGCCTCACTGCCCGAACCTTACATGATCTAGTAGCCCTTACCGCCCGGCACTTCATATACTACTTGCATGGGTACGTTGCCACTCGAGCCAAGCTGAGCAACAGGTAGGTGGTACGCATCCGCGACGATCCTTTTCCATAAGAACAATCCTGGGTGTCTTTACTTTCTCTCTCGACATGAGAGTTATTGGGATTCTGTTTATTGTTTATTGCTCTCCCCTGTTCTAGGCGGAAGGACGCTTCAGCGCAACTCCGCACCGGCACATTGCAGCCCCTTATACTGCATGCAGCGGTGAGTTACCAACTAACTATTACAGAAGCTTCGCTTGTAAACCACAGCACCAAGCGACATGCTCTTTGTTTTGGTCTCTTCTATAAGTGTGATATATTGTGTAAATAGACTTATATGTTTGGCCCGTACACAGGCTCTGATACCGCGCCTCATGACTCAGCATATAGCGAAATGTACTCCTCTCCTTGGAAAGAGGTTCACGATATAGCGTATAGGCTGCATTTACCACTGCTATCCAGTACGAATAGAACTTGGGCAGGCAATGATTGTCATGGAAATGATTAAACCGCATGACCTTCTGACAACGAGTAAGAAATACACTTATTTAAACCACGTGTGTCACCGATGTATTTTAGATGTATTTTCTTCATTCCCATGTATGGTAATCTTGTGCTGTGTTGAATTGTAATGGCTGGCCTCACAAGAACATTCATGGTACGGGTCCTAGTCAGTTGACCAGGTTTTGAGCACTATTGAAAAGCATGCTATCACTGGGCATGCACACCCATGAGCATTGTTAATATTTTGTAGAAAGTGGACCCCACTTTTTAGCGAACTTCCCTGTTCCCCTTGTCTTCCCCTTCCCCTCCTCTCTCCCCTCTTCTAGGTCGGTACTTTCATCTGCTTTAAGGTACACAATTCCCTTTCAGCGTCTGGGACAACCAGGTACCAAGTTACACTGGAACATTCTGCTGTTCATCTTGGAGTAGTTTTATGGTTATTCCATGGTCCTGAAGAATTGCCCGGATCTTACTAGACTTAGTGGCAAGAAACATGTTGACCTGCACTCACACCTAAGAGCCGACGTGGTCCATTATGACTACTGTAGCTCACACTTATTTTTAATATAACCTAGGGTATTGTAACAGTAAAGTTCCTTTAACGTACCTTTAGAATTAGTTTTAACACACCCTTCACCACACTACTCATGCATTAGACCCTCACAACAACATCCACACTTTACAGACGGCAGATCAAAAGACCTCCGGCAAAGAGACCCCCCTGCGGGGCCCGTTGGACATTGCAGCGCCAGCCCAAGGAGGAGCTGCCCAATGATGAAGCATGACACCCCTTGGGGTGTGTGAGGGCCCTTGCTCCTGAAGGATCAGATCCCCCGGACTTGACTCCTTCAGGGCTTTACCGACCTTCCTTTACCAGGAACTGCACACTTTTCAGTTTTTCAGTCTTTACTAGGGGTGTGTGTGCTGGACCTTCATTAGCCCGGTGTCCCTCCTTTTGGTTAAAAATACATAAACAGAGTACTTATTTATTATTTCATTATATAATATTGTAGTAACCTATTTTGAATTAGAAAAATAATGTAACAATAAATTGTATTATTAACTTTTATTTAAAAAAATTACATTTTAATTAATTCTATATATCACTTTTAATCATATTTAATGCATACTAAAACATATTTGTTTAGGCATTTTAATTTAAATTTAAGACAAATAATTCTAATTTAATTCAATTTAGTTCCATTAACTGCAGTTTTAATTCAAAATAGATGTAATAGTGCTGTGGCAATTATTTATATCATTCTACATTTCAAGTAAATATATACTTTACATTTACATTAATATTCAAACATTTTTTTGTAATTTATTAAAGTTAAAGCTTTTTTTTATTCTTCCCTACACTTTGACTTGTGGCAATCTTTGCCCTGACTATGGAGTTTCCCTATAGTAAAATTATAGGATTTTATTTTTATTTAACTCAAAAATAAATATCACAAATATATTATTATGTTAAAGATTAATGTTAATTCATTTTGTATATTTACTTTACATATAAAACACATTTTAAAAAAATGTTACAGTACTAATAAATTAATTTTGAGTTAAAATATTAATGAATTAAAATAAATTCAATTTAATTATAAATATGTGTCTGAACTTTGAACCGAAAATCTTATTTCCACCTAGAGAAAAAATAATATTTATTTTAATGTGCAGGAATAAAGATATAGGTGTCGATTCCGATCCGTTTAAAATATTCCACGTACGAATCGTATCCGGATTTTTTTACGTACGAATCGTACAAGTCCCGTACAAACTGGCAAGTACGATTCGTATGTAAAAAACTCCATAGGAATCGCATTGGGAAAATTCCCCGACACGTCCTCGGGTCGGAAAAAGTGTCCGACACGTCCCCGGACAGTTGTACGTACGGATCGGGAAACCGAAGTCCGAACGCGCAAGTACGATCCGTCCCGTCCGTCCGAATGCACAACTGTAAAGTAAAAACACCGTACGGAGCGAACCTCTATAGCAACCATGGAGACGTCCAAACATGTGCCCGCATACGCGCCGAACTCCCCCCCAGCCCCCCCGTATGTACACGCCGGACCCCCACCCCACCCGTGTATGTACGGAGCGTACCCCCACCCCACCCGTGTATGTACAGAGCATACCCCCACCCCACCCGTGTATGTACGGAGCGTACCCCCACCCCACCCGTATATGTACGGAGGGTACTCCCACCCCCGTATGTACGGTGCGGACCCCCAGCGTACATACGGGGGTGGGGGTACGCTCCGTACATACACGGGTGGGGTGGGGGTCCGCACCGTACATACGGGGGTGGGGGTACACACCGTACATACGGGGGTGGGGGTACGCTCCGTACATATGGGGGTGGGGGTACGCTCCGTACATACGGAGGTGGGGGTACGCACCGTACATACGGGGGTGGGGTGGGGGTACACTCTGTACATACGGGGGTGGGGTGGGGGTACGCTCCGTACATCCGCGGGGGGCTGGGGGGGTGTTCGGCACGTACCGGGCCCCCTTTTCCTCACGCTTCGCGGCATACTTAGCTTTTCCGGCACTTTTTGGGTGCCGTAAAAATATTGCCGTCCGGAGTGCTGTCGGTACGAATCGTACTTGCTGGTACGTAAAAAGCTGCCTAACTCCGTCCGCATGTCGCGTATGCGCTGTCCCGGATCACATTCGGATGTATTTTTGTGTCGTCGGTGTTTTGTACGATTCGTACGGAAATGATGTTTCCATACGAATCGTACTTTCATGTTTGTACGGTCTTTTTCCCGGGTACGAGTCGGACTGAGAAAACGCTCCGTCCGACGATTCGTACCCGGTTTCTCCAGGATCGGAATCGGCACCTAAATGTGTTGTATAGAATTAATTAAAATTAATGTAATTATTTTTAAGAAATGTATTACAATAAATACCTAAAGTAAACAATAAATATATACTATTTGTTATGTATTTTATATTCATTTATATTTGTATCTATTTTAAATTATGTCATTTACTTTAACAATATTTCCTATGGGGTTTTATTTTAAGTCCCTACCGCCATTATTTTCTTTGTGTGGGTGTTGCAATACTCGTGGCTGGCCATGTGTAGTGCTGGACTTACTAATGCTTTTTTCTAGTAGTAATTTACATTCGGGGTTTGTGAATTACAAAAAGTAGTGAATTTAATTAAAAGCATAAACTTATTCAAAGGTGTAAGTTCCCTGTTTGAACCACGCCCTATGACCATATCATAAATCTTCTTCACATCAATATTCCCAACTCATCCTTCCTGCTAAGCTCAATTTAGCTCCAAAGAGTCCTATTTGAGTTTAATAGATGGTGCACGCCTGCATACTTTTTCTGAACAATAGAACCAATGTCCAGCAAAGAAACAAGAGCTGCTGTTTTGGTTTGCAAGTCAGCAGGCAATGCGAGTGAAGGTTGAATGTGGCTTGCATATTTTTAACTGTTTTAAATAATTTAATTTAATTTAACAATATTTCCTATGGGGTTTTATTTTAACTCCCTACCTCCATTATTTTCAATGGGTGGGTGTTGCAGTACTAGTGGTTGGCCATGTGTAGTGCTGGATTTACTGTTTTCTTCTAGTAGTAACTTACATTCAGAGTTTGTGAATAACAAAAAGTAGTAAACTTACTTAAAACCATAAACATATTCAAAGGTGTAAGTTCCCTTTTTGAATCAGGCCCTATGGCCATATCATAAAGCTTCTTTACATCAATATCCCCAACCTATCCTTCCTCATGGCTAGCTAAGCTCAAGTTAGCACCAAAGAGACCTATTTGAGTTAAATAGATGGTGCTCGCCTGCATACTTTTTCTGAACAATAGAACCAATGTCCAGCAAAGAAACAACAGCTGCTGTTTCCGTCTGCAAGTCAGCAGGCAAGACGAGTGAAGGCTGGATGTTCCTTGCATCTATCCTTTAGCAAGGCAAGGTGATTACGCCTTCTGTATGACCATGAGTCTTGAATCTCTCCTAACAAGTTCATCTCCATCTAATAAAGCTCTGTTCTAGTTTATATATTGTGTCTGAAAATTGTTGAACATTTTTAAAATAACCAATTAGTAGTAAAGCCCTTCTAACCTTTCACTTTCATATATTACATTCTGCTTATTGTTTAAAAACGATAAGCGAGAAGTCAGGATATCAATTTCTATGAAGCCTTGGTCAGTTTTTTAAACTCAATTACTGGAAAGATAATTTAAATCATCCAGAAACAAAACATGAATACATTCACGCAAGCTGAAATATCACGCTGCAATGAATAACAACATTAATAAAAGTACATTTGTATTTGAGACATACACCTAAGTAAACAAACACATATAATTCTAAAAGAGATAATATATGATGATTATAACATGCCAATCTCACAGGCAAATTTAAGTTTGTTGGCATGCCTCCCTCCTCCATCGCCAGTTCATCTGCCCTCCATTGATGGTCCTCTATCCATTGACATTGATGTAAATGTAGGCCATCTTTTCAGTTGTCTTCCTCCAATCAATCAATCAATCAATCAATCAATCAATCAATCAATCAATCAGTCGTTTGTTAAGCACGACTACTCACCCGTAAAGGTCTCAAGGTGCTGGGGGGGTGGGGAGGGGGGTTAGCAGGCTCCAGTCCATCAAGGGGGAGGTCTGTCGAAGAGACAGGTTTTGAGGTTTCTTGCGAAGATGGGGAGCAATGTTGTCTGTCTGAGGTGGAGCAGAAGGGTGTTCCAGGCTCGGGCCGCGAGGAAGGAGAAGGAGCAGCCTCCCGATCTGGTCTTTCTGGTGTGGGGAACCACGGCGTAGGAGAGTTGGGCTGATCGTAGGGTCCTCTGGGGTGCGTGAAATTTGAGTCGTCTGTTCAGGTATGCTGGTCCGGTGTTGTGGAGGACCTTGTGGGCGTGAGTGAGCATCTTGAAGGTGACTCTAGCTTCGATGAGGAGCCAGTGGAGTGTGCGCAGGTGCTGGGAGATGTGGCAGTGTCTTGGCAGGTCGAGGACCAAGGTGTGATAGACAGCCCATTAGGAAAGAGCATGGCAATGGTGGAAAGATAAACATTTGGTGAATATCCATCAAAATTAAACAGATGAACCCTCAAAAAAACCTGATGCATAACTTACAATCACAAACATCTACTGCCTCCCCTACATTGAAGGATTCACAAACAAACAAAACCATTTACCATTTGCAACACAAACCTGTTCCACAATAGAAGCCAATGCCATGGAAGGCAGAAGAGCCCCTCACTTTTCAGTAAATTAGCTTATTGTAATATATGAAACTGTGTGCGTGAGTCAGGAACCACATTTGTTTGGGCCTCAGGTGCAGAACACAACCATTAGTCACCTTAGGGAAATGTGGCCAGAATAGGAAATAGGATGAATGCTGTACCCAATGAACGATGCTCCACAAGAGATGGCATAACTTCTAGGTGAGAGTACATTCCCTCTATGCTTCTTTCTGCCAATAGACTATGGATACAAGTGGTAAGTCTTCCAGGCCTCTCGATCTCTATACCTGAGAGTGCAAGGTGTCGTAAATATACTACACTGAAGGCATTGTGGGCATTGGAGGCAGACTGGATAGTGATAAGTGTAAGATGTCTTTATATTTGGTGGACTATACCTTCATTTGGGGAGACTTATTTCCTTTATGTAAGAGTAAACAATAGAGCAACATACTCTTCCACATGTGGTCTCTTTTAAGTCAGAGAACTCCATGGGTTACATTCTCTAAGTTTCCATTTTCACCATCCTGAGAATATACACATATATAAGGCATTAAGGTAACTAATTAATTCCAGGTTTTCATGGACACAGGTCTTATTTTGACTTTAGCACAGAGGCACTATGCTTCAAATATAGCATACTACTCTGTTCAATTAAATATTGAAACACCAGTACAATTAAGAGTTTGAAAAACAGTCATGTTTTTACTGGTGAAGCTTACTCCTGCTCTATAGATGGAAATTTAAGATAGAATGTCTTGTGTCTTTAAACAATAGAGATCACAAAATCCTACATTTTCATTGGACGTGTTTCAAATAAATAATGAACATTTTTGGGACTGGTAGGGAAAGACTGTTCTATACAAACTGGAATATTTGCAAATAACCCACACATGCTGTGCCTACACTCCAATGGCACTTCATAAATAAGGACTTGAGTGCTCCTATTGAACACTGTGGCTGCTCAAGAAAGCTGCATTTCCTTCTAAAGTCCTGCTGGAGCAGTACCCTAATGTGAAATCATTGTGATATCTAGCAAACAGGAGCAGAAATAAAATTATGGATTGTTTTTCTCCCACAAGGATAGCAGGGGCAAATAATTTCGCAATCTGGGGGAATATAGGATTTGGTGTCAAACTTTAAATAAAAACAAAAACTTCAAGACATTAAAATAGTATCCACGATACTCTGTTTGGATGTATGTAGATGTAAAAATGTTAACCCTACAAATATAAAAGTATTACAATGATGATGCTGGAAGTTACCTGACTTAAAATCAGAACTGAAACGAGTTTAGGAATTTAATTGTGGGTTAATTGTCTCCTTAATTCATATAAAAAAAAACCTTACTAATATTGAATAGTGCCTATGTTTTCCTATATTAGACATCCTAAATTTCATACATAATTTCGCCAAAAAATAAGATATATTTGGCAAATTATCCAATATTACAATATTTATTATGCCACATGTAAGTAGATTACACCATATATATTTTCTTAAAGGAAAAACAATCCCATTGCACACTTACTATGTTTGCCTCATCAACATAAAGCACCATTAGCCTAACATATTGACAGGCAGCCTGTAATGAAAGTCTACAGCCATCTATTACTTTGGTTAAAAACCTTTTAGTCCAATACTCACTTTAGAATCTATAACTACAGGGACACCATTCATAAACATTAATGTTTGTAGTTTCCACATCAACATAGAAGATGCACTCAGCAATGTTAGCAACAGTGTTGTCTAAATTGCTTAAGTTCCATAATATTTTACATAATTTTAAAAAATGTAGAGGAGGAATTTCTGTTTCATGTATTAAACATGTTGTGGGTGTGCTGTCGTCAGGAAAAAGAAGTTTATATAACGTTGTTAATCTATAATATTGTATATAGCTTATCATTCACATTGAACATAAGAACCCTGTCCCCAAATATTAATAGATGTCTAAATGAGCTACAAATATTAGAAATTTAATGAAAATGTATTTTTATGAAAACCAACCATTAATTCAAAGTTTGTATGCGTGCAGTAAAAACTGTCTATTTAAAAATTAAAATATAAATAATTGTTCAAAAATATATATCAGATATATACATGTGAAGAATACATGTTATTAATGGAAAACAAATAGCAAAACAATATACATTTTGTACTCCTTTTTTTCTTTTGTAGGGGCTAACCAAGGTTAGAGGGCTCTGAGTCAACACGACTGTCCACCAGTGGCGGCTCCTCGAGGGAGTGCTGTCGGGAGATGGGCGGTGAAGGGGCAGGGTGGGGGGTAGTAAACTCCGGCATACTGCTGAACGGAGTTAAGTAAATAAATAAAACGAATTACATTGCGCGCGCTGCAACGCCAAATGGCGATGCAGCACGCGCAATGTAATTCGTTGTATTTATTTATTTATTTACTTAACTCCGTTCTGCCGTATGCCTGAGTTTACTGCCCCCACCCAGCCCCTCCCCCGCCCTGCCTCACCACCCCGCAGCACTCCCTTGAGGAGCCGCCACTGCTGTCCACATCATTTTCAAAAGAAAAATCACATGCCTAGAGTGGGAGCAATAGCCCTCCTGCCACATCATACTTCCATCATGAAACACCATGGCCATCATGTTTATATTGTCTACCCACAATCACTCTCACCTGCCCCATCAATGCTACGGTATCCATTAGTGTCCTGTCTTCTACTCCAACCACCACCACGGGGCCAATGCCATTCATGTGTGACATGACCACCATCATTGGCACTGTGTCCACCCTGTCTTGCCTCTTTTAACAACAAGGCAAACTGCAACATAATGTTGGCAAGACAAGGGAGACGTGGCTACAATGCAAGGGTTAAAGCACATTACCCAAGCAGGTGAGACAGGATCTACTCCTGTGGGGGGGCAGCAGGGTGTATGTGAAGATGTCAAACGTCATTGGTGTGGTAACATGGAAGGAGGAGCAGCTAACAAAATCATTACATAGCTTCAAGCACAGAATAACCTTCTAGAGAGAAACACCGATGTCAGGATGCAACAGTGTAGTATTTTATTTGATGGCTCTAAGACGCTGTCAGGAGTTATAACCTTACATCAGTTATCCATGGCCAAACTGTCCCCTACAACATCTCTGTGTGGCATGCTGAAAGAGAGCATAATATTACTACACACTTCTAACCCTGACAACCAAGATCTTGCTCCTCAGCAGCCATTATGCACAGGTCATTCTGCAGGTCCATCTGATGGCAACACTGAAAACCCCACCACTGAGAAACGAAGAACTAAAGTCATCCTGTGAGCCTTGATCTTTGGACATTTATGTCACCTTGCCCAGGTGATGGCTATACACTTTCCTAGCTTCTCTGCACTTTGACTTTAATCAACTTTAGACTATATTCTCATACTTTTCCTCTGTTACCATTACCTCATTTTCAGAAATAAAGTTTAATCTGGAAAAATGTAAATACTAATAATAAAAGCTTGACTGGTAGACAAAAATGAGTTATCTTTTTCCACGCATTACAATGATTTTAAATTAAATTTCTATACTTACCTTGATCTGAAATGTTTGTCAGCATCTGAAAATATCCTTGTACAGTTTTATTTACAATTTTTGTATTAAAAACTATTTAAAAAATGACATAATTTAAAAATGTAAGTTAGCATATTACCACAAGGTACAATGACTCACATATTATAAAATCCAATAAATGACAGTAATAACAAAAAAATTAAACATAAACACGTCACTTTCTACATAAACATTAATTATGTATATTATTTGTATTTATTGATAATGTTGTACTAAAATAGCATTGCTTTTGCAGATGTAATCAAATGCATATGCGAGGGGGGCGTGGCTTGCAGCCGCGGAAGATGGCCGCTTGCTAATCGCGCTGCGATAGCAGTCCGCGTGTAAGCCCACATATCCGTCACTATCCGATCACTGGAAGAGCACCCAAAGAGACTGGATTGCACCGGAGAGTGGTGGCGACTACATGAGGCGAGTTGCGGGCGTGTAACAGTCCCGTATGCGAAGTACCAGCGAGCGGACAGAGGTGGCTGGAAGGAGACAAGATGGGTTAGCCGGGGATCTCTGGGTAGATGCCGCCGAACCCCACTAATCTCTGTCAGTGCATCGAGGATAAACAGCGGATTGACCCCGGAGGTGCTGCGGGTGGCGAGACCAGAGAGGAAAGACAGCGGTGTCACGTTGGAGTGCGCAAGGCCTGGCCACTGAGCGGCTTGTGACGCTGCCACGCATCGGTAAGGCAGCAGCTGTAGGCTTCACCTGGTCCTGAGTCCCTCGCTGTGCGAGCGCATGGCCCGGTGCTGGTAGGCGTTAGCACCTTACTAGTAGCAGCGAACCCACACTGGGACATCACGGTTCATGAGCACTGTAGCGGGAGTGGGACGGCGGGAGTCCCCTCCCCCATTGGCCACACAAGTGATTTTGAGGTGGTGGAGGACAGGCTACACACTTGGCACCACTGGAGGGGTGCCTTTGCCTCAGATTTTACAACGGGCGCAGTGTAACTAGAAGTGCGTGCACCCCGCTATGGGAGCAGAGAGGAGAGGATTTGGTGAGGTGTGCAGCAGAGGCCTAATAAACTGTGATTGTGGGTGACCGCGTGGCCTCCTTGGTCCCCCGGCGGTGTGCTGATTGGCCTGCCGAGCGCAGACACGAGGACCTGCCAACACACACAACTTTACTCCTGGGCAGTACCTTGGGGCCAGTGTTGCGAGACCCCTGGTAGGAACTCCACCAGTGCATGGGCCTCTCCCCTGAGCTGCAGTAAGGTGCTTCTGGACAGGCATAGGGGAGGAGACGTCGCATCCCATAGTGTGGAATAGACCCTACAACAACTGGTCCTGGCAGTGGTCTGGTCGATCTTAGGAGGGCTGCAAGGCGAGGCGCCAATAAACTGTACATACCCAGACAATGTCCCTTCTGTTCCTAGAGTGCTGCTAGTGACACCTCTTCATATCCGTCATGGACCGAAATAAAGCTGCGGGTCCTGGCCAGGCCAATCAAATAGACAAGTATACCATCCCCATGGGGTGCATTGAGGGAGCGACGGGTGGTGGCCCGCAAGAAGATCCTGAGGACCAGGACCCGGACCCCTCCCTGAAGGATATAATGAGGGCCATCTGAGATTTTATGGGGACCCTAGAGATTAAATCGGACTCTGTGACGGAGGAGGTGAACCTCCTCATGCGGACTTCAGGAAAATGTCTGAGAAGGTCTCCGCGGCGGAGACGGGCATTGGGAGCATACAGTCCAAAACTAAATGGTTGGAAGACCAAGTTGCTACCTTCACGAAAAACCAAGCTGATCTACGCCCGGTTAGAAGACCAAGAAGGGAGAGCCCGGCATAATAACATCCGCGCGGTGGGTGTACCGGAGGGGATGGAAGGACCATCAATGGACTGGTTTGTAGAGGACCTGGTGCTGAACCACCTGAAGCCCAAACGTCTATCGAACTTCTTTTCTGTCAAACGGGCTCATAGGGCACTGGGGGGCAGCCTCCGACCTAGGGCACCTCCCCGCACAATCATCGCCCGCATCCTGAACTTTAGAGATAGAGATGCAATCCTGCAGGCTGCACGTGTGCATGGTGATCTTCAGCTGGAAAATGCAACCATCCGCTTCTTCCCAGACTTTACGCTCCGGGTTCTGCGTCAGCTGCGCTCCTTCGATGGAGTGAAGAAGACCCTCAGAGACCAGGGAGTGAAGTACATGATGCTCTTCCCGGCCCGAGTCAATATCCTGGATGGAGGGAAAGTGTACTTCTTTGATGCGCCGGAAGAGGCCAGCGACTGGTTAGAGGGTTGGCAAACTGTTGGTCGCAAGGGTTGACAGCAACGCCCTAAGTCACGCCAGAACGGCGAGGAGATCAAGTTCGAGGATGGGCGGCCATCTGGCAGCCAGAGGCTGGAGTAGCAGACAGTTAAGTGACCCTGGGGCGGCACGAACATTGCGGAGTTCCCAAGTTGCCTTTAAGTGTGTATTTCCTAAGGGCTCTTGAACTTGGGGAGGGGGGCAGTGAATAGTGATGCTTTCGGGGGTAGAGGGCCGGCAGCCCCTCAATTGACTCTGACTGTCCATGGCCTGTGTATTCTTGTTGATGCCTCCGCTTCAGCAGGGGGTTGGGTCCCTCGGATGCTCTGATGCTGGGGGTGCCACTTGGATGTCTATAGCGTGGGCATGCAACTTTCGTTAACGGATACGTACTTCTTCATGCTGGCTGCAAGTTCCCTCACAAAGGCTTTTTCTAGGACTGTTGGGGCGACAGGCACTCTGCAAGTTTGGGTGGTGGGAGGTTGGGGACTCACCTAGCAGGGCTGCAGGGAGGGGGGTGTTCACTTGTTATAGTTTAATCGGCAGCAACGGTTATAATGGCGCTTGAAAGTAGGATTACAACTGAAATTCGTCATGGGCACACACTGGGATAAGAGCTTTACCCTACTGAGCTGGAACATAAATGGGCTCGGAGACAAGGTGAAACGCACTTTAGTCCTACAATACCTGAAACGCCACTCCCCTGATGTGGTTTTCCTCCAGGAGTCGCACCTGGTCGGTAACACTTGTAAATCACTAAACAGATGGGGGTATAGGCTAGTGGCCCACTCCGGCTTTACTTCTGGATCCAGGGGAGTGGGCATCATGATCAAAAACTCCTTCCCCTTCTCCATGCAGTCTACAAGCTCCGATGAGTGGGGCAGATACATCGCTATCACGGGGCAGTGGGAGGGCAACACACTAACCTTAATGTCAGTCTATGTCCCGCCCGGGTTACAGAACTAAACATTCACTGATCTGGGTACTCAACTGCTCTCGCTTCCTGAAGGTCTTTTACTGGTGGGAGGAGATTTCAATGTGGTGGCCTCTGACATAGGCCCCTCGTGTCGCTAGCTTCCTGACTTCCTGGAGGCCCTCGGCCTCTCAGATGTATGGAGGAGGTCTCATCCGAAGAGCATTCAGTATACCTTTTTCTCAGGGGAGCATCACAGCTTTTCTCGAATTGACTGCCTCCTTACCCCAGCGTCTCAACTCGCCCACATTCAGGAGATAGGGCACTTGGCACGGGGCATCGCCGATCACTCCCTGGTATGGGCTCGGTTGGTCCTGGGAGACATGCGGGTGGGAGCGGTCGCGCCCATCAGTCCTTGGTTTCTGCACAACCCTGTGGTTCGCAAAGAGCTCTTGCTCGACATAGACCACTACTTTCAGGAAAATCAGGGTTCGTCGAATCCCCCCAAATATTGTGGGAGGCGTTCAAATCAGTAATCAGGGGGCAGGCTGTCTCACTTATTGCAGGAGTTAAGAAAGACAAAACAAAAAGATCTTGAAACCGTGGAGGATGAGATCCTCCGGCTGGAGGGCAGTCTCGTTGGGGAAGTGAGTCTAGAAAAACTACACCTTTTGAAATTACAGAGAGACGAATATAAGGGTATTGCCACTGATAGGGCTAGAACTTGGGGGAGGGAGAGAGACGGTAGAGTGTATGAATGGGGAGACAAAGCTGGGAAGCTGCTGGCCCGGCTGGACAGGAAAGAAAGGGCCGACAGGTTTGTCCCAGAGTTGATGGACGATGCAGGCGGAACAATCACAGACCCCCATAAAAATGTTAGTGAGTTTGCCGTACATTACAGTGCAATATCTCAATCAAGCTCGTCATTCCTTGAGGAGGACTCCATGGATCTCCTACGAGATATTCGTATCCCTGCCCTCTCTTGAAGAGGATAAGAGTTTCCTTGAAAGCGACATCACCAATGATGAAATAGCCCAGGCAATCAGGAACCTCTGGTCGCGGAAGGCGCTAGGACTCAATGGACTGCCGATCGAACTTTATAAACTATGTCCAGATAAAATATCCCCGCATCTACGAGCCATGTTTGAAGAGAGTAGGAGGGTGTGGTCCCTCCCACCGGACCAGCGTCTTGCATCACTGGTCGTGATACATACAAAGGGTATACCTAGAAATAAATGTGCCTCTTACAGACCCATCTCTCTGCTTAATGCAGAACCTAAAATCCTTGTCAAACTCTTGGCCACTCGTTTCACTCGGGTGATAAGTACTCTGGTGCACCCTGACCTATCGGGCTTTATGCCCCACCGAAACACAGCCCTCAATCTGCGGAGTTTGCATGGATTGCTGGGGAGGGTTGACACCATTAAAGAGGCGGCCGTGATTGTGTCCTTAGATGCCTCTATGGCGTTTGACACCATCGAATGACCATACCTTCTTGCTGTTCTCACCAATATGGGGTTTGGGCCTGTCTTCACAGCATGGGTTAGACACCTCTACTTGGAGCCATTGGCTCAGGTGGTGGTCAACAATAAGCGATCGGACTCAGTCAAACTGAGTCGTGGTACCCGTCAGGGGTGTCCGCTGTTGCCCCTGCTATTTGCCCTCTCACTGGAGCCACTGGCAGCCTGGATCCGTAGGGACCCGGTGATTCGGGGGCTGCGGTGGCCGGCAGATTGGGAGGAACGCATCTCGCTTTATGCAAATGATATACTCCTCTACCTAGCCTCCCCCAAAATATCTCTAAGATGTGTACTGGACATTTTTACGGCCTTTGGTAAATACTCAGGGTACTCGATTAATTGGAACAAATCTCTCATATATATCCTAGGAAGTGATTCTCCTGCTCTACACAGGGACTGCCCAATGCAAATAGTTAGGAATGGCTTTCGCTACCTGGGGATCTTTGTCACCGCAGACTCTAAGCTCCGTTATGAGAGAAACCTGTTCCCGCTCTTGCAGAGACTGGACGGGATGGGAGGCCCCGAATAGCGCTCAATAAATTGGTTTTAAACTGGTACGGTGGCATAAGTCTCCCCGACATTAGGAAATACTATTGGGCTTCCCACCTTGCCGCTATTAATCAGGGCACCTACTGAAGACCGGATAAACCAGGTTTTACCATGGATAGATGGCTGCTGCCTGGCAGGGACTATAATAGGGCCCTGTATTCAAACCCCAGGAAATTTCCTTTAACTGGTCCAACCGAACACTCTGTCTAGGTTTGGCACGCATCTAATAAAAGTTTAGGTTGGGACCGGAAGCTCACATTCGCAACTTCCCTGTGGGACTCGGAACAGCTGGGCTACCTGCGTACCTCAAAGGGATTTGACAAATGGGATCTTATCGGTATCTCCTGGATAGGTGACCTCTGGGTGAAGGGTGATATGATTGCGTTTGACACTCTTCAACAACAATACGAGCTCTCCGGCTTGTAGTTTTTCCGTTATCTGCAAATCCGTCATGCTCTTGTAACAACCCTGCAGAAGGGCTCCTACCCTCCTGAGTCTTCACCACTTGAAGACAGATTGCTTGATGGATACCTCCAGCAGAAAGCAATTTCGTTAACATATAAAAAATTGATTAATAATACCCTGGACCCCCTTGAAAGACTACGTGAGTGTTGGGAAAGAGATGGTCTTGAGTTTGACGACGAGGAATGGTAAGAGGCGGTGGCTTTGCCCCGAGAGGTGGCGATTTCTGCTTGGCTACGTCTGGTCCAACTTAAAATATTGCATAGAACGTATGTCACTGAGCCCCCAGCTGGTTCATATGGAGAGGGGGGAGGGGGGAGATTGTAGAAGACGCTGTGGTCAGGTGGGCACTTTCCTGCACATACTTTGGGAGTGTGAACAGATCTAGGAGTGCTGGCGGGGGCTACACAAGGTCATGCGGGAAGTACTGCACAAAGAGATACACCCAGAGGTTAAAAGATGTCTCCTTAATGTTTGGTAACCCACTGATTTGACTGTTATGGAGAGCCTCTGGGCTAATCTGGGTGCAATAGTGGCCAAACGTGATATAGCACAAATGTGGGGGGCGGGAATCTCACCGACTCTGGACACCTGGAAAAAGAACTTAGATTGGTGTATGTTCAGGGAGAAAATGGTCTACATGGCACGGGGATGTCCAAAGAAGTGGTCTGCTGTATGGTGTGAGTGAAATGCCTACTGGTGAGATATATGTGCGGCCCCTGTGGTCCCTTCAGAGGATGAAGCTTTGTCTCCTTGAAGCCCTTTCGGGCGCTCGATGTATGTCCCAGCTACCTATGATGTCTAAATGTACTCGCCATATGAATCCATACCATGTAAGTGCATGCTGCTTTGCCGAGTGTCAATGTTTATGTTTAATAAAAAGATATTTTTTTTTAAAAATGCATATTCCGAGAATAGTTTGTATCATATTATATTGCATTTGTAAAATCAAATTGTCTAAGAGCCTTACTATGTATACGGCAGTCCGTAGGACCGCCGTATTTGCGGTGACGGTCCAACCACCATCATACTGCGGGGCCCTCCCCCCGTATTACAAGTGTGGCGGTCAGACTGCCGCAGGATCGCTGCATCCACCGGGGAGAGAGGATTCTGCGGCAGTCGCGCAGCAGTCAGGGAGCTGTAATATGCTGGCAGTTGCCGCCGAGCATATGACAAGTTGGATTTCCACTGCCCCCATTCATGGCGATGAGCCAGCAATGAAAAGGGTGAAGAGAGAGGCAGCCTGCCGCTCCTGGGTCTGTGGGGGGGCACATGTAGTGCCCCCCTGGATTTGCACCGCCAGTTTCGCATGGTGTGGCATGTATGGCACACAGTGCAGGAAGGTGCAGTCAGTCCTCTGACAGCGGCGATCTGCATGTTAAGCTCTTCTATAAGTCTAACAGACTGTTGCCGTCACACTGCTGCAGCCCCACCCACAAGACCAGGATTTAACTCCTAATCTGGCAGGTGGGCGCATCACCGCCTTGGCGGTCCTACAGTGGATGGCATGCTGGTGCTGCCGCTATAGGGCCACCAAAGTCGTAAGCAGGCCCTAAATTAAGTATATATTGTTTTAAATCAATGTAAATGCCACACAATAATGCACCTTTGAATTAAAGATGATGAAAACCACCATCTTTATCCCCAAAACCACTTAATTAGTATACTATGGTTCTAAGTTGTCTTGACCACCATGTTTTTCAAAAACCATTCCTAAAACGCTTGTGAAATATATTACAAAACAATAAAGATCTATTTTTGACCTACAATGATTTAGGTATCCCCATAATGTGACATACAATGATTTCGGTCTCCATTTAATGCAAAGAAATAGTGCATATCACCATTTTCAAAAATCTTATTTTATTCAGCTGTGTGCAAAGGATTTCCTTGTCAAAATACTGTTAGATATTTTATTATAATGTAACAAGCAACATTTTGTGCTGTCACCACCTATCACATGAAAGCTGTGTTTCTACACATGCCTTTAGTCCTCTACTTTCATGCAGATTTTGAATGTTAATTCTCAAATGGGAAAAGTTATACATTTAGGAAAAGGCTCCACATTTTTTAAGTATAGCCAAATAAAAGCATATTCATTGCACATCATAGCATGACTGAGTACTGGCATATGCACCCATAAGCACTTTCGTTCAAAATCTTTTCATGCACTTTGCAATTGATATTGCTTTATTTCCAGTGTTTTATCAAGGTTGAATGGATTCACACATCACTCCACAGTAAGCCAGCAGATTCCAAGATGATCTGGCCTTAGAAAAAAACAACAACATATTTAACATTATAATATGTAGCTGTTAAAAATATGTCCCTTGACCATACATATAGCCTCCATGATGAGACTGAGTGCAATTCACAACTTTGGGGACCATAATGATGTCGGGCAGAAGGCCATCCAACTGCTTGTCGGTGGCGGTCCGCCCAACATCTGAGGCATCTGTTCAACTACCATATTAGGATATAGGTGGGGGGAATACGCTTCTCTTCCGACAGGATCAAGGAGCCTGTCAGGTCGTCGGGTGGATCGTAATCCCCAAAATGGAGGCGGTGCCTGATCAGGCACCGCCGTAACACCTTTCCAACAGCCTTTTCATGTCGGGTCTTCTGCCATGAAAAGACTGGCAGAAAGGGTCTTTTGTGGCCCCTAGCAGGGCCCCTGTCCCAATGGCCCTACTCTATGGGCCCTGGGGTGCACCTGTGGTGCCCCCTAATTATCCCTGCATTGCGTGGCAGCCACCTGTGTGATAGGAAGAATATACCTTCCGACTGCCGTGAAGGCGATTGCATCCAAATAATGGTGGCAGTACTCCTTGTGCGGCAGTCCCATTTCTGCTATGATGCCGGTTGGACGAGCGTCCGACCGGCAATCTAATAAGACCCTTTATGTTTGCCTCTCTAAGTAATTTATTCCTGGTAGAATCTAAGTATATCCCAAAGAGGAAGAAAGAGGCCCCCTGGTATACCAAATCTCGTCAGGAGGCCAGATGTACCCTCTCTAGATCCATTAAAGTTGGGTATAGAGTTGCCATCCTGGCAGCCAGGTCACTCTACAAAGACAAAATTATCAGTGCTAAAAGAATCTTGGAACGCACAAAAGGGGACTCAATGTTGAATGCTATTTAATAGAAGGATTACTGTTCTTTCTGGTGCATCATCGCCCATGGTGATTCCAGCATCCATGCCCCATTGGGAAGTATTATTTCTGCTGCTGCCTTGGTTGTGCATTTCTCCCAGTTATATTCTGGTGATGTCCACCAGGATCTGTTCCAGGCTGTGCCTAGCAAGCTGAGTAACCAGGGTGGTGAGTAATAAATCCTCCAGTGGCGTTGCCGTTGAGTATCCCTTTGAGCCAGCGACATATTGGGCCCACCATATATCCAGTGTAGAGATCTCCAAAGCTTTAGACTAGACCATACCAAATAAAGCCCAAGAGTTGGACAAGGTGCCTGGTGATCTTCTTAAGTCATATAGAGACACATGGTGTCCCTATTTTTCCATGATCTTTAGTGCTATAATGAATGGCACACTTATGCTCCCTACTTGGGCTGGGGCTGAGATCATCCCAATATTCAAGAAGGGTTGTAGGTCCTTACCATCCAACTACAGACCAATCAGCCTCAATAACAGCTCTCAAAAGCTGTTCAGTTAGATAATCTTGAATAGGCTGAGTGAGTGGATTGACTGCATTGCAGGCTGTCTTCAGGGATGGCATTGAAACAACAGACCAGGTTTTTCGCCTGGATCTGCTGTACTGGAAACGTTCACTTGGGGAGCGGCAGACTTTTTGTGATCTTTGTGGACCTTCGTCTGCTTTTGACCTCATTCCCAGAGAATCTTTGTGGATGGTGCCGGCCGAGAAGGGGGTCCCAGATTATCTTTTGAAAGTTATAATTAGACTACATTCTAACAATTATGCCAAGGTCAGATGTGGGCCCCTGGGTCAATTACCAGATGCTATCCCAGTAAATTGGGGAATGAGGCAAGGGTGTGGACTGGCCTCCAACCCTCTTTCTTCCATAAATCAATGGTTTGGTATCTCAGCTCAAGAAATATGAGGTTGATACCCCGTGTCTCGCTGGGATTAAGATCCCGGCCCTACTGTTTGCAGATGATACCCTTTTGTTATCTACATCCCCTGTTGGGATCCAGACACTTCTGGATTGCTTCAAGTCCTTTTGCGGGCAACGGGGACTGGAGATTAACCTCGGTAAGACCAAATACATGGTTTTCCTCCCTTCCCTGTTCTAACCCAACTCTCAGTGGTGTTGCACTGAAAAGAGTGCAGGTGTTTGATTATCTGGAGGTTACGCTCTCAGAACGCTTCGATTGGTCACCCTATGTTCAGATCCGTAGGCTCAAACTAGAGCAGCACTGTGAGGTCCTTTTGTGGGTCGAACGTGGTTGTTTTTTTTCGTCCGGTAACTCCAGCCCTCAAAATCTATAACTGTCAAGCCTTAGGGGCAACTTTGTATGGTGGAGAACTATGGGGTTTTCAAGATACTAGACCTTAGAGATAATAGAAAGGCGCTTTATGAGGAGGATAACAATCTACCAGTTTACCGCAACCTGAGCTTCAGGAATTTCAGGACCACGTACAGAATATTAAGAAGTGATACCAGGCAATGTATTATCTTTGCTGTCTCTCGATTTTTTATGTATATCTGGAGTCTTAGATAGAAAATGATGCCTAGCTGATGCCATTTTACAACTTTTAACTGTAACTATAGTCTTCAAATTGTTTTAAATTGTGCCAAATTTAGATTTTTCCAATATGTACTGTCCTTATGAATTGAAAGATTTGTATAAATTATTTTATTGTTTTATTAATTTTTATGTAATGTGTTTTAACATGCTCTTCTATGGCCATTGTGCCAAAATAAAGAATATGATGATGATGAATAATTGAACTACAATGGCTTAAAAAGGGAAATTAATGATCTAAATCTTACATGCAATGTAGTTTTATTTCTAGCAATTGATATCAAAATTCTGTATAAAAAACGTCAACATGCATAACGTAATGACTAACATGTTTTAGTGTAACTGTAATGTCAAACATGAAACACAAGTTAATTTTTATGTTGTCTTTTAATAAAATTACATATCTATTTGTGAAAAAATACATAATACTGTACATTGGTTAATTTACTGTTAGTCGATGATGTGTGTTAACGAATAACTTCTGACTTCAACACCATCTTCATCCCTGTTACCATGCTGTGGTCAATAATAACATCACCCTCCGGCATGGGATAGTAATCATCATCAATGATGAGTGGTATGTTTCTCCATGGACAATGTTGTACAACATTTAGCAGGGCAGAGCACTAACATTTTGCAGACGTTCCCAGGAGTGTACAAAAAAGCACCACCAGTCTTATCAAGGCATCTGACGTGGCCAGTAGGAGGCATTTTCGCCTCAGTGAGGCTAAGTTCCCTGAAAAAAATATAAATACATTTAAAGATCATTCAGTTGGTAAAAATATTCAAAACTTTAGATGGATCAATATTTTTAATTAGCTAATCAACAATCCAGGCTCTCACTGGTGCTAGGACTACCATCTGTTGTGATACAGTGCTGGTGTGAAGCATCATTGAGTAATGTCTTAACCCAGGAAGTCTTTTACAGAGCAATCCACTTGCACATTAATTTAGTGAAATCACTCTGCTTTGTGGTAAACTGGCTTCTAGTCTTGAGGTGGAACCAAAGCTACGTTTATGGTCATGAGTATAAACCACATGTGGAATTCCTGCCAAAGCACAGAGCTCAGCCTTAATGTTGTTAATTTTAGAAGCATCAGTAGGGCAGAAGGCATATTCTTCCAAATGCAGAAGGATAACTTCCAGGAACTGTGTGAGGACAGCACAAACTTTAGTTCAGCAACAGCATGTTGAAATCATCCGGGTGCACAGATGTGTAACACTGGCATGACAAGTGGTGCGATTACAGCTGAATTATTAAAAAATGAAATAAGTTCTGTTTCAAAATGTTTTCCAAAGTCAATATTGTCTTGTTGTGTAGTGTGAGTTTCTTCACAATGTGTAGGGTTTGGAGATCAGGATGTGGCCAGCACACATGGTCTTGAAGTATCTACCTACCTACCTCGATTAGCGAGGGTAATGCTGTATATGTCTGTGGTGCAAAATCCATTTTGAATTAATTTAACAATATGTGCTTTTGACATATTAAAAGATTTATATAATAAACATGACACACTTAAATGTAACTTATGTTTAAAAAATCAACATAATAGTTTTTTATGATTGTGTCTAAACATTTTACATGCTTTGATATTTGTTATGCATCATTATCTATACAACAAAAACTGTATTTATATTACACAGATTTTATAATCTATTAAGCATTTCTTACTAACATTTGCATTAATATTTTAATTTCTTTTCAATAATGACATTATATAAATACAAATATATAAAATATATAAGTAGTTTTAAACATGTTCAGTATATTTATATATTACAAATCAAAGTCCCAAGAAATAATATTGGTTGACCCATTTTAAAATATATCAGCTTATTCTGCCATTTTTGATGGGCATACCATTGCAGAAGATGTGATGTGACACTAGTGAAAGACAAACGAATCAAGACAGAGTAAGTGATGAACAGGGTTTTTGTCCTTTGAATTTCTTAACTGCTGTTGATTGTCTTACATGGTGCTTCCACCATTTGTTTTGATTTGTGTAAGTCATAGGTCTTCAAGCTTGGGGCAGGCCCCACTGGAGGGCCTGAATTTATGTCAGGGGGTAAAGCTTTTAATATGAACCTGAGGAGAACAGACAAACATGCAGAGTGGTTTTAATGAAAGAAAAGAATGGAGGTGAGCCACTTTGTAATGGGCCATCAGTAATTCTTGTCAGTCATGTCCAGGCTGGGAGAAGGTATCAAAAAGGGAAAGTCCCACCTCATTTGTGATCAAGGATCACACTGTTGACACTTTTAGATCTGTCAATAACAAGTTGAAAATCATGTTTTTAACTGCACCTTTAAAAGGGATAACTGAACATAAATCAATGTTGGAACTAATAAATATGTCAGAGTTGCCTTGTGGACCCGTTTCTAGCCAAATATTTTTGGTTGGTCCTCAAATTTTAGCCATGAGCGCAGTTGTATATTTAACATACGGATGAGCTCCACAGTCCCCGCTTTCGAAGTCCTTTTTTTAAATTAAAACGCCAAGACTGGAGGGATGTGTCACTCATGATATGGGAACTTTTGCCAGCAAGGCATGATAATGTGGCAAAATAAAAGGAAGAAATGAACGTCAATATTTATCATTTTATTATAGTATTTATTTCAATTTCATAAATAGGAATTATTCAAATAGTGCAGAAGGTGTTAGCGTTTGCAAAGTTTTAACTTGAAATGTTTGCCTTTCTTTGGTTTACCTTTGTCTATATTTGCTAGAAAGGATGTGTTAAAAAAACATACAATTCTTTAACTTTCTTCCCCTAATTAACATTATATACAACAGTTTGTTTGTCATTTTGTGGTGTCTAAACTAAATTAATTTACACAAGGGGGACACGACAGTGAAAAACTTGAAACCATTGGGGTAAGTGATGTAGATGCATGGCATCATGGCACACAAGACCATCAAACATGAGCGACTCAAAACTGAGGATGCAGGCATCGTTAACAAACCGCCATTGTTTAAGGAAATTACTTTTGTGACAACAAGTGGTAATCATAGTTGGAGCTCCTAGCTGGTTGACATAACCATCCGCCACGGATGCAGAACGTCTTGATCAATGAGAAGTGTGCCTCCTTCAAGTAGTGTCCACCAGTGAGATTCCATCACATTGTCATACTCGACATGCTTCTTTAATAGTATACTTGCCTTGACACCACAGAGTTGATAACACCGCATCCATTGCTGCTGCCAAATTGAGCTGCTAAGAAGAGATAATGGCTTAAGAATCCAAAGACAGGGCGCCCAAATTCACCCTAGAAGTGCTGGCTATCTGGGCACAGAGCGCCCTGGCAAGTACCCTCAGTTATTTGGTCCAACAGACAAACAGGTCAGTAGACAGGCCATTCTTATCTGAAATTTTGGACTATGAGTTATGGATCTAGTGATCATACCGGTATGTGTTTATATCTTGTTAATTTAAGTTTACAATTTTTGTAGTGTGGCATGTTTTTTTTAAATGTAATTATATAGTTTTAAAAGGAAGATTACATTTAGTTCAATTTGACTAAATTACTTTCATACGTTAAAAAATGTTACCTACAAGAGTTTACTCAATTCTGCTACATCTCCAATATGAAATTTTCTACAGAATTAACATAATATATTGGTCAATATTTTCAAAACCTAGACTATTTGCCGAAAATCTGTATTTTTAATGATGATTGCATAGTGTAATTTCTGCTTTAAAGGGAATGTGATTTTGCTATACATCCTTGTAAGAAAAAAGGCTACTTGGGGAGGGGATGGAAACCCCACTCAGGAAACAACCACAATACTTTTCAGGGTGAGCCACAGAAGTCACCTAATTAATGTGTGTTTAACCGGTAGCTTGGCACAAAAGCAGTCAGGGTTAACTTAGAGGCAACGAGCAATGTATTTGTGCACCCAACAAAAAGAAATAAAGTGAAAAAACAAAACAATAAAAATCCTAATTCAGTTTAGAAAACTAAAATACATTTTAATGAATAAAATGAGACCAGAACGAAATAAATCCAATCAGTAGTTGTAGGTGTAAATACGTTGTAGGTGTAAATAAGTGTATCAGGATTAAGTGATAAGGAATATGTGGTTTTGCAGATCTTTTTGCTTGGACTTTGGGTACATGGTCATTCTTCTTTTTCTTTTTTCTGGTTTTCAGGTATTCCCCCTGATGAGGAGCAATAATGCCCAAAATGCATATGGATAAATGAATGCAATTCATTTGTGAATGAGTTCACTCAAGGCTGACTTACTTCTTGGGTGTACGGATTTCGAAAAGTAAATAAACACAGTGAAAAATAAATAAACACATCGATATAGTTGAAGTGTATTTCAAACAGTTCATTATAATTATGTTAATTTTGATAAATGCTTATAATCACCTTATTGTGTGTGGTGGAACTTCCTTTAATTCAAGAAGAAGCTAAACAGTTGGCAGTGTTCAAGCAGCCACTGCAGCTGAAGGGAGATGCCATTGGCAGAGAAGGATGCAGTGGCACAGAGGGTGAGGGGACTGGCATGGAAAGCAGCTCAGGGTCAATGAACAACACTGAGTCAGATGATGACTTTCACGACCAGGGCCAGACCCTTGTAGTAGCAGCAAAGACAGTGACGTTGTCTTCGGGAGCTGCCACTGCAATCAGCCCTGTTGCTCCAGCAACCCCCTGGACAGAACTTCCCACCAGCCAGGAGAAATAGGGCTGATGCCCTTTGCCCAAGGCGCCTATCCCCCTGCTCCTGTGCCACAACTCCTCATTTCCAAGGAGTTATGAAGGACTGAATGGTTCAAATCCCGGAGAACATTTGTTCAGTACAGGCTGCCCACTACACAGTGTATTGATGAAGCATCGCCTCCTCAGAAACGAGGACTGCCACTCCCAAGCCTACTCCCACACAATACCAGAGACCTCATTTCTGCTTTTTCCTTTTGCCCCCATGCCACTACCTTTTAATTTCCCAATTCCTTCTGCTCACATTCCCCTCTTCCACCCAAGCTGTCTGGACCTCCGGATGCATTGACTGAGGATTCTCAAAATGAGGAGGAGGATAAGCATTAAAAGAGCAAGGCAAGACTTTTGAAAATACATTTCTCCTGTTTGTGGATCTGCACTCTCCACCCCCAAATTCCTGGATGTATTTAAGTTTGAATATTTTTTTTCATGTTTTTTGTAGGTTAAAACTGTGTTTTTCATTTTTTTGGGGGGGGGGTGGAATGTGCCTTATATTATACACATTTGATCACACTGTAAATCAAAGACAAAGGGGTGCATTACAATGGCGGATGGACTGAAGTCCGTCTGCCATTGTATCGGGGACTGGGACCGCCCGCCTACAAGGTGGCCACAGGGCCAATTATAATGCGACCACCAACACGGTGGTCGCAATGCTCATACTTTAAACGGGCCATTTTACATATCCCTGAATGACGTGGCGGGTACCATGAGGTGCCTGCCACATGGTGCAGGGATATGTCGGGGGCACCATAGGTGCCCCCAAACACCTAGAAAAATGTGCCAGGGATGAAGGGGGGCCCACATTAGAACTTCCTGACATATTACTTGCTAATGTGAAGTATTGTAGATCTTGAAAATGAAAGGGGAACTCATGATGACTGACATACCATGATGTGAGAGTCTGTATTCTGTATGTGTTTTTGCCGTAAGGTTGTTGAGACTAATAGGCACCATCACATTAGAGGATGCATGGTGCTTCTTTTTATATGTTTTAAAGTATAAGAGTTTTAAGGACTTTACAATTGGAACATTAGAAAAACATTTAAAAAATGTTAATCTTTAAACCTTAATCATATTTTGATTGGCAAATTGATTATATCTGTGAAATGGTTTCACACGTGATGTATGGTTTGCCTCCTCCTTTATGTATCTTTTTAATGTAGTTAATATAGTTAAAAATTTCAATTTTAAACAAAAATATAAGTTTTTATTTTTGGGCTTTAAATAATGCCCTCCAGCAGCCATTTCTTTAACAACCTCTCCGACATTCACTCCTATGGTTCTAAGAAGCCTGTGTTTATTGTGGAGTGGGTGTGTGCATGCCTTGGCTCTTTGTATTTTTTCTCTCTATAACTCGTGGAATATTTTGCACCCTGCTTCAGCCAGCAGACCACGCACACTAAGGCCCTTATTACGAGTTTGACAGTGCGACCGCGGCAAGCTCTGTGGTCCATCCACCATATTTGGAGTTGGGAGTGTTGCCTGTGCAGAGACCGCAGCTGGATCACCGACACTATCAGCCCACTGCCAACCGCCAGTACAGTGGTCGGAGGAAGGCAGGTTCCATAGGGCGGTACAGAGGAGCACCACTGCCATCTGTATTATGAGTTGGCTTTCCACAAGCTAACCGTGACGGTCGGACCGCTGCCCAAAGGTCGGCGGAAACGAAGGGTTAGGAGTACATACTAACCCCTTTCCTGGTCTTCCCAGCAGATTTTGATGTGGATCGCTTTCTCCAGGTCCCCCTACACAGGAGCATCTTCACCCCGAGGTACGACAGCCATCTGCGGTGAAAAAGAGGTAAGGGCTCTTTATACCATAGACCCATTGCTGGGACTGCCCACATATGGGTCAGACTCCAGCAAGGGGTAGGTGCATTTCTCCATATGTATCATGCATATCTGTAAGTTCGACACATATGCAGTCGAAATATACACACAGGCATCTATGTATCTGGAAATACATTCACCACCACTGCAAGACCGCCACAACCACGAGCCTGCAGTCTACTCATAATAAGGTGGACAGTAGACCATCAGTGCGGTGGTCTTGGTGCGGTCTCAGCTGCGGTCCTTTGGCGGTCGGACCGCCAAACTCGTAATAAGCCCTTAGTACAGAGGATGGAGTATTGTTTTTTCAACCAACCATCTATCAGTTTTCATCTTTAAAAATCATCAGCGGATGTGGTGGTGGGTGGTGTAGGCAGCGTACTGACAGCAGATGTAGGTCCACCATGCCACCAAACTCTAAATACAGTGGAATGTATTTTAATGCAGAGGATGAATGAATCAGCAATGGATGAATCGCCAATTTTTGACGGTTCATCCACATTCACCTAATTCCAAACAAGCCCTTAAATCTGGCTTACACTAAAAATAATTATTTGGAAATTATGCCTAAAGTTGGTATGAATCTTTTACCTATTTTTACCTACTTTTGTATGGAGTGCCTCGTTCGGCAGCTAGTCTTTCCACAGTATCCAGCATTATTCTAAGAATCAGCAGACCTGCCTGCTGTGCAGATCTTTCCAGGCCTGCGATGTTCACATTGTACATAGGTGTACAACTGGCATTTTTTTATTTGTGCTGTTGGCTATTTTTGCCTCTGTTGTCCATATTCTGTCTCTGGGGCTGTAATTCTTGATTTTTATCCTAATCGACTTTTACAATGTTTCCAAGACGTTTGGGAGGTGATCAGGATTCTCTTGGTTTAGTGGGAGTTAGTAAAACATAGAAATAAACAAGAATAGAAAGTACCATTGATTACATACTGCTCCCTAGACCTTAGCACCATGTTGAAATTCTCTGATTTAATGTCAATTTTGTGTGTGGTTTTGGGATGAGTATACTCAGGGTCAGCTTTAGGGAGGTGCGACCGGTGTGGCCTCACTGGGCGCTGCCCTTGAGGGGGGCACTGACCTCAGGGGGCGTTGTGTTTACCAATAATGTATGATTTTAAAAGCACCTGCTGCAGAGTTCCTTGTGCACCAGCTTTCAGGCAGCAATAAAAATGTTAAGATAACCCTTGTGATTAATGTTCCTGCTAAAGATTAAGATCAGAGTTTTGTATTGTGGCAGTTTTGACCTGCCATAAAGTTGCACAGAGGCTTAAAATGCCTGCTGCAAAAGAACAGATCTGTGTTTTATGTGGATAGCTGAGTGGATTAGTAAAACCAGCTGTTGCCAGCACTTTAAAACAAATTAAATGTATGTGTGAGAGGGGTATGGAGCGAAGAGGGGCACCTTTGCCGGGTGGTAATGAGAGAATCTGAGGAGAAGGTCATGGGGTGGGGTGCCAAAAAAGATTGTCACGCCAGGCGCCAACAGCACTAAAGCCGACCTTGAGTATACTGATAGCATTTGCAGGCACAAGCCTGTTTTCAGAGCATAATATGTGCTTGTGGTTGCCGGAGGTGGGTGCTCATCAGTAGCGGCTCCTGCAGGGAGTGCTGCGGGGCGGTGGAGCGGGGGAGGTGCAGGGGCAAGGTGGGGGGTAGTAAACTCCAGCATACGGCCGAACAGAGGTAAGTACATAAATAAATAAATAAAACGAGTTACATTGCGCACGCTGCATCGCCATTTGGCGTTGGAGCATGCGCAATGTAATTTGTTTTATTTATTTATTTATGTACTTACCTCCGTTCAGCCATATGCCGGAGTTTATTACCCCCACCCTGCACCTCCCCCGCAAGCAGCTCTCCCTCAAGGAGCCACTACTGCTCATTATTAGGGGTCGTGACTTATTTCTGATCAGTAGACCAGAGCAAGATCAGTGAAACAGAAGGGAGAAGAAAAGAGGAAAAACAACAAAGTAGGGATTGAAAAATAAAACTTGTAAGTGAGAGAAAAAGAAACGTGGAGTGTACGGTGGTGGATGAAAGCGCCATGAGGTGGGATCAATAGTAGGCACCTTTTGTGTTCAGCAAACCTGGCATTCAGCAGCCGGCACCTAAAAGTTGTTTGGGCTCCTCCTTTTATATTAAGCAGTACCATTTTATTGTTCTGTAGGTGCTGAACATCAAAATGGCGAGTACTAGTGATTCGCTCTGTTAAAGCGTAGTGGTGCCGCGTGGCAGTCTGATCCTAAGGTGCACTAAAAGAACAATTCAGGCCCGTGCAACCAAAGCACTTTTGTGCAATGTATTCCGAAAACATTTTATGCCAAGATGCACAATGATGTATACAGTAAGCTCCAAAATATGTTAAGTGGGTACAACAAATGCTTATATGTGCTAATAGTGATTTTCATATTCTAATTTTTTTTTATTGTACAAACCAATGATACCTCTGGTAAGTCAGTTTAACACTCTCAGAGCATTTATTAACCAGGGTACTACTAATAATAATAATATTACAAGATTTAAGAAATGCTCTTTGCCAGAGCATGATTTAAATCGATGCACACAGGGCACATAGTCTTTGATTTCTCACAGAAGAGTGTTCTGTGAAGGAACAGAGGCTGGGTCTAGGAGAGGAGAACCTCCTTCATTAATTGGGCAGTGAAGAAAGAGGGCAGCAAAATGGGCAAAGACAGATTGCTTCAGGCATTCTATAATAAGCCAAGTATGCATAGTAATAAGTGCCAGATGATACACGTGATTAGGTTTACTGTACATGTTGGTCTAGCAGATCTTTGAAGATACCTAATTAAAAAGCCCGACAACAGATCATAGAGCAGATTACTCCGCCTCACAACTATTACACTCCAGACAATGTCTGGAACATGCCCACTGCCACCAGAGGAATGTATTAATAATATCCACACTTCTCTTTCATGAGGTTGGTACAGAGCCCAACTGAAAGTGAGATGTCAGGGTCCAGATTTACTAAAGTTTTGCACTTGAATGTTGCAAAGCATCACATACCGACCCCAATGATAGTGTTGATCAGCCTAAGCAAGCAAAAGGTATTTTGCACTGAAACTTTCTGCAATGCTAGAGTTAAATGTAATTACCTGTAGGACCGTGAAACCCCTGCTAGTGTAAGCAAATTAGGTATTATGGGCCAGGGACCATGTAAAGACCCACATTGGCAAAGTAAATCCATGCAACCTAAATTCACATAAAATAGCGGGACCTGACATTACATGGAATACTAATGGCAAGTGAAAACATTCACACATATCTGGCAAAAGTTCAGGGGGTGACATCGCATGGGTTGCCATCGGAGGGGGTCCGTCCGACATCTGGTGCCGCGGTCTGACCGCTGCATCATGATGGAGCAGGCAGAGGGACTGACCAACACCATGACTCCATAGGACTGTCCTTCCGACTGCCATGAAAAGGCATCTGGAAGGGAACTTTAAGGGCCCCCTAGGAGGGCCTCCGCTATGGGCCCAGGTGTGCTCCTGTGGTTCCCCCAAACATCCATGCCCGTGTGTCAGGCACCACATGTTGCCTGGCATACAGGCATGAGTGTTTTAAAACATCAGTTTTTCCACTGTGGCTTGTGCTGAAACCAATCGCGGGTGGGACCTCTGACTACTTGTCGTCCGGTCCCAATTCTGCTATGATGTCGGTCGGATTCTCGTCCGAGTGCCATCGTAATGAGACTATACTCATGACAATTGTGAAACATACGTATTCTATGTGATTTATGGTGTGACCCCTGAACATTGAGTCCAGGATATCGTGGGGAACTAATACTGTGGACAAAATATCGAGGGACAAACTATCGTAAGGTAAGCATGTCTAGATTTTACATACCCAACTCCACATCTATATACCTTGATGATATATATATATATTCAAGGTGAATAGCTATGGCTCCAAGAATATCAAATCTATACTTCCCTTTATCCACTTACCTTTCAATATTTTGACCTTTCATATTTTGTCCACTATATTAAGGTGTCACAATATTCTTGTACTCAATATTCAAGAGCATAATCGTGATTTATTGTCACACAAGTGCAGCGTTATTTCTGCATTAACACTGTCATCATCACCGCACGGCATGTGGAAAATATGATGTGTGCAGTTTGTATGTCATAGCACAGCCGGTTTTCACATTGTTGAGTTGCTTGAACCTTAGTAACTCTGCCCCCAGGAGGTTTTGAGGGAAAACACTGAGACCTTCAGTCATTGGAGCTGTGTCTTTCATTGCAGCAGAAAGGGGTGTGGGGGTTCAACATCTTGTGGATTCTCACCCACATTTTGTTGCCGGAAATTCTTACAAACTGAGCAGAACTATAGCATTTTGGTCAATGATCCGGGTTCAACTTCAGAAAAACATAATTTCCCAAAAATGAAGGGGGCAATTCACAGATCTTTTCTTTCTGTAGATGTGTGTGTCTCCTTTGTCTTAGATATCAGACTTGCTTACTCCTGGAGAAAAGCTTTATGAGTCAGGTCTGTGAAGGGAGCAGATGAAATAAAGCACAACTACTCACAGAGAATGCTTTTTGGGTCAGGCCTGGGTATTAAGTTGCAACTCACACTTAAGACAGGACTAAAATACATCTACTAAGAGAAAAAGCCTTGTATATTTTGGTAAAGTGCTCTAGGGTTATTCTAATTGGTCGGCCTCCAGAGGGCTTTAGCAGTAGAGCAACTTGATCAGTGTTCAGTGATGGTTTTTAGCATCTTCTTCTTTGAGACCCACCATGGGCTTATCTGATTTCAGGCTTTTTCTAATGATATGTCTATGTATTGCAGATGAGTAAACCAGGCTAACGTCATGCCACTGGTTAAAACGTATTGAAACATATAACTAGATCCATGGGCCGGGAGGTCTCTGATTGGTGAGTTTACCAACCAACAATTAAAATTTACAGCTTAGTGTAATAAAGTAAATCCACACCAGATGAAGATATGTGGTAAGAGGTATTTATTACAGCCTCAACCAACAGCCAGCATATCAACTGTCATCATAGAACCCTCACATGACAGAACCTCAGAACAAGCTGGTTCCATGCCTAGTGTTCTGGCATGGAGCCATGTTACATCATTACACTTCTTCCTCTTTACATTAGAACAAAAGTAACATGAGAGCAATAAACACATTTGAACAACAAGAAAAAGAAGGTAGAAAGAACTACACAAAATCACGTAAATGCAAAGGAAACCTGCGTGTTCTGACACCCCTACAAGTACTATCAGACCTTACATCAATGTCTGAGGGAAAACGATAAGAAGTATCATCCCTCCTGTCGGCCACACCACACCCCCGAAAATGTGCTACACGACTATGATTCCAGATGCGACCATCATCCGTCTTGACAGCATTTTTAAACAGCTTAATGATAGTTTTTGGAGAGGTATATTTTGACCAATTTTGACACCCAACAGGAGCTCTGACCTTTACTTTATCTCCAACCTCAAAATTTGTAACTTTCGCATTATTCCTTCTATCAACATAAATCTTCCTTTTGTTTTGCAGAGACACTTCTTTGTCTCTCCATTCCCCAATACCATTGTCTTTCAAACCCTTCCCAGCAACCATCCAGCCAGGACACAAACAAGTATTTGGAGACCTTCCCCTGAGCAGTTCAAAAGGAGTCTTCCCCGTTGATGCATGAGGAGTGTACCTGTAGGCTGTTATACGACACTGCAGTTCTTTTCTCCAATCTAAACAGTTTACCTTTGCTAATTGTATACTCTCCTTTAAAGTCCTGTTAAATCTCTCCAAAGCACCATTTGCCTCTGGATGATATAATGCAATTTTTTTATGTTCAATTCCACATTTTACAAAATACTCCTCCATCTGAGCAGAACAGAACTGCGGACCATTGTCAGAAAGAATAGAGTTAGGAAAACTCTCTCGTTTGAACACAGATTCTAAAAAACTGATCACAGAAAGAGAAGTGATCTCTCTCACCAAACTCACCTCCACCCATCGTGAATACAAATCCAGCAACACCAACAGGTAAGGAGTCTGATGTTCTCCATGCAATGGTCCCACAATATCGATAGCTAATTCATCCCATGGACTTTTTGGTAAACTTCTACAAACCATAGGTGAATATCTTGGTTTGAGCACCTTATCACTAGCTTGACAAGGCGTACACTCCCTAACAGTACGTTCCACCATCAAATCTAATCCAGGCCACCAGAAATCCTGTCGGATGCGCTCTTTGGTTTTAGAAATGCCCATATGCCCTTCATGAGCCATGTTCACGATGACTTCTCTCAAACTCAATGGGGGAATCATTCTTGTGCCCCTCATTAGAACCCCATCAACAACAGCTAACTCATTCGCAACTAAGGACCAAGGTTTAACCAGACTTCGAGACTTATGCTGTTCCAAAAGAGACATCACAGAACACAATTCACTATCCTTTTGCAACTCATCCCTCCATTCATCTTCCTTTACAGCCCCCAGCGTAACGTCACAAACTCTTATGCCACACTCAGCATCACACTGATCATTTTCATCCTGAGATTTATCATTCTCTACCACCTCCACCAATCTCGACAGACAGTCTGCCGTTACATTTGCCTTTCCTGGAATGTATTCAAACATGAAGTTATACTCCTGTAAGGAAATGACCCATCTCCTGATCCTCGATGAAATTGAGTCCAAACCCTTCTTCTCAAAAATTTCTTTCAGGGGTTTATGATCAGACCTGACAACGAAAGAAGATCCCCACACGAACTTTCTGAACTTGTTTATGGCCCAGAAAATTGCCAACGCTTCCTTCTCTATAACAGAATAACCTATCTCCGCACCTTTCAAACATCTTGAAGCACAAGCTATTAGCACCTCTTGGCCCTTCCTGATCTGAAAGAGAAGAGCACCCAGCCCCTTTATACTCGCATCAGTAACAATGAAAGTGGGATTCCCAGGTACAAAAGCTTGTAAGTTTGGTGCATTCCTGAGATCATTTTTTACTTGTTTAAACTCAGCACCACACTCTTCCGTCCAAACAAACTCTGCATTCTTACACATCAACTTCCTTAGATTTACTGTCTTATCTGCAAAATTTCGTATAAATTTGTTATAAAATTCTGCCATACCTAAGAATGAAGAAACCTCATCTTTTGTACACGGTTCTTTTAACATTTCAATAGTGTCCACCAAATCCTTTTTTGGACTTACCCCCTGCCGTGAAATATGATGACCCAAATAGTCCAGTTCAGTGACTCCAAATTTACATTTGCTTCGCCTAAGAGATAACCCAGCATCAAGCATCCTTTT
Source organism: Triturus cristatus (assembly GCF_964204655.1). NCBI lineage: Eukaryota > Metazoa > Chordata > Amphibia > Caudata > Salamandridae > Triturus > Triturus cristatus. The sequence continues at coordinate 1,170,900,672 of NC_140591.1, read as the reverse complement.
AAGCACAGCATGTACCCTCTCATCATGTTCTCTCACGTCTCTCCCACATATTAATACATCATCCTGGTAGCACTTTACGCCTGAAATTCCTTTAAAAAGATCTTCCATAATCCTCTGGAATACAGAGGCCGCAGAAACAAGCCCAAACGGCATACGCAAAAACTTGAAGGCCCCCATTGGCGTAATGAAAGCTGTTAATTCTTGACACTCTTTACTCAACGGAACCTGATGGTATGCTGATGCCATATCCAGAGTGGTAAAATAACCAGCACCATCCAACGATGATACTAATTCCTCAATATTGGGAAGTGGGAACTTGTCAACCACTACTTCTTTATTTAAGGCACGAAGATCCACACATAAACGGATTTCATTATTTGGTTTACGTGCCACAACAATGGGAGCTAACCACTCCGTTGCCTCTACAGGCTGTATAACACCAGTGGACAACAATTTATCTATCTCTTTTTGTACAGCATCTTGTATACAAATGGGAATGCGTCTAACTTTTGCCACAACTGGTACTGCACCCTGTTTCAACTTAATATGGTGATTGTACCCCTTTAAACACCCCAAGGTGTCACTGAACAATTCACCAAACGCTCTCACAAACTTGTTTTCGTCACCCTCAATAGATTGTACCTGAACAGATGGATGTGCATTAGGATTGAGAATGACACCCAAACGAGCTTGATGACTCCAGCTCAACAAATTATCACCCCTCTCAGCAACATAAATCCTAGCATCAGTGAACCTACCATTGTACTCAATGCAGTCATCAAAATAACCTAATAACTTAATTGGCAACCCACCATAACCCGTAGGTTTAATATTAGGTTTGGACAGTTTCTTCCTTCCTTGAAAATTCTTCATAAAAAGATCCTTTGAGAGAAACGTGATGTGAGAGCATGAATCAAATTTCATTTTGACTCTAACATCCCCCACCAAAACCCACTCAGAGGGATGTTCCACCTCACTCTCACTAACTTGAAAACTGACTTCCTTTATTTCTGATCTTGAATCTCTCCTATTCCTCATCCTACAATTTTTCCCAAAATGTCCTCTTTTTCCACATACATTGCAAGTAACCCTATTAGCAGGACACTCACTTGCATTAGCCAGGTGTCCAAATCTTCCACATCTGTAGCAATTTCCCTGAAAAGTTGTTGCAAACCTCCTATTCCCTTGTGTCTTTCCTGCGTTTTTTTCTATTACAACACCTTTCTCGCAGACACCCTCATAATTATTTTCCCTCTCATCTTTTTGTATGGCTCGACACTCCACTTCTTGTGCTTTTACACTGATCTTGTCTTCTTTATGTTCTTTACTTAGTTCTCCAACACACTTTAACATATGCTCTACCCTTTTTGCAATACTAATAACCTCATTCAACAGTGGCTCGTCCTTTAGCCAGAGTTCTTCCCTCACTTTATCACAGCAACACCTCAGCACAAACTGATCTCTAATCCTTTCCTCTACCAACGCCCCAAATTTACAACTTGAAGCCAACTTCCGCAAAGCCGTAATATATTCTTCCACACTCTCCTCTTTTCTTTGCTCCCGCAAACCAAAATGGTACCTTTCCATAATAGTACTAATCTTTGGCAAGTAATGTAAATCTAGTTGTCTTGCACATATTTCATATTCATTCAACCCCCTCTGATCATTTTGCGACAAAGGAGGTAGATTTTCCAACACCTCTTGTCCTTCGCTCCCTAAACAATGTAACAAAAGTGCCTGCTTCCTTTCACCACTCAAATTCGTTCCACACACCCTGGCATAATTTTCAAAAATCTTTTTCCATTTCTTCCACTTAATAACCGGTTCTCCTGGATCTGACAAGAAAAACGGCGGCGCTGTAACATTCTGCATACTCACAAGAGGTGTAAATCACTACTTCCCCACAACCCAACTAGTTGCTAAAAGTGCTTAAAGTCCAAAAGATGTGTCAGTCACCATATGTCCCAGCACGATACCGCTATATCAAACACATTTGTTGAAGGTGTGTTTGTCACCGCAGATGACCTTTTCAGTTTAATTCAATTTACAACGCTCAAATACTTGTATTCCACAAGTGTAATCAAGTTTCAAAAGAAACGTTTATTCCCCTGACCACCAACCAATATAGTGATCCTTATCCAGTCTCCGTCCAATTCTCAACTTCCAATAGACCGTCGATGATCTTCTTCGATGTCCTCCAACACTTGTGCTGCAAACAAGATTTTTTTTTTTTTTTTTTAAATATAAGAAAAAATTCCTTCTTCCTCATCTAAGATGGCCGCCATCCTCGTCGCCAGTGTAATAAAGTAAATCCACACCAGATGAAGATATGTGGTAAGAGGTATTTATTACAGCCTCAACCAACAGCCAGCATATCAAACGTCATCATAGAACCCTCACATGACAGAACCTCAGAACAAGCTGGTTCCATGCCTAGTGTTCTGGCATGGAGCCATGTTACATCATTACACTTAGGTCTCAACTCTTTATCTTAGCTCACTGTTAAACAAAGCATTGATCTCTATATGCAGACAGCTTGTATGCCAAGACCTGAGGTTTATTTATGCATAGTTTTTCCATATGTTTAACCTTTTAGCTGCAAGTGTGTGTGTGTGACATCAAAAGCAATAACTTAGATGATGATCTACTAAAGGTCAGCATGTCATGGGAGGCGATGTATTGTTGATCCCTAGTAGAAGGCAGTGTACAAGAACCATTTCTAAATCAATGTTACTAGGAACCCGGCAAAATACAGGGGAAGTGTCATGTGGGAAGAGGAGGCAGGAGTACAACATGGGCAAGTAGCCAAAAAGAAGCCACCTCTGTTTCAATGACTGACAATCATACTGCTTGAATATTCTATAAACCTCTCAGGATCACTACCTAGTGTTAAAAGAGTACCATGTCTCTTAAATAACAGCAAAAGTAAAGAATTAAAAAACCACAAACAGATTAACAAAAAAGAATAACAAGCGGATCAACTGATTACTAGGGGTGGCCAGAATTTGCGTAGTCACGCTACGCAAAGCTCCGCAAAACGGTAAAATATTTCCGCAAGCACGCAGAAATTCCGCTGAATTGCTTGTTCGCGATGCTTTTTTCCTGTTCGCGAACGGAATTTACCACCCAGGTCTACTGCTCACCACCTGAACAAAGGGTCTAGCTGAACAGCATCACACTCTGGAAAGGGTGACTGAGCTAGACCATCTCTTTGCCTCTAACAATATCAAGATTTCACCTGCACTATACTACAAAAAAATCCCCATTCCAAGATGAAATTTGATAGACATACCCTGCCTAATATTACAGTGGTCTAAATCTCCACGAAATGTAATGTAAGTTTACAAAGCGTGATCGCAGGAATTACTTTTCATGTGACTCGCATAGTATGTGCGACTATTCTAGAAGCAAATCTACGTGTTAGCACTGATAGGTCTTTCTTTCTGGTAGCCTTATTGTTTGAGCAAGTATACGTAAGTGCTATCAAAGAGTAAATGATTCATCCCAATAAAACAATAAAAATGTTAACTACTGTTGATATAAGGCGGACCTGGGTAACATCTGATCATCAGATATCAAACAAGACCTCCTTCCATTTAGGCCATACCTCCTCACTATGTGAGCCATATTCCACAACGAAAAATCAGCAAATATGGAAAAACTTACTTTGTAATATCCGTTCTCTTCCCAAACATTCTACGGAAATCTGGGATTTAGTTTCCTCATTACAGCCTGAGCTGGGGTTTCTAACGGAAACCTGGCTCAAACCTCATTCAACGCCTTCTATCACCTTGGCAACACCAGAGGGCTACAAGTTTATCAGAATGGATAGATTAGTTAAGACGGGAGGAGGACTTGCTATTATTCATAAAGATAGTATCAATGTCTGTGTTCTGGATGAATACTGCGGCCCAAAGATGGAAGCTCTCATTTTCCGAATTGATCTATCAGCTCAAGTCAGTTGGAAAGGGGCTTTGATCTATCGCCCTCCTGGCCCCATAGCAGATTTTTCAAATATACTTACTGAACTCATAGCCCCCCATGTACTTGCCAGTACTAATTTTTTGTTACTAGGCGATTTTAACATTCATAGTGAATGCTCTGATAATATGGAACCATTAGCCTTTCTGGACAATCTTTCACTTTTAGGTCTAAAAAAATTGAATGAAGGCCCCACTCATATGGCAGGCCATACACTGGATATTGTTCTGTCCAACTCACCTGATATACAGTGTGAACAACCAGTCCAACTTACATGGACTGATCATTCTCTAATTGAATTTGTTATTAAGAGTCACAAGGTCGAACATAGAGGTCCACGTCGTGACACTAGGACGACTCGTAGACAATGGCAAAAAGTTTCCCCAGAGAACTTTCAAGCCTCCCTAAGAGTACCTTGGAACAAACTTTCAGATAATTTAGAAGAAGCGCCCACTAAATATAAATTTGCATTAACAGAAACTATTGACCATCTTGTGCCAGTGAAATGTATCTCTACTTACCCAAAGCGTCAGCAAGCCGTTTGGTTCACCCGCCAGTTACTTACACCAAAAAACTATGCAGAAAATATGAGAGGAAATGGCGTACCACCCATGGGGAGAGTGATAAAATCCAGTTTCTAACCTCCTTATCAAGCTATCATAGTAGTATTAAGCTTGCACGAAAGAATTACATCTCTACCCAACTTACATTGGCCGGTAATGCTCCGAAGGTTTTATATAATATCCTTCAGCCGTTTACAAAACCCAAAGTATGCAAGATTGTAAAAGTACCTTCACAAATACTCTGTGATAACATAGCATATTTTTTCTCACAAAAAATTGAATCAATTTATGATAATCTATCCGAGCGCACCACTGCTGTTCAGTTGGGAAACTTTGTCTCCAGTGCGAAGCCAATGAAAATGGGAGTCCCTCAGGGTTCAATTCTGAACCCGACCCTTTTTAACCTTTATATGACCCCTTTGGCCGAAGTAATTAGATCATACGGGTTTGATGTCATATCCTATGCGGATGACACGCAGATCCTGGTCACTTTCGGTCCCGACCCAAGTGATACAAAAAAGCATTTTAAGCACTGTCTCATCTGCATTGATAATTGGATGAGATCAAACCATCTTCAGCTAAATGGGGCCAAATCAGAGATTGTGCTTTTTGGAAAAGTCAGTAATTATTGGTCACAGGACTGGTGGCCTTCTGAGCTCGGAACCTGTCCTGTTCCAAAGAAAACAGTCCAAAATCTAGGCTTTCAGATGGATGACTGCCTATCTATGCGCAACCATGTTAAGCATGTTATAGGGACCTGCTTTGGCGTCATGCGCAGTCTCAGAAAGGTTTTTAGATGGCTCCCCGTGGAGGCGCGTAAACCCCTGACGCAAGGACTGATTACAAATAGAATAGATTATGGTAATGCCCTATTGTTATCCATAAATGAAGACCTCACGGACAAACTCCAGGTTCTACAGAACACTGCTGCGAGACTGGTCCTGGACCGTCCATACAGATCACCATCGGCGGCCTGTCTGAACACTCTCCATTGGCTCCCGATAAAAAAATGGATCCATTTCAAAGTATTGTGTCTCACACATAAGTCCATTTACGGAATTGGCCCAAAATACTGGCGAAAGAAGTTGAAATGGTATCAGCCGGCTAGAAAGCTGCGTTCTAGTGACACGGCATTACTAACTCCGCTGAGAATAAATACCGCTAGACAAGGAGGCCGTTCATTTTCCTTTCTTGCACCGGCTCTTTGGAATAAACTACCTTTCCATCTACGTACTATAAAAGAACATGGCAGTTTTCGTAAACAGCTGAAGACCTGGCTATTTGCTACATAGCCTGGTCTTTTGCCCTCTTGAACAGTCTGCAGCGCCATGAGACTCTTCTGAGTGATATGTTTGCGCTATATAAATTCCTTTGATTTGATTTGATTTGATAACATTGTATCCGCAGGGAGTTTACATCAAACACAAACAGCGACAATAGATGCAATAGGCTTGATCCCTTCTATGCTGCTTGAGAACTTTCCCCTGCTTACCACTACAGATGTAGAAGTTTTAATGCACCAAATGAAGTCCGGCTCTCCGTGTGACCTGATCTCTGCAAGAATAGCTAACACCCTTACTACTCAACTTGCCCCACTAATTGGACATCTTTTGAATCTCTCGTTAAAAGAAGGCTATGTTCCACCAGAATGGAAAGTAGCTCAGATAATGCCTATTCGTAAGAACATGAAGGCCCCTCTGACCGATCTGACCAATCTTCGTCCCATCTCACTCCTGCCTTTTCTGAGCAAAGTACTAGAGAGACATGTTAATAAGCACCTCTCCAGCTATGTCGAATTATCAGGTAATCTAGATCCCTCTCAGTCAGGTTTTAGGCCTAAATATAGCACCGAATCAGCCTTGCTAGCGGTAAATGATAACATCAAAATGACCCTGGACAAAGGCCATTCTATGATTCTGGTGCTATTAGACCTATCCGCCGCATTCGACACTGTTTCCCATCAAATACTACTCAAAAGGCTGAAGGAAATAGGACTAAGAGATTCTGCCTTTCTCTGGATGGCTAGTTTTCTCTCTGGTCGGACCCAGATGGTTAATCTAGGCCCGTATTGTTCAGCACCCATAGAACTTACCAAGGGAGTTCCACAGGGCTCTTGTTTGAGCCCTTCTCTATTTAATATCTATGTAGCTCCATTGGCTAATGTTCTAAGGAAGCATGGGTTTGTTCCGACATCTTACGCTGACGATACGCAGCTACTTTTTCCCTTCAGTGAACTAACCCCGTCTATTCAGGAAGCCTTCTTTTTGGGCATGAATGCCATTTCACAATGGATGAGGAACAACTTTCTTCAGTGTAAAGTTGGGAAGACCGAGCTCTTACTTTTTGGTGAAGCCCCATTATTATTGTCTCCCAATTGGTGGCCCTCTAATCTTGGAAAACCTCTATTCCCAAAACTTCTGTTAAGAACTTGGGAGTTCGGTTAGATCATGCTCTCACTTTTAAAGAACATGTTGGCCAGACAGCTGGTACATGCTTCTACACTTTGGGCCTTCTTCGGCGAGTCTTCCCATTACTTCCAGATTCTGTAAAAAAGATGCTGACTCAGGCTCTTATACTAAGTCGTTTAGACTACTGTAATGGTCTGTTGCTGTCTGCCAATGAAGCGTCAATCAATAAGTTACAGGTGGTTCAAAATACGGCGGCGCGATTGGTTTTGAATATGCCACCCATATCTGCTTCCCGCCCTCTTCTATTAAAACTCCACTGGCTTCCAATATGACAACGGATCAAATTTAAGATTTGTTGCATTATTCACAAAGCATTATTTAATCTTGGTCCCAGCAATCTGGCAGAATTCCCTATCTTCCCCCGAGATCTTTGCGTTCTAGCACCAAACACCTACTGATAGTCCCTAGAATCAGGATAGCGAGATCAGGAGGGTAATCTCTATCATACCTTGGACCGAAATATTGGAATGAACTTCCCTCTTCTTTAAGAGAATGCTCAAATCACTTAGTTTTTAGGAAATCACTTAAAACTATTTTGTTCTGTTTTAATTAAAAAAAAAGAAACAATCTTATAGCCTTCGTTATACAGCTGATATGCCTCCACAAAAGCGCAGAGATACTCCTTGGAGTCGATTCTGGCGCTATATAAACCCCTAAATACATAAATAAATAAATATTTTTTTTAAAGTCTACTTAGGCATGTTATTTATGGTGTGCAAATTATTGAAGTAGCAATTAGAATTATACTAATGGAATAGAATGCGTTAGGGGTGTATGTTGGTTGTATCATATATTTGAAGAAAAAAAGTATTGGGTCGTAACAATGTAATGAAGTCTGTGTTCGCTTGTGTAGTGTGAGAAATTTCACGACAGTAAAGAACTGGTGAAATACGGTCAGAAATATAAAAGATTGTATGATGAGAAAAGAATCAGTCAATGGCTTGTCTTCTGGAAGTGTACACTTGGTGGAATATTATTTTTGTAATGGAAATATGTTAGATACACGTTGTGACATGTTTTTAATTATATAATTTGTACAAATATTTGTATGTAATAATTTATTTGGTGACTTTGTGCTTTTGTGTTTTTATATGTTATCTCTTCTTGTGACCTTCAAATTCGGATCAATTAGAATCTTTTCTCACAGCCTTGAGAAAGCGAAATAAAATAACTCTTACAAAACATGTGTTGGCATTTGGTCATCCTCAAAAAAGAGATTTGTCTATAATGCCAACAATATAATAGTATCTCAATCCTATCAGAGCAAATTTGCCAATTTAAAGATCAACGGATAAAAACAAAGACAAAGATACAATCTTACGCCCCTTCTAGTAGCTAATATACTCGTGCCAAATTCCTGCTTTAATCAGCTTCTGATGGGGCAGCTGCTCATCTGAAAGGCATCAGAATATGGTATAAAGAAGAAATATATCACCGGACATAACAAATCATGCCCTAAATATTGTTTGCAAAAATATTGTTCCATTGGGTTTAGATTCTCGAGTATGAACAGAGTGAGTCAATATTTTTGTAGACAATATTACGGTCACAAGATTTATGGCAGATGATATTCTGACAATAATATCCTGATACCATACCCTGTGGTCCTGTGGTGATATACACTACCCACAATTAGCATGTAAGAAATGTCAGCAAGGTGGTCCCTTTAATATTCTAAATGCTGATTTCTCTCATAGGAACCCACGCCTGGAATCCTTTCATATCATTGGTTCGGCCTCTTGCTGTTGTGAAAACATCACAGACACCACGTTTGCATGCCACAGGCAGGGATGTGCCCTTTCCTAAAGTAAGGTACATGCAATAAAATGTGTGCTGGCAGTACATCTTGTTTACGCCACCCTCTTGTAGCTGCATTTCTGTTTAAAAAAGGTTATGAGTGGCACACAGTTGGCTCCTGCTTCTCCACTGAATACACACACTGAGCTCATCATGCCTTTAACCCTCCACAAGTCGCATCTAGCTGTCTTCCGCAAGCTTCCCACAATGACACGCTTCAGTGCAGTACAGCAGGTGAGGAGCTCACATGACGCAGGTGTTGTGTGATTGCGGAAGTTGCATGGGTAGGAGAACCTGGTGATGGTGGTTAGTTCTCTTGTTACCTGTGGATGTGAGAGTAAACCATGTCTCAGAATGCATCTAGGTTGGATTTCATGATGGTGTCATGGTGTCAAATATTAAAGGAGCATAGATGATTGAGGAATGTTTGTTGATGAGGGTGAGTTTGATTGGTTTATGCTGTGGGTGAAATGTAGGTGCTCATTAGCAGTAAATGGGCAACGTTCTTCGGGGCATATTTACAATAAAGTAGCGAAGCGTGTCGTTAAGCCAAGAAGGCTAACCACCCGCTTCATCACTTTAGAAACGCAGGGCCACACCATATTTACTAGAATATGGTGCAGCCCTACGTCGCCCCCTGCGCTGGCGCTAACTTTAACTGCCTAGCGCCAATGCAGGCACCCGTGCACCAAAGAGCAAGGGTGCCTATGTTGAGGGTAAGATTGTTTATGTGCAGGAAGGTCCCTCTTCCTGCACATAAATAATCTTTAAATGCGTTTTTTTAACTTTCATTGTGTGCGGGGGACTTTCCTGCACATAAACAATCATTGGCGCTTTGCTGCTTCTATGTGTGCTGCACAACGCAGCACACATGGAAACAGCAAAAACGAGGAGAAATAAAGCATTTCTACTTGTTTCGCCAGTTTAAGACCGGGGTTTCCCTGTTTGCCCTCGTCTAATGTCGCTCTAGTTGTGAGGTTCCTTAAGGAGTTCCAATAGCAGGAGGGCAATAAATGGCCTTGTTTTTACAGTTCTATGTTGCCCGGATGACTGGCTACTCTGGTTGACTAAGGGGAACAAGCCTGCATCATAGGACTGGTAACGGGCCTTAGCACTGTGTGATGTGCCTGATTTTTAACATGTTTGCTGGTGGAAAGCAAGAATTTACTCTGCTTGGCTGAGGGGAGCACGCCCTGATTACGTCACCTTCGTGTGGTGACTGCACTGCCAATGCAGGTCTGACCAATCAGTGACTGGACCGCTTTTTAAATGTCTATGCTGACAGAAAGAAGTGTTTCCGTGTGATTGGGTGAGGGAAGCAGTCTAGGTTCACTTCACTCTAGCGCATTTACTGCTGGGACGAGGCTGCCAATAGAGCCCCTCAGGTATGCAAATTGTTGATTTAAATCAATTTGCATACCTGAAGGTATCAAAGGAACTCTGATGGATATTGAGTGAAACCTTTTAAACTCAAATCTACAAGACGTCACAGATGAACCATATCCACATGTCTAAATAGGCCAGTGCACTCGGGCATAAATAAATACTACGATTGAGAAATCATTATACAATCTATGTACGTTTTTATTCCAAGAGTAACAGTAATTAAGTGTGTGAGCTACTCCAAAAGAAGGAACGTCACAAAATGGGAATAGTAAAGACGTACTGTCAGTGTGACAGCTGAGAGGTGTGTTTGGGACATACAGCCTGACATATTGCAGGCAGGAAAAAGGACTATAAAGTTAAAAATGGGCCTTTCGAGTCCAGAAATGATGCACAGACTTTAAACAGATGTAAGACAGATTTCCACGTGGGGGGCCTGAGAGGCAACACCAGACAAGATTTCCTACTGTTTGCTCATATTTAAAAAATACAATTTATTCATATGCACAAATTAATAATGCATGCTTTTCTAAAAAATCTACATAAATCATACATTCTGGATGTGTTTATGGAATAGATAACTAAATCGGACATTTATGCATTTATATTATAGGCATGGGTAACACTAATAATGATTATAGCCAACTAAAAGTTTTATGAAGACGTGTTTATTATTCTAGTTATTCACTCAAAAATTAAGAATCAAAGGATAACAAATTGTCTTGATGGGTTTCTTTCCAGTAGAAATAAATAACATTTTAGACAACACATTTAGTAAAATGTTTTCAACACTTTGTATATTTGGTTAAAGTAATCTTGACAGCTGAGGCTCATATGGTTCGCAGACACCAAATCTGAAATTTAAAAACCTTGTTCTACATCCATTCAAAGAGAGAAAAAGAAGACACAAACTATGAAGTGCACAACCACAACAACTACAGTCCCTCAAATGCTACCTGTATTGATGACTTGCTGTTAATCCCTGTAACACAACAAGGGGTGCAGCGGCTGCACTATTGTATGACTTACTACCCCAGACAAGTCGGTGAAGGGCTTTACGGCAAATAGGACGCTCCTCCAGAACCCAAGGTTATTGGTTAATCCAGTGGCTATTAGTTATTGTTGATTATTTGCATTAGTCTTTGTGCTCTCAAGGTAAACATTCCAGGCATTTACTCCAGTTTCTTTGTGGTAGAATACATTAATGGGACTTAGGTTGATAGCTGGTGGGGGCTATGTGATTCCTGCAAACAGCCGGTGGGAGGTATAGATAGGATAGATGAGATTAGGTATTGTTAGGTTGCAGGGATAAGAGTCAAAGGCAGAGAGGTTGTGATCAATGTGATGAACTGTGGCCAGTATGCAGAAATACAACAAAGAGACTAGGAGTAGACAGAAATGCGACTTAGAATAGGCTGTACTTAGAGAGAAGGTATGCAGAGAACGTGGGTAAGAAGTGGGTCATTCAAAGGAAAGAAAGGTGAGGGACCAATTGAACGTTTTAAGTTAAAGTTAATTTTTCATGCAGAAATAGCTGATAGCATGCAGTCTGTGGATGTAACACTGTAGTAAGAAACTTCAGTATTTGCATGTGCAATAGTGTTGTATTAAGTACTTTTGATAGGCACTAGAATCAGGCGAGCCAACTGTCTTCCACCAGGATTGACTACCTTCTAGCAAAGGTCTTTGGACTGAGCTTACGTCAAGTAGAAAAGTAGCTAGATCTCTTGATTCATATCCAGGCCTTTGGATGATGGCTCATCAGAGTGTCCTGTGGAGGTTCTTAACTGGTATTTTCATTCCAATTTATAGGACCATCCCCCATCACCAAAGGAAGCCAATAGCATGGAAGTCGGCATTCACAGGATGCTTGGAGGATGACACTCTAGGCAGGCTACAGACACAGCCTATTCTCTAGAGTTCAAACCGTACGCCATGACACAGGACTGCACTAGATGGACTATTTTAGTATGGCATTGCTTTGGTAGTCCAGGATATGACTTTCCAGTATTTCCATCACAGACTGTTGTCTGATTCAGTTTTGTGGGCAGTTGGCGGAGTATGTCAGATTTGAGATTTTTTGGGGAGTAGAAGCGACCAGAGGGCAGGACTAAATTGCTTATATATTTTCTCAGTTAGTAGGGGTATTCATTGCCTGGCAAATGTATGTGGGTGGTAGGTAGCCAATGATAAAGAGCACAGCTGGAGATCTTAAAATACGTTGATTATTAGCAGTAGTATTGAGCATTGTGTTTCTGACCTATTGTGGTCTTTGTGTGAGCAAAGCACAAACTTGCTGATGTTGCAATGCAGCTACAAAAGTCTTGAAACAGGCCTGTTGTACATCACAACAGACAGATCCAATTTATAAAGTTTTTTCTTTGAGTAGGTGTGTCTTACCACTTTTGCAGACACGATTTACACCTGAATAGTCAGGCCAGATCTGCAATGTGGTGTGTTTTACTCAACTTAGTCATCAAGCTATGGAGAAAGGTATTCTTACAGTCTTGGTTACTACACGTCTTACTCCTTAAAACTACTCGCGAATCACGCTTTGCGACTCAGGCATGGATATTCAAGAATAATTCACATCTAAGACAGGTCTAAGAAGTGACTATTAACAGAAAATAAATTGTGAATGGTAATGAGCTCACACAGATACATTGTGCAGCAGATGGTGATCAGGTCAAGTGCAGCACAGAGCAAACCTTCAGCCCAGGGGCAGTGCACTGAAGCAGAAGGTGATCTCTAGGTGAAGTAGCCGAACCCTCAGCTTTCCCGCTTCAAAAAGATATGGTTTGAGCACACGTGTATATATAGCGCGCCACCCAGTAACAGTCTTAAGGGCCAGTCTTTGATTTAGGCCATACATGAAAAGCCAGCCACAACCCAGGACTCAGAAGTTTGTATTGCTTGAATTATTTCTTGAATATGCCCATGGTGCCTCAAGTCTGCACAAATAGGGTTGACTGATGATCCTGGCATGTCTTGCCTTCCCAGCATCTATTCACTTATGGGTTGATCTGGTCAAGCTGCACCTCATCCCATTGCCAAAGCATCAAGCAGTACAGTGCTTCATAGCTAAGGTAAGCAAATGCTTCTTTAGAGTTTGCTATAGCAACCATAAAAAGTGTCTTTGATCCCTCGCATTGGCTTCTCCATCATAGGATCTGGCAAAGAGTTGTATTTCTGGAAGCTCTTGTTACGTTTGTAAGGATGCGTTGGCCGGGGAATGAGGCAGGTCGGTTGGACTTGCCTCTTCTCGGACTAATTTATATCATTGCTGCCATCAATTTCCCATACTGCTTGCAAGCTCCAGGAGCACTACAGACTATATTTACACTCTTATCTGTGCTTTGCTGTTTGAGAGAAGCCTTGCATTTCCATAAGATTTCATTCATAATTTAGTGCAGAACTCCTGTTCTTTAATGGCATTGTGTTACCATGCCTGCCTGCCGAATGATATGCTGTTACTTTGCAGTGAACCGGTATTGTAGTGCTAAACACCGTTTCGGGTTGTGTGCTGTACAAAGAGACTGAGGGGGATATTTCCAAGAAAATGCCGGAACGCGGTGTTTTCAAAATGCAGGGATGCGCCATATTTACAAAAATACGGCACACCCCTGTGTTTCCCCTAGCGGTAAAAAAGCTGCCTAGCACCAGCGCAGGAACCCTTGCGCCATGTTGCTAGGGTGCCTTTGCTGCAGGGGCGATTGTTTATGCACAAGCACAATCAATAATGCGATTTGCTCTTTCTATGTGTGCTGCAGAATGCAGCGTCAGAAAAAGTGATGCTCCGGTGGAGATGGGGGCTTGTAAATATGTCCCTTTGACACACTTTTTAGTCCCCGTTGTTTTAAGATGGTCCTCACGGAATATTTAATTACTATCACTCCTGATGTGCGTAAGGGAGGCACATTTTTTAATGATCTACAGCAAATTATTTCTAGCCTCATATTGTTTTTTCTAAGAAGGCCAATATCACTCGATCAAAATTAGAATTTAGAGCTGCTTTCCTTTACCAGTGTTCTACTGTACATGTACCTGTATTTATGAAATGGAGCTTTGGTTTAGCCTCGACGCATCTTCAAGGATATATGCTTTCTATTTCTGCAGCAGCTACAGCAAGGACCATCATCAATTGATGCCTCCTGGTTCCTACTCAAAAGACTTCAAGACTGCCTCCATTAGGGTTTGAATGGGAAAAAAGCACGACCTGACTCCACCCCAGACCTCCCAATACACACAATGCCACTGTGTGTGACAGGATATTGGCTCCCTCCCTTCACCAGTCACCCACTGATGGGACGCTATCACACAGTGAAACACAAGGTGAGCAGGAAACCAGTGCACAGAGTGGCTTCCCAGCTTGTGGGGCTTATTTACAAGCTTCTTGAGCCACGACTGCGTCACTATCTTTTGATGCAATGGTGGTGCAATCTATGCATCACACTGAGCCATATCTGTAAACTGATGCTTTGGGTCCAAGGCGTCAGTTTGTAGAGACCTGTGTCACATTCTACCTGCCAAGGTACAATGTAGCCATTACAGAAATGGGGTTACCCTAATACGGTACTGGACCTGGGTATGATGCAATACAAAAAACAGTGGTCCTAGACCTACTTTGAAAAAGCATAAGTCAATTCTCTTTAGCTTTCCAACAGTTAACAATTTTCGTGAGCGTTCTCAAGTGCAGCCGCACCCGCTCAAAGTATTGGATACATTATTCAGTTAATATATATAAACAGTAAAAATGCAAACCCAATGTTTGCTCAACCATGCATTTAATTCTTCATGCCAATGGTATACAGTTCTAATGTAGTCGTTTTCAGCGATCAAAGCTATTCAATCATTAATCATTCATTGTAGAGGGTTGCTCCAGATGGAACGTGCGTGAAGAAAAGTGCTCAAGTGAAGAAGAATTGTGAAAAGACTTCAAAGTAGTGGCATAAGAGAGATAGAGATTGATATTTTCTGAACAAAAGGACCGGTTGTAATTCACCGTCCCATCGGGACTGGCCACATGTATGGTAAATAATCCACAGTTTTCAATTTAAATTCACACAGAAATGAATTCTTGTGTTGCACGTTTTAAACAGCGTGTGTGGTCCAGACCAGGTTATAGGGGCGTCGACGTTTCGATCCGTCTTGTGGCCACGAGGGTAATTTAGAGCCTCGGCCTTGCGGATCTTCCTCAGGACGGAAATGGGGCAACCAACTCCTATATTGATCTAAGTCATGAGCCCGTCAAAGTCAATAAGATACGGGTCCTAATGAATAGGGGTCCGTCACATATTGGGCCTGGCAATCGCTAGATAATTGTGCGTCAATGTAGAGGCCTTGCTGAATTTAGAAAGGTAAACAGTCTCTCGCTGTAGTCAACCGTGTCAGGGGCATTCAAGGCCAAGTTCATATCTTGTGTACGGGGGCGAACGATTTCCAAGTGATACAATGTATGCAGGGTAGTTGTTCCCACACAAAACACACAAGTAGAATTGGTGCAGTGAAATTTACATTTCGCTGTGCCACTCTACAACTTCATTGCATCAAAATCCTTACATCTGCTCAGACCAGGTGTAAGGATTGACATAGGGCTTTTACAATGTGACTCACCTACGTGTTCTGATGCATTGCTGGAGTTGTGTCAGTTTTATGACCAACTCCAGCAATGCGCACTTCTGCGTCAACAAATGTGTCAGAATTTCTGGCTCATCTGTTAGTACTTGCGCCATGGAGCTCATATTGTAAATACAGCGCATCCATGGTGTCGCAAGGACATTTGGCGCAGGCGCAAGGAAAACTGACGCTTTGATGCAGATGCATAGGTTTCTTGTAAATGAGGCCCTGTGTCTGGAAGATCTGCACAGCCAAAGTTCATTACTGCCTTTGAATCTCCCCAGGGCATTGGTGCCAGACTGAAAACCCTTTCTTTTTCTTTTTTCTTTTTTTAGTTATCTGTACTCCTCAAAGAAAGCAATATACTAAGGAACTCCTGAGCTGAGGGGTAGGTTTATCAAAAAGTCCTGCAGTGCAGCAAGACAATTCGCTGCTCTGCGTTGTGTGATTGGAAGAGAGCAGAAATCCACTATATCTACTAAGATATTCTGCATTCCTGCTCCCTCCCTGCACTGACGCACTGAGTGCTGCCTAGCACCAAAGGTGGCACCTTTGCACCATGGTGCAAGGGTGTCTGTGCTATAGGTAGGATTGTTTTTCTGCAGGACACAACATCTTTCTGCACAAAAACAATCTTTTGAGGCATCTTCCTCTTTCTACTTGCACTAAAAAATGTATGTACATAGAAAGAGGAAATAACAAGATATTTCTCCTTATTGCGCCTCTTTTGGGAAGGCGTGCCAGTTTGATGCAATCCTAGGTTCACTAAACATAGTAAATCTGGGATTGCGTCAAAATCCCTGGGTGGTTGTATGGGAACGCACATGCTCCACCTGTGGAACGCCTTCCCAATGCAGAGCAATGCAAACCAGTGATTTGCGCTACCTTGCGTTACTCTGGATTTTCTAAGCCATGCAGAGTCAAGCAAGGTGGATTTGCTTGGCATAGTAAATCTCACTGAAGCACTTGTGTTGTCTTACTTTGCATATTGACTCTTTGCGTGATGCAACAGTGACGCAAGAGCCTAGTAAATCTGGCCATGAGTTCCTCTCCGTGTGCAGCTTAAATGCAATCTAGGATGACTTTAAAACAACTGGTGTAGCGAACTCCTCCTGCTGCACCTTGCTGTGGCTTTTAACATAACACATCATTCTACCTTAATACACAAGCTAACGGAACTGGGATCCATGGTACTGCACTGGAGTGCATTTCTTCTTACCTTACAGAGTTATTATCATTCAATATAAAAGCAGATGTTCCTCAAGACTCCATTGCTTTTCATCACATAGCTAGGCCCTCTGCCAGGTATTATAAAAACATTACACTGTTGGACTGGGAATGGAAGTCAGCCCTGGTAGGAGAGTGGGGCGAGTGCTACTGAGAACCTATGGCCCTCCTTTGCACCGCTGCCTCTTTTGTTACAGGGGGCCAATTTTGCAACCCTCTGTAACAAGAACGGACCCCACGGGCCAAAAATGAGCCCCCACCCTTCTGTCCCACCGGGAAAATGCCCAGTGCCTGCCACTGCCAGTCCAGCCCTAGTTACAGTTGTAGTAATGAAATCTAAATCACACTAAAGCTGGAAAAAACCCACAGGCATACACAATTGCACTTTAGTCCCTGACTTTTGGAAAATGTTCCATCTTCCTTCCTTGAACCCTTTTGCCCGAGACACTTGAAGCTTCATCCATCTCTGCCAGCAAGGACAGGAGCCTTAGAGTCAACATGGACTTTGTACTCACACCGTCACCTAAGGGGAAGCAAGTATCAAATCTTCCTTCCACATCTTGAGAATCTTGAGACACATTTCCCATTTCTTTGGGTTCCCACAATTGGTTTGAGATACAATCACTCTCATCCTCTCCCAGCTAGGCTACAGAAAAGGAATATAACTTGGGACCTCAGCTTTCCTTCTATACAGACTACAGAGGATTCACTATAACACTGCAAGACTTCTCCTGTACCTCCAATTAGGAGATAATGTGACAGTAAGTTTCCAAGAGACGGGTGCGTATAGTGTGCCCTACAAAATGTTGCTAGTCAGTCAGTTCAAGACCTCTACTGGGTCCCTGTGCTAAACGTACATCTTTCAAGGACCTTTCCATTGTGAGTAGAGCAAGCCAACATGTAGGATAGATCTCCGTGTAGTAAAAATTACAAATATATGAACTGAAATAGAACCTCAGCTTAAAGCAGCGCATCTACTAATTATCCTCTAGTACCGAAAGTCGTTCATGGGTGTTGAGACTTTTTCAGTAATAACCATGAAACTCTGGAGCACACTCCCAGCTTGAATAAGCATACTCCGAGCCCACTTGGAATTCCGAAAGCAATAAAAAAAGGTTGTTTTTCCCTCTGTGAGCACGATGGTGGATTCAACCCAGATCTGTGACTGGGGGTGAGTGTTTTCAAAAGTTTCAGCACTCTGTCCATCATCTCTTTGTGTTTGCTTTGTTCACCCTAAATTGGCAGGGTATGCCCAGACGTGGGTCCCTTGCTCACTTTGCAACTAGATTCAAGCTAGCCTGGCTGAAGAGGGGTGTTACCCCGAAACCGGACCCAGGGTGCTTGTTTCCGGTTCAGAGAAGACCTGGCTCGGCAGTTCGGTCTGGACTGTTCCCATGAGGCACAGGGTCAAGACTGAGTTACATATAGCTGGGTCTGAACTGAGGTGGCTAAGTGAGCTAAAGAACGATGATGGATTCAACACAGATCTGTGACTGGGGGTCACTGTTTGAAAAGTTTCAGTACTCCGTCCATCATCTCTATGTGTTTGCTTTGTTCGCCCTAAGTTGGCAGGGTATGCCCAGACGTGGGTCCCTTGCTCACTTTGCCACTGGATTCAAGCTAGCCTGGCTGAAGAGGGGTATTACCCTGAAACCGGTCTCAGGATGCTTCTTTCCGGTTCAGAGAAGACCTGGCTTGGCAGTTTGGGCTGGACTGTTCCCATGAGGCACAGGGTCAAGACTGATTTGCATACAGCTGGGTCTGAACTGAGGTGGCGAAGTGAGCTAAAGAACGATGATGGTTTCAACCCAGATCTGTGACTGGGGGTGAGTGTTTGAAGAGTTTCAGCACTTCGTCCATCATCTTATGCATTTGTTTTGTTCACCCTAAGTTGGCAGGGTATGCCCAGATGTGGGTCCCTTGCTCACTTTGCCACTGGATTCAAGCAAGCCTGGCTGAAGAGGAGTGTTACCCCGAAACAGGTCCCAGGATGCTTGTTTCCAGTTCAGAAAAGACCTGGCTTGGCAGTTTGGCTGGACTGTCTCCAAGAGGCACAGGGTCAAGACTGATTTGCATACAGCTGGGTCTGAACTGAGGCAGCGAAGTGAGCTAAAGAACGATGATGGATTCAACCCAGATCTGTGACTGGGATGAGTGTTTGAAGAGTTTCAGAACTCTTTACATCATCTTATGTGTTTGTTTTGTTCACCCTAAGTTGGCAGGGTATGCCCAGATGTGGGTCCCTTGCTCACTTTGCCACTGGATTCAAGCTAGCCTGGCTGAAGAGGGGTGTTACCCCAAAACAGGTCCCAGGATGCTTGTTTCCAGTTCAGAAAAGACCTGGCTTGGCAGTTTGGCTGGACTGTCTCCAAGAGGCACAGGTTCAAGACTGATTTGCATATGGCTGGGTCTGAACTGAGGCGGCGAAGTGAGCAAAAGAGCGATGATGGATTCAACCCAGATCTGTGACTGGGAGTGAGTGTTTGAAAAGTTTCAGCACTCCATCCATCCACTCCTTGTATTTGCTCCTCTATTTTTACCCTTTAGTGAATAGTGGGAATGGAGGGAAAGAAGCAACCAAGCTTCCCTTTCAGGCCCAGAAGGAACAGATCATCCCAGAGGAGGTTGGGGATCTGGAGGAATGGAGCCTCCATGTCAATCGCAAATCACTGCTGACATAAAAGGTATGTTTCCTGACCTCAAAGCTGGTATCAAGGGCATTGGTACCTAAGTGGATACCCTCATGTGTAAGGTTGAAAATGTACAAGCCTGATGAAAGACAGAAGTCAGGTTTGGACAGGCAGATCAAAGGATCACCAACATACCCTCCAGTGCTATTTTGCAGGCTGGAGTCTCAAATGCTACAAGCTCAGACATATATAGAAAACAAAACCTGGAAATGCAGTCGAATAGAAGATAATAGGCAAACAGTAAATTTGGATAATTTTGTTTAAATTCTATTAAAAAATGCATTTGAACTACACTCCTTCTCTAAACACTTCACTGTTGAGAGAACTCACTATTCCCTCGATGCAAGGTCAGCACCTTGTAGACTTCCTAGGCCTATCACTGCAAATTTACTTTACTGAAAGGAAATACCTCGATCCTGAAAATGGCAACAGAGATACTGTTATCCTTGTTTGATTTCAAGTAACCCAGAGATCATTCATGGCTGTTGAGAAAGTGCTGTGTGACAAAACAAATAAGTATGCCATATTGCTCCCTTCAAAATTGTGCATTAAGTTTCATGGGAAGGATAATTTTTTTCATTTCCGCTAAGGATGTTGTGGACTTTAGGAGTGACATATAGCTGGATAATCTAAGGAGGCCGTCCCCAGAGAAAAAGCAGAGTGAGGACATAAATGAGGTGCTAAGAACACTGAAAAGACTGACTGATGAAGATTATTGGGGACATTCATGGAGGGTCAAGAGGGAAGATTTGACTTCATGCTGCCATGATACTCCTCTAGTGAGAATTGGTTGAATTGGACTTGCAGGTAGCCCTTTGAGCACCCATAGAGCACACAGTGCGTTAAAGTTCTGGATTGCAATGAGAGTTGTCTGAACAAAGTAACTTTGACCTAAGTGAGACTGTACTGGAGTTTGTATTCCTTATACTGCTCTCTCTAGTGTCAAACGCTAGTACCGTAGCTAAATGGATTATGGATAGTGAGCAGCAATGCCTAGACACAATCATAGATTGCACCAAGGTGTAGTCGTCCCCATGTAAATTCACTTAGTAGTTAAGCATAGGTTTATTTATCTTTTTACTTGGCAGAAGTTTGGGTGAGAGGGGAGGGTGAATATACACAGATTGTGATGAGGAAGGTTGGGGTAGGTTGGGGAAGATTGTAGAATCATTCTAGCTGCACCAACAAGATTATTAGTATGAAATATGAGTATGTCAGATACATGAGTGTGTCAGTTCTAGTAATCCTGGATGTCTGGGTAGTCAACATAAAGTGTGTGTAATTGAGGGAAACTAGTGTGGGAGCGCAAAGTGAGTTTCAAACATTGCATCGGTTGAACCTAATGGCCTGAAAAGCACATCCCCTTAATCACCTTAGTATCTTGAAAGACCCAGGGTGACTATTTTCATGTTGAAGAAAAGCCACCTGAAAGACACTAAGCAGTTGGCCTTCACTTGATGATAGGAATATTACAGGTTTTTCTCATTTTGCTCCTTGCACTAGAAGGGGTAGTAACCTTGATTCATACTAACATTGTTTTCCACGTGCATAAAGTGGTGTAATGCCTCAATAGTAGATATGTAATAGTGCTTTGTAACATAAACGGCCACTTGGTGATGTTAGTCAATATCTATGGCCCAAGTATGGAAGGATAATGCACGTTTCTATGGTGAGTTAGCTGCGAGATTCTGGGAATTTCAGGGATCTCAGTTCTTCTATGCTAGAGATTTTAACAGGACCACTGACCTGAAGATAAATAGGACCATAATGAATCTAAGGGCCTTTTGTAAGGCACATGTATCTCTTCTGTGTCTCCAAGACTTGCTAGAACTAGTGGATCTCACTTTTCACTCAATGTATTGCAGGTGCCATCTTTGCTAAACAGGGTGTTCATCACTAAAGAATTATTGAACAGCACTGACTAGGCTGGTATACCACCTAGAACTCTATTCAACCACACACTATTTTTGGTCCATCTGGTACTTTAGGGTGGGCCTTCATTTCTATGTTGTTCACAGTTAAAAGTATTGCTGGGCTAGACCCTGTGGTTGAAGAACACAATGGGGTCCTATTTTGACGCAAATGTTAACTTGGTGCAGCAGCAAAGTGTAATATGAAATGTATTTAAAGCATACATCAGAGGTATTGCTATAGCAAAAGACAATGAGGTCCTCCTAGATATATTTAATACCAGCTGTCTAGCATATAACCTCAAATCAAAGACAAGGAGGTGATATATGAGAAAACAGGAGATGGGGAAATACTGGCAGTCATTAGGGAGAGATTGACCAAAGTTGGATCGTTGGTTGATAGACAGATTAACCTGCTCAGTCGTAATGTGATGGCATGACAATATGATGAGATGGTGGGAAGGCTGGTCACGACACAAGTGGGACTGCCCAAGATCTCATGGGATATCATGTGTGAGAGATTGAAAGGGAGTGCTAGTTATTAGGGAGAGTGGCATCAATGAGGTGGTCAGGAGGTTTTATAAAGACTTATATACTGCTAGATCAGAGGTTCCCTCAGAGTAACTTATCACTATCTGGATCAGATTGCTCTTCCGTGGATAGAGCGATCTTTGAGGGTCTGATTAAATACACAATTGATGAACAAAAAAATGATGAAGTTATTGACAAGTGAGTAAGCTCTAAGGCTCCCGATGGGATGACACAAAAAATGTATACAGTTTACAAGGGGAGACTGATACCATGGCGTCTTAGTATGAATGAAGAGGCACTGAAAATTGACTGTTTACCTGATAATATTATAGAAGCAATTATTATGCCACACCTAAAGCCGGCTAAAGCCATATATACCAACTGGTCCCACATTCCCTTGTCCCTTATATATTTTGATAGCAGAATTTTCATCAGATTACTGGTCAATCATCATCTTCTATTAAAGCCTTCGGTGTTATTACCGGACTAGGTGGGCATCCTCTCAAGCAGACCCACTTCGGCCAGCTCTACAGAGTGTTTGCTGTGCTACATGAGGTGCATCCAGAACTAGAAGAAGTGTTGACTAAGTGTGATGCTGAGAAGGTATAGACTCCAGTGGCCTTGTCTTATGGAGCTTCTTAGTAGAATGGAGTAGGTTCGATGTTATTGTCACTGATTGCACTAAAATACCATGATCTTGTTGTGAGTCCCTAGCCTATATGCTACAACACAAACATGCTTCAAAGAGTATACATTTCAGAAATCAACCAATGTTTCTTGCATGTATGCTGATGATATCCTACTGTTCGCAAAGGATCCAGCTAAGCTCCTTTGCCCACTAGCATAAGAAATAGTGCTGTTCAATAAATTTTCTGATCTCAAGATAATTTGGAGTCAATCTGAACACTGCCCTGTGACTAACAGGACCAGAAGGACAGGACTGTATTTCACACGCTTATGGAGGAAAGATCATATACAATACTTAGGGATAGGTGTCAGCCATGATGGTGATTCACTGAATGAAGATAATTATGGTAAGGTATTCCAGAGCATGAAGAGCTCCGAATAGTGCAAAGCCCTAACCATGGGTGTCTTGTCATGCTAGACCGGTTCAAAAGTTAAGGCCAACCACAAAGGAGCGCTGGTCAGATAAGGGATTCTGCAGCACACATAGAAAGAGCAAAATACCATGAATGATTGTTTATGTGCAGGAAGAAACACCTTCCTGCATATAAACAATCATTCCCTGCAATGCAGGCACTCTTTCACAATGGCACAAGGGTGCATGCATTGGCACTAGGAAGTTATTTTTAGCGCCATTGCTAGGGAAAACACAGGAGTAGACTGTATTGTTGTAAATACGGCCCATCCCTGTGTTTTGGAAATGGTGGAGCGTGGCAAAAGTTGCCGCATCTTTGCACTCCGTCATTCCCTTGTAAATATGCCCCAGAGTGTGTGTGAAGATACACAGTTCAGAGCAAGCTGGCTTTAGAGGTAGTGCAAGGAAGATAGGCAGAAGAAACTGAAGGATCTTAAAAACAAAATAAAGGCTGAACCATAGCCACTCTTTTTACATTAGCCTGAGGAGGCCCACAAACAAAAACATGAACTCAAGTCCAATGAATGAGAAATACCCAGTAGAATCTAGGATATCAAGTAAGTCAATGCAATTCAATTAAAAAAAGTCTTTATTGCGATTATTCATCTTAAAAGACTCAAGTAAGTCATTCCAGAAACAAAGTTGCTTGTGCTCTAACTGTGTTGCTTCCTCCCTATTTATTACCCAAATCACTGAACCACAAGAAAAATAGAAAGAAAGCAATATTCAGAGGGAGGAGGATTTATTGAATATGCTCCTCATGCCAGTCAAGGAGGTTGGGGTGCAACCCATGACTCACCTGGAAAAGGAGCAGTGCCTGCAGGACTGCCTCTGACCAAGTCACAAGGAGACAATGCACAAATGAGCGCTCTGACACAACTAACAGCAAATCACCTGAAAGAGGGTTGCCAGTGACTAGACAAGACACTGATTCCACTACTGTGGCCTGATCTAACGCGTGAGTATGATCTGTATCTGTGGGAAATAGGATCCCCTGAGAACGCAGCTCACTATTACAAGACAGAGTTGTGGATGAATGGTGGATCAACTGGCAAGAAGGCACTTCCCTTAAACCCATTCTAGTTTCTCTCATGACAAGGAACCCTCACTGTCTGATCCTGATTTTTTGCTATCGTTAAGGGCTCCCCACCAGCTAAGAGTAGGATCATGGTTCATGTCCTTTGCACCCTCTCTGACCGAAAGAGCATTAAGAAATAAATCCAAAACAGTCAAGGAAACTCTACTCAGAGGTGTATCTGTAATAATGATGACCGTGCTTGTATGATGAGGTTCAAGTAGGTTTATTCAGGTAAGTAAACAGGTAGCATAAATCCTCATCAGCAAGTGTATAAGTGCTGTAGGGCAGCCACACCAGGAGCAGCCTGCTAGCTGTTTTGCCCCATCCACCAACTGTCATCACTCATCCAGTCACCCAAACATTCCACTCATGGCCCATTCACCAACATTCCATACAGAACACACACACACCGGCTGAGCAGCTAAAACAAGGTAACATAGGGCATGAATCATAACGCAAGATTACTACATATCTCTTCCCTATTGAACAAAAGAATAACAAAAGCAAAACATTAAAACTATAAGCATGAAAGAAAACCTATAAACATAAAGTACAGCAAACGTAAACAGTCCACAACCCAAAGATGAGGGAAACACCGCCCGCATCACAAAATGGATAGGAACTAGTACAATAAGAATCAAAAGCCCAGACCCAGGAATGACGGGAACACCGCATCACGAGAGGGAAAGGAACTTAAGACAAGAAGGAAAGATGGATACAGAAAACCCATCCCCCTCCTGTAGACCTGGTAACTACAGTTGGTGAAACAACGATAAAACAATTATCAACTTATTTTTGAAACACAACAGTTATCTATGACTGCCATCCATTAAAAACAACTCATCCCAAAGGCAAAACCTGTAAGCGATTTCCCATATGAATGAGCAACAGTCATTAACTGCGGTAGTCAAAACCTGTGAGCGATGTCTCACACGAATTAGCAACAGTCAATCTCAGACTACTTTTAGTAGCGAAAGTGTTATCGGCTTAACCACCCCCGACTGTGTACAAGAGTTCCAACGAAGAAAGGATGGAAAGTACCTGGGAATATTTCGGTCTTGAAAACAGACTGAAGACAAACAAGCAGAGAAGACATGAAAATCACGCTCCCACAAAGGCATTCCTGTCAGGCTTAAGACCTTCAATTAACTTTGTTGAAAACACCACACCAGACGAAGACGTTGTTAGCAAGAATCACAAGAACAAGTATGCTGCAGGAAGTAATCCCAAGATGGAGGCACACTGTATCACGCTGCGCTGGGTGGCTCATGGCTCGCCCATGCTGCAGTGTGTCTTACAGCGGTTCTCCGAGATCCTTAATGACGAAGACATCGAGAAAAGGCATCGCGCGTCAGCAAGATGACAGTAGGCTTGCACGCACCCCATGCGACTCATGCCTCATTTTCAAACCAGCATAATGGCAGTTTACTAACGCCAACGTCGAGAAGTCCCATTCGTCACCAACAATAATAGACAAGAATTGACTCACCTATCTTGGCCCCCATACGCCTCTAAATAAAACTGCCACCGCAGCATATAGGTACAGTGTCAAACAATGTTGTTCTCAGAAGAATATAATTTACATCCAAACAAACACAGAGAACTCAAACCTGTAACTTGAAAATACTTTGAGCACGCACTCTTCCAGATGACACAACACAGCCTGCAGTTCGTAAATTAGGATATAAAAGTCCAATGTGAATACATTTGTACGCAGCCATGCATGTTTCTGTGCATGTCCCAGTGTACAGGAACTACCGCTCCAATACAGGCATAAATCAATTTGTAAAGACCACGGGTGCAAGTTCCGAGGAGCACTTAAACAGATAGTGCAGGCTCTTCCCAAGTGAGACACACAAGATCATTTTGTAGAGTTTGTTAGGTCAAAATGTACTTGAGAAGCATACTATGCGCAGCGTCCATGTAATAAAAGAATAGTCTTACTGTACTATGCGCAGCATCCATAAAGTAAAAGAAGTGTCTCACTGTATTTGAAGTCTCAGATCTTGTTGTTGTGGCCTCTTGGGACAAGGTTGAGTAGGGGCTGAATGTTGTAATGGACACTGGTGGGGCTGCACGCCGTGCTGTACCAATTTCATTAGTTCCCTTTGTAGCATAAAGTATTTCAAGTGACCTTCTTGTGTGGCCACTAGTGACTCATAGTTGTTGCGTCGTGTCCTTGTTGTCTGTGCCTGTCATCTTCTTCCTGTTGTAGCTTCTTCCTAACATGTTGTAGAAGGTATCTTCAAGTCTCTTCAGACCACTTGTACCAACCGTAGAGTGTGGGGACGTTTTCAACTTGTCGCCAAAATGAATGTCGTAATGATGACCACGCTAGTATGATGAGGTTAAAGTAGGTTTATTCAGGTAAGTAAACAGGTAGCATAAATCTTCATCAGCAAGTGTATAAGTGCTGTAGGGCAGCCCCACCAGGAGCAGCCTGCTAGCTGCTCAGCCCCTTCCACCAACTGTCATCACTCATCCAGTCACCCAAACATTCCACTCATGGCCCATTCACCAACATTCCATACAGAACACACACACACAGGCTGGGCAGCTAAAACAAGGTAACATAGGGCATGAATCATAACGCAAGATTACTACAGTATTGCCTCAACTGGGTAGATGTGACCCAATGTTCAGTTGGTAGTGCTTGGCAGGGAGGGGATCCTGGAAATGACAGAGCACTAGGTGCTGCAAAGGATGCATTGTTAAATGCTGTGGAGGATGTGTGTCTGGTAAAGACTGATTGAACTAAGATTTTTAATTGTAAACAGAATGAGAGGGAACTACTCATGGACTACCTATACAGGCTTAAGGATGTGTTTGAAAAGTACTCAGGTACAGCTCGCCCAACGGAGAAGACTCCGGAAGCTGGACTGCTCCTGTTGTGCAGGATTGCGGGTGAATGTGAGAAGTAAGTTAATGATGATCTGCACTGGTTGGCAAAATAAGAAAATGGCTCTACTAGTAACTTTGCTAATCACATCATATTTTCACAAGAAAGAAAGGGAATGTTGAATTGAAATTGGTCTTTGAAATTGCAGAACATGCAGCAGATGGTAAGGGGAGAGGAGCCCCTCAGTTAGAGGAACAAAGGGAAGAGGCCAGGGAAGGTGCAAGAAGGGGAAAAGTGGGAAGGGAAAATGGAAATTCTACATTTAAAATTATTCTGTAATATTAACATACATATATATTTTTTTAACTTTACATGACTTTTCAAAATGTCCCTTTACTTTACCATAGGGAGGTGATCTACCCCAATTGTGGCGGTCTCCACCAAGTGTGTAGAACATCAAAAATGGTCATAAATCCACTGCTAGTAACAGCTTTATGGTCGTATATGCCATTTTTAATCATTCCATCCCCTATTTCAGGGGGAGCGGACATGTAAGTTGACACTTCAAAGTAACTTTACACTCTTAAATGGTGAATACCCAAAAGTAGTAAAGTAACTCAAGAATGTAAGAGTATAACTTACACATGTAGATTCACTCATGTGTAAGTTAACCTTTGTGAAGTGGCCCCATTGTGTTGCGTTCCCCTTAAAATGTAGATGTGCCCCATGCTGTTGTTGTCTAGCCATGAACAGCCAGCACCTTTTCAATGCCTGCCTCTCTAGATATGAGATTCTATTATCTGCCTTACATATTACACTTGTTCTTTGCCCCACTCTAAATCCTACATCCCTGATGCCTCCCCTCGGTGATGGAGAGTCCCACATTTGCTTGCTCGTCACCGTTCACACTACTAAACCCTCAGTTGGCTTGATCAATGTTCCACTTCCCAACTTGAAAATGATATGCTTTGTAGATGGGTCCTCCCTTCAAAATGAGGAAGGGTTGTTAGGTTAGAAGTGTTGTCCTGGTGACTTTCAAGATAAGAGACCGAATTTCCTTTATCCCAAATCCTTTAGTAAAACAGATATAGGGATGTATTAATTGTTAGAAAGAAGATTTGGCTATTTATAATGTAAACTCACTTCCTGGTCCAAACAATAACAAAGAATTGTTTGGACCAGGAAATGGATTGGTGTAGTCTTATTCTGGAGCTACATCTATACTGCAAGGTATTGAGGGGTGATATATATCTCCTTTCATCCCCTAATAATTCGCTTGGGGCTTTTGACAGAATGACTCATCAGTATAATGGTGCTTACATGTTTTCTTTGCTAGATGTTGTGATTTACTAAAGGATTTGAGACAAAGGAAATTCGGTCTCTTTTCTTGAAAGTCACCAGGACCGCAATTCTAACCTATCTGGTGGCATTATCAATTACTGAGATTCTTGACATACAATTGTTACAGGGTACTATGGGCAGTGACTTATCCCTGAATGAAGATTGCCTTCTCTAATAATTATACTGCCTCCTCAAATGTGGGCATCTGAATGGGTTCTTCACTTATGCACTGCTTCTTTCTCTTTTTCAGACTATCGTTTATATTGGGTTTTGTATATTTAATCTTTATATGGGATACTTATATGGTACACAATAAGGCAATTTAAGATATTGTTTTATCTTGCTGGATAATCCCCTGTCTTTCTGTTTCTCATCTGATCTCTGGTAGGTGGGTTTATTTTTTTGTGTGCACTTTGTATGACTAATTTTGATATGGTGACATTGGTTTTGAATTTATCATGCACATCAAGTTCTATACATTTTTTGCACTTTCTGTTTATCACTTTTTTCTGGTATGCCCCTGGCACTGGAATTTGGGTTCTTTTGGTGGTATGGTCTTCCATACTTCATTTTCATTCCCACACGTTGCTATTTCATCATTACAGTACAACTAGGGTCCATTGGCATCATGTCTTATTATGTTCTTACAGCCCTGCCAAGTCTAGCAAGATGAAACACGTTTTGGCTGTGTTGACTAGTGGACGGCTTATGCAAATACATAGATATGATTTTTCGGTGTATCTCATACTGTCTGAACACTTTCCATCCTTGTGAACTTCATAATGTTTTGTATCCATCTGACTAACAAAGCAACTTATATTGTTTGACTAAACTACTTTTTATACAATTATATACTTTCTGACATTGATTCATATATTGTATATTTTGTAATAAATGGTAACACAAAATTAAATTTGTATTGATGTTATTTTCAAGCATTTAAGTGCTCCAGACTATTGTGGAAGATTAGATTGGGTATTGTTTTTGTCAATTCTTATATGTACATTTTTATGCAGCAGAGGTGTTGTCTGTTGAAGCACTTTTTTCATTTGGATTGGCCAAGTATGTGGAGGGGTTGTGCGGGTTATTTGCTCCACTGCTGAATTCTGTACTAGTAGTTGTATTTATTACTGCGTATATGAACTTAAAGTATGCGATTGGAGAGAAACTTAAAGTATGCGATTGGAGAGACGCATGACTTTGGGCTCCTTTGGATTTTATGTTATGTCATGTCAATTTCTAAAGTGTGCTAATCACCGGTGGTTGTATTCAGACGCTTGAGCAGGTGTGTAGGCATGTAGTCCCTGCATGGTTATTGGAATAGACAGGTATTCCACTTTATGCAGAACTCACAAGTAAGGAGGAGGCTCTAAAGTGATGTGGTGATTTTGTTCAAGGTTTTCAGTGCAATGCAGGGGAACGAGCACCCGACTGCTCTGCTTTTGTGAATGTGTGGGTTGTGTGTGAGTGAGGGTGAGGCTGAGAGTAGGTGTCTGGTTGGCTGTATTCAGATGCTTTTCCAGTGTTGTGCAAGACTTTGGATGTGTGTATGAGGAGTTTAAATTGGCTGCGTTTGGGAATGGGGAACTAGTGGAACTCACTGAACTGAGATGTGGGTGTGCAGTGGGAGGTTGAGGATGAGTCTTGCGGTGGTGTTCTTGGTAGTCTAGAATATGTGTATAAGCTGTATGGAGATTCCAGCATAGTGTGTCTTTCCGCAGTCGAACTTGCTTGTGGTGAGTGCCTGCATGATGGTTCATATGATGTTCTGTGGCAGTCATTTGAAGATCTTTCAGAGCATGCATTGGATGTGGAAGCAGGCAGTGCTCAGTGCATTGACTTGTGCTGTCATGTTGAGCTTGCCATCCAGGGTGATCTACACGTTTCTGCCATAGTCGGTGAGTATAGGTGTTTGGTCCTAGATCGGTTTGTCACCAGGTGATGTCCCAGAGTCAGGGTTAAGCTTCAGGTAGTTGGTTCTCATCCACTCTGCTGCCATGGTCATTCAATTGGTGAGATTGCTTCGGGTGGTTTTAGTACTGTCCATCAGAAGAGGATGAGCAGGGTGTCATAGGTATAGTAGATGATGTTGATGCCTTGGGATTGGATGGTGTTGGCAATTGGTGTCAAGTAGACATTGAACAGGTAGGGTTGAGGGACAACTGCTCGGGGACTCTGCAGTTCTGATTCTTGGACTCCAATTTGAAGGCTGGCAGTCTGATTTTTCAGGTTCTTCCTGTGAGGAAGGAGCAGATCCCTTGGAGTGCGTATTCTTGAATTCTGATCTTGTGGAGTCTTGTGATGAGGATATTGTGGGAAACTAAATTGAGTGCTGCAGAAAGGTTGAGCAAGAAGAGGGATGCTGTCCCTTCTCAGTCTAAGGTGGTCTAATTGTCAGTGGTGGTTGCAATGTTGGCTGTTTCGGTCCTGTAGTTTTTTCTGACTTCTGATTGAGTGTTGTCAGTAGGTGGTGTAGTTTGAGGTGGGTTGTGAGTTTCTTGTTAATGGCCTTTTCTATCACTTTGGCTAGGTAGGGGAACAGGGAGAATGGACTGAAGTTACTCAGCTGGCTCATTTCTGCTGACGGTTTTCTGAGGAAGGCATTGACCAATGCATGCTTCTAGTCTTCAGAAATTTGGTGTATGTTTTGGAGGTGTTGATGATGTGGTTGACGGTGGGGCTGATTGGTGCTGCTCCCAGGTTGTAGATGTGGTGGGGGCAAGTATCTGTAGGGCCCCCTGAGTGGATGGACTTCATGATCGTCGCTGTGTCTTCACTGGTGAGAGTTTCCCAGTTGGCAATATGGTCATATTGGTTGGTGATTAGCAGGCTGGCAAACAGATCGCTAGGGCTTGGTTGATGTGCAATGTTGCTGTATATGCTTGCAATTTTATTGCGATAGACGTTTGAAAGGTAGTCGCAGAGTTCTTGGTAAGGGGTGCCGCTGGGCAGAGGCCGGGGTGTGGTGAATTCCTTGACAACTGAGACGATCTCATTGCAACTGCTGGTGCTCTTTTTAATGTGTTCGGCTAGAGCTCTTTTCTTTGTGTCTCTCAGTTGCTGGTGGTAGTGCCTGAGTGCAGCCTTGTATGTGGTTCTGTCAGTGGTTTTGTGACTTGTTCTCCATTTTCTTTCTAGCAATTTGCAGTGCTGTATGGCGGCTTGAAGGTCCACTGTGCACCAGCTGATTTGCCTGTTGGTTCTTCTTTGCTTGTTTTGTTTGATGGGAAGGAGAGAGTCTGCACAGTTTGTGATCCTTGAGTAATAGGAGGTCCTGTTCATTGCTGCAGGTCCCAGATTTCGGTTGAGTGTTTGTTGAGAGATATGTGTTGAGTAGCATGCATGTAAGTGATTATTGAGGTGGGGGTTTGCTGAAGCATGTGGTGTTGAGGGGGTGTTATTGATGTGGCTGGTGCTTGCATAAATTGTGTGGGTAGGCTGCTGCAAGTAAACTGGCAGTAGGTGCTGGTGAAGCCTCCTCCCGTGGTGGGGGCATGATGCAGCAGCAGTGTGGTGGGGGAGTGGCGTCACGGGTCAATAGACCAGAGGAGCGCTGCAGAGTTTAGGTTGGCGGTAATTGGACCAGGGGACCTTGTGCTGGGCATGCTCCAGGCATGGGCAGGCACACCAGCTGGAATGAGGTAGGTCCTGGGAGGGAGGAGTGGCACGGGCCAGTGGGTGGGGCTGCAGAGTAGTGTGAAAGATGAGGCAGGAGACGTGGCAGGAACAGCAACTAAGGAGCCGGGTAGATGGGGAGGTGGAAGGCAGGAGAAAATGTGCTGGAGGGTGTTAGGGGCTGTGGGGAGCACAACAGAGGGTGCAGAAGGTGAAAGAAATAGCACAAGCAGGAACAGGAAAGCACAAAAATGGTGAAAGAGCACTAAGAGGAGTTGGAAAGCATAGAAAACGATGAAAGAGCACTAAAAGGGAGTGAGAATGCACAATAAAGATGAAAGCACTAAAAAGAAGTGAAAGGGCACAAAACGATTCAAAGGGTACAAAATGGTGGAAGAGCACTAACAAGGAGTGAGAGCGCACACAATGGGTCAAAGAGCACAACAAATGAGGGAGAGCAAACAAAACGAGTCAAAAAGTACAAAAACAAATGGTAGAGAACAAAATGAGCACAAGATCAGCAGGCATGGGGTGAGAGAGAAAGAAGGAGAGGAGCTGAAAAGAAAAAGATGCCAGAGGCAAGTGAGACAGGTCCGAAAGGACCTAGACTGGTCGAAGAACAAGTCCCAGGTAACTGGGGGTGAGGGGGTTCGGCCTAGGCATACGCAAAGAGGGTTTCTAAACTCAGCTGGAATTCTGATTAAAAACCGATAATATGTACAAAATCTCCTGAGTGCCTTACAGGTGTCACTGGTTAAATGCACCGCCCAAAGCGCCCGATGATGACAAGAAAATGGCTCGGCTGATTCAGTAGCACAAACTGCTGCTTTGTTTGAAAGTGCTGATGCCGCCATGAATGCTGTACAAACTGATGGAATCAGGCTTCTGAAATCACAAAAGAATATTGGCTTAAACATATTTGTGAAAGGCACCTTGGCATGGTGTAGAGAGCCAAAGGGACCTTGACAGGGTGTAGAGAGCCAAGGAGACCTTGAACGGGTGTAGAGAGCCAGTACAGGGTGGATGGTTGCACCAAAATTTCTAGGGCCTGATTCACAGAACTAACTTAAGACAAAATCCTAAACTTCCTACCATTTAGGTATTCACAGAAGGCACTTACTCATTTCGGTATTCACAGAAGTTAGGAGTCCTAACTTTAGGACTCCTAAATGCCTTCTGTGAATACCGAAAGTCTTAAAATTAGGATTTTTCTCAGTTTAGTAGTAGTATAGTTAGGACTCCTAACTTTAGGACTCCTAAATGCCTTCTGTGAATACCAAAAGTCTTAAAATTAGGGGCCCGATTCACAGAACTAACTTAAGACAAAATCCTAAACTTACTACCATTTTCGTATTCACAGAAGGCACTTACTCATTTTGGTATTCACAGAAGACACTTACTCACTTCGGTATTCACAGAAGTTAGGAGTCCTAACTTTAGGATTCCTAAATGCCTTCTGTGAATACCGTAAATCTTAAAATTAGGATTTTTCTCAGTTTAGGAGTCCTAAAGTTAGGACTCCTAACTTTACTACTACTAAACTGAGAAAAATCCTAATTTTAAGGCTTTCGGTATTCACAGAAGGCATTTAGGAGTCCTAAAGTTAGGAGTCCTAACTTTACTACTACTAAATTGAGAAAAATCCTAATTTTAAGACTTTCGGTATTCACAGAAGGCATTTAGGAGTCCTAAAGTTAGGAGTCCTAACTATACTACTACTAAACTGAGAAAAATCCTAATTTTAAGGCGTTCGGTATTCACAGAAGGCATTTAGGAGTCCTAAAGTTAGGAGTCCTAACTTTACTACTACTAAATTGAGAAAAATCCTAATTTTAAGACTTTCGGTATTCACAGAAGGCATTTAGGAGTCCTAAAGTTAGGAGTCCTAACTATACTACTACTAAACTGAGAAAAATCCTAATTTTAAGACTTTCGGTATTCACAGAAGGCATTTAGGAGTCCTAAAGTTAGGACTCCTAACTTCTGTGAATTCCGAAATGAGTAAGTGCCTTCTGTGAATACCTAAATGAGTAAGTGCCTTCTGTGAATACCAAAATGGTAGTAAGTTTAGAATTTTGTCTTAAGTTAGTTCTGTGAATCGGGCCCTATGATTTTTCTCAGTTTAGTAGTAGTTAAGTTAGGAGTCCTAACTTTAGGACTCTTAAACTGAGAAAAATCAAAATTTTAAGACTTTCGGTATTCACAGAAGGCATTTAGGAGTCCTAAAGTTAGGACTCCTAACTTCTGTGAATACCGAAGTGAGTAAGTGTCTTCTGTGAATACCAAAATGGTAGTAAGTTTAGGATTTTGTCTTAAGTTAGTTCTGTGAATCGGGCCCCTACTCTCCAACTTTGCACAGTTGTATCATGGAGCCATCCATGTCGGTAGGGTTAACATGTTACGTGCCTCCACAACCCACTAGTATAAGACTTTCTTCTTTACTTTATATCCCCAAATTATTGCCATTCCTGGGTCACTTGTAAGTCCCATAATGGGATCAAACCCATCCACGTTGCTTCCCCTCCTTCTTGGGGTCCCTTTCCAAAGTGCACGTGATTCCTATGTCTTGGTAATAGTCTGTATGTTCATGGGGTGTGCTGAAGCTTATCCTTGTGCCAGAGAAGATGCCATTGCAGTTGCAAAGCGTCTACTCAGAAACTTTATCCCCTGCTTCGGTATTTCAAACTGTATCTTGAGTGACCACATATCACAGTTATTTTAGCAGTAGTAAATCCTTAAGGACAGATCAGTATTTCTACTACCTAGTGTCAGCTAGTAAGTTAGAAAGGAACTCTGGTACCCTTAGAAATAAGATAGCAAAGTTATGGTCAGAGACACAAGTGAAATGGCCTACTGGTAGCTTTGTGGTCGCTCAGAGCCATACTTACGAAGCTGAGCCCCTTTGAAATTGTGCTGGTGTGTCCCATAATCTTGCCACCAAACTCTCTACTCTCTGATGCTAAGCTAGACCTACAACTCAATGATGACACAATTTTGCAATATTCCAGAATGCTTACATGTTATTTCCTTTATCAGGTCCAAGCTAACTTACCTGAGTGTCCGACTGAAGCCTGCCATTCCCTTCAACCCAGTGAGTCATCTATGTGCGTGCCCACCAGATGAAGACTGCCCATCAACCATGATGGCGAGGCCCATATCAAGTCCTTCTCATAATCAACACCACTGTTAAATGTCGAGGCTTAGCGACATGGACTCACTCCTCCCATGGCAAGCGAGTTGAGCCATTTAGAGGCAACAGCCCTCCTTCATCTGCTGCCAGGCCGGAATCCAGCCCCTGATCCTCCACAAAAGCATCCCTGCAGCTGCACCAACTCCAGACACTGGGCCAAGTCACTCGACCCAACCTTCTGTGTCTGCTTTGAAATGAAGCTCCCAGCACCGCTCAACATTACCACCTCCATCAAAGATAAGCTTTGAGTTCCGGGATACTGGATCCCTCTGGAGGTCTGGCCAGCTGTCTTTTCTACTGCCTTGGGCTTCTGGCTATTGTTGGAATACATCATTGCTGTGGAATGGAGAGTTCTTGAAATGCAAACTGTACTAAACCTCTCCTTGGATGGAGCTACCGCCACCAAGTTATCTATGTCAGCAACTCCTGTGTGCAGCTGCTTGAGAAATACAGACAGACTGTGAACCTTTCCTCTTGCTGGCTCTGCCTTTAATTGATTGCCCTTTGAAAGAATCTAAACTTTTGTTGATCCGCACGATCATTGATCTCTACTATTATTGGCACAGACTGTCAGAATGTGATACAATACTCCCTCTGTCCTTCCAAAGACTGGAAATGGAAAACAATCCCAATGGTCGTTACCACCGATGTTATTCATCTTGCAATGTCACAGAGCGAATGATCTGTGAACACTGCAAGAGAACAATGTGAGCGTCTTTGTAGGCCGAAGTGAGTGTGACACTGTTGTAAAGACCATATGCTTTGAAACTCCCCTATACGAATTCTGACTTCCCGCTGGAGATAATGGTTCAACAGCGGCGTCATCATGAGGGGTACGCCAACTTCATTTGTGGAACTAGAGCCTATCATGGCTTCCCCAGGAGTGGACTGGGATCTGTTACTCAGAGTATGTCATCCCAAGTTTCAGATATTTTCTATACGCCCTCTCCAGAGATGGTGGGCACCATCCGATTTCTGAAACTAACTGATTCTTCTCTATTCTCTTTTCAATTTGTTATGATTAATGGTCTAAGTCAAGTTATCCCAGAGATTTGGAACAGTGCTGAGACATTGGAAGAGGTTGCAAAGGCAAATGTAATCTCAATCGAATTAATCACTTAGCAATTAGATGCTCACAAAACTATAATCCTACATAATAGGATGGCTTTAGATTACCTCTTTGCTTTGTGCACCATAATAAGGACCAAGTGTTGCTTGAACCTTCCTAACATACATTAACAGATAGATCCCATTAAGGATAGTGTTAAGAACTTGCATGAGATTCAAAGCAAGTTCTGTTAAAACCTGAGTGGCTCCTGGTTCTGCCTTTTCGGAATATTTGAGAACTAGGGAATGAAGATATTTGAAACAGTAAGCACAGTAATAATGACTGTGGCTACACTGTATGTTTTAATAAACTACTACTATGCATCATCCTTTGTACTTGTGTTAAAAAAAGCCCTGTCCTCAACTGTTTGCTTACTTTACGTGAGGGTGATGAAGATAATAGTGTTTGATTTTTAAAGCAGAACGTGTTAGACTGTATGCAAATGAAATATTTTAAGGGGGTTTGAATCCTGGCAAAAAAAGAAGAAATAAGAAAGTACCATCAGCTATATCTGTGGCATCATAATATTGCTTTACTATGAATATACTAATATCTGAATGCACCTAAACATGTACACAAAGTCAAAGTCAAAATCAACTTTATTCGGCTGATTAGAGCCATAAAAGTGCAGCAGAAAACATCATATGAACTCATTAACAATTCATTTCTTAATGTGCTTAAAATCCATTAAAATATTGTGAAAAGAAGGATAAAAAAACACGTTTATGACTGTACACATTTATGTTGAATTTCGATTTGTTTTAGTAGTAACCGAAAGAGTATATCAATCTTGGCATGCTAGTTATGTTTAATGTATTTCTGAGGTTTAGAAGCAATTGATTTAGTATCATACATTTGCACAATTCCCTCTCTATTGCAGTAAGCGTAGCCTCGTTTCAAAATCGGTTCCAATGCTTTGTGGTGATTTCATTATGCAGGGCCGGCTTTGGTGCTGGTGGCGCCCGGTGCGACAATCATTTTTGGCGCCCCCACAGCCCATGACCACCTCCCTGGATTCTCTCACCACCACCGGGCAAAAGAGCCCCTCATTTCTTCAATCATAAGTTATTGCTAAACACAGCACCCCATTGAGGTCAGCGCCCCCACCATTGGTCAGCGCCCAGTACCTGTCGTATTGCCCTATAGCCAGCCCTGCCATCATGTGCACAGTTTTAGCGCCTGATTACATTAGGATATCAAACCCTGTTTTGGCCACAAACCCCAGATTGCAAATCAGGTGCAAATTATGGTCAATGCAAGTGTTTGCTCCCCTGAATTACAGCAGGCAAAAACTGTGTCAAATAGCGGGAAGGAACAGCACACAGGCTCTGTTTACGCACATCAGAATGGGGAATAACATACTATTCTGAGATATCCCACTCGGGATTGGGTGCAAATTGCCCACCTACGAATTTGCGCACCTCACACTACTGCACCCACATTTTGTGGAATCGAGACTTTAGGCTTTAATTGGGGTATCCCACTCCCTACGGTTATTCACTTAAGTACAGCTTTTACAATTGTCCCTTGTGACGTTGTGCAATCTTTAGAGTCTAGGCGACCTGGAAACAAAGCTGGGATGGAGTTTACCAACTGATGATGAGACAATACCCAGCATTTGCAAAACAATATCATAATTCGAACACAAAGGCTCGGCGCAGCATGTCAAAGTGCTTGAAAAGCGGCCTGCTGCAGCACTTGGCACTCTAAATCCATGTCCAGTCGGTGAAACAAATATCCTGGGTTTTCTGGGGGTTATGATTTCTTTTCAATTGCGCATAATGCCTGGCAAGGCTGCCAGGGCGAGCTGCCAAGCGCTCCCTGTCAATTACTACATTTTCACAGTTCAGTCTTAAACAAAGCTCGCCCCAGTCAATAACGGAGACAAGCATACCTGCCAAAATACATGCCCCAGTCACAATGCCTCAATGATTCGGTAATTGCTATTCTGCCATAAATCAAGGGGTTTGTATTGACAGCCACGATTTACTGTTTTCTAATGAGGGATGAGAGCGGGGTAGGGGAGTCGTGCTAGTTTCATAGCAGTGCAGTCGCTTGCACCGAGCAGGGCTGTTTAACCGAGGCTCATT
Source organism: Triturus cristatus (assembly GCF_964204655.1). Classification (NCBI taxonomy): domain Eukaryota; kingdom Metazoa; phylum Chordata; class Amphibia; order Caudata; family Salamandridae; genus Triturus; species Triturus cristatus. The sequence continues at coordinate 1,170,862,146 of NC_140591.1, read as the reverse complement.
TCTTCAACACAATGTTTTCTTCTACTGCAATTTTGATAGCAAAGTCCTCGAAATATGTTCTAAACTGGTTTCATCCTCTGTCAGTGCATTCTTTGGGTATTTTTTAACCTGCTGTACTAATGTTGCCCAACATCTCATCAGGGTAATATGTCAAAATATTGACCACAAAAATATCGCCCTGCCACAATATAGGCCCCTAAAAATAAACTTGCACTATACTGTCAAATTAAACATAGACAAAAGACTATGGGGCAGATTTACAAGCCCCTTGCGTCACTTTTGCACTGTTGTTGCGTCACTTTTGTGACGCAGCGGCAGCGTAAAAGTTGCGGCCCATTTACAACGTGAGACATCTAGGGAAATGCGTCATGTTGTGAAGCCCTACGCCACATTAAACCTGCGTCAGGTTTAATGTATGCAGGGTGGCCGTTCCGTCGCAGGAAGCCCCGTAAAAGTGACGCAGTGAAATCTACAAGATTTCACTGAGTCACTTTTACGTCCATGCTGCGTCAAAACTCTGCGCCTGCTTGAAGCAGGCGTAAGAATTGACGCAGCATGTTCGGCATAGGGCGGCCCTGAGCACTGCTGGAGTTGCGTCGTGCTTGCGACAAGACTCCAGCAATGCGTGACTTTTCCATCAACAGATGCGTCAGAATTTCTGACGCATCTGTCAATCCTTGCGCCATGGTGCGCCGTATTGTAAATACGGCGCATCCATGGTGACGCAAGGATTTGGCATGTTGGCGCACGGAAAGTGACGCATCTCTACAGATGCGTCACTTTCTTATAAATCTGCCCCTTAAGATTTACTATTCTAACTTCACATCTAATTATCTTATCAAGGACAGCACACAGGGAAGATTGCAAGATCAACAAGCATTGGCACAGCTAATCAATCTGGCTTTCATCTAGTAAAACATGTGAACACAAGCATGCACAAGTGCTTTGGTATTGGATGTTGATGGAGGTAATGGTAGTGTGACACTGCTAATGGTGATGGTAGTATTGGTGGTAGTAATAGCAGTGGTGCTAATGTGTTGTAGTGATAGTCGCGGTAGTTGTAATGATGGTGCTCTTGTCAGTGACAATGAGCTGGTGGTGTGGTAGTCGAAATGGTTGTGGTAATGGTGGTAGTGGTAATGGAAAATTGCTCTATATAATTTGTTTTAGTGTGCAGTGTACGAATGTTTCATTTGTTTGATTTGTTTACTGGTGGAAATGGTGGTTGTAGTTGTAATAGTAATGAAAATGGTGGTGCGGTGGTAATGGGGGTGATGGTAATATGAGAACGCGCTAACCTTGCAATCAGATCCAACGGGTGCTTTCACACTTATCTGAACCCATTACCAACCCCAATCATGTACTGGCTATACATTGGCTATACGATGACAATATGTTGGTCGAATGTAGACCTGTGGAAAGCAGAATTAGAAAAGAGAGACAAACAGACACATTGGATATCATCACTCTGCCTGGTTGCACCACTGGGCATTGTCTGCACTGCACGAGCGCTGATGTGTAGTGACAAGAGGAAGCCTTTAGTGATATTAACAGCCTGAATCTGGCACCCAAACCCTAATATTGCAGATGACAATCCTTTTAACAATCTTTGCATTTCCAACTTTCATTAGTCTGATGGAATTCTGCAAATTCCTGGAGCAGAAACTTAATTAATGAACCTTACACAAAGAGAATTCAGAGCTATTGTGCATTTCTTATAATAGACAGCTACCTTCAATGCTATCTGAATACATCGGTGGTTCAAATTGTCTTCAACTTGACAGGTTCATAAACTGTAATATAATACATGTACATTAGTATTATAGAGTTCACCTAAGAAAAAAACAATCACTTCCTTATCTAAGGCGATATCCTAATACCATACTTGTCTCAAAAGAAATGTTACCGAAGACTTTGTGAAGGTGAGGGTTCTTTTTGTAGCTCTCACATAAACAGCAAAGTGCAAATAAAAGGGCCTAATCCTCAAAGGATGACTACTGAATATAAGGCCAGATGTTCCAAGCTTTTTTCCTCTCGTAAATGGCCCGAATTGCACAATCGGGCCGTTTGCGTATGAAAAAAAGCATTTTTCAATGTACAAAGTCCCAATTTGAGATTCGGTAGCCCATTACCGAATTGCAAATTAGGTTTGCGCTTCAGTATTAGGAAGGGGCATGTTTAGGGCGCCCCGTCCTAATACCGAAGAGCAGTGGTATGTATGAATGTTTTGCGACCGAAATGCAGCCGCAAAACATTAGCATTTTAGCACCTACTTCAAGTAGGTGGGAACCATTCGCAAATGGGAAGGGATCCCTAAGGGACCCCTTCCCCTTTGTGAATGTTTGTAAAAACATTTTTAAGAGCGAGCAGCAGTCCCACTGACCACTGCCTACTCTTAAAAAATGAAACGAAAACTTGTCAATTTTTCTTTTTGAAACGCATCCTGTTTCCTTTAAGGAAGGAAAACAGGCTGCATTTAAAAAAAAAACATTGCTTTATTGAGAAGCAATCAAGGACATGGTGGTCTGCTGACCCCAACAGGCCACCATCCTTGTGATTTGTGCGATTCGCAATGTGTCGCAAACTAAGACCTACCTCATGATCATTAATGAGGTAGGTCTATTTGCGATACACTGGGAATCGCAAAATGTGTCAAAGACACATTTGTACATTAGTGTTTGCGATTACGAATTCGCAAATTGCAAAAATTTGCTATTTCGTAGTTACAAAGGATTACCCACGTACATCTGGCCCATAGTATTCAATCGCAAAGTCCAAATCCTTTAACACAAGTGCTGTCCTAAAATATTTCTCTGTATCCACTTCTGTTTTTCATTGGATTCCAAAAATAATCAATCAATCATTACATTTGTAAAGCGCACTACATAACAGTCTGCAAAGTTTCAAAATTCTTACAACATGGTGCGGCTGCAAAAACTATGCATCTTGATTGCCTAGCAAACATCCTCTTGGTCAAAAGGCTAGAAGTGAATAGGATAATAGTTGACATCTGACGTAAGTCACACAGACGTATCACATTCACAGAGACAGCACATAAAAACAGCCCACAATCTAGGCTTCTCCCTCTTCCCCTTGGCCCTCCTCACTACCAGGACCCCATACACCTCTACAAACTCTAAGATGCTGGCAGCCCCACTCAAGAGGAAGTTGAATTTCACTGAGGAGGATGCAGCCCTTGTCATTGATGGTGCAGTCATTTACTATAAGAAACTACCTGGGCTTCTGCAATATAACCTCGGAGCAGAAGAGAAAGTATCAGACTCAATGAATGCCTTGGGCAAGGAGACACATGCCATGGACCCATTAAAAAGAAGGAGCTACGGCCATTCCAGGAGATGAACCTGGATCCTGGGTCTGTCTCACACCCCTTGAGGAGCATGTCCCCACTGCACCATGCACTTTACCTGGTGTATGGTCTGAATGTTCCTGAGAACCCCGACGTTGGGCCTGATGAGAACTCTATACACCTCTATCCCAACGAGCTCTCTAATAATGACTTACACTGCTTTGTCCTCCTGCCACTCTACACATTTAGACAGACACCACAAATGTTCCTGAAACACAGCCTCTAACACACACTTCTTTACAGAAAAAAATGTTTATAAGCAGTGCTTGAAATGGAAACATAGAAGTGCAGGTACTCTGAACCAGAGTACCTGGTTGTTTCTGAGAAGTGCCGGTACTTTCCAATTAAAAGTATTACGTCACTCTTGAGAAGTGCTGGTAGTCTCCCTCTCAAAATAAACAAGCATTGGCATAGCCAATAGGTCTCGCTTTTGGGACCTTATAAGTATTAGTTATGCAGCACAATATCCTGGGTGCAACAACATGAACTGTTGCATGGTTAAATACTTATAAGGTCCCAAAGGCGAGACCTTTTGGCTATGCCAATGCTTGTTCTCAATGTATGAAGTTGTATTTCTCTCTTTGTGTGTATGCACATCTGTCTAGATATGTCAGTATGTCTATGTATGCATGTACATGTCCATCTACGTGTAAATGGCATGTTAATCTGTGTGTGTACATTTTTGATGTTATTCAGATTTGTATAGCACACTGTCATGATTTGCCCAGAAACACAGGATTTTGAGTCGATGCGGAGATTAGAACGTGGTTATCCAACAACAAAGTCGGCAACTCTGGCCATACGCCACATCTTCTTCCCTCATCATGTCAGTGAATAATTCCTTATAGTTCTGCAAAACATTTTTTTTTTTTAGCATTGCACAATGCCATATACAATTTAAAATCACCCTTGTTTTTCATTTCAAATATCGCAGCGGAGCATTAGCAACAACTCCTGAGGTGAAGAGGTGGGGGGCTTAAGGGAATGCTGTTGCACATTATCATCCCCCAACATTAATTTGAGAGCTGTTAGGGTTGGTGTATATTTAGGGGGTTACATTTGTGTTGTTTATTAATCCCTTATTGTGTTGCATCATTGTAATTGGATTTATATGGCGCTTCCAACTCCTGACAAGGCATTCAGGCGCTTCATGACAAGGCGCATGCATTCTGAAAATCGTTTCAGCACAATGTTGCATCTTTGCCCGGTAGTGCTCTTGAACTGACAAATGACAAAGTGCCATCAAATGACTCTCTCGCTCTCTGCGTCACCTGTAAATGAAACACGCTCAAAACAAACAGTGCTTATCGCGTTATATGCAAAGGTTCAGTGTCTTACCTTTCTTCATATAGCTCTGAAGTGACAGTGTGAAGTGACTGATGGGGGTGGGGCCAAAAGAGGGGACTGGATTAAGAATGTAGCTGTTTCAGTGAGGAGTGAAAACAGAAGTTATGGGGCTTCACTTCTAAAGCTTGACAAGAGGAGCTAAACAAGCATTGAAAGGGTGCGTCATCGCGATCGCTCGGAAAGCGAAAGTGATCGCGATGACGCACGAGTTTTCAAAGTGCAGCTGAAGGCTAGCGGTTCGCACATGCACGGTCGCGTGAATGCAAGCGCTAGGCCGGCCAGCAGCACTTTGAAAATCCCACATACAAAATTTCTCTCCGAGCCAGCGCATGCGCTGGGCTCAGCGAGACCTAAAAAGTGCTGGTACTCCATACCAGACAGTACCAGCCCATTTAAAGCACTGTTTATTAGTCCATGAACATTTCAAAGTGCAGCACAATGGCACACAGGGCTCATTTCCAAATACGTTCCTATAACACCCACAGCTATGTCACAATGCTATCAATGCTAGTAAGACACTATAGGGGAATTGTATCCCTCTGCTCGCTGCACCATTAACAGTCTAAATGTTCTTTCACATTTCATTTTGCTGAGCCAATATTCTCAACTCTACATCATATTGCATTGTAATGTGCCACATACATGCTCATCCACTTCCTCTGTTAAGCCACAGTTAAGGGCACTCATTGTCATCCAATCCACCACTTCTACTCCTAGGGCTGCACCAAAATCTGGACTGGCCATAAGCAGCAGACTTGTAATTCTCCCATAAACTCTTTTGTGTTTTGTTTAACCATATTTGTCCTTCCCTAATTGTCAGCATATGTATATTTTGTTTGAATATAACTCTATTTAGGCAACAAGTTGTCCTGATTTTAACATGTCTAATGGTCAAAATGTCATCTGCTGATCAACGTATGCCTCTGTACATCGCACACCTTTATGTGGAAGCATATGTTAATGTATCACGTCACCCATCCATCTACCCAGCATGCCTCTATTGTACTCCATCATTGACAAAGATATCCTATGTTATTTTACCGAATGCACTGAAATATTGCAACGTCATCTCAGTAATGACACCTGCACGCCACTTAGTAACTCACAGAAGAAGATTCTTGGTTGATGATATACTGTATATGAAACACATACCTTCATCATATTTATGTTTTGGTGTCTTATCCCTCTGTATATGTTTTTGTCAGGTACAGATATTCTTCAGTCCTTGTTGTGCACACTGGAACCAACACCTCAGATGACATCCTGGCAAATCATGATACCAGCGGTTCCGCCCTATACGATCCGTCGGTCAGGTAGGTTTGTGACTATCTTACATCCACTTCCATATGTCGTCATTTATATTTTCTCAGCATCATTTAGCTTTCCTAACAATGTTTGCTCGTTGACCCTTTTAACTTTGTGAATGGAATATGACATATGACTCATGTACATCTATCTACATTTACATTATTTGTGTCAACTAACACTGTTCTTCTCAGTCTCATTCTTACATAATTCAACTTTACCATAACCATTCTGTCTAGCTGCTGGATCATAGGAGATATAAATATTTTCAAGAACACGGTTCATCATCTCACGTCAGGGGCCAATCCACAAAGGAAACACCCAGTATAGTAGCATGTGAAATGCCACTGTACATCCATTGTAGGGCCTTCTAAGGACCAAATAATAACCTAATATGGTTTAGTAGTCTGTAATATGACTATGTTCAACTGTGACTTAATGTTGAGGTCAAATGTAATGCTGATGGCATTTACTCAATCGTCATTGTCTAACTTGCAACTTCTTTAATCTTCCTCTTGTTTCAGCATCCTCCAGCAGAAGATGAAGGGCAATCCCAGGAGAAATTCCTATGCTCCTTCAAACTGCAGTCTAAGTAGCCACCAGAGCTAAAGAAGAGGAGGTGAAGGACATTATTGGTCTAACCCAGGATCCATCCTCAAATACTACCTTTTAGCAAGTTAGCAGTCTTCATCTAAGGACTTTCCTGAGGATTGCAAGTCCCAAGCCACCAGCTAAGCAGCTATTAATGAATGTCCTGGCTATGCAGGACTTCCCGCTACACAGACCTGAACCAACAGATACCTTAGTTGACTTCCCTGCACACTCCAGTGTTCTCTGACTGAGAAGCACACTGGTGAGGAGGAACTCTCCACCATTCAACAATCTTCCTCCACAACTTCCTAGAAGTCAAACCTCTCTTTGATGGACAACCTGCTAGCCATGTCAAATCGCCACACATCTGGGGAAGGGGGATTAGGCTTGGACAAGTCCTGTTCTCTGGCAGGATGTTTATTTTCAATAACAGTCTCCTGCACAAAGGGGGTGCTTTGAGACAAGAACGTGTGTGACACTGCAGCCAACCAAATGGACTTCATCATTAGATTGAGAGGAAGACCCTTGGCTTGGAGAACATTGATAAAAGTTTCCAGGACAAGTTCCAGTGGAAATACCTATGTTTGTGGAGGAAGGAGAGTGTATGGCAACAAACCTTGACTGTGCAGATGATAAAGGCTATTAGTAACATGTGCCAATGTCAATCTCCAGGTTCAAGGCATGCACAGGACTCAACTGAATCACCACACCAACCTGTCAAGAACACCCCACCCACAAACCCTGACAACAATTCACCTGCACCAACCACAAACCCACCACCACCACTTTCATCTCCACAAGCATACCCTCAACTCAAAGTCCCTGTTTGTAGAGCCGATGATGGGTGTGACCATGTCATGGACATAGACCACAAACCACAAACCCGCTATCCTAATACACATCATCTCACTCACTCATTCACATATCCGACACTGCCACTGGAGTTGTGGGGACTGAGGGAATTCCCAGTGCACTGAAGTAGATTTTATCATTGAGGGTAAAGTACAAATACATGAGAAGAAAGTACATGCACAATATATAGTTATGAACATAGCGATTTAGGGATAGTAAATGGGTGACATAACAATCTTCTCAGTCCACAAGTGCAGCACATCAAAATTTGGGAGAGTCATCAATTTAAAACTTTAGGATACCTTCCTGGGAAGGAGACGTGGAAGGGAACAGTTAAAATGGCATTTGAAATGTGCAGGGCTCAGCTATCTGCTGCGAGGAAACATGGTAATTATCTGGTGGGGAAGACAGTTACACAATTATCAACTTGACATACACACAAGTATTTATATGAGAAGGGCAATAAGGGAAAACAATGTGGTACAAAAGCAGATTAGGAGGCACAATGGGAGGAGTTATCAAAATACTCACTTGCAATGTGAGAGGGCTGAATAATTACAGTATGAGGCGCACAGTGCTCTCCTATTCGAAGCAATATAGCATTGGCATATAGAAGAAGCTCCAAACTGAGGAAGAGAGGTTCTGTGAAAAATAGAAAGATCTACTCAGCACTTTATTCCATGTATACAGGAGAGATGATATATTGGGTTGTACCAGGAGTGCCATGTTAACTATGGCTAGTAAAATCCAAAGCTGAAGGTCGGTACGTTAAACTGTACAGCTTGGTGGATGGAAAGCAAATATGGAAAGTAAATATATATGCCACAAATATAAATGAGGGAAATTTCTATTGGGGGTTAGTGGAGGTTGTTACACCACTCCTTGATGTTCCTATGTTTTGGGAAGGGGATATGTACTGCATATTGTTGGTCATTGATGCTGCATTTTTTCCTGAATTCAGTGTTGAGTATTTTTTCTACAGCAGTCATTGTATGACTGTACAATGTCATCAGCCATAATCTTAAGGCATAAACCTGAGCGCTTTTGATAGGTAATTAGACTTAGAGGTGGGTGAAATTGCCACAGAGAAAGCAAAACACAGGATTTTGCCCACATTGTTTCACCCATGGAGAGCAATTGGACCTGATCTGCTGCTCCTTGGACAGAACAAGAAAAAAATGGACTGTTGGATGATTAAGCACTGTAAGGGGATTGGCAAAGCATTTAATTTATTGCTAGCTGCATTAAGGTATATACATTGCCTGTGCCCCTGAGATTGTACTTTAAAGGAACTACCACAAAAGGATGTCTATTTGCAGCACCTGTGTGCAGGGTCCTCCTGGCAGACACACGACACGCTTAAACTCCTTTAGCGGGAACATTTCTGTCAAGTAAGATGTCAGGGGCTGGCCATTGTAATTAGCTTAATGTGATTACCATTGATTTAATTACAATGGCCAAACCCCTGATAGTACTGGGCGGCAAAATAATTCCTTGTTCCTTGCATTCCTCAATGCCCAGAAGGAAGAATCTTTGTTTTGCAGGGCCTTTCACCTGCATTTCTGCCTTTTCAAAATTCTGGGCAGATGGATGTGGAAACAGAGATTCCCAGCAATGTTACATCCACTTACAAGGGATAGGAAAAAGAGAATCCCCCCATACCCAATTAAAAATATATTAAAAATGATGACTATGAACATACATCTGTTCATGAAGTCTAGAGGATCTTAATGTGCAGTAAATACCTGCTTAAGCTTTGTCCATACACGTCACTCTTCAATCATTAATTGATGGTACTGTGCCTGAAAATGTAGCACTCATGACTACTTTGTGGGAACATGGCCACTATGTTTGTGATAGAGAGGTAGCTTAGCGTTAGAATCGTGCAAAATGTGAAACCAACATGAAACTTTGCACAAGGCTTAATGATAAAGTAAAAAATGAGTGATGATATAGACCCCAAAAACCGTATGGCTACTTTGCCCGTATAACGTCATAAAAGAAAATGGCCACCATTATTTTTTGTATAGCGATAATGATTCTAATGTTAGGAATACATCACATAATTTCACACGTTTTTCTGGTCGGGAATGACAAAAATGGTACAAATTCTGCATTTTGGTTGACTCCTAATGAAGTATGACAAATTTTTTAGGTATCCAGTAAGTAAATACCTCATGATGTACATAAAATAGTATGTTGTACTGCCCTTGTAAACTAACAACTTATTTTTTGTATCAGGTTTCTGAAATTGTGAAAAGATTATCCGCTGTCAATGAGTAAAAATGTCTACCAAAAGAAGATGCGAATTTGTAAATATTAATTAAGAGTTTATATCTAGTATACAAAATGTTGGAACTGAGATTGATTGGGATCTGTGTGTATTGTGTCAACAAGATTTAACAGAAGTTTTAGTGTGTCCAGCTAATAGAAAACATTCTGATAAAGGAATTGGGTACAAAAGTTTGCTTGTCAATATGCTAGCTTTTGACAAAATAAAAGAACTTTCATCAATCATCAAGACAAAATTGTTAAAAAATCCTGATGTAGTTGAATAACGGTTAAATTAAAACTGGAAAATTCCATAAAATGTGTAGAAACAAATTTGACAAACACAAACTTAAAAGGTTATAAAAAAACTCAACTAGATCAAAACAGTTTTCAAGAGAGTTAAAGGTGTACGCGTGCTTCATTTATAGCTGATGAGTTGAAAGATATGTGTTTCTTCTGTGATGAAGAGTTGGGGAAGAGCTTATAATGTGGGTACACTTGAATTGAGTCATCGAGATGCTGCAGTTGCATTAAGTGACTTAAAAGTACTCGCCAAGTTAAGTGGTGGTGATATGGTTGCGACTGAAGCGAAATACCACAAAAAGTGTCTTGTTTGTTTTTATAACCGACTTCAGCAAATGCAGAACAAAGAAAAAAGCGAAGACAACAAATTTACATTAGTCTATGGCATGGTATTAGGTGACATTGTAGACTATCTCGAAGATACGCTCAAAATTCTGAAGTATCGCTGGTATTTACTTTATCTAATATCATATCACTTGTAGTTCATCATAGGCCAGAATTAGGTGTAGAAAATGCAATATGTGCACAGCAGTGACAGCACACAATTAAAAGAAGAGATTCTTGCGTTCGTACCAGAACTTACAGCTGAACCAAAAGGTAGAGATATTTTTCTGATACGCAAAAAAGATATAGGAGAAAATATTTTCAGTATCTATAAACAAAATTCTCTTCAGGATGGTGTCTGCCTGGTCAATGTAGCTGCTATTATTTGAAAAGAAATGTTTCAACTCGAAGTAAATGGATTTAGTGGTAGTTTGAGCAAAATTGCCAAGAAAAGTCAGTAGGGACTCCTATGCTAAATCAAGTGGCGGTGTGTGACATATGAAAATGGTAGGGCGTAAAAGGACGGGATAAGTGTCCTGTGGCGAGCGAGCGTAATGAACAAGCTGGACCTTTATAAGGAGGTTCGGGGTGGGGGTGAGTGAGAAAATGGTGCATTTTCAAGAAAATCTGAGAAAGCAAGAAAGTTAATAACACAATTGTAAAAGTGTAGTTATGACATCAATAAAGAGCCTCTGGGTGGTATTACTTGAACTGCAGACACAGTGGCAAGCTGGGGTGTTGTGGACATCATTTCAACAGCCCCAGGTTATTGTTGGTACCTGTACATTGAGGAAGGTAGAGCTGCGGTACAGAGGACAATGCTAAGCTAGAACATCTGAAGGCTAGTAGACCTGGAGAAAAGTCAATCCCATGTCAGACCGGTGTCTCTGAAAGGCCAGCATGGCTGTGGCAGTGTCAGTCACTTGTCAAGTTGATCGACTGAAAGGCTGAGTGGGGATGACAGTGTGTGTCAGTCACATGTCTGACTGATGCCTCCAACAGACCAGCTGGACTGGGCTGGTGTCAGTCGCTTAGTAGCCTGTCAGACTGGTGCCTTTGCAATTCTTGTTAGCAGAGCACATGCTAACTTCTGTGGACCTCTGAACAGTCACTGGCATAGAACATAGTAGTGACCAAGGAGTTGCAGTATCTCCAAGCACTAGAGGTGTGCTAATAGTAGGAATTTCTTTGAACCAAGCCAAACCCACACAGCAGGGGAAAGGTCCAGAGATTAACCTACTCCAAGTAGATTCTGAAAAGTTCCTAATCCAATCTGCAGGTTTATTTATATTCCGCCAATTGATGGAATATCATGGATAATATGGAATGGAATGTTGTTAAATATATATGCCTTGCCGATGAAACTTATTAGGCCCAATAGCACGTTATTTGGACAAATGTACTAACAAAGTCAAATCACACATTTATTACCACAGTGCAACTTCACCTATTGTCAAAAAAGAATGCTAGCCTATTTGAGAACATCAGAACAGGAAACAACTGGAACCACACTCAAGACCTAGCTGTTTTAATTTCCCTGCACTCAGTTAATCCCTTGTGCTCTGGTTTAGCTTAACCCCATTCTTTATAACAACATCAGAAAAAAAGACAGCCTACATAAACAGCACATGCAGATGGCCCTGAGAGCAATGATGTTTCTCGCTATTGTTGAGGGAGGGGGAGTAGCTGCATAAGCCACTTGAGTGTTTGCCTCTCGAGGGCCATGTCAAACGGCCTCTCCCCAAATACTACACGCTGCATAGCGACATATATACTATATGTTACATATTGGAATAGTCAACACCCAGGGTAAAACTGAAACACAATTGTCAATTAGTATGACAGATCCTCTACAGCACAAAGAGAAGAATGGCAGGAAGAATGGCAGTCCACAAAGGATACAAGTCACTCACATGAGCATTATTTCATTTTAAACAAGGTTTCCTTTTTAGATATTCAGCTAACCACAGTATTGACTTGCTACGACAATTTGCAGGCATAACTTAATTGCACAGAAAGCTGGAATAATAATAGTTTCCTTTGAAAGAGCTTAGCTGTGTCAGAATGCAACAAAATGCTGCTATATTAGTCTTAAAATTCACAAATGTCTAAAGTATGTGAAAATCGGGTAGGTTGTTTTTTCCCACAAGGAGGCAAAGCTACCCTTAGAACCCAGGGGGCGATGGCCACTTTTCAAGGCGGTCCCAGCCCAACGTCACCTTCCAAGCAAGAACTATATTCTAGTGATCTGCAGTCAGAGGCTTGCATGGAAAACAAACTTTCAGTCTGTTTGGTAGAAAGGAGTAGTGATCAACTAAAACAGTGATCTTTAGGTAGATACGTGAGCAGTAGATTTTGGTCCAAACTCAGAGGAAAGCTCACAATGCAATCAAAGGGCGCCGGCTGGAGTAAATGAGGGTTAACTGATAGATTATCTACCACCTGCCACACCCATCCACAATGCAGTTGTGTATCTTTAAATATGTAGGGGCAGATTTACAAGCTCCTTGCATCACTTTTGCACCATCGTTGCAGGGTAGGCGTTTCGTCGCAGGAAGCCCCGTAAAAGTGACACACTGAAATCTACAAGATTTCACTGAGTCACTTTTATGTCCATGCTGAGTCAAAACTCTGCGCCTGCTTGAAGCAGGCGTAAGAATTGACGCAGCATGTTAGGCATAGGGCGGCCCTGAGCATTGCTGGAGTTGTGTCGTGCTTGCGACACGACCCCAGCAATGCGTGACTTTTCCATCAACAGATGCGTCAGAATTTTTGACGCATCTGTCAATCCTTGCGCCATGGTGGGCCATATTGTAAATACGGCGCATCCATGGTGACGCAAGGATTTGGCATGTTGGCGCACGGAAGGTGACGCATCTCTATAGATGTGTCACTTTCTTATAAATCTGCCCCGTAGTGCTGTGTTAGTTACTTGGTGCCATGGCAAAACTATTTCACACCAGCAAGTCGTGAATAGCCACTCTTGATGAGAAAAATGAAGCTGAAAAAACACAAACGACGTGTTCAGTGTGAAAAAGTTGGTCAGTGATGCCTGAGAAAAATCCACACAGCTAGGTTGGTTCTGTGTGCGAGGCGAGGTAACAAAGGCTTAGGGATTGATCAAAGAAAAATTTAGCAAAGGTGCCTGCAGCTGATTACATTGCATGGTTACATTTTGTTTTTTATGTCAGAGCTGGCTAAAATACCTGCAAAGCCAATCACCTTCAGAGGACTAACGCACTGCCCAGCTCATACACACACTTAGAGACGTTTTAAGGCTTATGCAAAGTGGGCGTTGGCCCAGGGCCCCAGCCTTTTAGGGGGGTCCCTGATAGAGCCAACTATGTTCTTGCTCTGACAACCTTCAATAATTCTTAAAAGATTTTTTTACATACCATTTTCTGTTAATTTATTTTTAATGCGTGTGATGTATTGGAGTCTAGTACAGATATTTGGCAGAGAAATGTTTGTTTTTCAACACCATGCAACATCCATAAAAACTGTTTCTTTTAGATCAGAACAGGACCTCGCATATGAGAAATGGCAGAGGATCACAAAGATTATTTGCAATAATATTAATGAGATGCTGCTGTATTATGATAATGAAATCACACGTCACTATCCCTGAATATTAGATGTAAACGCATTTAGAATTTGGACGAGTGTGTCTGTACACTTTAGTGACTTGGACAAAGTGGGCATGAAAGAGATGAAATTGTATCATAAATTCAAAGCTGTTACGAACAGAGGCCCCCGAAATCCTTAAGATGTCCCTGCACACACACACACACACACACACACACACAAACATAACAATTGCAAATACATCTCATCACTGTTGCTTAACAACTGCTATTCACTCTATTCTCTGTTTGCTAACCACATCAGGTCGCAACCAAAGACCTCACAGGAGATGACAAATCCTATTTCTGATCTCACACAAAAAGTTACTCATTAACTATGGAAAGTCAATTTCCCTCCTAAAATGTTTTACCATTCACACTGATAACTTAACATGGCAAGAATGTTCATCCCTCTATCATGTCAGGAAGTAGATGGGAATTACTGACATGCCGCTTGACTCCAGTTTCTTTTCTGTCCTATGCTGCTCTGTCACAAGTGACCCAGACACGAAAGGGAAATCACAGCTGAATTCATGAATGCTGATTTTCTTATATAATCCCAGAGCAAGAAAAATAGGAAGAGAGAAGGAATTAAGAAACTAAGGGAGACAAGAAAAAGAAGGAAATAAAACAGTTAAGACTGTAGGGAAGAAATAAATAAAAAGCTGTTTCCCTCAATCACCGCCGGGACAAAGGGAATATTAGTAAGAAATAAGGGCTGTGAAGGGCATATTTTAAGGTCTATTCCATCCCCCGGGTGCTTCGCATGCAGTCCATTAAAAACCTGCTGTATGCCCCCTCCCGCACTTGCCTGGGATTCCAACTGACAGACGTTTATGGAGCGCATGTACTGCTGATCATGTCGTATACAGTCTCATGTGCACCTTAGACATTTTCCAGCTCTTCCCACAATGGGGAGGCTTGTTCCCACCCCATGCTGTGACGAGTTAGGAAAAGGGTGGGGTGCAGTAGTACACAGTGCACCCTTGCTGATTGACAAGCGGCCTGAAAAAGTGTGAAGAACGATGGTGACCAAACTTAATCGCTCTCTAGAAAATGTGCTACCAAGTGAGGCGGCTCTTTTATAGCACAGCAGGAGAGATATTTTCCAAGCGGGCAATGTGTGGTCTCAGTGGTGGAATGTGTATCCTGATACACCTGATCCAGCTCATTAGGGATGGCAGAGGGAAGATTCTGGATATGAACCTCTGTGGTCACTTTTGACTGACGCTTCAAAATACTGCAAGGAACTTGTTAACCCATACTTGTAAATGTAAACAGTTGTCTCTTCCATGTACTAGTCATTGTGTTTGTGATGGACAATGCATCAAGAGGACATGTTTTAGATGACTGACCAAATTGTGACCTTTAAGAAAACTGTTGGCTAAAATAACAATAAACATTAATAACAAATTCATTTGTATCGTCATTCTTTTTCAATAACATTTTTTTTAATGTTTAAATGTTAAAAAATCCATTTTTATTTTATAACAAAATATAGCAAAAATATGCATGGTGGCATTTACAATACTGTAATAGGCTTTTGGTACACCCAGTATATAGAGGCCCAAGTGCCCCTAAAATAGTAACAACATAAACTAGACATGTTTTGATGTACCATGATTTTTGTTTGAAATTTCTATATTTAGCTGTTAAAAGTTAAGGTGGGTGAGAAATTTATGTGGAACACCCTGTATATCTAGGATATATCTACATACTTTATCATAGTGTACTATAAGTCAATTAAAGTGCAACATTGTTTAAATCCTTATCTGAAAATCCATTACAGTTATGTGCTGGAAGATTAATAACAAATTTATGATAATTTACTGGCCCTTGCGGCAGCCATTTTGTTTACGACATCACAGGCTTAAAATGGGGGGTCAGATTTTTGGGGTTTATTTCAAAGATATGTGTTCATATGACTATCTAACACTGTGCCAAGTGCCATATTAGTATCACATTTTGCACGATTCTGGTGTGTTTTTTATTCTAAGCTACCTAACTATGAAGCAGTAATTAGCATCAGGGATCGCCTCCACATCGATGGAGTGGGTATGCTTCATGCTGCTGTAAATATGTGCCATGTCGGCAGGTGGTACAAATGAGACGGTGCAATCAAAAACAGCTATGGCATGTGGAATGCTGGCTATTTTAAACCAGCCGTGACTTGTTGCAGATTTGGAGCTGGTTTGCTGAACATGAAGTGTTGCGGTGTAATGGATAAAACGGTCTACAATATATATGGCAGTAATTAGGATGATGCTCTTTGTAAGACCCCAGCCATTAATGAATATGTGTTCTGGAAGGAGCCTGACTCTGGCAAAAGCAATACAACAAATAACTTGTACTTATTGTTGGCTTTAGGGACAGTGCTATGTTTTTCCCAACTCAGCATTCTCCTGGAGTCCTATGTGGTCAACGGTAGCAGCCACTGTCTGTGCCAGTGTATTACAACCTCCATTGTGAATATTCTAGGTAAGGTGGGGGCTGTTAATAGGTGACTTTTATGGGCTTCAAATTGTTAACAATTGTTTGCACTTGTTTTCAGATGGTGCAAGAGTTTGGTGCTATTTACGCCAACAGCTAAGTAGCACTATGTTGCATGAGATTGGTAATATTGGTTATTATTGATACTGACGGAACCTTCCATTACACATGCCAGATTACACCCACTTTGCATGCATTGTCGGGTGTTTGGCGTGGTGCTAACACTGCGTTTTGATGCCATTCTCCCATTTTGTCCAATAGATGATTGATGCTAAGCTTTGCATTTCTGCATTGCTTATACTGTCTGAGAGAAAATATTGGCCTTGGAGACTTCTGGGTCAGGTAACCTCACTCACCAAAAAGACCTGAGTCACTGATTGCAGCATTTTCTTAAATATCTTCTAGCTCCGATGCATGCTCTATGAAAACATATGTCCACATCGCTGAGTATCCATACCCTCTTTGGCCACATGTGTTCTGAAGCTGGATTACCTGTTATGCAGAAAATATGAAGTGTTGTTGTAGGCACTAGGTATACTGCCTACAAAGGACTTTCCATCAAAATCACCCTTGGGCACTTCGTCAGATGAGGCCCAGTTGCCTGATGTATACCTTTCAACACTTTCTTTCGAAATATGGCCAGAACGAAGCATGACCACGGGATAGGCCTCATAGTAGCCCTGTGCCTGTACTTCCTCAAGCATAAATCTGATTTAGAGTGCTCAAAGGTGTGAAAACAAACTGGTGATAGGTGTCTCCAGAAAACTTTTTTATATATAATGGCTCCAATCCCTGACCAGAGTTTGCAGAGTCTTTCATTCAGCAAGGAATCTTGCCCTATTGGCTATTCTCAAGGTGTCTGTCACTGTTGTTTACTAATTGTACAGTAAAAGGTAGCAAGACAGCCTGGTATGGGGTGTTTTGACTTTTATATAACAATGAGATCACCTGTGACGTGCTAATCTTACTCCTTGAGTCTTTGCAGAGCTGTTCATGCTCTCGTGGCCACTTGCCTTGTGGGTGGTTGCTCGGAAATCCATTTCCGTATTTACTAAATAGCAGGATGTGCAAGGTTACTTGAAATTGTACAGTGCTACGTTGCACAAAATTGACAGAGGGAAGATACTTACAATGCAATCTCTTAGTAAAGTCATCAAAGATTTTTCCCTGTTGGTTGTATGGACCTTTGTTGGTTGAAGTGAAGCACTGTAAGGGAGAAGACATCAACAATACAATTCTATCTTGTGAAGCCAATGTGACTCCACAATATGGACCAGAAATCATCAAATAAGGTTAAAATGTTTTATTTAGGATTTTCAATGAATCCTGTATATAAGCAAACAAATAATAGGTTCAAGAGATACAGCAATACAGCTGGTAAGCTGAAATATTTCAATAGATTGAGCCGCAATAAAATGAGATACAAAATTGTGATAGCCACATTAATAAAGAAATAGATTAAAGCAAACAGGTGTTCCATTAAGAAACTTCCCTTCTCTCTTCTAAACATAAGTCAAATGTAAGATCATCTACCAAGGGTCTCAGTTAGGGAGCATTCAATTTGTCAGCAGGATCAGGCTTCAGTAAAAGTCTTGGAAAAAAGGAAATAAGTGTTCAGCATAAAGCTTCACACTTGCAAGAATAGGGCAAGCAGAGAGGTCTGTACCTCTGGAAGTCTAAGGGGAATCTGCTTTCCATGCTTATGTTATATTAGAGGTGAGCTCCTGGGGCTCACGCACAACCAGACTGGCCAATAGTTAGTTTTTCCAGATGACAACCAGTCTTTACTACAATTAAATCTGTCTTCTAACACTGTGAACACACCAAATAAAAGTAACAGGAGATTCACAAATGTCCTAATGTCCTTTTACACCATCTGGAACCACCCAAGTCATTTCAAGAGAGAGAGCATCTGCAATATCCCTTCAGTTTCCCATCATATCGAAACTTGAACTGTAATTCTCAACCTTGAACATCTCTCTGTCCTTATACATGATGAACAGAAGTCCTCTTTTGATCATTAATACACCACATTCACTACCAAGTTCTTCACTCCAGGCCTCACTATCAGCAGTCTAATATAAATAAAAGGCCTTTCTCTAACTAATGAGAACCATGATAATACATCTGCAAACAAAGAGACCTGATCACAGGGGATTTGTAGAGTTTGTCCCAAGCCTACTCCGTATGGATCCATGTAACCTCCCACAGATCAATTTCTGGCCAAGTGTGATCTATGAAGCACCAACCCTTCTACATTGCCTCCCTAAAGCAAATCTAAAAAGTACCACAAATGGGATTCCTAGTAGTAGTATAGAAGAAGCAGGGCCTCCCTCCCATATTGTGTCTGGAGTGCTCTGGGATGTTGTCCCTTTGAAAATGTGGGAGGAGCACCTGCAACGCATCCCCCCGCATACAGGTGCTTACATTGTCTTACATTCTTTACTCTTGTAAGTGCATTTTTTATAATCAAAGAATACTGATTTTCCAATAGGTAATCTTAAACATCATTGGTATAAAATCACACTTCCTGCAATTAAAAGTATACAACTAAATGTGAGACAAGATCATCTACTTTTCTTCACAACTGAAATCAACCATAGTTTTATGGAGGTGTCAACCATCCTTTTCTCGATGCCACTTATTCATGGCATACTTCAAGGGAATTCCCCTTTGATTGCTATCGCTATCTATCTTTGGAATCTTTGCTTCCTCATCTGTGGTCCTTTCATCACATGCCCATTAGTTTGCCATTCCACAACCATCTGCCATAACTCCCTCTACCTATGATCCTCTACTGTTACTACTGCATCAACATGGTCTTATCATTTGTCCACAGTCCTCTGGTCCTCTTCCCTCTACCCTTAAACTTTCTCCAGCAAGACAATTACTCGTCCTTAGTACCAAATCAGATGTTTTTTCTTTTTTGGATGACCATAATTTTGCTGGGAAGCACTTCCTAATTGTGTACCATAGTCCTGAAATACTTCACACTTCACTTTACCTATTCTGAATTATGACTCAGCTGATGAAAAAAGAATAGTTGTGATGGATTATACTGGAGGTTTTTTTTTTTTATCTCTTAGTGAAATCAGAATCCAGTCTCTTTTGTTCCCGCCTTTGATATATACCATCATTGTTAGGATCCTTCAAGCCAAATGAGGCTAAGATTTAATGCATGGCAGTTGATTTCATCCGACAATAGGCCCTGGGTGGTTATTACCAGTATGATCCACTTGTGTCTCCTGACATGCGAACAGCAGTTTGAAATATAAAGCACCTGCCTCTTCCAGGAAACCTGGGTAGCTCTGTTGTAATTGTCCAAGCTTTAAACATATGATGTCACAATAGCTAACATTCTCCTTGTTCAGCTATGCATGAGTGCCCATGTTTCCTTGATATTTTCCAAAATCTTAAGGAATGGGTCTTAGTGCACCATGTTGGAAGATTCCGCTACATACATTCTGGACACCGGTTTAGCCAAAATCACATTAATTCACTGTATCCAGTGTTACGCCTGAGGATGACATTGTATTTTCTATCTTCTGGTGAATTTCAATAATCCTCTGCATGGAGAAAGTGGCCTATGCGCTCTTTGACATTTCACCACCTTCTGCGATAGAAGAATTGGTTAGAGTTTCATCAACATTTAGGTCTTCGTTATGAGGAACTCAACAAATTTCAATATGTGTGGTAAATCATGGAACGAGGAGAGATGCAGTTTTTAATCGCACTTGCTAATACTGGGTACGATAAAAAGCGCATCTACCTCTTTTTGAGGACAAACCTGCCAAAATGTATTCAGGGTAAATGCCCAGGAAATAACAGAACATGTTCGTTATGGTGCAGTAAGAACCAATATAATTATCAAACTCAATAAATTGCAAACACCTCAGCATTGAGTTTTATCATGTGCGACAGTTAACGCGCATAAAATAGAGCAACACGTAACGAGGGCCTTCTTGAAGCCAGGAAACATTTTCACTCCCCTTTGGGAGGTATTTCAGTGTTTCAGTGAAGATAGTGATAGTAAGGTCATATAAACTGTGACTTTGACACTATCTCTTGGATGCCCTTCACATACAATGTATGCTGTCTTTTCTAATTATCGATCTGTTTACCTACAACAAACTCTCATTGGTTATGATTAATAATTGTCCCTGTTCAGTCCTCCAATGTGTGACCCATTCTGCAGCTGTCTTCCAAATGGCCAACTCTTCAATCTTTAAATCCTGGATCTCATTGCCAGGCCTCAATTGGCTTCCTCCTGAGACTTGCTAGCTCTCTTTAGTGCTCCTGGAGCAGTGTTCAGTGGCAATGTTCCAAGCTGACAGTGTCATGCCCCACTTTCCCACACCAAATCCACCTTTTGTCTCTGACTCTCACTTCTCCTTTGAAGGGAAAACTCTCAGGATCCCTAGTGACAAATGCAGAGTTAATAGCTGCAATAGGTAAAGGCTAGGACCAAGAATGCCCTTGGCTAAAGCTTAAGTAAACAGGGATGGACACATAGGTTGGTCTACATTCTCATTATACAGGCGAGGTGACCTCGATTTTTCCCTTTTTCTTGGTGGGTGATTGTACACCACAGGAAAGATATTCCTATGTATTGAAATTGGGTTTTGGGCTCATTGGGCCATGGGGAATCTCTATGATTCCCTTCTGTACTGCTGGGGATGCACAACGAGGTGAGGGACCCTTGGATTATCCCCTGGTCTCGAGCTCTCCAGCAGGTACTGGTACTATCCCAGGTCAATCCCAAAGGCCTCCTAGTTGCCAACATAACGGCAACACTAGCTTCAATTTTAGACCTCAAGTCTATTCTTTATAGCACAGGACACTCAAGGGTCATTTTGCTAGAGGTATTATGTGACTTGAAAGAAACTTCCAAAAGTGTTGCATTTGTTTGTGAATTGAACAGGTTCATCATGCACCTTAAGTTGTTATAGTCTGCTTCATATTCTGGCTTTTTATCCGAAAAATCAAAAACTAAGGTTTTACTTTGCTTCTCTCTCTGCTTTTCCGTCTCTCTTTCTTTGCCTGTCTATCTCTGGCTCTATCTCTCTCTCTTTATGTCTACTTTTCACTCTCCATTCACCCTCTCTCCTTGCCTGATCCAAAACCTAGAAACTGTTTAAATATGCCAGTATTCAAAGCTACACAACTATAACCTCCTGATGCACTGCTCATGACCTCAAATATAATGCCACAAATGACATCATAAATGGCATCATCAATGACGTCACTAATGGCAGGTTGTAGTGCATGTATTGTCTCATTTAAATAGTATATCATACCCATAACAAGGCCATAAAGTTCTCTGGTGTACATCAGTTTCCTAGTTTCATTTTAGACTTCATATTTGATAGGTTGTTGGTTTTATGGGAGGAGTTGAGTGAGGTATGTGTAGTTCATAATGTGCATCATAATTGTTGCGGTGAATGTCACTATGCATGAGCACAGTTGTTGCAGAGTGTTTGAGAAATAGACACAGTCCTGCATATCACATCATCATTGACACTCATTTAAACACAGTATGAAGACGAAGTGTGACCGAAAAGATAACCTTGCATTGAAAATTCAGAGAAAAGAGGATATGGCTTCTGCCAGTGCTCTCTGCTTCTTTGCCCCCAATGCCATGTGAGAAAATGTGTGTATCCACTGGTAGCACACACATGGAAAACGTGCATTCTTAATTATGTGGTGTTAGACCTGTCAGCCCTTTGGGTGGTCCCTCCTCATCATTATTTATTTTGTCCCACTTTTGCCTCAAACCCTGTTTGAATTTTTCCTTTTTGGGAACCACCAGACTTTTTCGTGTTGCTGCAGATTCAGGGAGCCATTTTACCTACCCCTGAAACTTCTGTCTGAGGGCCTGGAGCACAAAATGGTGGCCACCTGTGACATCACCAGCATCCACTGGAACCTACCAGCACCTTCCAGAACATTCCAGAACCCTGTGACAGTTGGAGGCGGTTTAGAATGTTGGGAAGCTAAGAGGGAGAGTTGGCAGTTGGAGCTGGCAGTTGGCACCTGACTGGTGAAGAGTGAGGAGCACAAACGTGAAGGAGGAAGGAGTGAAGCAGCAGGGGTGGAAACTTGTGCCTGGAGTGGGGTCCATAAACCCACCCTTGATACTAGTCCCTACTGACGGAGCCCAGCCTAGAGCCCTGTGTGGGAAGAAGTCAGAAAAACCATCCTGAGGACCTGGACAGCAGGAACGGGCCTTAGAAACAAGAGAACAGCAAGATCCTGACCTGGAAGCTGGTTTCCCTGAAGTCCGACGTCGAGTAGCCTAAGACCTGGAGCCCGAGGTGGAGAAGCGGCGCTGACTGGAAAAGCAGACGTCGTACCCGGAGCCGCCAGAGGTCGAGAGAGGGCGCCGTCAGAGGTCGTGAGGATTACCAGAGGTCGAGGAGGAAGTCACCCGAGGTCGAGTGAGCGGCGTCATCGGAGGAGTGAAGTCCGCCCTCCGGAGTCGTCGGAGACCGAGGTGAAGGGTCACGGAGGTCGGGAGTGAGGATCGCACTCCGGAGTCGCCGGAACCTGTGAGAATCGTGCCGGAGGTCGGGAGTGGAGGTCGCACTCCGGAGTCGCCGGAAACCTGTGAGGAGCACCGGAGGTCGGGAGTGAGGATCGCACTCCGGAGCCGCCGGAAGTTGACATCGAGGCAAGGCCGGCCGACGTCATCGAAGCCGAGGTCGCCATCGGACCGGAGCCGCCCGAAGTCGACATCGAGTAAGACTGCCCGACACCATCGAATCGGAGGTCGAGATCGAACCGAGGCCGCTGACATCGAGACCGGATCCGCCTGCCGGCGTCGTCAAAGAACTGACATTGTGCCGAGGCCGCCGACATCGAACCGGAACCGCCTCACGGCATCGATACGACTCCAGCGGCGTCGGAGCATCAGAAAAAGGGCAGTAAGTGGAGTAGAGGGCGCCTAAGGCCCTGTGGAGACCTGAGAGACTGCTCTAAGGGGCTAGGGAGGTGCTGGAACCAACCTGACTGTGCCAGGGGTGAACTGGGACTAATCTAGAGAAGTTGTGTGGAGAGAGAGAGCCAGGTCTCTGGTATTTTCCCCCTTTATCTACCTCAGTTTAGGCCTCAGCCTTGACCAAGCCAGGGAGTAGACACCCCCAAGCCTTCCACATCCCCACAAGCTGTGCCTGGGCCAAATCAGCCCTTAGGAATCAAAAGTGATCTGATTCCATGAGTGTCACTGTCAGCTTTTAAGTATTTATTAGGGGCACTGTATTTATTGTATTTAACCTATTTATTGTTCCACTGTATTTATTGGTCCACAGTATTTATTGATGCACAATATTTATTGGTTACAGTATTTATTGCCTCAGAATATTTAATTGCCTGTCTGTATTGCACTTTTATTTATGCCTTCAGTATTTATGATCACCCCTATTTATTGAATCATTAAGCCAGTATTTATTTGACCTGCACTTTCTAAAAAAGTTTGTATATTGTGATTGTTATTTATTTTCTCCAATCAGCAACTAAGAGAAAAAGAAGATAAAGAAAGTTATTTTCATAATTTTTACGGTGTAGAGTCGTTTTTGGAACGGATGCACGCATGGCTATTGTTTGGGTATGTTGTATGCTTAGCACGGAGCCTGATTCCTGACCACTCGAGCCAAGCTACCACAGTGTGTCCGGGAGACCACCACCACCCCTTCTAGTGTGGGAGTGGTTTTCCAACATAAATTGGTGTTCAGTGGTGGGATAGAGCTGTGCCTACGCATACTCAACAATAACTGTGGGTAGTGCATAGGCCTACACCGGGAGTTTTCTCAAAAGCGGCCTTCCTAATTGTGGGTTTTTGTTTTTTTCCAAATTTACTCTGGTGGTGGGAGGAGGTATTATTAAAGGTACCCCCCTGCATAGTTACTGCACAAAAACCTGTCCTCTAACCTGAGTGGGCAAGATGGAGTTTGTACTAGAAAATCTAGAAACGTACACTGTGGCCCAACTCAGGGAGTTTTGCCAGCGGGAGGGGGTGTACTGTCCCCCAGGAGCAAAGAAGGGTGCACTCCAAACCAGCTTAAGGGCTTGGGGGGAGGCACGCCGAGAAAGCAAGGCTGAGGAGGAAGACAGGGATGGAGAGCCTGACCCCGAGGGGGCTGAGATGTACCAACCTGAGGTGGGGAACCTGTCAGCAGGGCCCAGAACCATTTCTAGGAAGGGCAGCAGTGCCTCTAGCGGTGGCTTGTCTGAAGTGGAGTTAACGGACCGGAGGGAGAAAAGACAGCTCACATGGGACCTAGCAAGGCTGGAAAAAGAGAAGGAGGAGCAGAGGATGGCCCATGAATTACGACTGAAAGAAATAGATCTTCAGATCTTGAGAATCGGGGCACAACCTGTTCCTAATGGTGGCAGCCAGACCCAAGAGATCACCAGGGAATCTAAACCATACCTGCCAAAGGACATAGTAGCTAGCTATGGTGTGGGCGACGATATCGCCAAGTGGCTAGCGGCCTATGAGGTCTCACTGAGGGCCCATGGGGTTCCAGAGAAGTACTGGGGAGGGGGATTGTACAAGTACATGCCTCCAGCTGGTAGGGATGCTTTATTGGCCCTCGAGGAGGATGAGCAGACCCACTACCCCACCATGAAACTGGCGCTCATCAGAAAGTTTGGACTAACACCTGAAAAGTACAGACAGAAGTTCAGGGGTAGTCACAAACTGGGCACACAGAATTGGGTGGACTTCCTGGACTATGCAAAGAAGGCACTGGAAGGTTGGATTCAGGGCAGTGAAGTGAGGAACTACAAGGGGTTGTTTGACCTAGTACTGAAGGAACACCTGCTCGAGAAATGTTTCCCTGAACTGCGGCAACACCTGGTGGATAGCAAGCTGACCAGTCCCCGGAAGCTTGCTGAGGAGGCGGACATTTGGGCTAGTACCCGGGTGTCCACAAGGGGGACTGGAGGGGATACTCAAAAGGCCGGACAGGGCGCCCCCCAGAAGAAAGAGGGAGGGGAAAAGAAAAAGGAGTTCTCCAAAGGCCCCCAAAATAACTTCCAAGGGAAGGGAACAGGATTAACCCCTAAGGCTAACCCACCCAGAAACCCTAATCCTGGCCAGAGTCAGCAGCCAAGGGTTGTCCATTGCTATGAGTGCGGTGGCGTTGGACACTATAAAGGAGATCCGAAGTGCTTGAAACGACCACCCCCTCCCACTGGAGGAAAGACCCCCGGAGTAGCTAGTGTAGTGCTCGGGGAGGAGATGCCCTTAACTAAGGGAAGGGAGTGGGCGGGTGTCACTTTAGTGTCCCTGGGAGAACGGGAGATGGTTCCTAAGATCCAGGTGCCCGCAAATACCGCAAAGTATGGGCAATGGGTCACCATCAACGGCCAAAGAGGGGAGGCTCTGAGAGACACAGGAGCCAGTATGACTATGGTGCGTAGCCAACTGGTGTCTCCAGAGCAGGTGATTCCCGATGTACTCCACCCAGCCGCGATGGCTGACGGCAGAACAGGCCACTATCCCGTGGCCGAGGTTCCTTTTGAATGGGGGGGGGTTGCAGGTT
This sequence comes from Triturus cristatus, assembly GCF_964204655.1. Taxonomy (NCBI): domain Eukaryota; kingdom Metazoa; phylum Chordata; class Amphibia; order Caudata; family Salamandridae; genus Triturus; species Triturus cristatus. Next base: position 1,170,836,128 of record NC_140591.1, on the reverse strand, counting down.
CACTTCGAGTTGCCGTAAGCCCTGCCGTGCCAGTCGATTGTCTGCTGGGGAATGACATGGAGCACAACGCTTGGAAGGAGGTGGAATACCGGACTCACACCGAGATGCTGGGTACACCTGATTGGGCCTGTGTTAGCACAAGGTCCGCGACTACCCGAAGAGGGAGTTCATTTCGGCTGGAGCCTGGAACAAAGGCCCAGCCAGCTGCCAGTCAAGGGAAGAACCGAGGACAGGAGGAGCCTGCCTCGGCGTCCCCACCCCGTAGGACGGATAGGCCACCGGAGGTGGTGGACCAGGAGTCTGCGGTGGGGGACGTTACCAACCTGGAGGACCTACCCATCCCGGCCGAGTGGCACGTGGAGGGAGGCCCGTCCAGGGAGGAATTCTGCCAGGGCCAGAGGGAGTGCCCTACCCTTGAGGGGCTGAGGCGACAGGCCGAAGCCCAGGCAGCAGGGAACGTTGAAGGGAACTACAGTGTTTACTGGGAGGATGGCCTCCTCTACAGTGAACCCAAGGCACCCCTACACGGATCGTCACGAGCCTTGGTAGTTCCTCAACGTTATCGAGCCTTCCTTCTGGAGTTGGCTCACGAGATACCATTGGCAGGACACCTGGGGCAAGACAAGACCTTCGCCCGTCTTGTCCCACACTTTTATTGGCCTCAGATGAAAGTGTCGTCCGATACCTACTGCCGGACATGTGTGTCTTGCCAAGCCAGTGGGAAAACAGGGGTGAAGCTGAAAGCTCCCCTGGAACCACTTCCTGTCGTTAGCACCCCCTTTGAAAGGGTGGGCATCGACATTGTGGGTCCATTAGATCCGCCAACTACAGCTGGTCACCGGTTTATCCTGGTTCTGGTGGATCATGCCACACGGTACCCAGAGGCAATACCTCTGAGGACCATAACAGCACCTGTTGTGGCTAGGGCCCTGATGGGAATCTTTACCCGAGTGGGTTTTCCCAAGGAAGTTGTGTCCGACAGGGGGACCAACTTCATGTCAGCGTACATGCGGGCCATGTGGAAGGAGTGTGGAGTGACATACCGGTTCACCACTCCTTACCACCCCCAGACAAATGGTCTGGTGGAGAGGTTTAACAAAACCTTGAAGGGCATGATCAGAAGTCTGCCTGAAAGCCTGCGGAGGAAATGGGACGTCCTCCTACCCTGTTTACTCTTTTCCTACAGGGAAGTGCCACAGAAGGGAGTGGGCTTCAGCCCCTTCGAGCTTCTGTATGGGCACCCTGTACGTGGACCTCTCAACCTGGTGAGAGACGGATGGGAAAGAACTCCCAGAAAGCTTCCCCAGGATGTGGTGAGCTACATGCTGGCCTTCCGGAGCCAAATGGCTAAGTTGTGGAAGCAAGCTTCTGACAACTTGGAAGCCAGCCAAGCAGTGATGAAGGCGTGGTATGACCACAACGCTCACCCGGTGGAGTTGGAGCCTGGCCAGAAGGTGTGGGTGATCGAACCGGGAGAGCTTAGTGCCCTCCAGGATCGCTGGTCAGGACCCTTTGAGGTGTTGGAGAAGAAGGGTAAGGCTACCTACTTGGTGGACCTGAAGACCCCTCGTCAGCCCCTGCGGGTGCTGCATGCCAACCGCCTCAAACCCCACCACGAGAGGCCCGAAAGCATCTTGATGATGGTGACTGACGGAGGAGAGGACGTGGAAAGCGAGCCTCTCCCTGATCTGTTTGCGTCTCAAGAGAAGGATGGGTCGGTGGAGGGAGTGATTCTCTCCCCATCTCTAACTCCTGAACAGCAGGAGGACTGTCGCCAGGTCCTGGGGCAGTACTCCTCGTTGTTCTCCCTTGTCCCGGGTAGGACTCACCTGTGCGTCCATGACGTGGACACAGGAGACAGCCCACCTGTGAAGTCCAAGATCTACCGGATGTCAGACAAGGTGAAGGCCAGCATTCATAGTGAAGTCACTAAGATGCTGGAGCTAGGAGTGATCGAACCTTCTAGCAGCCCCTGGTCCAGTCCGGTGGTGTTAGTACCAAAAGCTGCACCACCGGGTGCCCAACCAGAACTGAGGTTCTGTGTGGACTATCGGGGACTGAATTCAGTGACCAAAACTGATGCTCATCCGATCCCTAGGGCGGATGAATTGATTGACCGGCTGGGAGCTGCCCAATATCTAAGTACCTTTGACCTTACTTCAGGGTACTGGCAGATCTCTTTGACTGATGGAGCAAGGGAAAGGTCAGCCTTCTCCACGCCCAATGGCCACTACCAGTTCTGTGTGATGCCCTTTGGGCTCAAGAACGCACCTGCCACGTTTCAGCGCCTGGTAAACCAGATCCTCACCGGAATGGAGAGTTTCTCTGCTGCTTATCTGGATGACATAGCCGTCTTCAGTAACAGCTGGGAGGATCACTTGCGTCACCTGCAAGCTGTTCTCCAGGCCCTGAGACAAGCTGGATTGACGATCAAGGCCAGCAAGTGCCAGATCGGGCAGGGGTCGGTAGTGTACCTTGGACACTTGGTGGGTAGGGGAGCGGTGCAACCCCTCCAGGCGAAGATCGAGGCCATCATGGCCTGGGAACCCCCCAAGACACAGACTGAGGTCCGAGCATTTTTGGGCCTCACAGGATACTACCGCCGCTTCGTGAAGGGGTACGGTACCATCGTAACCCCCCTCACGGAGCTCACGTCCAAGAAACAACCTCGACGGGTAGTCTGGACGGAGGCTTGTCAGCAAGCCTTTGAGAGATTGAAGAAAGCCATGTGCGAGGCCCCGGTCTTAAGGGCCCCAGACTTTTCCAAGGAGTTCATTGTCCAGACAGATGCATCAGAACATGGCATTGGGGCAGTGTTATCGCAACTCAACGAAGAGGGTCTGGATCAACCCGTGGTCTTCCTATCCCGGAGACTACTTCCCAGGGAACAGAAGTGGAGTGCAATAGAGCGTGAAGCCTTTGCAGTGGTATGGGCTCTGAAGAAGTTGCGGCCATACCTGTTTGGCTCGCACTTCCTAGTTCAGACCGACCACAGACCCCTTCGTTGGCTGATGCAAATGAAGGGGGAGAATCCCAAGTTGTTGAGGTGGTCTATTTCCCTACAGGGGATGGACTTTCAGGTGGAACATCGGCCTGGAGTGGACCACGCCAATGCAGACGGTCTCTCAAGGTATTTCCGCCTTAGTGATGAGAACTCCCAAGGGGTTAGGTAGCTCTCCCCACTTTCAGCTGGGGGGGACGCGTGTTAGACCTGTCAGCCCTTTGGGTGGTCCCTCCTCATCATTATTTATTTTGTCCCACTTTTGCCTCAAACCCTGTTTGAATTTTTCCTTTTTGGGAACCACCAGACTTTTTCGTGTTGCTGCAGATTCAGGGAGCCATTTTACCTACCCCTGAAACTTCTGTCTGAGGGCCTGGAGCACAAAATGGTGGCCACCTGTGACATCACCAGCATCCACTGGAACCTACCAGCACCTTCCAGAACATTCCAGAACCCTGTGACAGTTGGAGGCGGTTTAGAATGTTGGGAAGCTAAGAGGGAGAGTTGGCAGTTGGAGCTGGCAGTTGGCACCTGACTGGTGAAGAGTGAGGAGCACAAACGTGAAGGAGGAAGGAGTGAAGCAGCAGGGGTGGAAACTTGTGCCTGGAGTGGGGTCCATAAACCCACCCTTGATACTAGTCCCTACTGACGGAGCCCAGCCTAGAGCCCTGTGTGGGAAGAAGTCAGAAAAACCATCCTGAGGACCTGGACAGCAGGAACGGGCCTTAGAAACAAGAGAACAGCAAGATCCTGACCTGGAAGCTGGTTTCCCTGAAGTCCGACGTCGAGTAGCCTAAGACCTGGAGCCCGAGGTGGAGAAGCGGCGCTGACTGGAAAAGCAGACGTCGTACCCGGAGCCGCCAGAGGTCGAGAGAGGGCGCCGTCAGAGGTCGTGAGGATTACCAGAGGTCGAGGAGGAAGTCACCCGAGGTCGAGTGAGCGGCGTCATCGGAGGAGTGAAGTCCGCCCTCCGGAGTCGTCGGAGACCGAGGTGAAGGGTCACGGAGGTCGGGAGTGAGGATCGCACTCCGGAGTCGCCGGAACCTGTGAGAATCGTGCCGGAGGTCGGGAGTGGAGGTCGCACTCCGGAGTCGCCGGAAACCTGTGAGGAGCACCGGAGGTCGGGAGTGAGGATCGCACTCCGGAGCCGCCGGAAGTTGACATCGAGGCAAGGCCGGCCGACGTCATCGAAGCCGAGGTCGCCATCGGACCGGAGCCGCCCGAAGTCGACATCGAGTAAGACTGCCCGACACCATCGAATCGGAGGTCGAGATCGAACCGAGGCCGCTGACATCGAGACCGGATCCGCCTGCCGGCGTCGTCAAAGAACTGACATTGTGCCGAGGCCGCCGACATCGAACCGGAACCGCCTCACGGCATCGATACGACTCCAGCGGCGTCGGAGCATCAGAAAAAGGGCAGTAAGTGGAGTAGAGGGCGCCTAAGGCCCTGTGGAGACCTGAGAGACTGCTCTAAGGGGCTAGGGAGGTGCTGGAACCAACCTGACTGTGCCAGGGGTGAACTGGGACTAATCTAGAGAAGTTGTGTGGAGAGAGAGAGCCAGGTCTCTGGTATTTTCCCCCTTTATCTACCTCAGTTTAGGCCTCAGCCTTGACCAAGCCAGGGAGTAGACACCCCCAAGCCTTCCACATCCCCACAAGCTGTGCCTGGGCCAAATCAGCCCTTAGGAATCAAAAGTGATCTGATTCCATGAGTGTCACTGTCAGCTTTTAAGTATTTATTAGGGGCACTGTATTTATTGTATTTAACCTATTTATTGTTCCACTGTATTTATTGGTCCACAGTATTTATTGATGCACAATATTTATTGGTTACAGTATTTATTGCCTCAGAATATTTAATTGCCTGTCTGTATTGCACTTTTATTTATGCCTTCAGTATTTATGATCACCCCTATTTATTGAATCATTAAGCCAGTATTTATTTGACCTGCACTTTCTAAAAAAGTTTGTATATTGTGATTGTTATTTATTTTCTCCAATCAGCAACTAAGAGAAAAAGAAGATAAAGAAAGTTATTTTCATAATTTTTACGGTGTAGAGTCGTTTTTGGAACGGATGCACGCATGGTTATTGTTTGGGTATGTTGTATGCTTAGCACGGAGCCTGATTCCTGACCACTCGAGCCAAGCTACCACAGTGTGTCCGGGAGACCACCACCACCCCTTCTAGTGTGGGAGTGGTTTTCCAACATGTGGTATTTATTTAACCAGTGATTTTATCAATGATGTAATATTTCGGATGTCAGCAATGTATATTCTCATAGACATTCATTGGTTTTGGAAGTCTTCAGTAGCACTTTCACCACATGATGACCCTGTGATAGAAACAAAGGTGTAGTTACACAATTAGCAGCAAGATGTGAAAAACATCAATTGTGTGTTGATTCACTGGCATCATCAATGATGTCAATAATGATTTGAAATGTTATGTCACCAGTGATGTCATCACTCGTAGTTTCTGATGTCATCAGTTTTAATAAAAATCAAAGGCAACTGCAATTCCAAATTGACATTAATGGTAGTTGTAAAATTGCAATGAAAGTTTCTGCTATGTCCCTGTAATGAATACATACAGAAATAAGGTTATACTTGCATTGTAATCCAATGAATAGAGTAATTGTTTGAGGCTTCTGTGATGTCATCCATGTTATATATGATGATATATGTGCATTACAGTACGACATGATATGATATGATATGCAATATTATCATTGAAGTCAAATGTTATCTGTGTAAAATTATTAAAGATTACTCTGGAGTAACAGAACCTAACCTCACATCCCCACTACGCACATGCGGGGATCCCTAATACATTGTTTAAATATTTTAATTGAATTTAATATAGTTAAAGTAATTATATTTTAATTTTATAATGTAGTTACTAATGCTGTAGTACTATCAGAAAATATTCAGCATTTAAAATTCGTATAAAAAATGTGTTTACATTAACATTTAATTGGGAACATTTTCATTTTTTATAAAACTTTTAATAACTTTTTTAAATGTCCCTATTCTTTACCATAAGGAATTTTCCAACCCGTTAGTGGAAGTTTCTGACAAGTGAACTCAATATCAAATATTGTTGTAAAGTCACTACTAGTGGTATTAACTTCGCAACTCAATCCCTCTATCCCAGGGGGTTGGGACATGTAAGTCTACTCTTTTGAGTAACTTTGCACTCATAAATGGTGAATATCCAAAAGTACTAAACTCACTCAAAAGTGCAATAGTAAATTTACATGTGTAGATTTAGTTCTGTGCAAGTCTACCTTTGTGAATAGGCCCCAAGGAAGTAAAACTATAGATTGCAAAACCTGGACAATATGAAACATTAATATTAAAGTCAGAAATTGGCTGTGGGAGAGATTCATGCGAATTCCTTTTTCTAATCACCTCCTCCTTATAAAATAAATAAGCCTATAGTGATTCACCTGATTCTACTGAGGCTATGACTTTATCTGTGAAGGTTTCAGGATGATCCAGCTTTTTCATAGTTTTGAACATTCAAGGGGGGTTCTGTTAAATTATTTCTTAATGTTTAGAGTTGTTTTTTGTGTGCCTAATCAGATGTGAGTAAGTCATGGGCTGGAATTTATAAAGATGTTTGTCCTTTTCCACATACTTTTTCCTCCAGTCCTTTTCTAATTTATGGAGAATGTATTCTGATCCTGGTCAGTGAACTCTGCTTTCCCCTCGCACAGCTCCGTCATTGTGCCACTGTCCCCAGCACCTCTCCACTCTCTGGTAGATGTTCGAGGCCCTCACCCACCCACAGGCTCCTGCCTGTGCCTTATCTCCTGTGGTCCAGTGGGAGAGCCTTCTGCTGGTCCACTCAGCCAGGCCTCTGTTGTTCTGTTTGTCCTTTTCCCTATTTTATCTACTTGTGCCTTTCTGTTTTTGCCTTTTTGTGTTTGTGCCTTTTCTCTGTTTCCTTCTGTTGCTGCCTTCTCTGTTTTCCTTTCTGCTCCCTTTCGCACCGCTGCTGCCCCCACGGCCCCTCCCCCCTGCCGATTCCTGGTCCCGCCTCCCAGCTGCATTCCCTCCACTGTGCTCAGCGGGCTCGCCGCTGGTGTGACAAAAGCAAGCCCGTCTGCGCCTGTCCGTGACCCGACCAGCGCCTAGGAGCCTGGCCATCCGACCACCCACCGCTACGACTAAGCTGCCATCCACGCACTCAACCCCGGAAGAAACAGCAACTGCCAGCTGTCAACGCCGAACACAACCCACGGCCAGTTCTCCTGCAGACACTGCTGCTGCACCTTCACCCACCTCCGGACACTAGTGCACCCAAACCCCTGAGCTGCATTCTCCACAACGTACGCTCTCTGCACCGACATGCAGGGGAAATCTGGGACCTCCTTGACACCCTGTCGCCTGACGTTGCCTTCCTCACAGAAACCTGGACCAATGCCACCTCCGCCCCCACCAACGCGACCGCCATCCCCAACGGATACGAGATCCAGAGGAAGGACTGCCTTAACCACCCTGGAGGAGGACTCGCCATCGCACACAAGAACTCCATCCAGCTTACCACATTCAGCACAAACGACTTCTCAGCCTCCACGGAACATCTCCATTTCCAGATCATGACCAACCCCAGAACGACCATTTGCGGCACCCTCGCCTACAGATCTCCAGGACCACGAACCGCATTTGCTGCAACCATCTCTGACATCATCGCAACCCAAGCCATCACCTCCATGAACTACATACTGCTCGGAGACCTGAACTTCCACCTCGACAACCTCAGCGACCCCAACTCCACTGCCCTCATGGACAACCTCACCAACATCAGACTGAAGCAGCTTGTCACCACCCCCACCCACAAGGCAGGACACACCCTCACCCTATCTTCACAGGAGGCAACAACATCCACTTCAGCCACACTACGCAACCATCCTGGAAGGACCTCCACTGCGTACACACACAAACCTACACCACGCCCCTGTGTAGGAATTGAAGCAAGGTCACCAAAGAGCACCTCAACTCCACCCTCAACCACGCGCCCCCTCCCGCCATGACCGATGTCAACTCTGCAGCTCACAAACTCCGCAGATAGATCACCGACTGCGCAGACAAGCTCTCCCCCCTCCGGAACTCCGACAACCAGCAACCCACGAAAGCCACCCGGTTTACCACCGACCTCAGAGAATCCAGACGCACCTGCAGAAATCTCGAGAAAGTCTGGAGAAACAGAAAAACCCCGGATGCAAGGACCAGCTACAAGAATGCCATGATGAATACCCCCAATGCATCAGATCCACCAAAAGGAACTTCATCCAGGACAAGATCCTCGCCAACTCCAGCAAATCGAAAAAGCTCTTCAACATCATACAGGAATTCACCAAACCCCCCAGCGAAGCCTCAGACATCACACCCTCCCAGGACCTCTGCAACAAACTCATCTCCTACTTCCATCTCAAGATCAAAACCCTCTACGACAACTTCAACGAACAGATACCAGACTCCGAAACCTCACCTACCCCCAGCAACCCCAGCCGGCCTACCATCTCCGCCTGGACCCCGGTCACTACAGAAGACACCATCATGACCATGAAGAGCATTCACTCAGGAGCCCCCATGGACCCCTGCCTGCTGCACATCTTCCACAGAGCCGCTGCCACCATGACACCCGAATTACGACACACCATCAAATCCACCTTCAAAACCAGCACGTTCCCTGATGCCTGGAAATGTGCAGAAGTCAAGCCCTTCCTCAAGAAGACCTCCGCTGACCTGACGGACCTCAAAAACTACAGACCCATCTCTCTCCTCCCCATCGCAGCTAACGTAACTGAGAAGATCATCAACATCCAGCTCACGAACTTCATCAAAGCTAACTCCATCCTCGACTCCTCCCAATCCATATTCCGCAGCAACCACAGCACAAAGACCGGCCTCCTAGCTGCCACAGATGACATCCGCACTCTCCTCAACCAGGGCCACTCGGCAACCCTCATCCTTCTAGACCTCTCCGCAGCCTTCAACACCGTCTCCCACCGCACTTTCACCACCAGACTCCATGATGCCGGCATACACGGAACCACCCTCGACTGGATCCTCTCGTTCTTCACCGGCAGAACCCAAAGAATCAGACTCCCGCTCTTCCTCTCCGAACCCACAGAGATCAGCAGCGGAGTATCTCAAGGATCATCGCTCAGCCCTGCGCTCTTCAACATCTACATGGCCCCCCCGTCGCCGCCGTCATCAGAGAGCATGGAATCAGCATAGTATCCTACGCCGATGACACCTAGCTCATCCTCTCCCTCACAAAGGAGCCCGACACCACCGGACTCAGCTTCCAGGAAGAAATTAAAGATGTTGCATCCTGGATGAGCAGCAGCTGCCTGAAGCTCAACTCAGAGAAGACAGAAGTCCTCGGAGCCACCCCCTCCGCATGGGACAACACCTGGTGGCCCTCTGCCCTTGGCTACCCCCCACACCCACAGACCACACTCGCAACCTCGGCATCATACTCGATTCCTCCTTCACCATGACCCGACAGATCAAAGCCATCTCCTTTGCATGCTTCAACACCCTCCGCATCCTCCACAAGACCTTCAAATGGATCCCCCCTGAATACAGAAATATCATCACCCACTCACTCATAACCAGCAGATTGGACTACGGAAACGCCCTCTACACCGGAATCAACAAGTCCCTGCTCCAAAGAGTCCAGACTATCCACAATGCAGCCGCCAGACTTGTCCTCGGCATCCCGCGACGAGACCACATCACCTAGCACCTACGAGAGCTCCACTGGCGCCCCGTCGAGAAGAGAGTGACCTTCAAGCTATTCACTCACACATACAAATCCCTCCACAACACCGGACCCCAATACCTCAACGAAAGAGTCTCCTTCTACGCACCCAAGAGAAGCCTCTGCTCCGCCGACCTCACCCTTGCCAAAACCCCCTGCATCAGCAGAGCCAGAACGGGTGGAAGAGCCTACTCCTACATCCCGGCAAAGACCAGGAACGAACTCCTGCTCAGCATCAAATGCTCATCCACTCTACAAGCCTTCAGGAACAGCCTTAAGACCTGGCTCTTCGAGTGAGACGGAGCTGCACGACGTCTATCCGCCCCCCCCCCCCCCCCCCAAGCGCCTTGAGACCCTCACAGGTGAGTAGCGCGCTTCACAAATTCCTGATTGATTGATTGATTGAACTTTGAAATTTTTCTTTTTTTAGGAAGCTTAGCTGGTGGTCAAGTGGACTGCTGCATAACATAGAGTCTGAAATAATGTCTAATAGGCTAGTTAGCAAGGTTTTGCCCATTTCATGTGAGACCAAATGATGGTGTGGACCATAGAACAGAAGTTGTTTAACGGGAGGCAGGCTGAAACTAGCGCTTATGGGCTTCATTCTTAGCATGGTTCATTTAAGGATAGAGAGGTGTCAATGGAACACCTAGGGATCTGATGCAGGTCAAGAGACAAGGAGACAAGTGGAGAAGCATTACAGCTGTATGCAATAGAGCCATGTCTGCCACTGAAGCTAGAGTGTGCCACCATCAATGATATGATGTGGTATGATATGATACGATGGGTATTTGTAGAGCGCAGCAAATCCCCGAAGGTGTCAAGGCGCTAAGGTCACAGTGATAAGGGCCCACCCACAAGTAGCGAACACACTGTCTTGCAAAAAAGAACTATATTGTGAAGAGGCAGGCCCTTAATGCTTTCCTAAGGGGGGTAGGTGCTCTAATGCTGGTCAGATGACTTGGCAGTGAGTTCCATAGTCTTGCTGCCGCAGTTGAGAAGGCTCACCCTCCCCACTTCTTCTTCTGAAATCTAGGCACTGTCAGCAAATTAAGGTGAGCAGAGCGAAGATTCCTACCAGGGACACAGCCATAAAACATAGCCCTAAGTCCTGCCGGGCAGTTCTGATAGAGGGCCTTATGCACTAAGCAAACAGATTTGAACATAATACGTTTCCTTATAGGAGGGAGCCAGTGAAGGTGTTGTACTCACTGACTACTGTTTGGGAATGTCCAAGGTGAGCCTGGTCAGTGAATTCTGCACTAGCTGTAATTTAGCTTGGGTGCTCTTGTTGGTATTAAAATATAAGGCATTACAGTAATCGACTCGCGACATGACTAATGCCAGTGCCACTTAAAGTCAAATGCAACGTTGATAGGTTTAGTTTGGTGTAGACAAAAGATATGCAGGTTTCAGTGGTATGCAAGTAAGATCAGAGCATCTTGATATAATTTGCCTACCACACTGATTTGTGGTTGAGAGTCATCAGCGTATTGGTGAAGGGTGACGTCTTTTGCGTGATGCGTGTGACGGGCCACTGAGGTGTGGTTGAGTCATCAGCTATTGGTGAAGGCTGACGTCTTTTGCGTGATGCATGTGACGGGCCACTGAGGTGTGGTTTAGTCATCAGGGTATTGGTGAAGGGTGACGTCTTTTGCGTGATGCGTGTGACAGGCTGAGATAGAGATCTAGATGAGATTATTGGATCACATTGCTCTGTCGGAGCAATGCGAACAACCTATTTCTGTACCGTCTCTGAGCAATACGTGCAAGAGGATAGTCTCTTATAAGGCAGATTGATTGTCGCTGATAGGTAAAGGTGCACCAGAAGGCAGGGGTCGCCATTTTCAATGATCTTTAACTAAGCATCTGTAACCTGGATAACCCAAGTGGGAATATTAAAGGTTAACAAATCCCAAAATGGCAGGATCGGAATAGATTTTGGAGGTCGGCTCTCTCTCTCTCTCTCATTCTGTCCCTCTTGCACCCTGTCCCTTGCCTTGCTTTACCCGTCTCTCTGAGACACCCCTCCCTTTCCACAACCTACATTTCCCTCAGTTGAATTCTATTCAATCATTTTTCGGAATGACCTACAGATAGCCACATGGGCTTCTGAGTCCAGAACACAGTCTCAGGTTTCCCCTGACTGTCTCTCATGTAAGCACCAAGACACCCTCTACAACTAGTGTGGCGCTATATGAATGCAGTCAGTCCCTTCGACCTGCAAACAACTCTCTAGAGACAACACTGAAATACCATACACCACAAAAAAATCAGCCCGAACGCGACTGTTCAGCAATAACAAAATGCAATTTCGTTAAAAAAAAAACTCTCCCCCTCTTTTAACTGCTGCGCACCTGCACTCCTGCCCCCGCCTAAACGAGGCAACAAGAACATGGTTAGCTAGAAGATTACAAGTGCCCCCCTAAAATACCATCTGCCGCATCCTGACTGGGGTTTCATGTAAGCAAAAGGCCCGCTTTGGTTGCAAACACAAGACGGCACCTATTGTATTGTGTTACAAATTAAAATTAGATGAAGCCACCTACTCGCTACCGCTGCTGAATGTGAATTTCTCGCTGCAGCCGAGTGTTTGCTGCGAGTCTTCATTCGGCCTGATGAGAGCCTCATTATTTTTGCACCAGCCGTACACACTGGGCATAGCATAATCAAAGCCTGGGGGTACGTATTAATTATCCTTTTGAATAGTGATGAAATTTTAAAAAGATCTCCTTAAGGCGCACATCATCAGCAGATGAAACAAAGCCATGCACAGCTTGCGAGCAGTGGCACACATGTGTTTTTACATCTGTTCAGGATATTTCAATTTGAAGCGCAACAAGCCGAGCTCGGGATTAAAAAAAACTGAATAAAAAACAGAGAGCGGGGAGGGGGGAGGGGGCGGTTGTCTGCCACAACAATCAGACCCCACCCTCTGCAACAAGGACAAAAGATTAAGGTTGCTTAAAATGCTGTTAATAACTTCGTGTTCGGATTGTTTTAGGAAAGAGGATGAGTTTTTCCTGTTGCGAGGGAATTTTCATAGGTTACCAAATTATTGCCTCGTCGCCAAACTGAGCAGCATCACGGTGTGATGATGCTATTTAACACATGGACTTTGTATGTGCTTTTAACAAATTGCTGGCCATTTTTAAGGACAAAGTGCACGTTTTGGTGCTAGACAGGAAATCTCATTGGCCTAAATTCCTTTTAACCAGATAATGGGTCCTAGACTTTGGAAATGTACCCATGGACAGGGATCCAGATTACTAACACAACATCTATTAGAAATTCCAATATTAATTCAAAATGCCATCTAAAACCGTCAGCCATCCGCTAAGAAACTGTCATTGACATTCAAAACCAGTTCCAACGTGTAAATAGAGTCAACTGCAATTTCCACAAGAGACAGCATTGCTTGATCATTGGCAGGCTCAACTGTCACCAGTTTAAGAGTGTGGGTATTTTTTTGTACATCCCAGGGTCTTGGCTACTTAGACAGGTCTAGTACCAGTGGCGGCTCCTCTGCAATGGCGGAGGAGCGTCGCGCCACTGCCTGGCTCAGAGCCAGTAAATGAAAAATAAAACGATGTCATCATTTTATTTTTCATTTTCTGGCTCTGAGCAAGCTTGCGAAGGGAGGGGCGGGGCATTGGGAGGAGGAGTACGACGTGCACTCCACTCCCTAAGTGCGCATATGTGTTTTGGCCAGCCGTCTCAGGCCAACCAAAATACGCATGCACACTTACGTTTTCTCCAGCCCGGCTGCTCAATGCAGCTGGGCTGGAGAAACCCCACAGACTCCCTGGTCTGAGCAGGGTGTTGTTCCTGCCTGCTCAGACCAGTCCCGGTCTGCTCTCACATGAGATCAGCGCCGGAATTGCAGGGAGTCTGTGACGTGGTCCCAATGCTTGCTGGGACCAGGAAGGACTGTGCTGAGTGCGAAGCGGGAGGCAGCTCCAGGTAAGTTTTTTTTATTATTACAACCCCCGGCGCTCCACCACCCGCACTCCCCCGCACCCCCTCTACCCCCCCCCCCCACCACCTCTTTATTGTGTCGGACGCGACTGTCTAGTTCTAGATGCTGGTGAGTGCATGTGCAGAACAATATAGAGGGTTCAAAATGCAAACCACTGCCATGCATGTAGTGAGCCGAAGAGCTCCTGACCTCAGCAGCTTATTTTGTTCCTTCTTGTCAAAGTCCAGCTGGTGGTGCAGCAGAACCCATGAAAAGTGAGTAGCGTGGGCTGTGCATGCCTCCCTATTCTCTTCCTGGACATACCCATCTCACTTAGGATGGCACACCATGCCACCTCAGTAATAACGATGGACAAGGATGTGGCCCAGAGTAATTACTAGTGGCTGAGATTAATTAAAGCATTCCATCCATCACTTTTTTTATGCTTTATTATATCGCCCTAAGTGGGATGGGTAGGCCCAGATGTGGGTCCTGTCAACACTGCCACTGGAACCAACCTATTACCTGGCTGATGAGCCCGAACTAGGGAGAAACTGTTTCTGGGTTACTTGTGTTCAGGTTCAGGGAGAACCTGGCCTGGCAGGTCAAGCGGGACTATTCCCATTGGAGCAGGGTCAAGATTGATTTGCATATGGCTGATTCCAAACCGATATGGCAAGGAGTGCAAAATGACGATGGTTTGGAATGTGGTCCAAGCAAATATCAGTGGCTGAGATTAATTCGAGCATTCTACCCATCACTTTTTGTATGCTTCCAAATAAAACAGTATCCCAACTTTTAAGTTTAAGTTTTCTGTGCATAATTATTATTGGAGGCAGGCATGCCAAAAAATTAAAAGGGAAAGCTACATCAGAGCTGAGCCAAGTGTCCGATTTGGTTAAAAAGCCCATTCACGAGCCAAGCCCTAAAATGGTTGCTATCTAAATCATGCATAAAACCTATTGTGACATTTTTATAGCCTCTGTAAAAAAAAATGTAACTATTTCTTTAACATACAGAAGCATCTCATCATAATAAAATAGATTGTTTTTATACAGTGCACACCCTGAACTCAACTATTGGAACGCCCTCCTAAATATGATAACGAAGAAAAAAGAAGCCTAATAAAATTAATTATTTGCCTAGGATCACACAAATCGGTCAAGCAGAGAACTCAGGATTGGTCCCACGTTTTCTGGTTTTATATTATGCAATGCATTCACTACATGGGTATGTCTTTTCAACACCTTTTTAACAACAAAGGTTTGTAGTTTGTTTTTAATTCTCGTTGCATGATGGGAAAGCGTGGGTGGCAGAAGCCACATTAAAGCTCCTCTCGTTTTGGGCTCGAGGGTGCACGAGGACCTCGAGCTGAGACAGAGCCAGGCCTTTGGCTCGAGCCGTGAATGGTTCGTCGACCTCTAGTTATTACTGTGCTGGCTTCTATTACTTGGCACAATCTTAGCGCCATCCCTCGTTTTCCATAACCAAACCAGCTTCCAGTTGTGATTCCCCTGCTGAAAGAACGGGTCCCCTATTCCAGCCCCTACCCTTGCAGCCACGTGACAATAGTAATACCGAATGTTACGCCTCCATTCCGTTCTCGTTTGTTTGCGTAACAGTTGCAGGCAGATATGCTCATACTAGCTTAGCTTTAACACACGACGCCCTCGGGCCTAGTTCATGCTACAGAAAATTTCACTTTTTGTTAAATGGTGGCTTAATAAAAATAAATACGCAGCACTTTGGTATGCGAAATTGTTTTGGAAAAAACACAAGAATGCATTTTGTTTTTTTGCTTTTGCGACTTGTGAATTATGAAACCCAGTCGCGCAGCTCGCTTGTTTAATTCACAGTTTCTCCTGATTTGATTGTGAACTAGAACACGTCACGTCCCACGCGCACTCTTGAAAAGCCATCCTTCAGAGTGAGAACATTCCTTATAGGAATACAAAAAACACCTTCAGAATACACCCTGTGCATTCACAAGGATTTTTTGCCTGCAATGGTTTTGAGTTTATACCATTACATGCAGACTGCATTGTGGTTAAACTGTTAAGTTTGAGCATCTATAAATGAAATGCATACAGCGTTGCCCGTTGAGCACTCTGGGATGAAATAACCGACGAATAGCGTGCAGCCTGGCAGCGCGAGGCGGGCTGTACCACATGCGCTCTATTTACCAGCGAGAACCGCGTTAACTGCATCAGCGTACGTGTGATGCCCTCTGCTGGGAGAATCAATAGTTCAACCCATGCGCCATCAGACGTCTAAAGGGATCCGGCCTGGAGACAGCAGCCTCTCGTTACTGCATCGCCTTGTGAACAAGATGGTCACAAGGTACGGAAGGCATTGTTATAACACTTTAGAAAATAATGTAAAAAAAACTACAGTTAAAGTCCAATAATGAGTTACACATTAAAACAGAAAAAACACAGAAATTCTCAAGTTGTGTTTCGGACCACAATCCATAACTCACACACGGCCATGCAAAACAAAACTCGCACACCAAATGCAATGCTCATGATCCCTCTGTTTTTCATTGACACCCCACTTTACGGATCAGCAGAAGGCGTGTCATTAAGGACCCAAAGTGGGTGTACTGTGTGTTTGGGAAGTTGTGAACAGCGCCAAATGTATTAAGAAAACAAAAACTGCTGAATGCCAGTCAGTAAATGCTTTATTCGGCAAATACGGCCATAAAAGAATAGAAGCGTTAAACATACAGTTAAAACATGATACTGTGTAGTCAATATAATTATGAAAATAATACAGATCGAATGACAGGCTTGTTTTTCACAGAATAGCAGCAATAGACGTATATTCAAACCAATGAATAACGGATGCAAATGTAAAAGACAATTCAAGGCTATTAAATTGTCCATGTCCTAAAATCTTTTCTACTCCTAAGAGAATGACAGATAAAGCCAATAGTCATGTGACACATAGTTTCAGAAGTCTGGCAATGCAAACGTTTAAGGCCTTGGCTGGCCGATCTCCAATTAGTGGAGCGTAAAATGGAATGTAAAAATGTAATTCTAGGAATGGTATAAAAGCTGCAAAAAACATAAGGGCTCTTTTATGAGCCGTTGCAACACTTCAGTGCTGCTGGTGGCGTAAACAATGCCGGTGATGCACCGGTGGCGTAAACAACGCGCCATGTTGCGCCCTATTTAAAAAGTGATGCATCTAGGCAGATGCGTCACTTTGTAAAACCCTGCGCTACATTAATATACCTACATCAGGTATAATGTATGCAGGATGGGAGTTCCCCCGCGTCAAGGCCTCGTAGAAGTGTCGCAGTAAAATCTATCAGATTTCACTGCGCCACTTCTAGGACTCTACTGCGTCAATATCTTACGCCTGCCTCGCAGCAGACGTAAGACTGGCACAGGCCTTTTCACATGGTGCTTGCCCATGTGAAAAGGACACATGGCTGGAGTTGCGTCTGTTTTACAGTACACCCTAGCAATGCATCAGTTTTGCACCGACAGATAGATCAGTAACGCTGTAACACTGACGTATCTGTCATTCCTTGCTACATGATGCGTCATACGGTAAATGTGACACATCCATCATGTCGCAAGGAGGGCGCATTGAGAAGTGACGCATCGCTGTTTTCACGCAGTAATGCGTCACTTCTCACAAATAAGACCCATAAAGTGCATAGTAGATTGCTGGCTGATGTTATTGCAAGAACAGCAGGGCAGGGACGAAAACAAGTTTCCCTGCTGAGGAAAAGCAACCAAAAAGGGCACATTACGCAGCCTTAAACGTGTTAAATAGAATCTGTGCCCCTGATTAGGGATTAGGGATCCATGGTAGATATGGTTGGACACACCTAGGTGAAGTGATCTCCAAGTGGTAACATGCAGTAGCCAGGTTCAGGCATCTGGTGGATCTTTTTAGGTGACTGTAAAGATTAGAGTCCCCCTGCTTCTAATGAGAAGTTCACCTAGGCAGGGAAATACATACTGTAAAGTTCCTAGGGAAACTTCAAATTATGTTTAAAAATACATAATGATATTCTAATCAGGGGAAGAGACCATCACTCATAATTAGAAAAGTACAAAAATATAGTTTATTTGAATATTTTCATCAATGATTTTGTGATATTTTAGGCAGAGAAAGGAACAAACTGCAAACATTCACATTAATTCATTTATCCAATCTTACAAATCACATACATATTAGACTTGTTTTCATATGTTCTGTACATTAGTTGTGCAATGATTGTTGCACAAACCATGATACAATTTTAGTATGATAACATGATTGTCTTAATATATAAATCCAAAACGAAATTTGCATGAATCTAGGTTATGGCAATGTTAGGTTACTATATGTTCGGAAGAGGGAGCGAATCGGGATCTTAGTTTTACTGTTGATATCACTGGGGAAATGAAAAAAATGTGGGGCGCCAAGATCATGAAAGGGTTTTCATATGTATACTAGCCAAGAAATATTATTTATACGATCCAGATTAATGCAATCAGCTAAATCAAGGAGGGAGAAGTTAGTAAAAAGGGCAGTCCAGATTTTAACCCACCGTAGCAGTGGTGCTAATCTAATTGCATCTTTAATGTAAGAAAGGCCAACCCTAGAAGTTAGTAAAAAGGGCAGTCCAGATTTTAACCCACCGTAGCAGTGGTGCTAATCTAATTGCATCTTTAATGTAAGAAAGGCCAACCCCTAATGATGTTAGAGGTACATTTTGGAATGGCCAACAATCTGGAGAGAAATTTATTTCCAGCTGCTTATAGGCGGCCGCAGTGTGAATACCTCCAAACTCTTGCTCAATAAATGCCCAGTGAGAAACAATTGACTTTGTAAAGAGAGATAAGACCTGCAATGGGTTTTGTTTCATTTTTTTTTGTGAATCTAAAATTTGCCTCAGCTGCACTGTCCATTTTAAGCCCTCTCAATTCCAGAAATTTGTCCCATTTAAAATTACATCCGTCAGGATACCAAAATAAATAAAAAAAATTGGACTTTTGTAATAATAGTGTCGTCCATGATGACTCTACATGAAGGGGTATTTCTAGGACTCTAGGTCATGATAATGGTTGTATGCATTTATTGCACAAAAAACAAGCAATATTTAAAAGGGACATATGAAATTTGAGTTTCATCATCATAATGACCCCAATGTCCCAAAACTACTCAACAGAGCTCTACTGCTGTCAGGCACACTACGATACTGCGGTAAAGGAGGACCCCGTCATGTGGCAAGGTTGTCTAATTTGTTCAGTAGGAAAATGCAAATTATTCAGCATAATGCTGCAAATTCCCAGACATATTATTTCGATTCATTTGAGCTAGAAAGACCATTGTTTGTCAACTTCTGCAAATTATGTGGCAAATTTTGTTGCTGCTGGGGTATATGTGCAATAGCGCAGTAAATGTTGCAGCCACAGAATCAAATAATTCCTCCTGACCATTGTCCATTGTTTTATTAGGAATCTATACATGAAAGGTAACCAAAACCTAAAGTTTCTAATTTCATGCCGTGTCCAGTGCTGGCTGCTAATTGAGGAGCTTTGTTTCTAAAATTGTACATTTGGAAACAAATATATCACAGAGGGACGAACAGTGTAAATCCTCCAAGTTAGCCCGTATACATATACCGGAGATGTTCCGCAAACTCCCTGGTCCAAGCAGTAACCAGAATATTCCTCCTCCAGAAATTACTTCACCCCCCCCAGACACCAGCTCAGTCTTTGGTACAGCATAGGCCGAGACACTTGGAGCCTACTGTTTTAGTGTGCTCCAATAGGTTTGCGGCCTTGGCCGATGAATTAGCTCCGCTAGACAATTTGACAACTTATGGCCCAGTGGAAGCCTCTAATGGTGTCCGAATAGAGGGTGGATTGGATATAAGTAGCGGGACTTCGGCTTTGATATCGACCATTAACTCTTTAACAGCAGAGGTCAGGGATCTAAAAGCCTTAGTCATAGATTTAAAAGCCTCTCCGGAAATATATTAGCATCGCACCATACTTCACAAAAAAATTTAGCCGCCCTTCAGTCCCCAAATGTATTACCAAAAAACCCCAAACAAATTGGCAGGGCTGAAGGACTGGGTTATTCTAAGACCCAGCGGTGCCAGGGAACAACACCTGAAACCTTCGTGGGTTACCTGTTTTGGCGTACCAAACACAGAGACACGGGACACTTCCAGCGACGTCAGAGATCAGCGTTTATTTACTGCAGGGATACAGAGGTCACAAGAAGTACACAACGTGTAGGTTCTCGGAGACTGCTTCAATTTGCAAAAGTGGATCGCTCCTTTTATACACGTTTTTCCCATAGAACAGTATAGTGAACAAAGATTACAACTCAGTTCCCACAATAAACTTCAAAAGGGTCGCGTTCATGTTTCAGGAGGCCGGAACATAATTACAACAGTATTGCCAGTTCCCAACTGTAAAAGCATATCTTCTCTGCAATAAACACATTCCATCCTGATCGTAAACACATTAGGAGAAGGGGCAAGAACAGATGCAAAGAAAGGACAAGGATGCACAACAGGTTAAAGAAGAGTGTCGGGGGCAATAAAGGAAACTTGATAACGGGATCAGAGACACCGTGTCTAATGTATGCATGACTGAAACAATAGACCGGCACGGCAAGATGAGCCTTGAGCGGGGCCATCTGCCTTCGTCGTGTCATTTCCCTCGTCATAAAAGTCATACTCAAAGAAACACGTGTCCCTCGTGTAAGATTGGGAGTCCCAGGGTCACGAAGCGGACAAAGTCCGTTCGCTGGCTACTTGAGGGCAAGAAACAAAATGGATGCCGTATCGAAAATGGAACCCGAGGGTTCAGATGAACAAACCCAAAAATAAGACGAACCATACGTAGTTGCGTAGCGAAACTGCGTACACCCACTATACTCGTCATTTGCGGTTCGTAGATACCCAACTCATCCATATTCGTCACCACTCAAAAGTGTCGTTCCGTCCCACACGGAACCTCAGACGCTCCTTTTGCCCTCATGTAGGCAAGCACTAGTCAAGATCAGAATCTATTTCAATATTCATCAGATCGTTCAGTTGCTGCTGGAACATCATTCTATTCATCAACGTCTCCTTGGTAACAGATGGTCGTCTTATACACGTTGTAGCACATAGGCCACATAAGGCAGGACCACACTGTACACAAAGACAACACGTGAACAGAAACGTTACAACAACTCCTACGATCATCAGAATCTTCCAACCCCAAGTTGACATCAGGCCCCAAAACCATCCTAGAAGCGTCCAATTGCCTTCGTCCACGTGTATGGACTCGGAAATCTTGTGCAACTTCGAGATGGCTTGGTAGACAGTTGGAGCATTGTCAGGAATAAAAATGCAACAACTCGAATGGATAACTTTACACACACCACCTCTATCTGCGAGAACAACATCTAGAACCATACGGTTCTGCAACGTCATGAGTCTATCCGCCTGAAGTTCAGCTGTTAAATTACCACGGGCACTTGCAGTAATATTAGTAGTCGACTCAACTACACGTGTCAACTGTCTTAGGTTCCTACTATTAACCATAGGTCCCCAAAACGGCAAGAAACCCTTAAAGAAGTCTCCTGCTTCTTGACCGGCAGTATCCTCTTTGCTAATAACTCCTCTCACAACTCTAGTTTTGTGATAATCTGAGGCAACTGTGAAAGTCGGTGGTAAACGATTCGCAATATAACAGGTACCCGAGAAATCACGGGGTAACCATGTATATGCGCGTTCATAACATACAAAATAAGTGCCCTTAGCAGTCAGAAAAACAGGGGAGGAGAGCATCGGCAGAACATACGTGTCAGTGCAAGCACTGTTCCCAAGTTGTGCTCTCGGATTTCGACCCAAACCTTTCAAGCAGAAATTACCGAGGTGTGGTACAATCCATATTGGGGACGAGCTCTTAAGCTGTCTATCACCCACTGACGTACTATACTCAGCCTCGCTCAGATCCTTATAAGCCTGTACCTCTTCACTTGGGATAAGCGATGCATCAAAAACATCTCTATCTAAATCCGCTATCGCTATCGCCAAAGGTTTGTGATACGGCCCAGGATCAAAGTTGGCAGAACGTGGCTCTCGACTGGGGTAGGAATCTAGTGCACTACGGAACATAGTTTGGAATGCTCGAGCCGAACCCTGGGAGCTGTAAGGAAGGACCAAATATGGAATACCCCTATCCATGGTATGTGGCATTAACCCACACACCCAACAATTGGTAGTATTCATCACCAACTGATGCTGATGTAGAAGTTGAACAAAGGAGTTATTCATAAACCGCCTAACCTGTTCATGTTGAGGCAGAGGATGAAAAGAATGTGGGGAAACAGTGGTGAGGGAGCTTAGTTTAGGAGAAAAGGTAGGTGAAACAGAAGGTAATAACAACTGTACTCCAAAATACACTCCACCCACCAATAACATAGATACGGTCAGGAACAGTAGGAACACCTGAAACAAAAAACATTTTGTACGTACAACTCTTCTTAATTCTGATCTCTGCGCCGACATCCTTTCTACTTCCAACAGCTTAGAGAATGCCGTCCTCTACAAACCGTCCGTGACGTACTTGACGCACTTCGTTCTGAGTAGCGATTATCAATCCCCAGGAGTTCCCAGGAATCGACCAAAGTAACCGACCTAGC
This sequence comes from Triturus cristatus, assembly GCF_964204655.1. Lineage (NCBI taxonomy): Eukaryota > Metazoa > Chordata > Amphibia > Caudata > Salamandridae > Triturus > Triturus cristatus. The sequence goes on along the minus strand of NC_140591.1, from coordinate 1,170,813,735 downwards.
GTCAGAAACCTGCTAAACAGAAAGGAGTACCCGCACGGCCCTACGGTGACCCGGATGGAGAGGTTTCGAAAAGTTCAGATTACAAATCTCTTAGCCGTGGGACAGCACATAAAAACTCAAAAAGAAAGGATATAATTGTCCATAATGTTCATAGCATCAAAAAGCAAATATACAACTAATTTTTATTAGTCCTTGAACGAAGAAAGTATCGACTTCTTCCAGGTTGAGTTTGCTCTACAAACAATTGTTCAGCTGGCGCAACAGTATTCGATGAAGTGGACAACGAGTCAGACCTTGGGCTCTCTGCTACCGATGACTCCACATGTGGGTTTAGCAGTGACAAATCATTCCCCACAGGTTGAGTGGTCGCTAAACGGCACAAAGTGCAAAGGAGTCTCAGTTTCTGTTGCAGAAATCCCAGTCCTCACCCAACCATCCGTTGGTAAGGGGATCGGTACCTTTTTCGTGTGGCTGGCGTGTACCCAATTCTTCCGGCCCTCCAGTCGAACCGCAGTCCTCGTTGTCAACAAGACTTGAAAGGGTCCTACAAATCTTGGCTCCAAGTTACGTTTCCGACCAAAATTTCGGGTGACAACCCAGTCCCCTGGCCGGAGCTGGTGTCCAGGACCCTCTGTCTGCGCCGGTAGAGCTTCAAAGACCTGTTGATGGATTAACCGTAGTTTAGTGGTCAAATCATGCAGGTAATCAATTAACATTGGATACTCAAGACTATCAAAAGCCCTTGGCCTCGGGACCCGCCAAATATTTGCAGGGCGGCCGAACACAATCTCATATGGACTAAGCCCTACTCGAGAGTGTACGGTCGCTCTGGTCGATAGGAGAGCCAGAGGCAAGGCATCAGGCCATGATAGACCAGTCGTAGCTTGAATCTTGGCGAGTTTTAGTTTTAGGGTACCATTGTACCCTTCAACCAAATCCGCTGCCTGTGGATGATTAGCACTATGGAATTTTTGACGAATTCCAAGACCCTTGCACACACTCTGCATTACACTTCCCACAAACTCACTTCCATTATCCGACCATACAATCCGTGGCATTCCGTACCGAGGAAAGTATTCCTTCAGCAGGATTTTCGCTGTGGACAGGGCAGTGTTATCCTTAAGAGGATAGGCCTCAATCCATCTGGAGAACGCACAAACCACAACCAAAACATACTTCAGGTTATTGCATCTCTCCATATGGATAAAGTCTAGCTGGATAACCTCAAAGGGACAAACAGGAGGAGCAAAATGACCAGGTGGAGTGGGGGTGCCCTTGCCAGGATTGTGCATCAAACACACCATACAATTCTTAACCACTCTCTCGGCACATTTAGCAATACCCTCATTTCTCCATACAGGGGACAAGAACCTACATATTCCTTTCGCACTGATATGTGACAACCCATGAGCCATCGTCACAACAGCTAATACGTACGCATCTGGTAACATCCACCTCTGACATTCCGTCAGGTCAACCCAACATCCATGCATGTCCAACTTTCCCGTACTTTCTTTCCACTTAGTCTTTTCAGCTTTAGTAGCTTCGTTCTGAATTGCTTTCACACTCTCAATAGTATTTTCACACATACCAGTCTCCGTCGGCCACCTCACTGAACTCGTGACATACATTCGGGTCGCAAGATCCTTAGCCGTTTCCTTAGCAATCTCATCCGCAAACGCATTACCACAACCAACATCATCCGTCACTTTCCGATGTGCACTACATTTAACAATCGCCACTTGTTTAGGCAATGTAAGTGCATCCAAAAGGTCATTCACAAGCTGCCCATGCTGAATCTTCGTACCATGCGATGTCATAAATCCTCTTTCTCTCCACAGTCTTCCAAAGTTATGCGCAACACCGAATGCATACTGACTGTCAGTAAACACATTCACTCGCTTTCCTTTAGACAAAACACACGCTCTTGTCAATGCAATCAACTCTGCAGCTTGTGCTGAATTCTGATTCAATCTCGCAGTCTCCACAACCGTGCTCAACGTCACTACAGCATACGCAGTCGTCACATCGCCATTCGGCAATTTAAAGCACGAGCCATCCACATACAAAGTACCACCGGGATCTGTCAAGGGAGTGTTTTTTAGGTCCACACGACCTTTTGTTTCTTCCTCAGTTCGTAAATAACAATCATGTGGTGGCACATCATCTGATTCCATATTAATCGGCAACAATGTCGCCGGATTCAGTACATTACAACGTTTGATCTGTATATGACTTGCCAAAAGGGTCAGCTCGTACCCAGACAACCTTGCACTCGTCAGATGTTGAGTCTTTGTCCGATTCAAAAGAGTATCAACTGCATGCGGAACCATCACCATGAGCATATTATCCATAACAAGACCTGCGGACTGCCGAATAGACGCTGCTGCTGCCGCTGTCGCCCTCAAGCAACTTGGCAACGCTCTAGCTACCGGGTCTAAGGTCGAGGAAAAATATGCACACGGGCGCTGCTTGCCACCAAATTGTTGCGTTAAAACACTCAACGCACAACCTTCCCTCTCGTGAACGTATAATGTGAATGGCTTGCTGTAATCAGGAGTACCTAACACAGGAGCCGAACACAGTGCATCACGTAGTTCAGAAAAACTTTTCTGACATTCCTCCGTCCATGGCAAAGGAGTCGAAACGTCCTTGCACGTGAGAGCTATCAATGGCTTCGCTAACAGTGAAAAATTCGGAATCCACTGTCTGCAGTATGACGTGATACCTAAAAATACTCAAATGGAGACACTGTTCCTGAGGAGGGAAAGGGCAAAAGAGACCAGTTCGGAAAGAGATAAAAGAGACGAAAGGCCTAGGCTAGTATTAGGCCCAAATAAGTTTAGATCAGGTGGGGGGGCATACCTTAGTTTCTCTTGTTGCCCTCACACACCCCGAAGGATGTCATGCTTCATCATTGGGCGTTTGCTCCTCGTCGGGCCGGCGCTGCAATGCCCTACGGGTCCCCCGAAGGGTCACTTTAGCGGAGATCTTTTAGAGAAAACGCCGTTTGGTGCATGCGGGTGTGTGGTTTGGGTCCTAATAAAAAGATGTGTGGTGATGGGGTGTGTTAGTGACGTGGTAGCCTAAAAATGTCTAGTGTGGTAGCCTAAAAATGTCTAAGGGTTACTGGAATAAGGTTTAATGTAAATAGCACCCTTGACATACTAAAAAACCCGTAGGTTGGGTGTTACTTTATTGGAAATGATGTGCCGTTAGGTAACTGGTGTGTGGCACATCATTTCCAATAAGGTAACACCCAACCTACGGGTTTTTTAGTATGTCAAGGGTGCTATTTACATTAAACCTTATTCCAGTAACCCTTAGACATTTTTAGGCTACCACGTCACTAACACACCCCATCACCACACATCTTTTTATTAGGACCCAAACCACACACCCGCATGCACCAAACGGCGTTTTCTCTAAAAGATCTCCGCTAAAGTGACCCTTCGGGGGACCCGTAGGGCATTGCAGCGCCGGCCCGACGAGGAGCAAACGCCCAATGATGAAGCATGACATCCTTCGGGGTGTGTGAGGGCAACAAGAGAAACTAAGGTATGCCCCCCCACCTGATCTAAACTTATTTGGGCCTAATACTAGCCTAGGCCTTTCGTCTCTTTTATCTCTTTCCGAACTGGTCTCTTTTGCCCTTTCCCTCCTCAGGAACAGTGTCTCCATTTGAGTATTATAGATATAACACGGAGCATAGACACTGGACCATAACTAGCTCCCGGTCCCCCCCTCTTTTTTATGTATAGGTGATACCTAAAAAGGCACGCACATCTCTCTGGGTCGTCGGCACAGTCATTCGAGCAATTGCTGCGATTCTTTCAGGGGTCAACCTTCTTCCCGCCTTTGACAATAAGTGACCTAAGTAGGTAACTTCTTGACAACAATATTGCAATTTAGAAGGTGACACTTTGTGGTGTAAGTCACAGAGATGCTGTGACAGTGACACAGTAGCAGTCTTGCAAACTTGTTCAGTATCTGCAGCTACCAACAGATCGTCGACGTACTGAATCAAAGCCGCACCAGTCGGCAGCACAAATGCATCTAGTTGACTCTTAAGAGCTTGGCTGTATATCGATGGGCTCTCACAGTAGCCTTGAGGTGCGCGTTTGAACCGGAAACTGCGACCTCCTAACGAAAATCCGAACAAATCACGACTTTCCTCAGCAATCGGAATGCTAAAGAACGCATTCTTCAGATCGATCACCGAGAACCATGATGCAGAGGCTGGAATCAGAGTCAGTAAAGCTGTAATGTCTGGAACCACAGGAAACTGCGGGACAACAATTTTATTTACTTCCCGTAAGTCAATAACTAGACGGTACACGGGAGGCTTGGACGGATCAGTTCGTTTCAGAATAGGCAACACGGGACTATTACACACGTTACCTCGTGTCTCCTCGATAACATCTTTACCGATCAGATCATAAATGATCGCTAATAGTGCCCGTTCACCATCAAGGGAAATACGATACTGGGGTATGCGTGGTAAGCGCGCATCAACTTTCAATTGAACAACATAAGGTGGGATATCCAGCAGGCCCACATCATTGGGACCTGTCGCCCACAAAGAAACCGGAAGAGAACTCAATTCCGGTGGGAGCTTATCGATCGATAGATACATAGGGGAAATCACATTCTCACCCAATGTAAGCTCCACACTCGTAGGAGAGCAGTACAAAGTCGCATGTAACCTCTTCAACAAATCCAAGCCCAAAAGATTCTCACCACAACCAGTAGTCAAAATCAAAGGAGCTTCTAACTCATGAGACCCAATCGTAAGGGGCAAGGGGCTAGAAACTGGATTGCTAACGGGGGCGCCAGAGAATCCAACGGAAACATTCGTTAAGCCAGACAAAGGCGCGCCAGGGAGTTTCGAATGCATAATGGAACTTTTTGCTGCACCAGTGTCCAACAGAAAAGGCTCAACGACGCCCAATGTGGCTACTGCAACATAAGGCCCTCTCTGATCAACCGGAACTGATACTTCTCCCTTCCTTCGTCTATGGCAGTCATCCACATGATACTGTGCAGATCTACCGGACGATGGTTCACGTCGATCGAAACAATTCTGCGAGTCTGAGGAAGTGGCAAAATGCTCGGCCTGATTCTGAGTAACTCCACGACCTCTACCACGTGAAGCTTGTTGAGGACCACCACGACCTCCTCGAGCTGACACACCATTATTCCTATCACGGAGAACCGGACAATTAAACTTCAAATGGCCCTCCCCTCGACAATACGCACATTGATTATATCCCAACACAAAACGAGGTGCGGGAGAGTCATTTCGCGTCTGCGATCTAGAGAACTGTGATTGCGATCTATTTGGCTGTTGCGAATCATTGAAATTCGAGCGCGGAGGATACGCTTGCTGCAATAAGACCTTAGTTTTAAGATCCTTTGTTTTCTTATCTGCACGTTCACTTTCCTCCTTTTCCCTATTTTCGTAATATTGGGCCATAGCCAATATTTGAGCAGTGGTAGAAACAGCCCATGAACTCTCAGAATTTTTCAACTTATTGCTAAGTTCGGGCAACAAGTTCGATACAAACTTATCAACAAACAGCCGCTGACCACCCTCTGAACCCATGTCCTGGCCACTATGATCGACAAATGATTCCTCGAATCTCGTAAAGAAATCGGAAACGCTTTCATCCCTCTTTTGCTTGCACGCGGACAACTTGTCCCAATTAACGCGCATCGCCGGCATAAGCGTTTTCATAAGGGTAATTATCCTCTGGGGCAGTTCCACAATAAGCTGCTCAGGCTTAGCCCCACCAACTTGCTGAGCGTCTGCCGCCGTAAGGGCAGCCCAGTCGCCGCCTAACTCGGCCGCGTGATTCTCGTGACGAATTTTCGCCCAAATCGGCTGAGGCACTACATTGCCAAACAACATGTCAATATCAGCAAGGTTCATAACAGTAGCATCCACCAATTGGGACAGCTCCTTATAATAACCCGCTGGATTTTTACGGGGATCAGGCAAAGTTTGCTTCACCTGTAAGACTTCCGATCGTTTCCAAGGGAGGTGTATCCACACTCTCTGAAAACGGCCTGGGACAGCAGGGTTGGCATTAGGATCACCTGGCATCCATACTGGGGGAACTTCCCGCATCGGATATTGACCAGGTTTTGCCATCCACTCTGCGGTCTCTTCCTTAAACAATGCTCGAGGTTGCACTGTACATCGAAATGATAACAAACGTTCTAGAGCTTCTCGAACCCTGTCACCTACGATCACACCAGTTGTGAACTGATGCTGGAGCTCAGAAACCTCAGACGGTACATTATCTACCACATCATGATCCCACTCCTCCTTCAACGATTTACACAATTCCTCAAACACGAATCGTTGAGTGGGCGCATTAAACTGAGAAAATGTTTCAAACACTACACGCGAAGGGTATTTAACAGGATTACGAATCCATTTACGTGCCATTTTTGCCAACGATTCACGTTCCCTACCATCAGGAAGCTGGCTGCGCCTCTGAGCGACATCAGAAAGAGTCGAGCCGAGTATTGGCCCAAAAAGCGGGGAATAAAGAGTAGCAACAGCAGTCAGGAGACGGCTACGAACAGAAGGAGAAGAGGAAGAAGATGCAGGCGCAGCAACAGTAGGGGTGGAGGCAATAGAAGTAGACGCGGCACCAGGAGTAGTGGGAACGACAGAGGAGGGACTTGAAAAGGCGCAGTAGGAAGAGAAGCCGGTACCTGCGGCACAAGGGGATTCGGGAGAGCGGGAGGAACGGCGGGCTGACCAGCGGCCGCCAAAACAGCAGGTGGAGGAAGAGGTAGAATCACAGGACCCAGAGTATCGGGAGCATAGGGAGGTGGTGATTTCAACAGATAAGACAATAGCAAATCCTCTACCGCTTCTTCTCCCGACTTATCGACATTAGACGGTAGCACCGGATAACATTTATCCACCGCCATATGATGAAGTCGAGCACTAACTTCCTGCTCTTTCTCATTTTTGTCTCGCTGATACTGTTCAGCATCTTGCATCACCGCAATAACACCTTCTCTTTTATTTTTCTTACTCTGTTTGATTTCTTTCTGCTTGGCCTCTTTCCGCCATAACCGGAAGGAATCAAACATGGCCGGCCTAACCTTCTATTTAAACAGCTTAGCTTCCAAATTATCTAAAACGGCAGTTTCGAAACTACCATGAGATGGCCAACTAAGAACACCATCATTTTTAGTGTAGCGGACCCAATATTCATTATACACGATAGGACCCACACCATGGCGACTATAGAGCTCGTAAATTGGAGTTCCAACCGGAGGTATCGGACATGAATCCTCCAGCCGGGAATCCATTCTGCAACATTTGAGAAACCCAAACAAAGTACTACGGCTAGGCATCGCGCACACTAACCGAGTTTACAAACTTCAAGGGCTATCGAATTTATGATATCCTCGCAAAAAAAAAATTGCGAGACCCTCGGTTTTTGGCAATTGCAATCGTCAAATAAAACCCAACAACTAAGAACCACGAATGCTATGGTACCATGCAAACAACAAAGGAACACTGGGAGCGACCCACAAATACTTAACTGAAAGAACAATGGCGTCACCAGGAAGGCCCGTCTATCGTCTCGCCGTACAGAGGACTACGCCAGGCGCCAAAACAGGTCGACAGTCAGGGCATCAGTCCGTCGCAGCCGTCCGGAGGCGGGGATCTTCGCGGGAAAAGACGTCGGGCCACTTATTTCGACAACTGGATCGATGAAGCGGGGTGCACCTTCCCTCGGAGATTTCACACGAAGTTCCTCACGATCGTCGAGCTTTGGACCGGTACCGTTGATGTCGCCCCACGTTGGGCGCCAACTGAAGGACTGGGTTATTCTAAGACCCAGCGGTGCCAGGGAACAACACCTGAAACCTTCGTGGGTTACCTGTTCTGGCGTACCAAACACAGAGACACGGGACACTTCCAGCGACGTCAGAGATCAGCGTTTATTTACTGCAGGGATACAGAGGTCACAAGAAGTACACAACGTGTAGGTTCTCGGAGACTGCTTCAATTTGCAAAAGTGGATCGCTCCTTTTATACACGTTTTTCCCATAGAACAGTATAGTGAACAAAGATTACAACTCAGTTCCCACAATAAACTTCAAAAGGGTCGCGTTCATGTTTCAGGAGGCCGGAACATAATTACAACAGTATTGCCAGTTCCCAACTGTAAAAGCATATCTTCTCTGCAATAAACACATTCCATCCTGATCGTAAACACATTAGGAGAAGGGGCAAGAACAGATGCAAAGAAAGGACAAGGATGCACAACAGGTTAAAGAAGAGTGTCGGGGGCAATAAAGGAAACTTGATAACGGGATCAGAGACACCGTGTCTAATGTATGCATGACTGAAACAATAGACCGGCACGGCAAGATGAGCCTTGAGCGGGGCCATCTGCCTTCGTCGTGTCATTTCCCTCGTCATAAAAGTCATACTCAAAGAAACACGTGTCCCTCGTGTAAGCTTGGGAGTCCCAGGGTCACGAAGCGGACAAAGTCCGTTCGCTGGCTACTTGAGGGCAAGAAACAAAATGGATGCCGTATCTAAAATGGAACCCGAGGGTTCAGATGAACAAACCCAAAAATAAGACGAACCATACGTAGTTGCGTAGCGAAACTGCGTACACCCACTATACTCGTCATTTGTGGTTCGTAGATACCCAACTCATCCATATTCGTCACCACTCAAAAGTGTCGTTCCGTCCCACACGGAACCTCAGGGCAAGCTCCGCATCTAATCAACCAGCGTGCATCATCCCAAACCATAAGGTAGGGCCGCCTAGCGAGTCTGTGGTGATAACACAGTGTAGGAAGCAAACTAGCGCTCTACCTGCTTTAGTTCTTCCTACACCCCAGGCAAACACATATAACAGATTAGCGCCAGGTGTACCCTCTGCTGGACGCTTTCCCTGCCCTATACCTTCAAAGCGGACAGTTTTTATGGTTAATGTTCCTAAGGCGGTGGGTCGTGAACACGGGGATTCGTTAATTAACAAGGTTACACACTGGATTAGATATGTTAGGGGCTGCTACTCACTGATAAGAGGGATATTGTGAAGGCTACTAGACATTCACATCCAGTTCAACGATTAGACACTATTGAGTTTACCCTGATATCCCCTCATTTAGCAGAGGGACTCTTGGCTTTAGAGTATAGGACCTGCCCTCCCGCTACCTCGGATATTCAACTTAGATGTTCTCCACTGGCAGGCAATGCAATTATGAGGGATGAAGCCACTGAGCTTTTTAGAGGGTCGCATTTTAATAACGATTGACTGACAGGAATTTCCCAACCATCAATCTCCTACATATGCGACCCTGCACCACCGCTCATGTATAGTGTCCCTCTCACCACTACTGTTCCACAGGCAGGTAGCAATAAGCCCCAGCATCATAACTTCCTCTCTGGAATTTAATTGTGCCCATACCCAACTACCTAGTGAGCAGGGACCCTAAAAGTGGATAGCGCAAGCTTGAAGATCCTCTCCTGGAATATAGCCGGCCTTTCTAGGAAACTACCTTTCCCAGATTGGAACAGGTTTATTGAAGGCTATAACACTTGCATATTCCAAGAGACGTGGAGCCAGATTGCTTATCATAAAGTAGGCTTTGTGTCTTACTATGTTCCAGCGGTACCGGCGCAAACAGGGAAGGGGCGTCCATCGGGTGGGCTACTGGTATGGATCAGCATATCCCTGGATTGCTCAATTAAACAGATCCAATGTATTTCTCCTGATCTCTTAAGATTAACCATCCAGTAGAACCAAGGAGGTAGAACTCTGGAAATTTTTAATATCTATGTCCGGGGAACAAAGGGAGGAGCAAAATCTCCCATAATTACATCTTTGGAAGCTGAGCTCTCCAATTGCCCCCATGACTCGCACATCCTGGTAGCGGGAGACTTCAATTGCACTTTTGAGCCTCTCGCTGCCGAGGATGTGCTAGGCATTGAAGAGGATGATGCAAAGCGGGGAATTCCCTTGCTGAGTATCCCGCCGATAAAAAGATGGACCGAGTTGGCTGTCCAGCTGAATTCTTTAGCCGTAGAACATGGGCTAAGGGCAGCCAATGGCTGGTCACTATCTGATGTAAAAGGGGCACATACCTATAACAGGGTAGGTTCCTCCTCGCAAATCGATTACATCTTACTGAATTATAAATTGTGGCAGCACCTAATAGATATGGTGATAACATCGACAGTTGACAGCGACCACAATCCACTATCTCTAATTCTAAAATCTTCATGGTTGCCTAATTCTAGCTATTTTGGTCTAGAATATCCAATGCCAACAAGGGAAGTAACTCCCTCTAACTGTAATAGGTATTTGAAATGGCATAGAGTTCTTCTGGACAACAATTATGTGGTATTAGAGAAACTGTGGCAGAGGCTCTAGACGAACTGAGAGGGGTTTCTACGGACCCTGATGTTACTGAGAAAATCCCTAAAATTTATGAAAAAACAGTTAGTACTCTTCGGAATTTCTTTTGTTCAACTACTAGAGCAGGTCACCGTCCACTGTGCGAGAAGCCCAATAGCAATAACACGTGGTATATGAAACCTTGTAGACGGAAAAAAAATGCCCTGGTTTTGGCAGTTGAAAGTAAATCGCTCCCTACGATCCAGCTAGCAAGAAGGCAGCAACGGCCCGTATAGGGCGTGTTACCGGGGCGGTGACGTGGGGCAGAGGAGGGGCAGGGTGGGGGGTTGCAAAATGCGGCATACGGCTGATTGCAGGTAAGTTACGAAAAAAATAAAGAAAACTAATTTCGTTGCACGCGCAGCATCGCCAAATGCGATGCAGCGCGCGCAATAAAATTTTTTTCTTTATTTTTTTCGTAACTTACCTGCAATCGGCTGTATGCCGCATTTTGCAACCCCCCACCCTGCCCCTCCTCTGCCCCACGTCACCACCCCGGTAACACGCCCTATACGGGCGGTCGCTGCAAGAAGGGACAATAAGGAGGCAGTGTCCAGTGCCAAAAAAGAGTGGGAAGAGCAGCACTGGCAAACAGCCAGTCTGGAGAAGGATGATAGCGAATTAATCACTTGTAACATCTCAAGTCGTATCTGGTACGACCACTTTCTGAAACTTTATTCTAATCCTGAGGATCTCTCATTGGAAGACACATCAACAGATCCCAGAATAGGTTCGGGGGATTTAAACAGCTATCCTTTTTCCGAACTGGAAGTGGAAACCGCCATTCGGCGTATATTCCCAGCTAAGGCAGCAGGCCCAGATGGCATTCCCGGAGATCTTCTTCGGGCAGATCCCGTTAAATGGGCGAAATTCAATACCATTCTTATTAATGCCATTGATACCGGCTCTCCGATACCAGATTCCTGGAAAGGAGCAGAGGTGGTCCCTATTTATAAAAAGGGTGCTAGTGACGACCCTGCTAATTATCACCCAATAAGCTTAATTGATTCAGTGCAAAAGGTTATTGGGGGGGTGGTGCTGGAGAGAATCTTGGAATGGGTAGATGAAAATAGGATCCTCTCCGACTACCAAGCAGGCTTTAGGGCAGGTACAGGGACAATTGAGCAGGTGTTTAGGTTAATTCTTCTCTCTGGAAGGTGGTCAAGATAGGCAAAGGCAGTCTTTACCTTGCATTTATAGATCTAAAGACTGCCTTTGACCTAGTCCCTCGAGGGCGCCTGTGGAAGGTCCTAGCTGACCAGGGGGTTCCCAAGTATATTTTAAATCTCTTGATGCGTCTCCACGAAGGTAACTACGCCCAGGTCAGATGGGGCTCCCAGGGGCAGAAGACGGACAGAATACCGGTGAACAGGGGTGTCCGCCAGGGCTGTGTTTTAGCTCCCACCCTATTCTCTTTGTATGTGAATGGGGTGGTGGAGCACCTGCAGCGAATACCATCTGACGCACCAGCCCTGGCGGACGATAAAATCCCCACCCTTCTGTTCGCCGACGACACCCTTCTTATCTCCAAGACCCCAAGGGGCTTGCAGAGTTTGTTGGACAGCTTCCAGTCATTCTGCACCAATAGAGAGTTGATCATTAACTCTGAGAAAACCAAGTATTTGGTGCTGAATCCCCCTAAAAATCTTAGAACTCCACCTGTGTTAAATTCTGTCCCGTTAGAGAGGGTCACCACGTTTGACTACCTGGGTATCCGCATCTCTGACTCCATGCTCTGGAGTACCCATATACAAAAAATGCTTTTGAACCACAAAAGGGTAGTGGGGGCAATACTCAAAGAGCATCGTACTTCAACAAGCAAACCTATTGCTCCCGCAATTGATATATATAAGGCCAGAGGAGTGAGTTCAGCCCTTTATGGTGCTGAACTCTGTGGTTTTTCTAACTTAGATCAAATTGTGAGGTCAGAAAATAAATTTTTAAAAGATCTTATGATGCTGCCCATGAGGACCCCCACTAGGCCCCTACTGCAAGATCTATGGTGCCACTCATTTAGAGATTTGGCCAGACTTCGCCCCCTTCTGTTGTGGGCCCGTTTGTGGCGGACCCCAGAATTAGTAAAGTATGCAGCGGGGTTAAGCGAAATAATGAACATGGATGGATGGCATAAAATCAAATGGCTTAAGGACCTAAAAACATTGCTGTATGACCTTGACCTTAAAGAGGCGTGGAAAAACAGAACTGCTCCACCAAAGGCAGAACTTAAGAAAGCTTATTGGCCCTGGGTCCGCAATAAGGATTTTTTTGATCCTAAACTAGGCAGATTATCAGAGGAGTTCATGCAACATAAACACCATGAACCATACCTAGATATCATACAAAAACCTTATGACAGAGCTCTGTTTTTTTAGTTCAGGGTTGGTTCGCTCCTCACCCATGAAATGACCGCTCGATGGAAGGCTCCCCATCAGACATTAGCCTCCTGCCCGAATTACGAAGCCAATCTTGAGTCAATAGCTCATGTCATGTTCATGTGCCCAGCCTATAAAGCGCCAAGGGAACGATGGCTTAAACCACTCTGCAGGAAGTTGGGTACTCGTAGCCACTTAGTGGCGTTGCGCATCTTAAGATCTGATGCACGAGCCCTACATGCGTGTGGTTTGGCCAAATTCCTGAGTTGGGCATGGAACATAGGATATTGACACTCCTGAGGCGGAAGCCGGGAGAGACGCTGTGTTTTAACAGAATTGTATGTTGTGTATTTTATTGACCCTACCTGACTGTTCTCTCTGCTGGGCATTTTCCTCGGGAAACAGCACATTGAAGATTCCCGCGCAGCGGATGTAAGCGCTGCCGCGGGTTGGCAAATTAGTCGCCGCCATCACCCCCAAGCCCACAGGCCACGCCCACTGACGTGAGGCCAGGCCCCTCCTCTCACCCTATAATGTGCACCTGTCGGACGCGCAGCGGACGAGTGCAGCGGGCGCGCCGTCAGCGCGCCGAAGGCGCGCCTAAGGCAAGCCCGTCTACGCCCGTCCGCGACCGGCCGGGGCCAGGGGCTCAACACCATGCCCATTTTGTTTCCTACCCCCCTAAAACATTATGTGCCCATCAAGGCCCTTGGGACCTGAATCAAGTTGCGCTGGGCCACATCATAGAGGCCGGGATCTTAAGTACCCATCCCTACCCTCTCTACCACCCAACTTGCCCTCATCAACACGACCTTCCACTTGCACTAGTTCTTCCACTCTTCAAGTAAGTGACAGACCGACAATCTCTGCTTCCCTACTAAACAATCGGTCGGCAGTAAAACATCATCTCGACCTGTTCACTCTCCTGGACACTCAGAAACCTAACCAACTGTTCCTCACGGAAACCTGGTTTTTCCAGGACTCACTGCCTAATCTGCTCGCTGCTCTGCCCTCCTCTTACTATGCCCTTCGGGCCGACCGACCCCCCGGCAAAGCAGGAGGGGGAGTTGCTTTGATCATCCGCTCAGATTTACATTTCCAACTACTACCCCATCCCCCAATCCCAGAAGTAGACTACTTAGTTGCACGCTCTAACTCCTTCCAGACACCTATCACATGTTTCCTGATGTATCGACCTCCCAAAAACATGCTGCACTTTCTTCCAGCCTTCCAGGACTTGCTAGCTACATTAGCCATCAACAACTCGGCAGTCCTGGTACTTGGTGACTTTAATTTCTGGCCATTCGACCCGGCAGAAGATGCCCCCTCCAAAGATTTCACGGAATCACTTCAAAGCTTGAATTTTATATCCCACATCCACACCCCCACCCATGTCCAGGGCCATATATTGGACCAAGTCTGGTCCCTCAACATCCCTATTCATGCTCCTACTGTTACCCCTTGTTTGTGGTCTGACCACCACTTAATCACCTTCTTCTTGGACTCTAGTCTGACCACTAAACCCCCCCTGCCCAAGAACACCTGGGCTCGCAACTGGGGCAAAGTCGACATTCAACTGCTCTGTTCTTCTCTATTAGCCTCTATCCCAGATATAGAGGACCTGGCCACACCGCTTCAGGCGGAAACCCTCAATAAATGGCTGTCTAATGCCTGCGACCAGGTGGCACCCCTAAGACGCAACAGAGTAAGAAGCGCTCACGACGTCAACAAATGGTTCACCCCGGAACTTAAGGAGAAAAAACTGGCTACTCGCCGTGCAGAACGTGCGTGGAGACGCACGTACTGAACTGCTACCAAATTATTGTACTCTTCCACCCAGGTTGAGTACAAGAAAGCCATCCTTGATGCCAAAATCTGTTATTTCTCGAATAAAATCCTCCGGGCAGAGAATCAACCCAGAGAAATTTTTGCCACAGTTTTCGAATTAGCCTCTTCAGACAGGACCACACCCAAGCCAGTACCCTCCCAGTCCCTGTGTGACTCTCTGAATAACTTTTTTATTAACAAAATTGCAGATATCAAGGCCAACATTTCTCCTCCCTCCCCAGCCTTCCTCAACCCTGATCCCCCTCCGAACACCTCTCACCGTGACCTTACAGCCCCGCTGTCCAAAGATATCTTCCTTTCTTTACTCCCGTGCGTCAAATCTGGATCTCCTTCCGACATCTGCCCGGCTCACATCTTGCGAGACATCTTCCTTATTTGCCCTTCCCCCCCCTCACTTTTCTCAATGAGACCCTTAAGTCAGGCACTGTTCCTTCAAGCCACAAATCAGCCACCATCATTCCAATTCTGAAAAACCCAGGCGCAGTTTCAACAGCGCTAGTAAATTATTGGCCCATTTCTCTTCTCCCCTACCTGGCCAAAGTTCTCGAACGCTCTGTCACTAAAATCTTTAGCTCTTTCATCGAGGACAGCGGCTACCTTTCACCATGCCAAGCAGGGTTCCGCCCCCTCCACTCCACCGAAAAAGTAGTGGTCTCTGTTTTAGACACACTCAGAGAGGGACAAGATGCTAATCTTCCACAGGTACTGGTTCTTATCGACTTATCAGCCGCCTTCGACACGGTGGACCACACCATCCTTCTCTCCCGTGTCGAGGCGGCTGGTATTGGAGGTTCTGCCCTTACCTGGCTCAGCTCATTCTTGAGCGACCGGTCACAGGCAGTCCATCTGGCGAATTTTTCCTCCGAGGCCCACAAAGTGCGATGCGGCATCCCTCAGGGCTCTTCTCTTTCCCCCCCTTCTTTTTAATTTGTACATTTTTCCGCTTATCTCTGCTTTACAGAGGATGGAGGTCACGGTGTTTACCTACGCCGATGACCTCCAGCTCATTTTTAATCTCTCTGATTCCCCTGATTCTATCCATAACTTCCAGTCGGTGATGGTCTTTATCAGGGATTGGATGAGCTTTAACCATCTTAAGCTCAACCCTGATAAGACCGAGCTTCTACTCACTGGCGGTAAACTCAACCCTTGGTCTCCCATTTTTTGGCCCCCTTCTTTCGGTCCCCCCCTTCTCCCTCTCCCTCTGTCAAGACACTGGGGATCACCCTCAATCAACAACTCATCCTACACTCTCAGATCAGCACGGTGGTTTCCTCTTGTTTCTTTACTGTGCGCACCATTCGAAAAATTTCACGATTTTTTTCTTTCTCAGCCCTTAAACTGATCTTGATGGCCATGGTTCTCTCCCGCCTAGATTATGGGAATGTCCTATACAACGGTGTCCCCGCGTACGCCATCCGGCGGCTCCAACTGGTGAAGAACCAAGCTGCCCACCTAGTCTACGCCTTGCCCAAATCTCACCACACCTCTCCCCTTTTAAGATCCCTCCACTGGCTCCCTATTAGAGAAAGGGCCCTCTTTAAGATGGGATGCATTACGTTCCAGGCCCTCGCGGGAACAGCCCCATCTTTCATCATGTCTAAAATTGTACCCTATATCCCCAGCAGACAACTGCGATCTTCCTCCCAGTCCCTCCTGTTGGTGCCCAGGTTCAAGAAGAGCAGAACGGGTGGCTCGAAGTTCTCCGTCCTTGCTCCATATTTTTGGAATTCTCTACCTTTCCAAACGAGATCAACATCATCCTACCTGGAGTTCCGTAGCACCCTGAAAACCTATTTGTTTGCACAAGCTTTTAAATTCGAAACTGCTCCACCCCCCACTCAGAATCCACTCTCCTCAAAAGCGCCATGAAACCGCCTGGTGTACGAGCGCTCAACAAATATTTTTAAATTCAAATTCAAATTCAACATCAGATCGAGAACTCTGATAGCCAATCTCTAAGTATTGTCGCTGCTATGAGCTACCTGCACCCTGTGAATTGTATTTTTTATATATTTTATTTTGTAAATACTATTTTTAATGTTACTGTCAATTATTCCATCACAAGGATTTTTTGATGAATTATGTTATTTAGTCACTTAGGGTACATTTATTACTTGATAAAATGTTTTGTACTTTTTATAATATAGCTTTTTAACTTGTGTCCCACAGCTTTTAAGATATGTTTTTATCGAAATAAAGCTAATATGACTGACTGACTGACATTGTAATCACATAACTATTGTTCTATTCATTTTCACTGCAGACAAACAAACAGTATAGCACAGTATTTCACTTACTAGTCTCAATACAATTTTCACTATTTTAAAAAAACACATTTTCTTAACTAAAATAAACATGTAATGTAATCAATACCTAATGGGCAAGGTAAAAATGGTCCTACATTGCCATCTCTGGATTGTGGCAACAGTTACAAAACACTTGGCCTTCTGCCTCTAGATTGATGTTGTCACCTGAACCCATACATAGCAATATTGGACTTTATTGCACTGCTAAAAGTAAGTTATGGCTCATGTAATCTAAGCACTTTACTTTTCTCTCTGAAAAAAAACCTAAGCAATTCACAGTAAAGATCTTTAAAAAACCTCTTGAAATAAAAACTCTTGACATTTACCAGTAATGGAATGCTACGTGAACCATAAGTCGCACCCCGCCATGACTGCTTATGAACTGACCCTTTTTGTTTTAATAGTGTTTATTGATTTTCAGTTTAGTTTGCACAGTTCCGAAAACATTGGGAGGTCTGCATAATATTGTACATCATAATACAATATAACAACTGATGCATTTGACACAGTCATAGGATTAGTAGCAATGCCGCTGCGATCTTCTGTAGCTCCATATAACACTATTAACATAACTTTTAACATATTAGCGTCTGTTGTGCACCAGAAGGAGCACCTTGATGAACTAATGAAGCTGGCCGTGGCATTGTATTCACGTTAGTGTAATTACAGGGCCGTTTCTACCATTAGGCAAGACTAGGCGGCCGCCTAGGGAGGCAAAAGGGGGGAACATTTTTTAATTTGAAATCAAACAGACAAAAAATTTAGCAAATTAGCGAAAAAAATGAAATAGAGGAAAAATTAAAACATTGAATTGTTTTCAGAAGCATACGGAACAATTACTTAATGAGTGTTTACTTTGACTAATGTAAACATTGTCTCTACCTACCTCAAAAGTAAGAAAGTAAAGTGCCGCTACTGAGTATGAAACGTAAACAAACATGAGTTTGGGAATCCCCTTGAACGGCCTTCGACCTCGAAAGCGCATTGGGTAGGGCCTTCTACAATTCGACGTCACATTCGGTGCCACAGGCAGGGGCCGTGTGTGCCGCTATTAAATATGTGAGTCTCGCCGACGGGGAAGACTTCGGGCGAAAAGGACTTCTGAAATGGGCCTTCGAGTTCGGATACCGACTTCCGATTTCGCTTTCGACCTATCGGACCTCCATGACGACATCATACAACACTCGCTGAATCGCCCCCTTCCACCGGATCATCGCACAGGAAGAGGCGCCTCTAGGACGAAGCATCGACGGGACAAGAGGTGCCACAAGAGACAGCGCCAGAAGTCCCAGGATTGAGCCGCACAACTACCGTGCCTGAGGCACGGTCGCGTTGTGCTAGAGCTAGGTTTTGTACTTCTCTTTCAACTTATCTAAAAGGTAACTGCAATTCATGTTTTCATATAAAAGAGATAAGTTTTACTATTAATGTTATATTATTTCCTACCAACCTACCTATATAATTGTGAATAAGTGTGAGGGCTGCGAGAAACAAAATGGCACCAATAATTTAGATTTTGTGATGGCCGGGAGAAAACAAACGGTGACAAATAATTAATTTGTGAACAGTAAGCCGATTTGAAAAATTCTGTGTAGCAAGATGTAAAACAGGGAAACCCCGACTTTCAAAAGCACATTCTGTTCATAGCAGACATATGTGTGACTGTGTCTGTAAAGTGTAAGCATATTTAGCAGAGGTTGTTCGGAGCAACATTTTTTTGACTTGCTCCGCTCTAAATCAAAATATTTGCTCCAGCTCCGCTCCTTGCTCCGCTCCAGGCTCTGATTAAAGATTTTTAATAGGATTTCCGTGTTCCGGGTAAAAACCCGTTGCTCCATTGCTCTACGCTCCTGCTCCGAGCTCCGCTCCAACGCTCTGATATTTAGTAGCATAGACCGCAAATCTGTTGGATGGCAGTGTATATTTCCCACATTTATTCATACTTCTTCAGAAAATGGAGTAGGAATTCGGATGAAATAAATCTTTGTTTAGCGAGAAAAAAACTACTGTCTTTTCTTAAACAAAGTAGCTGTTGTTTTCTTAAAATTTGACGTATACGCAAAAATACCATTTTACTACTTGATATAATATTTGAAATGAGTTGAACTCATTAAATTGATCTTAAAATAGATGTACGAAAATCGTTTCCAATAATGTTACTGGCTTCTTAAATTTTTCGGTAATAATGTTGTAACAATTTTCTAATGCGATATACAGAATTATTACATAAAATATTCAGAATTATTCTTGCCCTATATTTTTTCAGGTAAAAAGGATCAAAAATGGCAGACAGGAAAAAACTCTCAGGTGCTCAGGCAGAAAAAGAAAAGCGGTTAGAGAAATAGAATTATCCAAATTGAACGGGCCAATAGAAAAACTTCTACATCCTCCAAAGAGTTCTCTTGAAATTGCTTGGGCATCAACCTGAACCTCAGAAAAAGATGACGATATAGGCCTAACAGACAAGGACATAGAAGTTAACAGCCGAGAGCAAGAAGAACATGTTGCAGTGGATACTGCAAAGGATAACCTTGAAAATGAAGATAGTGATCAAAGTAAACACCCGAAAATGGCTGAAGAAAGCGTAAAAATAGATTATTCAGATCCTGCTTCCTGGGAAGACTTACCAATAAGTGGAGACAAATTAAGAACTCTTTTGGTTGAAAATGGGCCAAAACTAGTGAGCAAAACATTTCCTATAGATGAGAAAAAAATGACGTTTTTAGCTGTACATTATAAAAGAAAACTTCCAAATGGAGAAGTTTACAGTGAATACCTCCAGTATTCTGTTTCAACCGATAAGGTTTTCTGTTTTTGCTGCAACGTATTTGGCGGAAATTCAAGTTCAAGTACAAGTCTCACTCAGAATGGATGAGTTCTAGGTGCACAAAATTTGGCCTTCCGTGGCAGCAGTGATAAACTTCATGCTCCTGACAATAGCAATTTTCTTAAAATTGTGGAATTGCTCGCTATGTTTGATCCTATTATGAATGAACATCTCAGGAGAATACAAAATAAGGGTAGAAGACATGCTCACTATTTAGGTAACATTGTTCAAAACAAACTGATCCAAGTGCTATCAAACGGTATCAAAGAGAAAATCATTTCATTGGTTAAAAAGGCAAAGTATTTTTCAATCATTCTTGATTGCACCCCAAATATCAGCCGCACGGAACAAATGACCATGATCATAAGATTTGTGGACATCGTGCAATATTCAGGAACAGAGTCATTTCAGTCTTCTGATGAAGAATTCCAGGAAAGCAGCCTCGTGCAAATAAAAGAACACTTTTGGGGATTTGTACCACTAACTGAAACCACAGGTGAATCGATGAGTCATATTCTGAGCAATCAGCTCAAAAGCTTGTCATTATCAATTGAAGACCTACGAGGTCAGGGTTATGATAACAGGAGCAATATGAAGGGCAAGAAAATAGGTCTGCAGAAGAAAATTCTGGATATTAATCCGTGTGCCTTCTATTTCCCCTGCAGTTCCCACACCCTGAACCTCGTGGTAAATGACGCTGCTTCGTGTTTCACTGAAGCAACAGCCTTTTTGATATTATACAACGATTGTATGTATTCTTTGCTGTGTCTCCATGTCGATGAGAAATACTGAAACGTCATATACCATCTTTGACTATAAAACCTCTGAGTGATACTCAGTGGTCAAGCAGGTTGAATGCCTTAACTCCCATCAGGTACCAGTTACCGCATGTGTAGGATGCGTTGTTTGAAATTACTGAAGATTCAACTTTCAATGGCTCTTCTGGTACCATGACTGAGATTGAAGCAGAAGGTCTTCTAAACAGCATATCTTCATTAAATTTGTTGTGACAGTTGTAACATGGGACAGTATATTATTTCAAATCAATTTGACCAGTACACTGCTGCAAGAGAAGCACTTTACTCTTGAGAAAACAGTAAATGAGCTTAAAAATACAGAGGAGTATTTAAAAAAACATTGAGGAGTGACATGGAATTTAAGAGAGTTTTGGTTGATGCTCGAGAGCTAGCTGAAGAAATCCATAGTGAGACAACTTTTCAGCCAGAGATAAGAAGGAGGAAAAGGAAATTGTCCGCTTACCAATCAGAAGATGAATCCAACGCTGACTTCAAAGAGAAGTTCAGAGTAAATTACTATTTTGCAATATTGGACACGGCAGTTAGTTCTGTAAAAGAATGATTCACACAGTTGAATGAAATTGCAAGATTATTTGGTTTTCTATACAATATAAGTGACCTCAAGATGAAAACTTCCAAAGAACTCATGGATTTGGGTATCAAATTGGAAACAGCTCTATCCCGGCATAGACCAGGAGAAACCCGATCTTTTCTAAAGGACATTGACGCGGCAACTCTCTGCTCTGAACTTGCAGGAATAAGTCATCAAATACAAACAAATGCGAAACCCGAATATGTGCTGAACTATCTGTGCCAAAACAAGTTAGAAAATGGTTTTCCCAATTTGTTCGTAGCTCTTCGTATCCGTTTGACTTTACCGATATCAGTGGCAAGAGCGGAGAGGAGTTTCTCAAAACTTAAATTAATAAAAAACTATCTGCGCAGTTCCATGAGCCAAGAGACACTCATGGGACTAGCCACAATTTCAGTAGAAAAAGACATGGCTAACCAGCTTCACATTAGAGATCTTCTTAAAGACTTTGCTAAAATAAAGGCAAGGAAGGTACCATTGGATTAAGAGAAAGAAGCCAAAACACCATTGAAGTTAGAAGAGAGAAATTTAAAAATGAAATAAAATATAATGAACAGTGCGTATTTAGTTATTTAATGTTTGATGTGTTTTATTGTTTAATGTTGAATACAAGTTCTTTTTATATCTAATGCATTAATTCTTCTAGCCTAGATGACAGGGGGAGAGAGTGATGGTAGTTAAAGGGAGGGGGTGGCATTTTTCAATTGTCGCCTCTAGAAACTAGAAACGACCCTATGTAATTAGGCAATTTGTCGACGGTGGGTTCTGAACTGATTGTACCTGTGTGGGGGGGATTAAAAGTCAATTTGATGTCGTAAGTTTATGAGTGTGCCTAGGTTGTGGGTGCGTCCTTGGAGGGCGGGGAAGTGGCGAGGGTAGGAAAGAAGGGGAAAAGTATTAGCTGGTGTCGGCATGGGTGAAGCCGGCAGAGCGGAAACAACTGTTGTTAAGTATTAAGTTAGGCCTGGAGGCTCCGGGATGGAGAAAGCACTGTTTAATATTGATTCTATGAACATTAGATACTTTGGCCAGTCTGGGAGATTGATGGCAGTGGGGTGATTTATAACGTTGCCAAATGTCACCTCTTGTTCGGCCAATAGTGCCCCACAAAGGTCTAGTTGTTTTTGGCCGCAGCTTCCTGGCGCTGCGTTACTCCCAGCACTCACCTGTTTTCCTTGCATTCTCAGGTGATGTTCTCGTTTCCTGAGACGTTCTGCTCGCTTTCCTTCTGGATCTCCAGATAATCGTTGTGGGTAACCACCTGCTGTTAACATGAAATATGTTTGGTAACGCACCTAAAGTGGTCCAGGGTCTGCTTGTTCTGTGGGACACAATACAATTCTGAATAACATGGTTTAGGATGCAGTTTGGGGCATTGTCAGTGTTGTATATATTTTGTTTGCATTTGCTCTTGCCGGATAGATATAACTAAGAGCCTCAGGAAGGATTGTCCGTATGTATTATGCATGATGTGAATGCATTCTGCCTTGTATTCATTGTTTGTTCTCTACTTATGCCTTTTTAGAGCTCTGCAACACTGTAAGAAGCCTGATCGGACATTAATAGAGGCATTGTAGGTTGATCTCCATAAGATATACTCATTTATGTTAATAACCTATAGTACTGTGTTGATTTACCTATGGCAAATGTTTCTCCTGTATTCATAGATATGCTGGCAGTGACATTCATCTCTTCATGTCACATTATGCGGGAAAAGGAATTGACAGATACACATAAGTTGACAACTTGTATGCACAGAAACTGAAGGGTTAAGGGGTTGCATTAAGTGTATTAGGTTATTAATTTTTTACTTGACTTTGTCCATAGGGAGAGGCACATAGACGGGTCCTAGATGGACGCATTCTCTGCAGCGCAGTCTTCTCAGGATGTCACTTTGTTTTCTCCTTTCTTCCACATTTCCCCATCGATCGGGTTTGGCTTTGACTTTAGTTGGGCCTGACAGTTCAGTTGGGAAGTGCGGGCCTTACGTCGTCACCTCTGTTTCGCTCCTGCAGAAAACTCAGGTGAAATCTCTGACACTCAGCACAAGTGACACGTTTACCAAATCCTGGCACCTTCAGCCAACCCTCACTCTGATATGAAGAACGTGCACATCGGGGGTTATTTGAGCATGACGTTAAGAGCAGGGCCTGGTTAAGCGCACTGTGCTGTGGAACTGAGTTGTAAGGGCGGTTGGACATAGGGCTTGGCCGGGGGCAAACCCCTCTGTTGAACCCTGTTCCCAAAAGCAAACCGGCTGCACCACTCCTGCAAAAGGCCATACACAATGGGCATTAATAGAATAGGCATATGCTCTGTAGCCAGACCCTGCAGTCAACCTCTGGTGTACAATGGGTGTGCATTGGAATGGCTGGCCATAAGGATATTAGGGCACAGGGCCTGGTTGCAGACTAGACCCTGTGACTGACCCCATTGTGCACTGCCAAAGACCTTGCATATTGTGATTGGCCGTACGTCGGTTGAGTGCAACTACAGATTGGCCTCACATTGGGTTGGTTTCAAGACCTAGGTGAAGACAAGTGTGCAGCAGGGGTCACCTGCTGGAAAGGTCAGGCAAGGGCAAAGCCCAAAAACTAACTCCCTGCTGCAACCTGGAGAAGATCATTTGTAGGGAGGTTGGCTACATGGGCACTGGGTGAAGGGCCTGGCCAGAGGCCATGCCTAATGTTCAATGCCCATGTGCAGTAAGAGTTGGGTGCATGATGGGATGTCCAAGGATTCTGGCTGTAAGTCTGCAGGTTTGCATCACCGGCATATAATGGCTGCCAAGAGGTTTGAGCATATGGCCTGGACTTCACCGCAGACAGCCATGGCCATTCACAGCTGTGGATGGCTCCACAGATGGGTAGGAATAGTGGAATATATATATAATAACATTGGAGTTGGATGGCTCCACAGGTGGGGGGAATCGTGGAATATAATATCATAGGAGTTGGATGCAGTACATCATACAAAACATACTGAAGAACTTTGTTAAGGAAGTGACATTATTGTTATGAAACAGAACTTAAGAACTACTAAAATTGGCCTGTTATGGTCAGCTACACAAACCATAACTCATGCACCCCCATGTGCTGATTAGGATCTTACATATGATTTCACTGATGATATCTCAAATGACATCATTGATATCACTGATTGTATCTCAAATTATGTAATTGATTACTTCATTGATAATTCCACCAATAGCATAATCAAAGATATCTCTGTTTAAATGTTAAAGTGTGCTGTGCAGTTTGTGCCCAAACATAAAGCATAAGAATTTGTAATAGTGTATACATGCAAGGAATTACATGCCAACCCTACATACAATCAATGCAGAGTAGAAGAGGAGACACCTCAGAATGTGGATGAAAGATATGTCTTTTATAATATTTGTTAGGCACAAATTGATTGAATATCTAGGATATAGTGCATTATTCAACATAGGCCAGGCACCTGGGTAGTTAATGCTATGGGAAAAGTATGTGTTTTCAGAAAGTGACAGAATTATATACTGATTGTACAACATGCTTCTGCTCAAATGTACGTTATGTGCATAGAAGGCAGTTAAATGGTGAAGTTAATTAGAATAATATTTGAAAATCACATGAATTACTTACTGGGCACTCGCTCAGTTGAAGTGCATTTTCCCTACTCTATGAGGTTAAATGAAATGTACACTGTGAAGTCACTTAGAAATACCTGGTATGGCTCAGCAATTCAGTATGTGTATACTTACAACTTAAAGGGAGTTTGGGGTTAGTTGTAAGATTGAAGGAGTTTTTATGTAATTATAGGAATGTGTGATGGCCCTAAATTTAAGTCAGGGCTACTATGGAAATGTAGAGGAAAAGTAAAAATAAAAAAAATAAAAAATTGAATATACTGTCTACTAGGAGTTCAGAAAGTGTGTAGCTAGTGAGACCTAGAAATAACATTAGAATAACAACTGTGAATTAAGCCCATGTATGCTTGGTAATCAAAGTCATGAAATCAGAGTAATTGTTAGAGTTTAAGCTCCAGGTTGGGTAGGTGGCTGAGGAAGAAAACCAATTGAATTTAAGTCATCAATGGAGATGGCATTGAGTGAAGACAAATTACTTCTACTCATACTCCATTGCTTTTGGGATGGTTATATTGTTAGCATTCAAAATATAGGAATGTCATGTGTGTTTGCAAGAGTGATGTCATTGGTGTCATTGCCAATGCATTGATGAGATCTCATCAGTGATGCCATTGAGGATGACATTTGCAATGTTATGATGCTGCTTACCTTGCACTGTAGTATCACTATACAAGAACACATCCTGCTTCACAGCTCTAACTATGACATTCCCCTTTAAAATTTGCTTTGTGTTGTAGGTGCAACAACATAATTGTGGGTCTCATACTCCTAGCTAGTCTGAGAATGTAAACCTGAGCCCTTTTTACACAGGAAGAACTGAACTAATGGTATGTGTCAATGCATATACATCAATGCATGTAAACGGCAATGGTATGCTTCTATAAATCTGCTTGCCTCTATCCACAGTCTAAATAACTATTCCTTCTAAATAAATTAGAAATCCTATATAAAGCCATAACATGTAAACTAATAACATAAAACACAAATAGTGAAGTTGTAAACAAGAATTCATAGTTGACCTAAATTAAACAATTGGGATTTTCCTAGCTTAAGTGAAGAAGAAATCTAAGATTCTGTTAAAGACAAAGAGGCATATATAATCTGCAAGAGGTCTTTAATCCGTTCTTGACCACAACAGCAAGAGGAGGTGACAAAACAGTGGCAGTAGGATGTCAATGAAAGAATAAAGTAACAGTTATAGAATTAATTGCCCTATCTTATTTCTTCTCATTGCAACAAATAAATGCTCTCAGCCTTTAAGCTATTTCATTCTTTCTCTTTCGCATCCTGTGCCACTATACTATAGTACTGGCTCTTGCCAGCTTGGTATTTGATACTTAACTCTCTGTAAGTCAATCTGGCAAGACACCATTGTACACAACCTCCATATCAGACACTTTGTTATGTTTCTGTGTTCCACACAGTAACATCAAGACACTACAAGTGTAAGGTTCTAAGACATTGATAACATTTCCTTTCCCGTGGGACCGAATGACTGCATACTCTTCACATTATAGAATGGTCAAAGGTACACACAGTGAAACGCACAGGTGATGTGTGGTACCCATCTTATGTTTCACGGCCTGCTACAAAAGCTTGTTTGTCACATGGCATAACAAAGACATCTTCACAACTGTTCAATGCTCAGACGTACTGTTTGAAAATACATATATACATAAACCCCTTTTTAATGAACCAGCACAGCACACCTACACACTAATGGCACTGCTGATTGTGTCACACATGGCAAAAATTATTATTGTTATGTCTGCCCTACAACAGACTGCTGATATCCTCTGAAGTCATTATAGATAACACCATACCACTACCCTCACGTGAGGTATCAGTGGAGACAAACCAGGTTTCATTGATGAAAGCACTCAACCATAACACAAGCAATTTGTTACCTCAAATAGCTCTTCATTTATCTAAACCAACTGCCTCAGCCAAAGATGGGTGAGCTGTTGAAGCTCTTGCAGATATGCCCAGTTCTCACAGCTTGGAAGGAGATACAACTCCCAGTTCTGGATCACGATGGGCACAGTCAGACAAAGCCACCACTGTATTTACTGAAGCAAGAGGCTGTGATTCAGTTGCTTCAACACACATTTTACGCACATGTTGGGGTCCAAAAATAAACAGTAATTGCCCAGAGGATCTTCAATTGAGACACACTAATCAAATAACATACTGATAGAGGGGCAACATGTGCCGATCATTGTTTATGTGATTTCAGGGAGTAATGTGATTACTGGCTGTTTTCCCTATTAATGGAAGCATATGCACAGTTTTAGCCGTGGAGCCAGCCTATCACAAGATTGCATGGGACCGCTAAAAAATTGACTGGAGCCCTTGAATCCCGTAATGCGCAAAAAAAAGTTAGAGACATCAGGCTCAGAAATATGTTAAAGGCTATAATACATGATGACCAACGTAAAAATGTCCATCCAGTTGGCCGACAACGGGACAATAGGCTGCTCCTCCCCTGGATCTACTTCCCGAGAACCAAAGCCATTTAAACACTTTCACATCACATGTACACAGGCAAGGGCAGTCCCTACAAATCAGAACCCCTTCGCTGAGGCGGTCTTGGAATATATGGAAAATTTCTTTGAATTATACAAATTTGCTCGACAGTGGGCATGTTGCACACACCGCCTCTTAGTTGGGAATGCCCAAAAGAGGAGGATCTTGCTAGCTGATAGGGTATGCAAGGAGGAAGAGAATCTCTCAAGTCTAGGCGGGGAGCCAGAACACACATGCATCCGGGACCACTAAACTCAGCCTCCGCCACCACCATGGCACCTCCCCACACAAGGAGATGGAGCAGGCCAGGCTGCCTGGCACTATGTGGAGCATTCTCTATGCCTGAAGCCCCATATCCACCCACTTATAGGATACCCAAACGTGTTTCCATCATAGGAAATATACAATAAAGAGAAAGTGAGCGTAGGAATAACATTTTTACCAACATTTCTCATCACACACATTCAATGTGTCTGGAAAGCCATTCAAATTAATTATGGTGAGGTATATCTGGAAAAAATCTCATAAAAGCATATATTTCCAAATCTAGTCATTGTCACTGTTTTGTTTTCTTGAGTTTTTTTAATAGAAATGTATCAACCTCATCAGTAAGCATACTTCCATACATTCAACAAAAACAGACAAAATTCAGGTCACTCTTGGCCTCTCTCAGAGATATTTTTACGTCAAAATTCACATCTACGATGTTGGCTAAGCTCCTCCTCTGTACTGGTTTATAAGCCAACCAAAGACATATAATAATGGGGACCACTGTCTTTTCCTTTAGACCTTCTGATTTAGTTCCCCATCTCAGGATGATTGATTAATCTTTTCCATCTGCGGATTAAACTTTTCCCAAAAAAGTAATGGTCGACACGTTTCGGCCTTCAAGAAATTTAAGACATCATCAGGACCCGAGATAAAGGGATGACCAATGAATTCTCTTGCTCTTGAAATAATTCGAATATACTGTGTCACAGGATAAATCCACCAATATCTGATTCAATCAAGTACATCAAGACTGATCCTTTAATTGTGCTATTATTGGGAACAATGAAACCCGAGGTAAAAAATCCACCGGGGCCCAAGGAGGAACACCTTTCTCAATGCAAACGCTCTTGATGTGCGGCTTGGGTCAAGAGACAGAAGGTCGTAGGAAATATAGCACAGAAATTAAATAGAAAACCACCACAAGAAAGTGTCCCAGCTGACAATGTGAGGAGATGGGTAGGCAACCACACGTACCCACTACTCAGGAACCCAGCTAGAAAAATTATCAAAAAAGAGCAAACCCAGAGAGACACCGCTAAGCTGGTCCAATGCAAATTGAAAAAGACTGCCCCACAGGGCGCCCCGTTGGTTGCTAGCAGACAAATGGCTCCACTATTGTATGGAACTCCACTACAAAACCCCAGAGCGTTTCAATCTAGCTATAACAGCAGAAGTCACAGAAGTTGGCAGCAGCCAGACCTTAGTGAATGTTAATATTGCTACAGAATGGGCCACATGGCCAACCAATGCCAGCTAAAAGCATGTCACGAATATAGGTCGATAAGCTTGGGCCAGTACCCACAGAATCTCCATCCACAACAACAAGCCCAGGGTAACCTAAATAGACCTTACACTCAGGGAAGTCAGTCAGCCACCGCGCCACCACAACCGGGATCAAGTAGTTGGACAAACATGTGGC
This sequence comes from Triturus cristatus, assembly GCF_964204655.1. NCBI lineage: Eukaryota > Metazoa > Chordata > Amphibia > Caudata > Salamandridae > Triturus > Triturus cristatus. Next base: position 1,170,784,695 of record NC_140591.1, on the reverse strand, counting down.
AACAGCAACAACAGACAGGGAACCCAGCCCAACAGGGACCGGGGCCACAACCACGTCAGGGAGTGGTAACTGTCTGGGGAGGCAATGCCTTCGCACAAACGCAGAACGCAAAAATGTAGTATGTTAAAAACCTCAATGCATACCATCCATTTCATCCACACCCTAAAGTTCGCTGCACCCAAAAAATCAAAAAGAAGGACCAAAGGAGACAACATCAGGAATTCAAGCCTTGACATGGGTTCAGAAATTCAGGGCTGCTGTATGTGTTTTGTTGACCGGATATCCTCGCTAGAGTCTGCAATTCAGGGTGTCTGAGGGAGCCTGGGGCCCTACTCTGCTGCTGATCCCCCAGGGCGGGCTGGCTGATAACATACCAGGGGGAGGGCAATCTGACAAGGGGGGCAAGACAGCTCACTGACCAGTCCTTAAAAGCAGGCACCCAGATCTCCATAGCCAAATCCAATGGGGATGGGTTCCAATTATCAAGTCGAAGAGACCACACTCTCGGGCACCCAGCCTGGGAACCAAAATTCCTTCATGGCACGTAGCCTCAACAGCGCCACCAAAAACCAGAAGCCTCCAGCTAAATGGAGGCCCCCTTTTAGTTCTAAAACGAGGCTGTCCTCCACTGTCAGAAGCCAGGGTTCTCGTTCACTTGGGATAGTGAAGACACCATAACCTCCACAGCATACACACAAGATCCAACAGGTTGCAAAGCGCCTCATGGTGCCGAGTCTGTTGTGAGTGGTGATTAACCAGAAAAGCCAGCTATACTAGTCCATCTGCATCATTAGGAGAGTTTCAACTAATTCTTGGCAATTTTTCTCTTCCTTTCCCTCAAAGCATCCAAAAGTCCAAAGTCTGTTCCACCGGGTCATGTCCCTTCAAAACAACGACAGAAGCATGTAGCAGGTTAGAAGATCCTAGCCACAGCCATGAACTGCAGGTCCAAACACCCTAGAAGATACGTTGTCTGAGAGAAAGGAGGGTGCTGGAAGAAGGGGGTCCACAAAGTCCATCACAGCTCTAGGCAAAAGTAGAACACAGAATGTGCCTTCATATTAGTTCTGGCAATAATCCAACACACAAGGCCTTACATACACCATCTAGAGGAAACAGTAATCCCAGCCTCAAACACTGCAAAATGACACCAGCAGGGGTACATAGGGTCATGGAAAAACTTCCCGACCACCTCCGATTTCATGAAAAATAAGACAACAGATCACTTGAGATCAAGGGAGGCACCCAAAAGACCAACAAAAAGAAGCCCAAACTAGCCCAAAAGAAATCTCCAGAAAAAGGGTGTAGCCAAGACACCTGGCGCCACGAGGGTCGGGATGCACGCCTCAGGCCAGGGACAAGAGGGGCACGTTGCAACCACCAACAACATTCAATTAAGTGACTAGTGCCTTCATTACACATCATCCCATGCACGTGTAGGCTAAAGACACCACCTGCACCAATAGGACCCCCATGCCAAGACTAGGAGAGAAGGGCTGGCAATGCCCATGGAACCTTACCTGAATTGACTTCATCCTAAAATGTTCATGAGATCACTCCATAAAACGTCTTCACTGGTTTAAACACTAAGTCAGGTATGGAGAGGGGGAGGCCTAACAACTCATAATAAACTGACAAGTTCCATAAACAACAGCACTCTTTAACGTAAATCATCAAAAATAGACACCTCGACTGGGGCCACCTCCTGGTGCCTCACTAAATGAACGTAAATAGAGTGTGAGAACACATCCCTAAAGAAAACCACAGGATCTCCATAAAAAAAAAACTGACGACGGCACAAGCAATAATGCACTGTTTTCTTAACTAACCAATGAACGCAGCTCTTATCCAACAGGTCGGCAATCGAATATTCAAATGCACCACCTTTTCAGTGGCCACATCTGTCAGAGTTTGACCAACATCCGCTAAAGAAGAAGACAACTCTGTTGCATCAGAACTGCTGATTATTTTGGCTGGGCTTATTACAAGGACATTCCAGAGGAATTTAGACTGTTTTCTGACGCACAAGTATAAGCAGGAGGGTCCATACCCTTCTTCTCCTTGCAGACAAAAGCGAACGCATGCTGGTTGCAAATATTAGGTGGGAAATGCTCAAGATAATGAACAGCACTGAGCCCGGTCTTAATGCGACCCATAAAGAACTGAGAGCCGTCCGCGTCAAGTTGATGCAACATATATATGTGTTGGACTTAATAACTGCAATGGAGGGTGGGGTGTGTACCAAGAACGGTGCGTCCTGATGCATGTTTATCCCAGGCAATGACATGGACAACAGGACTCTGGCTCTTGCCATCTAAGCAATGCACCGTTTACAAAGAAACATGCTTGCGGTGTCCCTGAGCAAGAGTGGTAAATTAACTTGCTCTCCTAAGTTCCCCGGTGGCTGACAGGTCTGTGCATGTCATTGTTGCCTGATTTCATATTCGTATTGTTCCTGCAATTGGGGGTTTCCTGCTGTAAAACTCAGTCCTTAAATTGGGTAGAATACAAGTAACTAGGTAAGTAGTAATAGTCAAAACTGAATAACAACAAACCACAAATCATGTGACTACCATGAAGTATGGGTTAGATGGTGTAGTTGAAAATTCAACTAGAGGGGGAAATATTTGAAAAGTCGATGTCAATGCACACAATGATACATGTATGTATAAGAACGAGATCGCATCATGATTATCGAATTCGCCAGTAATAAACTCTCCTTCAATCCCGACTCAGAAATACATGGTCAGGCAGGCTCTGAGACCTCTGCCTGAGGTTCTTGATTGATAAGTCACAGGTGGGGTGACATGTAGTCAGCAGACAAATGCACAAACAGGAAACTCATCTCAATCGCACAGATAGGCACAGTGACACCACAATGGTTCAGGGAGATTGGCACCAATAAAGCACACATGGCCAGAGGGGTGCACGCATTTCCAAAAACATCATAAACTCAGATGCCACATGAAGTTAGGAACACACAGCCAATCAGAATGCAACACACACAGTACACGCAGCGATAATGTGACCCTCATTCCGGATATCTAGACACGTTATTCACTGGCCCTTACTGTGTCAACGCAAGGTCGAAGCCCACCTGCATTTGTTATCAAGGGCCTTGTCTGTCTGACAATTTGGCTAAACCTTAACCATAGACCACAGATGGGGAGGAAAACATATGTTTTGAAGATTCACAGGAAAGAGGCAAGTAAGTCTTGCACCAGTTCAGAAGAGGTTGTATTGGCACAGGTGTCAGATACGTTTCTGCATCTGGTACCAGACACCAGTGGAGTCATTTCTCTATCCACCAGTGGGATGAGTTCCACAAGTTTTGTTTCTTTTTAAGGCAGTGGTTAGAAAGCAAATGCGAAGGAGAGAGGGCCCAATTTAGAGTTTGGTGGACAGGTACTTTGTCACAAGCACAACATATATTCTGTCCATTCTCTTACAAGTAGATTTTATGATATAATTCATTTGTTATAAGATGGACTGGATATCCATCAGTTTTTAGCCAAACTCTAGATCAGGTCCAAAGTCTCATATCAAAATACATTCATATTTATATACTGGTTGCATGTCATTTTTTTAGTATAAATTTGCCCAAACTTTTGCTTCTTCCTCCTATTTTTTCCTGACCTACTGTTGTTGGTTTTAGGACCTGGGCACTTTACCACTGCTAATCAGTGCTAAAGTGCATATGCTCTCCATGTAAATTGTGTTATGAATTGGTGATTCCATGATTGGTCATTTGATTTACTAGTCAGTCCCTAGTACAGTGAACTGTGTGTGCCCAAGGCCTCTAAATCAAATGATGCTAGTGGGCTTGCAGCACTGGTTGTGCCACCTACACAAGCAGCCCTTCAAAGGTAACTCAGACCTGCCACTGCAGTGTCTGTGTGCAGTCTAGTACTGCCATGTCAACTTGAAAAGAGTACCCACTTGCCAGGCCCTGACCTTTCCTTTTCTTACAAGTAAGCCACCACTACGGTAGGCCCAAGGTACCCATGTGGGCAGGGTGAAGTGTATGTAAAAGGTAGGACATGCCCTGGTGTGTGTGGCATGTCCTGATAGTGAAATACTGCCAATTTCGTGTTTCACTATTCAAAGGTTTTCTGGCCCATAGTGAAACATGGGAGTTAATTTAGAACATCTTATAAATATAAGTTCCCATTGGGACCAGATAGGAAAATAAAGTTTAGTATGCCTAAACTCAGGATCTAAAGATGCATGTTTTAGTAAGGATGATTTTTATATCCTGTGTTTGAAAATACCACTTTTAGAAATTAGGTATTTTCTTGCTTAGCCATCCTGTGTGCCTCTGCTAGGATAAGGAATTGCATGTCTGGCTTTTGGATGACAGGGACTGGGGAGGAGCAGTGGCTCCAGAGAACCTGATGAATCAGGGCTGGGCTGAATAGACCTGGGCTGCATTTAGAGTAAGGGGGGGAGATTCCCTTTCACCTGAATGGACCTGGTCTACCTTTCACAATGCCATCTCTACCTCCTGCCAGGAAGATGCAGAACTGGTTTTGACCAAGCACAGAGCTTCTCTGCCACCAGAGAACAGAGGACTGTGTATTATAAATATTGGGGCCCAAACCCCAGAACTTTAGAACTCTTTTGGAACCAAGAAGACTGCCAAGAAGTAGAGCTGGGGAAGCTGTGAGGAGGGACTACCACTTTGCTGTGTGCTTTGCTGTGTTGGCCTGCAGTGGCTGCTACTGTCTTGGCCAGTGAAAGGACTGGACTGAACTTTTTGCAATTTCTTTTTGCGAGTTTCTCCAAGGGCTTGAGGTAGAGCTTGCCCACTGTTCAAGAAGTTTCAGGAACAGCAAAGACTTTAAGTTCTTCTGCTATCAGCACTGGGGACTGTGTGTTTTGTGCTGCAACAGAAGAAAAAGTTACCCGATGCCATCTATGACACCGCTGCCGACTCCATGTCCTGAAGGCAACGCAGAGGACACCGCCGCAGGCCACACTGCAACTCTGGTGTCACCGACGACGACACCTGACACCGCCACCGAGCCGCTGCTTGCACCGCAACCTGTGGGCACTGCATCTGCACCGCCTCGCTTCACGTCGTCGCCCTGGTATCCCTGACTCCGCCACTCCACGCCAACATCGACACCGCTGATTGCACCGTGGTTTGAGGGCACTGCTCGTAAGTTACACCACGGACCATCCTCATCCCGCACCGCAGCCTTGGCCTACCGACACCATCGACTCCAGTTCGTCAACCGAGGACGGCACTTCAGCAATGACACCGCAGCTGCTTGCACCGTGATCTGCCAGCACCGCGACTAGCACCGCACCACTTCGCACCGCAGCCCTGGTCTCACTGCCGCCACTGGATGACCGTCACCGAGCCGCTGCCTGCACCGCGACCTGAGTGCACCGCACGCCACACCTCTGCACTTTGCACCACAGCCCCGATGCCTGCCGGAGCTCCCAGCATCAACTGCGAAAAGTTCGATCTGCAATTTGTGTGACTTCAAGGGCCCGGTGACTCCTGCACCGACTTCTGGAACTGATGCCTGTGGATGCCTTGCTTTCGGAGGGCTCATCGAGAGGTTGCCGACGGCCTGCATTTCTAAAGGTACTGTTTTGCAGGTCTCCCCGACACCGTAGTTGGCCCGCGTAGTCGCGGTCAGCCAAAACTGTTTGGATTTGTTGTTTACGATGCTGTGATAGCCCCAGATGGAGCTATTGACTTCAAGGAACTTTACTTCAAGTTCATTTTGATAACTGAAGACTTCTAAGGGCCGTACTGTGGATTTTTATCGTTTTTGTTCTTGTCTTAAGTATATCAAAATATTGGATATTTTTCTAAGCTGGTGTGGTGTCTTTTGTAGTGCTTACACTGTATTACTGTGGGTTATGTTCAAATGCTTTACACACTGCCTCTAAGTAAGCTGTGTAACTCCCTTATCCTGACTAGATGTAAGGGTCTCTACTTGGACAAATGTGCAAACCCTTGCCAACAAGAGACCCCCATTTCTAACAAATGGTTTATCTTACTTTTTATTTTGACATTATCATATAGATTATTACAATCATGCGCACATTCAAAGGAGACCAAGACCTAGGTGCAATTTCAAGCCCTCCCAGAGGAAGCAGAAAACGAGTAGGCCTTGGCACTTTGCCAATTTGCTACCTTTCTGGCTCTCATAATTCTTCAGCGGGACATGCAGAATGCTGGAGCCAGTGAGTTGGAATACCTTGCGGTTGGATACCTTGCGGTTTAGCTCCTGCTGAAGACTTTCATTATGTGCCAATTGCTCCCAGCAGGACAAAGTCAGATTTCATAGTCACAAAGGTCACTTCACTAGGGGATGCATGGTTCACCTTACCTCAGTGGCAAGTCCTTCATGCAGACTTACCTTTTTGGATCTTATTCTTCTTTCACATGGCAGGTCACAAGGCTCTAGATGATGAGAACACCATGGGCTTGGCTATGCTTCTGTGTTGGTCCTGCAACAGCCTCAAATGTGAAGTGAAAAAGCTCTAGGCAGAGCAAACTGACTATCTGCAATCAACTTGGTCGCAACATTCTTGGAGAGCTTTGGGTACTTTTTTCTGGTCACTGAGAAGTGAGAAAATTACACTGTCCTAATATTTCTTGATGAGGGAAAGTAACTTCTGGCCAATCCTTCTGCCCCCCCCCCCCCAAATAATCAGGGCAGGATTCAAGACATGAGTTCTCTGTACATCCAGGGCTCCCTCATGATCCAGTGAAGGTCATTCACACCTTGCCAACTGGATATTCCCACATAATTATGCCCTCCCTTGCCTTTTGTGTACTTGAGGGAGGGAACAGGAGGTTAGCCATATGACCCTTGAAGAGCAGTTCCATTTACTAGTGCTAGTAAGATTAGGTATTTTACAAGTGTTTTTACCCAGCAAGACAGAGAGAGTTCTTCTTGTCTTCATGTTTTTCCATATACTGGAATGTTCTAAGGAGTTGGTGGTGAGATGATGGTGCATAGTCACATTCGTCCTGGCAGAATTTAACCCCCGTTTTCAGCTCTTCATTTTTCCGCTTACTGCAACCCTTCCCAGATTCCAGTATTCAAATTGACACATCAGGTTACCCTCTCAGGAGCTATGGGTACCCTCAAGCTCCACCCCCACCTCCAACTGAAATGAGGGACAACCCCCTACCCATGATCTGGGAAATAATTTATCTCATGCTCTGGGCAGAGATGAATGTCTCTGAGACTACGATGGGAGAAAAGGTTTCTATCACTTGAGTCCCCATTTGAGATCTTCATGTTAAAAGGAAATATGTTGCTGAAATTCTTTCCGATACAGTCTGTTTCTCCTTTTCCCAAATGGATCATCCCAGCGAAGAGATTAGTGTTTGCACCATAACATTCTTTCTTGCTTTTGAAGTGGCTATATTGTCCTCTAGCAGGTTAATACTTTACACCTTACTGTAATACAAAGTGCTGTCACTGGAGGAAAGACAGCCAGAAGAATTGATGTATTTAGGCAGAACAAAGTGCACTTTTTAAAGGTTATTATTTCACTACTGCTTTGACCACTGAAAAATAACTTTCAAGCACTTTTATACCATTTTCCCAAACTGGATTTTTTAAAACATTGACCCAGACACACATAATGTTTTCTCCAAACGTGCAGAGGTCACTGGTTTCTCATCTGTGTCTGCCAAAAGAGGGAAAACGAAGCCAACATTCGAGGTGTGTCTTCCCTGTTTTGGGACACACCCATGGGTGCCAGATCACAAGATGTATAAACTCAGAAGAACCCAGTGACTTCATACGTGGAGGAGATGGAGAACAGGCCAATGGAAACTACAAACATGCAGCACAAACTTTCTAGGGCATTATAGTTCACAATACTACACCAGCCCAAATCATGATTAACACAGAAAGGAGTCCCATTTCGTTGGAGCTTAGAATAGTGTGAGAAAGTGCCATCTTTCTTGCATGGTATGCCCCCACTTTTTGCTGAATGTACTTTGACTGAGTGTGCCCTGGACTCCTGCCAATCAGGTGCCCAGGGCCTATGTTCCTTCCCTAAAACACACAAAACCCAAATTGGCAAACCCTGGCCACATGTCAGCCCTTGGTAAATGGTACCCTAGGTACCCAGGGCCTTGTGACCAGGGAAGGCCTCTAAGGGCTGCAGCACTCATTGTGCCACCCTTAGAGGCCCTGTAGCCTTACACACACACACTGCCTTTGCAGGCTGGGTGTCTGGGTGCAAAGTCGACATGACAAACATACGAGTCAACACGCGCTTCGTTTGTTGGTGGATATTACAAATGCAAACTATTTTCTCCCCTTAACGAGATACCTATCACGATACTTTCGACATCGGTCGCTTTTGGCCTTTGGTTTAGCATTCTGTGTCTATAATAAGGGCATTACCTTTATAAGTGTGATGCTGACTATTAATATGGACATTGTTAATAATGGGATTAACATATACGTAGTGCTCAGAAGTGGGCATAGATGAGAGTGCTTTTGGTCACTACTACTTATAAACATCTTTCCAACACAGGTCACTAATGTAAAAGGGATATGATCTTTAAACTTCGAGTTGATGTACATGTGTTGGGGCTTTTTCATTAACTGCTATTTTGTTGACTGCTTCTTCAATCTGCATATTACATTATGTTCATCGCTATGAGCAGTTCTTACTTGTGATCGCTGGTTTTGATAATGATTGTGTGGTTTGATTTGGAGGTTGACTTTTTCAAAGGAAATGCGTATCTGCTTTTTCCTCAGAAAACCTGTGATCTGAGGTAAAACTCCCATAAGGTGGAGGTAAATTAATATTACCGCCTAGGTGAGTGGATACTGATTGATTCTATATATTTTTACTTCTCACATTGTTTATCACGTGTGGGTGTTCTAACACGAGTGTGGTGATTTTGAGGGTTGATGGTAGAATTAGGTTATGATTTGTACAATAATGTTTGTTTTATTTACAGACACTGGACCGGACTGCAGCTGGTTCCACTGTCTATGTTACCATAACAATTAAGTATGGTCTTCATTTTATTACTTTTGTAAGCAGAGTGACATCGTTTGAGGTCCTGATGAATGCCGCAAACTCCTAGTCATCTGGCAGAAACATGTTGACCGACTACGAATAGGACATCCTTTCAGTCCTTAATATCACTAGCTTTTTTAATACTGGTCTATGGGGACGCATATTAAATTAAGTTTAGTCACCCATGAGCTAGTTTTAATACACACACTTTATTTCTTTATGCACTCTGCCCCTCACCCCAATTGTTGAATTTGGGTATATCAAAACACCTCACGCTCCTCTCCATCGGCGAGAGTTGTAGCCCACACTGGATACCTTGCGGTAACTGTGTGTAAGAGGGGACCCAATGATGAAGCATGTCACCCTTGGGTGAGTGAGGGTTCTCGTCTTTAAAGAAAAGATTCCCCTCCTTTTTCTACTGCCCTCCCTCGTCCTTCTTGTACCTGCCCCCCCAGCCCATCTTTAGAAACACAGGTTTGGTTTCTAACAAACTAGCATTCTATCATTTTTGTGAAATATCTACACATCCCTGTGTGCCATGCCCATCACCTACACTGCCATGGCATACATCAGCCACCCCTCTAGCTGGGTGCCTTATGCCAATGGTGTGGGCACAGGAGCAGGAGCCCTGTGCCCCTACAGTACCCAGGTCCATTCCTGAGCACTGTAAGTGCAGTGCTGCCATTTAAGAGTACATGGTGCTGAGAGCTCGTCAAACACGAACTCCACAGCACCATAATGGCAACACTAAAGACTGAGAAGTTTGGTATCAAACTTCTCAGCACATTAAACCCACACTGATGCCAGTGTGGGATTTAATGTGCCAAGCACTCCAGAGGGCATCTTAGAGATGCCCCCTTAAACCTAACCTACAATCCACGTCTGCTCTGAGGCTGCCTAGGCTGCCACACAGCAGACATGTTGCTGGACCCCTGGGTGGGAGAGCCCCTGCTCTCCTGGGCCTGCAACAATGCACATCCTGGGCGAGGTGCTAAATCTCCTCCCCCAGGATGGGCAGGGGGAAGCTTCAAAGGCATGCCGCCTCTGTGAGCTTCCCCAGGCCACTGCAACCCCCCACTCTGGCGGTAAGCTTTGGCCGGAAACCCCAAATAAGGACAGGGGATGTGCCAGCCTGCCAACCCCACCCCTCAGGTGGGGGAGGCGAGGTGAAGCACATCTCCGGGCTCTCGCCATCTTGAAGATGGGAAGCCCTACCCTATCAGGACTAGGCTACTGCCTCCCTCCCACAGGAGAGAGGCAGGATAGGGGGTGTACCCACCCCAGGACAGGGACCCATTGGTCCCTGCCCTTCACCTACCTGTAATGCCCCTAAATCTAGTATTTAGGGGCACCCTGAACCTTCCTTCCGCAGATTCCAGATTCCAAAATACAAAAAAGAGCAAGAAGAAAGAAGACCTGCCCTGCAGCTGCTAAGAAGAGGAAGACATCAACTGCTTTGGCCCCAGCCCTACCGGCCTGTCGACCCTCGAACCTGCTCCTGCACCGACCCGGCATCTCTTGTGGCCAGCAACCTCACAAACCCCAGAGGACCTGGCTACCTTTTGGCTCTAAGCCCCTGGTACTCCCATGAGTAGAGCTGTACTCAAAACCTACCTCTAATCCCTGGCAGCAGCCCGGAACCGCGAACCCAGCCCACTCTGCACCAGCCAGGCCTGGCCAGTGCCGGAGTGAACAAAGACCATGAGGACGACCCCACGGCGACTGTGACCCCGAGTCCGGCACCCAAGGACCTCCCTTAACACTCCTGAAGAAGCCTGCAGCCTCAGAACAAGGTGCCCCCCCTACCGCGATCAACAGAGGGTAAGATTTCCCCGACACCAAAGGCACCCCTGCACGCGGCGCCCCGCGGCCCCCTGTGCCCAATCCCGGGGTACCTACCTATCCTCCAACTACCCAACTTACCTCTCGAAGTGGTGCTGGCACCTGAAGAATTCTCGTCCCCGAGCTTGCAGTCTTTTTCTAAACCGGAGATTTCCCATTGAAATCCATTGAGCGCCCGAAGGCTCAAAAGCACCCTGCACCCAGCCGCCCGAGTGGCCCTGGCAGTGCAACCTCTACACCTACCTACTTCCCCACTTGCCCTGAGTAAGTGACCAGGAGCCCAGCTCCCACAGCCACGTGGCTTGCTAGTCAGCAGCCACCAACCAAGGCCCCCCTATCCCTCATAGGATAACATTGGGCCTAACTCTCTCTGCACCCGGCCGCCCTAGAGTCGCTGAGGGTGAACCAACTGTACCTACCTGACCCTGGGGGACCCCTGAGTCTATGCCCAGAACCTCAACTCTGCCAGTCGAGTACTTACCTTTAAACCGATAACTCTATTTTCTTCATAGGGTAACATTGACTGGCTTTTTTCCTGAAATTTCTTCTAAGTGTGGACTTTTCAAATCTTAAAATATTCACCAAAAATCAGCCGAGTAACGAAAACGAAAATACTCACCTGCTCTTAGGTGAGCTCCCAGTGCTGGATCTTGGTGCCCAGCACCGACTTACAACTGTACTTACCAGTAACCCAATTTTCTCCCATAGGAAATCATTGACTGTTTTTCTGTGAAATTTCTTCTAAGTGTCAATTTCTGCAATCTTTAAATATTCTTAAAAAACGTATAATATCTGAAAACGTAATTACTTACCGGTTTTGGATAAAGGTCCCAGTACTGAGTCTAGGCACCCAGTACTGGATTACAAAAGTAACGAGAACATACTGTACCTGCAACTTGAATTTTCTTCCATAGGGAGTCATTGACTGTTTTCTTTGAAATATTTTCTGTCGACTTTTAAAATAGCTAAATATTGTTTAAAAATCATCACAGTAATTAAGTCGACTTTCATCACTTGATTCTAAGTACTGACCCAGGACTGAATCTAGTATCCAGTCCTGGAATTCCAAAAGTAATCCTAAAAGTAATCTGTTGCAAATAACTTGAAATTTCCATTGAGCTCAATGCATTGTTGTGTTTAAAATAGAGTTGCCTATTGCAACCACTTGTAACTATTTACAAAAGTCAATTGCATATTGCAAAAGTATTTATATAAAGCATCTCATTCTGAGAAAGTATATTTTAAATCCAATTGTTGGTTCTAAAATAAAACAAGCATATATTTTTTTATATATAAACCATTGGCCTAGAGTTCAGTTATTGAGTGTGTGAGACCATTTGCTGACTGAGTGTGTACAACACATGCTTTACACTGTCCTCTGATACTGCCTTACTGCTCGACCAAGCTACCACTTTAGAGAGTAAGATTGTATCTAACTTTAGCCTCTGTCAAACCCTTGGGGACTGTGGACTCTGTACACCCTGTACCTATTAAGGAACAGTATATACAGAGCCACTTCCTCACATTAAAACATCCAAATTGTAAGCTTCCTTTCGTTGTTGAAATAGATGCCTCTTCCAATACATTTTGAGCCATTCTTTCTCATTAAGATCCGAAAACCAGGTTAGTGCATCCTATGGAATATTTGTCAAAGATGTTGATATCTTCAGAAATAAACTGCACCATATATGATTTGTAGCTGCTTGCCTTTTTAGCGGGCCTTGGAACACTAAAGGCACTACCTATAAGGGGCTTAATACTGTATCGCCATTTGGACTGGTCCAAAACTTTGGGGCATTTGATGTCAATGAAGTGCATGAATCCTCAACATGCAAGATGGTACCTTTTCTTTCCAAGATTTCAGTGTAAGATAACCTATCATCCAGAAAACAGGCATAGTATACCAAATTCCGTCACAAGTCAAGGAGAACAATCAAACCCTATTAGCAGTCCACTATCTATTTAGGTTATTAAAGAAAATACTTCAGAGACACTCTGGGTCTATCCCTGGGTAGTTGGGTACAAGACTACAAGCAACAAAAACAAGCAAATAACTTAAGGTGGTACAAGGAAAAAAGTAGAAGTAGTCTTTACTCATATGGAGTTGCAGAGACACATCATGAAGTGGGGTATTGTTGCTCCCATAGTAAGTCATTTGGGTATTCGTAAGACTTTAGAATCAATAGATCATGTGTGCTGGGGGCTGCTATTGTAGCAACAGATTGAGAAATATGTCCAACAGGGTGTCATTTGTTCTCAGGTTAAGATACCTCAAAAGGAACCTGCAGGGTTGTTGCAGTCACTGTCCAAACCACAGCAACCATTGTCCCAAATATCCACATTTTTCACCGCGGACTTATCACCATCAAAGGGGAAGTTACTGCTACTACTAGTCATGGACCACATACTTTATTTCCCTAGAACATATTCCTACAGCCCTTGTTCTAGAAACAACCTTTTTCAAACAAATTGTCTGTCGTCATAGGTTGTAATTCATAGTTATCACAGACAGGGCTCCCCAGTTTGTAGATACATTTTGGAAAGCTGTGTTGAGACAATTCTGGCCGATTTCCAATAGACAGATTGACAGACAGAATAATTTAATCAAATGTTTGAACAATATTTATGATATTTCCAGATGCATCCCTCAGTTCAATGGTTCAGATAGATCCCTGTGGCAGAGGTTTCATATAACTACACCATTCCTCTTTCTCTTGTTCATCAGGATTTCACCTTCACATTTAGTCTCCGGATATTTTATTTTCTACAGTGCCCTCTCTACAATCCCTTCTCCAAAACATCCATAAAGATCAGAGATCAGCCCTTACCCATCTAAGATTAGTGAAAGCCAACTACAAGACCTGTGGAGCTAGATGTCATAGTCTGAGTCTAGCCTTCAATATAGGAAATGATGTTGTTTTTTTTTGCAGGTTACCTTTCCATTCCAAGGCTCATCCGACATATTCCCTAAGAACTTACATAATTTCCCATTCACGAGGTTGATATGGCGAGCTGCAGTAGAGTTGAAATTCTCTGATCACTAAAAGATCCACGTATCTTGAATTATAAAGATTATGTCTCACACATCCTCAAAACCACCAACTACTTTAGTCAATGGAGCTTCTGAATACCAGAGAGAGGAGATCCTAGACTCAATGGAATAGGGGAGAGTTGTAGTACTTAGAGCATTAATAATATGAAGTTTTGGAATTCCTAGGAGACAGCATCTTTTTTACATGCAGTATGCTTAGTGTCTGCATTTCGCAAGACGTTTCCAGGTAAATCCACACCCAGTAGGAGAAAGGGTTGTTTGGGAGGAGCGTACTGTCAGGTCACAAGATGCACAGACTCAGAAGATAACTAAAAGACTCCACTTGTGGAGGACATGGAAAACAAGACAAGAAACTGCAAACCAAAGATAAACGACAAACACTTCCAGGGTATTATAGTTTAGTACGCTACACCAACCACTACATTGAGGACAACCTTTCCAGGTCAATCTCAGCAGAGTAGTATAGAGACTTTATACATTGATAAGTAGGTGTCTGGTAATTGTGGTTGTTGTGACTCCTTTACATTCCCTACAGTTAATTCTCAACACTTTAAGTCCCTGCATCTTTGCTATTTTCCTATTTCTCTGATTCTCTTGGTCCCTGTCCCTTTATTAACTTGATCTTTATTTCTAGTTTTGCTGCTTGTTTTCCAGACTTAGAATTATCCTTCCTGGTGCTACACAGTTTCTGCGTGCTATTTCGGTCCTGGACAAAATTCCTGGTTTGTCTGCGGGATATTCATAGTCTACCTAATTCTGCAGTGGGTGTGTCTAATTCTCAAATGCCTTCTCTAGTCATTGTATATATGTACCAAAGCTTGCTTACTTATCGTGTGCCTTTTGGCAGAGAAGTCACAGTGCCTCCACACAGTCCAAGATGCTGTGCCGTTGCTTCTGCTATGCCACTTTAGTCTTCTGACCATCTACCTGCTGGAGTGAGTGCCTTTTTCCTCTTTCTCTCTCAAAACCTCTCTTTTCCTCTTCACTTTAAAACAGTTTTACAGTGGAGGTGGGCTGACCCACATGGGGAGAAGGATGAGAATAAATTTGATATGCAGCAATTTATATAACATGGCTAGTGACAAACCATACCTTTACTCAAGGTGGTCAATTTTACAACATAGTATTTCTGGCAGATTTACCACTAGCATGCGCCTGGATGAACATGTGAGTATGCAGGCTTGTTTCTAATTCATAAAAGAAATCAGAGCTCTCGTTTCTCATGGGTACAAATTTCCAATAGTTTGGAAATCACAAAACATTACCGGGTTACACCTGGACACCTTCTCAATGAACTCCTCTTTAGGCATTGGCGCAACGCAAAGCTGTCCACTCTTTACACGTCACAAAATATGACTGAAATGTTCGCAGATATGTAACATAGACATGCGCCTAGCAAATGTTTTTTTCTTGATTCAATGATTGATGAAAAAGTTACACTCATCATTGCTATTAAAGAGTGCCTTTATTTTAGAGTTGGAGAATGTATTCTTATGTTTAACAATGCTAATTTAGATGTTTAAAGAATCATAAAACCTTTCTCATCTAATAAATCATGTACTTTCACTGATGAAGAAACCCGACTTTCCTAAACCTGTGCTATATTGTTTGTCTATTATGAGGGCTTGAAAGTTTGTCTAAAATCCTCTTAACATGTGTAGAATGCTATTGCAATTAAAACAATAAAGCTCATGTAATGTATGCACTTATGTTACATGTATGTACATTCAACCATAGTTCTCAGTCACTCTCACCTTTGGGTAGTTTGATTATTTGCATTATGTCTTATGCAATGTGATCTAAATGTATTAAAGAGTTTATATTAATTTATGTTAAATTGCACCCATGCATTTTAAATGTGCACCATCAAGTTTAATGGTTAACTTGACTTTATAGTTTTCACCATGCTGCATTTCATAAAATACGGTATTCCAGTTTCTGCTCAAAAATGTATATACGTGTGCTGTTTGAAACCTGCGGGTGCAGATTTCCGATTTTTCAAGACCAAAGCTCAATATATTTTGTGTTTGGTATCAAGGGAAGGCTGCATAACCAGTTGAACTCATTGAGGTGGAGGGCAGGCCCATTTCCTGGTCTATGTAGCTCTAAAAAGCACCAAGCACATTTAGGATGGAAGGTTTTTGGACGCATCCTTATTTATTATATACAATATTTTTATGAAATGTGTATTTATTATTAAGAATGAATTTTGAAAGGGGATGCCCAATATTTGGTGATATTAAATGTATTCTGAAGAGTGGCTTTTATCGTAGGATGTTTTTATTAATAATGCATATGATTTTGTATTAGAAAAATGAAATATTATTTACATAATTGATTTTTCTTAGCATATTCGTGTGCTATACAAGAAGGATATAATCAAATACAAAGAACTTGGGGGCATATTATCAAGACAGGCGATAAAATTATTGCCGCTTTAGCGGCAGAAAACTGCCGCTAAAACGGCGATAATGGGCTTGATAATGTGCTCTATGGAATTCCAATTGAAGCCCATGTTAGATGTGAAGGACATCTAACATGGGCTTCAATTGGAATTCCATAGAGCATATTATCAAGCTCATTATCGCCGTTTTAGCGGCAGTTTTCTGCCGCTAAAGCGGCGATAGTTTTATCGCCTGTCTTGATAATATGCCCCATAGTCAGTATGTGGGGTTTTTTTCCATCACAAAGTGGTAAAAGTAGGTTGTTTTGCATTATGAAGTGCCAATGGAGCCGCCACCACATGAGCTCCATCAGGTGTTGCTGACGTTTGATGTCGGCAGAAAGGTGGTGTACTGGCTCCACAAAACGATCCTATGTAAAATGATCCTCACTATGGCTACTGACGACATGCCAGGTCAGAGGGTTAGGTGGGAGAAAACATTGGGGGGCAGTCCCGAGGGAAAGAATGAGTTCAAGCACTAGAACAGGTATATAGGATATCGAGGAACACTCAATACAAATGCCCCCAATATAATTACTTGCAAACCACATATCTCACCACCAACAGAATACATATAATGCAACACACTGACAATAAGCGCTGCCCCAGCTGCAATCTTGTGGATGTTGTCTTTACCCACATGGAATGGGCCTGCCCAGGACTGCTGCCGTTTTGGTCAAAGGTGGTGTTTGGTCTTGAGCGCATGCTCAATAGGACAGCATTACGCCTCTTGGGGGTGTAGACCAGACAGGAAAATGAAGTAAGGCAATAGATTCCTTGAGCCAACAACAATCCTTGCACATAGGGAAATTGTGCTGCACTGGCACTCACCCGCGGGGCAACAGCACTGAAGGTGGAAGAGAACAGTGGCACAATGTGCGTTAGCGGAGGGTGCAGCATTATGCAATGTAGAGTGCTGGGGAGTGCGCAAGAAACCAATTGCATATATGTGGGCGGAGGTAGTAGCATTGATGCCATTTAGGGGTTGCCGGGAGTCGCAGCACTGCTTTTGCGACCCCTGGCCTCAGCGGTGGCAAAACCCACAGGGGCAGCTCTCCTTAATGGACGCTGGTTGGAGCTCTACTTGCCTGATTTTCTGTCAATTCATTTATTATTAGTGTTATAAAAAATGGAATACATGAGCTGGATTATGCCCCTATCTGGAAGCTAAAGTAAAAAAACACAGTTAAATGTATGTTGTATGCATGCTTTTGGGAAGAGTGTGTTTATGTGTGCAAAAGTGTGTGAATGTGTTAGTATGTGTAAGCATGTGTGGGGGAGTCAAAGTAAAGGTCAAATGGCATGCAATGTCACTTCTGCTACCCCTGGCATTTTGGTGAATTGACATGCATGAGTAGTAGAGGTCTTTATGGCTACTGAAAGCTGAATTTTGTCTTGATGTCTGTTGGAGACAGCTAAATGACAGTATTGGTAAGGAGAGTCCCATGAGGTTGATTAATCATCCACCGAACTTATGCAACATGTTAACTGTTAGAAATACTGTCCACACCAATATAAGATAAAACAAAGCGTTTATTGGTATTCAGTTTCCAGCTCTCGCCTCAACTCCTCTCGCCTCTGGCTCCTGTCAGATGCCCGAGGACGCCAACATTCTATCGTTCCCTCTCTGAGCGGGGCAGAACCATGAGGATAGAAAAAGGGGGGGAAGGAAGGGAATATACCAAGGGAAGAAAAGGCGGAATGAGAAAGGGGCAAAAACACCAAGATTATAACATATACCTTTATGGGCTCCATATTAGGCTGAGATGCACAGCAAAACCTGACATGTGTCACTGCGCTGGTTATTGCTAACGTGTTGTAAAGCATTGTAGGACCACAAAACAGGAGCAGTTTACTGTTATGTCCCTCCTTCTGGTAACAACTGCTGACTAAAAGCATGTGCAACTAATGTATAACTCTTTGTCGACAAAAAAAAAATATATATATATATATTTAAAAAAATAATATGTGTTTGGACTAAATAAATAAGTAGAGGCCTTAATCAGGGTTAGCGTTAGCGCTGATTGCACCCAGTGTGACAATATTTGTTGGCACCTGCAATGATCTCCTTCTCCACAGATTCCCTCACTACCCCTCTTGAGCAGTGCCGCTCATCTCTTCATAGCCCCTCTCTGGAATGTTTTTTCATTTGTATTATAGCGCTACTTATACCAGTGTAGGGTGTCAAAGCACTTTACATCACACACACTATACTGAGACAATAAATAATATGTGTGTTAATCAGTTAATAGGCAATGTTACTTAAGACAATGAGGACTACAAGGTGTAGGAATCACATGTTATACATACTGGGAGGCAGTATATTTAAGAGTGTTAGCATAGAGAAGCACAAACACAGGATTTAAAATGTGACACAGTTCTTAACTTTACTGATAAGAATTAATTTCTACCCAATCGGACCCATGTGAAGGAGGTGGCTTGAAGAGGAGGTGCTGCAGGCCAGGAACGGAGATCCTTGTCTAAGGCCCACACGTCTGGCCAGTGGTGCCCTAAAGTTGACATCCTTTTCTGTGAGGAGGGCTGGATGGCAGGGAAGAAACTTACATAACGTGTATTTGTAAAGTACACGTTCACCCAAGGGTATCTTGGTGTTGAATAACAGATGTTTATTGTTACCCAACAGTACTCATTTTATCGACGTCAGAAGGATGAAAGGCTGAGTGTACCCACCCACTGGGATTTGAACCTGTGAACAGGAGTTCAAACACAGGCCCCTACAGCAGATGTATGTCCACTAAGCCACCAGACCCAGCTAACTTAGAAATCTCCTTCCGTGCAGCTGTAGCGATCACCCTTAGCAGCAGAAGAAGACAGACCCGGTCGGGCTTCACTCCCATACCCGTTTTTCGCCACATACAAAGTATCAGGCCCAAAAACTACGACTCCCAGCAGGCTATGGGGCGCATAGCCACGATTGCAGTACATAAGCACTGCCTCCGGGGGCGGAAAGTGCTTGACAAGAAGAAATCTATCAGGATTGTAATGGCGGATGGTGCTCCCCGCCGGATTCCAGCGAGAAGCATTGCCGCACTTAGTCCAGAGAGGGGCCGAGTCCCGTTTCCGACGAGGAACATTGCCGTTGATGAACCGTGACAGAAGTCGGAGATACCTTGTCGCCAGGAGGCTGGTAACACGGAGACTACTCCGTGCAACTCCAGTAGTACCGAGTTTTCGTGAACCCCCTTGAGCAGTAACCTGAGACATCAAGCGATTTTCCTAGTACAAACATTGGGTACCGGGAATATCTAAGAGGCCAGTTCATTATTCTCCGGTGCGCATCTATCAGGAGCGCAACCTTTCCCCCGAGTGTCGATTACGAGACAGTTCCTGTGAAGTCAGTTGTTTGTTCAGGCGTCAGAAAGGGCCAGATAGGGACAGACGCTTTCTATTCGCGCGTTCGGCAGCAGGACTGCATGTACTCTGGCTGAAATTCTGTTTTATTATTTTGGATATTGCGTGAGGTGAATTCAACCTGCTGCACTTTCTCAAGTATCTTTTTTTTACCAGTGCAGGTTCTTTTTCACAGAAGCATAGTTGTTTTGTTATATCCTGTACATGAAGGCTTTTGCTATGGCAGATGTGATGAACTATTTCTGTGCATATAAGAGGATCGTTAACCTCTACATAACCTCAACACATTCGAAGTAAAGAAGAAAGGTTATATTTAGAGTAACCCTTGCATGGACTTGTCATTCGCCGCATTACGGCTCAGTTAATACATGGCAAGATATCACGGCTGTCAACCCATCGTTTGAGTTCTCACCTTCCCTGTTTCCCCCAAATAGCGCCTCACGCAGGAGGGATTCCGATTCCTCTGTTGGGGGCGCTGTTCAAGGGAGTTAGGGAATCATTCATCGTCCCTGCTGGAGCACTGGAAATAAGGTTAGTGGTGTTTTATAAGTCTTGTGCTGCTGACAACCTGACAATTCCTGACAGTTTGTCAAGCCCAAGAAAATACGCACAGCCCGGACGATGGATACCAGCGTGGTGCTGGCTTCCCTGTTGGAGAGTCTGACGGCTCTGCAGCAGGAGGTGCAGACCTCCAGAGTAGAGAACCAAAACTTGCAAAGAGAAGTGGGTTCATTACGGAGGGAAGTAGCGGGAATTTCGCGTAGAGGCCCGGGGGAGGGTTCCTACATTAGACCAGCTACTCTGCCCCCTCCTGTATCAACTATACATACTCCCAATCCAGGTAGTTCAGGAGAAGGGTTTTTTACCGCCAACCCACATCCTCCCGCCACTTCAGATAACATTCCTACCGTACACGTACTCCAAAACACTAGCATACCCTTAGCTCCCCCGGAAATAATATTTTATGGGGATCCGAAGAAGTTCGAAACGTTCCTTAATCAATGTCGACTTCATTTCCTCTGCAAACCCGCAGTATTCCAGGAAGAAGAATCAAAGACGGCGTTTATGATGTCGTATATGGGCGGCAATGCCTCAAGCTGGACTATACCTCTTATGGAAAGAAACGATCCGATCCTCCATAACTTCCAGGACTTTTGTCTCGCACTGAGAAAACTGTTTGACAGGAAGAATCATATGATGACACTGGATCGAGAACTTCTCACCTTGCGGCAAGGATCTCAAGATCTGTTGTCATACATTACGACGTTTAATCGGTTGGTGGTTGAAACAGATTGGCCCCCGGAGAAAAGAATTACTCTGTTTTACCAGGGGTTGAGAGGGGAGCTTAAGGACGTCCTCGCTCAGGTAGTACAACTGCCAGAAACCTGTGAAGAACTTAGAGACCTGACGGTGCAGTTGGACCATCGCTTGCTGGAACGCAAAGGGGAAAAGAACAAAAGCGAAGCGAGATTGCCTTATCCGCGTTCAAGAACCGTCATGGAAGACCATGCCAAAGCACTAGAAGGACCCGAACCGATGCAGTTGGGAGGAATCCGAGGTCCTCTGACCCAGGAAGAGAGGGACAAACGGAGGAGACTGAAGCTATGTTTATATTGTGGTAAGGGGGACCATTTCATAAGAGAGTGCCGAGCTCGAACTTCAGGAGATGGCAGAATCACCAGTCCGCGAGGGCTTTCCAAATGAGAGGAGCCGGCAGAAAACTAAGGTGCCCAAGTCAGGATGAGGTCTCTGGTTTGGACGCACCACATAGCATGACCTCTTCGGTGTTAGCGAACACCCTACAATCAGCCGTGGCACACCTGAATGTAGAAGTGACATTACGGGTCGCAGCACAAGACGAATTCCAAGTGGATGCTCTGCTGGACTCTGGCACCACGGGTAATTACATTGACCAAGAATATGCCCTCAGACTGGGAATCCCATGTGAAAAGAAAGACGTCCCAGAACTTGTGAAGTCGGTGGATGGAACACCTCTCTCTTCGGGTCCGGTGAGATTCTGTACCCCAACCCTCCGCATGTCAATAGGTGCGGACCATTCCGAAGACATCCGCTTTGATCTCATCGATGCACCGCAGTTCAGGTTGATTTTGGGGATGCCTTGGTTGACATTGCATGATCCTGTGATCAGTTGGGCCGCACGTACCATCACCATGACATCTGTTTACTGCCGAGAACATTGCAAACACGCAGATGTCTGCTCTAAAGACCACGAGAGGACACCAGCAACATACCTAGCTATAGCCTGCCCGCAAGAGAAATACTGTTGCTCCACTATTCTGCCTGATGACTATCGTGCTTACCATGATCTGTTTGACAAACAACAAGCAACACGATTACCACCACATCGACCATATGATTGTCGTATTGATCTGATGCCAGGAGCTGCCATTCCGTGCAGCCGAGTGTATGCCTTAACGGAACCCGAAATGCAATATCTGAAAACCTATCTTGAAGACAATTTGGCCTCAGGATTCATAAGGCATTCATCGTCGCCCGCCTCCTCTCCTCTTTTCTTTATACCCAAGAAGGATTGCGAGGAATTAAGAACGTGTATTGACTACCGTGCGCTTAATAGAGTGACTATTAAGAATCGCTATCCTCTGCCGTTGATACCGGTACTTCTGGACCAATTAAAGGGGCTAGATTCTTTACTAAACTCGACCTCCGAGGAGCCTATCACCTCGTGAGGGTCCAGAAGGGGGATGAGTGGAAGACCGCCTTCAGAACCAAGTTTGGACTATTTGAGTATCAGGTGATGCCCTTTGGGCTCTGCAACGCCCCCGCGGCCTTCCAGTTTTTTATGGACGAGGTGTTGCGAGGGTACTTAGACACATTCTGCGTCGTCTACATCGATGACATTTTAATCTATTCCTCTACCCTCATGGAACACGTCACTCAGGTAAAAAAGGTTTTGGAGAGACTTCAGCAGCATTCCCTATATGCCAAGCTCGAAAAATGCCTATTTCACGTTACGGAAGTGGCTTTTTTGGGCTATATCATCAACTCCCAGGGGTTTCGCATGGATCCAAGAAAGGTTGAGGCGATCACTCATTGGCAAACCCCGCAGAACGTTAAAGCGGTGCAGAGTTTCCTCGGCTTCGCTAATTTCTACAGGCGATTTATAAAGGATTTCTCCACAGTGATACATCCCATCTCCAGCCTACTAAGGAAGCATGTTCCGTTCGTTTGGGGAAAAGAGGCAGCACACTCCTTTCAGGTATTAAAGGACAAATTCACGCAGGCCCCCGTCTTGCGCCATCCGGATGCACAGCTCCCTTTTATTCTGTAAACAAACGCTTCCCAACATGCCTTAGGAGGAGTACTATCCCAGCGACACCCCGAAAGTGGTCAACTTCACCCCGTAGCATTCTACTCCAAAAAACTCTCTCCCAGTGAGGTCAATTACACCATCTCTGACAAAGAATTGCTAGCCATCAAAAGAGCATGTGAAGAATGGAGGCATTATTTGCTGGGGGCTCTTCACACCATTGAAATTTACACAGATCACAGGAATTTATTATTTTTGAAAACTGCAAAAGCTTTGACCCCTCGTCAGTTAAGGTGGACCCTGTTCTTTTCAGACTACAATTTTGTGATCAAATACCGACCGGGACCACAGAATGGGAAAGCGGACGCCCTCTCCCATATCGGGGAATCCGAAGACACAGTGGCTCCCAACCAGATGCCCCCACCGTTCATACTCACAGAGGTCGAACATCGCCGACAAATCATAGCACTGCTTGCTTCCAAGGAATTCCTTGAGGATGTGAAAATTTCCTTGGCGGAATTAGACATACCCGCTTGGATCCAGGAAGAACCAGAACACAGATCGGAAAGAGACGATTTGGTCTATCATTTCCATGCGCTGTATATACCTCACAAGACGCAACAACACCAAGTACTGGAATGGGCTCATGATTCAGTACTTGGAGGACATCTTGGAATCTATAAGACCATCGCCTGTGTGGAAAGCTCCTTTTGGTGGACCGGGCTACGACAGGATGTCAAAGACTACGTAAAGAACTGTGTGGTGTGTGTACAAGGAAAAACCACCCATAACAAACCCACGGGACTACTTCGTTCCTTGTCAACTCCCCCGTATCCTTGGCACACCCTATCCATGGACTTCATTGTAGAAATGCCCCCCTGGGAAGGAAAGACCGTAATCTTGGTGATAGTAGATCATCTTACCAAGATGGGACATTTCATCTCCCTCAAGGGGTTACCCACGTCATCGGAACTAGCCTTCTTGTTTCTCCAACATGTTGTCAGAGCACATGGACTTCCTAATGTTCTTATCACCGATAGGGGTACGCAGTTTACTTCTCGCTTTTGGAGATCCCTTTGCAAAATATTGAATATAGAAGCAAGGCTGTCATCTAGTTATCACCCCCAAACTGATGGCAAAACTGAACGCCTCAACCAGACATTAGAGCAATATCTCCGCTGTTTTACCATGCAAAACACCTTACATTGGCCCACACTGTTATGGTTGGCGGAGTTCGCCTATAACAATGCAACGCATTCCACGTTGGGGTGTTCTCCTTTTTTTTGTGTTTATGGTCATCACCCCAACATGCTCCCCTTTGAATGGCCCGCTCAGTCCCCGGTACCCAGTATACATGAACATCATGCACATCTCAGGGCGATAATGATAGAAGTCAAACAGAACCTTGCCACTGCCCAGGCTGCCCAAAAGACCCAAGCAGATAAGAAAAGAACCAAAGAACCCGAGTACCAAGTGGGGGACAAGGTCTGGCTTTCAACAAAGAATCTGCATTTAAGGGGTGTAAATAAACTCAAACCGAAAAACATAGGGCCTTATAGTATTGAGGAATGTATCAACCCTGTAGCCATGCGATTGTCATTACCGCACTCCTGGAAAATCCATCCGGTTTTCCATGTGTCCCTTCTTCAACCCTGCCTAAACAGCATGAGATTACCAAGGAAGCCATTACCCCTGGACATCGATGGGCAAGAGGAGTACGAGGTAGAAGAAATCCTAGATTCCCGTCTAGTACGTGGGCGAATACAATACCTAGTAGACTGGAAAGGTTATGGGGCTGAGGACAGAACATGGGAACCAGAAGAAAATTTACATTGCCCAGAGTTGCTGAAACGCTTTCATGAGGCACATCCGGGCAAACCCGGCCAACCGCCGAGTCGTCGGTCATTGAGAAGGGGTACTGGAGCGATCACCCTTAGCAGCAGAAGAAGACAGACCCGGTCGGGCTTCACTCCCATACCCGTTTTTCGCCACATACAAAGTATCAGGCCCAAAAACTACGACTCCCAGCAGGCTATGGGGCGCATAGCCACGATTGCAGTACATAAGCACTGCCTCCGGGGGCGGAAAGTGCTTGACAAGAAGAAATCTATCAGGATTGTAATGGCGGATGGTGCTCCCCGCCGGATTCCAGCGAGAAGCATTGCCGCACTTAGTCCAGAGAGGGGCCGAGTCCCGTTTCCGACGAGGAACATTGCCGTTGACGAACCGTGAAAGAAGTTGGAGATACCTTGTCGCCAGGAGCCAGGTAACACGGAGACTACTCCGTGCAACTCCAGTAGTACCGAGTTTTCGTGAACCCCCTTGAGCAGTAACCTGAGACATCAAGCGCTTTTCCTAGTACAAACATTGGGTACTGGGAATATCTAAGAGGCCAGTTCATTATTCTCCGGTGCGCATCTATCAGGAGCGCAACCTTTCCCTCGAGTGTCGATTACGAGGCAGTTCCTGTGAAGTCCGTTGTTTGTTCAGGCGTCAGAAAGGGCCAGATAGGGACAGACGCTTTCTATTCGCGCGTTCGGCAGCAGGACTGCATGTACTCTGGCTGAAATTCTGTTTTATTATTTTGGTTATTGCGTGAGGTGAATTCAACCTGCTGCACTTTCTCAAGTATCTTTTTTTTACCAGTGCAGGTTCTTTTTCACAGAAGCATAGTTGTTTTGTTATATCCTGTACATGAAGGCTTTTGCTATGGCAGATGTGATGAACTATTTCTGTGCATATAAGAGGATCGTTAACCTCTACATAACCTCAACACATTCGAAGTAAAGAAGAAAGGTTATATTTAGAGTAACCCTTGCATGGACTTGTCATTCGCCGCATTACGGCTCAGTTAATATATGGCAAGATATCACGGCTGTCAACCCATCGTTTGAGTTCTCCCCTTCCCTGTTTCCCCCAAATAGCGCCTCACGCAGGAGGGTTTCCGATTCCTCTGTTGGGGGCGCTGTTCAAGGGAGTTAGGGAATCATTCATCGTCCCTGCTGGAGCACTGGAAATAAGGTTAGTGGCGTTTTATAAGTCTTGTGCTGCTGACAACCTGACAATTCCTGAAAGCAGCATGGCCCACATTTCCACCAACATATACCACTTTTTTCAGTAGGACAGGAGGGAGGTGATTAGAAGGGATCTTTTGGGCTGCCTTTTCTCCCCTTCCGCAGCATCTGGAGGAGGCAGCTGGCAGAGGTGGTGCTGCAAGCCGGAAATGAGATCCCCATATGAGGACCACACTCCTGGCCAGTATCCTGAATAGGACATCCAACTGGTAAGAATTGAAATTGACTCAGGTTTACTGCCAGTCCTCAGTGATTGGGCCTGGATCACATGTGCCACTGCTAACAAGAAAGGGCTGTATTTCTATGTTCTATGTATAGGACCATGCCCTCTGATTTTATGTTTTTTTTAAAGCATTTTGTGTTGCATAGCAAAATCACCCACACTCAACATTTGCGGTTTCTGTGACTGAAAGGGAAATAAGGCGGGCTGCAGTGCCCCTTTAAATTACAGCCAAAGGACTGCAGTAATTACCCTGAAGCCTTGCTACCTACTGCCCTGTGCAGTTACTGCAGCCAGATGTAATTTCTTGTGTCTTTGTTCCAACCGCAGCAAAGAACATTGTATCCTAACATGTTAATGCATTGTGCAAGCTCATATGAAGGAGCTCTTTATTTATTGATCACTGGCTCTGTGACAGCCAGCTTAATGTTAAGAAGGAGATGTCATGCCGGAGTGGCTGAATTATTCATGAGCTATATATTTAGGCATAAAGAAGCCACAAGAATTTCAACATTCATATGCAACCCTCTCAGAAGTTCCATAAATGTGGTCGCCCCTACATACACTTTCAACCTATCTTCTATCTTTCATAATATGCTATAGCTATTGTATGCATGCTGAGAAATAAAATAAATATGTGCATACATATCTACTTTGAAACGAAATATAGGCCAACAAACTTTAAGCCTTGAAGCAAAAAAAAGTGATAATATTAAAATGTTGAAGTGCAGCATAACCATAAAAAGAAACTGAAAGTACTGTTAGATCCACGCATGAAAGTGAGGCGTAAAGCAAGAATAGCAATGTAGCTTGAGTGCCCTCCTTCACAGGAAGTGTGCACATGCGTGGTCACCTAACAGAACCCTATATAACTTATGTTGGTATCTAATTCTCTCTAGATACACCATTTGCCAACTGGTATATTGCTGCGCTCTGTTGTGGTATTGTAGAATGCCCTTATCACTATAGATCAAATGGTTTTGCACTGGAACAGCATAAGAGAAACTATTATGCACTATGTTTTTTTGCCTCTCACAGAATAAAGTTGTGATATATATCTGCACTAACAGGAGGGATCTATAGTTCATACAATGTGTAGTGTAAACACCTCAGTCAACTTCACTTATGTTTGTCTCTGGTATGTGTTCTAAAACTGTTATCAATTCTTCATTTTCCCCTAGGGAACTATCTAAGATATCTTGTCTGCCCACAGTTTAGTGATGAGCCACATGTTGGAGTAAACCCTTCTATAATCAAAATGCAATACACTACCTTTAATCTGGGCACAGTCCTTCTCGGTGAAAGGGTCCTGTACTCCAGAGATATTCATTCATGTGTCCAGTACCTTTGAGTCAATTGAATTTTCATAAGGCACGCAGTAATGTGTAGGTCAGTCTTAAGCTTAACACTAATGATGCTTGAAGTTTTTATGGAATAACACTGTCAGACATTTCAGAACCAATTAATTTACTTATGTCTCAAAGAGTTCTCTTTCTAGGTTTAAGAATCCCATTCAGATCAATTTTTTAATAAACAATTTTATTGTTTTCCAAAAACATAAACAAAAATCAGCCTTTTCAACCACTCCCTGCCATGCTCTTATATCACTTATCATAGTAATCACTCCTCTGAGTCCAAACCATGGTAGTCTCACCATTTGCCCCAAATCTTCCCATGTTTCTGCGAGCAGCCTTGAGCTGTGTAAATAGGCCTTTTCTGGTGGTGCACCAACCCACTCCTTCCCACCACTCGGCCATTGTAAGAGGGTTCGCTGAGTTCTACCTCCGGGCAATGTCCTGCTTGGAGACCAGCGTCTTAACCCCTATAAACTTACATTCCTTTCTGGGGCCCCAACCATTCTCAAGCAGCCTCAATAGGGCAATCCTAGGAGAAAGCTCTAGTGCCCGGCCCAAAACCAACAAGAGTTTGCGTTCTATTTTGCCAGTAAAAGGACCAAACCCAGGGCCGGACTGTCCGTAGCAGGCACCGGGCGTGTCCCCAGGGGGCCAGAAGGGTTGGGGCTGGTTTTTGACTGGTGGGGGCTGTTTTGGTACAGGGGCCAGTTTTGCAGCAGCAGCAGTGTTTCCCATCAGCACCTCCCACCCCCTTGCCCCCCCGTGGCCAGTCCGACTTAAATGCCAGGGCTGGTTTGCGTTCCCAGTCCTGCCCTGACCACACAACTTGGAAGAATTCTGCTTCTCTCGCAGCACAGCAGAAACATTTAGGCTAGGGGAGCCTGCCAGCCCGGTGGAGCTGCAGGGGAGTCATATAAATGAGGTGCAGGTAATTGAGTTGAACAAGTCGGAGACGTGTAGAAATAGCTAACTCCCACAGGGCCATCCAGGCCTCCCTCCACTCAGTATCATCCAGTTCAACCAGCCAGACCACCCATTTTCGTTTGAGTTTAGCAAACTGGTTTGGGGTATTGACAGGCAAGGAACGGTAGACTTGTTAAATGGCACCTTTACTGAGCTTCCCGCATAGTCTTTTGGCCTTAAGGGGACTGAACTTGGGTATCATGGTGTTGGGGGGATGTTAGTTGTGCGGGAGTGCTTTAATTGCATACATTTGTGAAACTGTGTGTGGGAAAGCTGGAACTGTTCCTGAATCTCCTGGAATGTCAGTATATAGCTACCACTCTAAACGTCTCCCAAGTAGGCGATTCCTATCATGTCCATCGTTGAGAATTCCTCTAGCCTAGTAGTATGGTGTAGCCTGTTTCCTGCCAAAAGGGGGTTCATTTCTGTCAACTTCCGGCCCCAACCCGTGATGCGTAGCACCACTTTCCAGTTTAAGAAGCATTCAGATCGATGTAAAAATCTTTATTTAGCCTATGAGTTCCTCTCACTCTTTCCTCTATACACATAACTTGTCCATTTACTATGGTATTTAGGTTTTCAGATTTTGCAGCCTAGATGTTTAAAATGTCACTGGTGGGGGCTTTCTATGAACATGACTTGTGATCTTCTTTATAGTAACCTAATGCTATCTTGGTCTCTTGAGCTTATGCATAAACACATTCAGGTTGGTTACTCTGATACTGCATGCAATTTGCCATTAATGTTTTTCGATGTGATATTAACAAGTATTCACATATGTTGGACTGGGCCCTTTCTGCAGGGTCTCACCTGGATTTTTGCCTTCTGTTTCTGAACCCATTTTTTGTTGGCATTAGGACTCGGTACACTTTACCACTGCCAATCAGTGAAAGTGCTTGTGCTCTCTCCCTGGTACAATTGGTGTCTACCTGATTGGTACATTACATCTACCTGTAAATCCCTAGTATATCATATTACATGTAGCCATGGCCAATAAATAAATGCTACTAGTGGCCTACAGCACTCATTGTGGCAGCCACTAAAGGACTGCCTCTGCAGCCTGGAGTGCATTTTTAAACTGACATTTCGACCTGGCAAAATAGATCTTTAGAAAGGCCTAAACCTTCCTTTCTAATAAATTTAATTCACTCCAAAGGAAGGCCCCAGAGGCTCACAGGGTAGGTGTGCTGCATTTAAAAAGTAGGACATGTGTATTTAACTTTTACATGTCCTGGCAGTGAGAAACTCCTAAAGTAGTTTTTCACTGTTGTAATACCTATATCCCCCATTGAGTAACACTGGGTTACCTTATTACATTTAATAAGTGATAGCTTTGAATTAGGAGTAGATAGAAATATACTGGTTACACTTAAATTAATTGTTATGTAAAATCTTCCTTAATAGTAAGGTCGGATTTTAGGTCTCAATTCTGAAAATGGCAATTTAAAAAAAGCTGCAGCAACAAATGATGAACAGAATGCTGAATGGACCAAACAGTCACCCTCAGTCAAGAGTTGTGGGTAAAATCCATTGTTTTTTGCTCACTACGCCACTCCAGATTGGACCCAGCTATATGCAAATCAGTCTTGACCCTGCTCCTCGTGTAAACAGTCCACCGCGAACTGGACTGGAAACAAGCATCCTGGGACCAGTTTTAGGGTAATGCCCCCCATCAGCCTGGCTAGCTTGCATCCAGTGACACAGTGAGCAAAGGACCCTGGTCTGGGCATACCCATCCCACTTAGGGCAAAAAGTGTTTCAGCAGCAAATGATGGATGGAATGCTGAATGAATCAAACATTCACCCCCAGTCAAGAGATCTGGGTTAAATCCATTGTTCTTTTGCCCACTACCCAACCCCAGTTTGGATCCAGCCATATGCAAATCAGTTTTGACCCTGCTCCTCATAGGAACAGTACAGCCCATAATGCCACGCTGGGCCCTCCCTGGACTGGAAACAAGCATCCTGGGACCGGTTTCACGGTAACACCCCTCATCAATCAGGCTAGCTTGAATCCAGTGGCACAGCGAGCAAGGGACCCACGTCTGGGCATAGGGCGAAAAGTGCTACAGCCACAAATGATGAATGGAATGCAGTTTGGGTTGGACTTTTCCCATGAGGAGCAGGGTCAATACTGATTTGCATATGACTGGGTTCAAACTGGGGTGGAGTGGTGGCCAAAACAATCGATGGATTAAACCCAGATCTGTTGACTGGGGGTGAATGTTTGCATTGTTCAGTATTCCATCCATCATCTGTTCTTTTTGCATTTGATGCCCTAAGTGGGAAGGATACACCCAGACATGGGTCCTATGCTCACTGCTCCATTGGATTCAAGCTAGCCTGGCTGATGAGGGCATGATGTCCCGAAACCGGTCCCAGGGTTCTTGTTTTCAGTCCAGGGAGGACCTGGCTTGATAGTTGGGGCTGGATTGTTCCCATGAGAAGCAGGGTCAATACTGATTTGCATATGGCTGGGCTCAAACTGGGGTGGCGTGGTGGTCAAAACAATCGATAGATTAAGCCCAGAACTGTTGACTGAGGGTGAATGTTTGATTTGTTCAGTATTCCGTCCATCATCTGTTCTTTTTGCATTTGACACCGTAAGTATGGCCAGATGTGGGCCCCATGCTCATTGCGCCACTGGATTCAAGCTAGCCTGGCTGATGAAGGGTGATGCCCAAAACTGGTCCCAGGATGCTTCGTTCTGGTCCAGGGAGGACCTGGCTTGCCAGTTCGGGCTGGACTGTTCCCATGAGGAGCAGGGTCAAGGCTAAATTGCATATGGCTGGGTCCAAACTGGGGTGGCGTAGTGGGCAAAAAAACAATGGATTAAACTCAGATCTGTTGACTGGGGTGAATGTTTGCATTGTTCAGCATTCTGTCCATCATCTGTTCTTTTTACTTTTAAAAAACTGGAATTTTCTTGACATAATGTTTTGTGCCTTCTGCCAATGACCTGTGTTATATGACTTTGAATGGTTCTGCTGTTGGCTTCCAGATAGTAACACAAAGGGGCCATAGGTGTGGACAGGATGGGCACTCCTAGCAGGGTGACTGGGAGGATCTGTACACAGCCCCACTTACATTTAAAGGGCTTTGCCTCTTGCATACACAAATGAGTCTGATACCAGGCCTACTCTGTCTTTTGTCACCACACAAAGTTTGGAGCCTTGAAAGGGGAAGGGAGAAGAACGTTCCAGAAACAGATGTGGAGGTAGGACATATATCGAGTCCCACCACACAAAGGATGGTACCAGGTAGAAATAGTGGACCTTCAGAACCACTCATCATAACACTCCTCAACCTGTAGAAGTCACAGAAGAAGGACCACACTGCTGCCATAGTACTGCCTTGCTGTCTGAGAAGGAAGACTGGACCTGTTTACCTTCATCTCAGGCTAACCCAGCATGACTCTAAGGGTCAGTTGGCTAACCTTCTGTGTGAGCTAAGGAAATGTGTTCCAGGAGGTCTCCCTGCCACTGATCTGCTGCACTGCACCTGTCTGGACCTGCAACTGGATGTGCCTAAGTCCTACTGCTGGCCTCTGCTGGCGTGAGTACCTGATCCCCAAGAGGTGACTCCCTAGGTCCTGGGCCATTGTCTGGCAGTAGAATGTACTCTTTTCTGCCTAACTGTGGACTCTATCAAATCCCACGCAGGCACCATGCAACCTGATAAAGGACCTCGTATCACAGCTCTAGCAGCTCCTTTTTGGAACGGACGCATCACAACACGGCTCAACGCAGGACCTCGCATCACAGCCCTCATTGATCTTAATCAAAACTGACTCAGTGTGATGCATCTTGTTGCACAACTTCATATTGAAGCACCACGCAGCTCCTGATGAGAACGGACCCCGAGCAGCACAAGGCCTCGCATCAAGGACATAAGGTACAACTCTCGGTGGGAATATCCTGGTCCCATTATCCCAGTATCTGGCCCACGCTTCATCGTGGTTGGCATGAACTTGTGACTTTGTCCCGGTCCGGTGCAACAAGAATGCCACGGTTGGTGATTTGTGGTTTTGGTGCTATTTTTACTAAATCCTTTAAACTTGAATATCTCCAGTTCTACTGATTGAATTTGTGTTGTTCTGGTAACAATTTATTTATTAGAAAGCACTCTGTTTTTCTAAATTGTTTGGGATTTTTCTTGTGTTGTATTTTCTCTGTATTACTGTTTGTGTGCTGCATTAGCACTTCACACATTGCCTCTAGGTTATGCCTGACTGCTTTGTGTCTAGCTGCCAGAGGGTTAAGCACAGGTTAATTAAGTGATTTTTTTGGTTCACCTTCACAAGAAATGTGGTTGTAGCCTGAGTGGGGCTTACACCTCCTTCAACTAATAACTCAATTTCTTACACATACTTTACTGAATTTAACGCAAATCATGTCTGTTGTTCCTTAGAATCTGAAGCAGAAGAGAAGCATCTACCAACATTCAGTATGAACAGTCCGGCTCAAGCCGGAGCAAATCCAAGTCCAATTTGCATATGGCTGGTCCCTACATGATGGACAGGAAATGATTGACTGGACTATGCCCCCTGCATAGTTACCAGTGGCTTAGTTTAATTTAAGCATTCTGCCTATCACCTTTTTGTTTCTCTAAGTGAACTTCCTTAAACCAGATATGGGTCCCATGCTCACACTGTGCCATAGAATTCAAACTTCAGCTCATTCAAGAGTAACTATTAGGCCAAAACCGGTCTGGGGTTGCTTTTATTCTATCCAAAGGGGACCAGGCCCCAGAATTACCAGGAAGTTCATCTTGGGAGACAATACTAACAATGCGCACTTAGGGGGTGATTAGGATGGCGCAACAATCGCCACTGCCGTGCCGGCGGTGGCGACCGTCACGCCATCGTAACCTGATTTACCCACCGCCAGATTACAATGGCGGTGGGTAACGCGGCGGACGGAAAATCCGTCCTCTGCTTTTCCGCCGGTCGGCAATCGTTACGATTGTCGGCCGGGCAGAGCTGGGGTACATATATGGTGGCGGTGGCTAGCAGGCACCGCCAGCCATATTAGGATGATTGGATTTCAAGGCCTTTCCATGGCGGCATCGCCACCATGGAAAGGCTGGCGGGGATTTGCTTTGGGGGCCTGCTGCGGGCCCCCGGGATGTGAGGGGCTGCATTTGGGGGTACCTAGGGCACCCCCCACCTTGCCATGCACAAGGTGGCAGGCACCGCGAGGTGCCTGCTACGTTGTGCATGGCAATGCACAGCATGACATTTTACCATTGCGGCTGGTGCTGCAACCAGCAGCACCTGCCGCAATGTTAAAATGCCAGATGCAACTACCGCGGTGGCGGTCGCGTCATAATTGGGACAGGCAGTCCCGTTACCGCTAGGGTGGCGGGCGGACTAAAGCCCACCCGCCATCCTAATCACCCCCTCAGTTTTGTATTGTATTTTGCCAAGGAAACGTGGGAGTAGCAGGTGTCTCATTCCAGCAGTGCAGAACGAGATTTGGTAACTGAACTGTGTTTCTGAAGGTTGTGGCACTAAAATATGGCCTTTTTTTGGTCACATGAGGAATAAGAACCTGGAAGTGGGATAAAAATGGGTAATGGTGCATAGTGATTCATTTACCAAGAATGATTATAATGTTGCGCCTCAGGTATCTTGTGTGGCTACACTTTAGTGTTTTTTAGGTTTGCTTTTTCTGAAAAATATGAATAAAGTTCTGAAAAAAACGTGACATTGGAGTAGGCCTGAATGGGGTGCCAGACTGTAATGTTTAATTGACAATAAACAGACGTGAGTTGAATACCAAGTAGAGGTTTATTCAGAAACACCTCAGCCATCAAGATCCTCCAGTAACTGACTTTTCACAGAATCCCCCAGACATTCTTCGTGTTCTATGTTCCATGGAACATTGAACAAAATACCATAGAGAAGATAATATCACACATCTCCCTCCTAACAATAAGTAAAAACATGAATACAGTATTGAGATGAAAATAACAAATCAACACATATAATACCTCACCTCCAACAATAAATACAAAGAAAGATACAAATTTGAAATATAACAAAGCATCATAAAGGTTGCTACTTTAAATAATCTTTTAGATAAATAGGCAAATTAGTTTTACGTCCACTACTCCTTGGCTTTGAAGATAACTCTGAATGAGAGACCTCAGATTGAATATTCTTCTCCAAAACATCATCGTGATCAGATTTAAGAATGGCAATACGATTTAGATTGCAAATTCTCCCATCCTGTAATTTCACAGCATTTTTTAAACACTTTATTACACGGTATGGCTTTGTAAATTTAGACCAAGATAATGTTCCAACAGGTGCCTTAACTCTAATCAAATCACCCACTTTAGCAACAACATTCCTGACAGATTTTCTTTTATCAAAACTGATTTTATTCTTTAACTGAAGTCTTCTCTCTCTCTCTCTCCAACTTCCTAACCCATTGTTCTTTATACCTTTGCCCCAACTCATCCAAGCTGGACATAACTTAGTATTGGGTACTCTCCCTTTAAACAACTCAAAAGAAGATCTTCCAGTTGAAGTGTGAGGAGAGAAACGATGAGCTAGAATACATTTCTGTAGCTCTTCTTTCCAGTTTAAACCATTGACTCTAGACAATTGAATATTCTCTTTTATCACTCTGTTGAATCTCTCAACTGCCCCATTTGTTTCTGGATGGTAAATAGAACACTTTTTATGAAGTATCCCACATGATTCTAAAAATAACTCCATTTGTTTTTAACAAAATTGCGGACCATTATCACTTAAAAAGGTTTTAGGAAAACCTTCCCTTCTGAAAACCTCTTTCAAAAATGAAATCACACAATTTGAAGTGACTTCTGACACACTAGAAATTTCTACCCACCTTGAGTACAAATCAATGAGGACCAGTAAATAAGGTGTTGACTTTTCACCTGAAAGTGGTCCAATTATATCCATGGCAACATCCTCCCTTGGACCATCAGGCAATTTACGACAAATCATTGGTAAAGTCCTGGGAGAAAGAACTTTATCACTAACTTTACATAATAGACATTCTCTAACTTCTTGTTCTATTTCCAAATCCATACCAGGCCACCAAAAACCTGCTCTTAATCTTTCCTTAGTCTTGACAATACCAAGATGACCTTGATGTGCCTCCTCAATTAGCCTCTTTCTTAGCGAGACTGGTGAAATCAACGTATCACCTCTTAGCAAAATTCCATTGTCTACCGACAATTCATGTGAAATCATACTCCAGATTTATGCTAAAGATTTGTCACTTGTTTTACCACCCTGAATTACATTCTTTACTTTCACAAGCTCTGAATCCATTTCCAGTTCATCTCTCCATTCTTTTTAATTAACAATATCAGAAGTTATTTCACACACACTCACTTCATTTTCCAAATCTTCATCAAAATTTTGTTCTTCTTTACTCCTATCGACTAACCGTGAAAGACAATCAGCTGTTATATTGTCTACACCAGGAAGATGTTCAACTTCAAAGTTGAAATCTTGTAATCCAATCACCCACCGTCTAATTCTTGCTGAAATGAAATCCAGACCTTTTTTTCTAAAAACTTCTTTAAGAGGTTTGTGATCTGTGCAAACTTTAAAATAAGTCTCCCAAATAAAATTCCTGAACTTATTAAGAGCCTAGTAGATGGCTAATGCCTCTTTTTCAATGACTGAATAATTTAACTCTGCACCTCTCAGACTCCTAGAAGCACAGGCAATAAGTTGTTCTTTTCCCCCTATTCTTTGTTTAAGAATAGCACCTAAACCTTTGCAACTTGCATCTGTTACCACTGTGGTATCACCTCCTGGAATGAATGCTTGCAATTTAGGAGCATTTCTCAAATCATCTTTTAACTCTTCAAACTCTTTCTGACATTCTGTAGACCAGACAAACTCCCTATTCTTAACAAGCAATAACCTCATAGTACTCGACTTGCTTGATAAATTATTAATGAATTTACCATAGAACTCAACCATTCCAAGAAAATAAACTAGTTCATCTTTACTTGTTTGAGCCGCTAACTTCACAATAGTATCCACCAACTCCTTCTTTGGAATTACACCCATAGAAGTGATGCAGTGCCCAAGATAGTTCACTTCTTGTAACGAAAATCTCCACTTTTCAAATTTCAAAGTTAAACCAGCCTCTTCAAGTTTTTTCAGCACACACTGAACTGTACGATTATGCTCCTCCAGAGTTGTGCCAAAGATTAGCAAATCATCTTGATAACATTTTACACCTTTATTCCTTTCAAGATTGATGTAATTATTCTTTGAAATACTGAAGCTGCACTTACTAAACCAAAAGGCATTCTTTTAAATTTATACGCACCCATTGGAGTTATAAAAGCAGTTAGATCTTGAGATCTTTCAGTAAGTTCAATTTGATGATATGCTTGAGTGAGATCTAATGTTGTGAAAAACTTAGTCCCACTTAATGTTGACATAATCTGATCAATGTTGGTTAAAGGAAATTTATCTACCACCACCTCTTTATTTAAAGCGCGAAGATCAATGCATACCCTAATCTCACCATTAGGTTTGTTGGCAACGACAACCGGAGCCAACCATTCAGATGCTTCTACAGGAGCAATGATATCCTGATTGAGAAGTTTCTCTGTTTCACGTTCCACTTTTTCGTGTACAGCAAGGGGAATTCTTCTTACTTTAGCTAAGGGTGCTTGAGCTCCATTTTTAAGTTTAATGTCATGCTTATACCCTTTCAAACACCCTAATTCATTTTTGAATAAATTTGGAAAACCCTTTACTACCTCATTCTTATTACCCTCAACTTCTTGAATTTGAACTTGTGGTTCAGCATTGGGATTAAGAGTGACCCCCAGTAGACGTTGATGAGGCCATCCAAGTAGCCCATCTCCTTTCTTTGATACATAAACTTTACCCAAAATGATTTTGTTTTTCATCTCAATGGTTGCATTAAAGTAACCTAACATGTTTATGGGTTGACCATCATATCCTCCTGGATTGACATCCATTCTTTGTAACCGATTTTTCTCTTGAAACCACCTATATTAAATTTCTTTATCAATAATAGTTAAATGAGAGCAAGAGTCAAATTTCATTTCCAAATCAACTCCATCAATCTTTACCTTACTTACCGGATGGTCAATGGAAATATTTTCACTAATTTGACATATGACTTCTTTTACACTTTTGTTCTGAATTTTTTTTTTGTTTACTTTTACAAAATTTTAAGAAATTACCCTTCTTTCCACAGCCATGACAAGTTACACCAATTGCTGGACAGTTTTTATAATCAGCTTTATGACCACTTTGAGTTGATGATCCCTTTTATCTTGAACTTGACAAACTTCTCCTTGTACTACTTCTACAGAAGATTCATTCTTACTTTTCTCATTCTTTAACTCAGTAACACACTTAAGCATATGTTCAACTCTTTTAGCTATAGCAATAACTTCTTCTAACGCTGGTTCATCTATAAGCCATAATTCCTCACGTATTTTCTCTTCTCTGCATTTTAAAACAAACTGATCTCTAATACGTTCCTCATTTAAGCCTCCAAACTTACACGTTGAAGCCAGTTTCCTTAAACCTGTTAAAAAATCCTCTATTGTTTCATCTTTTCCTTGTTCTCTTAACCCAAAATGGTACCTTTCCATTATGGTTCTTGTTCTTGGTAAATAATGTTTATCTAGCTGTAGTATGCAAATTTCATATTCATTCAACCCTCTTTGTTCTATATTTGATAATTCTGGTAAATTTTCTAACACTTCTTGCCCTTCCCCTCCTAAGCAGTGTAGAAGTAACGATTGCTTTCTTTCTGCACTTAGATTAGTTCCACATACCCTAGCGTAATGTGCAAATATTTTCTTTCATTTACTCCATTTAATTGGTGGATCTCCTGGAGTGTTTAAAAAAAATGATGTTGGTGTTACATTCTGCATTTTACCTCAAAATATATTAAAATATATTTTTCCCTGCCTTCCTCTTTATTCCAATATTTATTTCCTATTTTTTAAATGTGAACAAATTTATGCTTTACCTATTTAGCAATTTTAGTTAAATTTGAAGTATTGCTTCTTACTGAACTAACTACACTTTTTACTGCAAACTAGGAGCAAAATACATAAATAAATAAATAAATTTACTTCGTCTTTATAATCTTTGTCGAGATTGTTCCCAAGAGATAACTGAGAGAGAAAGAAAAATACGTCTTCCCTTCTCTTCAACACCTCATTTGAGATAGAGTTCCAACGCGTAGAGAATGTCAAAGCTGTCAGCAGGTTTCCGATGTCTTGTCGTTGCCTGCACAGAAGATTAGAGGAAAGAGCTCAAACTCTTATGTTTCACGCATGACGCACATCCATCTGAATCCCTGAACAGGATTCTAATGCGTCATCAGTAGCAGTCGACCATCACGAAGTGAGGAGCTCCGCTTTCCATCAACCTCCGCTGACGCGTTGCCTCTCCAAACGTCCCACTGCTCAAAACAGGCCAGCACAGATAAATTAGAGACAACAGCCCCGAACTCCTCTACGCATGTGACATTTACGTGAGTAAACTCGTACAGCCGCTGAAGAAGCGTTACTATCGCCTTCTCATGTCAATAACACAGCCACTGGAGGAGTTTTTGTCTCATATTACTTTTCTTTATCCCAGTGAACAGTGAATTCCTTACTCTGCTGCCATCTTGTGTCTTAAAATGTTAATATCCAGTTTTGACCTAAGCACCCAGAGTATATTTTCGTGTTTTCACTTCGTTAATAAGCGAACTCAGAGTCAAAATCATTTACTTAAATTAAGCAGTACCTTCCAGGCCAGCAGCGCACAAAGTTTTTCACCACGTGAATAATTCCTGCGAATCACTTAGAAACATCGATGTCCTCGAAGCAAAGATCCGCAAAAATCCATCCAAGAAAGTTCAATGTTTGATGTTGAGGTGTGTTGTTTTCCATTCCTCATTTTCAGATCCCGTGATCGTCGCCATTGTAATGTTTAATTGACAATAAACAGACGTGAGTTGAATACCAAGTAGAGGTTTATTCATAAACACCTCAGCCATCAAGATCCTCCAGTAACTGACTTTTCACAGAATCCCCCAGACATTCTTCGTGTTCTATGTTCCATGGAACATTGAACAAAATACCATAGAGAAGATAATATCACACAGACGTGTAACTAGGACTCATTTTGCTGTCTTATACTTACGATTCTTAAACATATCTATTTGTTAAACAAATTGTGCACATGTGTACATATTATTTACCTGAACAACCACATTAACTTCCAACTTCCAGACACCTCTGCAGTGCCAGTCTCTCACTAGCACACACCCCACACACACACAAAAGCAGAGCAGGGGGCTGTGCCTTCTCGTACCTGCCCCCTAAAGCCTGGAACGACTACCCACAAAACATCAGAGCCCCTTCCTCTCTTCTTGACTTTTGCAGGAAGCTGAAGACCTGGGTTTTGGAGTAAGCCCGCAGAGCTGACCTCACACACCTGATATAGAGCACCTGGATATCCTGATTAGCAAGTTATTAAAACACTGATAACAAAGTAACATAACATAACACAAGTTCAACTGTGCCACAGCAGTGCATTTTCACAGCTGCAAACCAAGACCTTGCTAGAGTTGGATACAAAAAGGTTCTTTGAAGTGCCCCAGATTAATAGTTTAACATCTACCGCGACCCATACAAGGTCTATGAAGACCCTTCTTGCATCCTTGGTAAACACACATAAAGACTGCTGGCACAAATCTTGTAGAAGATCAAATGTCAAAGGACAACTTCTTCAGTTCTCTCTGTGACTCATTTGCTCCCTTTCAGGTTCTTTGCTCTATTACCAGACCCAGGACTGTTTGCTGTAATTGCCTTTCCTTTCTTCTTCTATTCACTTTGGGTTGCTATCATTAAGCCAAGACAGTAAGTGCAGGGTCAAGGAAATACCACGTTGCATAGGCTGAATTTCAACAGAACAGAAAAAATAGCCTTAGAGTATGCAATATACATGGATCCCCATTCTAAGCGCTCTGGTATTTTGGGAGGCAATGCAGTAAATATTGATGCTGCCAGGTGCAATATGTACAATGGGCAAACTTACCTCAACATTCTGAGTGCTGCACCTAAAATGGGCAATAACAGAGTCATATATTGCATATTTCCCTCTGCTCCAAGCTGTAATACTCAGAATGTATAGAATTAACCTCATACAAATTCCAACAAATTTTATCTGGTGAAATGTGTATGAGGGTAAAGTGTGACTGCACAAGTTGCATCCCAATTTAGCATAAATTCCCATTTGCACCCGAATCAGGATCACCTCAACTGCAGAATGACGCCCATGGTGTTTTATTCTATTACAAATTATTTTTTAATATTCAAACCTGGATTGTTTACATCATTCTTTGTACTAAGTCAAAGTTAGTTTAGGCACTGATTTCGAAATGGATGCATGGTACTTATGGAGCCTAACTAATGCGATGCGAGGGTCTGATCCAGTTTTTACTCAAGTCACAGTGTCCTGCACTATGCTCTCTTGACACTCATTAAGCCTTGTCCAGTTTCCGTGCACCTATGCTTGCTTGGTGGCGTCATTTGTAGATCTACGAATACACACTGTTAAGTTTACAAATTAAATTTACAATTACACACTAAATTGTGGAGCGGTATGACCGCAGAGGCCTGGAGACCACAAAAATACAACTCCCTAACAAATCACAAACATGATGAAACGACAACCATTACACAAGGGTTTTTAGGTCTCGCCTGATTCAGCGCATGCGCTGGTCTGGCTGAGACATTTTGTGTACGGGTTTTCAAAGTGCTGCCTGTGGCCTAAAGCTTGCGTGCACGTGAGCGTGCACGCGCGCAGCCACCATGTGTCTTTCCTCCGCCGCGCTTGATAGCGACCGCGATCACTTTCTCTTTCGCGGGCCGCGCGGCCGTGTCGTTTTTCACGGCCGCGCGGCCAATGCTTGTTTCCTTTGAATTGTGGGACTTGCCCTCTAGTTTTCTAATGAAATAACCAAGACTACAAGTCCCTGTATTCAAAGAAAAAACTTTGACTGGGGCAGAACATAATACGTGGACCTAGGAAACTTGACAGGGATGATAGCTCCAATCCATCAATCTGCCCATTCAATGATAAAAGCGCCGACACTAATGAATTCGCCATTATAAAACGCTTCTATAATTGGCAGCAGTTTTTAGCGTAAACATACTTTAAACTTTCTTTGTGGGAAAGTAAACGATTGAAGACAGCAGTAATCAGCAGCATGGCGCCCAAAGCTGATGCGTTTTCATTTAACAGTTTGCGCTCTAGTGTGTTATAGAAACATTATTATTCTTAGTCCTTTGTCTGTGTCTAGCTCTGTCAGGCAGGCTCTCCTCTTCCGTCTAGAGTTTGCGACTAGCTTCCCTTTCTCTATGTCTACTGCTGCTGGTGGTTTGGTTTAGCTGTCTACTGCCTCACTGTCAGTATCTCTTCCTTACTCCCGGTCAGCATTTCCCCTCCCCATCCCCTTTTCGGTGGCCATGTTCCTCTCGATGCTTTGGGAGCTCTCAGCAGAGCGGCAGATTTTCCTGTCCGTGCTGCTCTTCTCGTGGACTGTCTATCTATGGGAGGCCTATCTCAGCCATTGCCAGGTGAGAGGGCTGAGTGATAACGTTAACACAATACAAGCATTTGATTCAATGGAGGCATGGTGGAGGGGGGCGGAAAGTGAACTTATCTGAAGTGCTTGTGTCGCACGGTCGGTGTCAAATTTTCTCCCATGGTGAAGGGTAGTATCTGTCATAGTTTCATTTAAGGTTTGCTTCGGAGGAACACGTTTGTTTTTATAGGTTAGGCAAATAGAAGCTGTTCTTGTTCCCTAGTACATACACGGTCTGATGGGATATTCTTGTCTCTCATGCCCAGGGCTGCCAAGGTTCAGTCTGCTTATGTGTGACATTTCTGTTTGGAATGTGCTTATTTGTGACGTTTTCCAGTTTCACATGTGACACTTTGAGTGACTCTGTATTGTAAATGTAGTCAATGAACCAAGCAGTGAAACTTCGTCCACTGATAGCAGCCCCTCAGCTGGGGACTTGTTTTAACAGAAGAAGGAATTATACTGGAAAATGGACTTCAGTGCACGCTAGGGTGACCAGAATTTTAAAGCAACAAGCATTGGCATAGCCACTAGGTCTCGCTTTTGGGACCTTATAAGTATTTAGTTATGCCGCAGAATATCCTTGGTGCAACAACATCAACTGTTGCATGGCTAAACACTTATAAGGTCCCAAAGGCAAGACCTATTGGCTATGCCAATGCTTGTTCATTGTGTGAATGCATCAATTACACCATTGCTTTTCATTCGCATAGCAGTCACCACAGCAAACGCAATCATCTTTAACACAACCATAAAAACCCAAATGAATTCCTTGATTCAAAGCCGGTGGATATGAACTTAAACGGGCATGTGCACAAGAAAATGTCGGAGTGCGGACCTTTGCCAAATTTGGCAACACTGCGCTCTGACACTTTCAAACGCAGGGATGAACTGTATTCACAAGAATACCGCACAGCCCTGTTTCCCCTATCGCTAACTCAAAAAAAGCTGCCTAGCGCCAGCACAGGCAAACTGCTGCCATTTGGCAAGGGTGCCTGCGCTGCAAGGAATTATTGTTTATGTGCAGAAAGGGACACCTTCCTGCACATAATCAATAATGGCGATTTGCACTTTCCTTGTGTGCTGCAGCACACATGGAAAGAGCAAAAAACAAGGAGAAATGAATAGTTTCTCCTTGTTGCGCCATTCTAGCACCTGGTATTCCATGGCATTCATTTTTGGCACTGCCTCCGTCTTGTAAATCTGGGGCAGCATCAAAAAGCAATGGGTGTTGCAGTCGAACATCCACAGCAACACCCATTGCATGCATCTTTACGCAGAGTACTGTGGTAGAAAGCGGCACATTTACAAGGTGGTGTTAAGCCACACAAAGTAGCTTAGCGCCACCGTATAAATATGGAAAATGGCACCCCCCCACCGGAGTGTCAAAAAAAGTGATGCTCCTGTGGCGCTGAGGGCTTGGAAATTTGCCCCAAAGTCTGGAAGACAGGTAGTACACCAAACCTAAGCAAGTAGCAAACCTTAATAACCTTAGAGATATAGAGACCATTTTTTTGTCACCAATGTGAGGATATGGGGAAGGAGC
Organism: Triturus cristatus; assembly: GCF_964204655.1. Classification (NCBI taxonomy): domain Eukaryota; kingdom Metazoa; phylum Chordata; class Amphibia; order Caudata; family Salamandridae; genus Triturus; species Triturus cristatus. The sequence continues at coordinate 1,170,740,884 of NC_140591.1, read as the reverse complement.
ACGCAGATTTTGGACACTTTGTAGAAATAAATAATGGAGTGAGGAGTAATGTTTGGACCCTTATTCCCAGATCCTGCATCATGATATGATACAGCACAACTAGAACCAACAGACTCTGGGCTTCTTCGCTTGACCCCTTTGTGCCTTAAATCTTAAAGCAGCCGGAGAGTATTTACAAAGGTTGTTGTAATGTTGGACTTTTTCCCGGTAAACATGAGACTTGAACTTTCCTACAATAAACTCAGATCTGTTCTACAAGTTAATTTCTTTGAATAAGCCTCTCCCTACTCTATAATTTTAGATCAAAGCCTATAGACATTTGGGTGTAAATTACACTACATACATTTTTGGAAACTCGATTAGAGCAGGGTCAAGACTGATTTGCATATAGCTGGGTCTAAACTGGGGTGGCATGGTGAGCAAAAGAACGTTGGATTTAACCCAGATCTCTTGACTGGGTGGTAAATGGTTCATTTGTTCAGCATTCCGTCCATCATTTGTGTGTCTTTTGCTGATATAGCGATATGCATAAATAACAAGGGTGCACTCGTACCAACAAATTCACAATATCAGTGTACACTTACATAGAAACCATTGCATCATACGTAACAGTACACAGAATACAAGTACTTCTACATTGTTGTGCATTTCGCCAGGGTTTGATTAGGAAGGGAGTATGGTGGGGTAAAGTAAGGAGTAGCACTGAATTTGGATTAAAGATAGAGGTATGGATTCCGTTTTGGGTTGGTAAAGGGTTAAGCTTACTACTGGGGTATAGTGAGGCATAAGGTTAGGGTGAGGGTAAGCGTGAGTATTAGGATTACCAAAAGTGTTAGGATTATGCTCAGAGTTAGTAATAGGTTTGGGTAGGGTTAGGGTCAAAGTTCAAATAAAGTTTAGTGTTAGAGTTAGGTGTATGATTATGATCAGAGAAATTACACTGTTGATGAAACACTGTTGGACTGGAGTATACATACGATTGTTTTGGGTGCTTTTTGGCTGCAGTAATTTTAGAAGTGCGGTCTGTGAACAGCAATGAGCATCCTCCTTAAGCCTCCTTAAACCACTTATTCCTAATCCTCTCCCATTTAGTAGTCCCTAGTCCCCATTTTCCACCCATTCACCCCGGTTTCTCCCACATTTACTACTAAAACTTGTTCTTTCTGTGTGAAGATCTCTATGCACATGGCAGAGACCTCATCATGGAAAAAATAGGAGACTGGGAGATCTCACCACGTAGGTTTGTGAATAGCGTTTTGTAGTATGTGTGTAGTAATACTAAACATACTACAAAGTGCACTTTGTGAATAGGCACCGCAATTTTGGCAAAGGATGAAGATATAAAGTGAAGTCTGAAGTTTATTTGGTTATTTAAAGTGCCACAGGTCCCCAACAAACAGTGAAGTGTGACGTTTATTTGGTTAAATTGAAGTGTTACAGGTCCCTAAAAACTATTGATTTTGCTTAGAAAGACTATAGCTAGTTGATGAAGAGCAATAGATATTTAAATGTTGGAACAATAATTGAGGACTAATTGACTGGATGAAGCTGGTCACACTAGAGGTAGTTTATTATAAATGTTTGTCCACAGTTTAAATATAATCTTTCAATAATTAACAATAGCTAAAAGACAATCAATAATTTACAATAATAACATTTTAATAAAACAATTTGAATCAGCCACAGGGTCCAATATAACTTTACATCTTTTAACATATTGCTGTCTATTGACTACTGCCCACAATTTCACTAGAATAATTACAAGCCTGCAGGGTTTTCAGATCTACTTAACAGCTATAAGGCAACTTTAAGGCAGTCATCGGGTGATTTGAGGTTGGGCAAAAAAACTCATATGTAGTTTCCCACAAGAATCCAAGCTGCCCTTTGCGAAAAGGTGGAGTGGGGGTGTTAACCTCTGTCCATGTGATTATAGACAAATCAGTGAAATGTGATTGAGTGGTTCTACCCAACCCTTTACTATTTATGGAGACATATTTCACTGCTGTTTTAAAGTGCAGCCTTGATAATAGATGGTTAAAGAAGGCCTTCTTCAGGGCCAACAATTCACCCACGTGGTGTAGATCTTGTAATTTCTTCACTTGTGAATAAGCAGTTGAATTAAATTGTTCATACTGAATGTAAAACAACAAGGAGCGGGGTCTGCAGAAAATGCACAGTCTTGCCAGTTTAAGTACCCAGCAAGGTTATAGCTCCAAGCTAATCTAAAAGAGAGTTCAAGGCTTATGGCCTCAAGCAGCACTTCAGAGTTCTGCAAGCATAATATATTCCTCCAAGTTGAAACTTCAATTACATCCAAGTCATATTCACAACTAAACTCATGGTTGGCAACACCTTAGCCTGATAGGTCTTCCTGTAGGCCAAAATACAACCACCTTTGCTCTTGATTAAAAATAGCTAGGTGGTCAGCCAAAGTGAAATCAGCTTACTTTTTCTCTAAGATCACTGAGCTCTAACTCAGTTTGTTATCAATTGTTAGTCTGCCACAGGGCCCCATATAACATAATATAATGCCTACTTGATACGTAGCATTCTAAATAACATTTTAGTAGGGTGACCCTAAACATGCCCCTTCCACATTGAGATTCTGTATGCATTTTGAAACCCATTTTCAATAAGCACTTCTTGATTAACAACATGAGTTTAGTACACTCTGAAAAACTATTTATTTTATAGGTCGCAAGCCTGTGATTTAGGGACTAGCAGGCTTTGCTACTTATGGCACTTAGTTGAGTAATTTAAAGAGATTATCAGAAGCAATGTCAGAGAGAAATACAAGCAGGTGAGGAAGGAGAAGAGATGTTATTCTCCTTCCAGTATGTGATGTGAGGCTTGATCTCTTACTTCTCACCTGCCCAAAGATTTGCCGTCAGCCTTCACCTCTTGCAGTACATCCATCAATGATACTTTCCACCAGTCTTCTATAAAATCCAAGTACCCATTTCTTTTGCACCTTTGTCTCTCCCATACATACACTCAAATCCAACTTTTGCTTTCCTCAGGTCTCTTCTTTCCCATTTTTCCTCTATGTCATTCACAACCATTCTCTTTTGAGCTTGGAAATCAGCGGCACATTACCTCAGCATGTCTCAGTTGTACCCAATCCCACCTCAGTTCATGTCTCTATCACTTTTGTGTATTTCTCTCCATGAATCTCTCACTTCTTTCTTAATTTCACAGTGGTTGCTTGTTTCTCCTCCAGTACATATAGAGAGCCGCTGGTACAGAAACAAATTGTGAAACCTGCTCCCCATAGAATGTGCCCCCGTGGCGGTGGGGAGGTCTTCTAATACTGCTCCAGGTGGCTAGAGCTTGTTACCAGGAGCCACACAACCCCAAGATTATCAAAATCTGACCTAATGAACTACCAAAACTTTATTTGACCTTTTTCCTCCGAGTGGGAGAAAAATAATGGGACACTGCCATAGCATCCCCTCTCACCTGCTTGTGTGCTGCCCCTGCTCCCAGGGTTTGTGTCTGAGAGAGGAAGTAGCACACCTTGAAGTCCCACACCCTGACAGCATGGTGCCGGCAGGGAAAATGCAGTTACTGGCTTCCGCACCAGCAAACAGCAGTGTCTGTGCATAGGGAAGCTAGGCTCCCTACGCTGCCCCAACAAAATGTGCATTGGGGTATGCCGTGTAGCACTGTGCACCCCAAAACAAGAAAAAAAAAGGAAAGGAAGACATGCGGTTCTCCAAAAACCACCAACAATGGCCCAAGTAACTTGAGGGACTGCATTAGTGCGAGAGCTCTCATTGATTAACTCTACAAAAATATCCCTATATCTCACAGGTCAAAAACGAATCACCTGTGAATACTTTTTCATTATTTTGTTTAAGGATTGATAAGGTTGGAATTTTTGTTCAACAGCTTGGAATTCCTATGACCTCTAGTGATTGGTTCTATGATTGCATTTTATGTGGCCTAAAGGTGTTCAAGCAAGACCTAGACACATGTAATGTTGATTTTGAATGTTTTATTTTCAGTATATTTTTTTGACAGTAAATGATAAACATTACAATTGATGAGAAAGATTGATTTGGATAGGTTACTGTTTTCAATTATATGCTGGTGCTTTTTAACTTGCTGATTTGTGGACTTTTAAACTTTTAATTTGGTGACCTTGTGAGGAAGCTCTCAGACTTACCTTATATTATTCTTATGTAGTGACCATAACAAAGTCAATAAACCTGATTTATTTAAAGTGTTACCTCCCTATATTGTGATGTTCCATCTGGTATAGGTGGGGGGGGGGGGTATTCAATGGGTACTGTGATTTTGAGGATCATGAACTATAAGAGGTAAAATGTGATTTCAGAATGTTGTAATCTACCTTATATCTAGCCGTGTACCTTTCATTCTACCCCTTTACTCCACTGCCTTTCCCCCCTCCGCCCTCTACCCTTTTGGTATCTTCCTCCTTAGAACCCTGAGCGAAGCTTACCTTGGAATGTTGATTACTCTGCCTGTCAGTTGGTGCCAGAGAATGAGGAGGATAAACCTTCTCTACTTACCTTGCCGGTGTCTTCATTCTTAACATTTTGGTGATGATCCACACTACGCTGGGGGCAGTTTCTGATTCTCTCCCCTTCCTACCTTCTTCACCAACCAAGTCTGAGATGCTCTGTGCTGCCGGTTCTCTTAGCCACACGCAAGTCTTTGACTGAAGTTCATCCGGTTTCTTGCGGTGAGTGCTGCGCTTTGAACGACGTTTTGAACGGCTTTCCCCTTGCTGTTCAAACTCCACTCTTAAGAGTTTTTTGCCGTTTTTTCCTGTGCATCAAAATTCATCTGCTGATTAATTTTCGTCTGCTTGACCACCCCTGCTCTTTTGACAGTTTGTTAAGAGACGTGTGCAACTGTGGTCTTCATCAGCTGTCACTTCGATGGTCTGGGGAGAAAGAGCTTTGTGGTCAGCTTGTGGCTGCATATTTCTGATAGCGCGAAGAATTTTTATTCTGTTGTGTACACACGCCCCAGGTTTTCTGCAGTTTTGCTGCGTGTGACGGAACTTCAAGACAGGTCTGACAGCTTTAACAGCTTTGCTTCTGTTTCGTTCTCACGCCTCCTATGGACTGCTCGTTCTCGGCGTGTGACGACAGCAGTTTGAACCACTTTTTGTTATGTACACGTACCCAACAGTGGAGCAGTAGAGGTGTCTCTCACTCTAAGTATGGATGGTGAAGAGAAAGTTATAGCCTTTGCCTCTAGAACTCTTAGTGTCCCTGAGCGCAACTACTCTACCATAGAGAAGGAGGCCCTCGCCTGTTTTTGGGCAGTTAATCATTTTACATTTTTTCTGTGGGGCATTCCATTCTCTATAAGAACTGATCACAAACCCCTCCTACCATTGTTCTCCACAAAGTCTATCGAGAAGGCCAACCCCCGCACCTCCAAATCGGTGTTGGGTCTGCAAGGTTTCAATTACAATATGATTTTTGTACCAGGCGAAAAGAACCTGGTTGCAGATTGTTTATCCAGACTTCCTATTGATGTGGAAGTTGCACATACGGAACCCTCAGATTGTGCTATTCTTGCCATTGACATTCTTGCAATCAGTAAAGAAGAATGGGAGAAATGTGTACGAGACGACGACACGTTTGTTCTCCTTAAAGTATTCATTAGTAAAGGGTGGCCCAAGAACCTCAAAGATGTCCCTGAGAACCTAAAACCATTTTGGATAGTAAAAGACGAATTATCTATTATTGGGGAAAACATACATAGGTGCAATAGAATCTTACCACCCAATGGCATGTATGAACGTATTATACAAATTGCTCACAAGGGTCACCCTGGCAGAAGTTTAACCAAAAACAAGAATAGGAATGATTACTGGTTCCCCAACATTGACTCCTTGTCAGAAAGGGTGGTAAAGGATTGCTTATTGCTGGTTCACTGATAAAACCAAAATCACTCGCAAAGCTCCCCTCCTTCCTGTTCCAGTCCCTTCAAAACCATGGGACAAGTTAGGACTTGATATTATTGGTCCTCTCAATCTACTTAATTCATATCAGAGATTCATGTTTGTACTGATTGACTATCACTCTCACTGGATTTGAACTAAATTTGTCACTTCTATCACCACTTCATCACTTATTGAATTCCTTCATGACACATTCTTTAGTGAAGGGATTCATGAACACGCTGTCTAACACGCACGAAAAATCTCCCCTCTACTGTCCCAATGCCAATGGATTGGTTGAAAGGGCCAATAGGTTGATAAAAGACAACATCCAGTTGGCTTGTATCTCCAATGAACCTGTCAGTGATGCTATAAGGAATATGTTGTGGTCTTACCATACTACTCCAAATACTGTTTCCAGAGCTTCTCCATTTATTTCTCTAAAAGGGAGGAATCCAGGGTCTAAGTTAACTCCTAATTGGCTTAATGGAGGATGTCCGGTTTAGGTTGACAGATCAGCAGTTTCTGACAAAGTTGCTGACCACCAATCTGTGTACAAATCCAAATATGATCAGAAATGGTGAACAAGCAACAGAGAATGGCACATAGGTCAGTGGGTGGTAATCAAAAAACCTGATATTGGAGCTTTTAAGAATTCTTATTTCTCCAAACCCTTGAGAATCAAACATGTGGACAAAAACTCTGTACTACTGGAAGATGGGAGCACTTGGAGCATGGACAAAGTAGCGATTTGCCCCAATGTATACATTCCTGACTGCAACATGTCTGAAGAATCTGAAGATATTCCTCCAACAGCCAGACCAACCAGAGTTGTCAGGAGTCGTCGTCCACCTTGTTGGCAAACTGACTCCGAAATGTAATTTATTCTTGTTGGGTATACTTTTCATTCTCATATTGTGATTTTATATATAAACTATCTTGTTTTCTCTGTTGTCCCCTTGCAAGGGAGATGTGTTGTAATCTACCTTATACCTAGACATGTACCTTTGATTCCACCCCTTTACTCCACTGCCTTTTCCCCCTCCGCTCTCTACCCTTTTGGTATCTTCCTCCTTAGAACCCTGAGAGAAGCTTACATTGGAATGTTGATGACTCTGCCTGTCAGTTGGTGCCAGAGAATCAGGAGAATAAACCTTCTCTACTTACTTTGCCGGTGTCTTCATTCTTAACACAGAATGTCACAAAAGGTATTTTTGATCTGCCTGATATATATAGCAAGGTAGTAATATTATGTGGTATGGCTGGGAGACCTTACCATGGAACATTGACATGTTACCCAAAAGTGGACCTCAGATTCACACCAGTAATCCATCTCTCAGTCCTGGTAGAGTGTCAAAGAGCATACAGGCTAACTTAGAGGAATATTTGAAAGCATTTTACAGTGCCAACAGTGAAGGAAGCTTTATTTTCAACTGTGTTGATCGTAAAGAATCGTTTGCCGGCAGCAGCGATCTTGTGGTCCGGGGTGATTCCACGGTCAGATTGGACTGGGGGGCGCTGATCACGACTATGAGTGAGCCAGTTACAAAAATAAAAAAAGCAACCATTCTGTAAAAAGAATTCTGGCAGATTCCACTATGAGCACAGTTTGGCACAACTTCCTCCAGTTAACCAGGAAGGAGTTGTTCCACCACAATGACGTTCACTTGTCCTCCAGGGCTCAGGAGCGTTGCAGCCAGACTATTCTGTGGGCTATTGCAGGCCTCAGCCAATCTCTTTGGCGGGTAGGGTGAAAGCACCAGAAAGCTCCTCACCCTGTGGTGGTGTTCCTGGCAGATAATAAAGAGGGATACACAAGAATTCTAATTCTAGGACTGGACTGGCCCCTTGTTGGGGTATGATTTGTGTGGGCTCTGGGATGGCAGTAGGGGGGACTGACCTACCGGTGATCCTTGTCTCTCCTGCCCAACCCAGAGATGCCTGGTTTTGAAATTTGGGGATTACGCCTGTGTTTAGGTACCCTAATGGCCCGGTGCGCTCTGCGATGCCCTGGATTTGAGTTTGTAGTACTCCTCTGGGATGGAGGGGATGTGACGAAGTAGTAACAATGATTTTCTTGTCAATGCCTTTTGGTAAGTAGTGTGGATGCCCTGGGTAGAACAAGGAGGCTGTTGTAAGTAGGGGCCTTCTGGCACAATTTCATCTTCCTGCTTGCTTTTGGTATCTACTAAATGAATGTTCGCCAAAAGAACACCTGTTCCTGGATTGACTTTGCTTATGAGCAATTTCAAGTGTTGATGTGAATAAAAAGGCTACAGGGTGGAAACCACATGTTTGTTCTATCTTATGTTGAGCATTGCAGCGAGAGAATGTTGAGGTTGAGTGTGGGCGAGTTGCACGATGTGCGCGTACTATGGCTATTTAACTATATGCAGTATTTTTTACCCATTCATGTTTACTTGTTGCATCACACTAATTTTACTATCCCCAGCTGGGCACTTGCCATTTTTACTACCAAGTACTTTAGCCAGTGATGCGACATAATTTTCACGTTTTTTTGTGCTCAACAACAAACACACTGTATCTGTACCACATCAGGAATCGCTTCAATCCACTCACTGCTTTCATTATAGAGGGCAGACGGGAAGCAGGTCGAGAGAGGTAGTCGACTTGGCTACCAATCCAAAAGAACACGGCAGGGTACCTTACAATGGAAGGTGAGAGCAGACACAACCCAGGGGGATAACCACAATTATTTGGGAAGCAAATAAGCCGAGAAAATGACGTTAAGCGGTTATGAAAATAACCTGTGCATGTTGCTTGGGCTATGCACAGTGTATTAAAGAATGAGGATCAAAGGCGCGAGTGCATTATGGGTACCAAGAGCAGCATTCTAATGCGTCCAGCACATGAAAGTCTGATCGTGTAAGCATGTGTCAGAAACTGCGCAGGATTGCAGCCCCCTCACTGTCTCGTATTAGCACCTCATCTCGCGTGCCCACAGCAAACAGATGCGAGGCAGGCAGAGATCAGATGCATGCCGGGATGGCCACCTATTAAATGTGTTTTCAAGAGTCCGCGTTATTAAAAGGTCTGCACGTGTGACGTCTGCGCTTTCTATTAACTGGATAGGCCTTCAGAGTTATAAAATCAAATTCATGTATGATCGTGATCGTTTCTGAGCTAAAACTGATTTGTGTGTTTAGTGCAATCGGATAAATATTGTAGTTCATTTGAGATCCTTCAAACCCGGAAATAAATATCCCTTCTATGGACTTTTTTCTGACACATGGTTCCTAAAGTTTGAATGCCTGACGTACTGTGTTAAAACAGGTCTGTAAAACTCTAAGCAGAAGAAAGTGGTGACGGGTAATACAAGGCCAATAACCACTGGGTGCTGGGCCTTATTTTCACTTTGTTAAACGTGAGTGCAAAATTAAAGAGGCACAGTCAAGCCCTGGTGTTAAGGTTAACGCCTCACTTCAAAACAAATGATATCTTTCCACCCATAAAAACTTTGCTCCCTTTGAGCAGTGTGTACTAGATTTGGAGGAAAGAACGCCGCCTACTAGGACTTCTTTGAGTATGCAACATTTAGTGCAGATTGCTCAAGCAGATCGAAAATTATAAATGGGGTCCCAAAACTTGTGATTTTGCAAATAACATGGATTTAACCCAGGTAAAGTTTCTTTCTGCTTAAGCCTCAAAACTGTTCAATGAAAGTCCATTAAATTGTGTGTCATGGGGATCTACCGTCATTTGGGAACTTTTTTCTTGGTTTCTTGGTTTCGTCCAGTCATTTTGGAGCTATAAGCAAAATGTGCCTGTTCAGTGTCCATCTGTAAAATGCCACTGTAGGAAGCTGGCTCTGTATATACTATACCAAAGTGAGGTATAGTGTGCACAGAGTCCAGTGGAACCCCAAAGGTAGGCAGAGGTAAAGTTACTCTCTTTTTGTGGTAGTGTGGTCGAGCAGTAAGGCAGTATCAAAGGACAGTGTTAAGCATTTGTTGTACACACTCAGTCCGCAAATGAATTCACACACTCAAAGACTGAACTTCAGACCAATTGTTCTTGTATAAAAATATTCTTTTAGTTATTTTTTTTTCTAGAACCAAGCAAGCCTGGCACAGGTAAGCAATAAGTACTTTACAGTAATAATGCAATTGAAATACAGTTTGAATGATAATTGTATATGCACGTTGATTTGATTTACAGTATGGATGCAGAGAAATGCAATACTTAGTAAATGCAGTACAGAGACTTGAATAGGCTTTTTAGTAAAACAGCAGGTAAGTAACTTTTGAGATTACTAGGCTTACACAGACTAGTATACCTGGATACTACTCTGGGATATTTCCAGAAAACAGGTAAGTAAAATCGTTTTTGTTAGATTATGCAACTTTAAAGTATTTCTTTCATTTCTCAAACTCCACACTTAGAAACTTTTCACAGAATGGAGTAAAATAGTGTTAGCAGTTTTGAGGTAAGTATTTGGTATTGTGAGTTAAGGTTCTGGGTGTAAACTCGGGGGTCACCAAGGGTCAAGGATGCACTATTGTTACACCCTCAGCGGCCCTAGGGCAGCAGGGTGCTGAGGCCCAAAGTTATCCAATGAGGGAGGGGGCCTTCAGTTGGTGGCTGCTGGCAAGCAGGCCACTAGGTTGTGGGAGCGAAGCTCCTGGCCTTTAGCTCAGGGCAAATGGGGAAACAAAGTAGCACCAAAGGTGCACCCTCAGCTGCACTAGAGAGGCCGGGTGCAGGGTGCTGTTTCGACGTCTGACGCCCTGTTGGTATCAATGGAGAACCTCCGGTTTGCAAAAGCCCTTCAGGCTGGGAGACGAAGGTCTTCTGGGTGCGACCACTACTTCGAGAGGTAAGTTAGGAGTTGGTTAGGCACCGTCGGTTTGGGCACACAAGGCCGTGGGGCCTCGGGTGCAGGGGTGCCTTATGGGGTCAGATCTTACCAGCTCCTGGTCGCGGTTAGGGGGGACTTCTGGAATTAGACTGCAGGCGTCGGCTGGAGGCTTAAGGCAGGTCAGGGGTCACCGGATCTCGGGTCAGGTTCGCTGGAGTGACCTCCTCGTGGTGTTATCCCACTCGAGCTCGTGCCGTGGATGGCGGGTGCAGAGTGGTGAGGATTCACAGTTTCCTGCCAAGGCCAGAGGTTGCAGATGAACAAATCCGATGTTCACAGGAGACAAAGTCTTAGTGGATGAAGGCAGGCAGGTCCTCCAAGGTTTTTGAGGTTGCTGGCTGCAGGACACACTGGGATTTCGCAGGAGCAGGTTTGAGGTGGAGACAGGGTGGTAGGGCTGGGACTAAGTCAGTGGGCGTCTTCTTCTTGTTAGCTGCTGCATGGCTGTTTGGTCCTTCTTGTAGTTTCTTCTTGTCTGAGGAAGCAAGGTTTAGGGGTGCCCCTAAATACTAGATTTAGGGGCATTACAGGTAGGTAAAAGGCAGGGACCAATTGGTCCCTTCCCTGGGATGGGTACACCCCCTATTATGCCACCCTCCTGTGGGAGGGGGGTATGAGCCTATCCCTGGTTGGGAGTCCCCCCATCTTCAAGATGGCATGGACTTGTGCTTCACCTCACCTCCCCCACCTGAGAGATGGAGTTGGCAGAGGTGGGCACACCTCTCTTCCTCACTTGTTTTTCCCGCCTGTTCTCCCGCCCAAAGTGGGGTTCAGGACCAGTGGGGACCAGTTGCTGAGAGCAGCAAGTAGCCTGGGGAAACTCACAAAGGCGGCAAGCCTTTGAAGATTCCCCTTCGTGAACCCTGCCCATCCTGGGGTAGGAGGCTTGGCACCTCATCCCAGGATGTTCATTGTTTCAGACCCCAGAGAGCAACAAGCTCTCAACCCAGGGGTCCAGAAACATGTCTGGTGGTGGCAGCTGAAAGCAGCCACTCAGCCTGGACACTAGTGGTAGGTTAGTTTTCAGAGGGCATCTCTAAGATGCCCTCTGTGTGCATTTTTCATTAAATCCCACACTGGCATCAGTGTGGGTTTAATGTGCTGAGAAGTTTGATACCAAACTTCTCAGTTTTCAGTGTAGCCATTATGGTGCTGTGGAGTTCGTAATGACAAACTCTCAGCACCATATACTCTTAATGGCAGCACTTACAATGTATAAGAATGGACTTAGACATTGTAGGGGTAGAGGGTTCATGCACCTGTACCCTCACCACTAGTATAGTGCACCCAGCCAGAGAGGTGGCTGACCTATGCCAGGGCAGTGGGTTGTAGGCATGGCACACAGAGATGTGTGCCATGTCGACTCTTCACTTTGTTGTGCACCAAAACACGCAGCCTGTAAAGGCAGTGTGTGAGTGTAGTGGTACAGGACCTCTAAGGGAGGCACAATCAGTGCTGCAGCCCTTAGATGCCTTCTCTGGTCACAGTGCCCTGGGTACCTGTGGTACCATTTACCATGGACTGACCTGTGGCCAGAGATGCCAATTGGGTTTAGGCTTCAACGCAGTTTTAGGGAAAGAACATAGGCCCTCGGTACCTGATTAGCAGGAGCCCAGGTCATACTCAGTCAAAGTACATCAGCAATTCAGCAAAAAGTGGGGGCAACCATGCAGAAAGAGGGCACTTTCTCACACAGTCACGATCTCAGGAAAGCAACTGAGTACTCTTCGTGAACAATGAACAATACTAGACATGTGTAAGCAGAGGATGCATACACGCTGGTCATTCATTGTCAGTGGAGCTGGAACAGTTTTCAGAGTGGAGGTGCTGCCATTAATATTAGGCGCAGGGTCAAGACTGATTTGCATATGGCTGGGTCCAAACTGTAAAGGCATGGTGAGCAAAAAAACAATGGGTTTAGGCCCAGATCTCTATACTGGGATGAATGTATGACAATGTTCTGCATTCTATCCATCAATTGTTGTTTTTGCATTAGTCACCCCAAGTGGGATGGGTATGCCCAGATGTGGGTACCGTGCTCTACATGCCACTGGAGTCAAGCTATCCTGGCTGATGAGGGGTGAAACTCCAAAACCGGTCCTAGGATGCTTGTTTCCAGTCCGGGGAGGACCTGGCCTGGCAGTTCGGGCTGGAATGTTCCCATTGGGCGCAGGGTCAAGGCTGATTTGCATATGGCTGGGTCCAAACTGCAGAGGCATGGTGAGCAAAAAAACGATGGATTTAGGCCCAGATCTCTGTACTGGGGTGAATGTATGACATTGTTCTGCATTCTGTCCATCAATTGTTCTTTTTGCATCAATATTACAGCATTAAAGTCATATGGATTGTGAAAATTCCAAGTGTCACACAAGGAACAAGTGCAACAAATTACCTATGCTCATTCAGCAGGAGATTGGTAGGGATGTGGTATTTAGTCGGTGGCGCATTTTGGACCACACTTCCGTCAGTGGCGGATCCTCCACTATGGCGGAGGAGAGTCTCCCCCCCTGCCAGCCTCAAAACTTGAAAAATAAAACGATAATAAAACTGGTTTATTATCCTTTTATTTTACAGGTTCTAAGGGTGGGGCGAGTCTTGGGGGAGAGGACATCGCGAGGGCAGTGACGAAAGGGAGTGGTGGGCACTGCTTTCAGTGCACATGTCGGTTTGGTCGGCAGTCTCAGGACGGCCAAACTGATATGAACACTGAGCTGTCTCCAACCCAGGGGCGTTGCTGGTCTGGAGACAGTAAGCACAGGCTCCCGGTCTCTCTGGGAGCACAAATTCCCGGCGCTCAGGCCAATCCTGATGCTGCTTTCAAGCATGAGAGCAGCATCAGGATTGGCAGCCTGTGCTGCAATGAGGACACGGAGCAGAAGAGCGGGGGTTGGCAGGTAAGTTCTTTTTTCTCTATTTTTTTTATTTAAAAAATCCTTGTCCATTTCTTCTCCCTCCCCCCACCTTCAGTCATACCCCCCGCCCCCGCTCCTCAGCCTGCCCAACAGCAACTAATGACTTCCACAAATATATTACTAAAGCATCATGACATGGTATGGGAGTGCACATATATTTTTACTGATAAAACTATATGAGGCACAAAAAATAACACGTGAAAATTGTGTTTCTGTAAATATTTATCTTTTCTGCATCATCAAGAGAAGTGCCTTGATTTGTTTTGCTCTTATTAAAATAATTGCTTACATCACAATTCAGAATTACCAAAAATGTGCTTCACTTATTCTGTCCTAACTGCTGATATAGTCTGCAATGCTTGTACAGTTCATTTAATGGTATTTAAAGCCTTTCCTTTCACACTCCCCATACCCTCAACAAGATTGTCAGATAGTTCGTTTTACAAAATCCTCTTAATTTGAGCAAAAGAAAGAAAAGTAAACAATTATCTTTATGTTATCAGATTAAGCAGCAATTAGTCAAAAGACATAGACTGACATTTGAGCTCTATCTTTGAACGCATAGAAAATTTGACAAGATAAAAACAAAGGGGCTTATTTACAAGCCCAGTGCACCAACGGCGCCACTTTTAATATGAGAAAAAGTGACGTCCTGGCTTGTAAATAAGCCCCAAAATGTAATGGCATTTTTTATCCTCATACACTTTCTAAACTCCAGCATGGTTATCTTGGGGGTGCTGCAGCACCCCCGTACCTCCATTTCCAGGGCCTGTGCTCATTGCCTCTTATGCTTCTGGAGCAGTCTAATTTTCTCTCCACCCTTTCATTTTTGACCAGGCCATGTATACAGTTAGGACCATGTTTGCCAATAACTTTGGAGCCGGGTTAGACGAATGTACGCAAAATGTTCAATACTTTTGCTACAGTTGGTTCAGCTCCTGTGTTGAAGTTTCGGGGTGATCCATCAAGTGGAATTACGCCAAATTTGGCAGAAAGCTACACGTTGGTCCAGAAAGCATGCTTTTTGTGAATTGCTGTAAATCCTCTCAGTAGTATTGGAGATATTTAAGTTTAAAAAATATAGATATCTGTGGAAACGAGTCCTTGCAGTGGACTCACAGATCCTACTAAAATTTGATTGAATGCCAACACTTCAGCCAGGAAGTGCTGGCAGCCATCTTGGGACTCGGCTTGAAGCAGAGTTAAAAAATGTCAAAGATAAAGAAAAGGAGGCAGGGTAGGACTACCCTCATCCCCCAGATATGGTGGGGGTGTCCCACATGGACCCCTCCATGGGGTTAAAAGCATTTTGTTAATTACATTTTGCCACAAATTCACAGGTGGATCCACGGCAAAATTGGAAAATAAAGACGGGCTGTCACCTGTACACCTTTTTCAGGAAGCCCGGGAGCATGCAGGGTTTTTATAATAAAGGAGAGGGGCTCATTGGACACCCCTCCTAGGCTTTTGAAAAGTCCCAGGGACCACCACCTTCCGGGGGAAACAATGCTAATGGGGGTGGGCCCTCCCGGCCCCCCCACAGCCCCAGGGACCGCCACCTTAACAGGGCAAAAAATAGTAACAATGCGGGGGCCCGCTCGGCCTCCCGCAGCCCCAGGGACAACCACTTTCCCGGAGCTAAATCAAACAAAGGAGGGGGGCCACGTGTCCCCCCTCCTGCAGCCATAAATGATCCTGGGGGACCGCCACACCCCAGGGCTGGCTCCTGCTATGTCCCGGGGTGCCCACTCCCAAACATAGCTGTTTGCTATGGCTTGGTGGGAGCTTTACTGCTCCCACCAAGCCATAGCAAACTGTGCTCCGCTTTGAGATGGTGAGAGCATTTTGCTCTTGCTTGCTCAAAGCAGAGCACAATTGCTTTGACAGAGAGTGAGCAGCATGTTCAGCAGCACCCTCTCTGTCAAAGCAATGCCAGCTCCTGCAGGATGCACATTGTCGTCAGGGACCGTGGGGGCCTTGAGGCTCCCCCCACGGTCCCAACATGTCAAAGTGGGTGCCTTGGGTTAGACCAGGGTACCCACAACAGAGTCCGCGCTCTGGGGGATTGAGTCCCTGGGGCTGAAATCGCAACGGGAGGGGAACACGTGGCACCCCTCCTCTTACTTATTTTAAATAAAAAATGTTTGGATAAAGATGCCAGGCCTTGAGGAAGGGGTCCCTGGGCCCGAATTGGTCCCAGGGAAGGTGGGCTACGCAGTCCGTTCCCCCAATAAATTAAAAATAAAAAGACCGGCAAGTCATCAGAGGCCCTCCCCCTTTCTTCACCACTCTGCAAACGCGCCTCCTTTTGTACTGCTGGTTGGGGGATGAAGTCCCCTTGGATGCTGAGAGTCCTTGGGGGCCAACAAATCCTCCTGCTACCTCCAGTAAGTCCCAAACAGCCTTATTGTTGAGTAGTCTTTGGAGGCCACACCCCCTTTCTCCAACACTCTGCAAATGCACCCCCTGGCACACTGCTGGTTGGGTATGAAGTCCCCTTGGATGCTGAGGGGTTTTGGGGGCCAACAAGGACTGCTGTTACCTCGAGTAAGTTCCAATGAGTGCGATTGCTGAGAGGACTTCAGAGCTTTTGCCCCCTTTCTCCATCACTCTGCAAACGCATCTCCTGGAGCACTGCTGGTTGGGGATGAAGTCCCCTTGGCTCTAGAGTGTCCTTGGGGGCCACCAAACCATCCTGTTACTTCCAGTAACTCCCACACATCGGAATTGCTGAGAGGTGTTCGGAGGCCACCTTTATCCAGCATTCTGAAAAGGCACCTCCTGGTGCACTGCTGGTTGGGGGATGAAGTCCTCTTGGATGCTGAGGGTTCTTGGGGGCCAAGAAGCCCTCCTGTTACCTCCAGTAAGTCAGACACAGCAGGATTTCTGAGATCTGTTCAGAGGCCCCACCCCTTTTCTCCACCACTCTGCGAACGCAACTACTAGTTAAAAAAACATAGAAATTCACGTAAAAAAACATAGGTTACAGGGATGTTATAGTTAGGAAACAGAACTAAAATAATCTTAGGAATTCACTGAAAAAAAACAAAGGTTACAGGGATGTTATATTTAGGCTTCACCATGTCAAGACTGATGTAATATTTGAGGATGTGTAATATTTGATGTCATAAGCAGTGCATTGCGGGGGTGTAAGTTATAGTTAGCTCAGGTAACTATAACTGCTGAATTTCACTGGTTTTGTATGAGTAAAATGTGAGCCTAACTATGACGCCCCAGTAACCTTTTTTTTGTGTGAATTTCTAAGGCTTTCTTAATTTCTATTTCCTAACTATAACGTCCCTGTAACCTTTGTTTTTTTCAGGGAATTTCGAAGGTTTAAAAAAAAAATATATTTCCTTACTTTATTCTGTAACCTTTAAAAGTGAGTGTGTGAGTGAGTGTAAGAGTGTCTCATTGGGTGTGTGACTGAGTGTGAGTGTCTCAACTAGTGTGTGAGTAGGTGCATGAGTGTCTGAGAGGATCTGTCAGTGGGTACATGAGTATCTTAGTGCATCTGTGAGTGGGTGTTGATTTTGGGCCTGTGTACCCCATCCCCTGGGCACAGCCATAATTCAATAGGGGAGGGGGCCATGCAGCCCCCTCCCTGGGCCAATTTTGGCCCCAAGAACTCCATCCCTGGGGCCCAGCCATAAACAAATGGGATGAGAGGTACAAAGCCCAGGCCCCCCTACCTGGGCTGATTTTGGCCCCATAGACACCATCCCCTGTGGCCCAGCCTTAATTCATATATATCAAACAGGGGAGGGGGGCTGCACAGCCCCCCTCCCTGGACTGATTTTGGCCCTGGGGACCCCATCCTTCTGGTCCCGGCCTTATAATGCTGGGTGCCCTGGAGCCCACCCAGGGCACCTACTTGCCAGCATTGGAGACTGCAAGGGGAGCCTGAATGCCCCTGCAGTTCCTGCTGGTTCCTCACCTCGTAAGGGAGCCTTCAATGCTGCTGCACAGAGGGAACTGCTGGAAAGGCAGCTCCTTACATGCAGGAGCAATTGTTTCATCTCTTTCCCTGCCCGCATGTATGCGGACAGGGAAAGAGAGGAAACCTCTGCTTCCAGTGGGTGGGAGCACTTTAACAGCTCCCACCTGCTGGAACCAGAGTGTTTGCTTTTGCCTGGTGGAACCTGTCAAAGCACCTGCCAAGCAAAGGCAAACGCTATGTTCCGGGGTGGACAACCCAGGACACAGAAGTAGCCGGCCCTGAGAGGTGGTGGTCCCCAGTGCCATGTTTGGATCCAGTAGGAGGGCCACATGGCCCCACTCCTTCTGTTTGCATGGGACAGCCCAGGGAGGTGGTGGTCCCTGGTGCCGAGAATGGCCATCTTTAAAAAAATAGAAAGCTCCGGAGAGGTGGTGGTCCCCGGGGCGCTTTGGGTCCACGCAGCCCCCGCTCCATATTTAAGTTAGACCCTGGGAGATGGTGGTCCCCTGGGCTCAAAGGGGCCCGTGAAGTCACCTCTAAGCATTTTATTTGCAGCCCCTCGGAGGGGATGGTCCCTGGGTCTCGGGGGGGGGGTCTATGTGGCCCCCTCATATCATTTTTAATTTGTAGACCCAGGGCGGTGGAGGTCACCAGGGCATTTTTAAGCTCTTCGAGGGGACCCTCTGCAACCTCTCCATTTTTTTATTAAACCCCGCATACCCTCCTGGACCTGGTCCTCCCTGGTGCTAAAATTAAAATAAGCGCGGGAGCCCGTGCAGGTTTTTGTTTTTAATTCATGGTGATATTTGCAAATATTTCACGAAAATTGTTGTGAATTAAAAAAAAAATGCTTTCATGACGTGGCGGTGTCCAGAGCTTGGGGTCATTCCTACCCTGCCTCTTTTTCTTTTTTTCAATTTTTTGTGGGAAAATGGCTGCCAATACTTCCTGGTTGAAGCGTTGGTAGCCAATCAGAGCTCTACATTTCCCTGCACAAGTTCATTATTATTTATTAGCAGCGATTGCAGATATATACATTTGTATTTCTTAAAATTTCCCAACTAATACTGAATGGACTTACACCAAAAATCCAAAAACACAATATGCGGACCAAAAGCTAGCGTCCTGCAAAATTTGGTGTAATTCCGTTCAGCGGTTCAGACTGCAGCTGTTTTTAAAGACTTTATGGGAATTAACATGGGAAACACACTTTTTTGCCCCCCTTTTTCTTGGCCCCACTTGACGGATCACCCCAAAACTTTCCATGCATAACAAGACTCACTATGATAATTTTCGGAGAAAATTTCATAAAGGTTCTTAAAACGTTGTCAAAGATATAAACAAGTCAAAAAATGCTTTTCGGATGGAAGCATGGTCACTAATAGAACTAACTACTGGGGACTGCCAGCCCCCATAACCTTGGTTGTCTGAGTTTCTGTAAGGGTGCCTGATTGTTTGTGTGGGTGGGGTATATGTGACTCAGTACATAGATGTGTGAGTGGGTGATTCACTGTGTGCATGGTTTCAAGAGTGCATCTGTGATGGACTGTATGGGTGGGTGAGTGTGTGTATAGGTGTGTTAGTGAGTGAATGTATATCTCCTTTGTATATGTGTTAGTAACTACAAATGTGAAAGGCAGTATATATCTGTGTTGGAGTATATAAATGGCTATAAGTGAGAGTGTGTTATTGTGAGAGTGGCTGTATGGATGAGTCTGTTATTGTATCAGTGATTGTATAGGAGAGTAAGTATGTGCTAGTATTTGTATGAGTAAGTGAGCTGGTGTGTGTATAACTGTATAAGTTTGACACTGTGGCCCATCCTATTCTGCTGCAGTGCCTTAAGGAAAGTGGACTAGCCAACTTGGCACTGAAATGGTTAAGCTCCTTCCTTCAGGATAGGAGCTTTCAAGTAGCCCAAGAACCGTATTATTCCAAGAACATCAGGCTGGAGCAAGGGGTTCCCCAGGGCTCTATATTAAGCCCAATGCTTTTCAATCTCTATATGGCCCCCCTGTCCGAAAACATAGAATAATACGGCATCAGTGTTGTGTCATATGCAGATGACACGCAGCTTGTAGTATCTCTGTCCCAATCTCGTGAAGAGGATGCCGCAAACTTCTCCATGTGCCTACAAGAACTTACCGTCTGGATGGCTAACAACTGCCTAAAATTGAACGGTGATAAAACCGAGGTACTGATTGTGGGTAAGGACACTAAGCTATGGTCTCCCAAATGGTGGCCACAGACCTTGGCACCATCCCCGCCCCTAAGGAGCAGGTAAAGAACCTGGGAATGTGGTTGGACTCCAAGCTCTCCTTTGACCACCATTCCAGGACGGTTGCTGGGAAGTGCTTCGGCATAATGAAAGGCCTCCGGAAGGTTCTTGATGTGCTTCCAGTATCTGCTAGGAAAACCTTAGTCCACGCACTTGTCACCTCCCGTCTGGACTATGGGAATGCCCTCTATCTGGGCACCAGCAGTAAAAGCATTCAGAGACTACAACATATTCGCGGCTGCCCGCCTTGTCCTGATGCTCCCTAGGAGAGCCTCATCTAAAAATGCACGATCTACTCTACACTGGCTCCCAGTTAAAGAAAGAATCGTATTTAAGGCCCTATGCACTAGTCACCGAATCCTGTTAAGGAAGGGCCTGATCTATCTCCACAACCTTCTGTCCCCCTATGCGCCTTTCAGGGCCCTGCGATCCTGGGGCGTGAGTCTTGTTCAAATCCCTGTTATAAAAAGAATAAGAATGGGGGGCCGATCCTTCCGCTACCTAGCAGCTAAACAATGGAACGCACTCCCCTTGGAACTGCGGTTGGAACAATCCGAAACCAAGTTCCGAAAAAAGCTAAAGCCGTGGCTTTTCCAGCCGTAGACGCCCTTTCACCCTGTATCTCCCGGCCTCCTATCTCGGACCGGGCTGCTCCAATAGGCCGCAGCGCGGGGACACACTAGTGAGTGTAACCAGGCGCTTTATAAACTTCTTTATTATTATTATTATTATTAAGTGAGTAAATGGCAGTGGGATTAATTATTTGCATGACTGACTAGGTGTGTGAGTACCTCTATGGATGAGTGGCGGTGTGTGAGTTTCTATATAGGTGTATGAGTGCATATGATAGTCCTGTACTGAGTGACCATAAGTATGAGTGAGTGTACGGGTGAGTGAGTGGATGTGTGTGTAAAGCTAAGAATCAGTGTGTGGGTATGTAGTTATTGGTGTTGGAGTGTCTATGGTTTTGAGAATGGCCATCTGTAATTTAGAGTAGGTGTACCAAAGGTTATATTTGGGTGTGAGAAGATGCATCAATTTATCACATGGATGATGTCATCAGTGATGTTATTTGAGATGTCATCAGTGATGTCACTGACCATGTCATGAGTGATCTAATATGTGACGTCATCAGCAGTGCATTGCGGGGGCGCGAGTTATAGTTAGCTGAACTAACTATAAAAGGTTTTGTGCGAGTGAAATGTCCAACAAATTAAATTGTCCCTAAAACCCATGGTTTTTTCAGTGAATTTCTAAGGTTTTTTAAATGCTAATTTCTAACTATAACGTGCCTGAAACCTATGGTTTTTTTCAGTGAATTTCAAAGGTTTTTTAAATGCTAATTTCTAAGGTGCCTCCTCCCAAGTTCAAATGGGTCTCGGGGGGCACGTGGTGTCAATGGCAAAAAATGCAGGATTTAAACCAATTCACATGAAGGCCAGAGGCTGAAGCAAAATCTATAAGTTGCTGAGATATCCCGGCCAAAGGGCCCTGAAGGTCCCTGAGGTAAATGAGGAGATTGTCTGCATAAAGTGAGGCCAAGTCGGTGCAGTCTGAGAGAGCGATACCCTAGGCCAACACAGTAGAAAGATCTGCCCATATGGACCCCTGCAGTGGGCTGTGTACAGGACTTTAATGAGTCGAATGGTATGGGGCCAAAGCAGTGGAGAACTGCAAAGAGGTAATCCCAGCGTAAGGTATCAGAAGCCTTTTCTAGGTCAAGGTTGACAGCCGCAAATCCTGGCCAGTGAGAATGAGCAGCTTCCATAGGTCCGTAGATACGTCAGAGGTTCAGGGAGATTTTTTCTATAGGGTATAAACCCATTTTGATACGGGTGCACTAATTGAGGAAGGAGGGCTGAAGGCATCAAGCTAAGACCTTCCCAAGGACCATATAATCGGAATTAAGGATCTCTATAGGTCTATCGGAGGATGGGTCATTAGGGGAACACCCTGGTTTGAGTAGAGGAACCAGGAGGGCCTCCCTCAAAGAAGGATGAAGCTAACTCTCATCAAGTATTTCTGTATAACGTTCAGCCAGTTTAGGGTCCAGAAGCCAGGATTAAGTTTGATAAAAGTCCATAAGGAGGCCGTTAGTCCCTTGACCAAGGTGGGAGAGGTATGCCAAACAGAAACCCGTCCCTGGGTAAGATGGTGGAGTCTAGACATTACCACTTTCCTAGGGCAAGTGGGGGAGTCTAAGAACTGTCACACTATGCTTCTTTGCTTTACAAATCCTTACTAGACTTGAACATTATTGTTTCAATAATAAGTTGCAGAAAGCATGAGTGAATGGAAGAATGAATGAATGTACAAATGAGGCGATTCATGGAGTGCACAGCTATTCAAAGGAGTGTCCCCAAACTACATTTGTAAAGTGAAGTTCATCAGCTTGCTATAAGCTAAGGGAGAAAAGATAGGTTTTAGGCTCTTTCCCAAACAGCGATTCCTGGGAGATTGAACAAAGAGATACTGGAAGCCCATTCCAAGCTTCACTGGCAGGTACTGAAAAGAACCGCTAACCAGCCCTAGACAAGTGGAATCTAGGTGTCATTACCTGCGGCTCCGTTGTGAAACGAAGAGTTCTGGGAGGTTTATAGTGTGTCGCCTTGGAAATTAGGTATGTAGGGCCACACTTGTAAAAGGCTCAATAAATAACCGTCAGCACCTTGAACAGAATTCTTTTCTTAACGATTTCAGAATACCATTCAGGGTGGACTAGACTGCATTCGAAGAAAGATTTAGATCATATTGGATACTGAACATTTAATGTGTCACCTAGGTAAGGCACCATTAATAAAGAAAGTAAATCATGGGCAGCATTATGACTGTTAGGGAGCCTACAATATTTTAACACATGAAACTAATGACCCCCAGTCCATTCAGTGGGCATGGCAAAGATGTCCAACAGTTCTTTCCCCTTTGTGTCCTCACTTTCTTCCTCTTTTGCCTATGTTTCAGTGATCTGTGGAAATAGATATTGAGGAGGCAGAGGGAAGGTATCATACACCCAAAGATCCCGTTGCATTCAATGAACCTTCAGTCAATATCAGGAGGAGCTCATAAAGGGGTGGAGGCAGCTACATCAGAGGGTATCATTCTCTCACCTGTTCATCCTTCAAGTGTCTGTGCTTCGAGTCCTTGTGCTCCTGCCTATCGTCCACATTATTGCATTAATTCCATAGCCCACTCACTCTAACTCATGGATTTACACTCATACGCATTCTCTGTTGACTGGTCTACTCCCAATCCAACCTGCCCAACAAATTTATTTCACTCCATTGTCTCCTACCTGGACAACCATTGTATGCACCCATTTAACCACATATTTACAGCCATAAAACCATGCAAAGCAAGCAAAAAAGTTTATGGAAAGCGCAGTTAGACTTTACCTACATTTTGACTCAATCATGCTCACGCTTTAAGCAAATTCTCCAGGTCCTGTGTTTGGCCATGCTCCAACCCAGTCTCTCTGGAGAAACTTCTCCCTTACTTTTGCTACCTGGGATTGTTGTGTGGAGTCTGGTTCAGCACTCTACTGTCTATTGTTGCAGAGTTGTTATAATTTTGGAAAGGAAGATGGCAGCGGGGGATGGAGCACTTACACAGAGCTCCCGGACACTGAGATCAACTAAGCAGTGAGAAATTCCTGCTACCCCCCCCCCCCACATCGCCCCCCACGAGAACGAGGACTCACCGGAATCTTTCCCAAGGCGAGCAAGCCAAATCGCATTGTCTCCAGCTCCTGGAAACGAGGAAATAACGATCTGCGTCCGACTCCTCCATAACAGCTAAGGATACCTCGGAGGTGATCGGCCCTGCGGACACCCCGCTTTGGACCCGCGAGAGACCCGAATCTTGAGGACCCAGAAACATAGCAACAAGGACCCGCGAGAGGCCCGAAAGTCGAGGACCCAGTAACATAGCAACAAGGAAGCGGGCACGGATCTACCAACGATCTCTGCCACACCTTCGCCAATGCCTGACCTCATGATAGCCGCCCGGGACACAGAACTAGCTCCGACGTGCAAACTGCACCAGTGAGCCACCGACAATTGCTTGATACATTTCTAGAGTGTCACCACTAGCCCGGACCCTGGATCGGTGTAGTGTATGCAGACTGCGAGCTGCTGATAAGCCCCGCAGCCCAAATCCCGATGCCTGACGTCAAGATAGCCGCCCCTGGCACGTAAACCACACAGATCGGCCCTGCGGACCCAAGTGACTCCAGATCTCCTCGCTCTGGACCCGTGAGCGACCCGAAATTTGAGGACACAGTAGGGTGAACAAAAAGAAGAGAAGATTGCAAGCTACTGGCAAGCCCCGCAATGTAAACGCCGGTGCCTGATCTCAAGATGGCCATCCCTGGCACTTAAACTCCTCCGATGCACTAATGGCCGGTAAGTCTACGCCAACTCTGGAAATGAAGGGAGCGCGTCACCGTCACCTTTACATCCTGACTCGCCGGTCACAGTAGTGAAGTGATCAGGTCCCCTGCTCCATTCAGACAGCAGCTCCCCCATGTCATGTGCCCTCATGGCCTGACCTTAAGATGGCCGCCGACGGCTAACCCCTGGGTAACTGCACTGAGGATTTCTGACCAACACTAGAAGTGGTTGGATCTCCCTACTACCTGCTTGTTCCGCTGGTTTCAGTATAATTTCAATCCCTGACCCTGACTGCTACGCCACTATCTGCTACCCTGCCACGACTTCAATAACTGACCCCAAGATGGTCGCCTAGGTCTAACCCCCTAGCTAAGGTGAGGTTCTGATCTACCCACTAGAAGGGGCCTAACCCCCACAACACCGCGCCCTGACCTGTTGCCCACAGCAGCCTAGTGGCAAGTGCCCTCCGCACTATAGAGACTGCAGCTCCCTCACAGCCGGACCACAAGATAGACGCCGAGGGTTAACTCCAGCGAATCTGCACCTGGGAGTCCCTGACCAACACAAGAAGTGGTCTGATCGCCACTCTACCTACCTTGTTCACCGGCCCTATAAATAACACCTGGACCCCGACAACAACGCCTACCTTCTGCTTCCCCCCACCGGCCTCATTGCCTGCACTCAAGATGGCCGCCCAGATGTAACTCTTGGTAAACCCAACTGGCGAGGCACGGATCATCACAATATAAAGGGCTTGACAACCCAGACTTTGCCTTCTATCATGCCATCCCACTCTGACCCCCCACACCGAACTATCTGAAACCACATGGCCGGAACTCCTTCTCCATTAGTTTCCCCCAACCTCTTACCCAAAGCAAGCAAAAACTTCAAACAAAAACTGATTAGGCAACACCCAGAATCCCTTTTTTGCGGACATATATCACTGCTCCTCCAAAAGCCAGATAAAAAAGGATCTCAACTTCCACACTGATAGACTTGAAAAATGGAACTCCACCCTCAGCTCTCAACTCCTCATCTCCAAAACTACCAACATGCCTCATAGCTGCAAACTGACAATTGCAATCCCAAACCGCACGAAGCAGAGCGGAAACACCTTTATGACCATATACGCAAATGGCACTGTCTTGATCCAAGCATTTGACTCACTCTTTCCCTCACTTTGGACTGCCCCCTCCCACACACCTCTCCCCCAACCCACCCCTTCTCCTCTGACAACCGGACCCACCAGCTGAGCACACACTCCATCCACACTCCCTCTATCATCAACACCAGCTACACGCCACAAGACACCACCCTCACCTCTGCCACCACGAACAAGGCTCCCCTTCCCCCGTCCGACCTTCACATCACCCCACCTACAACCTCCCCATACTACTACAATTGACCTCAACATGCTATCTAAGACTCCAAACTACCGCCCTATACCCACACACAAAAGAACACAGAAGTCTCTGCATGACCCCCCTCTCCCCGCGCCCACAGTTTTGCACAAAGCCTCCACGGGCAACACTAGAACAACCAGACGGCAACATAGCATAACCAGGCCATCCCCCTCTAGGGATGACCAGACCCCCCCTACCCCCACCTCAGAAGAGACAGAACAGTGTCTCACCCTGCTAGAAACCCAGCCTGCAGCCATAATCCAGGGCTTTAATGTTATCCTTACTAACCTCGCCATGCTCCGCAAGACCACCCATGTTCCACACCCTCCCAAACCCCTCACACCAAAGGCTTCCCAAGGCTCCCCACCTCTCGAATCAGATACAGAGACCCAAAAGAACTAACGAGGCTATGTCTTCGAGTGAAGCGGCAGCTCTTGCCTCCTCGTACGACACCCCAGCTACTGCCACCCCTTATTCCAAGATCCAAGTGATCACTGGTTAAGAAGAGACAACTCGCCCCCGAAACCCCCAGGCTCCCTCACTAACATCCCCATGGCCCCACTAAAGAAGAAGCAAAAAAACAAAGGTGGCACCCTCCACCAACTGCATACTCATAAACTGCAGATCAGTCACCAAACATGCCACAGAGCTAGCAGAATCCTTACTTACCCACAAGATTGACATAGCTTTCATCACTGAGACCTGGCTCAATGACTGCTCGCCACCATACATGGACACTCTTGTGCCCCCAGGCTTTGCTATCATCAACAAAGATTGAAAAGACCAAAGAGGCGGGGTATAGCAATCATTCACAACAACAACATGTCCGTGACGGAAATCGACACCTTCAACTATAACTCTTTTGAATGCCTAACTGCCATCATTAACACTACCGACAACAAAACACTACACTGCCATCTACTATACTATCCTCCTGGCAACACCACCACATTCTCTGAGCACTTGTCCGACCTGATCGCGCATTGTGCTCTCCGAGACGCAAATTACTTAATTCTGGGCGATCTCAACTTACACTGGAATGAAAATAGCAACTCGCTAATCCAAATACTGAACGAGCTGCTGCACAACAACAACCTTACCTAACACTGCTCAGATGAAACCCATAACAAAGGAGCAATCCTAGACGCCATTATCGCCCAACGCGAAATAATCACAATTGACCCATCGACTGGTCCGACCACCACTTGATCCTATTCCGCATCACCCAACCGATCACAGATCATCCTCCCACTCAAGACCTCCCAATATGGATGAGAAATCTAACTCAGATCACCTTGGCCGACCTAGAGGAAAGGGTAAGCTTGCTTCTTCCTATCCCCACAGGTGATCTCTCTACCACGGAACTCACCTCTCACTACAACACAACTATGATGTCCATCCTAGACCAATTAGCCCCTCTGAAAATAAAAAAAACAAGGAATATTCTATCCAGATCCTGGTTCAACACCGACATCAATGCCGAAAGAAGACAACTAAGAGCTACAGAACGACTTTGGAGGAACAACCCCTCCCCATGCCTATTCGAACAACTCAAAGCAGCCCGAAGGAATTACAAACAACACATCAACAATGAAAAAAACACCTTTTTCTGCATCGCTCTGGACAATGCGAAGAACCGGCCTAAAGAACTCTTTAACATCATCAGGCAACAAACCACCAAACCCTCTGAAAACCTCAGTGCAGGCCTCCAAAGACCTGTGCGACAACTTCGCCAACTTCTTCAACAACAAAATCACCAAGATTGAGCTCTCACTTGACATCAACCTTAATCCCCCCTGCATAAGGCTAGCCTCAGAGGCCGAAGTCAGCACATCTAAGCACCCCAGAAAAACCTGGAAATCCCACAACCCCATTCCTGAAGCAGAGATTCTCAAACTGATCTCCACCTCCAAACCCGCATCTCACGTCCTAGATCCTGTACTCACCCAATGGACTAAAAAACTGAAACTCTCCCTAGCTCCGTTCTGGTGCAAGATCATAAACAGCTCCCTGAGAACCGGCGTCATACCAGACTGCCTCAAAGTCGGCCAAGTCACGCCACTACTGAAGAAACCAAGCCTCAACACCAACGACCTCAACAACTTTAGACCCGTATCCAATCTTCCCCTCCTATCCAAAATCCTCGAAAAGTGCGTTCTCCTACAACTGAATCAGCACATGGACAGCATCAACCTTCTAGACCCCCACCAATCGGGCTTCAGAAAAGGCTTTTGCACCAAAACCGCGATCCTTAGCGCGGTGGATGACATCCACAAGTCTCTTGACACTGACCAATGCTGCCTACTCATTCTCCTGGACCTATCGGCAGCCTTTGACATGGTTGACCATAAGCTACTCATCAAGGCTCTCCAAGAAAGGGTAGGTGCAGATGAGGTGGTGCTACATTGGTTCTCCTCCTTCCTACACAACCGTGCCCAAAGGATAAAAATCAAAACCTTTATGTCCGACCTACACCCCGTCAGCAGAGGTGTCCCCCAAGGTTCACTACTCTCCCCTCAACTGTTCAATATATACATGGAACCCCTCACCAACCTACTCAAAAAAGCCAACATCTCCTTCCACGTTTATGCTGATGACACCCAGATCTATCTGGAAACCTCCTCCATCGATGACATTCAGAGACTCAACGACACCCTAAGAGAAGTTCAACAATGGCTATCAATAAACCACCTAAAACTCAACCAAGATAAAAACAGAAATCCTCCTCATCTCCAACAAAGAAGAAAACCCGCATATTGTGGAATGGCTAAAAGCAATCGATGCTCTTGACGGCAACCTCATGCTGGCCAGCTCTGTAAAATCTCTAGGAATTACCCTGGATGCAAAACTCAACATGTCCAAACGCATTAAGAACTCAGCAAAGAGCGCCTTCCTCAATCTGAAGCTACTCAACAAAATAAAACCCTTCATCCCGCCCAAGGACCTCAAGCAAGCCACTCAATCACTGGTGCCATCTAGACTCGACTATGGGAATGCAGTCCTCACCGGCACAGCAAAATCCCACATAGCTCCTCTCAAAACTACTTTCAATGCAGCAGCCAGAATGGTCACCGGAGTTAAGAAATATGAACACATCTCTCCCGCACTAAGAGAACTAAAATGGCTCGAAGTCAAAATGCGCGCCAGTTTCAGAACCACCTGCCTCAGGCACAAAGCCCTGCACACAGGGAAACCCGACTACCTGGCCTCCAAACTCAAGAAGGCCGGTCAGGCTAGGAACCTCAGGAGCTCCAATACACTACTACTCATCCCTATGAAGACACGCAAACAAAAAACAGCTACTCAATCCTTTGCTGGGAGTGCTCCCAAAATCTGGAACTCCATCCCAGTGGATATCAGGACTATCCCTTCCTTTGTAAAATTCAAGAAACTCCTAAAAGTCCTCTTACTCAACCGTGCCTTCCCGAACCGAGAACCGACACCAAAGCGAACCAGCATGCACTATACAGCACCCTGACACTGTGACATTAAGACCTACCTCTTCCCGCTCCCCGTACCTCTGCGCCCCCTCCCCCTGAAAGAGATTCAGCCCAATGACAATGTGCACCCATCGAGGTTATCGCAGGACTCCCTTCCTCAATGTAAAAAGAACTTTTGATGGACAGAATGTAGAACAATGTCATACATTCACCCCAGTACAGAGATCCGGGCCTAAATCCATCGTTTTTGTGCTCACCATGCCGTTCCAGTTTGGACCCAGCCATATGCAAATCAGTCTTGACCCTGTGCCCAATGGGAACAGTCCAGCCCAAACTGCCAGACCAGGTCCTCCCTGGACTTGAAACAAGCATCCTAGGACCGGTTTCTCAATGTGGCACAGCACGCTGGGACTTCCGAACCAACATATATACCTCCGTCTTACTATGTGACTCTTGTATTAAAATTTGTTGTAAAGCGCTCCAATACCCTCGGGTCTGGCCAGCACTAAATTAAAATCCTAAAATGAATAAAATAATATAAAGTTGATTTTCCTTTGCCAATGCGCCGTCTAATAAAAATAAAACACAACAAGTCGAGGAGCCCTCAAGTCTAACGTGTTTAATGCAAAAATAGCCAGCTTAACAGCAAATTAAAAAAATTGCCATTTCAAATGATCTCACTAGAAAAAGATCAGTTACAGCCTCATACTCCAGCATGAAATTCAGTACAGTATATAAGTGTTTTCTCTCAATACGAGTCTATGGAACTTATTCACATTAGAGAAATGTGTTACTTTCAACAAAAACTTACATAAGAAGGTGACACGATCTTCTCCTAGAAGAACTATTAGAGTTATTGGAGTTGAAGTTGTAATTTGTGAACACAGTACCGAGGGCAATTATTTTCTTCTACAATCCCAGTTCTAGTTGTTAATATCAAAAACAAGGCTACAAAAATATGCAAATGTACTACTCTGAATAAGATGGCTTCTGTGTGCACTAGAGTCATGAAATTTAGGGAGCATAATTGAAACTAAAAGACACTTCAGATCAATAAGAACTGTCATCCGGGGCATGGCTAGCAAAGATGGCTGCTCAGGTGTGCCCGTAGGGAGCTCCAGCTCCCCACTTTTTACTTCCTGCAATAATCCTGCTTTTCAGCATCATCAAAGCTATGGACGCACTCCGCTTTGCGGCAGAATATCCCCTGCCGGGCCTGGGAGCATTATTGTGCCTGTTTTGCCCCAGATCATCGGCTTCCATTGGAGCACTGATTGAGGCCTGTGGAGAGTGTCACATCGCAACGCAGTGGAATCTTGGCAGGGCCGGACTGGGAACCAAAACCGGCCCTGGAAAACTGCTCGATCAGCCCCCAGGAGGGAGGAGGGGGGGTGCGGCTGAGCAGTTTGCTACAGCCGGTTTTGGGCGATTTTGTTACAGGGGGCCGATATTGTTGGCACCCGGTAACAAAAACAGCCCCCAGGGGGCCAAAACCGGCCCCCACCCTAACAGTCCACCAGGGAAATGACCAGTGCCCGCTATGGCCAGTCCGGCCCTGAATCTAGGCAGTTGGCGGCTGTGGGGCCCAGCGTCCTGTTAGGTGGGGAGCAAGGGCCTTGTGTGAGTGGCTTGTAGTGCCTTGGGGACGGGACTGTGTGGGAGCACTGCCGACCCCATAGAAACGAGACCGGGAGGAGCCACAAGTGAGATGTGGCCGGCCACAGCAGCCTCATAGGGGACCGAGGAGAGGCCTTTTTTGCATCTCATGGGAGGGCAAGAAAGCCCCCAGGCACTGGATAGAGCCTGATCAGTACTGTAGATGTGGCACAGCTGGTCACTGCTGCACTCCCCGAGGGCCAGTGTGGGAGCCCCACGAGGAAACTATTGGGGGCGAGCAGCCCCATCACCTGCTGATGGAACTTGCATGGTCGGCAGGCAAGGGGCAGCCTGCGGGAACTGCATGACCCGGGGGCAGGAGAGTGCCACCGGGGAGGTCATTCCTGTGCAGGATGCTGGGGCCCAGGAGGAAACTACTGGTGGACCCCGGCATAGCCTGGTCGAACGGCCAGTTTGCACTCACCTGATTGTGGGGCACCTTGATACAGCCCCAGGCCGAGGCAGTGCCTGGATGGTGGTAGGCAGCGCTCCCAGTGTGGCGTGACAACAGCACTGTGCAAAAGGCTAGGTTTCTACATTTGCAGTGATGGACCAGAACCCGGTAGGTCTACTCTGGGGGTGACTGATGTGGGGGTATCCTGGGGGAGTTAAGTTGCAGCCATACTGTTCCAGGGGAAGAGCGCCTTGACGCAGCTGCCCCCTGAGAGGGTCAATGGCCTGTCTGGCATGCTACTAGTGCCCGAACTTACAGTGATGCTCTCAAGGGTGCGAAGCTGCTGCATACCCGCTCCCTTGTGCTGATGGGAGCTACAGCGTGGTGTCCTGGGGAGCTAGTCCAGAGCGACGGCAACTGACTGACTCTTGCCAATCTGTGTGCCCGGGGAAGGCATTGTGCCGTACCGCTCATCTCTCGTACTTCAACAATGGGTAAGGACAAGCTTCAGCACCATCAACAGAGGAATACTATTACAAAGTTCACTACACCCAGTCAGGCTACTCATAGATGGGAAACAGCATTTACAATGCTGTCATTACATCGCGTTCCTTTGCAACGTGGTCGTTACAATTAGAACGCGATGCCTTTACATTGTAAGTCATTAGATCGACTTGCTGTAGGGGGACCTCTAACCTAAGGAATTGTATCATTCATAATTCCAACACCTTCCCTACTGTTGCGCAGGCTGGAGTTGGAATACTAAATTATACTCTTCCTAAGTCCAGCGCACTCCCTACAGCAAGTCGATCTAATGACTTGCATTGTAAAGGTATCGCGTTTTCACAACGCAGTCATTTTAACAACCGCGTTGTAAAGGAACGCGATGTAATAGAATGCATTGAAACATGCTATATTCTTCATAGACTCACTCATTCGGAGCACCAGCATACACCGGAGCCCTCACTGGAGTGGCAGGAGGAGCCCTCCTGTGACGCACTCTTAGAGACCATGCAGGGGTCGAGAGTGGCCTTGAAAGGGCAGATTGCTGTGATATCAATAGAGCTTAATCTGCTGAGGGCTAAACCTACTGTCTTAAGAAGTGTGCTTGTTTTTCCCTCTACCTCGGTACACTGCTTTTCCGGTGGGGTGTTGATGGAGCAAGGTTTCGTATAAAAAGAAACTTGCTTGTATCGAATCCTCTCGAATAAACAGTAACATTATAACCAACCTGTCCGTGAATACTAATTTTGAACCACATTTTACACAATCGTATTTAGGGGAAGCTTTCCGATGTGCTTTCCTAATAAGTAACCCGAGTGTCCTAAAATGGCCGCCAAAAACGCGGGAAATCTTATGCGCATGCGTCTACTACATCTACGTAGTATGACGCCTTCTGTCACTTGGGGAAAATCTTTGCAGCTGCGCCAAAGCTTTTAACATGGCTGCCCGAAAACCCTCGCACTAACGCACATGCTTTGCTGAAACCTATGCAATGCTGAGCTATTAATGCAAAAGAAATATTAAGTAAATGGGGGTAGAGTAGAAGTTAGTGGTGTACAGTGAATTCATTTAATTTCGTATTTGGGCCTTGGTGGGAGACCGATGTCCCTATCTGCTGTGACAGCTACGCATTCGCGCAACCTCCTTGTTCGGAAACTAATGAAGTAATTGGGTGACTGCCAATCCATGTGCCCAGCAAGGACATGAGAAGATCAACTCTTGACCCTACAAGAGGAAGAACTTGAAACATAGTATTACAGATTTATCGATCCACATATGAAATGCTTGTGGGAATACAGCTTGTGAGTATTAAAATTAAGGGGCGGGGAATTAGACAATAGAACCAAAGAAGAGTATTGAACTTAGTATGGTGTGATGCCTTCATCCCACTACTTGGCCCAATCAAATTGCGGGTGAACATGGAATTGAAACATTTTGGGGTGGATCACATATTTGAATTGGTATAACAGAGGTAAGTTCTAGTTAGTTAGACACACTTGACCTACGAGATGCCGAAGCTCTGCTGAGATGCTGCCCGATTTTGCTGCAATCTGACTGAAGAATCCAACACTAGGGAAAAGTCGCGGAACAACCAAGGAGGCACATCTAGGAAGGGGTCCGGACGAGCCCGAGCCAGAGAGAGTAGCACCAGAGAGGGGTGTAACGCTGGTGTTACTCTAGAGGAGGACACCCTCCCTGTCCTGAACCTGTCCTGAATCCTTGATACTCTGATGTCTAGGTCCTCACACCATTCTAGGTAAATATAGTTCTGTGGGTTGTGCTTCGTGTTTGCTCTCTGCACTTTCTCTTCTCAGGTACTGTCATCATACGAGATTAATTAATGTGAATTGAACTTAAAAACTAATTGAACTTTTGTTCCTGATGGAGAATCTTGATGTGTCTATGTGTATTCTGATTTGATTCACAAAATTATTAATTCAGATAAACTTTTAAAACTTCTTCTGAGTCTGTGGTTCTTTAAATAAAGATAAATGTATTTCCTCCCTATTCTAATCTACTACTAGATCTTTCGAATGTGCATTTACTCAGGAGTCAGGTATGGTAAGATTACTGGTGTAAAGGTTTCTTTGGGTAAACAAAATTGACGACCAGCGGATATTTGCTAGCTCGTTGAGTGTATGAATGTATCTGGGCCCAAATGAGTGTTGTGTGTATGAATGTGTAGAGCTGGTAAACTCCGCTGTATCAGTGTTTGTCTCGAAGACACTAAATTATGGCTGGGATTTGTATTGTCTGCTTATAATGGAACTTGTTTTACTATGCAAGCACAAGATGTCCTTTGTATGTTTGGTTTCTTCAAATGCAAATAAATTTGATTATCAAAAAAAACAATCTGCTGAGGACTGACCTCTGCAATGTGGCTGACAAATTTGAGAATGCTGAGGCAGACATAACTACCTTACAGACTGAAGTGAATCAACTCAAAAAGCAGGTCACCCAGCTGCAGATGACCTCAAGCACCCTGAACATCAAGTACAGGATGCTGAGGGCTGTTCCAGGAGGAATAATGTATGCTTGCTGGACTTCCCTGTGAGGGTGGAAGGTCAATCTGCTGTGCGGTTTCTGGAGAACTGGGTGAGGATTGTGTTGCGTCCTAAGGACTTGTCTACTTTTTTCATCATAGAAAGACTGCGTAGGGCTTTAGTGCCAGTCCCGCTGCTAGGCACCAACCAAAGGCATTTATTGCTCAGATTTTTAACTACAGGGACAGGGACACAATCCTGCGTGCAACTAAAAAGGCTCCTATCCCACAGTCCGAAAATTGCAGTATAGCTATATATCCTGATTATACCCAAAAGGTGCAGGAAAAGCGCATGTCTTTCCTCGAGCTTAAAAGGAAACTAGGCACTATGAACCTCAGGTATATGCCTTTATATCCAGCCAAACTCTGTGTTATCTTCTCTGGGAGGTGTCATTTCTTTGGACTCCCCGAGGATGTCTGGCCCTGGCTAGAAATGTCGGGCCTTCACCCTGCTTGCACATTCAGTGATGCTAACCGCTTTAATTCTAGAGGGGGCCATGGGCAGCGAGAGCACCCTCGCCAAAGGGAGGGCTCTAAATCCCCATCGGGGGGTACTGGCCACATTTTGATCTGTGAGGATGGTACGATGGCTGCCGCTGAACTTGATGCGCTACAGGTTCCTGAGACTCTGGTGAGCAGGGCTGTGCAGGAGGGTCTAACGCTGGAGGCACAGTCCCAGGACAGTGATGTTGTGCAGTTCATGGTTCCACCCTGTAGGGTTGAAGTGAACATTGCTTTCCGCTCCTTTTCTTTGTGTGCTGGGGACGAAG
This sequence comes from Triturus cristatus, assembly GCF_964204655.1. Classification (NCBI taxonomy): domain Eukaryota; kingdom Metazoa; phylum Chordata; class Amphibia; order Caudata; family Salamandridae; genus Triturus; species Triturus cristatus. The sequence goes on along the minus strand of NC_140591.1, from coordinate 1,170,705,855 downwards.
TAACCCTTGGCCGCGGGGGGTGGTGGGTGATTGCTGAGGGAGATGTGGGTTGCAGCTGTCTTTGATTGGGGGAGACCCTGATTTGTTTACACGATCTGGGTGCTTGTGGTATGTTTGAGGTGTAGGGGTGGTGTATTTCCTGTTTTGATATTTTCTCAACCTTTGCACACTTCTTCTTTTGGAAAGGGCCATAGCCCGGATGAGTTGAGGTTGGCGGGAATGGTTGAGCTAACCGTCTTCAGGTCTGGATTAGACACCTTGGGAATGACCGGCATGAGTTTTAGCAGACTGTGGAGATGTGCTTCTGCTTGAAGCGAAAGATGGGGGTTACTTGGGGAGGGGCTTATTGTTGTTGTCAGTTGGAGTAGAGCTGCAGAATGTCCGAATGCATTGATCATTGTGGACCTGTATGTGCTGTTTGTGCATGTCCGTGGGGGGGAGGGTTGGTTTTATTGGGTCTGGGTTTTGTTAGGGGTTATGTCTGGTGCTCTTTCCATTATGGCATGGGGGGGGATGTTCGCATATTTCTGGTAGATATTGGTTTGCTAAGGGTGCTGAAGGAAGATTTAGGCTCCTTAGCTGGAATGTATGGGATCGTATAAAACGTGGTACCGGGTGCGATCTTTCCATAGGAGATGCAAGGTGGACATTGTATGTTTGCGGGAGACTCATCTCTCCGATAGTGAGGCAGCCAAAATATGTAAGAAATGGTGGGGTCAGACGTGCAGTGCTAATTATTCCCTCTTTTCTTATGCAGTGATTACATTTGTGGCACCTGGAGTTACCTTTGCTCTGATATACATGGATGTGGATTTGGAAGGGAGATACATTTTGGACCAGGGCAGGCTTGCGGGTGAGGAGGTGGACCTGGTTAATACTTAAGGCCCCAATGTTGATGACCAGCCCTTCTACCTGATGGTGCATGATATTATCACGCCAGTGCTTGATACTCGGGTACTGTGGGCTGGAGACTTTAATTGTGTGACTGATGGGGTGCTAGACAGGCACCCACCGAGACAGGACACTAAACCTAGAATGACTGTGGCCCTAGCTGAGGCCGTGGTACACTTTGGTCTCTGTGATGTATGGCAGGCTAAACACCGCTTGGCCAAGGATTATACCTGTTGCTCGCCAACACAAAGTACTTATAGCCAGCTTTATAGCATTTCTATGCCATCTTTGTTGGGCCCTGATGTCATTGAGATCACACATCTCATTGGCTATTTGTCAGATCATGCCCCAGTTTGCTTTGAATTTGCATGGGGGGTTGGCAGACTCCAGGAGTGTGGAGGCCATTCCCTGAGGCTGCAGGGTCCCAAGGGGAGGAAAATCCTGTCTGGTGTATTGAAATAATTTTTTCAAGTTTAATGGGTCCACGGCCACTCTGAGGTGACCAAATGGGAGGCAATGAAGGCAGTGATCTGAGGTCGCTGTATAGAGCTGTTGTGTGGGGTGCGGCACACTTTGCAATCGGAACTCCTCCAGAACGAGGATGCCCTTACGTCGGCTCAGAGTCCTGCACTGCACGGTGGGGAGGGGCGCCGGAAGAAGTTTTAACTCATCGTGAAGTGACAAAGTGTAGGGATAGGTTAGAGTGGTTTACGCTTAGATCCTATCACCAGCTTCTCCATAGAAAGGGGAACATATTCGGGTGCCTCCTTGCCTGGCTCCTTCGACGGGTGGTCCTGCACACTGTCATTCTGCACCTCCATACTTCTCATGACAGAGAGGTTGACACACGGGACAGTATAGTAGATACTTGCGCACCTACTTGGAATAGGTGTACCATGCACCTGCTCATTTTTGCTGGCATCAGTCGAGGCCTTTCTGGCGGCATTACTGCTCACATGGCTGGGAGGCATGGGATTTGGATGAGGCCCTCACGTTGGAGGACATTTGTATGGCTCTGGAACAACTACCAGGGGTAAAGGCGCAGAGTTGCGATAGTTTCCCTTTCAAGTTTGATCAGGCCGTTTCATCGATGCTTGCACATCAGTTACTGGAGTTGTACCTTGAGGCTCAAGAGGGGGGCTTGCTTCCAGAATCGATGAGAGAGGGCAGCCATGCAATGCTTCCTAATCTCGGGAGGGTCCTGTCCGATCCCTCAGCATATGGACCACTTAAGATGCTTACTAAAGATGCCAAGATACGTTGCAAAGTGCTGGCCCTCTGGTTGCACCCAGTTATTACGCGGTTAGTCTGTCTATGCAGGCAAATGCAGTTTCATGCCTGGTCGCTGTACCTCCATAAGCCTGCGGCGCCTGGTGAATCTGATACATGAGGTTGAGGGTCGTGATGAAGAATTGGCTGTGGTTTCAATAGACATAGCTAAAGCATTCAATAGGATTGGTGGTAATATCTTATACAGGTGTTGGAGACGAAGGGGTTTGGACCCCACTTCTATTCCTGTGAACATCTATTGTATATAAAGCCCACTGATCAGGTTCGGGTGGGATGGCGGGGCCTTGCGCTCTGAGGGGTGGGGAGGGTAGGGGAACGTGACAGGGGTGTCCGTTGTCTCACCCCCTCTTTGCTATTGTTCTGGAGCTGCTAGTGGTTCAGATCTGGCAGTATATGGGTGAATAGGGGATCGTTGTGGGGGGGTCACCCATTTGGTTTCCTTATATACGTGCAATACTCTTTTTTATCTGTCGTCTCTTCGGTGGTCTCTGCCCATCCGTTTGTCGTCTCTCACTGCTTTCGGGGATATATCAGGCCTCCACCTCAATCATAGCAAAGCTCTGTGTTCCTATTGGGTTCCCTGGCTGCCTCTGTGGAAAGGAGAAACTGCCTGTGGTGCCTCTCCTGTGGGAGCTTGACTTCTTCGACTATCTGGGAATGGTTATCCCTCATACTCCGCAAAGGCGCAAACAATGCAACATTGAGAGAGTGATTGAAGGTCTGCGTTGGACGGTGCATTTCTTGACTTTCCTACTACTGACTCTCATGGGCAGAATTGCTGTCACGAAGATGCTGTTTTTAGCTTGGCGCCTTTATGTTTTCCAGTGCTACTTTGACGTGCTGTCCCGGGCTGTCTTTTGCAGACTGAGTTCTCTTCTGACGGTTGAAAGGGTGGGGGGGGCAAAGTAGAGTGGCTAGGGTCCATCTGACACTACCGTTTGAGGAGGATGGTCTGGCGGTGCCTCGTGTAGAGCAATGCTATTTGGTTACCCAAATCCAGCACACAGCGCATTGGATGCACTTGAGAGAAATTGTTGTTGGGTGATTTCCAGGAACAGTTGACCCTACTGCAGCTCTTGATGGTGGGCAGAAATGTGGAGTATGTCTCCTATTTGGTCATACGCATTGCTTCCCTGTGGGAATGTACTGTTAAAAGTGTTTTGGGTAGGGCACCTTTTGCTCGTGACTTGGTCTTCTGGGATCCTGCTCTTCAAGTATTGGGAGCGTCTGTGGACTTGACTGCATCGAGGGTTGATGGTTGTGAAGTGTTGGAAGACCTGTTCCCTAATGAGGAATTTATTGCTTTGGAGCAGCACAGGAGAGCTTTGGTGTAGGACTAGGCCAGTTATTACCGCATGCAAGTATAGCGGCTATCGTTCTGGATACTTGGCCCCAATGTCCATAGCCCCGACTATGTCACTTACTTTGAGGTGTCTGTTGAAGTTGAGCAGGAGCCGCCACTTGATATCCCATCTTTATAGGGCTATGACAGCTGACCATAGGAGGAACCAGTTTACAGCCCGTAGGGCCTGGGTGGAGGACCTGGGTGCCCTGATTGATGATGTCTTGTGGCACCGGATGTGTGCACTGGTGAAGACTGTGTTGAGTAGCGCACAGTTCAAACACCTGCATTTCCTTTTGCTTCACCGTGCATATTTCACACTGGTATTGATTAGGGCTCTCGGTTTTATGGTATTTATTTTTTTGCCCTTTCCATCTGTATTTATCCGTATTTATATTTTGCTAATTGTATCCGTATTTATCCATATTTATTATGGGTTTTGTGGAAAAATGAAGCTAAAATTATAAAGTGTCCACATTTATTTACCCGATAAATATGCACTCATGCTTGAATGTCTGCCAGGTTTCAGTGCTGTGAACACCCGCAGAAGATAAATCAGTGCACTTATATGAAGATATGCAAATTTCAGTGTCAACCTTGTGCATATCTAATGCTGTTAAAGCTTCTTTACTAAAATTCCTTTATTTTTTTAAACCCCCGTATCTATCAATCCACACATCTATTGGCCTGGCAGTCATGGCAGACAGTATTTAGAATTACACAAGAAGCAACCCAATTTCCATTTTATCCACATTTAAAAATAAATGCAGACAAGAAAATGAATGTTTTCTGTCTTAATCTATCTGTAAAAATGGAAAACAGGGAGCCTTAGTATTGATGCATAGAATAGATTCAGGTAAAAGTGCTTTGTGTCATAGATGTCAGCCTCGACAGCTTCCTTCCTCCACTTGGCCTGGTCTTGCCCTGAGGTGTAGGACTATTGTGGGAATGTGCTGACTCTTGTGAGGATCGTGGTGCAGAACCCTGTAGAGGTGGACCCTCTGGTTTGATTGTTGGAGGATGTACTGTGCCCTAGGGGACAAAAAATGGCCTATCAGCTCTTGCAATTGATGCTGTTATTAGCCAAGAGGCGGGTTGCGATTGCCTGGATGACGCAAGTTGGACCGAGTGAGGAACGATGGGTTGCGGATGTGGTTCAATGGACCTCGACTGAGGAGATTCGTTTGAGGAGGTGTCACTGTAATGAGAGGGTGCAGGAGGAGATTGAGGTCTGGGTGGGATTATTGGATCTGTTTATGCATCCTGAAGTGGAATTTTCTGCCTCCACATCGGAGGATGAAGGATCTGCAGAAATGCCTGAGGCATGACCGGGTATTAGTATGTTTATGGTGCTGGTTGGGAGATTGGGAAAGGGTGAGTGCAGGATGGTACTATAATGGGCCTGTATTGATGTATGCTGGACTTATCATCTTTGTGATATTTCATTGAGACTACTGTAAAACGTTAACCTTTACAGGGACTTGACGCACTGTGACAAGAGTTTGGTACCTGTTGGTGCTGATTTATTGTTTGTGATAAAACCAATAAAATATTTCTTTTAAAAAAAAGATATGTCATCCATATTTTATTATAGAATATATTAGTACACACTGCGATATATGAGATAAAAACAATTATTTTGAAGTACATAATATGTAGTTATGTTTTCACAGTCACCAAAGTAAAAAGGCGAATAAAGGAGTAAAGCAGAAAATCAAGAATCGTAAGAGCTATCACAGTTGTTAAAGTAATATTCAAAACTACTTCATCAACAACGGTTGCTGTGTTGACATGTGGTCTATATGAATTATGTGCTATATATGATTGGGAAAATTACATTGATTGACAGGGATTAGGTTACAACTACTAAATTTCAATGTCACCTGCATAAGTGTAGTCACCCCGCTCATAGCTTTTTACAGGTTCACTTGATCATTTAAGGTATGTATCCTACTCCAGTGGGTTTGTAAGTGAGAGAGGAGTGTTGGTCATGTAGGGTTTCTGGGTGATACTGCCAAGATTTTAGTGCAATATGGACTATGACTTGCCGCAACTAAATATAAGTGTGCAGCAGTTACTGGGATTTTGCCTTTATCTACAAAGTGCCTGCAATCTGGGTGCTGTCCCCATTATACATTGCTAATTCGTTTGTAATACTCATATATTGATCAACACATACAGCAAAATATATGGTTGTTACAGTCACATCACATACTTGGCTCCGGTCAAATGCACTGATAGTTCCTACTTCATATTGTTTCCAAATGGCTGTTTGGCAATAAGTTCTTAAATGTATTTGTATTCTAGATGCCTCAATAGTGTATCAGCATTCCTTATTGCTCTCCTATGTTTTAGAATTATTGTGCCTACAGGAAAGGTTGTGCTGCCCACCTACAGTAAATTAGAAAAACATTTAGGCACATAAATACAGTAGTCTGACGCACAAGTAATACGTTTGTACCTAATTATTTGTGTCCCCATGGGTGATGTATACTCTCTGGAACTGTTACATGTTTTACATACTTTGAAATTGTTACATTTAAAAAAACACCCATGGGAGTGAGCCGACTGCTTTCAAATGTAGATTTAGGATAACCATATACTAAAGCATCCCTAAGGGATCTGGATTTGTGGTAAATTAACCCAGGATGTGGATTAAGCTCCTGGCCTACAATGGATCTGCTCTCAAGATGTACCAATGATGTGATAGAATTTTACAGACTCCTATTATAGGTGCAAATTAACCTTACATTGGTTGCTTTGCCTCAGATGCTAATAGGTGTTTTGAACAATTACAGTTCTTTAGTTACTAAAACTACATTGTGTGCTGCCTGGTTCAGTACTTTAGGTGGGTAGCCTCTGGTGTGAAATTTCTCCTGGATCTGGAATGCCTCTGTCTTAGAGGCCTTTGGGGTGCTACAGTTTTGTTTGGGCCCTAACAAACTCGGATGCTTTGATGAAAAAGCCCACCCTAGATCATTGATGACAACTGTTACACTAAACAAATGATGAGAGATAAAGTCATCTCTATGTGTAATAAGTGATCTGTGTCAGATTGGGAAGGTGCTCTTTTGACTAGAAATAACTTTCTTGCTTCTTCTCCCGTAGTGTCTTATTAGGTTTCTGCTGAATAATTGCTTTTATGAATTGTTTTTATGAATCTTTGTGGCTTGTGATACTTGGACAATGTATTGATACCTGTATGATTTTTTTAATTGCTCTCTTTTATTCTCTTTTATTATACGAATTGTAGAATTAATTCTGCTGTACAACATGTATGTGTTTTTTTTTAATTTTTAATTGTATGGATAATAAATATGCAAAGCTGAATTGACCCATTTTAGTTTTTGGGAATTGTGGGTGATGCGTTGTTCATGTTTTGGTGATAAAAAAAATAATTTTGAGTATGAATGTAATGCGATTGTAGCTACTCAAAGGGAGTTGTTTTTATGACTTTGGTCTAACAAACTCCCTACAAGGGATACTCCTTTTCAGCTTCTCTGGGTTTTGGCTTCTGGCATGCAGGATACTATTGCAAGCAGTTTCTTTTCAAAAAACGTCTCATGGTCCTTTCCCCTCAATGATCTTGATGTCTAAAAATTCTATCTCCATGTTACTAATGTTGTAAGTGAATTTCAAATTGAAATTCCTGTTTTGTGAGCTGTCAATGTATGTCACTGCATCATTCTTGTAGCTATCTGGGACAAGAACTATGACATCAATATAACAAATTCAGAGAGTAATGTGTTTGGTCCAACCCTCGCCGCTTTCTTTCATTCATCTGCTAGTCCAACCAACCCATGACGATATTTGTGCAATTTGGGGTGAAGCAGGTGCCCATCGCTGTACCAGACAGTTCCCTATACAGCTCACTTTCAAACCAAAATATATTGTAGTTCAAGCAGACCTTTATCATGGTAAGTAGCTTATTGGTGTGGTCATATTGGTGTATGGGCCTGTTTTTTAAGAAATGTATGCAGCCATGTATGCCATGTTTGTGTTTGATACATGTACATAGAGAAGATACTAGGCCTGGGCGGTAAATTCCGTTCCGCTCGCGGAATTTGCGGAATTCGCGTAATTTCGCGTTCCGCGGAGAACGCGAAATTGCTCAAAAGTCTGCTTTCCGCGATTTCGCGAAATTTTTGCTTGTTCGCGTTCTCAAAATGCGTGTTCGCGAGATATTTCTCCCCGAGCACGCAAACAGCAATTGTGAAAAGGAAAAAAGCATCGCGAACAAGCAATTCCGCGTGTTTGCGGAATTTCTGCGTGTTCGCGGAGATTTTTTACCGTTTCGCGGAGATTTGCGTAACGCAATTACGCAAATTCCGCCCACCCCTAGAAGATACATCAATAGTCAACATGTAAAACGATTGCTCACAGTGAATGTTATGGAGCTTTTGAAAAAATCAGTGGCATCACTGCAATATGTTGATTATGGTAGCTAAAGCTGGTTGAGCACTGTGCTAGGTGGGGCAAAGGCACCACCATACAGGACCAAAACCTGATTTTCTGCCTGCGATGAATAGTGATGATACTTGGATGTGGGCAGGTGCACTGTGGCTCTGAACATACGGAGCCAGCAGCAGAGTTCCTGTCTGAATTCCCGGGCCACATAGTATCTGGGGTGCTGATTGGCAATGTCTGTGATTTTGCAAAAACTGAGGCATCTGTGAAACTGCTTGATGAGCAGGAGACTAACATGGTATATGTTCCTGCAAAATGTTTGTTTGAATACCTTTTATTAAAACAAATACATATGAACAATGATATGGCATAAACCATATATGCAGATGTGCAAACTAGAATATTCTATTTATTACAATTGTTGAGAGAGGGAAGGAGCATCATGACCCACTCAAGGCTTGATCTGTCATGGGTCATGGTCCCAGCAAACACTGAACAGTGGTAATAAATAGCAGATTGCTATCTGCCCCTATGCGTACATATTGTGTACATATCTATCTATCTATCTATCTATCTATCTATCTATCTATCTATCTATCTATCTATCTATCTATTTATAGGAAGGCAGGATATGCCGAAATGCATTATGCCGAGTGGTGTTCTAATAAAGGATTTCTTGAAGCTCCCCGCTGTGTCCTCCGATTGCTTTACAGAGTGGTCCATGGGTGATGTTGTACGCGCCTGCCAGTAGCGCGTTTGAGGACCCGTCCTGAAGTGTCCGGGGAGTTGCTGGCAACTCTGGCTGTTTTCATCAAGGTATTGATTTTCCTCGGATCACCTCGAGATCCGGTCAAGCAAGTGGCCGCTGCCAGGAGCAGTCTGTGACTGCACGGGGAAGTGCAATCATTGTATATGCTCTTCACAGCCCGGCGGACTCTCGTAATTGAGCCCGGACGTTGGGGACCCAAGGAAATCCAGGGCACCCTCCTACCCAGGTTTACCACGTACAACAAAGCACCCCTTTTCCAGGAACAAAAGCGCCCACACTAGAGAATATTGGTCCCCACAGGCAGTACTCACCCGGTTATGTGGCATGCTGGGAGCTGTAGGCCATCACCCTAGACTACAGCTGAGACTTTAACAATCAAGTGGGGCCAGCTGAACTCCCACCAATGGGAGTGTCTCAGGAGTTGAAAAGGAGGGAGAGGCATCATCCTGGTGTCAGCGGCATCTGAGGAAGGCAGGATATGCCGAAAGGCATTATGTCGAGTGGTGTTCTAATAAAGGATTTCTTGAAGCTCCCCGCTGTGTCCTCCGATTGCTTTACAGAGTGGTCCTTGGGTGATATATATATATATATATATATTCACTGAAAAAACCATAGGTTTCAGGGACATTATAGTTAGTTGGACATTTCAGTCGTAAAAGACCAGAGAAATTCAGCTGTTATAGTTAATTGAGCTAACTATAACTCGCACCACTGCAATGCCCTGCTGATGAAGTCACATATTACATCATTCATGACATGGTCAGTGAAATCCCTGATAACATCACTGATGACATCTCAAATGACATCACTGATGACATCATCCACGTGATAATCTGATGCACCTCCTCACACTCTAATATAACCTTTGATACACCCACACACTGCCACTCATTCATACAGTTACTCACACACCTAGTCAGTCATCCAAAGAATCAATCACACTCCCATTTACTCACCTATACAGTTATACACACCACTTCACTTATTCATACATATACTAACACATACTTACTCTCTTATAAAATCACTGATACAAGCACACACTCATCCATACAGCCACTCTCACGATCACTCACTCTAATGTATAATGATTTATATACTCCAGCACTCACATATTCTTCCTTTCACATATGTAGTTACTCACACATGTACTAATGAGGCATCCATTCACTCACCAACACACCCATACAGATACTCAGACAACCAATCAATAACCCATATAGACACGCATGTAGCTACTCACCAACCCATGCAGCCGCTTACGCAACAACTGACAGACGATACAGATATTCATACAGATTTGTCACTAACCCATGCATTCGGTAAGACACGTTTAATCACTCCCTTATACAGTCAGTCACGCACCTACTAAATCATCCATTCAGACACTTATACACCCACTCATTCCTCAATACACCTTGGTATATATATATATATATATATATATATATATATATATATATATATATATTATTTTATTTTTTATTTTTTTTCACTAAAAAGGGACGTTATAGTTAGTTGAACATTTGACTCTTATAAAACCAGAGAAATTTGCCTTGAGCTAACTATAACTCGTGCACCCGCAATGCACTGCTGATGATGTCACATATTACATCACTGATGACATGGTCAGTGACATCACTGATGACATCACTGATGACATCTCAAAGACATCACTCATGACATCACTCATGACATCATCCATGAATGTGTGTTTCTATAAAATGTAAATATGTGTTATATATATATGCCAAGGTGTATTGAAGAATGAATGCATTTACAAGTGCCTAAAGGAATTATTTTGTATGTATGTGACTGACTGTATAAGTGAGTGATTGAACGTGTCTTACTGAATGCATGGGTTACTGACTAAACTGTGTAAAAGTCTGTATTATTCTCTCCATTGGTGTATAAGCAACTGCATGGGTTGCTGAATACCTACATGAGTGTCTATATAGGTTATTGATTTGTTGTCGGAGTATCTGTATGGGTCCCTGAGTGTCTGTGTGGGTGGGTGGGTGGGTGTATGAGTCTGTGCATAGATGTCTGAGTGGGTGATTCAGTGGTTGTATGGATTAAAAAGTGCATCTGGAAAGGGCTGTATGGGTGAGTTAGTGTGTCTATGGGTGTGTTGGTGAGTGAATAAATGTCTCAGTGGTATATCTGTGACTAAATAGATATGTTTTAAGCCACTATATGTGAGTGTTGGAGTATATAAATGAGTATACGTGAGACTAAGTAATTTCAAGAGTGGGTGTATAAATAAGTGTCTGCTTCTATCAGTGATTGTATAAGACAGTAAATATGTGTTAGTATCTGTATAAATAAGTGATGTGGTATGTCTAAAAATAATGAAGTTGGAATGTATAACTGTATACATGATTAAATGGGTATGTGATTCATTCTTTGTATTACTGACTAGGCATGTGAGTAACTCTATGGATGAGTGGCAGTGTATGACTGCATGTATAGATATATGAGTGCATATTATAGTCCTCTATTGATCAGTAACTACATGTATAAGTGACTGGATGTGTATGTAGACCTAGGAAATAGTGAGTGCTATGTAGTATATGGCATTCTTCTGTGTATGGTTTCAAAAATAGTAGTCAGCATTTTAGAATGGGTGTATCAAAGTTCATATTAGAGCATCAGTATGTGCATCAGATTGTCACGTGGATGATGTCATAAGTGATGTAATCAGTTATGTCATTTGAGATGTCATCAGTGATGTCATCATTGATGTCACTGACCATGTCATGAGTGATGTAATATGTGACATCATCAGCACAGCATTGCGGGTGCACGAGTTATAGTTAGCTCAACTAACCATAACAGGCACATTTCTCTGGTTTTATAAGAGTCAAATGTTCAACTAACTATAACGTCCCTGAAACCTATGTTTTTTTTAGTGAAATTCAAAGGTTTTTTAAATGGTAATTCCTAACTATAGCTTCTGTAAAACCTATGTTTTTTTCAGTGAATTTCAAAGGTTTTTTAAATATTAATTTCATATTTTAATATTTATAAAACCTATATTTTTCCTATTAGATTTTTCAATATTTTGGAACTCTATTAAACTTCTTGTTTTTATCTTCCCCCAAAAATATGTATATATATTTTTTTTTTAGAGAAAACTGCACTCCCATACCGGTAGCGTACCAAGCTCCATCACCACATGAATCCTGTCTGCCATATTGCTAAACTCGTAAATGATGCGCATTTCGTATCCGACGAGTTCATGGCACCGCGTCCCGCATAACATCATATACGCATGAAGTCACCCCAGGTACTACTTTGGTATCCGACGGGTTCACAGTGCCAAGCCACGCGTTACGTCATGTACGTATGGGGTCGCACCTGCTGCGTGTTGCGTATTCGATGAGTACAAGCTGCCAGGACCTGTGTTACGTCACAGACGTATAGTATCGCGCCGGGTACGCCATTCCCTTTTTTTTGTCTCAAAAGTGTATCTAAATAACTTTAAACAGTATATGAGAGCGCGCGAAAATCTAAATTATTTTAAACATTTATATATTTCTATCTGTAATAAACTTATATTATGATAAATATATTTTGTCAAAATCACGTCGGGTGCGGCCTCCTTGCGCGCTCGGTGCGCGATTGCCATGTGACCTTAAAAAAAACATTTGATTAGTTCATAACATTTTCCATTGTAACAGTTGTACGACCCCACCCATTTTACTCATTCTCTCTATAGCGTTTGATGAGAGACACCTCTTCTGCTTAGAAACCTTTTTTGAAAAGTGTTTTCCTGTATACACATATCTTATACTACATACAACATGCAACGATCATCTTGATCAATATTCATGCTCTGTACATGAGCCTTCCACATGTGATTGCCATGCATCTCAAACGTTCCATCAAACACAAAATATGTGTTACACGATGCCCCTGGTGTGTGTGTCTGCACATTATTGTGCTGCCTTTCGGCCTGGGTATTGCTGGCTCTAAGGAGCATCATCAGCCACGGGCAGACTGCACATCCTAGATCACATGCCATCTCATTAACAATAGTTTCTGCCCTCCCAACACATGCTACACTAATCTAAATTGCACACTCTGCGAGGTCAAAACTACAAAAGAAACACACATAAGTACACTTCCTGACCAGACAGGAATTGAACATCGCCCAAGTCCCCGGAATAATTATTCACACCCCTACGCTGACCTGGCGTACGTAAGCCCAGCCCACTTTGCGTACGTATAAATAGGATAACCACGACGCCACACGTCCCTCTTCTTCCACACTACCTCAAATGATTTGCTGCATCCACCTCGCATATCACAATGCGCAATAAAAAAATAAATGGATCCATGAGGTGTACTCCATCCTGGCAATCAAAACGGGCTCTAAATTGTGAGCCCAACTGCCCGTCGTCTACGAAAGGAATCCATGAGGTGTACACTCTCCTGCAATCAACACGCCATCGGAATTGTGAGCACTGCTGCCCGTAGAGTTTGCTCACACAGCAATGACAGCAGGTAAGCAGAGCGGCCTGGGTGCACAGGGCCTCCAATTGTGCGCACTGCGGCGAGACGGGTGGGGTGCTTGAGCATAGCTGCGCAGGTCCGAACAAACGATATTGCCATGTGTTATGATGTTATCTTTGACCCCATTCAGTCACATCTCTGTCTCATTTTAAAGACCTGATGCACTGTACTGTAGGCCTGAGCCAGCAGGCAGTGCTGCCCTACAGACACCTCTTCAGCGCGGTGCTGCGTGAGTGATGGGATGCATCAGCCAGACTGCGCACGTGCGAATAAGCGATATTGCCCTGTGTTATGATGTGATCTTTAACCTCATTCAGTCACATCTCTGTCTCATTTTAAAGACCTGCTATACCATAAGGTAGGCCTGAACCTACAGGCAGCGCTGCCCTACAGACACCTTTTGAGGGCGGTTCTGCGGGAGGGGTGGGGTGCATCACCCTGAGTGCGCACGTGCGAAAAAGTGATGTTGCTGTGCGTAATGATGTGATCTCTGACCTCATTCAGTCACATCGGTCTAATTTTAAGGACCTGCTGGACCGTACTGTAGGCCTGAGCCAGTGGGCAGCGCTGCCCTACAGACACGTGGCGTTGGCTTTTAGGACACTGTAGTGAGCTCCTTACTAAGTGTACATGCACACAGGCTCCCGCCACTGCATTACACGCGCACATTATGCTTCTAGCATGCGCTCTGTTCCTTTGTATGTGAAAATTGGCATAACATATTATTATTTAACCATGTGTATTCTCATGCACTCCAACTCCTCTTTGGACCACGATTACCACTAACAGTTGGTAGATCGTACTTCAAAAACAAAGGATGCACTCAACTCCTATTTTCTATCAAGCTTGAAATAAACCTTCATTTACCTCCAGACGTTTCCACCATTAAATTATTTCTCCCTTTTCAGAAATTCCATTGATTGCCACAAGAAGGGTGGAGCGGGAGCTGACCCCGCAATGATGCCCTGGCATTCTGACAACTTCCATTGTGGTATCAAGACACAGTCCCCGACCGGAGACCTGGTCTATCGGACAAACATACCCCGGACTAGGAGCTTGCACCAACACGTCGTGGGACACACCAGTGGTGGCAGGTTAGCAGTGAAGCCTCGGTGTGCAAGACCTACAATTGAGCACAGTGCGGGGGAAGGGGTTGGGGTGCAGCACCCTGGGTGCACAGGTGCATGCAAGCGATTTCCCCGTAGCTAATAATGTAGGACTATATTATCAAACAACGGCAATAACATTATCACCACTTTAGCGACAGGAAACTGCCGCTAAAGCGACTATAAGGGGTTGATAATATGCCCTTGTAAATTCCCATAGAAGCCCAGGTTCACACCAGAACCTGGGCTTCTAAGGAAATTCACAAGGGCATATTATCAACCCCTTATCGCAGCTTTAGCGGCAGTTTCCTGCCGCTAAAGCAGCGATAATGTTATCGCCCTTTCTTCATGATATGGCCCATAATCTCTGGCCTCATGTATTTAATTTTAAGGACTTTCTGAACCACACTCTTTCTCGCAGACCCCAGCGTCCTAGACAAACGGGTGACGGAGGGTAAACACTAAGGGCTGGGTGCAATAGGCCAACGCTCTGTCTCCTCCTCCCTCTCTTCTTTTGACTCTCCCTCCACTTCCCCCTTCTACCCACTCCCCCTCCCTTCCATTCTCACTATGGTCCTTTCATTCGGACAACCTTTCTTTACCTCTTCCACATAGCACACATACTTATGTTTCATTTTTGTCTTGGAGGTTTCCTATGCTGCTTCCACTGGAGTCCAACCCACTTTTTTTTATTATACTGTTCTATTAAAGTTACATTTCTATTTATTTCTGTTTTACTAAAGGTTACTTATTTTTTCAAATAAATAACAGAGTGTATAGGTCTTTTTCTGACGACACTTGTCTATTGTTTATTGTGAAAATCATCTGTTTATAGGAGATTTTAAGGACAACATTATTTAATATTAGAGTCCACTTACCAAACATAATCTAACTGACTATTAGACAAATGAAGCCTGGGTAATTGTACAACTGCAAGAGTTCTATGAGTGTATCACTTTATAACAACATAAGTACTGCCCGTGTGATTACAACACAAATAAGGCACTGCCTAGGACCACCGAGGCTTTAGGGACTGCCGAGGCCCACCCTACATGTTTAAATGAAGACCCGGAGTGTGGCGATCCCCGGACTTCAGTTGGCGTCGAACCCCCGAACAATTAGTAAACAATACCCCGGAAGGTACCGCACCCCTAGGCTGCAAAACGTCTCTGTGCCCTTCCGCACCTAATTTACATGTGACATTAAGATCCCCAGTCCTACAGAGACCCCGCAATATAATAATTGGATTGGCCACGGAACATTACCCACCCACCAGGGGCGTCATTTAAAAGAACGGGTGAGACCCCGCTTTTTTTTGTTTTGTTCTTTTCTCTCCATTTTTACCATCCGCATCCCCTCTTACAGCAATACAAGGTTTTCCTCCTCTCGCTTCAAGTAGTCAAACAAGTATTTTCTATCACAGGGTGGAAGCCATGCACCACCCTCTAATAGCAAACACAAATGTCCATTGAATGCACACCCTGGGACATTGTATGAGCTGCGCCTGAGAGGTCGCCCTCCCTACTACCATGATGCATTTGTTAGTATAAACACATACTAACACTACTTACACACGTGTAGTACAGTGACTACAATGTAGTGAAGAAGCAGAGGAAGCGCAAAATCTAAAAATATAAATCATTCCAGAAGTCGGATGACATAGTTCAATGAGCCGACGACCCTGGCATGAGTAGAAACAGCTACATGAACAAAACGGGTATTCAGCACAACACATGCAATTTTGAAATATTGCTGAGTGGTGCCTTGTTTTTGCCTTCTCCCACTCGTCGCCAAAATTATGTAGCGAATAGGTAGACAGCTGTGAATCCAATAAGTAGATTTATTACATGAAAACAAGACACCTAAAACAACCACCAACAGGAGCTGACAGCAAAGCAACCGTCTAATCCAGCAACGTGTACAAACTCCGCAAGGTTCCCCTCATGACAGCCCTACATTCTAACATTACATACTGAGGGCCATATTATCAAGGAACGGCGTTAAAATTATCGCCGCTTTAGCGGCAGGTAACTGCTGCTAAAACGGCGATAATGGGCTTGATAATATACCGTAGAGAATTCCAATAGAAGCCCATGTTCTCGTGTTAACATGGGCTTCTATTGGAATTCTTTACGGCATATTATCAAGCCCATTATCGCCGTTGTAGCGGCAGTTTCCTACCGCTAAAGCGGTGATAATTTTAGCGCTGTTCCTTGATAATATGCCCCTTAGATTCTAGTAGAATTACATACTAACATTCTACTATGACTTACAATGGAATACTACACAGAGCACATGACTTTACAGCAATGAGCTCATAGTTTCATCCACAAGTCTTGACACCGGTAGGGGTAAGACTTTCGCTTCCCACTCCCTATATTGTATAAACGTAGACTAACACTTCTTCCACAAATATGCTACACCACCCAGAGCACATCACTTTACAGCAATCAGCTCGGTTTCATCCCCAAGTCTTCACACCGGTAGGCGTAACTACTTTGCTTCCTGCATCCGGTATACTATCAACACACAGTAGCGGTCAGTAGTTCACTTCCCACTCCCTGTATGGTATAAACGCCTACTAACACACGTATGCTACATACACCAGACCATATCACTTTACAGCAATGACCTCACGGTTTAGACTCTCGGTTTCATGCCCGAGTGTAGCACCATATCATATCACCACCATGCCACTCTGAGCAACACCGCACTTTCAGACCGTTAACAGTGATAACTACCTACTGTCGACCGCCAGTAGGTAATCCAGAACAAATTACAATAGTTCCTTGATTCTTTTAGCTTTAAAAAATTCTCTCTATTACTGTCTTTCTACTTTTTCATATGAATAGTTTTTTTAATATTCAAGTACAGATCGAAGTCAGAAATGCAACGTATTCTATCAAAACACTTTCTAGAACATTCTACAACACGTGGAGGTTAAAAGTTCATCAATTTTTTCAAACCTAACGATATTTTTTTGCAACATTTTCTCGAACATTTAACGGCACGTGCAGGTTAAAAGTTCACTATTGTTTTAAGTTCGAACAGTGCCTTCTAAATGCAAGTAGCAGGTGTGGTTGAGTTGAGCAAATTTTATCCTATAATATGTACTATAGTATCTACGTGCAAACTGCTTTTTCTTAACCAATCACAAACATACTTTCCCACAAAACGAATGTGCATCCTACTTTTAAAAAACAATGCTTTTCATCTCCCAATCAGGTACCGTTTTGTATGCAAAAACAAAACTAGTTCCCCATCTTTAAACATATCTCTTATTCTACGAAGGAACTGCATGAGCTACAGAAATCTTTCCATACCTTCCAGCCATACCTTCAAAATGCTAGTGTGGATCGTAGGACATAGCTATGTTTTCTGGTGCAAGAGGTGTGCAGAACAGAGACGTATTGACTTAGACCTAGGTTTACAAAATGTGGACATTAAATGGTTTGGACAGAGAGGATTGAAGTGGCACCAATTGTTGCCTTTGGTTAAAACCTGTTTGCATCTCCAACACCCTGACCTCATGATTGTGCACTGTGGTGGAAACGACCTAGGCACATTGACTGGGGTAGATTTGGAAATGCTTATGAAGGACACCTTTGGACAATTGATGTTACTTTTGCCTCAAACTGTCTTTGTATATTCCAATATATGCCAAAGACAGAAGTGGAAATGGTCCAAACAATTTTGTTCTTAGATTGAAAAATCTCGGAAAAAAGTCACAAAGCTGTCTCTACATACCTCAGAGACCACAAAATATACACCAACAACATACGTTTTGATATGGTGGATATATACAGAAGCGATGGAGTACACTTCACAGATCAGGGAAACTGAGTTTTCCTGAATAACTTGAAGCTGTGCATTCACACTTATATGTAGCTCCAACTAATGAACACAAGGGCTCTTTTTAGAGCCACCCTATAACTTACAACTTAGGCCCGCTATTTTAGAGTCAGATAACACCAACTCCCGCACCCTCACTCAAAGTTATTCTCCACACAGCTGTGGCGCAGTGGCCAGACCATCTCACTTTGCAGCACAGACCTCTCGCTTTGATCCCCAGCTCTACTCACCCATAGGGGTGTGTAGTTTGCGCTCTACAAATACCATATTTATTTACCTTTGCACTCCCTATCCAACACCACCTAAGCACCATACACAAGCTACAATGTTCTAAACAAAAGTTCATCCAAGTACCTATAACTACATGCTGACACTACTTGCTCAGATGTGGCACAGCGGCCAGACCACATGACTTCACAGCATATGACACACAGTTTAGGCTCACACTTTAATACCTGACTCTGGCAGCAGCTCAGCTTAGCAACATGAGACTCTAGACAATACCTCACATATATTCCGTACCCCAGGACTTTCATACCAGTACGGGTCAGTAGTTCGTCCTAGTAGTTATAAACACATCCGGACACTACTTCCACAACTGTAGTGCAGCAGCCACGGCACAGGACTTCACAGCATAAGACACACAATTTGGCCTCATGCTTTAATGCCCGAGTCCCGCATCAGCTCACCTTACCCGCATCAGACTCTACCCAATACCTCACTTAATTTCTGTAGCCCACCACTTACACACCGGTAAGGGTAAATACTTCGCTTCGCACCCCCTCTATAGCACACCCTAAACACCCCACAGAGGTTACAGTGCTCCTACCCTCCTATTTCCCACTTCTTTCCCCCTTTTTCCCCCTTTTTTCACCTTACTCGCTTCAATGTAATCACAAAATGGCAGCCAACACTTCCTAGTTGCAACCGCTTGCACCGCTCGCAGCCAATCAGCAACAAGCTTGTGCTCGTAACGCCTCAGCCAATCAGATGGCAGAATTTCCAAATATCGATATCTGTAAATTTCGATCTTTCTCGAAAACTACTGAATGAATTTGCACCAAATAAACAAACGCGTGCTTTCTTGGACCAAGACCCTTCTCCCTGCCAAATTTGGGGTAATGCCGTTCACACGTTCGACCTGTAGCCTTGTCTAAAGTTTCCTATGGAAATTAACATGTAGAAAACACGTTTTGGGACCCCACTTTTTTCTCGGCCCCCCCTTGACGAATCACCCCCAAACTTTCAACATATGAGTTGATCACAACAAAGAATTAGTTTTTTTAATTTTGATTCGTCAATCGGCGCCAAAGTTATTGCGAATAGAATGTTGCCATTTTCCTATAGTAACTAGGTCCTAACTATAACTACCTACTGGCGACTGCCAGTAGGTAATATATATAAATAAATAAATAAATAAATATACATATATATATATATATATATATATATATATATATATATATATATATATATATATATATATATATATATATATTTTATTCACCAAAGCTCCCAAGCATGTCCGGACGCACTCACTACTTTGAAAACCGAAGTTTATTATCATGGCAGCCAGCGATTTCATACCGGTAATTTAAAGTTTAAAAGTGCCGACGCATTTCGATGTATTGAACATCTTCTTCATGGGCAGCTGCATTCAAAGTCCAAAAGCACCATCTTGAAGAAAAGAGGCTGCGGTGGGAACAATCTCACGTTGAGGCGGCACTACTGTTGAGACTTCAACTAACCAGCGACAATGCCGGAGTCTTACTAAAGGAATACAAGTGCTGCTAAAGAGGTCCATGCAACCCACTGAGGGTACTACATGTTCCAGCATGCCCCTGTGCACTAAGCTACACCCACTATGGGCGGGATACTACAAATAAGCATGCTAGACTTCTTTTGGACTTTGAATGCAGCTGCCCATGAAGAAGATGTTCAATACATCGAAACGCGGCGGCACTTTTAAACTTTAAATTACCAGTATGAAATCGCTGGCTGCCATGATAATAAACTTCGGTTTTCAACAGTAGTGAGTGCGTCCGGACATGCTTGGGAGCTTTGGTGAATAAAATTTAACGCGGCAGCCCTGCCGCGCTGGGCGCACCATCTTGAAGAAAAGAGGCTGCGGTGGGAACAATCTCACGTTGAGGCGGCACTACTGTTGAGGCTTCAACTAACCAGCGACAATGCCGGAGCCTTACTAAAGGAATACAAGTGCTGCTAAAGAGGTCCATGCAACCCACTGAGGGTACTAAATGTTCCAGCATGCCCCTGTGCACTAAGCTACACCCACTATGGGCGGGATACTACAAATAAGCATGCTAGACTGCTTTTGGACTTTGAATGCAGCTGCCCATGAAGAAGATGTTCAATACATCGAAACGCGTCGGCACTTTTAAACTTTAAATTACCGGTATGAAATCGCTGGCTGCCATGATAATAAACTTCGGTTTTCAACAGTAGTGAGTGCGTCCGGACATGCTTGGGAGCTTTGGTGAATAAAATTTTACGCGGCAGCCCTGCCGCGCTGGGCGCACCATCTTGAAGAAAAGAGGCTGCGGTGGGAACAATCTCACGTTGAGGCGGCACTACTGTTGAGGCTTCAACTAACCAGCGACAATGCCGGAGCCTTACTAAAGGAATACAAGTGCTGCTAAAGAGGTCCATGCAACCCACTGAGGGTACTACATGTTCCAGCATGCCCCTGTGCACTAAGCTACACCCACTATGGGCGGGATACTACAAATAAGCATGCTAGACTGCTTTTGGACTTTGAATGCAGCTGCCCATGAAGAAGATGTTCAATACATCGAAACGCGTCGGCACTTTTAAACTTTAAATTACCGGTATGAAATCGCTGGCTGCCATGATAATAAACTTCGGTTTTCAACAGTAGTGAGTGCGTCCGGACATGCTTGGGAGCTTTGGTGAATAAAATTTAACACGGCAGCCCTGCCGCGCTGGGCGCACCATCTTGAAGAAAAGAGGCTGCGGTGGGAACAATCTCACGTTGAGGCGGCACTACTGTTGAGGCTTCAACTAACCAGCGACAATGCCGGAGCCTTACTAAAGGAATACAAGTGCTGCTAAAGAGGTCCATGCAACACACTGAGGGTACTACATGTTCCAGCATGCCCCTGTGCACTAAGCTACACCCACTATGGGCGGGATACTACAAATAAGCATGCTAGACTGCTTTTGGACTTTGAATGCAGCTGCCCATGAAGAAGATGTTCAATACATCGAAACGCGTCGGCACTTTTAAACTTTAAATTACCGGTATGAAATCGCTGGCTGCCATGATAATAAACTTCGGTTTTCAACAGTAGTGAGTGCGTCCGGACATGCTTGGGAGCTTTGGTGAATAAAATTTAACGCGGCAGCCCTGCCACGCTGGGCGCACCATCTTGATGAAAAGAGGCTGCGGTGGGAACAATCTCACGTTGAGGCGGCACTACTGTTGAGGCTTCAACTAACCAGCGACAATGCCGGAGCCTTACTAAAGGAATACAAGTGCTGCTAAAGAGGTCCATGCAACCCACTGAGGGTACTACATGTTCCAGCATGCCCCTGTGCACTAAGCTACACCCACTATGGGCGGGATACTACAAATAAGCATGCTAGACTGCTTTTGGACTTTGAATGCAGCTGCCCAAGAAGAAGATGTTCAATACATCGAAACTCGTCGGCACTTTTAAACTTTAAATTACCGGTATGAAATCGCTGGCTGCCATGATAATAAACTTCGGTTTTCAACAGTAGTGAGTGCGTCCGGACATGCTTGGGAGCTTTGGTGAATAAAATTTAACGCGGCAGCCCTGCCGCGCTGGGCGCACCATCTTGAAGAAAAGAGGCTGCGGTGGGAACAATCTCACGTTGAGGCGGCACTACTGTTGAAGCTTCAACTAACCAGCGACAATGCCGGAGCCTTACTAAAGGAACACAAGTGCTGCTAAAGAGGTCCATGCAACCCACTGAGGGTACTACGTGTTCCAGCATGCCCCTGTGCACTAAGCTACACCCACTATGGGCGGGATACTACAAATAAGCATGCTAGACTGCCTTTGGACTTTGAATGCAGCTGCCCATGAAGAAGATGTTCAATACATCGAAACGCGTCGGCACTTTTAAACTTTAAATTACCGGTATGAAATCGCTGGCTGCCATGATAATAAACTTCGGTTTTCAACAGTAGTGAGTGCGTCCGGACATGCTTGGGAGCTTTGGTGAATAATATATATATATATATATATATATATATATATATATATATATATATATATATTACCTACTGGCGGTCGCCAGTAGGTAGTTATAGTTAGGACCCTGTTTCCATAGGAAAACCGCAACATTCTATTTTGAATAACTTTGGCGCCGGTCGACGAATCCTCGCGAAATTTTCAAAACTAATGGGGCGCTACGCTCCGCTCCTACGTCAAGCGGGGGCTGAGATAAAAGGGGGGTCCCAAAACGCGTTTTTCCCATGCATTTTTCCATAGGACCTTTAGACACAGCTACAGCCCGAACGGCTGAACAGAGTTCCTTGAAATTTGGCAGAGAGGTAGTCTACAGGTCAAGGAAGTGCCTTTTGTAGGTTTGGTGTAAATCTGTTCAGTAGATTCTGAGAAAATAGCCTTTAAATCAATATATATATCTGAGCCAGCTTACGGTGCGCTTACCGTGCGCTTACCGTACGCGTACGGTGACATGCGCGAGCGCGATTCTGATTGGCTGTTAGATCTTAGTAAACATTCGAATCGGTCGAAACCAGGAAGCGGCGGCCGCCATTTTCTATCTCGCACTCTGAGGGGGTGGAAGAAAAACAAAGGCAAAAAACATATAAAGAGGCTGTTTAGACTGCTCCCAACCACCTAGCCTTGATGGAGGTGTCCTCAAAGAACCCCCAAGGGCAAAAATGCAATTTTAATTTTTTTCGAAAAATCGCCGATTACGCTTACCGTACGCGTATGGTAAAAAAACTGCAAAAAAAAAAAATATCCATATTCTCCTCACCCCGTGTGCAAATGGTGCCCGAAGGGCACCATTTGTGCATGGAATATGAACGTCCCATAGCACAACAAAAAATCAAACAATACCTTTCACAACGAAGCGCATAATATGTCCTCCATGCGCGCACAGTGCGCGAAGCGCACCGTGCGTACATGGCCCATCCAGCGTAACGTGGGCACGCGGTGCGCGTAGCGCACCGCGTGCCCACCCTGCGTGCACGGCACTAACTGCGTAAAGTGGGCGCGCGGTGCGCGAAGCGCACCGCGTGCTCACTGTGCGCGCACGGAACGAACTGCGTTAAGTGGGCGCGCACGCCACGAATGGCGTAAAGTAACTTAGCATTTAAAAAACCGTACAAATTCACTGAAAAAACCATAGGTTTCACACACGTTATAGTTAGGAATTAGCATTTAAAAAACCTTGCAAATTCACTGAAAAAACCATAGGTTTCACACATGTTATAGTTAGCTGGACATTTTACTGATAAAAACCAATGAAATTCCCCCGTTATAGTTAGTGCAGGCAACTATAACTCACGCGACCGCAATCCTCTGCTGATGACATATGTGTCTTTATGAAAAAAAAATATTTGTAATATATGTATAGCTAAAATTTAATGGAAAAAGACATGGGCAAATAATTGTCTAAATACAGTATTAGCATCAGCAGAGGATTGCGGTCGCGTGAGTTATAGTTGCCTGCACTAACTATAACGGGAGAATTTCATTGGTTTTTTATCAGTAAAATGTCCAGCTAACTATAACATGTGTGAAACCTATGGTTTTTTCAGTGAATATATATATATATATATATTCACTTAAAAAACCATAGGTTTCACACATGTTATAGTTAGCTGGACATTTCCCTCGTAAAAAAACAATGAAATTCCCCCGTTATAGTTAGTGCAGGCAACTATAACTCACGCGACCGCAATCCTCTGCTGATGACGTCAGATATTACATCACTGATTACATATGTGTCTTTCTGAAAAATAAATATTTGTAATATATGTATAGCTAAAGATTAATGGAAGAAGACATGGGTAAATAGGTGTCTAAATACAGTGTTGTAATATCGGACGTCATCAGCAGAGGATTGCGGTCGCGTGAGTTATATATAAATACCAACCAGGCTCTCTCCTCTCCTAAGAAAAGAGTGTGACACTGCTCCGGGGGTCAGGAAAGAACGGCTTTATTTTCTTGCAAGCACTGTTATTAAATAGTCTCAGGAAACACAAGGCAGACGCGTTTCCGCCTCAATGGCTTCATCAGGGCCATTCCAGATTGTTTCTTTGCTGTTCCAGGGGGTTCTTTTTGAAGTTGTTCTGCCTGTGACCACTCCCAGTCACATGGTTACTGGCGCTCCTATGCCTCACAGTTGCAAGGCACTTGGCACTCCTCATACGCACTGCTGCATTCTGGTTAGTGGAGTCCTTCGTAAGAGCCCATGCAATGATGGGGCCTCTTATAACACCAACTGATGTCCCAAACTGTGTTGCCAAGGATCTACACGCCGCCGCAGCCCTGCGGGTGGTAAAGCCGTCCTGTGTCCCCCTTGTCAGACAAACAATCTTGCCTCCTCTCTCCCCATGCTGGCGATAAACTCCACGTGGAAATCAAACGCCGGGGGGGGCGACGCGTTGCAGTCTCATGCAACCACCAAAAGTGCAGGTAAGCCGCGTAGCACCATACCGAGAGGGCGTGTCACTTGCCCAGCACCTGCAGATGGCACAATATACCAACCAGGATCTCTCCTCTCCTAAGAAAAGAGTGTGACACTGCTCTTGGGGTCAGGAAAGAACCGCTTTACTTTCTTGCAAGCACTGTCATTAAAGAGTCTCTGGAAAAAATGACGGGGCCTCGTATAACACCAAGTGATGTCCCAAACTGTGTTTACCTGGATCCACACGCCGCCGCAGCCCTTCAGGTGGTAAATCCATCCTGTGTCCCCCTTGTCAGGCAAACAATTTTGCCTCCACTCTCCCAATGCTGGCGATAAACTCCACGTGGAAATCAAACGCTGGGGGGGGGACGCGTTGCAGTTTCATGGAACCACCAAAAGTGCAGGTAAGCCGCATAGCATCATACCGAGAGGGTGTGTCCCTTAGCCAGCACCTGCAGATGGCACAACATACCAACCAGGCTCTCTCCTCTCCTAAGAAAAGAGTGTGACACTGCTCCGGGGGTCAGGAAAGAACAGCTTTATTTTCTTGCAAGCACTATCATTAAAGAGTCTCTGCAAACGCAGGGCAGACGCGTTTCCGCCTCAATGGCTTCATCAGTGCCCATTCCAGATTGTTTCTTTGCTGTTCCGGGGGGTTCTTTTTGAAGTTGTTCTGCCTGTGACCACTCTCAGTCACATGGTTACTGGCCCTCCTCAAGGCTTCATCTGTCATGGGTCATGGTCCCAGCACACACTGAACAGTGGTAATAAATAGCAGATTGCTATCTGCCCATCTGCGTATATATTGTGTACATTATCTATCTATCTATCTATCTATCTATCTATCTATCTATCTATATATATATATATATATATATATATATATATATATATATATATATATATATATATATATATATAGAGAGAGAGAGAGAGAGAGAGAGAGAGAGAGAGAGAGAGAGAGAGAGAGAGAGAGAGAGAGCTTGGGGGAGAGAGACCAGGAGAGAGACACAAAGTTCAAACATGCTCCCAATGGACTACAAAATTGTCTACAGAGTCACTGTTGCCAGCTCTTTAACATTTGCTTGTCCAAGAGCATTACTTGTTTTCCTGTCTGTTCCCACAGTTAAGAGCGATGTTAGTCTGCTTCTTGTAAAATACAGTATTTTCTCATTATATTTTCCAATAAGTGTGGCTGTCTCTTGACAACTTCTTTCGTTTGTTTGAATGGCTTAATGAGGCGTTTGGAGCTTCCTACTTAAAGGCAATAGCCTGATGTGCTTGACTGAATACCGAAGCAACATGTAAATAAAAATGAATATAGCAGATTGTAATATCAGCACTTGTGTTATCTTCGCAAGACACGTTACCTTAATAAAGCATTTGCAATAGCATGTGCTTGAAGTTAAAAGCATGTACATACACAAGAGGTATACCCAAATCACCCTCCTATACCTGGGTATGGAACACTATCATATGCAAAAAAGGATAGGTACGGAGGAATTAATATATCATTTATTTAAATAAAATGATATATTAATTCCTCCGTACCTATCCTTTTCTTGCATGTGAAGTTAAAAGCATGTCTTTGGTGAAACACAAGCTCAGAAAGACTGGTTCACTAAGTGGGTGCAATATATACAAGAGACTCTGACATAACGCCCGAGTACACACCGCCCCGGCGACCTTCACTGAGTTCCGTTCAGTGCCACTCCCGGCTCAAAATGGCGATCCATGATCAGGACGATAAGACACAGGTGGCGAATCTTAATCTACATAAATCAAGGGGGAGGAGGGGATATGACCTCGATGTTGGAGACACTGTTTGTACTGGTTTGCGATTGATTCCTGCATCTATATTATGTGATAACTGTACTGCGCTAATTGTTCAGTTGAAAAATTTTAAAAAATGTCCCAAAAAAATGATGTGCAGGTAGAGGGTACTTAGGGCCTGACTTAGAGTTTGGCAGACAGGATACCCCGTCACAAACGTGACGGATATCCTAACCCCCGTATTACCAGTACCATACGATATGATGCATTTGTAATATGGCAGATGGGATAGACAGGATATGGCAGAATGCAGCACACATAGAAAGAGGAAGTAATGAGGAGAAATAAAGATATTCCTCCTCGTTATGCCTCACTGAGGAAGGCGTAGCATTTTGGCGTAATCCCAGGTCTAGCACTTTTGGTGAATCTGGGAATGCATCAAAATGTGTCACAATCCCTGGATATTGTGTGGGAACACCCATGGAATGTCTCCCTGGCGCACAGAAATGCAACGCAGCGCAATTTGCGCTGCGTTGCCTTACTCTGGACTTATAAAGCCACTGAGAGCCACGCGAGGTGGCCTTGTCTGGCTTCATAAACCACATTTAGGGCTTGTACCAGGTTAGTGGTGCAAGCGTGACACAACCCCACTCATAAATATGATTCACACTCTACACGACAGACCGGTAAAAATTCCCCTACCTGCACCATGCATGTTACTGACAGCGCCTGGAAACAGCATAAGTTTGTATAAAGAGATGTATGAAAAAACAAGTTATTATAATATCACACTGAATATACATTCGCATGTAGCTATGTTTATTTACTGTTACCTGGAAGATGCATAGTAAAATAGCTGTAAACAAACATATTTGTTCTTTTTGTAAGGAGAGAGAGCTGCCGTCTGTCACTTCTGTCACTGAAAAATAGTCGCACTTTGCATAAAATAACGAGAGGAGCGTTGGAACGAGGCTACACATTGATGGCTGCGTTTAGTCTAAGATGTAAGGGAGGCGGGAGCACGTGACAACACAAGTGCCTGGCGGCGCTGGGATTTGCATCAATGCTTGGAGGCTGTGACGCACCAAGCAGCCTGTTCTGAGGCAGAATCCAGGGGCCCTTGCAGCCTTTTAATTTAGGTTTGTGCACCACCTTAAACTCACGAAAGGCACGGGCAACCGGTCCCGGGGGCGCCTCAGCGGCAAGGCGGTCCGGATAATTGAGCTCACCGAGTAATTGAAATACAATATAAAAAGGATGCGATGGAAATGTAGCGCGCAGATGATGCGGCCTTCATCACTATTCATGGGCCGGTTAAGTAAATAATTTACAAAATAAAGGAAGGCGAGGCAGGGAAGACCACACAGACGCGCGTCTCCCGGTAAAGGACGGTAAAGGGTTATGTTAAATATGGCCAATAAATTGTGAGGGGTCAGGTGCCCTTTGCGATGTGGCGCTTCCTTCATCTGTTTCTCTATAGTAACGACAGTGCCAGGCGTGACCTGCCTGTGGGCGACGGAAGGGTCTCATTTCCTCCCATATGCATGATCTGCGTGTTTGGTTATTTTCTTAGATCGTGTCAAATTATAAATTAAATCATCTTTCAGCATTTTTTGCAATGGTGTGAAACGATCCGTTTCTACTAAAATTGTACCATACATGTGCTTCTTAAATTAAACTCTTACGTTCAGCTTGCGTGCACATTGGTTATATTTTGTAGTTACATTTATATAGCGCTTCGTACCCCTGATGAGGTGACGCCCTTACGTTCACAGAAAAGTATAGCAAGGAATGGTCGATATATACATATATATATAACATACACACATAGATAGATAGATAGATAGATAGATAGATAGATAGATAGATAGATAGATAGATAGATAGATAGATAGATAGATAGATAGATAGATAGATAGATAGATAGATAGATAGATAGATAGATAGATAGATAGATAGATAGATAGATAGATAGATAGATAGATTTGTTATTTAATTCTCTCCATTAAGTGAGGCGCTATAGATAGAATTTTTTTTTTAATTCTCTCCATTAAGTGATGCTTTGCGCGAAATGGAGTGAGGGGTCGGGGGGGGGGCTCTGATTCGTTTTTGGACGCTGAACAGTAACTTTCTCACTGTTTTGCCAATACTGTAGCTGTTTTTAAAATGGTGCTCCACGACGTCATTGTGAGGAACACTTCGGTGTTTGTTTATGTTGTAGCTTTTCTAAACTCGGAGAGTTTGGAAGCAACCAGTTTGTCGCCGCAATTAATTGAGAGTTTTGGTTAAAGATACTTTTGCTGGGGGCTACTATTCTCGGACACCTCGTCGGACTCGCGTGCGCATGTGCTGTCTGTGCGCAGATCCAAATCAGCACTTCCACACACTGACGTCGATGCAATGAGCCCTGAAGAGGTCGCTTAATAATACACCCTCGTGTTAAAGCTGCACGGGAAGGCTCGCTTGGAGGGCAGCAAATAAACCTAATAGGCTGTGACGGGTGACGCCCACAGCAGGTGCCTAATTGGAAAAAAAAACACCTGGTGAAAAAGTGCGTTGACAGTTTTCCGCAGGGATCCTTGGAAAACGGAAACTTTTTTGGAGATGTCCCCAGACGTTTTGTAATCCGTGAGATGGCTCTCGTGCGCGATCCTAAAATGTTTGAAACTTACACTGGAAGGACTTATTTCCAGATTGTGTAAACACCAAACATCTGCGGTGAACACACGAAGGAAATATTTTCAAACTGGAATTGCCAACAATATTGCAAACAGGATTACCTTTGCCATCAACTAGTATCAATAATTTCAAATGTCAGTTGGCCGGCAGCATCACATTTAGCCAGCGATGCACAAATGTAGACATTAGTTATAAGGGCACCAGACGCCCTGGAGTAACAAAATTAATCGGGCCCGGCCTGCTGCTGAGTGTGAATAGTGTCCACTCAATATCCGAGATCTCACAGGTATTCATTGGAATAGAACTAGCTGGGGACCCCTTGAAGGAGCGGGGATGGTGTACTTCCGTCTCCAGCCCGGCAACTATGGTGGGCCTTTGCGCGGGGAAGATCGCCATCTAGCGTCCAGACAGGAGAAGTCCACAGGCTTGTAATCAAGTATAGTTTGTAGGGATGCTGGTTAAAATCCTTAGGAGCGTCTCTTTTTGAAATGGAATGACGCTCTGCGCTGTAAACAAAACATCTTGGGGCAGATTTACAAGCCCCTTGCGCCACTTTTGCGCCACTTATCCCATGTTAAAAGTGACGCAAGAGGCTTGTAAATTTGCCCCCTGGCCTGGGTGACTTGTATTCTGAACTCGACCCTTTTCTGATGGGGTTTTCTAAGGTAACTAGAAAAGAACAAAACTATGGGTTGAACGCCAGAATGACTGCACCATCTGATTACTAGAGGCTTAAACAAGTAGTGCTTTTTAATGTACTCGCGCCCAGAAGCAGAGTTATCAGTGTGGTCTTAGAAAAAGGGATGGGGGCTCGGGCGATTTTAGAAAAGTATGCATAGCCGGTAGAATAATAATGGTAATATTCATAATAATATTATTAGCCACCGTCATCATCATAACAGTAATAACAAATAGTTATAATTATAAACTTTTTTTATCATTTATGATTTTCAGTATTAATGTTATTATCGTTCCTCAAGGGAAGGGAACTGATATACGTAATAAAACGTAACAATAAAGACAATAATGATGCACAAATAATTGATACTATTATAATAGTAATAATATTATTTCGGTCACTGTGGCTACTTTTATTATTATTGTTATCGCTATGTGATGTGTGATGCTTAAAACTACTGAGAAATCCAGGCCATAGCTGATACAGCTAAAGCGAGTTAATGACGTAGCGAATGCTACATTCAATGGTCACAGAAACGTGGGGTTTATAGGGCACATCAAACTAATCGTTGAGGTCATATGGCCACAGGTACGTTATGGAATTCACGAGTGCGCGGGTTGGTAGACTGTCCTTCCCTAACTTGAATTCCAGTTTTGGGATCCTTACCCCGCACGCGCCGTTCAACGGGGCTCACCTTAGGAGTTTTAAGGCGGCTTCGCCGGCTGCACTGCACGTCTAGCGCTAAAGCCTTGTCGTTCGCGACAGGGTTTCACGTCGTGAAAATTGTTTAACAATAAGCAACTAAAAGCAGCAAATAATGTGGCGGGAACTCTTGCGATCGCTCGACAATCAGGAGGACTGGTTGCCATGGCAGCGAAAAGCAATGTATGATAAACTCCAATCGAGGGGCATTTCCAGCCCTGCTCCACGAGGGGGCGTGCGAGCCCAGTGTTGTACCGCCACAAGTGCAACGTGGGGACGGCCAGCCTCCGTGTATGCCCACCCCGTGACTGCTGGACAGCTAAATTCAGAGGTTAATGTAGGCCACTGTGGCACACGCAGAGTAAGGCATTGTTAGCCCCAGTTTTCGCCCGTGGCCATCAGGTCACCCATATTTTGTTGTAACACAGCAATTGCTGCAACGTGTCACCATGCCATGTCTGGTACCTTTAGTGTGCCCTGACTTATTTAACCAACAGAAAGTTACATTCTGGTACTTGTAGTTTTTAACATTGCAAGGATGGTCTAAAACCGCGTTCTTAGCCTTTTGCCTTCTGTCCCTAAAACTGAATCATTACAGGAATCCAGAAACCGCCACTGAATTATTGGACGCCGTGGCCCCCCGGCCTAAGCACATTCTATGATTTCAACCTCAAATCACGGCACCAAAATACAAAAACAATTATATACCAAACAACTGCTCAAATATCACGATCAAATATATCGAAAGTTTTCCAATTGTAATGTTATTTCTTTATTTGTATATCGTTTTTTAATTTTAATATATTAATTAAAATATTACTTAATTTTGCAAAGGAATGTTTCCCAATTTTAATGTTATTTCTTTATTTGTATATCATTTTTTATTTTAATATATTAATTACAATATTACTTAATTTTGCAAAAGAGTCGCAGACGCCCTCAGGAAACCCTCTCAGACCCCAAGGGGTTATTGGGCCACAGGTTAAGAACCACTGGTCTAAAAATATCCCAGCATGCTAAGTGCCACTGGCTAAAAGATCAGCAGTGTCTGAAGGTGTCACGCATTACTTGGGTCCACTGGGCAGCTGTACAGAGGGCTCACTCCGCCCTAGGCCTCAGGCTGAACTCTAGCTGCACCAACATACCACAATAGTCACACATATTCTTGGAACAGACCTACGATAGTAAAGTATCCTGTCTTCAAGTATTTAGGGGACACGCACTTGGATATCACTGTCATGTGAAATTTCCTATTCTAACTGCAGACCTATTAGCATTCTAGATCTGTAGTTCCCCAGGAATCTGCCCAAAATCCTGTCCCCAAGGGCATTTCAGGAGAATGCGGCTGGGCGGCAACGTAGTCCAAAAAGCACTTAAATTGTGACTACGCAGTGACCCTTAAAGCTGCCATGAAATAGGGCAGGGCTATTTTAATGAGTCTATAAGCAAGTTTTTGTATTGTGATACTATCTGAGTGCACAGATTTAACCCTTTGTACCATTATTCTGGTAGGTAGTGACTTTTTAGCAACAGAGTATGTTGCAAGATAGTGCAGTAACATTTTTATTAAGTTAGGGCTTGTAGCACCCTGTGACCAGAGACATTAGGACATTTGGCTGACGGGTAGGGTGGATGTTTATTTATGAATGCATATTAGGTCAAATTCTGGGAATTTCACAATAACATATGAAGTTCCCTAAATTTACCAGACACTGGTGTAGTCAACGTTGGCCCTACCTTGCAACAGATGCTTCACCCAACATGGGCATGTAAACCAAAGAGATTTTTTTATGCCCATCGTCAACTCGGTGGCAGTGTGGAAACACCCTAGCCACTGCCCAGCCATCTAATCTACTTTTTATACTCTCAGAAGTGCCACCCTAAGACTTCTGTCAGCAGATAGAGGAGACAGAGTGCGGTACCAGCAGCTAAAAAAAAGGAAAGTGGCTGCCATGTCGCGGGCTACAGCTATGGGAAAGTTTCCACCGCGGAGAATGGACCCTTTACTCAGACTTTTAAAAAATATCATCAACTTGGCACTTAATGAAGCTAGCAATTTTTAAAATCATGAATCTGATCCATTAGTGAACATAGCTTTTTGGCAAATGTGCCACAAAGTTAGTTTTTGAAAAAGTTGTTCTTTTCAGACTGAAGCCTGCTAAGTCCAGGTGACTGTGCAGGCTTCAGGCTGAGAAGAACAACGTTTTCAAAAACTAGCTTTGTGGCACATTTATCAAAAGCTGGCCGGCTCTGGCAGGCCCCTCCTCTGCAATGGCTGTATTCCCCCTGCCAGGATGAATATGTGTGAAGTGGCTAAGAAGGAAGAATAAAGGATTTCTATGAGAAAAAGGCCTGCAGGCAGAGTCCTAACACGAAGCTAGGGAGACGCTAATTACAGTACACCTACCGCACTTTATCTAGGAATGAGCTTCATAAGCAGCCAAGATTAAGACCGTCACCATTCAAGAAAATTTGGGACTTAGAAAATCAGACCTCAGGAGGAACAGTACAACGTACAGAGGCTACCCGATAAATGTATGATTTCCTGGTTTGCCAGACTCTGAGATTTTTGCCACTTGAAAAGAAGCTTCAGTGGGTTTTTGTACATATGTTAATCTAGCCTTGTGGCATCCTGCCCAGCTAGAGCTCTCGGCCTCATCCAGATGGAGGATTTTGAGGTCCATGGTTTATTCCAGGTTTTAAGGTCAAATTGGAGAAAGAGATAAGGTGGTAAAGTGATCTCAACAGCAAAAAGTAGCTTCAGCAGCTACATTCTTTAAGTTGTTCCCATCGAAGTTTTTGAAATCAAAACCTAAGATTTCAGCAGGACCTCATGGAACCTGCGAGCCAGAGCATCTCATGGAACCTGACAGCTGGAAGATATTGACTTCCATAATTTCTTCTAAATCAGAAGGTAAAACTTGAGCTGCTAGGGTGCATTAGACCTGTGTTCCATTTCCGTTTCCTTAAAAAGGGGCGTTCAACCTGATCATCAGGCCCATTGTCCAACCTTAGTATTTTCATATTTGTTGCTGCTTTGTTATATTCTCATTTAAAAAAATCACATCTCTAGTTCCCTTGATCTTTTTTTCTCCCATTTTGGCTTTTTTATTCATTAAATATTTTATTATATTTACGAAATTAGTTCAGGAATTGTACAGATATATATATATATATATATTTTTTTGCTTTTATGTTGTTTTGGTGCTGGTTAAATACTTTAAGTGAATTCCTCTGACAAAAAACCTGTTGGTTTTGAAACATTATACAGTGAACGCACTCTATGAACATCAAAGAGTGTCTCCCTTTTGCACTCCAAAATTGCCTTCACAAGGTTTCTGTGGTTGTAAACAAATTTTCAGAATGCTTTTCGGTTTAGATATCTTTTTATTGTTCTCAAATTTTCATCTTCAATGAGTTTTGTTTATACACACGTAAAGATCCTTTGAATTGGTATTCATTCAAAGTGTTGTGTGCCCAATGCATTTCGGGCCTACAAGCCCTTCATCAGGGGAAGTATGTTGTAAATGAGGGAACAGGGTATCAGCAGAATACAAAACTTTAGGATTTATAGGCGAGTGTTAATGATAAACCCATGCGTCAGTGATGCATGTGGTGCACACAGTGGTTCAAAAGAAAACAGAATGCTGAATCGTGCAGCGATTTGAATCATTGTTATTGTGATCATCACTTGCCCGAGGGTGAAGGTGCTGTAATGAATTAGTTCATGTGCGTAGAGCATGGGGTTCGGTTACGTGGTGTGGAGGCGTACGGTGTAAAAGTCATCAATTTTTATCAATTTGTATCACCACACAAAGTACCCAGTGTTGGTTAATTCTATCATACTAAAACAGACAAATGTGATAGTGTCGTACTTACAAACCACGTCGGAAAGACATGATACTACATATACCGGTGTCTGTGAAAGAGAATGGTTCGTCAGGTATCAACCAAAAGTGATGCGAGTTTGTAACAAAGAATATTTAGATGACGGCGACTTACTTCGTTTGGTGCGCGTAATGTCTTCTAATAAATCCGGTCCAAATGGTGTGTAAACAGTAGCGGTGTCGGGAACCTAATATGAATGTCCGTAAAACCCGGAAGTGAAGCCGTTGCGTTTGGCCAGCGCGTAATGAACTACAAAGTAAAAAGACTTGTAGTTTGGTTACCGCAAGTTGTTCTAACGGGTGTTATAGAACCGTAGTATCAAAAGTAAAATGTGAAAGAAGATAAACAAAGTCAAAAAGTCAAAGAGAGAATGCCCATATAATGTGGACAAGAGGTTGTAAAAAACTCTTTATATTCTCCTGAGGAAGAAAGACGTGTGTTGTGATATTGCTATAGCTAGACGAATAGATGTGAATTGCGAAAGATGCAAACCGTTCAAAAAATGGTGAAGATAAAGGTTTGAGG
This sequence comes from Triturus cristatus, assembly GCF_964204655.1. Taxonomy (NCBI): domain Eukaryota; kingdom Metazoa; phylum Chordata; class Amphibia; order Caudata; family Salamandridae; genus Triturus; species Triturus cristatus. The sequence goes on along the minus strand of NC_140591.1, from coordinate 1,170,670,759 downwards.
TAAATGTGGCTGTAAAAATGCCACAGTGTTAGAAAGAAATCGGAATTGGTACAAATGGGTACGTTGGTTTGAGGAAGGTTCGTGTGTGATACTCCTGGTATCGTCCAATGTACTATGGCGGTGTTCGGCCTTCAGATGGTGGTAGTAAGCGGTGCAAAAAGTGGATGTGGTCAGGTGACTGTGAAAGGGTAACCAGTAGTATAGTGTGTAATGACTCTTATGGTGTAAATGGTATGTGTAGGTAATATCCGACGTGTGTCTACATGAACTTGGTGTACAAGATGGAATTACACGATGTTGGAGGTGAGTGGTGAGTGATGTGTGTGACCTAGAACAAAGATAAAAAACGGTAAAGGGTGAATGATGAATCCTCGAGCGATGTGCGTGACCTTACACAGAACTTAAAACATTAATACATGTACATACAAAAGTTCAATACTGAATGCCGGGGTCGTTATTTACAAGAAACAACTTAAATCGCAACGTTCATTGAGTCCTTTTGGGCTAATGGAGTCCATTTTGTCTATCCGATACACTTCTCTTTGCAACATGTATTGGGTGTTGTTACGATCTTTTAGAATGGGTACTTGTTCAAGTAATAAAAACCGCAGTTGACTAATGTTGTGATTTAAAAGTTGGAAGTGATTAGCGATGGTAGATTTCGCGTTTTTTGTTCGGATGTTGCTTTTATGTTCATTTAGTCTGATACGAATTTTGCGTTCTGTCTTGCCAATGTAAGCTAATCCACAGGGGTATTTCAGCATGTAAAAAACATTTTGACTGTTGCAGGTGGCCGTGACTTTTAGTTTGATGTTGGTACCTTTGTTAGGATGTTGGATGGTATTCTCCTTTATAATAGAGTTGCAGTTTCCACAGTTGAGACAGGGGGTGGTTCCATTATAGTATGTGTTGGTTGAACCCTTTGTAGTGGTGAGTATTTGTTTGAGATTTCTTGATCTCTTGTACGCGAATATTGGTGGTCGGTCAAAGATGTGTTTGAAGTCAGTTTCAGTTGCCAACATAGGCCAATATCTTAAGATCGTCTTTTTAAAACTGTAACTTTGGGATGAATATATGAATACAAACACACTTCTGTTGTCTGTAGTTGTTTTCTGTTTGGTGGTCAATAGTATATTTCTTGAAGTTTTATCAGCTTTTTTGCTTGCGTTATTCAGGATGTGTTCTGGATACTTGCGTCTTCTGAATTTCTCAATGCATACATCTCTGCTTTCTGTGTATAGTTGTTCGGTGCTGGAAATTCTTTTTAATCGCAATAGCTGTGAGTATGGTAAATGTTCCTTAAGGGAGGGTTGATGGAAACTGTGATAATGGAGTAAATTGTTGCGATCAGTGGATTTGACATGAACTTGAGTTGTGAGAGTTCCATTGTCATTGATTATAGTAGTGTCGAGGAAGGAAATGCGACTTTTGCTGATGGTTGATGTGAATTCGATATCTCTGTCGACTTTGTTGAGATCATCAATTAGATTCTGGAGAATTGTTAAGGATCCTTGCCATAATATAAATATATCGTCGATATATCTCCTGTATAGAAGCAGATATTGTTTCCACTCCTCTTTGCTTAGGATGTGATCAAGTTCAAATCTGTACATAAAGAGATTCATTGAAAATAACTGTGATACAGTGTAAAATGAATCAATTCAATTAAGAAGATTTTGAGATCGGTGGGTTTATCACTGTCTAACAGAAAGGATTCAACTGCCTCCATGCCTTTGTCGTGGGGTATTGACGTGTATAAAGCTTTAACGTCTATGGTACATAATATGGTTTCAGAATTAGTTTTGCCTTTGGTAGTTTCCAGTATGTTGAGAAAATCCGTAATATCTCTGATGTAGGTGCTCATGGATTGAACCAGTGGTTGTAAGTGTTTGTGCAAGTATCTGCCGATAGGTTCATGTATAGAATTGATGGTAGAAATGATTGGTCTGAATGGGGGGTATGTTGCGTGTTTGTGAATCTTAGGGATCATGTAGATGTATGGTATTGCAGGATTGATTTTAATGAGATATTTTTGTCTTCTGCCGTGATTGTACCTTCATCTGTGGCTTTGTTTAGAATGAGTTGTAAAATTCTCATGAACTCATTGGTAGGATCGAAGGGTAACCTCATATATATGTTGGTATCCTGAATGTGCTCTTGGACATTTCTCTTGTAGAAATCTGAATCCATAATCACCATTGCTCCTCCTTTATCTGCTTGGCGGATGGTGATTTCGCTTTTTGCTGCGATTTGTCTTAGTGCTTGTTGTTCTTTCTGGGTGATGTTTGTATTTTTGGATTTGTTTTGACTGGAAACTTTTTTTAGTTCCTTCAACGTGATAGTTTCAAATGCATCTAATACATTGTGGCTGATGGGAGCCATAAATGTGCTTTTGTTGCGTAATCCCATAAGGGTGTTTTCTTGTGGTCTTTGTGTTGGTTCTATGATGTTGTTGAAAAAATGTTTCAATCTCAATGTTCGCATGAATTTGAAGAAGCTTATTTCGATGTCAAGAGTATTAGAATGGTAGGTGGGAACAAAGCATGATCCCTTTTGTAAAGTGGTCATTTGAAATTCAGTGAATTTGAATTTGGAGATGTTGATCACAAGACTTTCTGGCTGCTTGTTCCTTTCGCCACAGGTTTTGTGGATGCTGTTCTTCCTCCTGCTTCATCTTGTGGCCTTCAGCCAACATCTAAAAAAGACTGTCCGTTGTTGCTGTGGGATGACGATGGACCCCCTGTTTCTGGGTCTTGCGAGTCTCGTGTAAATTGAGTGGTATCTATGGGTTGTGGCCCCTCCTGTCTCCGTGGTGGTCTTTTGTTGTGGGAATTGTCAGAAGATGATGCATCCGTGTCTGAGAAGCGGCCGGTGTTTGTTCTCTGTTGTCTTCGATTAGCATACACCTCTGCACAGGCGTATACTTCTCCTAACTTATAATCCACAGTGTCTCTTTTACATTTTCTGATCTTCCTCTCATTGATCTCTTTTGAATAGTTGTCTAATTGTTTGTTGATGTCTTGTAATGTGATATTCCAATCTTCATCCTCTAATCTAGTGGAAAGATCGAATTGATTCATTTTACACTGTATCACAGTTATTTTCAATGGGAGAACAACTACTATGTACAGTGCTCTGGAACATCTATGCGAAACTGTGCTGCTCCAACATATGCAAATCTCTTTATGTACAGATTTGAACTTGATCACATCCTAAGCAAAGAGGAGTGGAAACAACATCTACTTCTATACAGGAGATATATCGACGATATATTTATATTATAGCAAGGATCCTTAACAATTCTCCAGAATCTAATTGATGATCTCAACAAAGTCGATAGACATATCGAATTCACATCAACCATCAGCAAAAGTCGCATTTCCTTCCTCGACACTACCAGTGGCGGCTGGTGAGATTTTAAAGTGGTGGGGCTGAAAATTTTTGGTGTCGAATGGCGCGCGAGCGAGCGCAGCGAGCGAGCCCGAACCACCTACGGAGGGTTCGGGGGGGTTCCCCCCCCGAGAAAATTGTGAAAAATTAGCAGCCAAATGGTGGATTTTCAAGACTTTCGGAAGCCATTGTGCTTAACAGAAACAGGCCACTGCCTCCCCTAAAACTATCATCAGTTCCAAGGCCTCATGAATAAACCATTCTAAATTGCAATAAACCACAATTAATTTTAACAATGTTGCATAAATAGGTTGGATCTGCCTACTGACCAAGTGGAATGATTGCACGCAGAAGGGTAGATGACGAGGAAAAAAGGTTTGTATTTACAGCACAGGTTCACAAAATGGAAACTCATCGAAAATCATGTAGGTGTGCAATAAGTGGTCTTAAAACAGGCACAACAATGAAATAGCATACATTTCTAAAATTTAATTTCACAGGCTACTATGGGAGAAAGTTTAAAATTATGTGAAAATTGTGCTTTAAAATTCACTATTAGTGCCCATTTTTTCCAATGTTTCTCAAAAGGAGAGAAACACCCACCTGATTACTACAATTCAGGTGCCTGCTCTCTTGACATATCATGTCCACACCTTTATATAGATGACAGTCAAAACAGACATTTGTTTGTGGTGTGTTGTTACATTAATCATGCAAATATTTTGGAATTTCAGAAATGTTAATTAATGTGATGTCATCAGGATTAATGTCATGTGACATCACTCCCTAGGAAGATTCAGAGTCAAAGGTCCTGTGTTGTCACTTCCTTTGACATCATTAGGGTCAAAGGGTATATGATATCACTTCCGTTACCCCAGACATTTTAGTGAATCAATGCTCATGCTCACCGCAGACAGTGGTCTAAAACAATGTGTAATGAACAGAAATGGGCCATCTCTACTAAACAGACTTCAATTCAAGTTGCTTTGGATTGCAATATCTTGTAAAACAATTATTTCAAGAACGTTTGTGAAGGCTATGGGACCCAAACACAGATGTACATTCCTACCACAGCATGAATGGATTTAAAACCTGATTGTAAAAGGTTTTGATGCATCTAAAAGTTCCAGTGTGGGTTTCATTGTATGTCACAGTCGGACTGGCCTATAGCGAACTCTGTCAGCGCCAGATGGGCTGGCCGTTTCATTGGCTGTTTGTGGGTTGCCTGTTTTAATAGTCTTGTGGCTGAATTGTTATTTGGTAATACCACAAACATTGCCTGCAGCAAGCACATGTGAATGCAATTACAGATATCTTGGAAAAACACATATACAGCTACAAGTTCAAAACTGGCTTCAGTTGCAAATGTGGACTACTTTTTTTTTAGATATCGGATTCGCTAGAAAGGACTACTTTGTTTTTGGTGCCCCGCCCAATTTTCTGTCTGAGTCCGGCTATGTTTTATGTTACTCTTGTAGGACTCCTAGTTGAATTCGAAACGATGTCACATCTAGATGTATCAATTTGCTTTAGGAGTCAAGGCAGCCGCCAAGTCACTTCATACCGATAACGACAATGCCCCTAGGCTCACCCATAGAAACCGACTTGTTTTGCCAGACTTAAAAAGATTACCTAGCAGAGGCTTCCAACGGAACGCGACCAAAAAACAGACACTCAAGCGAAGGAGGAGGGTTGAAAAGCAAACATGCACACAAACGCGCTACTTGTGAAATACAATATGTTACTGCTCACAACATACTTATGTCTAAATTCCTGGAAACAAATGTAACATAATATGCCTCATACAAACGTTAAAATACTCCCTAAACAAAAATGTATAGAATGTTACTGTAGGTTACCAGTGAGAACCCTCAATTAGGCTGGATTCCATGCTAGCGAAACCTCGCAGCTGTATTTAATTACGTTTCGCGCGGGAAGGAAGGCCTCATAAATGTCTCTGTAATGCAGCGTGCTAGCATCGCTCACAGTCTCCTTCTCATACCCCGCGGTGATTCGTATGCTCTGTGCTGGTTCTTCCGCCCTGCTCCCCTAGGGTAGGCTTAGATTAATCTCTGATGTCATTAGCACGAGCCATGGCGTCCACATATGGGAGTCTAGAGAACGGTCCGGTAGGCCCTACCTGCCCGAGTTCACACACGTCTCACTCTCGGTCCTCCTGACAGCAACCTCCTGCAAGTGCAACCAAATGGATGGATGGTGGACTAGGCTGGCTGCTGCTACAGAGCACGACCGGTCCGCTTTCTTTTTTCAAAGGCCCCGACCTTGACTCACTAGTCAGTCTCCACCGCTCCTGACACGACACAGTCCGTCCCGAAAATGGCGGCTGCTGCTACATGCGCGGGAAGAACTACTCCGAGTCTGCGCAGAGGGTCCTATCCACTCGTCACAGGGACAGGTGGTTCACTTCTCACCACGCCCTGTGACGAGTTGGGAGGGGGTGGGGGTGAATCTCACACTCTCCTGTCTCCTCCACTCTCTGATTGACGTGGAGATGTTAGCAATCCCGGGCTTGTGTAAAAAACGCCCGGGGCTAACTTAATCTCCACGCCATCAGGGGGTGGAGACTGGGCCTCCAGGCTATGTCTTTGCCTGCTGATGGCGTCACAGCCTTCAGGGCTGTGAGGTTCTCAGCCGGCAAAGACATAGCAGGTGGTGCAGCGCGGGGGTATTGACAGTGGGAGGCAGCAGACTGACGACAGTGCCCCATGTTAAAGTTTGCGGCGATGTGTTCTTTTTCTTTGCGTTTTTTTATTTTCTTAATAAAAAAGAAACGTACTGGTATTTATTTATTTTTTAAATCAAAGGAAACTTGTTAAATTAATTAACTGGGAAATTACCTGGGGCGGAGCCCCGACGCCCACACAGAGAAACCGCCACTGGACACTACTATAATCAATGACAATGGAACTCTCACAACTCAAGTTCATGTCAAATCCACTGATCGCAACAATTTACTCCAATTTACACCGATTCAACAGCACATAATCCCCGGTCCACCACCGATTATTCGGTTTGAGTGGAGGGATCACGTGCAACAGGAAGGGCCCGGCACTTCCGGTTAGCCATCCAATCAGCTGCTGGCAAAACAGACTCAAAGCCAGATGCAAAGCGCAACACGCAGCGGACACGCTTAAACTAAGAAGGTGAGGCTGAGAATTGGATTGTATTCTAAAGGAGCGCCTGGAAAAGGGTTCCTGCCCATCTGCTTACTCTGATTACCTTAAGGAGCGCCTGGTAAAGGGCTCCCAAATTACTATGTTTCTCACTATAAATCGCTGTTATTGTGAAAGTTTTAAAATCACGCACTGACTCAACTGTGTTTTTAAATATACTTTGCGCCGTGCACTCACCGATTCAACAGCACATAATCCCCGGTCCACCACCGATTATTCGGTTTGAGTGGAGGGATCACGTGCAACAGGAAGGGCCCGGCACTTCCGGTTAGCCATCCAATCAGCTGCTGGCAAAACAGACTCAAAGCGAGATGCAAAGCGCAACGCGCAGCGGACGCGCTTAAACTAAGAAGGTGAGGCTGAGAATTGTATTGTATTCTAAAGGAGCGCCTGGAAAAGGGTTCCTGCCCATCTGCTTACTCTGATTACCTTAAGGAGCGCCTGGTAAAGGGCTCCCAAATTACGCTGTTTCTCACTATAAATCGCTGTTATTGTGAAAGTTTTAAAATCACGCACTGACTCAACTGTGTTTTTAAATATACTTTGCGCCGTGCACTCACCGATTCAACAGCACATAATCCCCGGTCCACCACCGATTATTCGGTTTGAGTGGAGGGATCACGTGCAACAGGAAGGGCCCGGCACTTCTGGTTAGCCATCCAATCAGCTGCTGGCAAAACAGACTCAAAGCCAGATGCAAAGCGCAACGCGCAGCGGACGCGCTTAAACTAAGAAGGTGAGGCTGAGAATTGTATTGTATTCTAAAGGAGCGCCTGGAAAAGGGTTCCTGCCCATCTGCTTACTCTGATTACCTTAAGGAGCGCCTGGTAAAGGGCTCCCAAATTACGCTGTTTCTCACTATAAATCGCTGTTATTGTGAAAGTTTTAAAATCACGCACTGACTCAACTGTGTTTTTAAATATACTTTGCGCCGTGCACTTACCGATTCAACAGCACATAATCCCCGGTCCACCACCGATTATTCGGTTTGAGTGGAGGGATCACGTGCAACAGGAAGGGCCCGGCACTTCTGGTTAGCCATCCAATCAGCTGCTGGCAAAACAGACTCAAAGCCAGATGAAAAGCGCAACGCGCAGTGGACGCGCGCAGCGTGCGCGCCGAAGGCGCGCCAAAGGCTAGCACGTCTGCGCCCGTCCGATCCTGGACCGTGCCAAGGGCCCCCCCCCTGACCCACGTAAGCCAGCTCGGCTACCTACCTCTCAAATCTACACTAGGAGACAGCTACTAAATATCAGGACCATTTCTAAGGAGTCACAAGCATGTCCTTGCTGTGCTGCTATACCACCTCATGTTTTAACGCCATGCAACAACTGCACACCCAGCTCCAGTAAACCACCCTCCACCTTTACAGGTCTCTCTACTATTCCAATAAAAAATCACACTGTCACAGCCGCACTCATCAATGTTCGTTCTTTACCTAAGCACAAATATGAAATACTCGCTTTTCTTGAGAACCACAATCTTGATCTTTTATTTCTTACTGAGACTTGGGCTGACCCATCATCAGGGCCTGACTTTGCCGTTGTAACTCCAAATGATTTCTCTGTTAAAAGACTGGACAGAAATAACAAAAGAGGCGGAGGTCTAGCTCTTATTCACCGTGATAATTACAATGTCAAAAGAGATCCTATTCCCATCAAAGGCTGCGAAGCCTTCTCTTTTTCCATATCACTCACCAAATCACATACATTGAAAGGTATATTATTATATCGCCCTCCCGGATCTCGGACAGACTTTCTCTCTTCTCTATCCTCCCTTGTAGAGCCTTCTGCAGGAGAAGCCAATTTCACCATTCTAGGTGACTTCAACTTTCACCTAGAATCCAATAACGATGAAAACACATCTGCTCTACTTTCTGAACTTGACTCCATAGAACTCTCTCAACTCATAAACAAACCGACTCACATAGCTGGCCATACTCTCGACGGATTATTCACCAACAATAAATACATTTCATTAGGAAATATCCTCCCTTTAACATGGACCGACCATTCCGCAATCCTTTTTAACATTAACACGGAACATAACTTACATAATCAGATCACTATCCCCTCGCCCGCCAACTTTAAAGCTTGGAACAGCATTCTCCCCGAAAATATAAAAACACATCTGAAAGCTACTCATCAAGACCTCGCAGACAATCCTGAACACGCAGCTATGCGTTACACACAATGGCTTCGCTTAGCATTCGACACAACTGTCCCAATAAAAAATACTTCCAAAAACAGAAAAACGCCATCTGCCCCCTGGTTTTCAGAGAAACTAAGACTAGAAAGGCAGAAATGCCGGAATCAGGAGCGTCACTGGCGCCAAAAATACGACAATACAACTAAAACTCGGTACAAGGAAGCACTTTCCAATTACAAAAACTTATTAATAACTGAAAAAAGTAAATTTTACATTAGTCAAATCGAATCCTCCCAAGACTCCATGAAACAACTATACAAAGTCGTTACCAAACTATCAGGACCAGACACTTCCCCGTCAATAGCACCGACACAAACCCTCTGTGATAATCTTGCCAGCTTTTTTCAAAATAAAGTCATGAACATTTACTCCAATTTCTCTGCACAATCCACTACGTTCAACACTGACTCCTCTTTATACAATTGTGCAACATCACAAAGTAATAAACAGGACGCCCTTCCCTCCTTCTCAGAATTTAAAAAAATCACAATAGAACACATAACCGATCTAATTTCCAAGTCCAAATCCGGATCCCCCAATGACCCTTGCCCACCTAACATAATAAAAATCATTCCAGAAATTATAGCTCCAGAATTGGCCAAAATCTGCAAGTCTATGTTCGAAACAGGAATATATCCCTCTATCTGGAAAAAAACAGTAATCAGACCTCTTCTCAAAAAACACAACCTTAATCCTTCAGACTGTTGCAATTATAGACCCATAGCAGGTCTCCCTCTTCCCGCTAAAATCATAAAAAAAGTGATGAACACCCAGTTGGCCGACTACATCGAAAACAACAATTGCTTAGATGACACCCAATTTGGATTCAGAAAAGGGAATGGGACAGAGACAGCTCTCATTAAAACAGTCGATGAAATACGATCAACCATGGACAAGGGTGGCACCGCAGTCTTAGTGCTGCTGGATCTCTCAGCAGCATTTGATACGGTGGACCACTCCATCTTAATTAACCGTATCTCAGCCATAGGGATAAAGGCCCTACTAGCTTCCTTTCTGGCCAATCGATCACAACAGGTAAAGTTGGGTAGTTTTCTCTCCCCTCCCTTTTCCCAACCATGTGGTGTCCCTCAAGGTTCCTCATTAAGCCCCACTTTGTTCAATCTTTATGTTGCAGACCTTGCCAAAATCATAAAAGCTTACGACCTGCGACTCACGTCCTACACTGACGACACCCAGATTGTAATAGAAATACACGAGAATGGAAATTCAGTCGCAAATAACTTTAAAAAAGGAATGTCCACTATCAGCACATGGATGACAAATAACTGTCTGAAATTAAACTCTGACAAAACGGAGGTGATGATTTTTGGAAAGCTACATCCCAGCTGGTCTACTGCTTGGTGGCCAGAAGAACTAGGCCCCCCCCCGGTTCTGGTCACTAAGGTTAGAAACCTTGGAATCTTATTTGATGATAAGTTATCATTCATGTCACACGCCAACTATGTCACCTCTTCCTCATTCTACATTATCAGAATGATAAAGAAGCTCCTACCCTTTCTTCCTCCTAGCGTAGGTAAAACTCTCATTAGTACCCTTGTCATGACTAAAATAGACTACTGTAATGGTCCACTTATCAATGCACAAGAAAGAGTCCTGCAAAATTTGCAAATGGTACAGAATGCCGCAGCTAGGATCCTCTCAGGCACTCCCAAATTCAAACCCATCTCAGGAGTCATACGACAGCTTCATTGGCTACCCATCAAAAGCAGGACTAAATTTAAGGCATTGTGTATAGCCTATAAAGCAATTCACAACTCAGGTCCTGAATTCCTTAAGAAAAGCTTTTGCCTTTACAGACCTAACAGGACCTTGCGATCTAGCTTCGATCAGCTGCTGATGGTTCCTAGAACCAAGAAAGTCACGTGGGGTGACAGAAGATTTATTGTGGCTACATCCATACTCTGGAACAAACTTCCGCTACACATCAAAAGTTCCCCCACATTGTTATCTTTCCGGAAGAATATAAAAACATGGCTATTTCAATAAACACATCCCTCCTCTCCTTTCTGTCCGTTTAAGCTAGTCCTATAGCGCCGAGACACCTCCGGGTATTTGCGCGCTCAATAAATTGCTTAAATAAATAAATAAATAAATTATCACAGTTTCCATCAACCCTCTCTTAAGGAACATTTACCATACTCACAGCTATTGCGATTAAAAAGAATTTCCAGCACCGAACAACTATACACAGAAAGCAGAGACGTAGGCATTGAGAAATTCAGAAGACGCAAGTATCCAGAACAAATCCTGAATAACGCAAGCAAAAAAGCTGATAAAACTTCAAGAAATACACTATTGACCACCAAACAGAAAACAACTACAGACAACAGAAGTGTGTTTGTATCCAAATACTCATCCCAAAGTTACAGTTTTAAAAAAACGATCTTAAGATATTGGCCTATGTTGGCAACTGAAACTGACTTCAAACACATCTTTGACCGACCACCAATATTCGCGTACAAGAGATCAAGAAATCTCAAACAAATACTCACCACTACAAAGGGTTCAACCAACACACCACCCCATGTCTCAACTGTGGAAACTGCAACTCTATTATAAAGGGGAATACCATCCAACAACCTAACAAAGGTACCAACATCAAACTAAAAGTCACGGCCACCTGCAACAGTCAAACTGTTATTTACATGCTGAAATGCCCCTGTGGATTAGCTTACATTGGTAAGACAGAACGCAAAATTCATATCAGACTAAATGAACATAAAAGCAACATCCGAACAAAAAACGAAATCTCCCATCGCTAATCACTTCCAACTTTTAAATCACAACATTAGTCAACTGCGGTTTTTAGTACTTGAACAAGTACCCATTCTAAAAGGTCGGAACAACACCCAATACATGTAGCAAAGAGAAGTTTATTGGATAGACAATATGGACTCCATTAGCCCAAAAGGACTCAATGAACGTTGCGATTTAAGTTGTTTCTTGTAAATAACGCCCCCGGCATTCAGTATTGAACTTTTGTATGTACATGTATTAATGTTTTAAGTTCTGTGTAAGGTCACGCACATCGCTCGAGGATTCATCATTCACCCTTTACCGTTTTTTAGGTCTCGCTGAGCCCCAGCGCTTGCGCTGGCTCGGAGAGACATTTTATAGTTGGGATTTTCAAAGTGCTGCCGTGGCCTAAAGCTTCAGTGCACGTGAACGTGCAAGCGCGCAGCGCCATGTGTCTTTCCTCGGCAGCACGCGATCGCAATCGCGATCACTTTCACTTTCGTGGCCGAGGAAAGTGGCGAAAGCTAAAGTGGCGAAAGCTTGTTCTCTCCTCGGAGAGACATTTTATAGTTGGGATTTTCAAAGTGCTGCCGTGGCCTAAAGCTTCAGTGCACGTGAACGTGCACACGCGCAGCGCCATGTGTCTTTCCTCGGCAGCACGCGATCGCAATCGCGATCACTTTCACTTTCGTGGCCGAGGAAAGTGGCGAAAGCTTGTTCTCTCTCTGCCCCCCTCGCATCCTGAAGCTCATGTCCTTCTTCGTTTTATTGCATTCACCCCTACTTCTTTCCTATCTCTGCTTACCTCTTAGGCACTACCTTTCCTTACCGCCCTTCCCCTGCTCTCACTCGCCTTCCCTTCCTTCTTCGTCTTCCTCCTCTTCTCTCTCTTGTTTTCTTGTTTCTTCATTTCTGCGTGTCGCCGCTTTCAATCCAAATGTAAGGCGCAGCTTGGGTCCCTCATCAGTTACGGGCGTATGTTACAGTACGTACTCAAAGGCTTCGGGGAAGTCCAACGTGTGGGCACTCCGTCCACAACTTGTTTATTTAAGGTAAGCCATGGGTGCTGATGTTATAAAACCTGCTTAGAATAGGCATGTGGGCTCTGGACATTTGGATCCTTGAGATAAATGAGTGCAAAACACCCCAATGCATGGGACATTAGCACCCGTATAAATGTGTTATTAAACCTAGATTGCGGCATTCTTTGTACTCCCGTATATCCTGTTGTGCATTGGTAATTGGTGCTGGCATCGCGCACGCAGCATTCCTTCGCTGGTAGTAACTAATGGTGCGGCTACTCAGTCAAAGGTTGGTGTTGCTATTGAAGCTACGCTACCTAAGTAAAAAAAACTGTCGCAAACTTAATTGGCACTTTTATATAAAAGGCGGCATAAACGGTGGGGCGGAAAAACATGAGCACGCACAAATTGAACCCTGTGCGCTCAGCCGAGCCTTTAATATCGGGATGTGAGGCATTATTTAAAAAAAAAAACTTTACTGTCTGGGGAAATCCGGAACGTGATGATCCCAGCTTGTACACTTATTCACAGGCTGAGATTGCTTCGTTAGTAGTGCTTGGTTCCAGCACTTATTTATGACTGATCTAATTCGATCCCGAGTGCATCTTACTGGGCCCTGGTGCAGCGTGTAAACACCGGGATGCATGCTGCAATACCTCCAGGCCATCAGAGTAAACCCCAGCTTTATTTAGCAGTGCGGTTTGACCCCCCAAAAGGGCAATCAGCAGCTTCCTTTGTCCGACAAGAGTGGGAGCATTTGTATGCCAAGATATAACAGCTGTATCTGTGCCATTTATACATTGACCATTGATCCGTAGTGTGTTGAAATGGTTTTGGGGCAATTTACTATGTTGCATTCTCACAGAATTGGCATCTTTTAAATGTGAGATCATTTTAGTGGTTGGTATAGCTACCCAAATGAATACATTTTAGCAGCATTACTATAATAACATCTACAGAAAAAACCTACAAGGTTCCAAATGTATGCCTTCCAGGTTATGTGCAGCTCTTTAATGCAAGTGCATGACTCACTGAGTTATAACAGCGGTACATTGACCACCAGAGAAGCCCCTGTTGTAACTTGCTGGACAAAGGTAGACCTCTAGCAATTTGACTCCACTGTTCTCAGTGGGCTGGCCCTGCTTCTGTTCAGCAACCATATACTACTGCACTATCTCCTAATGCGTGTTGACTTTATGCTCGTTTTTTAACCATGTGCAGTGCTGAGGTGCCTTTTCACTAGATTTGGGCAATACGTATCATACATGCATTCACCATATACATACATAGTTGAAGGACTGCATTTTCTGAAAGATATGCACATGCTGTTCAGGTCCTACTGTTTTTTAATACAAGACTGATATGAGAGGCTGTTTATGAGGCTTTAAATTGGTTCTGCTGTACCAGTTATGTTCTGCGCTCCTCTTACCCATGGTATGATAGTTGTTAGACACACTGCTAATTGTGCAGAATCCGAAGATGTTGAGAGCCTATAAGCATGCCAGTGGGGGATAATGTGCTGCATGGTTAAATACTTATCAGGTCCCAAAGGCGAAACCTATTGGCTATGCCAATGTCGTAATTGTACGACATGGGTTGTAATTAAGAGTGCATAAAATGGCTTTATTTTGGCTTCCGCCTGACACAGCCTCCTCTTCAATAGAACTCAATGGCAGGAAAACATTCACTCGATTATTATCTTAAAATCTCCCACTTACCTCTTATAAAATGTTGGCATGTATGCAAGTGTGAAGGTATCTAATGTTTTCGAAAATTATCGGATGCGTTAAATAATAACTCAACCTTTATTTAAAATTTCGTCAGGTCCAGCCCGCCGAATAGCAGGGGAAAGTATACGATATTGACAGTATCATGCTGATTTTTGTGCCTTAAACACCAAAACCCCTGTTATTCCCCAGAAACTCGTACAAGGAGCTATTTATCGCACTGATAAATAAAGTACTCTTTGGTATCCTTATATAACAGGTGCGATAAATATCACATATACTTGTAATCAAGCACTCAGAATGCAACATGTTATTGGATAAAAAAACTAGGACTGACTGAAGAAATTACACATGACCTGGGTCAAGCTGTCAGCTATGTTTCTGAATAGACAGGAATATGCAATATTACCTTACCAGTAACAGTTGTAAACAAGCATTGGCATAGCCAATAGGTCTTGCCTTTGGAACCTTATAAGTGTTTAGTTATCCAGCACAATATCCTTGGTGCAACAACATCAAGTGTTGCATGGCTAAAAACTTATAAGGTGCCAAAGGCGAGACCTATTGGCTATGCCAATGCTTGTTATCTTTGTTCTAGGTCACACACATCACTCACCACTCACCTCCAACATCGTGTAATTCCATCTTGTACACCAAGTTCCTGTAGACACACGTCGGATATTACCTACACATACCATTTACACCATAAGAGTCATTACACACTATACTACTGGTTACCCTTTCATAGTCACCTGACCACATCCACTTTTTGCACCGCTTACTACCATCATCTGAAGGCCGAACAACGCCATAGTACATTGGACGATACCAGGAGTATCACACACGAACCTTACTCAAACCAACGTACCCATTTGTACCAATTCCGATTTCTTTCTAACACTGTGGCATTTTTACAGCCACATTTACCTCAAACCTTTATCTTCACCATTTTTTGAACGTTTTGCATCTTTCACAATTCACATCTATTCGTCTAGCTATAGCAATATCACAACACGAGTCTTTCTTCCTCAGGAGAATATAAAGAGTTTTTTATAACCTCTTGTCCACATTATATGGGCATTCTCTCTTTGACTTTTTGACTTTGTTTATCTTCTTTCACATTTTACTTTTGATACTACGGTTCTATAACACCCGTTAGAACAACTTGCGGTAACCAAACTACAAGTCTTTTTACTTTGTAGTTCATTACGCGCTGGCCATTAACACTCGCCTATAAATCCTAAAGTTTTGTATTCTGCTGATACCCTGTTCCCTCATTTACAGCATACTGCCCCTGATGAAGGGCTTGTAGGCCCGAAATGCATTGGGCACACAACACTTTGAATGAATACCAATTCAAAGGATCTTTACGTGTGTATAAACACACTCATTGAAGATGAAAGTTTGAGAACAATAAAAAGATATCTAAACCGATAAGCATTCTGAAAATTTGTTTACAACCACAGAAACCTTGTGAAGGCAATTTTGGAGTGCAAAAGGGAGACACTCTTTGATGTTCATAGAGTGCGTTCACTGTATAATACATCCTCATACTCAGGACGACCAACCCAATTGCACCACCGACTTGATTACCATCCATCACCTATTTTTACTCAGGAGTGCGTCACCCTGTTTATCAAGGGTTTTGAAACATTGCCATAGGGAGAAATGAAGATGTTCTAATTTCAACTGTATTTAACTAACAAGGCACAGATTTGTTAACACTGTTGTAGTTCATACCTGGCTCTCCTGTCCCCAGTAACTAATACAGGATCTCACAACAGCTACATTTGCTATCAATTCTATTAGGATTTAATTCTGCAGATCTTGTTTTACGTTGGAATTATTTTTAATCATCATGTATAATTTAGCATTTGATTTTAAATCAATTTCCCTGATTCTGGTTCCATAAATTGTGTCACGGGTACATCAAAGAACAGCAGCCATCATACAGTGACGTTGATATGCGGATCACAACTTTTTAAATTTGAAGCCAGACATCATGTTTTTTTTTTATTTAATACATTTATAAATAAAGTGAAATTATCTCTCTACTCCTCTTAATCCAAAACTGTATCGCTCTTCTCTCCCAAAATACCAGTATCAGTCCTTCAAAATCAGTCAAATTATGGCTTGATTCACTGATGTGTTTTGGCATTTCCAATGGTTACTGGTGCCTGATTTTATTTATTTTTTAAAACCCTGTAGAGAGGACCTAACGTTGTTTGCTTACTCTGAAGACCTGAAATTCATAGGATGGTAAACTGACCTGCCTGAAATAGTTCTTGACTACCACCTCCTGTGGAAAAGGTTTCAATGATATCAGCATCTTTCCTCTGGAAAAGAGGTTTATTGTTGCGCATAATCAACACATTTGTGTTTTTTCAATAGTTTGGAATGCTGAGTAAAATGAGAATTGTAATCCTTCATTTTTAGTGCCATTTAAGAAATTATGTGGGACATCTCAAAAATACATACGTTGACATTTTTAGTGCAATCACACAGTAGCAATAAAATGGAGAGGCTGTAATTGGAAGTGTGGAGGCGGGGACGTAAGATGGACTTCTATTTTTACAACGCCTTAAATACATATTAATAATACAGACCAGGTGATGTTGCAATGCATTATTAAACAACATTTAAATACAATGCTGGAGTTATTTAGTTTCAGCCGCGTCAGGCGTAATTACAAAAACTCTTCCAAATCCCTAAAGATAATATATGATAGGTGTTGTGGATTTCATATGGCCCTGCTTGAATATTTGACCTTTTCAAGCGACAGGCCCTGCGGTGTAATTCCTCTTCTGCAGTCCCCAATATGTTGTTATCCGCATGTTACTATTGGTTGGTGGCGGCATTATTTCATATTTGTGTAATATCAGCACTTGATACCTTCACCTGGAAAAGTCACAGTGTACCTGTGCAAAATGTTAATCTCTATGTAATTGTGGACTGACAAGGAGATACAATGTGAATTATGTGGAGATTTGCATGGTGGTGCATTTAAGATATACACAAAGGTTGAAGAATGTGCATGTCACACATATCAGTGCATCTACCATGGACCCTAATGACTTGGTGTAGGCGGCGAAGAACGTTCTGTGATATGCACCAATCAAATTCACTGTTTAGAAGATGTTTATACGATAGGGTGGTGATGTGGCATGCGTGAGAACTCACATTTATAAGAAAATAAATGTAAAGTAAAAATAAGAGTTACATAGATGCAGTTTCCCTAAACCTATGCATAAGTAATGTATACATAAAGTCTGTTACGCACTTGTAATGTTATGAAAATAGGTGGCAGTCCCCCATGTAGATGACTACAATTTTGCCATGAATGTAGGGGGTATTTTAGGAGTGTGAAGCACAGAAGTGCACCTGGATCCCCAACACACATGCAAAAGCCTTGTTTCTACTTTAAGAAGCATGCACTCTTTCCCAAACTTTTGTGACTCAGTGCCATGTTGCTATCAGCATTGAAGGGCAGGGGCGTAACACAGGCCCCCACATCCCTCACAGTGCGGGCTGGCCCCCAATCTCCAGGGGGGCCCCCTCAGCACTGCACTTCGGCTGGAGAGCTCCAGATTAAGTTCGGAGGGGCCCCTCCACGTACCCTGCAGGGGGGCCCCCTCAAGTTTCGTTACGCCACTGTTGAAGGGGGAATTTTAGATCTGCCGCCATGTTTGCCAGTCATGTGATTTCAGTACTTTGGTATTTCAGTGGAGAGCTACACGTGTTGCCCCTAGGTCAAGGGCTATTTATCTCAAAGAAGCACTATGAGGGAAAAAGCAGTTTATCGCAACAGAAAACAATGACTATACATTAAAGAGAAGGTTTTTAACAGCAGCATTCCGTGCAAGTAAGCGCGGCGGGGTGGAGGGGGGGGGGATTGTCAACAGACGACAGAATAGGAATTATGTATTTATTTAATTTTCCCAATTCTGTTGTCTGTCGACTACCCCCCTCCAGCCCGCACCGTTTCACCGTGCTTACCTGCATGGACCGCCGCTGGAAACGTTCTAATCTTAGCAAGCATTACCCCACTGGACTCAAGTCCAAAGTCCACCCCCTACAGCACTCACAGGCCTTAATGTAACCTTCCTTGACCCCAATCACCACCCAACAGCCTCCTCCCTCACCCGAGTGAGTAGTAAAATAATGAAATAACTGAAGTGCAGTGGGCCTCTCCCACCTCTGGGCTACCGCGCCATTGCATCTGCTGCGCAAACGGTAGATACAAAAATCACCTCTGAATGTATGTCACTCATTCCGCTCTTACGTCACCAAACAGCCAGCACCCTATTCTATACTTTCTTCTGACTTGCCAACCTTATGTTGTTACTCGCTATATTTTTTTACTCTCGTTTCTATTTCTTACATAGTTCTTCTACCGTAGCCACTGAGGAGTGAACAAGTTACCAAGTGCAAAGGTTTGAATGTGGTGATCTTCAGTATCTCTTCCCTAAATTCCTGATCCGCACCTCCTTATACTTATTTACTTAATTATTGCAGGCTTGCATAGCATGAACTTGGCCCAGGGGCTTTGAAGCACTTTAGAGATGAACTCAACTACTTTACACATTTTTTGAGGGAAAGAGATTAAGTGGTTAGCCCAGAATTACAGGACGTTATGCTGAAGCCAGTATTGGTTCCCCAGTTCCAATGTTGGCAGCTCTGGTCGTTAGACCACATACCTCCTTTGTTCTGTAGCCTCATAGAAGGCTAAGTTCTGGGTGGGACAGGTGGGCCAGACTCACCCAAAGGACCTCCCTAGCCCACCCAATACCATTCACAAGTGTACATCTGCCTTTTGGTCATTTTTAGGTCTCGACATGCGCTGTCTCAAAGAGACATGTTGTATATACTTTTTGGACTTCAGCCCACCCATAGGCATCCCATTTTCTGACTACATCATCACTCTTGTCCACAGCTTGCATAAGTCATACCACTTCCTCTTTTAGCCCTCCCAAGAGCAGGGACCAATTACTACTATCCACCCACAGCTCCCAGTAAAGAAACCGGTTTTAGAATTACTTTAATTGATTTTGAGCACTTCACATGAGCGCTCACTCCTAGCGCTGTTTCTCTAAACAGCCCTGCAAATCTTGTCCTTATCTCGTCACATCTGTTGTTTTCCTAGGGCAGCTGATCCATCCCTCAACACCCTCCTGCTTGTTCCCGCCCGCTCCAAAGCCGCACACAAATGTAGTTCTTCGTTGACCTTGATAGAACAGTTGCCATGTTTATTTGAGCTTTCTTAGATGCAAACCAGCAATTACCTTCTTGTTTCTCGCCACCTGGTTTGCTTGATCTGCCTTCACTATTGTGATAAGGGTTACAAAATAATCACTCTGCTTTATGGGTGTGTCTCTAGCGAAAATATATATGGTGGCGTATTTGGGGGGACAGATTTCCTTTCCTGCGCACGATTGGCGGACCTCTTGAAATGGGCAAGGTTTGTTGTTTCTCTTTGTATTTTCTCTTTGTTCATCTCTTTGAAGTGTAGTTAAAAAGTTCTCACTGTAGCAGTGCTTCTTGTGTTAAGAGTGTGCACATCAGCGCAGATGGGAAGAGACCGTCTTTCAAATGCTACTCGGTCGAAATAGCCCTCACGCACAATTTGTGCAGCAGAGGTAGGGATGCTCTAATGGAACACCCTGCTTTATGAATCACTGTCATTTTACAGGGCACGTTTTGAATGGACATAGAATGTACTTGAGCTTTCTTAGACAGACACCAGTGATTATCATCTTGTTGCTTGCCACCTGGCTCGCTTGCTGTGCACTCACTATTGTGATAAAGATTACAAATTAACCACTGTGCTTTGTGGGTGTGCCTCTATCGGACATATATATGGCGGTGTGTTTTAGAGAAGGATTTCCTTTCTTGCGTATGAGCAGCGGCCATCTTGTAATGATGAAGGTCCGTCGTTTCTCTTTGTCCATGTCTTTCGAGTGTAGTTAAAACGTTTTCACCGTAGAAGTGCTTCTGGTGGTAAAAGTGTGCGCATCAGCACAGGTGGGAAGGGAGCGTCTTTCAAGCACCACTCCGTCAAAATCGCCCTTGCACATAATTTATCATGTGTGCAGCAGAGGTAGGGATGCTCTAATGGAACACGCTACAATACGAACCACTGTCATTTTACATTTGCCGTCCCTCAACCCCCTCCTGCTTAGCTTCATGACTTGTCCCCCTCTACCTCCCTCATCGCTGCTTGCCCGACCCTTGTTCATTACGTATCAACTCTTTGCCACTCCCTTCATCTTGTCTGCCCCTCTTATTTGTCTATCTTATTGTCTTTATTGGTGTTGCTAAAAATATTCAAGGATCACTTGAGCTGAACGGGAAAGCATACATCGATACAGTGGTATTGCTCACCCAAGATCTTCTGATGCCAGCACGAGTTTAGCAGCCTTCTCCCGGTTACTTGACGCAATGGAACATGCTGCAGTACAAACCACTCTAATTTTACATTAGGTCAATGTTCTTTACCTTACCAATCAATTCTATAATTGTCTAAAGTTGAACTTCTCCTCCTCTCTGTGTATATTTCTGTTTTTAAGCAGCCATCAGCGAGTCACCGAAATTAAGCGTATTTGACTACAGCAGACCCATTAAACCATTCTTCACTGCTCTTTTATCCGATCTGTGTTTGGAGCTCCATGGAGGAAGATTAATGGGCAAATCCAAACTCTTGGGGGGTGGGGGTTTGCGGAGTGGAGGAATTGCTGTATATGGAGGCCTCCTGGTAATGGTAAATGTTGTATTATATTGTAATTGCATTTATGTAATAGTTGCTAAATCAAACCTTTCACAGCAATGTACCCTATATATATTAAGTGAAAACTATAAATGTCACATTATATTCCAGACTGCTAGAGAACATGGCTAAAAGTCATTGACATTGACAAAGCCAATAGCTCTTGCATTGCTGAGACCGATTGGCTTTGCCAATGCTTGTTTGTAATGCTTCAAGTGAGGCCCCAATCTTCTTTCTCTGTCTACTTACTTAACATTTAGGACAGCAAGCAATTACTTGTCGTGTTTCAGGTGTGAAATCAGCAGAGTCGATAGTTGCTGGTTTCATGCTCAAATGAAGAGCAGGCGTACCCCGTCAACACTCACACTATAGCTGGAGACACAGCAAGCTCCTCCCACAAGGTATTTAAATATCAAAACCAGGGAACTTACAGAAACAGTCTGGAAAGGATTTTGCCTTGCAAAGAAATGTAAATTCAAGTGTACATACAATTAGAACAAATGTAGCTTAGTAGTGGTTTGGTGTATTTTCTTCCTGCTTTGAGGCAATTCCTAACTAACAGATCAGTACTAAAATAAGGAAATGAGAATAGGTTGTTTTTTGCATAGATAGCAGTTATTAATTAGCGTGATAACTATGTGTTTATATATGGGTGTGTTGATGTGGGGCACTGGTTTGAATCACAGCGTGGATATTTCATCGCTTCATTCGTCTGAGATTGATAACTTGGGTATCACTCAGTTAGGTAATACGAACACTTGGTATTTATGTGTATAAAGTACCTACATACACATTACCAAGTACCACATAAACACAAATTATTATTTATATTTGCATAATGAAGAAAACAAACGTGGAAGAGGTGTGGCACAGCGGCCAGGGTGCCTGACTCTGGACCACGGGGTTCATGGTTCAATCCCTAGCGGCAGGTCAGCCCAGCACCATGTGACTCTGGGCAATAGCTCGCTTAATCTTCCCGAGGGCCCCCAGCGCAGGGAAACCGCTTCAGAGGTAGCTGTGCGCTTTACAAATTCAAGGTTATCATTATCCATGAAAATTAACGCTAAAATAGGATATTACAGATAGAGCAAACATTTGTATAACCTCAAACGCACTGAAAGAAATCAGGAAAAGTGCTTTTTATAAGAAAACATAAGCTAGCATAACTCAAAAATCTTAATCATTACCCAATAATCTAAGCAGCCTTGCCCTTGACGTGTAGTTAAGGATTGTGTATAGCACTATTGTGTTTTAGTTCAGTACATTTTAGCTACATTTGTAAGAGCTGTAGTCTGCACCCTTAATACCTGTAACTCCACATGAATTAGATGAGAGAGAGTGAGTGAGAAGAGCTACACTGGACACAGTAAATAGTAGTCTTTCTGTGCCTGCTTGGTCAGTGGCATGTGTGTGCAATGTTTATGGTCAGTTCACTTGGCCCACGGTAAGATGAATCCTGTTAATGTGATGTTGTGTGGGTACCATTCAAATGTACATTTGTTTTTGTGACTATGTATCCATTGGCCGAAATATACATTCTTTGTGCGATTGTGAAATTCTAGGTTTAGAGGTATGTTGTTGGATGAAATATATATTGGTTAGAATGAATTCATATTCATTAGTCCAAATGTAAATATGGTAAGGCTAAATTCTATTTGTTCCAGATAGTTAATGAAGCGGACTTTGTACCAGTTTCTTTAAGGGCGGCCATTTTATTTTGCCCTGTACACAAGGCAGTGCTGGCCATTGTTCTACTCTGGCATTTTCCCACTGGGCTAAAGGCTACTAGGACTAATATTGGGCCTATACGGCTGCCATGATGCCGCTCCGACAGCCCCATTCAGGGGCGCTCCTCCGTTATGGTGGAGAAGTTAAAGCCAGCCGAGGCAAACAACAAAAATAAAATGATAATACAACATTTTTATTATCATTTTATTCTTTGTCCTGCAGGCTGCCAACCGAGCCGAGGGAGAGGAGGGGTGGGGCCATCCATACTGACGCTGCAGGACCAGGGAGGCGAGGGGAGTGGTGGGCACTGCTAAGTGCGCATGACGGTTTGGCCAGCCATCTTGGGCCGGCCAAACCATCTGTACCGAGCTGTGTTGTACAGCCGAGTGGAGAACCAACACAGGCTCCCAGGCCCTGTCACAGCACTGAACCAGGGCGCTCAGACCAATGCCAGCGCTGCTCTCATGGTGGGAATAGTATTCCCACCATGAGAGCAGCATTAAGATCTGGGAGCCTGCAGAGTGTGCAGCAGGTCCCGGACATCCGGGAGGCGAGGATCAGGAGCAAGGCGGCGGCCGTTGGAGCAGGTAAGTGCAATTTTATATATTTATAAATGTCTTTTTTAGTTTATGTTCCCCCCTCCCATCGCTCACCACTTCGCAATACGAGCGGCCGCTACCGGTCCTGGTCCTGGTCATCTCCTGCAGTGAGTCTGGTTTGATAATTTCTGCCAGGGCTGATTTTAGTTTCCAAATCAACTCCAGGATAGTGACTGAGCTTGCACAAATTACATTTGTAGTGGGGCTGAGGAGTACAGGCCACATAATGTTTTTAAGATACTCATCATACATAAATGATGTTTTTCTGTTTTACAAACCCACGATATGTAAGTTTTGAACACATTTCCACTGTTTATGAATTGGAACAGGCAGTTTTGGGGCCTTATTAAGGTGCACATGGTTCAAGTAGATTGAATGTGCATTTCAAGTTTTGTGAAATTTGATGGAAACACATTTGACAAATGTGTGTTTTAAGGTGAACTTTGAATGAATTTCATTTAAATTTGATTTAGTATACCAAGGGTGTCTGGCAGTTGGATTCCTCATCTTATACCAAAGCCTTTACATTTTTTTAAAACAGGTTTCATGTTGCTTGCTAAATACTGGCTGGTCTTGATTTCAGCAGCCGCGGCCCATGCAGGTAAGGGCGGCGGCACGGCGAGGCCGGGTGGGATTTCGACGGACAATGACGAGGGGAAATTAATTATTCATTTAATTTCCTCTTGCCATCGTCTGTCGAAACCCCTCCCCCCCCACCTGGCCCACCGCTCTTACCTGCACGGGTCGCGACTGGATTTTGGCACAAAGAGAGTTGGAGCGAGTTCCACAACACCTCCTCTAGTAAAGAAGGAGATGCTACCTAAAAAAGGGCATCTGAAAAGAAGATCATTGAGATACGCCTAGTTAGAAGACGTAAGAGTCCATGTGGGTATAAGAAAAACATTAATTCTGAAGATAGTTTATCCATATGGAAGGCTTTGTGAATCATTCAAAAGGTTGTAAAAGAACTTCTCTTGGGTACTGGGAGCCAATGCAGCTTTACACGACGGGCCAACATTAATTCAGTTATTATCAGGCCCTATAGCAGTCGAGTAGCCATGTTTTGGACTATTTAAAGTTTATTGATCAAAGATTTGGGCAAGCTCAGTTAAAACGGCATTTCCATAATGTAACCTAGCTGAGATAGTCACTTGTATAACAAGGCTTTTGTCAGCAATACGGAGAAATGGGAGCATTTTCCTCAAAGTTTTCAGGATGGCATCGCAGGTAGGAGGACAGCGTACAAGTGTGGGGAAAGTTAAACCTGAATCAAACGCTCAGCCTAGGTTTGTCACTTCATTAGCATGGGTATCAGCCAGAGGTTTGAAGCCACCAAGCAGCAGTCCATATAAAGAGGGGAAGTGCCCTCCGTGGCATGCACCTACAGCTTTTCAGAGTTCCAATTGAATGTGGTAGCTGATATCCAGTCTGCTACTGTTGCTAGACATGCTTTTTTTTGTTGCTGTTTTATATAGAGTTAACTCGACAGGAAGGTATTGGAGCCTTTACAGGAGCACCAATTACATTACACAAGGATACATTCATTTTTGGGACGCATGGGGAGATTAAGTGATTTGCTAGAATCACAGGATGTTGCGCCGACGCCAGACTCGAACATGGTTCCCCAGCTCCAAAGTCTCGAACATGGGAGTTTATTTGCTAGAGAAGTGGCGGAGCGTTGTGTTAGCCTTCTTGGCTCAGGGCCCCGCTCCACCACTTCTGAAACGCAGGGCTGCACCATATTTACAACAATACGGTGCAGCCCTGTGTTTCCCCCTGCGCTTGCGCTAATTACAGCTACTTAGCACCAACGCAGTCACCCTTGCACCATAGTGCAGGGGTGTCTGTGTTGAAGGAAGGATTGTTTATGTGTAGAAAGGTCTCCCTTCCTGCACATAAACAATCTTTAAATGCTGCTTTGTAACTTATGTGTGCTGTCTAATGCAGCACACATAGAAGCTGCAAAACGTCATTCTTTTATTGATTGTTTATGTGCAGGAAGGGACACATAAACAATCAACAGCAAAAACAAGAAGAAATGAAACATTTCTCCTCATTGCGCCTGTTTAAGACCAGGTTTTCCCTATTCTAAATTTTGCCGCTGTCCTATATTTATGCTGCATTTGTAAATACGGGGCAGGATCAAAATCAATGGTTGTTGCGGTGGAACACCCACCATAACACCCATTGCCCATCCCTTTCACACTAAGTATAGCATGAAAGGGAGCCCTATTTACAAGGTAGCGTTAAGCCACTTAACGCTGACACTGCTGTGGCGATAGGGGCTTGTAAATATGCCCCATGGTTCCCCAGCTCCAAAGTCGGCAGCTCTGGCCATTAGGCCACATCCTCTCTCCCTTGGCAGAGAGACAAGTCCTGCGCCAAATGATCTTCTAGTAGCACCAAGAGTTATCTGCTGTCTGCATATGCATAGAAGATTGATCCAACCTACCTGATCAGAATCTCCAGCGGGGTTCATGCTGAGAACTGGTCAGTGCTAAAGAAATCATAGAATTTATACAAGCTATTGATGCTGAACCTACTGTTGAGATCTTTGACACCCTATGGTCCATTGCCTGTACCAAGTGTATAAATAAATATGTGAGATTCAATTGTATGTTATGAAAAGGAAGCATCTCTCTTTACAATTAGGTCAGCTACTGTTATACATGTCAGTCTCCACAGCTACAACGCGCTCAACACAAATGACATCAAACCTCTAAGTTTCTGAATTACACTTTCATTTGAAAATGGTAAAATAACCAATAACTAGAAAAAAGAGCCTTAGGAAAATATGGGCCTCATATGTACAAAAAAGATGTTTTAAAGTCACATGCCGGTAACTCTCAAAAATACAGGGGGGGGGGGCAGATTTACAAGCCCCTTGCGCCATTTTTGCACTGCTGTTGCGTCACTTTTTGTGACGCAGTGTTGGCTTAAAAATGCGGCCCATTTACAACGTGACGCATCTAGGGAGATGGGTCACGTTGTACAGCCCTGCATCACATTATACCTGTGTCAGGTATAATGTATGCAGGGTGGGCGTTGCCAATTAAAAAAGCCTTGTAGAAGTGACGCAGTGTCACTGAGCCACTTCTAGGACGTCACTGCGTCAAAACCTTACTCTTGCTTGAAGCAGGCTTAAGGAGTGACGCAGTGTAGTGAGAATAGGCCTCCCCATACATTGCTGGATTTTCGTCCTGCTTGCATCACGACTCCAGCAATGCGTGACTTTTGGGTTAGCAGATGCGTCAGATATTCTGATACATCTGTCAAATCCTTGCGCCATGGTGCGCCGTATTGTAAATACGGCGCATCCATGGTGGCGCAAGCATTTCTCAGGGTGGCGCAGGAAAAGTGACGCATCTCTACAGATGCGTCACTTTCTTGTAAATCTGCCCCAGGGTTTGCAACTCCAAAACACCTTTTTAAAATGAACCAAAGCACATTTACGAGTCTGAAAGTTCATTTAAACTTTAACAGGGATTTTGCAAACTATTACGAATCCATTAAAAATCGCAAATAGGAGGCGACATGAAAGAGGGCCCTCCACCCACCCCCACATATCACCTTATGAATGGAGGATTTCCGATGTGACCTATTAGCACACAGGTTGCATTACAGATTGCATTTCCATTCGCAATTTAGTTCCTGTGTAAATTGCACATTCTGGTTTGCAGATGGGAAATTGCACCAGGTCCAACGTTCTGTGGCAGCTCTTTTCTGATCTAATTATAGCTGGGTATTGTAAAGTCATGGGGGCCCAAGGCACACAGCATCTTGGGGACCTAAGATGAACATGCTTCTTAAAATGAACACTTAATGCACATGAATTACTCAAAGGCAGTATGTGTAAGTATGTTTTGAAGGTGGCAATGGAGAGAGAGCACCCTCATATTTATTTAATTTGTGTCTAGTGGTAAAGGTTTCTCAACAGAGGGAAGAAAATGTTCTACGTGCAGAAGTAACAATTAAATGTGCAAATGCACATTTCCATGAGTTTTACGCAAGAGGAATTTTCAGCGTTGGAAGTTTTGTGTGTGTAAAATGCATTTGAGTTATTTTGTTGAACATCGGTGTGACCAGGCACAAGAAACTGCTCACACTGTACTACTTCAATTAGAGCTGGTGTAATCCATAAATGTAGACATTTGGACAGTGAGAGCAGACAGACAGCAATAGCAAGAAAACAACACTACCCTGAAAACCCCATACATTGTAGAAACATGATCACTCCAGGAGAGGAAGACGATCTGTTCATGCAGTGTTATTTGTTTCTTGTAAAGCGCTCAGACACCCTTCAGGCGCTATAGAAATAGTGGCGGCTGCCAGCTATGGAGAGGTGGGGACGGGCTAATGGGCAGAAAAATATATAACCCAAATTCATGCCGACATGCATTATATTATCATTTTAAAGTTAAAATGTTTCACTTTAAAATGGTAATGTAATTTATGTTGGCGATTTAGGGCATAATAAACATAAAACACATTTAAAAAATGGACTAAAACCCGCCTTGATGCACGTCCTCGTTCCAGCCCGTTATCTCTCCTCGGGCCCAGCCAACTCCCCTAACCAATCCTGGTGCTGTTCTCATGCTGGTAACCAGCATGAGAGAACGCCAGTATTGGATGGAGCAGGCTCTCTCAACCTTCCAAAGGGCACTGGAGGCCTTTGCTCTCTCTCAAAGCAGCTGTCCAAGACATCTGGGTTGAAAGGTTTAAAGTGTGCATGTCTGACTGTCTGTCACAAGACAAAGAGACATGCACACTTTAAAGTGCCCAGTCCATCACTCCTCTCTGCTACTGCCTGTCAGCAGCGGCCCCGCCCACTTCCGGAGACTCAGCTCAGGACGGGGGTTTTCATAGTCAATGAAAAATAAAATGGTTTTAATGTCTATTATCATTTTATTTTTCATCTGGGGGCATTTTAATTAGGGGGCAACGCTCCTCCACCTAAACGGAGGAGCCGCCCATGTATAGAAAACATGTAAATAAAAAGTAAAGCAAGACGGAGAACGATAGCAGCATGGAGGACAGGAACCCACACACATTTGGGGGGGAACTACCCCTTCCCCCCACCCCTCCATAGGAACACCCCTTCACTGGATAGGGGGACCACCCGTCCGTAATTTACATGGACTGTCCATAAATTAGCCCTAATTTCCGTTGTCCGTAATTGATGTTTCAACGCACAGCATGTATTCATAATTTGAGCGTTTCTTCCGACAGTGAGGATGCCTCAGTTTAAGAGGGAGGAGTTTCCTGTGCTGTGTGGAAGAGGGCGGGACAGATAGCTAAGCAAGAAACAAGCCTTCTTTCCAGGGTGCCTGCTGCCTAAAAGAAATCCAAATGTGTGCAATCGGTTTATTTACAAATGTAAAGTCTGCTCGGATGCCTTCATAGACATTAATTGATGGAGTCACTTGAAGCTTCCTGGTGACAAAAGTTAATTATTTTCGAGAAGTGCTGTAAGGGTGTTACCAGCCAAGCTATGGAGTGACTGCTTTTAATGGGCAGACATACAAAATGTTTCCACTAGCTGCAATCTGTGTTTTGATAAAATCTATACTTTGGAAGTACTTTAAAAAAAAATCTTAAATCTCTTTTTGCACATTTTGTGGTAGTCTATATTAAACTGTGTGTAATTCAAGATTAACACAATGACTTACACATTCACAGTGCTTTCTGTCACAGGTTGGGATCTTGTGGTACTAAAAATACAGTATTCACCACTGCATCAACCAGGATTCAATGTTGTGGCTCACTGGCTGCACACACAGACAGCTGCAGTGATCACATTAACTAACAGATGTTCGTAACATACAGTAGTGCATTTCCTACTGATTAATTTAACTTTCATTCATTTTCCATTGAAGATGTGCGTTCAAAAAACTTTTTAAAAAGTGCATGAGGTCATTTCACAGAAATGTTACAGATATAATTTAAACGCTTTCTTTTTCTTCTTCTTTTGTCATAAGGATTTTGGTTCTAAAGACATGTAACGTCATGAATGCTGAATCTGTAACTATATAATTTATCAATTTTTATTAATTGAATATGTTCAGAACTGATAAATTATAATGTCATTTGTAACATTGTAATCATGCACCAATAAAAAATAAAAAATAAAAAAAAGAAGATATGCGTTATTTTAAATGAAGTTACCTGTTGGCGAAAGATCAACAAACTAGTCACAGAATATTTTGTTCTTTTTCAGGCATGCCTTTGATTCCGCCTTTTCGCTCAATGACCCCATCTCAATTGCACTCAGGATCACACTACCCATACTTTTTATTGCACTTTTACCTTTCTGAATGACTATGTAAATTCTAAGAAAGTCAGTGATATCAGCATGTAGTGTGCCCTGCCTTCCTTCACCTTTGCAATGTACCCTTTTTTTAGACATTCTGCCAGATTAACCTGTGATCTGTAAGTAAGTAAGTAAGTCTCTTTATTGCATGATTAATTAAAACCTTTGCAATTAGTTAAAACATATGTATACAAAAGCAAAAACAACATCATTTATAATACTAACATTTAGTTGAATGCATTAAAAAAAATTGCACGGACTCCATAAAATTACAAGAAAATAAAAATTGGTATACTGGTGTGATCTGTGTTTATTTAGCACACAGTACTATTCATCTGACAGAATTGTACCAAAGCATTGTGCTTACAAATGACTCCTAGTGTGTGAATATTAAAAAAAATATAGACTTTCACAAAAGAGCAAGTTTACCTTTGTGAATCAGGCCCCTTATGTCTTGTTTGTCACCAAAATGTCAGAGTGGAAACTAAAGCATTGCCATCACTCTGACCTCTGACCTTTTGTCTTGCAGACACCCAGTTACCGTTGCAAAGACAATAAAAGGGTGAGCTGACCAAGCCAGGATGTGCTTCTTTCTTTTGCAAGTTATAAATTGGCCTGTGCATCTTGGGCAAATCCACTGAGTAGTTTGTTTAAAATAGTCAAAAGTTCTGAATCCAATGTTCTAATCTATATGAGCACTAACTCCTTTTAGGAAAGTGACTGGCCACTCCACACTGTAATCCCCTCTGCTAACCCCCATTTCGCATAGCACCGCAACACCTGCAGAACTTCACAGACCGCCGTGGGACATCATGGAGAACAAATTCCAAAGTTTTGCTTGTTGCCTGATATTGCAACCAAGCATAGGGACTTGCAGTCTGTCTAGTTCAACACCTGCGACAAAGCCTTAAACAGGGCCATATCTACCATGCCTGTCACACAACTCTGACTACCCTTCCGGTCAGAAGGACTCTTTTTATATTACATTTCTTTGCTTCTCCCCACTTCTCCGGATATGCTGCATTTTCATGCACTACAACGGGAGATAGCATACTGTCCCTTGCTCTGGAGGAGACAGCTCAGGGCAGTGCTTAATTTGTAAAAAAAAAAAGTGCAGGGGCCCTCGTCAGGATGCCACTGCAGTTTGCACCACATATTGCCACGGTACTTACACAACTACTAACCATCACATTGCTACAAGTTTAGACTGTTCGGGCCGCTAAAGATTTAAGAATGGCTTGGGTGGCAGGTATTAGTTGTATTCAACGTACATTGAATTAACAAACAACTGTTTTTCTGCTCATCTTTCAATTGGCAGCATTCATAAGTGAAGGTTCTGGCAATTAAGTGTCAGTGCCTGTGCCAAGCACCGGAGACTACAGGCTCAAATTAAGCACTGGCTCAGGGTTGCCTGTTTTGCACTCAAATTAGATTTTAACTATATTGCAATTTTCTGACACCCTCTTCATGGTCAGTCATCTCCAGGATCCTGCTCCGTTCCCAGCCTGCTCTGTGTTTGGCACATGCAAGTCAGGCTTCATGGCCAAGGAAGTCTCTCTGCTCTAACACTAACCTTGGCCTGTCCCCACCAGAGCACTAACAAACACTACACAGTTGGTGATGGTGCAATGTACAGCACACAAAAGTGCACTGTTCAGCACACAGTGATGCACTGTTTGACACATCCCTGGTATGAAGATCATGGAGTACCCATGAGATTTTTCAAATGAATGTATGCACGCCTTCTCTATCCTTCGTTATTTTTCTATTAGGTTTGACATCTAGTGGAAGGAGAAATGTGAACCAGATGGTTGTGTTCAACTTGTCTTCACTAGCAGAAGGTGAAAAAGTCACTTACCTTAATGTTCCCCAAAATGATTGCCATGGGTATTAAAATGTTTTGAAACATAATACAAAGTTTTTTGTTGCTTTCTCTCCAAGAAGGATTAGGTAGTTTTGGTTAGGGGCGATGCCTCTGACACTGTGCTCAAGGGCTTCAACTTATAATGGAACAAGGACATAATGCTCAACCTGACTGTCACATGTTTAGAGGCAATCACATACAGAGCACAGTGAAGAAATAGTGCAATATAAAAAATAATAATGCACTGATAAAGTAGTGAGCTGTGGCCAGGGCCATTGGAATTATGCGATTGTACGGCAATTCCCGCATGATTATAGATTGGTAGCATTTTTCACACAATTCATTGTCTTCTGCATAATCTGCAGATTTTAACAAAAAAAACAAATTGTTTATAGCTCAAAATGTTGAAAATCTACTAAAAATGCACTGGAAAGTCTTTTGCACAGCTGGACTGATGCTTATTGTTATATCTGAGTGTTAAATGGATACTATAGAGGTGTGACCTATGCCCAGAAAATGTTTCTGAAATGACAAAATAATGAATAATACTTTAAAAGTGTGACGCATTATGCCGCATAATTTGGCTTATCTGGCCACATAATTCCAGTGGCCCTAGTTATGCCATTCTTCTGGTATGTGTCTGTAAAATTGACCTATTGTCCTGAATTTTTGTCCTGAAATGTGACCCTTTGTGCTGAATTTTCACAGCCCTGTCCAGAATTTGCCTTCATGCCAGGCATGGACGTCATTTAGGGGTCGCCAGGGGTCGCAGCTGTGAACCCTGGCTTGTCCCTTGCTACCCCTGGCACTACTTTTGCGACCCCTGGTCTCAGAGGTGTCAAAATCAGTGCCTAGAACACAGGGGCTGCTCTTCCTAATGGTTGCTAGTTGGAACTCCACTTGCCTGGTTTCTGTCAATTTTTTTCTTAAACAAAGAGTGAACAACATTATTCACTATTAGTGTAATAAAAGATGGAGTACATTAGCTGGAATATGACCTATCTGGAGGCTAAGGTAAGTAAAAATGCTATTAAATGTATGTTGTATGCATGCTTATGGGTGAGAGTGTGCTTATGTGCGCGGGACTGTGTGAATGTGTTAGTATGTGTAAGCATGTGTGTGTGAGTCAAAGTAAAGGTCAAATGGCGTGCGATGTCACTTCCGGTACCCCTGGAATGTTGGTGAATTGACGTCCATGAGGCCAGGTAGTCACCCTACCACAAGAAACCAACAAGACACAATCAGAGGTAAAAGCAGCGACAGAGTGCCGCAGTAACAGCGATGACGCGTTACAAGAGAGACGGATAACATTTCTCTTTACAAATATTCTTTGAAGCGTTTCTGGCATCTGTGCAGCTAATATTCCGTCTTCATCAAACGACTAATGATTTTCTCCGGGTTGACTGGAAAGAGAGCGGTATTCAATGCAGACAAGCCAGCATTATAATAATAGTTATTGGTGTTGATATTAATAGCATGATTTATTTACAAAGCATTAAACATGTATTTTGCATTGCACACTCAGTTAGTCTATGTGTGTTCCAGCCCTTGGTGACAGCCCGAGGCTGCGTCTTGAATTATTTACAATTGGCATTATTACGATTATTTTACATGTATTATGTGCACTTTTCCGCCGCACATTATTCAGCGAGCCCTCCAGGCTCAGAACATTTTCCCACAGTAGTGGCGAGCGCACGGCATACCTTTAAGACATGTTAAATATTGCTGGATTTTTTCCTCGGAATACAGTGCTTCATTTCAATTTTAGTCTTTTGTATATAAAAAAAAATTAAATAACACTCGGGTTTTCTTTTTCACAATCCATTTTAGAACAAAACTATAACCAAAACACTTTTGAGGAAGGATGCATTACAAAAATAGTGGTAAGGTAAGTAATTTCGTTACTCCCATTCGATAGCTCGTGCAGGCTCATGAATCATTATTTCAAGCGATGAGCCATTTGGTGTGAGGTGATTTCTGTATTGAGAGCTGCGCTTAGATAGTTTCTCGCTTAGTAGTCATTGGAATAAACCGATCGGAGGGGTGGTTGTGCCTGCCGTTTCACAGGGTGCCCATAGGTTTCCTCCATGCCCTACTGGGCACTCAGGGTTTGCTTCTGTGCAATACACGGAGAGTACGTGGCAAACACACCAGGCATCACAGAGGAGAGGAGATTTAGCGTAAAGGAAGGCGGCCATTGTAAAATGGCCGCCAGTTCCAGCTGTACGACTCACTCGAAGGCAATTCTTTAGTTCAAGGGCAAAGAGTTAGTGTTGAGATCTATTCTGGCAAGACATGCTCTCCCTTTACGCACTGAGAAGAGATGCATCACTGCTTTCACGCAGCGATGCGTCACTTCTCATAAATGAGGCTCTTAATCTTTTACAAACTAAGCACTGGCTAGCAGTAATGTTTGCCAAAAACCATTGGATGAATGAGACCTATCTATGCCTAGATGGTTAAAAAACAAACATCCTCGAGTTAGAGGTCCTTCATGTGTGAGTCACAAGTCACGCCAAAAGTTAAAATACTAACTTCTTTCTCATGCTACTTTATAAAATTCGCTCCTTGTTTTAGCTACCAAATCAAATCAAATCAAATTGATGGGAGATTTGGTTTTGTTCTGAGTTTGATACTAGTCTGCAACACTGTCTATGCCAGAGTCATGAAGAGATTCTGAAACTCCAGAGACTGCAGAAGCATCAGTGGCATAGCAAGGAAGCCTTGCCCCCAGTGCAAGCAAGTACAAAAGCTCCCCATGCCACCACTGTTAACACAGCCGCACTTTGATATCCCTCAACATTCTGTGCGCCTATCACCTTGCCACCCACAGCCACTACTGTGCACACCCATTGAATTTGGAGGCATTGGCATGTATTCAAGTTCAAGCATGAGCAAGTGATCCAGCAAAGGAGATATTCGTGCATGACTATGGTATGTATCAACATAAGGATACTAGATCACTCTAAATAACCAAGGCATGGACGCAGTGCTCAGTCCTGGAGTTTTCGTTTACAAATCACTGTTTGAATTTGTGTCATCGTTCAATTGCATCAACTGAAGTGAAACAGGACTGCAATATGTTTTAAACTAAGGCCCAGGAGTGGAGCACTGCATCCTTGGTGACATGGAGCCATCTAATAACCCTACATATACAATCACTGTTGTATTTTAAATGTCTGTGCTGAGATGCTCCTCCTCTTTCTCTCTGGTGATCAGTGTGGAAGAAAGGGGAACAGAGTTTTAGTGAGCTTAAGTAAAGTCATGCTTCTCAGGGCGGGTGGCACTGGGCCTGTCTCCAATATGGAGCACCCACAACATGAACAAATGAAGTGTGAGGTCTGACATCTGGCAGTCATTCAACCTTCCTGTAGTACTACTCAGACATACAAAAGGAAAAGCCCTGCCCAGAAACTTCCTCACCTGAGCAATAGACACTGCAGTCCCACCCTCACACTTCCCAATACTCACATAAAGTGCAGTGGGATCAGCACTGCACAATCAATTGTAGCACCGTGCGATTAGTCAAAGAGCTTCAGAACCACTCAAAGTGCCTCATGTTTGCGCATAGAAACATCTGCACTGTGCGCTCTAAAAGAGGCTACTGGGAAAGCAAAAAGCAGGGACAGTGATAAGCCCGCCCTGAAGACCACATTGAACTGCCCAAAAGCACAGAGCACTGCCGCCTTATAGGACGCTCTTTCTCCTACCTCGCAGCGAAGACATGGAATGACCTCCCCCTGGAGCTATGGACCATAGCCTCTTTTTGGAATTCCAAAAAGCACTTAAGACCTGGCTGTTCGACTGAGTCCCTCAGGTGCCGTAAGCACCTGGATGCTCTCCCAGGTGATAAGCTGAGCTATAGAAATCGACTGATTGATTGATTGATTGATTGATTGATTGATTGATTGATTGATTGATTGATTGATTGATTGATTGATTGATTGATTGATGGACAACAGATGTGCGAGCTTCTAAGAGGAAACTAGACAAGAGAGAAATGTGGGAGAGGGAAACAAGCAAAAGGAGAAAGTAGGGAGAGAGATAAACAGAGATACAATTAGAAGACGGGATAGAATGAGGGGAAGGAGGGAGACAAAGACAGAAAGAAAAATGGGGCACAGAGAGTGTAGAGTTAGAAGAAATAGAGACAACAGAGTTAGTAAGTGGGGAGAGAGTGGTTAATGGATAGAGAATGCAAAACTAGTTAGCTTTTACATGCTCTAAACAGAGGGAGGCTAGCATGCACATACATTATGCAGGCTGCACTCAGTGTGTTTTCTCATTGTGCAGGACCTCCCAATGTGTGCATGCACAACGCAAATAAAGCCCCCGAGCCACATGCATTATGCAGTAAGCGCTCAGCATGTAACTTCCACACCAGGTCAGCAATGGAATATATTGGGATGTACAGTGCTGCTCCCCAAGGTCTGAGCCACGCCAGGTTTTAGGGACAACCAAATACAAAATGGTTCCAATTAAGATGCATTGTATGCACTCTTCTCTATCAAGTGTACATCATGAAAATCTGGCATAGCTCCGACCCTCCCGGATCAATGCTGGCCACCCGTTCACAGTTGGCTTAATTGCTGAACAGACAGCATTCAAAGAACCGGCCATGCACTCATGTCCTACACAGCATCATCCCTATGAGTACGATTTGCAGCATCATCAGCACACATGCACACTGGGCAGAACCACCTGTGCATGCACTCTGTCCATAAGTAGCCCACGTTCATCCATTCCAGATATCTGCACATGCACACTGCCAAACTGTTTGCAGACTCACTTCCAGGTTTACTCTCTGCACAGCAGCCGTCAGCCATGAGGTACTGCACGTGCAGTGCTTAATTTGAGCCAGTGGTTTCCGGTGCTCGGCACCGGCACTTAATTGCCAATACCGGCATTTATGACAGTTTGCCACATGGTGTCGGTGTTTGTTTCATTTAGACATTAACACAACAACAGCGGTTTATTAGTTTAGTATACTTTAAGAATTACTAATAACTGCCACCCAAGCCATTCATATAGCCCTGGGGGCCTGGAATAGTCTGAAACCCTACACTTGTAGAAATGTGATGTTAGTAGGTGTGTTTGCATTCTCACGGGCAGCGCTGGCCAGGGCAATGGGTGGGGCGAACTGCAGTGGCCGTCTGACGAGGGCCCTGGCACTTATTTTTCCTACAAATTAAGCACTGTGGACGCACCTACAGTTGTCGGCTTGGGATGGCCGGAAAGTACGTGATGTAGATAGGCTTTCATGATTGGAGCCCGACCTGCACTGAAACAAGCGTGACCTGATGAACTTAGCTGGTTTGTAACTGGATGTCTTATCCAATTACAGAGCAGCAGCAGAATTCATCCCTAGGGAGCAGCAGCCAGATCCTGTGTCTATGCCTGCCTTGCTTTGCGGGTGAGTAGAACCCAAAGTCAGCTCCATTCTATTTCTCCACAGCCCTTTCATGTGGAGAAGTACACACTGAAGCTGGGCCTGGGCAGGTGCTCACAAATAGAATTAATTTCAAACAAATAATTCAATCTGCCGGAGCAGGGCAGACTGGGCCCCGGTGCATTGCACCGGCTGCACCACTGGTAGCTCCTCCCATTGACATTGTTTCAACATAAAGAAAGTTTTCGTATCATTATAGACCCTAAAGACCTGAGTTGTCTTCTGGGAGCTCAGAGACTAAAGTTCACACTTCTCTGCTCCATATTCAAAGCTTGAGCGAGTCACAAACCAAAATGTTCTCAGTCCTTTGCCCACAATTATAGACTTGCTCTGAACCTCAATTCTAGCAATGCCAACTCCCTCACAAAGGCAAAATAGTCCTGCAGGTCCACAGAAGCAGATCTATCTGTGTTTTAGGATCTCAGTTCTGCAGCGCTTTGTGTCCAGCTGGTACTGAGCTGAGAGCAGATCCATGAGAGCCGCTTGATAGTTTGTCCGCGTACCTCTTCTCGACGCGGGTCTGCAGCGTCCCACACTGACAGGGGAGAAGGTACACATGTATGGCACCGTCTGCATTCTCCCACCTTCCTAAGACCACGAGACTAGGGAGATAGCAGGTGAGACCACCAGCTGCGTTCCTACCTCCACACTCTGGTCTCCGGAGACCCAGAGGAGGACCAGTTTGGTTAATCGCTGTTGTGATGTCACTTAAGTGAATAACCGGGTTCTGATCGGTTGTTAAAGCTAAAGGTTCCTATAGAAACCATATACAATGAACACAGAAAATCAGTGAAACCAACTTCATACCAGAACACCCACTCCTCCTAGACACTGTGCGGCTCTGACTGTTGCCCACTGGCAGTGGAATGAACAATCAAGAATCTCGTGGCAAAGCCATCCTGAAGAAAGTGTCAGACATACTGAAAACTACATCACAGTGGAAGAAGAATTGTCTCTGTACTTTCTACTATTTGTGAAGGACTACACAGTTCTTCTCACAAGACTTCAGAGTAGTAGGTACTGGACCACAAGAAAACAACAGCTAAACCTCAGGACAACCCTTCACACTACAACGCATCTTTCAGACAGATAAAACAGGCATCACAGGGATTGACCACATGAGTATATAAAGGTATAGGGGAGGCGCTCCAAGAAACTTTCCACACCAGGGAGATCAGCTGCCTCTCCTAGAGGGCAGTCAACTCTTGTGGGACACCCAGAAAACTACTGCTATGACCTCTGAGACATCTCTCCTCAATCCTCACTATTTAGAAAGGGATTAGTGGGGATAGAAACCCTCCAGCTACCATTTTTCTAGAGAACATGCAGCAGATAAGCAAGTTTGAGAATAGTTTCACAAGTAACTGTTTACTGAATGTCCGCGAGCGCTGTGGCACATTTGCTAAAGCTCTAGGCAGTGGACGAGACAGAAGGGAAGTCCAAAGGACAGTGGCAAGCACTGAGAAAGTCCTAATTAAATGGTAGGATTGCGCAGGAACGCTCATTATACGTAGAGCATATGTTTCTTAAAACATTGGGAACGTAGCATAAGTTACTTCCTGAAATGCACTATTGACCAAGCAAAACCTTTTGAAGTATTCTATATTTGATTCAAAACGTTTTTAATGCACAAATCACCACATACATGTCATCAATGTGATGTAAGTATAAAGCACTTTAGTTGCATATGTAAGAATATGCAACAATCAACGGGGTTGCTCAGAACCTGGACTTATGGCAATGCATAGAGTAATATGGTTCGGTCGGATCAATGTTAAATACTTCACTGATTCCGAAGGAGACCTCTCAGGCAAATCAATTACATTGCAAAGTTATTTTGAACACATGCAGGCTGCACCAATTGTGATTGATTAGTTTTCATTTAAATTTCAATGTGCATTTCTCATGCGCATCTACGCATTTCACAAGCACTTCACCTATTTTAACTGCACACGGAGCACCTTATCTCAGATATTTTGTTTATGAAGTGGTTAACTGTTGTAAAATAATATATATTCCACCCTTGGAGAAAAAAACCTTTCTATGCTTGTGTGTTAAACACTTTTCAATGTAATTTATTTGCCTATGAGAGGAGTGTTAGCCAGTCTCAATTTCAGGTCTATGTAGGCAACAACAGCGTATTGGAGACAGCGGAGATAGCGAAAGGCCAAAATAATGGAAATTAGGGTAGGGATCCCTAAGGGACAGGGTGGCTCCTCCTATATGGCAGAGGAGCGTCGACCCCGGTTGCAGCGTGCGCAGCAGGCAAACACTAATAAATAAAATGGCATAATAATGCCATTTATTTTTGGCACCAGCTTGTGCTGTGTGAGGCAGGGGTCGGGGCTGAATCCTGCTGTTGCAAGATTACTGCTGCCCCTTTCAGTGCGCATGTCGGGTTGGCCGACTGGCTATCTACCTCCAGCCCGACATGCGCACTGTATACCTAGCAGTCTCTGGCCTGTGAAATTTCTGGGGGATTGCTGACACAGGACCACAGCCTCAAAATGACCGTTTGGTTAGCCTACTTCCACCAATCCTGGAGCTGCTCTCCTGCTGAGAGCAGCTCCTGGATTGGTCAAGAGTTGACTTCCACTGGGCAGGAAGCGAAGTCCTTCCTTTTCCTGCTCGTGGACGTCACACCACCATCGCCGGGAGTGCTGCACCGGGCAGAAGCATCAATGTGGTGATGGGGGGCACATGGTGCTCCCCATATTTCTGTATTGCCAGCCACCACTGCTAAGGGATAGTAAAATCCACTCAGGGTTTTAAGATAGCCACAATGATTGTGTGAAAGATCAATTTTCCTGTAATGCATCACAGTGAAGGTTGCTGTTTCTTTTGGAAATCTTTATTTCGGCACCTGGCAACAAAGGCCATAAAAGAGCAAATATTAAAATGCAGTACATTGTGGGACAGACTAGAAAATAAAATATATCCAAAGTTTTAGCACACAAGCAAAACAATGTTACAATTAATCAGAAATTCTTTCCCAAACACGTATTGCACTCCAAATGTAAGAAGCGACACTAAAACACACTGGAGAAGACCCCTTAGTGCACAGAAAGCGCACGCAACAATGTGATTCCTGATATTATGTGCAAAGAGCGACTGTTAAAATACAATACAGCATAAAACCTACTTATCATTGAAATACATCCAAGGCTTAGTGGCACTCAAACAAAATAATGGTAAAATTAATCAGAAATGGTTTTCCTAACACAGATTGCACTCCAAATATAAGAGGTAGCACTAAAACACACTGCAGGGGACCCCACCGAGCACTAGACGTGCATTGCAACATTGTAATTCCTGATTTTATGTTCAATAAACATCGGTTTTAACAAAAGCTTCCTTGCATCCAAATAAAACTGTCAGGAAGCATAAAATGCACGGTGCTCTGTTTGGAAATTCCATTACATGGGCAAGGAACCGACACTCTTTGCCATTGATCAATACTATGAAAAGACACAAGGTAGTGTACGGTACTATCCACGTCTTAATGTTTTCTAAAACCATAGGGTGCGTTATAGGACCGTGGATTATTATAAGGGAGTTCCAGCCAGGCCTTCTCCTATGAATTTGTATATATCGGTTGTATATATTGTATATTGGCACTTAACTTTCGCCTCTTCCTTGATCTTTTCACGAGCACTTTTTCTAATCACTTCCCTTCTTCTTACTCACCATTGAGCAACTTCATTTTATGAAAAATATCTGCACCAACATGTATTGACTATTTAATTTATGATAAAGTTATGAATTGTTTCTTGAGTGTCTGTTATCAATTTTTGGGTACTAATGAATAATTTATTCCCGTTGGGACCAATTGTGTTTTATACCACTTCATATCCATGTCCTACGCTATGACTATTTGGGTTTCCCCATTTCTTTGTAATGGTTCAGCCATAATCTAGTCAGAACAAAACGGTGTTACATATTTGTCACCGTGGACAGGTAAAGTTGGAAACCCTCAGGCAGATTGTACAACATATCTGTGACAACCATTGGTTTCCTGGCGTCATCTGTGCCACTTTCAACCCGCACTTCACGTAAAGCTGCCTTCACCTCTGGCTTCTGGAGTATAAGAATTCTGGACCGCTCCTAAGGCCCCGGAAAACGAAGCACATGCTTAAGGGCAGCCGCGGCCCGTACAGGTAAGAGCGGTGGGGCCGGGCGAGGGGGGATTTCGACTGACGATGACCATGGAAAATTGATTATTTATTTAATTTTCCCTGGTCATCGTCCATCGAAATCCCCCTCCACCCGGCCCCACCGCTCTTACCTGGACAGGCCGCATCTGCTTAAGGGTATCATTAATGTTCGACAGCCTTGGGATTCGAAAGGCAAAGTCTAACATTAGACAATCCTGTATGATTGCTCTTGTGAATTCTTTCTCAGGTTTTGCCCAGATTGAGTGCCACAATAGAATAGGTTGGGGTGTTGATGTGTCCTCCAAATGAGTTAGCCCTACTTCCTTATGGTTAATGGAGGTTGACGATCAAGGAGGACTACACAAAAGACTCCTTATCAATGCGTTTTCCTCGGCTTGTAGAGGAATACTAAATGTGTGGCCGCACACACCCCCACCCTAAGTAGCGGCGGCTAGTGCTTTTGCTTTATAGATGATGATCACATCCTTAATAGGGCGGCAGCCAAGTTTACAGGAAAACCTAAATACTCCCTCACACACTCTGTTCATCTTAAGTCGGGGATTCTGGATATGTAGGACCCCAGAACCATTACTAGAAAAGAAAATGCCCAGAAAACAAAAAGAAATCACCTTTGCAATGGATGTACCCTCCAAGAAGAAGGGCCTAGCCTTTTGTGATGTTTTCCCACAGGACATTGTAAAAGTCTTGGATTTATTTATCTTTAATTTCTTAAATTCCATAAACCCAGCAAAGGAATTGTTTAATCTCTGCAGCACGACAGCAGTCCTAGCCAATTGGACATCGTTTTCTGCATCCAGGAGTACTGGGACAGGGCGACCGGCAATGAGTGGTGTGTCAGCCTGCAAGGACCAAAGAGTATTGTCCACACCATTTATAAAAAGTGAAAATAAAAATTGGGCCAACACACACCCCTGTGTCACACCCCACCTAATTCTAAAAGATGGCGAACATTCACCGTTGTGGCCATAATGTACTTTGGCTGTAAGAGAAAGAAGACAAACGTTATTCTTGGAGGCCCCATATAACAGCAGGTTTGCCACAGAATTGAGTGATCCACTAAATTAAACGAGCCAGTAAGGTCGTCGAAACACAAATAAAGGGATCCAAGCTTTGCCTTTATGTATTACCCGATCAGAAGTTCAAGGTTTACACATTGTTCTACCATCCCCAGTACCCTCCTGAATCCATACATGGACACCCCAGAGCATGGAATTGTCAGATGCCCAGTCCTCTGTTCTCTGCAAAACAAC
Organism: Triturus cristatus; assembly: GCF_964204655.1. Taxonomy (NCBI): domain Eukaryota; kingdom Metazoa; phylum Chordata; class Amphibia; order Caudata; family Salamandridae; genus Triturus; species Triturus cristatus. The sequence goes on along the minus strand of NC_140591.1, from coordinate 1,170,628,323 downwards.
CCTTCCCAGGTGCTTTGCAGATGAGTCGAGGGGGGAAATGGAGCGGTGGCACCTCAGGTTAGACATATCCATCTTCTTAAAAATGGGAACAATGATGGAGTTAGCCCATGTAGAGAGTACAGAACCCATTGCTGTCGCATTTAAAACTCTAGTCAAAATGGGACCCTATAGCTCACCTACACCAGTGAAAGCATCGGCCGGGACCCCGTCACAGTGGAGGTTATTTACAAGATTGCTGATCAAACTGCACACCTTGTTGTATTTCACTACTTGGTGACTCAGCTAGCTGATCCCAAATAGTCATCTTATGATGCACAGAAAAGGAATAGTAGCTTTCAAGACATTCTGTGTAAATACCAGGCATATATCTACATCTGCGTTTTTTGGGACCAAGCTCCTAATGTCAATTCCGACCGCTGTAGAGGTGAAAACCTGAATCATTTAATAATAAACAGTACTTTCTCATCAACAATATTTCTCACACATAGAAAAAATGTATACATTATTTCTGTCTTACAACAACATTGCCAGCTTTGCTGATGTTACTGGGCAAAACCAATGCATGGCAAACAGAGTGGTCCTTCATTTTGTTTTGCCCACTTAGCATTACAAAAATTGTCAAAAACCATTGGGTATATGAGCTTCACATTCTGTCTTCATCTTTAACAATCAACTATTAAAGGTTTTTTGCATGTATTTATGCAAAACGATCCCTATATTTAGAAGTTACCTTGTAATCCTTTTACAACCCCTGGCCTACATATCTACTCAAACATCTACACTAAATCCAGCACTTCACCAAGTGACCAATATTGTTCAATAGCCTTTGAAGATCCAGAGACCACTGTGGCTATTCAACTATGGGAGGCTTTGGAGACATATAGAGCCCGATTCACAAAGGTAAAATGAGACGAAAGTCTAACTTTACGACTTTCCGTATTCACAAAGGGCATTTACGAGAAGCAAACGTCCTTTGTGAATACCGAAAGTCGTAAAGTTAGATTTTCAGTATTCGCAAAGGGCATTTCCGAGAAGCAAACATCCTTTGTGAATACCGAAAGTCGTAAAGTTAGATTTTCAGTATTCACAAAGGGCATTTCCGAGAAGCAAACGTCCTTTGTGAATACCGAAAGTCGTAAAGTTAGATTTTCAGTATTCACAAAGGGCATTTACGAGAAGCAAACGTCCTTTGTGAATACCGAAAGTCGTAAAGTTAGACTTTTATCTAACTTAACCTTTGTGAACCGGGTCCATAGCCTTTTGGGGTGATTGACAGCATGGCCACTCCCATACAAGAGAAACTCAGACATCTCCCTGACACTTCTCTGACCAACTTCTCTCCATTGACAATACAAGCAATCCAGCCTACTGGCTTTTCTGGCCTTCTTTGACACTCAACCCTACCCAACCTAATTGTTAATGTGGAGAGACAGTAAAACAAAGTTTGAACCTGCGCAAAGGTACATGCCTGGCGGCTAACACCTGGAGAATAGTGGTAAGATTTGAAGGAGAAGTTTGGAGGAGAAAAATATTAATAAAGTACACTTTAGACTTAAATGTTCACAGTCTAGAGACCCTAAAACACATCGAAGTGAGCAGGATAGTTTCGTTAGATGGGGTACCCATCTTTGGGCTTAGTTGTGGTACTTTAATTTAGGAAAAGTAACATAAATTTACATTTTAAGAACTACTTTGAAGTGCCCTCCCTCTTACATAATATTGCTATTGTAAATCAAACCCTTAATATTTGCGGGTGAGGGGTTTCCCTAAATTATGTGTTAAATGGTGCGTTTTCTCATGGTGCTGCATAGATCGAAAGTTTCACAAAGCATATCTGTTATATTGGTTTTGGTGATATACATACAACTCATTTGTTTATTGGAATACATTGGATGAATGCCTGTTTTTTGAGCATCACGAAAAAGAAGCATGTACAAATGGTAATGGCAGAGTTTAATCACAATTTAGTCCCTTTATTAATGGTGTCACACTTGGTTTGGGAATTCTGGTGCATTGCACAGTATTTTTACCTATGAAAAATAACGTTTATACCTAGTGGTTCATGAAACGAAAATAAAAACACATTTTCTCTACACTCACAATAAGATCCCTCAGGGGTGTGAAAAAAATCTGACATGCTTGAGTGAATATTGTATATTCAACAGCAGTAGCAGTCTGTCAGATGGCCCCAGTGAGCTACTGTAGATTCATCAGAGTTGTAATGAACAACTAGAGCGCTAACTTTATATATATATGACAAAATGAGACACACATAAACAACATATTTCTGGAACAGGAACTATTGAATGTTAATTGCGCTGATTGCTGTTAATAGGACTAGGAAACAGCCGTAAACATGTGAGAGTTGTGACCTATAGATATTTATGGCTTATTTTATATGAGATTCTCTAAAGTGGGTAATGGGAGAGATTCTCTCCAATGTCCGGCATTCTCTTTTTATTCTTTTTCGACTTTGACCGGTATTGCACGTCTAGATGCCTGCTGTTGGCGCCTTGGTCTTTTAGGTGCTAGATTTTACTAAAACTGTTAAAAATTCATAACTCCAGTTCTACTGATTGGGATTGGATTTTTATTGTTTTGGTGTTAATTAATCTCTTACAATTTACTTTATTTTTCTAAATGTGTGTGGGATTTTTCCTCTGTAGTGTTTTCAGTTTATTACTGTGTGTGTGCTACATAAATACTTTACACATTGCCTCTATGTTAAGCCTGACTGTTTTCTGTGCCAAGCTACCCAGGGTTAATCACAGTTAATTTAGTGACTTTTATGGGTCACCCCGCCAGGGATTGTGGCTTTTGCTTGACCAGGGCGCAGACCCCAGTCAACTAACAACCCAATTTCTCACAATCATCATCATCGACCCTCTTAAGTAGTGTATCTGCAAGATGTCATAAGGGTTACGTGATAGTTGAAAATACCTAGTGCACGTCTGCTTTCCCTATCCATGCCTGTGAGGATAAGGTATCTTGACTCTGATCTGTTGACCCCAACTGTTGCCTAAATTAATCAAGAAACTAAGATAAAAGTCAACTTTAGCATACCCTTGGGTCCCTTCTTTCAAGAATGGCAACCCGAGCTCCATCAAACTCCTCCATGTGGTGCCATTTTAACCTTCCTGGTGTTGCAGAGGGGCAGTTCAGGATTTAGTATATGGGCTAACCCCTGTCAATCCCCTGAGTGCACAGGTCGAAGGAGAGAGCGGAGTGGAGTCTGTGTTTCTGTATCAGTGTAGTGGCCTGTGAGACTCTAAACAAAGAAGGCATGAGCCCTTTCTCCTGGTTTATCGGTGAAACTACCTTGTGCAACATTGTCTGCAATCACGGCTGTCGGAAAATTACCTCTCTCATGGCAGAGCCCTATTCCTCGTCCTATACGTGGGACTACCTTAGTGCTAGCTGCTGGAGTGGAAGCTGGCAGGAGCTCAGAGTGAAAGAAATTATAGAAAACAGCCATATTCTATTTGGCCCGCTGCTGCCTCAGCCAGAATGAGAAAAATGGGGCAAGGCCTTCAAGCTACTTGTGAATCGTCCCATCTCTCTTAGCAAGATAAAGCAAAGTCATGATTTCCCCAGTTTCTGTAGTCCCCTACGCTTTTCTTGTTGTTTCACTGACATGCACAGAACACGCGGCGGACTCAGTTTCAATAGTCACCAATGATATCAGTTAACATGTCATGAATGATGTAATATGTGGGATCACAAGTAGTGCAAGACAGGGGTCCAAATTGTAGTTACTATAACCATAACTTATGAATTTCCGTGTGTTAGAACAATAGCTTTTATATTGTTACAAGGTCTAACTCTAGTCCAGGACTCGTCAATCTTTTCTGTAATAAAAGCTACTTTTGTTCAATGAGAACCATCCCAAGCTACCAATATTGGTGGTGTAAAATTGCCACATCTGAGAAAAGATCATATTAGTGGCCACCTCTTGTAATATTGTCAGCAGCGATCACCTCAGTGCATCAGGCGAGATTGCCAGCAGTAATGTAAAAATGCTTTATCAATTTGGAATGCCTCCACATGGGATATATCAACAGCCATATCTGCAATGTCCATGGCATCAAAACAATAATTATAGAAGTAGTAAGTCTCCACAACGCCTCTTGATTTACCAATCAAATATCATCTTTAAATATGTTTTGGAAATGCCTCCAACAATTGGCTTATGACTTCTGAAAATGGACATGTGTATCTCAAACACATTCTTTTCAATTTTGTCATCTGACATTCATGTCAGTCGGCCATGCTGCATACAGGAGAGCCACGTACAGCAACTTAAAAGAGGTACTTGTTGGATAAGTCTGCTCTAACATCACTTTAACGTTTTTTTTTTTTACAGTGAATTTATAGTGTTTTTTTATGTGAACTGTAATCTTAGTGCCTTACCTAACTATAATGTCACTTTACCCTTTGTGTTTTTTCAGCAAATTTCTTGGGTTTCCTGAACGTACAGTAAGATCTTATTATCAGACCTAACTATAATGTCACTTTAACCTTTGTTTTTTTCAGTGCATTTCTGGGTTTGTTGATCATATTCACCCAACATTCTTACTGAGCATAACTATTGACCATATGCAGTAGGGGTTTGGATGCCCACACACTGCAGGCAGTAAACCACTGCTGCACACATCCTTTAGCCGTGCATGGTGCTAGTTGGCTGCAGGGTCTGGAGTTTGACCAGGTTCTGAGCCCAACCCCTTGTGGGTAGCCAATGTTGCTGGCCCACCACCTCATGGACACCCATCACACATTTTAATTTTTAAATGTGTTTTGTCTTTAGGAAGAGACTTAAATTCTTAATTCACTGTAAGGGTTATCTACACAGTGGGAGGGTGCTTCCTCTGTTCACACTCCAGTTCTGCTTCAAGCATTCCAACCATCACTTTTTGTATACTTTTGTGTGTCACCCTAACTGAGACGGCTATGCCCAGACATGCATTCTGCGCACGCTGTTTCACTGGAACCAAGCTATACCTGGCTGACGAGTCCTAACTGGGGTGAAACTAGTCCTTAGGCACCTGTGTTGCAGTTCAGAGAGGACCTTGCCTGGCAGTTCAGGTTGAACGGGCCCCATTGGAACAGGGTCAAGACTGATTTGCACATAGCTGGGTCCAAAATGAGGTGGCATGGGGTGCAAAATAATGATGGACTCTCATACAGCTGATTAATCACCAGTGACTGAGATATATTCAAGCCTTCCATCCATCACTTTTTATATATGTTTGTGTGTCACCCTAAGTGGGATGGGTATATCCAGAAGTGGGTCCCATGCACACTATGTCACTGGAATCAAGCTATAACTGGCTGATGAGCCCTAACTAGGGTGAAACTGGTCCTGGGTGGATCATGCACCGGTTCTGGGAGGACCTGGCCTGACAGTTCGGGTTGGACTGTTCCATTTGGAGCAGGGTCAAGAATGATTTGCATATGGCTGGGTCCAAACTGAGGTAGATTGGTGTGTAAAATAATTATGCACTAGGATGCGGCCCGAGTAATTACCTGTGGCTGAGATTAATTCAAGCATTCCATCCATCACTTTTTTGTATACTCTAGTGTGTCGTCCTAAGTGGGGTGGGTATGGATAGACAGGTCCAGTGAACACTGTGTCTCTGGAACCAAGCTATACCTGGCTGATAAGCCTTAACTAGGGCAAAACTAGCCGTGGATTGCTTGTGTTCTGGTTCAGGGAGAACCTGGCCTGGCAGTTTGGAATGAACTGTTCCTATTGGAGCAGGGTCAAGACTGATTGGAATATGGTTCGGTCCAAACTGAGGTGGCATGGTGTGCAGAAGAATGATGGACTGGGATGTGGCCCTGATTAATTACCAGTGGCTGAGATTAATCCAAGCATTCTATCCATCACTTTCTGTACACTTTGCTGGAAGTTAACATCAGGCAAGAAGGGAACTGATAGCCCATTAGCTGCTTAGTCCCCACATCCCCATGGCTCATAGTTGGCATAAAAGGGGTACCCCTGGCACCCATACCTCAGCTCATATCTGAACAGGAGAGAGGACCAAAGAAGGACTGCTATGCTGTTGTTCCCTCTGCCCAGCAAAGACAGGCTGCACCAAAGGCTGGACTACAACTGCTGCATCTTGGGCTAGCAAAGAATAGGCTGTGAATGTGTTGTCCCACTCATGGAAAAGTCATCCCAGCGCCCCAGGCAAAGAAGGTGACTCCAAGAGTCAGTTGCTTGACTTCCTGTTACAGCAACAAGGCCACAAAGGGTGAAAGCCTGCTTCCCTAAGAACCTAGTTCCAAGAAGCCTGATCGCTGCTGGATGCTGAGGTGCAGCCTGGGAGACCAAGTCCTGACCTTCAAAAGTTGCACCTGAGACTGCTGAACCTGGGCGAGTCATTGGGGGGCAGTTTGGTTGCTTAGCTCGAATGCTACTGCAAGTTAAAGGGAACCACTGGATTTGTTGTAACTGGAGACCAGTAGACCAGTTGCAACTAGTTTTGTGCTGGACTCCTCTCGGACTTCGTGGGACATCGATCCTGAGTCCAAATTCTCTCCCACTTATTCATGGTCTACGGGGTGGCCACAGAAAGACACCTGACACCGGCTCAGCATCCTTAACCATCGTCACTATCCTGCATCACTTGCATCAGGACCACTCCATTGAGTTCTATGGCGGTTCACCCACAGGACTTAGAACTGGACTGGAGACTGCTTGGACTATGAGGTAACTGTTCAACAGGGCCTAACAGGTCCCTGTGACTGGCTCCCTACCAGAGTTCGACCTCACAAGAGTGGACCCCACAAGAGTGCCCTTATAGCTGTTTTCAAGTTTCTTGTTATGGCTAACCCTGGTTAGACACAGTAGATTACAAATATGTATTACATTTAGTGAAAAGCAGTGATTTATTGTTTCATTAAAAATTCATATTTCCAAAACCCTTCAGTGGATTTTTTGTCAGTGAGGTGTTTATTTAAACATAAAAATGCAACACATTTTTATAAATTGGTGTTTATTTTTTTTATTGTGTTGCATTTTCTTCTTATTCAACTGTTTTTGTACTTTTTAATGCATTACATGTGTTCCTTTGATAAGGCCTGACAGCTGTGAGCCACAGCTATGCAGAAATGAGCTAACATTTTACAAACGAACCTGACTGGACTTGATACAGAATTCCAACTTTATTACATGGCTCAGCACACACACAATAAAATAAACCACTTTCTCCCCAATGTTGTACTGATTAAAGACAATCTCATGCATTTAAGTAGTAAATTAAAATAATGGTATGTTGTATATCATGTATCTAGCAGTAAACATGTTCAGTGTAAGGCAACAGAGTGGCTGTGTGTCCATCAGGGCTTAGGTACATCCAACTGTTGTTAAGATATCAGTGTTAAAGATACCAGTGTTATACTCTATAGAGCTCTTATTCTTTTACATAATTCCCCTAGTGGCTCTTCTACTTAAGCCTCGTCCGGCATGTTTCTTCTAACCCCCCTCCTTTTTCTCCTCCTACGCTTTACCCATAGGATGTTCAAAACAGAGGTTGTAGGCCTCAGGTGAAGGTTTGTAGCAGTTTATGGTGGATGGTCTTAAAACTGGGTACTGGTCCCACGTGCTTATTTTATTAAACAGTTTACTCTTTCTTTTGCTTCAGCTTCTTTCAAACACACTGCCATGCATTCAGAATTTCATTTCAAATATTGAAACATATTGAGAGAGATTTCACAGCTTTGTAAATCAGCCAATCCAGGACAAAAAAAAACATTTAAAAAACACTCTAAATTAAGATGCACATAAAAAGCAGACGCTTAATTTCGGGCCGCCTATTGTGATTTTGTGGCTTTATATACAACCGCTATGGCCATCCTTTTGATCTTTTTGGTAAAAACCTCCCCTTCATAAACCGTTCCAATGTCATAACCTTATAATGCATGGGATTATGTAATCCTGTATACACACCAGTATTTAATTTCTATATAATTGGTGACTTGTGGCACACCTAGTTGCCAATTATAAAGAAAAGACATCAGAACTCGACTATTATAAGATCATTACATTCGAGTTTTGACATCACAATGCCTGCCGGCAGAGATAGCAGCCGAGGTGAAAGGCAGGTCAGGTCACGGAGCATAATTGAAGCAGCTGTTTAAAGCAGCTAAAACAGAACATTGCTTTTCTTTCTTGTGCTCTATTTTTTAGCTTACAATGAAAAGCAGCGATAATATGTTTATTTTTTGCATTCCTTAGCTAGTTAGAGAAAAGTTTGAATCTTCCTGCATGGTTCGAAACATGTGATTTAGTGCAGCTTTTTTTTTTAACCTGATTTCCATTGAACGGTTTCTAATATCTGCTTGCAACAAATAACTAATAGGTCTTTGATGTGTTAATTTTGCACTAGAGGCTTTATTTTTAGTTTTCATGTTTGCAAACATACTCCATCTTTCATATAAAAGAGATATGCACCAAAGTTTTAAGTGGCTTGTGACAAAGATGATGGTGTGACCAATGCATTATATGGGATAAAGTACCTCCTGGCATACATGATAAGAATATTGCAAGTCACTTCAGAGTTCCATAACCTTATAAAAGAACTCGACCTTCCGCCTCGTTCTTCTATGTGGTTATGGAACTCCTCAGTGACTTGCAATATCCTTATAATGTAAGGCAGGGGTACTTTATCCCTTATATTTTAATGTGAAATTGAATGGGAAAAAAGTAGCTATGTGTTTAAAAGCATAAAAGCCATACAGTGCATTTCACCAGCAATCCGCGGTTCAACACAGTGCAAACCTTTATTTAGATACATTGCATGCTGGAGTCTGGCTGTTAAGCTTGACCCCAAACCTTAGTTTTTGTTCTGTTGCTACTCCCCTCGAGCCTGAAGTCGTTTTCAGTCCAGTGGGTAACAATGTCATTTTGTGACTTCAACTCTTCACTCCTACTCTCAAGGGGACAAAGTCACCTACTTAATCAGTCTCCATCAAGACGATTGTATTCAGTGATTGCTGGGAGAGTAATGACCGGCGCCCCCCGCGCCTAGAGGAGGGGCGCCCTTAGTAGCGCCACGGGACGAGACCTTCCACAGGACCGGAAAAGGGGGGTGAATGAAGTGATGTCATCGGGGCGCGCCGAAGGCTATTTAAATCTGCGCCCAGCGATCATCAGCCTCTTTGTCCCTTCGAACCTCCGGCAAGCTGCAGGGGCACATCGTCAACCACCCACCCACCCGGCAAGAGAACAAGGGCAGAACGGCGACAGTTAACAACAAACAAGCACAACAAGGGCGGTTAAACAACTGGATGGCCCCAGAAAGGGGTAGGAGCCACGTGTGCAGAGGGTAGGCGGAAGGGGGGATTGGCCTGCTGGTGGTCCCTGACTCTTCTGCCCTAGCCCACAACCTATGGACTGAGGTGAACCCTGGGGAGACTGCCTGAGTGCAGGTACCCGGTGGGCATGCCAGAGTGCCATGCGGGGCCCTGGTTTACAAGTAGTGCAACTGTTCGCTGTAGCGCGTTGGGGCCTGCTGGCACAATGTGCACAGCAGATTGGGGGCTTGGGCCAAGTTCAAGTGTATGGCCAAGTTCAAGAGTTCAAATGTAATGTGGTGCATATCTTCTTTACTGCCTTTGACAGGCCAAGGCCACTAAAGTGTACGGCCAAGCTCAAGTTCAAGTGTGAAGTGTGGGCCTAATTGCCCGGCAGCCTTCGCCAAGTTAATACCGCTAAAGAGTGATGCTTTGCTAATTTTATATCCAAAAGGGATACTGTTACTCTCGTGTTGGTCATTGGTGAATTACCGGTTTTCATGAATAAAAGGCTACGTCATGAACAACACGCTCAGTTTCTGAGAGTCATTGGGCAAATGGGAAGAGTGAATGTCACGTGTGCGCCTACTATACCATGCATGTGATTTGTGGCATCCGCGTGGTGGACTTACAAAATTAGAGACATTTTGACATCGAACTGCACTTATGACGAGTTCACCATATTGTCAAGTCAAGTAAATGTGGATTCAAGAATATTAAATTGAAACTTCCAGATCTATGCTTACCTTGACGATTGGAAAATTGATATCTGTGCAGGCCAGAATACTGACCGTGATTTTGTGACACGCAACCCCTCGACAGGGAGGTGAAACTATACACAAATATGTTACATATAATATTCCAATGTACAAGATAAACAGTACTTCCCATCACAGCACTCAACATGCTATCATCCAACAGAACACAGCACATAGAACTTTTATCCTATATCCAGTACGGCCCAAATACACCGTAGCGTCAGCAGTCACCACCAAGTAACACTACACACACACCTCCATCCGCTGAGCATTGAGCATGTCTATGGACCAAGAAGATACCTAAGCAACTGGCAACGTTTAACACTTAACCACCCAAATCATACATACACCCACAGCTCAATGAATAAGAAGACATGGCCACCTAACCAAAAATATAAATAGAACACAATACTAGTAACACATTATCACAAGCTGAATCCGAGAACAACTCCAGGACCACACAAAAAGTCACTGAACTTCCAAAAGTGCTGTGAGGCCCTACCAACAGCAGAATGTGGGCTACACAAGGCTCAATAACATAAATGTCTTCTATTTCTGGAGCGCCAAAGCACCACAGTGATCATTACAAGCGCTATTATGACGCCAGGAATGTGGCTGTGTGGCGGGCATGTGTGAAAACCCTGTACAAAGAGGGGAGTAATGTGTTCCATGTCAACATCCTGCCGACAGTAGGTGTCACAAAACACGCTCATTAAGTACTTAGCTAACAGGGTGTCACAGAGCTAGAAGGGGTTTATAGCGCCCCTCCCCCACATGGTGTACACTGCTTCCCCCTAATGTGGTGGCCTGTCAATCAAGAGAGGAGAATGAAAGCTTCTCTTTCAGTCTCTGAAACTACTGAGGGAAAACAGCCACACACCAAAGCCGCCCATCTTAGCAATGAAAGTGAAGAAAAGGCTGCTTTTTAATGTCCTGTTTTCACCAAGATTATTGCTATTAAGCCTTCTGAATACATTCTTTGCAGTTTGTTCTAACATTACTGCTCTGAACAGAGGGCTGTCTGTGGTGCTACTAGACAAGCCGTCGCAGAAATAACTCTGTCTGCATTTGGTCTGCGCCGTATTCCAACACTTTTGTGGCTCGCCCTGACACAAACAAGTCTGGCTCCTATTATCCAAATCTCTAAGCATATTCAGAATGGGCAGAGAGGAGGCAAACATGCATTGGGGGTGCATGGTTCAGCAAAGGGGGGAACTCCAAGTCTGCGATTTCGTTTCAGGAAATCGAATTGCTCAAACGCGTAGAATATTGCTTAGCAGGGCACAAGGCCTAAAAAAAGAAGTGAGGAAACTAGACAAGTTAGGTAGTATGCAAGTGACATCATGGCCAATGACATTGCATGTGACATAGTATGTGGCATCACAGGAAGTGGCATCACAACCAACCCTAGCCTCATAGGAAGTGACATTACAAGAAGTGACATCAGATCTCAACAACTCAGACATTTGTTTAGCAGTTCTATCATGAGCGCATTACGAGATTAAGCTAGTGAGAGTTTGCGTGGGGGTTGTGCCTAATAAGTGAAGCAACCCCGACACAAAATTTGGGCCTCATCTTGTGCATTTTTTTTTTATACTGCCACAAAGGATTTTGCAGCAAGGCGAAATATGGCAGTAAATCTGTTCTGCTTAATTGGTTGCAAAGTCTGCATTTTAAAATATCCTGTGGGGTTAAGGCGCCTGCTGCAGAGATTTTTCTGCACCCAGTAAATCTAAGGTAATAATAATAATGGTGAGATAACTCTGGTGGTTAACGCATTTGCTGTGTTTTGTACAATTTATAATCAAAGTAGCATTGAGGGTTAATGTGCCTCCTGCAAAGCACATAATGTAACATTCAGATGGCAGATTTTTACTTTGTGTAGCTCGGTAAGTGGGTTACTGCTTTTAACACAAAGACCCTTTAGTTACTTGCAGTTCATAAATTGTAATCCTTCTAATATAGCACAGTGAACTATGAAGGACATGTGGCTCGGCTCTTACACCTTGTAACCCTCACTGTCTTATGTAACTCAACATCCTGTACATGGATTTACACACAGTTGATTTATTGTTAATATATAATGTGTACATATGATGAAAAGTGCTCTGACAACATGCATTGGGATAAGTAGCACTATAAAAGAAATAAAGCTAAATAGTGGTAATTAAACTAATATTTGTGTGAATACTGGAACAGACCAACACATCTGACATTCTTTCAGTGCATGCATGTCTCTTATATACAGGGACTCAACAAAGTCAAAAGCATGCCTCTCTTAAGTACCTGTGAAGTGATAAGCATAATCTGTGTGCCTTTGTTTCCCCTCCATTGCTTTTAAGTGTGAGTTTCCAGATAGCTCCCAGCCAGGATACTCCACAAAAGGAGGCCTGATGGCACCTTAACTTCGGCCTTTGTTTTGGGCCAGCTGGAATCTAAAATAAAAAAGCCCCCTATCCGCCTGCACTTGACTGCTCGGAACGAAAAGCAGACAACATGCAGGTGCTGCTGAAAGTGTCCCGGTGTCTGAAATGTACACCTCGATGAATTCAGCATATTTTAGTGGGGCCCAACTTCTTGGCAGGGTGGATGGTGTCCACCCTATGAAAATAGTGGGTGGACGCCATCTACCCGCGGCTTGTGCCCTGCTGAAGTTTTTCCAAAACAGAAATAATTTGGCAATACTCAATGTCTAAGTGAAAAGACACAAAAAAACTCTCAATATGCCTGGGTAAGTGTTACGATATTTGATTTGTCCTAAAACATATTTTACTATTCCAATTTGGGCAGTATTTACCTAAAAAATCCGCAAAGAATTTATGAGAAATTTGGCAGCTAAGCAGACAAAATAGCGTTGCTTGTGGATAGCGGTTTTCTTCAAAATGCTCTCCACCGAAGCCGGAAGTATACCATGACATCGCAGGTGGTGGGGTGGGCGCGGGGGGGCTGCGCAATATGAAAAAATATATTTAAAAAATTAACGTACCTTGCCGCCGGGTCCCACGTCTCTTCTCCTGCTCTCCTCGTCAAACTCGAGGAACAGGAAGCTCAGCCTAGGCCCCACTGACCAATCACAATGCTGCAATGCAGTGTTGTGATTGGTAAGCACCCAGGCTCACCTGACCAATCACGATGGGTCTGAGTGTCCTGGTTCGACGCTCAGACAGGGAATGGGGCCCTGGGTATGTTGTCCATGCGTGCTGTAATGCAGCCTGCACGGAGAACAGGGAAAGTGCGCATGACTGTTTGCCCTTCTCAGCTGCCCTGCTCGAAGAGCAGAGCAGCCCCACCCACCCGCCTGCCTGCAAAGCAGCACAAGCATAAAATGATAATAACTCAAAGTTATCATTTTATGTTTCTACTTTGCACTGCTTAAAAGCAGTGGGGCGACGCTCCTCTGCCATACCGCAGGAGCCGCCACTGCATTCTTACGCCTCTGCCCTGAGGCCCCTCAGCTGCTTCCGCTTGACCTCTAAAGAGCCCGTGGAAAGGTAAGAGGAGCAGGAGCGTAACTTTGTCATGTTAAAATACATTATTTTGTGTGGGCTTCAGATTTTCCAATAATCATGCTGGCATGTAATGTTAAAATACAATATTTTGCAAAGTAACCAAGATTTTTAAAGACTTTCAAAACAGAGAGGGAGAGAGTGTGTATGCATTTTTGTCTGTGTGTATGGAACAATTCCTGGTAAAATCCAACAGACTCCTCACCATACCAACTGAAAGCACCTGTCTCCAACAATTTACCAGAAAATATCATTTTTAGGGGTGTAACACCCCAAACACCCCCCTGAAGCTACACCTCTGAAGAGGAGGGAACTCTTCCATTGGCTGCTCCCCATCACCAGGAAGGGATGTAGCTGTCAGTATCAAGAGAAAACCCCTTACAGGAACCTGCACTGGTCCTATTTCTCTCTCTCTCTGAATGCCCCACTGACTCTACCCTAACTGTCTGCATCCCTCCATGACATGCTCAGCAGGCAGGAGCGTGACAATGAAAAACAGGCTGTTTGCTCCGTGATATGTCACTCGTCAAGTCAGAGAAAAGAGAGCGGAGTGTGAGCAGAGGAGCCTCAAAATGTGGCAGCTTCTCCCCATGTTCCTACCTCCAGCCCAGACCACAGGCAGGAGACACTGACGGGCACAGGTATGGTGCTAAAGAGTCACCCCCTTCAAGCATCTTCAATGATGCCACTCACCCCAAATGAACAGCAGTGATGTGGGGTTCAAGTGGAGCAGATTCATTGTAAGACCCCTCACCCCACTGCCCTGACTCCCACTAGGAGCAAGAAACGATGAACCTGGTGGTCCAGGTGGAGGAGGAGGTGGGGTGATCCCAATGCACGCCCTGCCAACTGTAGGCTGCAGCAGAGCCGGACTGGGAACTTAAAGCAGCCCTGGCAATTTTGCCGGACCAACCCCCCACGGGGAGGAGGGGGGCTCAAGTGTGAAGCACTGCTGCTTTTGTTACTGGAGTACAGCTGCAAAACCAAACCCCACTAACAAAACCGGCCCCACCACTGCAAAACCAGCCTCCATCCTTCCAGCCCTCCGGGAAAATGCCCGATGCCCCGTATGGCCAGTCCAGGCCTGGGCTGCAGCTTGAGAATGGTGGCTGCACCTACCATATAAGACTGCGCCTTACCTCTAACTGCCAGCACCATAGCACATGAGGCTGGACCTTGCATACAATGACCGCACTTGACCATAAGTAATAGAACAAGGACTATGAAAGTAAATAGGTCTATTAGACTACATCGGGGCCCTTTGTCACACTTGGACACTTGGTGGGTATCTAGTAGATTTACATAAGCATGAGAGTCTGCACCGAAACAGATAAGGCTTTCCCTTAGCAGGTGATGACTGCAGTCGGTGTGCGTGGGTCCCCCTGGCATGTGATGGGATTAAATGGGCATATGGGCCTGCACCTAGCTGTAGGAAGCTTTACCTTGGAGTATATGAGGCTACACCTGGCATACAATCCCAGAACCTCTGTATATAACCCTATACTCAGCAAGTGAGACGGCATCTAGCCCACAAGCTGGAGCTGGGCACACATGGACATGTGAGACTGTGCCTAGCATATGAAAGAAGTGCCAGGGCATGCTAAGCTGTACCAAAGTACGTACAGCTGCACTTAGTATTTAACAACTGCACCTTGGCATATGAGGCTCCACCTGGTATATGGCAATGGCACCTATGCACGTGAAGATCTATTTTGCATAAATGTATAACATCAGGGCAATGAGTTGTATCTCAGGGCAAGGTGCCAATATATAACCACATACACATGTGGGGCTGTACCTGTTAAATAGTGGCTGTATCTGAGCAAATCATGATGATTCGGCATACTTGCCTGTACCAGAGTATTTGAGTCTGTATCTGGGTGTCTGAGGCTGTATCTGGATATCCCAGGACTGTAACTGGGCACATAAGGTTGCATCAGGCACAGAATGGGAGTTCCTGGACCTGTGAAAGCAAGCGTAGCTGTGGAGGGAAGACTATATCTGGAAACATGAGGCTATTCATGGATACAAGATGGCTGAAAATGGGCATGAAATGAATGCACCTATGATATGAGGTTACATTAAGCATTTTATGGCAGTAATTTGGCATGTGAGGCTGTGTGTAGCATAAGGTGCCTATACCTTGACACATGAGACATTACCTGGCAGATGATGGCTGTCCGCTCTGGCATATGATTGCTTTACTTGTAATATGAGGCTGTACCTACCCACATGATGTGTGTATACGGATAGATGTGGCTGTATTTTGCACATGACAGCATTGTCTTGGCATAAGACATTTAACTTGACACAAGATGGCAGAAACTAAGCAAATACACATGAAATCTGACAGTAAATAATGTCTCAGTGCAGCGTTTCAACAGGATGCTGCTTAAAACAGGGCAATGGAAATCTACATTTGCTTCCAATTCAAAAGATTGTGTCCCTGTATGATGCACGCCCCTCTGCTGCAATCCAGGCCACTGTTTGTCCCTCTGCCTGCTGCTTTAACAATGAGCCCCCTGGAATGACGCACGTGTGTTGCCTGGGAGCTTCATTTATCCCAAAAATTAGAAAGTATTAATTTAGTCAGATTTCTTTCAAAAGATTATTTGAGAAAAAACATGTCTTGCCAATGTTTTGGACCCATTAATGATTGGAAATAAGTGACACAGGCCTAACTTTACTTTGGGTTCAGCATTACAACCATCACACTGCTTGCTTAGATTCACATGCATTGGGTCAGGGCAAGGAATCTTGAATGTATAATTTTCAGACAATTCACAATTTACCACTTGGCTGGATTATGATTTTTATTTTTCAATTCTGCTTCTTGTGAAATATTCTAATTTTTGCATTAATATACTCTCACGAAAGTAAGTTAATTTGCATTTTTTTAGCAAAATTAGCAAAAAGAACTCCTAGGATGTTTTTTCTTATCTTACTGAAAATTAAATGGTCAAAATATGCGGGGGGGGGGGGGGGTTCTAGCTCCGAAGAGTATATTTTTTCTGTTTCTTCTCTTATGTGTTACTTTAAATAAAAACTGTACATTTCACGCAATTTCCAAGGATTACCTCTGAATTTTAGGAAGTTTGAAGAAGCGAATCTCCACAATTGCACTCAGAAACTGGGAAAAGTGAAACATCCAAAATGTTGCCCTCCAGACCTGATATCTGCTGGTGTGATGAATTGGACCGTATAAAGATTTGCAATTTCGTAGAAGTGAGTGAATATTCATTCAAATGTTATCTAGAGTGGGAAAATCCTTTCTAAAATGAGGGAAAATGCTGACAATGGAATGGCTGATAATGAAATGGCCTTGGTTAGCAGAGGTCCTAGGGTAATTCCGTACCATGAGGATCAGTGTTTAAGCCCCTATTCCTGCATGCTTTTGTGCAGTATTTCACCCATAGATTTCAGGTAATTTCAGAAGCCAAAGTCAGTGGTAATCATGCAATCCATTGCCCCTTCACCAATTACTCAGACATTGGGCTTGTTGCCCAAGGCAATAACCTCCTCGCCATCCCAATATTATGTAGAGCCCTCCACGGCTCTTTTAAAACATTTCTGCAAAATAAATGTATACAATATGTTTATGTATGTAAGTATATGGTATTTCTACAGCGCAAACCTAGCCTTAAAGGCAGCGTAGCACTGTAAATGATAAAAGACAGGCACAGGGTCAACAGAGGAAGCGGGGTTGTAGATGGTTAATGCACATATAAATAATAGATAAGTGAGGAAATTGTCTTTATTTAATCCTACTATTCCTTGCAGCTTCTCCTAGTGGGCTAGCTGGGTTGCTTGGAGGCAAGAGGGGACAGCATAGCTGGTAGCTAGTGAAGCTATCCGGTGGTACTGGGGGTAATGGCTCATCCCAAAATGATAGATTGTCTTCCAAAATACGCTATGGGCATCTTGATAATCTCTCAATCTGCAACATAGGAACTTAGATATGTGTCGGACCTGTTGTTAGTGCGTGGCGCCCTGTACAGGGATGGTAAGTGGTGCTGCTCATGAAGGGGAGTGGCCCTTCCTCCACCATACATTCTGCAGGTGTGTACCTTAGAGCAGGGAGAGCCAAGGCATGAGAATAGTTGGTTGGGAACTCCTAAGCTCACTTCAAGTGAATAAAATATCTAGAGAATCTAGGAATAGGACGAAAGCTGAGACTTCGATTCAGAATGCAAAACATTGGGCTGGAGAGGGCAATGGAAGTGGGTTAAAATAGATGCCAGTTCAAAAGCAGCACGTTTACAGGAAGGGGTATGATTTCCAAAGAGAAGCACCCTACAGCTCACTACTAACATCAGGGGGAAACAGCGTTTACAACGCTGTCGGTACAACGGGGTACAATTACAACGCGGTCAGTAGAACGACTGTGTTGTTACCACGCATACCATTACAACGTAAGTCATTACAGCGACTTGCTGAGGGGGGCTTTAGGTGTTGGAATTTAAATCCAACACCTTCCCTACTGTTGCACAGACTGGAGTTGGAATAGTAAATTATACTATTCCGAACTCCAGCACCCCCTAGAGCAAGTTGTTGTAATGACTTGCGTTGTAATGGTACGTGTGGTAACAACGCGGTCGTTGTACTGACCGCATTTTAACCTCTTGAGTGCCCATGACGAGACGGTCTCGTCATGGGCCGCGGTTGCGCTGTGCCCATGACGAGACTATCTCGTCATGAACCCCGCCCGCTAATGAAAGGGCCGGCACAGGGCGGGGAAAGGGCGGGGCACTCAAGGGGTTAAAGGCATGCATTGTAAACGCATTCGAAGTAACTTCAACATATTCACGTCAGGAGGTAAGTCCAAGGGAGGAGAACAGAGGGCTTAATTTGTAAATGTGTGGGTGGTCATGTACATTTCCAAATCACCAGATTCCGAATGGCAGGACAATGGAAGCTTTGGAAGAATGGGCAATTAGGAGGCAGAAAGCCTTACCGCTAACCAACATGGCGGTAGGATCTTCCAGGTTGCAGTATACTTCTGGGCTAATACTGGCAGAGCGCTTTTAACCACCCTACACAAAAGTCTCTTGACCTAACAATGACTCATAGTTACATTGGCTCTCTGCTACGGACAGTTCATTCTACCAATGCTGTGTTCCTCATCTTTGTTATTTTTAACCTTTATCGGTGCCCTTGCATAGCCCTTCCCAGATTACCTTCTTTGGCTTTCTCTGCTTGTCTTGCTTCTTGTGATTGGAGCATGAATACTCACTGCTTGTCCTTGGTCTCCCATACCTGGGCATCCTAGGGAGCAACGCAGACTGTGCTCAATTTGTAAAGATATAAATGTCAGGGCCCTTCTCAGAAGGCCACCGTGGCTTGCACCACCTATCGCCCCTCCAGTGCTACCGATGACAGTACCAACACAACTACTAACCATCACACTCCTATATCTGCAACAATTCAGACTATTCCAGACCACCCAAAGCTATAATAAAGGCGTGAGTGGAAGGTATTATTCATTTGTAATGTATATTTACTTAATAAACACAGCTGTTGTGCTCATCTCAAAATTAGACAGACAGTGCCACCATGTTTTAGACTGTCACTATCCCCCTGCTAACAATTAAGTCCCGGTGCCTAGCAACGGAAACCACAGGCTCAGATTAAGCACCGAACACCGGTATCCTGGTCAATTCATGCACTCATGACCTCACCATCTGCATGGGATTTGGATATGCTTATGGATATTTTTCGGGGTGGAGTTGTCATGCTCTTGGTCATAGCATGATACCTCCACCTCATACATAGCATCAGATCGCAATCGCATTCTCGCACTCATGTAACCTTGGCTCCCTACACCATCTAAGAGAAAATAACTGGGCCTACCATGCTGGTAGTAATGAGGTGAAATCTTTGACTATACAGTATTATCATGTGTACAAATTAAAAAATAAATAAGTAATACTATCCAGAAATCTGCAGCATAATTCCGCATATTTCTGCTTTTTTTGCCACATAACATAATTCACCTCTGCTGCATAATACGATGCTCCTTTACCACATGATTCCTGAGGCCATGCTTATAAGCCCTTCAAGGGCCTGATGAGAGTTACTATAAGGTACTGGTCATCCAGCTATATGTTTATTACATCCATGGCAGATACTTCACTTACAAAGTTATTCTCTAAGAACAGTATGTCGGCTCTCCTTAGATTTAGGAGACATTTTCTGATGTGCCGTTAGAGGGGCTGTCTATGTAGGGTATCCACTCCGGTGACATCCTCCCCAGTCTAAATGAAGTAGAGTTTGCAAGAGGTGGCCATCTCGGGCAGACATACCTTTTTGACAACTGGCCATCAACTGCACCCTCTAACTAATGTCCTAAGGCTTCACCAGAAACGGACTGGGATGGAAAATAGGCCCAGGCACCAAAATAAGAGGCCCTTTTTAGCTAATCGGATAGCTAAAATAAAGTTGTCCACATTTGCAAACAGGGGAAGGAAGTATTGAAATTGTAAAGGCACGCTGGATGTTGTGCAAGGTATGGGAGGGACTGCATGCATTTGTGCTTGCTAGGGTAAATAACAATACAAGTCAGCCCACCAGACTATAAATCAGGTACACAAGCAGCCAGAAAGGCGTCTCGCATACTGACCTGCCAGACCAGCCATCTGGCACTGCCAGGTTGCCCCATAGGCAGGGCTTTAAGTGGGATGAAAAAACTGGGGGGACTCTCAAAGGGGCGTGGTCGATGTAATTATGGGTGTGGCTGAAAAATACGTAAGCTAAAAATCTGTGATTAGCATAGTGTGCCCCCCCCCCCCCCCTTTACTGGTATTTTACTGTTTTTGTCATTGCATCCAGATATATGATACAACAAGTAACATCATACCTGCAAGAAGTCAGGGCTATTGGCAATGTCAATGGTTGTTAATTGCATAAGATAAATAAGCAGCAACTATGGCTTGTATATAATATTGAAAAGGCTTCCACTTAAAGCCCTGGTGACACTACGACGATGTTGCTGCTCCTGAGTTTCAAAAAGAGAAGGGAAATCCAGGGAGAAAATGACTCTTTAAAGGACCTCCCTTCCCCTACAACGCTCACCTGGCATGACATCATGCTGTAACCTCTCCACTAGCAAGAAGTGAGCAGCGTGAGCAGGCGCACATCGATGTGCCTGCTGTCACTGCAGTCCGGAAAAAACGGCTCGCCTGTGCCAGGGCACAAAACAGAGCCCGGTATAGACCCGTTTCGAGGCCCCCTTCAAAAAACTGCCTGTGCTCAGACCCGGTGAGACCCGGCCCACTTAAAGCCCTGCCCATAGGTCAGTCCCATCCTGAGCTTCACCACCCTACAGCTCCTTCATTGACTGTATCCCATGTCCTTCAAGACTAGACCCCTCCTCTTCGAAGCCAACAGGCCACAATGGCTTCCCCACTTCTCTCGGCTATTGTCGCTGGGCCGCCTATCTCCTGACCACCCAACACAACTTGTAGTTGCATGTGACCCTTACAAAAATAGTGATAGCGCTCCAGCAGGCCACGTCTACTCGTAATTTTTCTACAACTCGGAGATTTGAGATTTCGAAATAACCGATTTAACTGCCACAAGAATACAAATAAAATGCAGCGCCTTTTCTATACTGTAATCTTTGGGCACTCTCACAAGATGAAAAGTGGTTTGGTTTAATTTGGCGGTCAGAAAGCGAGCCCGCGCCTAACTGTGTGCGCGTTGTGACATTCAAATGATGCCTCTGCTCGGAGTAAGAAAAATACAAATCAGTTTTCTATTTTTCGCCGATTGCCAGATGTTACTCTACATTGACCCGTTTCCTATTTTGAGGTTTTTCTGTTCTGCTAAATTTCAACCTACATTGTTGATTCTACATATAGCTATTTATGGCAGATTTATTTGACACGCAAAGAACACCACTGCCATCTACTGGCTCCATTCCAGACCACACATCGCTTGCCTGGCCCATATTTATCATTGTTTCAGTCAGCAAAACACCTTGCTGAGCTGCATGAAAGGGGAAGGACAGGAAGACGCTATATTTTACATTATACGGCACATTGCTGGCTTTTCCCAGCGCTGGCGCACTTTTGGCTGCCTAGCACCAACGCAGGCACACTTGTGTCATGGTGCAAAAGGTGCCTGTGTTGTAGTCCTCAGAGGCATTTTCTTCTTTCTATGCGTGCTGCAGAATGCAGCACACTTAGAAAAAGGAAATAACAAGGAGAAATAAAGATTTCCCTTCGTTATACCTCACCTGAGGAGTATTAGCATTTTGAGGCAGTCTCAGGTCTATAAATGTATTATTGGTACCTCTTGGCAGGATTAGAAAAATCTTACGAATGGGTATGTGTGAGAACCTCCAACTCCATTACCGTCTGCTCGTACCAACATGTTTCAGCCTATTCATGGGTGATTTAATAGCTGAAACATGTCGGTACGAGCAGACAGGGTAATGGAGTCATAGGTTCTCAAATATACCCATTCGTAAGACTTTTTAATCCTGCCAAGCGGGACCCATAATAAATGTATAGGCGGGTACCCTCCTAGGAAGTTTTAATTCAATTTGTTCTCTGTATTATGGAATTTGTTTGAAAGTATTGCGTTTCAAATCTAAAAAATTCTTTATGTTAAAAATAGCGCTCCACCCTGAATGCTGGATGACTTCAGGGTGTGCTAGCGGGCCCTTTGATGAAGCACGCCAATATTTAGTGGGTGAGGGTAATCAAAAAAAACGATAGGGTTTTCCAGAATTTATGTGAGGGTGTGGTTTAGTTGGGTCTCCTCTTTTTGTGTCAGTATTGTTTATTTACATATTTTGATTTATTGATGTGTTCTTCTCGATTTGCGATTTCAGCTGATCTTTGGGGAGAGTGAGGGGAGGCACAATCTCTTGTCCCCTTGGAGTTGTGAGTGTAGCATTCCCAGGTCTGTCAGTAATGATAAATCTGGAAATAAACCAAAATCCATGGGTGGATACATGGGAACACCCACGCTCCACTCATGGAATGCCTCCCTGGGGCAGAGTAATGCAAGGGAGTGATTTGTGCTGCCTTCCATTACTCCAGATTTATCAAACTATGCAGGGCCGTGAAGGTGTCCTTGCGTGGCTTGATAAATCGCACTTAGGTTTTACATCGACCTTGCGCCCCCTTGCGTGGGCAAGGAGGACGCAAAACGTTGGTAAATCTGGCCCTTAGTTTCTTACTATGGGCCAGATTTATTATAGTGTTACATTGCTGCGAGTCACGCAAGGTAACGCAAGCGCAATGCAACACTAAAGCCAGATTTACCAAGCAACGCAAGGCCACCTTGCATGGCCCCGCAGTGCTTGGTAGATCTGGAGAAACGCAAGGCAGCACAAGTCACTCCCTTACGTTACTGTGCGCCAGGGAGGCGTTCCATGCGTGGAGAGTGGATGTTCTGTCTTTTTTCATCCAACAGAAAAGAATGCGCCTGCTCCACATTAGAACACCTCCAACGGAACAGCTGCAAAACAGAGCACCATCTAAACAGAACATACATGTAAGTATACAAAATAGAAGTATTTGCATAATTTTACATGCAAATAATGAACGTACAAACTTTAAAATATTGTATATATTTATCCTATTAAACGTCTTTTAGATACAGTGACAGAGGCAGCAAAATATGTAACAATGCAGAAAAGAAAGCAGTTACTAAATCACATGTGCTACACCAAGAAGTAGCATCAACAGAAAATATAAATTTAAACTGTACCAAATATTATTCTGATGCATGCTATGGGAGGGCAACTACAAAAGATGATGATGTAATTCATGTAAGAGAGCACAACCACCCCCTAAATGTGACAGAAAATGAGGAAAGGTTAATATTGCAGGACAAAAGAGAGACAAGCACTAGCTCTCAGGAACCCACAACCAAAATCCTTAAAGATATAGGGCCCGATTCACAGAACTAACTTAAGACAAAATCCTAAACTTACTACCATTTTCGTATTCACAGAAGGCACTTACTTATTTTGGTATTCACAGAAGACACTTAGTCACTTCGGTATTCACAGAAGTTAGGAGTCCTAACTTTAGGACTCCTAAATGCCTTCTGTGAATACCAAAAGTCTTAAAATTAGGATTTTTCTCAGTTTAGGAGTCCTAAAGTTAGGACTCCTAACTTTACTACTACTAAACTGAGAAAAATCCTAATTTTAAGGCTTTCGGTATTCACAGAAGGCATTTAGGAGTCCTAAAGTTAGGAGTCCTAACTTTACTACTACTAAATTGAGAAAAATCCTAATTTTAGGACTTTCGGTATTCACAGAAGGCATTTAGGAGTCCTAAAGTTAGGAGTCCTAACTATACTACTACTAAACTGAGAAAAATCCTAATTTTAAGGCTTTCGGTATTCACAGAAGGCATTTAGGAGTCCTAAAGTTAGGAGTCCTAACTTTACTACTACCAAATTGAGAAAAATCCTAATTTTAAGACTTTCGGTATTCACAGAAGGCATTTAGGAGTCCTAAAGTTAGGAGTTCTAACTATACTACTACTAAACTGAGAAAAATCCTAATTTTAAGACTTTCGGTATTCACAGAAGGCATTTAGGAGTCCTAAAGTTAGGACTCTTAACTTCTGTGAATACCGAAATGAGTAAGTGCCTTCTGTTTATACCAAAATGAGTAAGTGCCTTCTGTGAATACCAAAATGGTAGTAAGTTTAGGATTTTGTCTTAAGTTAGTTCTGTGAATCGGGCCCATACTGTTTAAAGTCCCTGAACATATCACAGGCCATCTACCACCTATACCCACTTTAAAACGTTTAGTTTCACAAACTAAAAAAGTCACCAGCAATACTCCTCCTGCCTCTAGGAGATATCAAGACATACAAATACCTGAACATTTAACAATGACACATAATGAGGAACCTTTTCTTTTATATGACAACCTAAACAATGATAAACAAATCCTAAAATTCTCTACAGCAAATACCTTACTAAAACTAACCCTGGGAGTAGTTCGCGAAGTAGCACTTCGCGAAGCTACGCAAAGTGCAGTTCGCACTACGCGAGCTACGCGTAGCACTTCGCGAACTGCGTAGTACCTTGTTCGCACTTTGCCAGATGTCATTTTCAATGATTGCACAGTGCGGGCACGCAACCGGCACTGTGCAATCATTGAAAATGGCATCTTGCACAGTGCGAGCTGTAGTTTTCTGCTGCTCGAGTAGATTTTTACTCGAGCGGCAGCTTTCTCAACGCGAACTGGTAGTTTCTCATCGCGAGCGGTCGCGAGCATACGCGACCACTCGCAATAAGAAACCTGACCTCCTCGCGTTGGGAATCTCGCCGGGAGGTTTATTTTCCATGCTCGCGATCGCCAACTTGATGTTGCTGATCGCGAACAAGGAAAAAGTCTCGCCGGGATGTCATTTTGCTTGCTCGCGGTCGCCAACTTGACGTTGAGGACCGCGAGCAAGCAAAAAATGACCGCAGCACTACGCAACACTACGCTACGCGTGTTCGCACTGTGCTATGTGCAATTCGCGTAGTGCGAAGTAGCGCGAACTTCGCAAACTACGCGAGCGTAGCGTAGTGCTTTGCCCAGGCTTAACTAAAACTAAGCCATTGTTAAACCTGGATGATGGATGGTACCTTCAAAATGTGTCACAAACCATTCACTCAGATATACACCATACATGGTGAATATCAAAACTTGTATCCCTTTTATGTGCCCTACTACCAAATAAACAAAGCAGCACTTACTGCAACCTCTTAAATCACATTAAACATAAAACAAATAACTTCTACCCCCATAAAATAATCATAGATTTTGAGCAAGCAATTATTCAAACCATTTATATATCTACCCCAAAACAGCCATACAAGGCTATTACTATCATTTCAGTCAAAGCATATGGAGACACCTCCAAACATCTGCAATAAGTGTAAAATAGTCTCCAAACAGCCAATTTGCCTCTGAAATAAAATAAAACATGATAGCACTATCCTTTGTCCCTGTCAAATAGGTAGAAAATCACAACAATTTACTAATAGAAAAATCCTTTCTACCAACAAAATAAAGGAAAAATTAAGCCCCCTAATTGAATATATTGAAGACACTTGGGTTGACAGACTGCATCACTCTGGACACAGACTCCAACCCAAATTCCAAATACAATGGTGGAAAGTCTATGACAGCACTTTGGCAGAAGAAGCCAATGCAAGCAATGCAGTGGAAGGCTGGCACAATGCCTTCCAATTCATACTAGGCACAACCCAACCTACACTCTATAAATGCATAGAAGCATTACAAAAAGAGCAAAGCTATCAACAGCTATGAACGGAGTAATCCGTTAGTCAAATTGCCCCTAAACTTAGCAAACAAACGAAAACAATGAACAAATGCTCAATTCAAAGTAAAACTCTTCATAAAGTCAAACTCTCCATAAATAACTTTCAAATTGTAGATTGCTTAGAAATGATAGTCAAAAGCATATTATAAAATATATAGTAACCTACCAAAGTCGCGAAATCTAAACTAACATGACAAATATTTTGTTTTATAAACAAGAAATATAATATTTTATTACATCAGTCTAAAAATTAAATTAAATTTCAATGTTAATGAAGACTGAAATAATAAAATGACACATAAATTATTTAAACAAAAAATGCAACCATCACCAACTAAGAAACTAAAAAACAGATTCACTCCATCACATTAATTACAACACATAAACCACACAATTTCAAATAACAATCACATAATATTTACACAAACAATAAAATATAACATTTCCCACCCAAAGGAAATGAAATGAATAAGACTTAGGGCCTTATGATGAACACGGTGGCGGTGCGACTACCACCACACTGGGGGTCTGACAGCCCTATAACAAGTTGGGGGGTTGGACCACCATGTGACTGCTGCTGCCGCCAGGGATCTGCGATCCTTGGCGGTGTTGCAGCAGTCTTGAGGCCGCAATATGCTTGGCAGTCTCGCTGCAGCCACGCCAAGCATATTACAAGTTTCCTCTCCGCCACTGTTTTCATGTCGGTGAGCCTGCCATGAAAACTGTGGCGGAGAGGAAACATGGGGACCACTGTTGCCTCTGTGCCAGGGGATCCATACAGGGGGGCACATGGTAATCCCCCCGTTGGTATGCACCCCAAGTTCCTGCTGGACTGTCAAGTCCATGCCCTGCAGGAACTTGCTTTGGCATTCCCATTGTGGTGTCTCTTTTTAAGGCACTGCCGTGGGACCTGAACTGATGGGTGATGCGCACACACGGGTTTGATGTCGCTGGGGCTGGGTGGTCCTGCTCCCTCACCGCCAAACTCATAATAAGACTCTATCACTTCTGTACCTGCAGATGTTTGGTCTGTACCACATAGTGAAAAAAAGTAATGCACCAAAAATGAGAAAAAAAATGTCCAAACAGCCAAAAAAAAGCACAAATAAAACGAATCCCATAGAGATCCCTCAACGCAATCCAAAGTATCTAGGAACCATAACAAACCTGAAAAAGTGCTTAAAAATTAACGCTCATGGAAACCAGAAAAAAGGGAAATCAAAGTAAAAAGCATTTGTTTATTATAAACCAAAATTGATTTCCTTTAAAAAAAATGAAACTCTTAATGCCCATAGGACACGTTCATAAAAAACCAGTAAAGTAAATAAGAAAAACCACCTGCAACACATGTTACTTTCACAAAAATACATATACATCATATTTAACCATCAAAATATAAGTAACATAATACAATTTAACATAATATAATGAGACAATGCTAAAATAGTATACAAAAACCCCAAAACTACAAACTAGTGAAAAACATTACTATTAATACATCTAAATATATTGAAAAAATACAAACAACACTATAACTAACATCAAGATCTCCCCCAAACCCTTCCTACCCACAAAAACCCTTCTAAAATCCTTAAAAAGGAACGAACAGCAGCAATTTACCACAACCTGGTTCCAGGAAAATAGGCTAAAAATAACACATATAGATTAAAAAATTTGGGGAAGTTGTTGGACACTAAAAGGATAACATCTACTATTCCCACCCCAATCTATACCTATTCGAAGAAGTTGTGGGACACAAAAGGGGTGAAAAAACTATTCCCGCTCCAATCTAATCCGATTTGGTGACAATGTTGGGCACTAAAGGGGTGACATTTACTATTCCCACTCCAAACTAAACCAATTTGGGGACGGTGTTGGACACTAAAAGGGTGACATTTACTATTCCCACTCCAAGCTAGACCAATTTGGGGAAGACATTAGACAATAAAAGGATGTTATTCACTATTTCCACTCCAACCTATACCAATTTAGGTAAGATGTAAGACACTAAAAGGGTAACATTTACTATTGCCACTTCAATCTACCCAATCTGAAGATGTTGTGGGACACTAAAAGGGTAACATTTTGACTTCCCACTCCAATATAAACCAGTTTATGGAAGGTATTGGATAGCAGAGAAATTCCATTTATTATTCCCTCTCCAATCTAACCCAATTTGGGGAAGGTGTTGGATACTAAAAGGGTGACATTTACTATTCCCACTCCAACATAACCATATTGGGGAAGGTGTTAGACACTATAGGGGTTACATTTACTATACCCACTAGAATCTAACCATATTGAGGAAGATGTTTGACACGAAAGGGGAGACATTTACTATTCCCACTCCAAGCGAACCATATTGGGGCAAGAAGTTGGACACTAAAGAGGTGACATTTACTATTCCCACTCCAATCTAACTAAATTGGGGGAAGGTGTTAGACACTAAAAGTGTGAAATATACTATTTCCACTCCAATCTAACCATATTGGGGGAAGGTGCTGGACACTAAAGGGGTGGCATTTATTATTCCCACTCCCATCTAACCATTTTGGGAGAAAGTGATGGACATGAAAGGGTTGACATTTACTATTCTCACTCCTATCTATACCAATTTGAAGATGTTTTTGGACACTAAAAGGTTGACATTAATTCTTCCCACTCCAATATAATCTATTTTATTGAAGGTATTGGACAGCAAAGAAATGTAACTCAATTTGGGGAAGGTGTTGAATACCAAAAGGGTGACAGTTATTATTCTCACTCCAATTTAACCATATTGTGGGAAGTTGTTGGGCACTAAAGGGTTTACATTTACTATTTTCACTTCAATGTAACTATATTGGGGGAAGGTGTTGGACACTAATGGGGTGACATTTACTATTCCCACTCCAATATAACCATATTAGGAGAAGGTGTTGAACACAAATAGGGTGACATTTATTACGCTCATTCCCATCTAACCATGTTGGGATCAGGTGTTGGACATTGAAGAGGTGACATTTACTATTCCCGTTCCAATCCAACCATACTGGGGAAAGATGTTGGGCACTAAAAGTTTAATATTCTCACTCCAACCTAACCATATTGGGGAAAGGTGCTGGACACTAATGGGGTGGCATTTACTACTCCCACTCCAATCTAACCATATTAAGAGAAGGTGTTGGATACAACTGGGGGTGCATTTACTATTCCCACTCAAATCTAAGGCTATTTGAAGAAGGTGTATGATTCTAAAGAGGTGAAATGTACTATTTCCACTGCAATCTAAAACGTTATACAAAGTAATACAAACTTTAAAAAAATTATACACAATCAATATTCCATACTCACACCCAGTTTGTAACTATATAATAAATTAAAATGTAATCTACACTAACCAAAAACTACAAACTATACATTCATAGTTAAACATTAACATATATACGCATATTTGTATTATTAATATTAATAATTAATATAATTTTGGAAAAAAATACTACCATTCCTAAACTTTAAACCATAAAATTCAAAATAAACTCATAATCCAAAATTAACAATTATAAAATAAAAAATTATGTAAAACCTATTTTTATTTGAAAATAGAAACATATATTTTTAAATTATAATTTTAACATGATTTTTTCAAATATTTGTATTATTCAGATTTATTTTTCACAAAAATGATAACGTTTAAAATTTGTATATAAAACATGTCTAATTATTTTACTTTATAAAATAAATGTTTACATATTTTTGCTTTTTGAACTATTTTTAGAATTTAAATATGTTTAATATTTCATTTTTTAAATGCCAGACCATTAATATATATTTTAACACGTTAAATTAAAATGTATTACAATATTAATGTGAAAAATTAATTTTGATATTATAAAATATTGATTTGCGTATCACTAAAATCATTAACATAAACATTACTTTAAAATATACACTTTTTTAAAATCTTCCCACCCTTATCCCCTAAAAACCCAATATCCCAATAATAAACAAAAGTAAAACCTATATTTATGTAAATTAATACAAATTAAAATACAAATTTCAACAATTTCAAAACTAATAAATTATCTTACTAAAAATACAAATAAAAACATTATGAAACATATAGAATCAAACAAACTACAATAAATTACATACTAATTAACACTTACAAATGATATTACATAGAACACTATTTTCTACATCAATAACTTGTACAATGATAATAAAAACAACACTAAAACAATATTTTCCTTCGATATTCCTGTTGATTACATTTTTGACATCCCGATATTTTTCACATAATATTTTTGTATCACAATATATTTTTTCAATACTGTGTCCAAACACCATAATGCAGCCACAGTATTACAGCAAAGATAGAGAGAGCATTTAATAAAGGCTATGGTGTTGTAGCAAGCAGGAACATTAGAAGGCTAAGATTTCACAAAAAACTTGAGCTAAATACCAAACAACTTTGTAATCAACACACTAAACAGTCAAGAAATGCAAAGAGCAGAGTGGATGTTTCTGTGGGCATCAGCAAATGTTTCATAGCTTCAGGCAAGAGTGCAAAGAATATTCATGTCATCCACATGACAGTTAGTACTATACCAAACAAAAGAAAAATTACAAATGTTTTCCTCAAAGTAAGAAGGATCCTCCTCATATGGGTAGTGCGAGGATGTACTTGATCCACGATGATATACAGCCCATATACTTTGTTTTCAGTAGAGGGTGATCAGAGCTGCAGGGCCCCTATATTGAGAGGTGAGCTCAATGAGGTATGGGCTGCCTCTCATGGGGCAGACAGCGTCTGAGTGTGCAGTATCAAAGAATGCAATGGCATTGTGAGCCTGCTATGGTGGCAGTGGCGTGGACAGCATCAGTATGTACTGTCAGGGTCTGCAACTTCAGTAGTCAGCGTCATTCGGCTGTGAGAGCTATCAGTATAATCTGTGGTGTCAAGTTGTGCAGTGTCAGGATGTTCAGTGCCAGGGGTTGGCACAGTCAGTGTGAAATGTGGATAAGGCATGAATGTATGCGATGAATTAGGATTTACTGTACAGCACTTATGTGGCAAAAAGCTCGACATTGCTGAGCTTGCTTTCCTGTAGGATGGCCAAGTCCCCAGGGACTAATTGTGTGAAGTGGATGCACACAAAGTGACACTGCCATCCCCGCCCAGCTCTCAGAAAACCACTATTCAATGGAACATGTAGAACTAAAGGAAAACTGCATTCTGTTCTGTTCCTTAGAGCCCCTTATATGAATTTTTTAAACTGTAGTAGTTTTATGAAGAACATAAGCTCAAGTTCCATTATTATTATTATTATTTGAATGTGTAATGCACACAGCTATCCCGAAGAGTTTACCGGCACGCGGCAGAAAAGAGGGGTTCTTATAGGCAACAGGTTAGAGGAGACAAGTTTTCAGACCCTTGCGAAAAGCAAGAAAAGACGAGCATCTTTTCTGAGACTCTGGGAGAGAATTCCAGAGTTTCAGGCCTAAGTATGCGAAGTAACGCCCTTTCATGCAAGTCAGGTGGAACCTAGGCACATTGAACAGGGTGCTATTCATAGATGGAGAAGGCTGATAGAGTGACACTAGTTCCTGAATATGACGTGGTCCAATTCCTGCCTTAGTCTTGAACATATAGCCTAAAGCTTTAAACTTGATGCGGTTAAGAATCGTGAGCCAGTGTAGCTGGCGAAGAAGTTTGGGGACTGAGAAAGTTTTTAAGAGCCAGTATAGTAGCCTGGCAGCTGCGTTCTGCACTAGTTGCAGCCAACGGATTGTAGCTTTGTCAGCTCCAAACTACAGCACATTGCAAAACAAGTGGCTGCCACCTTAGCCACTTGAGGCGTCATAGACAGTTTATCATCCAAAAGGAAGCCCAGATTTTTAACTTTCTGAGATGGAATGGGCAGAGCCTCTAAGGGACGCAATGAGATGATGGACGGAGCGCTGAAACTTTTCAGACACTCACCCCCAGTCACAGATCTAGGTTGAATCCATCATCGTTCTTTAGCTCACTTCGCCACCCCAGTTCAGACCCAGCCATATGTGACTGGGGGTGAACGTCTGAAAAGTGTCAGCGTTCCATTCATCTCCTTGTGTATGCTTTGTTCGCCCTAAGTTTGTAGGGTATGCCCAGAGATGAATCCCTTGCTCACTATGATATGGGATTCAAGCTAGCCTGGTTGATGAGGGGTGTTACCCCAAAACTGGTCCCAGGATAATTGTTTCTGGTCCAGGGAAGACCTGGCTTGGCAGTTCGGGCTGGACTGTTCCCATGAGGAACAGGGTCAAGACTGATTTGCATATGGCTGGGTCTGGACTGGGGTGGCGAAGTGAGCTAAAGAACAATGGTGGATTCAATCCACCTCTGTGACTGGGGTTGAGTGTCTGAAAAGTGTCAGCGCTTCGTTTATCATCTCCTTGTGTTTGCAGAGCCCCTAGGGAGTTAAGCTAGTGGTGTTAAAGCCAAACCTACAAAAAAATCAAAAGTGACTTTTGTTAAGAAGATCCATCTTGACTTAAAAGACCTAGATCTCCATGCCCCAGATCACATGAACATGAAACAGAAGAGCACTGGGCTATGCACATTATGAAGTTTTCAAACCTATACAATACCATTACTTGAGATGCAGTGTTAAATACCAAATTTATGCAATTTCTAAGCTGCATAAATAAGAAACTGTCAGGGCTTAATTTGTGCTGGTGTTTACCAGTGCTTGGTCCTTACACTTATTTATGACAGTCCACCACATGGTGGTGCTTCCTTTATATTTTGTAGCACAGCTCATCAACAGCTTATTCAATATACTTTAAAAAATAATAAAACCTAAGGTCCAGTTCATCTTTACTGTTTGAGGTGACCTGGAATAGTCCAAAATTTCACACTTGTTATATGTATAGGTAATATTTGGCAGTGCTGGCACTTGTATGTTTACAAATTAAGCTCTTCAGCTGCTAATATTACCCAATTTACAGCATTCATAGGAAGCATCTAAGAAGGATAGAATGCTAAGTGTGCCTTGCTAGGATTAGAGCTGATGACCTCCAGAATACCTCATTTGTCAGTAGTGAACGTTCAGCTCACTGAGCCATCCTTCCAACAGTTCCACAAAACATTGACGCTTTAAACGTTTCAAATTTCTCAAGGATCCCTGATTTAGAAATTAATCAATACAATCTTCTTCCTCAGACAACACGACTTTGAATTCCCTTCTGCTAATTTCCCGCATACCATCCCACAAGCCCCGCTAATGCACGTGCACAATTTATTTCCGGTCTCAGCTGCAGTGCTTATCAATCTTGCCCAGGCACACTTATCCCTTTAGCTGAATTGTTTATTATTGAATTAAGCTCATATAATTGCACTGTATAAAATGCTTCAATGTTTGAACATGATTTCTCGAGTATTTACTAAATTCCTCACAGGTCCCTATTAAGAGGCTCTGTTTCCCTTTAAAGTGAGAATTATATGCGATCTGTCAGGGGAAAGTTCCCACGTTGTATTTCTTCTTTCAGATGCTGTTACATAGGAGGCGATTTAATTTCCCCTAACTTGAGAAGGGAAGTGACCCATCTGGTAATATTCAGCTGATCAGCATTTCTGTAAGAGTCTGAATTAAATCGTGATGCATTAAAGCAATGAAAGGAGACCTGTGTTATTCTGTCAAACAACACCTCAAATAATGCTCTTCTGAGAGTAGATGCAGGATGAAGGAATTACAAACACTTTTGCAGACAATATGCTTGTTTATGTATTTAGCATGTCTGCTAGTGAAAGAACAAGGGCTGGAGGGGTTCTTTACATTGTATAATGTTGAGAAATATATTGAATATACATGCTTTAATATAATTTACGTTTTGACATTTTATATACTGTTGTTAGCTTCACATACATGCAAAAAGGCAGAGGATCGGATATCTAAAGGAGTCTGATGATCTAAAGAAAAACAGATTCCTGGGGGTTGTGTTGCAGGAACTTTGCACTTGTGTTAAAAAGGGCACATCTAATTGCATAATTTTAGCTGCTAGTGTAGCAGGGATTGGCACAAACTGCATTTGCACCAGGGTAAACGTGACACACACCTATTTCGCGTTAATTTTGGTGTGCTTACATAGCAACAAATGGAGAAAATAATGTATTTACACTTTTTAAATGTGAAAGATGGACTACTGTTTGGGTAAAATCAGGTTGTTATCCTTACTTAGCACATAAGACGCAAAAACAGAGCAAAGTCAATCTCCGCTCTCTGCTTGTTCTTTAAAAAAGGGTGGCTTGTGGATTGAGGGTCCTTTGTTAACATTTCTAGGACACAGATAACATGATTTCCAATGAGGGCTGAGTGTAATTGTTGCCACACGTGAGTAGCTTGCAAAAAGTGACCATTATCACTTTCTATCTCTTAAGTCTTCACAGTTCTAACACAGGTCTTGTAAAGCAGTGTCATGTGTTTGACCATAATATCTTGGCAGACGCCAAATAATCTTTCACCAATCATGACACAGAACTGCTACATAAACACGCACAGTGGTTCCACAACATTGCCAACCCACAGAAGAAGAGTGTATCAACTAGGTGACAAGAAGAAAAAAAGAAGAAAAACGAAACAACACAAATGCAAGAATGTGCAGCAGGAGAGTGAAGTATGTTTAACCTCCAACAGTGGTGAAACTGAAAAGATAGTAAAGAGGAAGAGAACTACAAAGCGTGCTCCAGAAAACACCTTATGGTCCATCGGTACACCCCATCATATCGCGTCCTCTTCCCGCAGTGACTCCAACTGAAGGAGGACCATATGTACGCTGGAGCTGATGTCCAAGAGGACAACCTTGCAGGGTACTGGGGGCAGCGTTGCCTTTTGGCGGCCGTTGTAGCTTCTTGTTGTGCTGAATAGCACTGAGCAAAATGGTGGTCCTACTGCAGTCCTTTACTACTTCGTCAATCTTCCTGTTTGGATACTGGGCGCGTGGTTTCACTCCCTGGATGCCTTGCTGGGAGAGCTGATTTGGGATGAGCAGCGCGCGCGGGTATCACTGTACACCCTTTAGAGACCTACGTCCATGGGTGGCCCAGATTATGCACTGTACTATCTCGCCGTGCAAGTGCAGCGGATCGCCTGCTGGCTGGTGGGGCTAAACTTGGAAGAGGCGGGGGAATTTGGAGCCCCGAGTAGCGAGGGAGCACTTTTGGCTTTGCTGCTGGGAGTTAAGTTCAATCCCCTTCCCAAACCGTGGTTACTCTGTTGGGGGGGGCGTCATGGTTGGGGGCAGCCATTCTGTACACTCCTACAACATCATGGGTGGGGCTGCTGATCATCAGAGTGGGCTACTCTACCGCCCGCCGTATGGTATCGTGGACTGGGCTGGGAGTGGTGACATTGGGGTACTGCTACTCAGAGGGCTCCTTTCTCACACTAAAGAGGTGATGGCTGACATCAATTTACCTGGCACTCCATTCTTAACCTATGGGGAGCTGAATGGAGCTATAAGACACCTCCTGGGCACTTTAGAGCAGGAACAGTCCATGAGCTCCTGCAGACCTTACTCACCTTTGGCAAGGGCAGGCCCCTGATCTCCTTGCTTTACAAAACTGCACTGGCCATGCGGGTGGATGACCTGCTAGCTTTGAAAGCCAGGTGGGAGGACTGTGTTGGTAGGTCCTTCACTGGAAAGGAGTGGGCCTGGATCCTGGAGCGCACCTAAACCTTCACGCGCAACTCCCGGTTTAAGTACATTCAACACAACTGCTTGCACTGTACATACGGTAAGGGGAGGACAGTGGCAGTGTCTCCCGACCCCGCTTGGTGTCAGGTAACGTTTCCCAGAGCGGAGCACCTTGAGCAACTAGCACATGAAGTGTGTCATGAAGTGTGTCATTGTGGATTAGAATTGGAGATTTTAAAATCACTTGCGGCGTAATTCTTAAATTGCATATTGAATCATAACCATCCTCACCGTGTGTTGTATTGCATTCATAATCGACTGCCTATCTGTTATACTCTAATTGATAGCGCATTGACGATCTTATCTCTACTGTAAGGGGCTTAGGGGCCAGGCTCTGTCTTTGCTCGGTGTTCCAGCCTACCCGCCCTGGTCCGACTCGGTATCCAATACCGTTGAGCGGAGGGCGGGTGGAGAAGAGCAAGACACGCCCAGGAACACTCGAGCGGTTAGCGCTCTAACAGCACTCCACACAGGGCTATTTAGCCCCTCGTCGGCCAAAGCGCGCAGCGGTTGCGCGCAGAGGGGCGCCATTGACGGCGCCAAAGACAAGCCAAAGACCTGCCCGTCTGCGCCCGTCTGCGACAGGATGGGGCCAGGGGCTATGGGGACTGTTAAAACCAACACACAAAGACGTTCACGGGTGAGGATCACCTATAACTCTCAGGTATTGCGGGGATGTAACTTACAACCGTTAAAGGGCTGCAGAGCAAGTGAATACCCTGAGGTAGAAGGGCCTTTTTCTTGCCTATATTGCCACACTCAGTGCACTATATATTCCCGGGATATGACCAGTATTGACCGCTCGATATCAATCGATCCTGTTATCAGTTTGGTTCCCGGTAGTAATCACACCCTATTAGGGAGGAAGAACATCTTGTGTAACATTAGGTCACTCTCTAAACACAGTGCAGAAGTTTGGGACTGAATCTCCTCTACACAACCCGATCTGTGTTACCTCACGGAAACGTGGTTAAAACCACACTCCACTCCTGCTATAACCTTGGGAGTTCCAAGTGACTATAAAATAGTTAGACTGGATCGCCCTACTAAGATTGGTGGGGGGATCGCTATAGTACATAAACAGGAAATTAGTATATCGGTTTTAGAAGAAATGAGCACCCCAGATATTGAATTATTAATTTTTAAAATAACACTGTCCTCCAATGAAAACCAAAAGGGTGCCCTAGTATACCGACCCCCTGGTCCGTGTAATAACTTCTCTAGCTTATTGATCGAGCTACTTGCCCCACATGTCAACAATGATAGCGACTTTATTTTAGTCGGGGATTTTAATGTACACAGTGATAAGTCGGATTGTAGCGAGGCTCAATCCTTATTACTTGACCTGTCCTCATTAGGCCTTATGAAACGTAACTCTGGACCCACACATCAGGCAGGTCACACCCTTGACTTGATATTTTCCAATTTTACGTTGGTCTCCAGTCCGTCTGCAAGACAGGTTAATTGGACAGATCATTATATTGTTGAATTCCTTACTCCATATCCTAAATGCACCTCCTCACGTCCCTTGTTATTACCGAGTAGACGTAGACAGTGGCACAAAATTACCGACACCATTTTTAAAAAGAATTTTTATTGTTGCCCTCTCTCTCCCCAAGAAAATATTGATACTGCTATTAAAAATTTTGAAAAAGCCACCAAGGAAACTATTGATAAGATTGCCCCTCTCAAACAATTTAAACCCAGACCAGCAAAGAAACAAGAAATTTGGTTTACTGATCGACTAAGGACACTAAAACTACATGCCAGGAAATTAGAAAAGAGGTGGAGAATCTCTCATTTGGTCGAGGATAAAAATAAATATTGGGACTCACTATCCACATACCATAAAGCCATTCGTATTGCCAGTAAAACTTACATTGCAGCACAAATTACAGCTGCAGGGAACTCTTCGAGGGTCCTGTATCAAGTTTTACAAACCTTTATTAAACCGGTAGCATGTGAATCCTCGGAATTAGCCTCTCAACAGCTATGTGACGACATTTCATGCTTTTTTACTAATTAAATAGATATAATCTATGATAAAATAGTTTGCACTAATAAAAGTTCGACCACAGATACGGCACTCCTGAAGACAGATCTTGAATCCAAACAGCATAAATATATGCTATACTCCTTTCCACCCATCTCTTTACAAGAGACATCTTCACTAATATCACGGATTAAAAGTGGCAGTCCAGATGACATCATCCCAGCCAGGATTATGCCTGTCCTGACTGAACCGCTCTGCCCCACGATCCAAAGGTTGGTGAATCTCTCTCTTGGCTCAGGTACTGTCCCAAGAGCGTGGAAACGAGCTCTTATCAGACCTATTAGGAAAAATACTGCTATCCCATGGTCCGATTTAGCCAATCTTAGGCCCATATCCCTATTACCATTCTTAGGGAAACTAATCGAAAAACATGTTAACTGTCATCTGTCCAATCACATAGAACTTGCTGGCGGCCTGGACTACTCTCAGTCAGGGTTCAGGCCGAAATACAGCACGGAGTCCACCCTTCTGTCTGTTATAGATGATTTACATATGTACCAGGACAAGGGCTTCTCAGTGGTTCTGGTCCTTTTAGATCTATCAGCAGCGTTCGACACCGTGTCACATACCATTCTTATTGACCGGTTGTCTAACGCTGGCATCAAGGATAAAGCCATTGACTGGTTAAAGAGCTTTTTATCCGGTCGTTCCCAGAGAGTCATCATGGACACGTACCGTTCAGCGGAGGTTGAGATCTCTAAAGGGGTGCCACAGGGCTCTTGCTTAAGCCCAACACTTTTTAACATCTATGTGGCACCCCTGGCAAGAGTGATGTGCAGCTATGGTTTTATCCCAGTATCATATGCTGATGATACTCAGCTCCTCTTCCCTTTTAAGACTATCTCCGCTGAAATAAAAAGCTCCTTCTCTGCGGGCATGAAGGCGGTGGCTCATTGGATGTCCTCCAACTTTCTTCAATGCAATGTTAGCAAAACGGAATTAATGTTGTTTGGAGAAGCCAAAATATTATGGACCCCTGATTGGTGGCCACCCGATCTGGGAGTAGTTCCTGAACCTAAACAGGTCGTGAAGAGTTTAGGGATCCGTTTGGATCAAGATCTGTTGTTTGGACAGCATGTCAATTACATTTCAGGAATATGTTTCCATACTATTAGCCTGCTATGCAAAGTTTTTCCTTTACTACCGGACTCCTTTAGGAGAACTCTGGTCCAAACTTTGGTTTTAAGTCGCATTGACTACTGTAATGGCCTGTTGCTTTCTGCCAACGAAGGCGTGCTGGCTAAGCTTCAGGTCATTCAAAACACGGCGGCTCGTCTTGTCCTTAACGCCCCTCCGAGAACTGCGTCCAAACCTCTTCTGGAGCAATTACATTGGCTTTCTATTTATATCTAAGATATGCTGCTTGATTCACAAATGTTTAAATGGACAAGGGCCTATCTATCTTCAGAACTAATTTGTTCCCTATGTTCCAATTCGTTCGCTTAGGTCCAGCAACAGTCTTCTTTTGGTGATTCCCCGTGCAAAAAAATCTAGACATGGTAGTAAAGCACTCTCAATCATGGGTCC
This sequence comes from Triturus cristatus, assembly GCF_964204655.1. Classification (NCBI taxonomy): domain Eukaryota; kingdom Metazoa; phylum Chordata; class Amphibia; order Caudata; family Salamandridae; genus Triturus; species Triturus cristatus. Next base: position 1,170,589,157 of record NC_140591.1, on the reverse strand, counting down.
TACTCTGTGGAATAGACTTCCCCTTTCTCTGAGACAGTGTAAAGAACACCTCACTTTTAGAAAACTTCTGAAAACTGTGTTGTTCAAAAATAAGATCTAGCTCCTGTTATCTATTCCTCTGTTTTACCGGCTCCACAAAGTGCAGAGATACTCCAATTGGAGTCGATTCTAGCGCTATATAAACCTACAAATAAATAAATAAATACCTCACACCCCATAAACTTAATGTCATGTTACATACCACTGATCTGAACTGCCACACATGCGCCCTGAACAATGCAGGCTTCCAACACATGGCGTGGAGCTGCCAATAGTAAATCGCTTCTGGCTCCAAGTTAGGGCAGACCTGGACCGTACGCTAGGTTGCTGTCAGCTCAACATGGTAGAAATCTGCCTTCTTTTGCCACATGTCCATAAACCTGAGAAAAAAGTTGGTAATAGGTTCCTAGGCCTGGCATTGGGAATAGCCCTTAGGGACATTGCCCACCACTGGAACCTGCCAAATGGCCCCCGCCATAGTCTGTGGAGAATAGAAGTGGAGAAATGGTCTGTGGCAGAAGGCGCGCCACTACACTCTGTGGAACACAGTGGGTACTAGAAGCCCTGTTGCAGACTTATGGATTGAGGTGATAATTAGCTTCATGGAATAAAACTCTTAACTTTAAAATGTGCCCAAGAAGCTAAGTTTGCCCATATATGGAATGCCCATAATATCATGTCATACACAGGGCGTTTTGCAAAATGTGTTTTTTCTTGCAAACTGACTTACATTTGGAAGCCAAAACTTGAAATAAATTCCACTGATAACAACAAATGTTCTATTATTCTCTTTGCCCTGACTTCTCCCAATAAAAATTGGACCCCGTTTGAGTGGGTGGGCGTATTTCCTGCAACAGCACAGGCCACAAAAGTGTCCAAGATTTCTGTCAAAGTAAAATGGGCGGAATTGCTTTTTGATCCATACTTTGATATTTGCAGGTCATTCTGGGTAAGAATTTTTTTTTTAATCCATGCAAGCGACACCACCCTGGATTACCCCGGGTTTCTAGTTGTAAGAAATTCCCAGAGTTGGTAGGGTTCCCTTGGTGCCAGCTGGCCCCTTCATCGGCAACAGCAGCAACACACTCCTGGTGGCTATCAGACCTAGTACCCACACCTACTCCCTCTGACTATGCCAGAAACCTCAGAATCATCATTGACAACAAGCTCACCATGAAATCACAGATCAACACCGTCTCCTTAGCCTGCTTCCTCACTCTGCGCATGCTATGTAAAATCTTCAAGTGGCTACCCTTCCACATGAGACGCACAGCAACACAGGTCCTCATCACCGGCTGACTGGACTATGTCAACGCCCTCTACATAGGGATCGCCACACACCTTCTACAGAGACTTCAGACCATACAGAACATGGCAGCCAGACTCATCCTCGGCCTTTCCCAACAAACTCACATCACACCATACCTCAGGCAAATCGACTGGCTGACTGCACAGAAGAGAGGCTAATTCAAGCTGCTGACCCACACACACAAGGCTCTACACAACCATGGACCCGCCTATATTAACCAACGCCTGAACTTCCACCAACCATTGAGTAGACTACGCGCTGCCTCCCTCTCACTTGCCCACACTCGCTGCATCTACCGAAGCAGAAGTGGGGGATGCTCCTTCTCCCACATCGCAGCAAAGACCTGGAGCAGCCTCCCCACGCAACTTTGAACCATCAACTTGTTGCAGGGTGTCTTAAGACCTTAAAAAATGAAGACACAGACTCCTCTTTAACAATGTAAAGACAGCTCTTCAATGTTGCAAAAGGGAGACTGACCCTTCCTCACACAGGCAGGAGGCTGGTCTCAATCTGATACATCCAAACAGCTTCTTTTATACACAGTTGAACAATCAGGGTTATAAAAGTTCAGAAGTGAATCATTTCATCAGTTACAGATTAATACATGCCGAACGTAAGTAACATGAAGTCACCTGTGACCCTTGACATTAGCATAATTAAATACATATAATTTATTGCATTTTTGAACAATGTTTAACAAACTTAGCCACTTTTTATTTGTGAGTGCATGTATATTTGTGGTAAATACAATTTTAGTGGAGTGTGTGCTTTTATTATTGTGCAACTTCGAACTCTGTGTGTTCTAAGCTGATAGGATTTCCTTCATCCATTGTCTAATCATGTTACAATCTGTTGGTAAACACGAGGTCTGTGCCGCTGAGCTCATTGTCCTTTAACTGAAACCCTTTCAAGTTACTTAGTCCATTATGTCCTCAAGTCAGCACAAGATTTTAACCAACACTGTTCCTTAACCAGGAAGAGCTGTGTGCTTTCTGCTGGTGTCTGTTTTTGTTTTTTACATTTTCTACTGTGTGTTCATATTTTACATTTCCTACAACAATCTCAGTTGTGGAATTCCTAATGGCTCTCAACACATGGCTGTTCAAATAAGCCTCCAGGACCTGCAAGAGCCTGGATACCCTATTAGGTGATTAGCTGCGCTATATAAATCCTGATTGATTGATTGAATGATTGATCTAAATACTGCTGTCATCTACCCTGTAAAGAGAGAGTTAATAGGCTGTTTTTTGGTATCGTTTTTGACATTTGCATGGCATTCTCAGTAACAAAAGTTGCTTGGATCATACAAACTGCTTCACCCTGAATTCCCTTGGTTTTCCAGATTTCAGAAAACCCCATGGGTTCCAGGGTTTCCTTGGTGCTGGGTGAGCTAGAAACTGAAAACGGGAGGAACCCCCATGTCAAGTGAGAGGAAATATGGATTTTTTAAGTGAATTTGTGACATATGGTCCAGCAATAAAAGAGGTAGGATCCACCATTATGCCTCCCCCAGGTTCAGAAAACCATCTGGTACCCAGGGTCTACGCCGAAGCCAAGATAGTCTAGCATACCAGCCCATTACTTTTCTCACTTTTTTTCCATGATGGTCTTATAGACTCTCTGTCCTCCCCCTCCCCAGGTAGGCAGATTAGGCATTAATGACCCAATCTGCCTGCCAATGGCGTTGAAAGGCTACCTGGGCCTAAAGAATTGTGGGTCATTCTATGCCAGAAAGGGAATTCCACCCACCCAATATTGTTTCCTTGTCCTGGTTGTCTCAGGGGCTTTCTGACCCCTTGTGTGGGAAGACTGGGTTGTTAAAAAGTTAGAAACAGAATGGTGTGCAGGTCATGTTCTGGCACTAGGCTATACTCCCCGACCCTGGCAACTAGACAGACTTTTTGCCCTCTTATGGGTAGGGGAGATTGGAGGTTTACCCACTAGACACCAGGGATTGGTGTCCACAAAAACGGTGTGGAGCATCTGCCTACCTTGGCATCTACTCCTGAACACAAGATCGTCTTTCTGGCACCCGATGAGGCAGAATGGCAAGATTCCTCTCTCACTCCTAGCCCATACGTCAAATTTACTCCTCTCACTCGTCATGGGGATGGCTAGCTCTCACCCCAGTCTTTTTCTTAATACCAAACCCTGGGGTCTAGTGGGATTTCTGCCCCCGATGGCAGATTGGGGGTAAATCTCCAATCTAGCTCATGGGAGGGGGGCAGAAACTTTGAGGTTTGGGGTTGAAGGTACGACCTAATGCCAGAACGAGATGGCTCCCACTCCAGTTTTTTTCCTTAAACATCAAACCTTGGTGTGTAGTGGGCTTTCCAGTACCCCAGCCCACCCCTCACACTCTGGGATGTCTGAGTGAGGGTATAGCCATCAATCTGGAAAAATGAGGGACAGAAAGTTTGTTTGACTGTTTGTGATTTAGGGGTGGGGGTGCCTGACACTAGGAGTCAACAATCACCCATTCTTTTTTAAATAAATCTGTCCCAGGTGTCTAGTGATCTTTCTACCCTCTTCTCTCAATGAGGGCAGAATGGAGGTAAAAGCCCCAATCTGACCCCAGGAAGATCAGAAAGTCTGGTTGGGCACAAGAGGTGAAAGATACAGCCTTATGTAAGGATAGCTGGCTCCTACCCCATTCTTTTTTTTCAGTTATGAAACCCTGGGCTCTAGTGGCCTTTCTGCCCCTGCCGGGGTGGGCGGGGAGCAAAAAGACTGTTGAGATACTTGGTGAGAATGACAAAACAATTGGTATGTCCAGGAGGCTCCTTCCTCTTTGAAAACTCCGTAGTGATCCCAGTAGGCGGATCACTGCGTAATCTTGTTAAGGTGGAAAAGTGTGCTCTTTTTACATTTTTATGCTTGGTCCATAAGTCATTGCATGGAAGTGGCCCAGGCTACCTGCAAAATAAGCTACTGCCTTACATTCCCACCCATAATTTCAGATCCAGTGGGCAACTGTTACTATGCCCCTGGAGTATTCGTATGACCAGGTATCGGGGACGCTCCATTTTTTTTGACTCCCCAACATTGGTTGGAACCAGTTACCACTATATGTAAGTTCCTGTGCTGATTTAGTTTTATTAAAAATCTTTTAAATTCATGGCTTTTACATTTTTTAATTTTAATCAATATTCATTTCTGACCTGTGTGATGCTCGGGCATCGAGAGACCCCTTCAGGGGTGATTCATGTGCTTAATAAATGTAAATAAAATGTAAACAAAATAACATAACGACATCTCTAAGAGTTCGAGAATCACACTCCTGTGGCAATCTTCAAGGAGAGATCCTCTAAGGAAATAATCTCCTTGTTCCAATGCCATTATGATCAGTGATCAGGGAGCTGATGTAAGAAACTGGCTCTATATATACTACACCAAAATGAGGTATAGTGTGAATCGAGTTCAAGTGTCCCCAGAGGTAGGCAGAGGTCAAAGTTAGATAGAACCTTACTCTCTAATAGTGGTAGCTTGGTCGAACAGTAAGGAAAGTATCATAGGACAATGTTAAGCATTTGATGTACACGCTCAGTCACTAAATGAATTCACACACTCAAGAACTGAACTCTAGGCCAATTGTTTTTGTATAAAAATATACTCTTGTTTATTTTTAGAACCAAGCAAGCCTGGTACAGGTAAGCATTGAATACTTTTCAGTAATAAGTTACTGAATATAGAACAGTTGAAAAATGCAATAGGAATTCTACTTTGATTTACAGGGGAGCAGTAGTATGCAACACTTAGCAAATACAGTACATTGAAATGAATAGGCTTTTTCAGTATATTGCAGGTAAGTTACTTTTTATGTTACTTTTCTAACCTAGTGCTGGATACCTAGATTCAGCACTGGGACATTTCCTGGAAACAGGTAAGTAATTACGTTTTGGTTATTCGCATGATTTTTAAAGAATATTTTCAGATTTCAAAACTCCACACTTAGAAAACATTTCGGAGAAAAAGTGTCAATGTTAACCTATGGGAGGAAAACAGGTTAACGGTTCACAGGTAAGTAAACAGCTGTGGGAGTTAAGGTTCTGGGGTTAGACTCAGGGGTATCCGAGGGTTAGTGATGCACTGTTGTTGCACCCTCAGTGGCACTAGGGCAGCCAAGTGCAGAGTGTTGAGGCCCAATGTTATCCAATGGGGATAGGGGGCCTCCGGTTGGTGGCTGCTGGCAAGCAGGCCACTGCGTTGTGGGAGCGCAGCTGCTAGGATTAAGGTCAGGGCAAAGGGGGAAACAAAGTAGCACAAAAGGTGCGCCCTCAGCGGCACTGGGGCGGCCGGGTGCAGAGTGCTGGTTCGACGTAGGGTGCCCTGTTGTTTTCTATGGAGAACCTCCGGTTTGAAAAAGCACTGCAGGCAGGGAGATGAAGGACTTCTGGGTGCGACCACCACTTGGAGAGGTAAGTTGGGAAGTTAAGTGTTGGCTAGGCACCGTCAGGTCGGGCACACAAGGCCGTGGGGCGTCGGGTGAAGGGGTGCCTTTTGGGGTCGGATCTTCTTACCAGCCACCGGTCGCGGTTAGGGGGGCCTTCTGGATTTAGGCTGCAGGCGTCGGCTGGAGGCTTGAGGCAGGTCAGGGGCAGTGCTTAATTTGTAAAATTTGAAGTGCAGGTGCTCAAATCTTTGTCGGAGGCCACACCTACTTTTCTTTGGCTCCACCCACATCCTCCACTGGCTCCACCCACTTCCTCTATTAGCTCCACCCACATCCTCAACTGGCACTGTGAAACGTCAGATGAATTTCAGCAAGGGAGCCTGACTTCCTCATAATAAGGTTTTGATAGGAGGTTCCCCTGCCCTGTGAACATTTTGAAAAAGATTAAATCAAAAGTGCATTTAAAGCACAATTTTCGAATAAATTAGATAAAATCACGAATGCATTGAAAAGGGACAATAATTCCAGTGCTCTATGTGCTGATTTGGGGAAAGGACAATACTAGGGTAGGGTATGCCATTTTTAATAGTCCATGCCTGCCACCCGGCGAGTTTGTAGTGGGAAGCTGACCACTATGGTACGGTAACAGAATATGTTGTCCGAATATATTGCAGGTAAGGAAATGGACCCCTTGCTGATGGCGGCTTGATATAAAAAAAATAACAGGCATAGTTGATGTGCAGTGGGCCCCTCACACCTAGACCAGGTGTCTGTGCACTAGTAATGCCGGGTCTGGTGGCTTAGTGGACTAATGCACCCACTATAGGGTCCTGTGTTCAACCACATGGTCACAGCTTCAAACCCCACTCCTTTCATCCTTCCAAGGTCAATAAAATGAGTACCATTGAGTTGGTAACAATAAACATCTGTTATTCAGCTCCAAGATGCCCTTGGGTGAGCGTGCGCTTTACAAATACACATGTTAAGTTATGTAACAGATGTGTCCCTACTTACTGATTGTCAAGTTCGTCATTTTACCCGTCTTTTCCTCTCTCCTGCCTATCTTTATACCTCCACCCTCTCAGCTTCTTCTTTCTTTTCACTCTCTCCATCCTATCCTCCTTTTCCGTCTCTCACTTCCCTCCTCTCTCTCTTACTAGGTTCTCATTCATCTCCGTTCAATAGGACATCCTTATTTCTGGACCCATTCTCTTGGTCGTTCTTTGCCCCTTTTCCTCGTCCTTATCTTACTTCTGATCCCTCCCACCCAGTATCTCCTTTTTCCATTCAGTCACTTATTCCGCTCCTCCTCTCGTTTCTATATTTCATCTCCTCATTTTCCTTCGTCTTTTCTCTTCTCTATTTTTCGTTTTTCCTCTGGTTCCATTTCCCCTGTAAATGAAATGTAAACACTAAGCGGGAGGCCTTTAAAATAACTTCAGCCGGTGCAGGGCAGGATGGGCACACCTGACCCACCTCTATGTCCCGGTGCCTCTGCACCGGCCGCACCACAGATAGCTAGGTGGGTCCCTGATTCTTTAAGGAAAAGACAGGGAATGTTTTCGTTTTTGAGGAACTTAATCTTCATTTTCGAAGGCTAAAAATCCTTGATTTTGATAGACTCTTGCTTTTTTTACAATGTCGCCAAAGATGGTTTTGGCTCCACAATTTCCACTGAGACTCATTCATTGCCTCAAAGCTCACTAAAATGTAAGGGGGAGCCACGAATTTAACCTTAATGGATGGAGTTATTAACCAAATGGAAATAACAATATTATACTTTTTTGCTTCCAGAGAGGCCTTGTGTGCTTTCATTCTATGTATGTGTCGATATTTTGACTGAAATAAAACACACGGAACCTTTCTTTCCAATTTTGTCAGTGTCCCTGCCTGCAAGCACATCTTGCACCCATGCCACTGCGTAGGACCAAAAGCTCCCACATGGCAGGGCACAAGTCAAGCTGAGCCTAGGCGCGTAAATTTGCTTAGCTTTCTGGTGCTACCAGTATTCTCGCACGTTTGTAGAGGACATTGTTAAATTAGTGACAAGGAAACACATGTGCACAACGTATGAAGGCGAGCTTTACATTAATGCACTGTGCAAATAGAATAATTGTTGAGAGCGCGAGAAAACTTTCAAAGCACAACACTGCTCGGCGAGCATATGCTTACTTGTCACTCACTTAACACTGTTCTGTAAAAAACGTGCGTGGAGACGAGCAGAAACCAGAAGAAACGCATCCTACGCTGATTGCCATGGATTTACTGTACAGCGCCTAGAGACAGACTGGCTCAGAGGCGCGCGCGCAACACACTTCGCGATCTGGGCTGGCTGGGGAGTGGATGGATCGGATGGTGACGGGGATGGCTGGGACCGTGGACGGGCCGGCCGGGCGCCGGGGACCAGTTGAGTGGACGTGGGTGGCCGTGGGACTCCAGACTGGCTAGGACTCTCTCTGTGCACTGCCGGCTGCTGCGCAGCTAACTGTCTGTGTCTGTCTGATTGATTAAGGCTTGCCTTAGGCCTGCCAGGAGGCTCTGTCTCACCTGGTGCAGCTGTTGCCACCCTGGCTAACTCAAGGCTCACAACGTCGCTCACAACGTCGTCCGGCCGGGTTAATTGAGCGGAGCCAGTGAGTGAACGCACGGCCATTGCTTTGAACGAACCTCAATCACCACCACCATGATGACTAGGTGCGGGTATGCTGGGGCGTGGCTCTGAGGCGAATTCGCGATTGCGCTTGCGCAATCAATCCTCCACAATAATCTTTAAAAATCTGCGCAGCGCACAGCCCCAACCCGGGAACCAAAATCCAGCCCTGCCCAACAGTGTCCCGCCCACTGAGCCGGCGCAGACACAGCAACATTTAGAGCTGCGAGCGAGCAGCCAGTCAGTGAGATGAAGAAGTGAAGTGACTACAGTGTCTCCGGAGTCGGACGAGAAGTAACACTTGAGAGTTCGTTCAACAGTAACACCGTCACTCACTGTCTGTGCCACTGCCAAGCCCCGTAGCAATAGCGAAGCAAGTAATAATTACTTGTATTGAAATCAATTACGTGCACCAGCGTTAGCGTGTGTACTGTAGACCCGGCCCTGATAATTAGGTGCCGGTGCTAAGCACCGGAAAGCACCGGCACAAATTAAGCACTGGTCAGGGGTCGCCGGATCTTGGGTCAGGATCACCGGGGTGACCTCCTTATGGTGTTTTTACACTTGAGCTCGGCTGGGTTCGGCGGGTGCAGAGTGGGCTGGATTCGCGGTCTCTGGCTGGCACCAGAAGCTGCAGTTTAAACACGTCCGGTGTTCATGGGAGAAACAGTCTGGGAAGTGAAGGCAGGCAGGTCCTCCGGGGTTTGTGAGGTTGCTGGCTGTGGACATGCTGGGATTTCGCAGGTTCGAGGGGAGACAGGCCTGTAGGGCTGGGGCCAAGTCAGTGGGCGTCGTCCTCTTGTTAGCTCTGCACGGCTCTTCGTCCTTCTTCTTCTTTTCTTCTTGTAGGTAGGCTGGATCTGCCTTCTTGGTTCAGGGCTGCCCGCTAAATACTGTATTTAGGGGGCGTTTTAGGGGTCTTGAGGTCAGTAGTCAATGGGCTACTGACCTTAGGGTGACTACACCCTTGGTGTGCTCACCCCACGTGGGGGAGTGGGCACAATCCCTAGTCCTGTTCGGGGAGTGCCTACCATCTGCAAGATGGTGAGCACTGGAGAGTGGGCTTCACCCCGCCTCCCCCACCTGAGGGGTGGAGTTGGCAGAGGTGGGCACACCTCCTGGGCTGGCTAGTTTTTCCCGTCTGTCTCCCTGCCGAAAGGGAGGGGAGACAGGAAGGGGGCCTGCTCCTGGTAGCAGGAGAGGCTGGTGGTCGCATTATAAAGGCTGCCAGGCCTTTGAAGCACCCCTGCCACAGATGGCTCTTCCTGGCCTGGGGGAGGTGTGAATACCTCCACCCACGAAAGGCTTTGTTTCTGGGCTCAGGGAGCGTAGGCTCCCCCCCTAAGGGTCCCGAAACATGTCTCGTGGTGGCAGGCTGGTGTGTACCAGTCAGGGAACCCACCATTGGCTGGTCGTTTTTCAGGGGGCATCTCTAAGATGCCCTCTGTGTGCATTTTTCATTAAATCCCACACTGGCATCAGTGTGGGTTTAATGGGCTGAGAAGTTTGATACCAAATGTCTCAGTTTTCAGTGTAGCCATTATGGTGCTGTGGAGTTCGTAATGGCAAGCTCTCAGCACCATATACTCTTAAAGGCAGCACTGCACTTACAATGCCTAACAAATAGACTTATATTATTATATTATATTATAAAACACAAGAGCAACCCTTATGTCCCTGTGAACCGGGTAAGTACAAAGTACTACAAACAACATTCACAAGGAACTCATTTGAAATTGTTCATCTATTACATACAACAACAATGGTTGCTTATGAGTCAATCTCACATATGTAAGCCAAGAACAAAAAGGAATAAAGTAAGATTAAGTCAATAATAATAACGATAGGCCCTCATAAGACCTATTTTCTTTCCCAAAAATGTTTTTAAGCCTCAACCGAGGACTCTGTTTAATAAACACTTTTTAAATCACATATAAAACATTTCATATATACAAGCTACCTTTTCTTTCTTACATTCGCAGTGCAAAGTGATCCCCAGTGAAAACACCATTACCTTTTGTATTGTGACCAAACAGAAGAAAGCAAAAATATACAAGGTTATTGGAAAAAATATATAAGGACAGTTTATATACAATATACAGTGATTCAGTCAAGGCTGTCTCTTATTTTGTTGTCGACGGCGTTTCGACCCACTTTTAAATACCGGGTCTCATCAGGACTGTATTTCTGGGGACAGTATGGAACATACAATCGTCCATATAGGATCCAGTATGCGAAAAGATGTAGCGGATGAAGGATTTACATCCAAACTTGGAGTTTTTTTTGTGTCCAAGAATGGAGATCAAGCCATACATTCAATGTATTGGGAGAGTTGTAGGATAATTCGACTTCCTAGGATATTGTTGGCTCCTATCATTCTCGCTCGTACGAGCGAGAATGATACCGCCACAGCCATAGCACGGATTGAACACGTACTAAATCAATTAATGGGCGAGCGCTGATGCTTCGGTTTTCGGCAGTGTCACCACTAAAAGAAGAAGATCAGTTCTTCTCCCCCGAAAATTATAATTAATATTAGTTTTGGAAATAGAAGCCAACAATATCCTAGGAAGTCGAATTATCCTACAAATCTCCCAATACATTGAATGTATGGCTTGATCTCCATTCTTGGACACAAAAAAACTCTAAGTTTGGATGTAAATCCTTCATCCGCTACATCTTTTCGCATACTGGATCCTATATGGACGATTGTATGTTCCATACTGTCCCCAGAAATACAGTCCTGATGAGACCCGGTATTTCAAAGTGGGTCGAAACGCCGTCGACAACAAAATAAGAGACAGCCTTGACTGAATCACTGTATATTGTATATAAACTGTCCTTATATATTTTTTCCAATAACCTTGTATATTTTTGCTTTCTTCTGTTTGGTCACAATACAAAAGGTTATGGTGTTTTCACTGGGGATCACTTTGCACTGCGAATGTAAGAAAGAAAAGGTAGCTTGTATATATGAAATGTTTTATATGTGATTTAAAAAGTGTTTATTAAACAAAGTCCTCGGTTGAGGCTTAAAAAAAATTTTTTGAAAGAAAATAGGTCTTATGAGGGCCTATCGTTATTATTATTGACTTAGTCTTACTTTATTCCTTTTTGTTCTTGGCTTACATATGTGAGATTGACTCATAAGCAACCATTGTTGTTGTATGTAATAGATGAACAATTTCAAATGAGTTCCTAACAAATAGACTTAGACACTGTATGGGTATAGGGCTCATGCACCTCTATCCTCACCACTGGCATAGGGCACCCAGCTAGAGGGGTCACTGATCTATGCCAGGGCTGTGGGTTGTAGTCATGGCACACAGGGATGTGCCACGTCGACTATTTACTTTGTTCTGCACCAAAACACGCAGCCTGCAAAAGCAGTGTGTGTGTGTAAGGTACAGGGCCTCTAACGGTGTCACAAAAAGTGCTGCAGTCCTTAGAGGTCTTCCCTGGTCACAGTCCCCTGGGTACCTGTGGTACCATTTACCAGGGGCTGACCTGTGGCCAGAGATGCCAATTGGGTTAGTCTTGGGGAAAGAACACAGGCCCTGGGAACCTGATTGGCAGGGACCCAGGGCACACCAAGAAAAAGTGCATCAGTAGTCAGGCAAAAAGTGGGGGGGTTACTGCAACAGAAACCCACTTTCCTGCAACTGAGCTTTGTGGTGACATCACATCATGCACTCCGATCGTCATTCACAAAACTAAAAACAAAAAAGAAGCTGTTCCCGAATCCCCAGCAGCCAAAGGTACGTGTTACCAAAGGGACTCTCTCAAGGGCAACCATCAGAGAATGTTATGCCCGTAGAGCATCTATGTAACAATCACGTTCTCAGCAGTACAGTGTTGGTGTGAAGAACCAAATATCACGTTGCCCGCACTTGAGCATTTATGGTGTACGTTTTTGAGCAAAGTAGATGCAAATCAGAGCAAGATTGGGTTTCCCCCTAAAAGACCAGGAAAATAAGGCTGCAAGGTCCAAGTGCTATCACTGGTGCAACTCACAGAAGTATGCAGCTTCTCCTATTAAGATCACTCAACAAGAATCTTTGGAATCCACCTATTGGCAGCGTAGGCACAACCCAAAGGAAAATGGGAGCTTCCAAAAACAACAAGACACTTGAGGTCCGACTCTGTGGAGGGTGTGTATTAAGAGGTATTTTGCTTATTAGGGATTATCTGGGTCAAATTAATGAGGGATGTAAGAAGAACCACTAGAAAGTACCAATTGTAGCATTCCAGGCCAGGGTATTTGTTGGTAGTGGGCCTAAAAGTGTTAACCTAGGAACAGCGTAGATGCAACCCGTTTAACGGCTCAGCTTCAAAAACCCACCAGGTATCTGAAGAGTCTATGGTGCTCACCAAGAAGAGGAGTTCTACACAAAAAAAATACATGCTTTCACAATAAGTAGCAGGACAGCCAAGAGCCCTGGCCTTCTGTTAAAAGGCTGATAGTTGGGTGACTGTGTGTTTTGCCTCAGCTGTCCTAATAAAGAAAATCACATAATGCACCATCTTGTGCTACAACAATAAGGATGCTAGCAGTAGGGCCATCTTGCTTAACAGACTTTATTAGCAGTGTTAAGCTAGATCTTCAAAAAAAGGCATTATGAGAAGAGGTGAAAAGATGAGCTTGTGTTACAAGTGGTGAATTTAAAAGGCATACACAGCAAAATATTGAATAGTAGTTACTTTCGACAAAGACCCAGCATTTGTTTTACATCATAAGTGTACATACAAATATTTATTTTATTTTGTGAACAAAAATGCCTAAATACAACAACCTGTTATCATGACAGCAAAGTAAAACAAATTAATGCAAAAATGAAACAACTTTATGCCCCACCACCAAAACCTAATGGGTGCACAAATCAGACAAAGTTACCATCCACAAAATGTTATGGCCTTGAAGGACAACCCACCAAGTGATTACAAATCATGAAAAACACATGAAAGCAGATGAAAAAGAGTCTGGCCAAACACCCATTCTCTCTGTACTTCTTAAAGTATTTTTGAAGGATTGATGACACAATGTCTTCCAAACAACTAAGGCTCTCTGTGGCCAGACCTAAAAACACCAGGTATCAACAATCTGTGAAATCCACCCGAAAATAGTGGGGTGGAACCCACTGGAAGATGCAGCATCCAAAGAACCCCATGTGTCCAAAGAGTTTGCGTAGCCCACTTATGGGAAGTGTAGGGGCGACTCACGGGAAGACAGCGTTTTCCTTAATGAGACCCAGAACTAAGAATCCTTGAATCACTAAGGGGTGGAATAGGAGCTGCCCACTGAAGAGGTGCTTTCAAAAACTCTAAGATATGTGATGTCATGCTCTGTAGATGGCATAGAGTGAGAGGCTTCCTTCTTACTAGGACTTTGCTGAGTGATTCTAGTGGAGTGGGGGGAAAGAGACTTACTTGCGAGTGGAAGTTTTAAGAGCACTCGCGGGAGAACATGGGTTCTGATTCTTGGTCCATATGGTGCTAACAGTCTCAAACAGGGAAGGCACTATTCATTTCTCAAAGCTTCACCCGGACCCATGTAAAGCCCATGCCCTGGGAGGAAGGTTTGAGTAGGGAGTTGGGAGGAGGAATTAGGTGATACCGAGGGTGGAGTGGAGAAAGGCCTCGGTCATGAAGCCTTGGGACATGATCAGAACATGCTGGTTCCAGTCCTGCTCTGTGGAGGAAAACAAACAAAGATACGAGGAAAGGTAGATCAGTTAAATCAAACATGCACTCCAGACAGCTCAACTATAGGCAGAATCCTTTACTTAAAGCATTTGCAGCGCTGTACATTCAGCTGAGGGTTGGCTGGACTTCCACCTCACCTGAGCATGCAAAGAGGTCATTTTGTCCTCTCTTCTGTGCTGGGCCAGTGAAATAGGCCAGTGAGAGGGGAGTAGCCAAGGACAAGGTTAAAGGGTTATGTGACCAAAGTACATGCTCAGCCCTGCTCTGTGGCAAAACACAAACAAAAGAGAAAGTGAAACATGCCGAGGCAAGCAATGGTTGAAGTTGCAAAATCCGAACCCTCGTAAATATTCAAGAAGGAATCACAAATCCAATTTTAATGCTGGAACTTTAGCATAGATTATGGATTAAATAGCGTGTACAGTGGTGACCTTGGATATTTGAAGCAACGGGTCTAAAAAAAATAAACTTCTTTCAATAGCAGAATGGTTGCTTTTCTGTCCGTTCCTCGATGCTCTCTAAAAATGAATCTTTCTTCCCAAAGAATGTAGGGAAAGTGATTTCCTAGTAGCTTTGAGAGGGAACTTTCTCATCTCTCTCATGAAGATTTCCCTCCAATGTTACAAGTTTCCTACCTTTGAAGTGACAAATCATTTAAGTGTAAATTGTAGTCAAAAATCAAAGGTAGCCTTTCGTAATCCTCAGTATTCTTTCTAGCCATTGGATTTTAGGTCTAAAGTGAATCAGAATGTACATATCGGGAGACACTCATTACAGATCTAGGATAATTTGAGCCATACAGAAGAACAGAATGCACTGAAGGAAACAAAACATATTAAAATTAGGGCATCCAGTGAATGCGTTTTATTTTTCATTGAAGCAAAATGAATCGCCAATAAGTTTCCTCATTTTTCGGTGAACAAAAGAACTGGGGCACAAGGAATTAGTGATTTCCCAGTATCACACATGTTGGTCAACTGGGGACACTGGAATTTGAATCCCAGTCTCCTGATTTCCAAATATGAAAGATGGACTAAACTATATCTACTAACTATTGGTGTGATACAGTAAAAGAGAAGGGAATTATGGCATGAGTAGAAGTGTTCTATTATCACATACACTTCCTTGGACACCAAGTTTACATAGTACAGTTCACACGCAATGTCCTCCTCTAGGCCCATCTGCAGAAAGCGATATTGCTAAGAGGACAAGTAAGTGGCTAGTGAGCCCGTTTCTTTCTTCCTGACCACATCACATGATGTTGTGGTGTGGGTAGGAAAAAAACAAGGATGAGGAAGAGTAGCTGCATCACTGTGCCTTCACAGGCCACCCAGCACCAACCATATGAGTCTGCCTGATGTGTGGCTCCCCTAATGCCACTTCAGATCTTCAGCACATCAGCTGAGGTACAAATGAAAGGACCTCTTGCTGACTACGTCTCCTGGTCGAAGCTTCCGCACCCTTGTGTTGCCAATGTGGCAATGTGCTCAGAAGTCCACCTATTGAGCAGCCCCTAACATCAGGGAGAATGTTACCCCTTTAGGTAAGAGAGGAGACTACGAAGGTTAATAAAGCTGTGCAGAACAAAATGGTCCATGGCTCATTAGCTTGTAGTTCAGCGAATGAGGCTGTACATGGTATTCAGGATATAAAGGTACATTTGGCCATTTGAAGAGGTGCCTGGGCATATGGCGGCAGGGCCTGACTGAGAGCCAAAAGCAGCCCTGGCACATTTTGGCGTACCAGCCCCCTCACTGCATATTCAGTCTCAGGCAGCTCCGTTCGGCTGCACTGAGGCTTGTATTTTCATAGCACTGCTCTGCTGACCTACAGTGAGAGCGGCCCCGAAAGGTGAAAAGCGGCCTCCTGAAGTGTAAATCGGCCCCCTGGCCTCCAGCCTACCATGGAAACGCCTGATGCCCAGTATGGCCTGTCCGGCCCTGTATGGCGGTTACGCCTCAACATTTGTGGGTTTGCCTGAGTATTTGCGGCTGTTTATTGGCACATCAAGTATTGTAATTGGGCATTTGACAGTGTGTCTAGGCCTTTGATGTTGTCCCTGGTATATAATGGCTAAGCCTGAATATTGGATGGTGGTGCCTTAACAACAGCGGCTGTAATTTGACATTTCAGGCTGTCATTGAGCATATAAGGTTCTATTTCAAAATATGGGCACTGTACCTGGGTTTGTGGTGGCTGCTTCCTTGAAATATCATGGCTGCACCTTTCCAATATCATGGCAGCACATTAGTTTATGTATAGCTGGCTACTACAATAAACTTATATCGGCATAAGTAAATCTATGCTATTTCATTAATCTTGCACTTATGGTGTGTTTTTAGTTTAGTAATGTCACTTTCCTTAATGCCCTTAGGGTTAAATATCAGTTGACATCTCTTGCAGTGATGTTATCACAACCAAAGTACATGTGATAAGACTTCCTGTGATATCATCAATCTCAAGTGGGCATGTCATGTCACTTCTACTAAGCTGGCTTTTTGGTGAAATGACTCCCACACCCCTCTAGTAAACCTATGGTGGGAGCCAACACTCTCTAGGAAAAGCTACATGTGTCAACCTGAAAGTCAGTACTCTTGTGGTGTACCCCATAAAGGTACATTTGATTGATTTCTGATCTTTTCAGACTTGAATGTAAAGGCAGGTGTCTCTGAGGTCATAACAGACCAGGATGACGCCATGCAGCACTGCCAGATAATGTTTTAAAGAGACATTTTATAGAAAGGTTTTTTCTCATCAAGATACTGACCTTCTTCAGATCTATTATTTGATGTTTCCATTGAAGTTTGTTGTTTGACTGGTTCTCTGATGAGTTGAGTGTAGACAAGAGCTAATGGTTGTTTTGACATTGGTATCAGACCTAACTCAACACCTATTAGCGCAATGCCAGTGCCAACTGCCACCCCTATCTTAGGTAAAATGGTTGCACTCCAATGTGGCAGATGACGAAGCTGCACCACATTGGGCAGTATATGTTCCACAGGTTCCAATGTGAGGTTAATGGAACTCAGAAAAGCCACTAAGTGCATGGGTTTGGCATGCTGGAGAGTGTGTGGCTGCAGGCCTATGGATAATTTGTTCATTGTCAATGCAGTCATACTTTTCACTGGTGACCAAACTGTTTCAAGATTTGAAGTGGACAAATTATGCAATAGAGCAAACTTCCAAAAGCCCTAAAAGATGCATGGCTCACCTTCCCACACATTTCGCCTCTGCCTAATGCAGTTACTGCCTTTATAGAACGCACAATGCATGTTAGGGCAATAACCACAGTGGACAGGGCCCTTATGACTGACCTACATAAAAAGGTGTTTTCAGCAAACAACAAATGGAAAACTGATTGCAGAAGGAAGGTTCCTGTTGAAGCATGAAGCAAAGTACTCCTACATATTAAGACGTCCATCAGTGACATTAGGTTTCACTTCATAAATTTGAATATGGTACATCGTATGCACATTACACCCATCACATCGCACAAAATTGACCCAAATAAGATCAACCGATGTTCCAAGTACCCAGTCCCTGTAGCCCATTCTGATACTTCACATTGTCATCCCCAAAGTCACAGCACATTGTCAGCCAATATTGGATCAATACGCATAAAATGCAAACCTTGAAATCTGGCTGTCATTGCAGACAATTTTGTTGGCGATTTCTCCCTTCAAGACTAAGAATAAGAAGTGGAGGGAGGCTGATCAATTTACCCAGCTGCTGCCCATAAGGAGGATAGGGATAAACTGGTTGAGTAGAGTGGGTTTTAAGACTAGAGCAAGGATGTCAAGGTCTTACGCTGGAGCAAGAAATACATGTTAGATAGATCAGATGGGATAATAAACTGGCAAAGGATTTGCTGGATTGACATTCTTACATTCAAGATCTATTTTACACTTGAGACCAAATAACTCCTTAGACATGCTACCAGTTGAAGATTACTGCGCTTGGCGGTTGCTTATCTACTTGGCACTTTGTGGTCTGTACCTGTTTAACAGGGAGAAAGACAGGATTGCTGAAAGTTATATATATATATATATATATATATATATATATATATATATATATATATATATATATATATATATATATATATATATATATATATATATATATATATATATATATAAGAAATGCGTGTTTTCCCCTGGGAGATACATCTAAAAAAAAAGATATGGCCCCCATAGGTGGTTGACCCCAGTGCTGAGGGTCGACCTCCTACCTAAATTCTTTAATTTTGTTTTGAAAATATATGGTTCCCCGAGAGCCGCAATCTACCCCCATGGAAAACAAATTTCCCCCCAAACAATTGAGGGCCCACAGGGGGTCGGCCTGTTTGCAAGGAAGGCTGACCCCCCGACAATTTAACAGCTTTTTAGCAATTATTATTTCTTGTATGTTCCCTGCGCAGGACACAATTGCCCCCCCCCCCCAAGGAAAAAACACCTTTTAAAAAATAAATAAATAAATAAATATAAATATATATGTATATATATATATATAACGACCAAGGCTCACCTCACGGAAAGACCGGGCACACACAGAGGATTGCTTGGAACGGCAATTTTATTGGAATGGCATAATGCATTTCGGAGAGTTCCTTCTTCAGATGCCTTGCCCCAACAAACAGTGCTGTCAGTTTCCAAACTTAAAAGGCGCTTGCTTCGCTATGATAGGCGAGAATCAACTAGTGGGCGTGTCAGGATTACGAGCACCTCTGGTGAATACCTTCCCCATGTGGGTGGCGCTCACGTTCCTGCCATTACCATCAAAGTTCCAAGCACCACACTACCGTTCCCACAATCCAACGTCCTGCCGCTTCCATGCTCTTCGGGAAATTCCATGGAAGCGGCAGGACGTTGGATTGTGGGAACGGTAGTGTGGTGCTTGGAACTTTGATGGTAATGGCAGGAACGTGAGCGCCACCCACATGGGGAAGGTATTCACCAGAGGTGCTCGTAATCCTGACACGCCCACTAGTTGATTCTCGCCTATCATAGCGAAGCAAGCGCCTTTTAAGTTTGGAAACTGACAGCACTGTTTGTTGGGGCAAGGCATCTGAAGAAGGAACTCTCCGAAATGCATTATGCCATTCCAATAAAATTGCCGTTCCAAGCAATCCTCTGTGTGTGCCCGGTCTTTCCGTGAGGTGAGCCTTGGTCGTTATATATATATATATACATATATATTTATATTTATTTATTTATTTATTTTTTAAAAGGTGTTTTTTCCTGGGGGGGGGGCAATTGTGTCCTGCGCAGGGAACATACAAGAAATAATAATTGCTAAAAAGCTGTTAAATTGTCGGGGGGTCAGCCTTCCTTGCAAACAGGCCGACCCCCTGTGGGCCCTCAATTGTTTGGGGGGAAATTTGTTTTCCATGGGGGTAGATTGCGGCTCTCGGGGAACCATATATTTTCAAAACAAAATTAAAGAATTTAGGTAGGAGGTCGACCCTCAGCACTGGGGTCAACCACCTATGGGGGCCATATCTTTTTTTTTAGATGTATCTCCCAGGGGAAAACACGCATTTCTTATATATATATATATATATATATATATATATATATATATATATATATATATATATATATATATATATATATCAAACTCGAACAGGTGCCTGCTGTAGAAGACGACACACTCCAGGTAAGAATTCGCCAAAGATTCGTTTATTGTGGAGACAGCAGCGTGGGTGTAAATCAGATCACTGATTCTTGATTCAAAGTCCATTCCCTACGCGTTTCGTTATTCACTTCATCAGGGGCATTGGGCTTGACCACAACAGCAGAGCAGTTTTGGCGGCAACTTAAATAGTTCAAATACCCCGCCTCAGTGGGCGTGGCCCTCGCTGTGGCCTTGTGGTACTCGTAGTGCTCGTCGTTCTTCTCTAGTGAGTTGCCTGCTGTTGAAGTCAAAATAAAATAAATCATTTCATCCAAGTGGATCGTGAAACTTGATTGCACCTCGAACGCTGTTGCTTGTAATCCTTCAACAAACGGCACCTGTGCCTTAAGGAACTCCGACGGTTGACGGAGTCACAGGGATGCCGCAAGCAGCATCTGGTCGTCCTCTGCGGCTCAGGCGGGCCGCTAACATCAAACTCGAACAGGTGCCTGCTGTAGAAGACGACACACTCCAGGTAAGAATTCGCCAAAGATTCGTTTATTGTGGAGACAGCAGGGTGGGTGTAAATCAGATCACTGATTCTTGATTCAAAGTCCATTCCCTACGCGTTTCGTTATTCACTTCATCAGGGGCATTGGGCTTGACCACAACAGCAGAGCAGTTTTGGCGGCAACTTAAATAGTTCAAATACCCCGCCTCAGTGGGCGTGGCCCTCGCTGTGGCCTTGTGGTACTCGTAGTGCTCGTCGTTCTTCTCTAGTGAGTTGCCTGCTGTTGAAGTCAAAATAAAATAAATCATTTCATCCAAGTGGATCGTGAAACTTGATTGCACCTCGAACGCTGTTGCTTGTAATCCTTCAACAAACGGCACCTGTGCCTTAAGGAACTCCGACGGTTGACGGAGTCACAGGGATGCCGCAAGCAGCATCTGGTCGTCCTCTGCGGCTCAGGCGGGCCGCTAACATCAAACTCGAACAGGTGCCTGCTGTAGAAGACGACACACTCCAGGTAAGAATTCGCCAAAGATTCGTTTATTGTGGAGACAGCAGCGTGGGTGTAAATCAGATCACTGATTCTTGATTCAAAGTCCATTCCCTACGCGTTTCGTTATTCACTTCATCAGGGGCATTGGGCTTGACCACAACAGCAGAGCAGTTTTGGCGGCAACTTAAATAGTTCAAATACCCCGCCTCAGTGGGCGTGGCCCTCGCTGTGGCCTTGTGGTACTCGTAGTGCTCGTCGTTCTTCTCTAGTGAGTTGCCTGCTGTTGAAGTCAAAATAAAATAAATCATTTCATCCAAGTGGATCGTGAAACTTGATTGCACCTCGAACGCTGTTGCTTGTAATCCTTCAACAAACGGCACCTGTGCCTTAAGGAACTCCGACGGTTGACGGAGTCACAGGGATGCCGCAAGCAGCATCTGGTCGTCCTCTGCGGCTCAGGCGGGCCGCTAACATCAAACTCGAACAGGTGCCTGCTGTAGAAGACGACACACTCCAGGTAAGAATTCGCCAAAGATTCGTTTATTGTGGAGACAGCAGCGTGGGTGTAAATCAGATCACTGATTCTTGATTCAAAGTCCATTCCCTACGCGTTTCGTTATTCACTTCATCAGGGGCATTGGGCTTGACCACAACAGCAGAGCAGTTTTGGCGGCAATTTAAATAGTTCAAATACCCCGCCTCAGTGGGCGTGGCCCTCGCTGCGGCCTTGTGGTACTCGTAGTGCTCGTCGTTCTTCTCTAGTGAGTTGCCTGCTGTTGAAGTCAAAATAAAATAAATCATTTCATCCAAGTGGATCGTGAAACTTGATTGCACCTCGAACGCTGTTGCTTGTAATCCTTCAACAAACGGCACCTGTGCCTTAAGGAACTCCGACGGTTGACGGAGTCACAGGGATGCCGCAAGCAGCATCTGGTCGTCCTCTGCGGCTCAGGCGGGCCGCTAACATCAAACTCGAACAGGTGCCTGCTGTAGAAGACGACACACTCCAGGTAAGAATTCGCCAAAGATTCGTTTATTGTGGAGACAGCAGCGTGGGTGTAAATCAGATCACTGATTCTTGATTCAAAGTCCATTCCCTACGCGTTTCGTTATTCACTTCATCAGGGGCATTGGGCTTGACCACAACAGCAGAGCAGTTTTGGCGGCAACTTAAATAGTTCAAATACCCCGCCTCAGTGGGCGTGGCCCTCGCTGTGGCCTTGTGGTACTCGTAGTGCTCGTCGTTCTTCTCTAGTGAGTTGCCTGCTGTTGAAGTCAAAATGAAATAAATCATTTCATCCAAGTGGATCGTGAAACTTGATTGCACCTCGAACGCTGTTGCTTGTAATCCTTCAACAAACGGCACCTGTGCCTTAAGGAACTCCGACGGTTGACGGAGTCACAGGGATGCCGCAAGCAGCATCTGGTCGTCCTCTGCGGCTCAGGCGGGCCGCTAACATCAAACTCGAACAGGTGCCTGCTGTAGAAGACGACACACTCCAGGTAAGAATTCGCCAAAGATTCGTTTATTGTGGAGACAGCAGCGTGGGTGTAAATCAGATCACTGATTCTTGATTCAAAGTCCATTCCCTACGCGTTTCGTTATTCACTTCATCAGGGGCATTGGGCTTGACCACAACAGCAGAGCAGTTTTGGCGGCAACTTAAATAGTTCAAATACCCCGCCTCAGTGGGCGTGGCCCTCGCTGTGGCCTTGTGGTACTCGTAGTGCTCGTCGTTCTTCTCTAGTGAGTTGCCTGCTGTTGAAGTCAAAATGAAATAAATCATTTCATCCAAGTGGATCGTGAAACTTGATTGCACCTCGAACGCTGTTGCTTGTAATCCTTCAACAAACGGCACCTGTGCCTTAAGGAACTCCGACGGTTGACGGAGTCACAGGGATGCCGCAAGCAGCATCTGGTCGTCCTCTGCGGCTCAGGCGGGCCGCTAACATCAAACTCGAACAGGTGCCTGCTGTAGAAGACGACACACTCCAGGTAAGAATTCGCCAAAGATTCGTTTATTGTGGAGACAGCAGCGTGGGTGTAAATCAGATCACTGATTCTTGATTCAAAGTCCATTCCCTACGCGTTTCGTTATTTACTTCATCAGGGGCATTGGGCTTGACCACAACAGCAGAGCAGTTTTGGCGGCAACTTAAATAGTTCAAATACCCCGCCTCAGTGGGCGTGGCCCTCGCTGTGGCCTTGTGGTACTCGTAGTGCTCGTCGTTCTTCTCTAGTGAGTTGCCTGCTGTTGAAGTCAAAATGAAATAAATCATTTCATCCAAGTGGATCGTGAAACTTGATTGCACCTCGAACGCTGTTGCTTGTAATCCTTCAACAAACGGCACCTGTGCCTTAAGGAACTCCGACGGTTGACGGAGTCACAGGGATGCCGCAAGCAGCATCTGGTCGTCCTCTGCGGCTCAGGCGGGCCGCTAACATCAAACTCGAACAGGTGCCTGCTGTAGAAGACGACACACTCCAGGTAAGAATTCGCCAAAGATTCGTTTATTGTGGAGACAGCAGCGTGGGTGTAAATCAGATCACTGATTCTTGATTCAAAGTCCATTCCCTACGCGTTTCGTTATTCACTTCATCAGGGGCATTGGGCTTGACCACAACAGCAGAGCAGTTTTGGCGGCAACTTAAATAGTTCAAATACCCCGCCTCAGTGGGCGTGGCCCTCGCTGTGGCCTTGTGGTACTCGTAGTGCTCGTCGTTCTTCTCTAGTGAGTTGCCTGCTGTTGAAGTCCTCTCTTTCCAGGCAAACTCTTGATTGGATATATATATATATATATAACTTTCAGCAATCCTGTCTTTCTCCCTGTTAAACAGGTACAGACCACAAAGTGCCAAGTAGATTAAGCGTGCTAATTTTATTCTTCCACGGTCAGCATAACGTTTCGGCTGTTGACACACAGCCTTGATCACATGACCCCCCAGTGACGCACATGATTTATATACAGCTCATTAATTGGATGTTTGTCAGTTACAATTGCGTTTTTGAAAAAGTGTAGAGCTAAACAAAATACTTCAAATGTAGAAATACTTGTTAAAATCCATAAATACATAAAATGTCATCATTGTTAAATATATAATCACAATTAATATGATAAAATTTCATGAAAATAATATCATATAATATCTAAGACCTTTAAAATAAAAAAGGGCCTACATTATCAGGTTTTATTTCCGGGTTTTTTATCCTCTCCCTCCTTTTTTTTTTAGTGCCATAGTGACACGATGTGTTCCCTTTTGCATGAATAGTGCTCTAATACATGTTGTTCCAAAAATTCGTCGTAACTAGTCAACTTAAAGTGCAAATGCTCAAAATGTTGTCTCACAATAAGATAAAGTGCAAAAGTATATATAGAGATATTAATATATTCTATATTACATCCTAAATCACGATACTGATAAAATTAGTGCTAAAAAAGTGAAAAAAGACTAAAAATATCACAAATATTTTCTTATGATGCTCAAAAATCACAATTCCTATTATGATATACATGATCTATTAATTGGATGAAATTGATAGCATTACATCCAAGAAAAACTTTCATGAATTTATATCCAATCTTAAAAACAGATGAGATCCCCCAGTTCTAAAATTCATAATGACAGAAACAATTGGAATTCCTGAAACATTAACATAGGTTAACCCCAGAGTGAATAACGGTAAATGGATGCACAAAAAGAGTAAGACATTCCATAAAATCATAAAAAATACTCTCATAAAAAATTATGTAAGTCTTCTCCTGTGTTTAATCCCTTCGGAATTTTAGTATCTAAGAGAAGGATATATTTGGATTCAAGTTGCCTAAGTTGTTTCTCTCTATTGCCGCCTCTTATATTCTTTTTTACAGAGTCAATTACATAGTAGCATAGGTCATTCAAATTTTTATTGTGTGCTAATTTAAAATGACGAGCTACCAGATAAGTATCATCAGAATTGACTATCGCTCTTAAATGTTGCAGGATACGGTTGAACACCTGTAGCTTAGTGCTGCCCACATATTTCATTTTACAAGTACATTCCAAAACGTATACTGCATAATCCGTGCGGCAAGTAAAGAGACTTTGAATTTTAATGGGATTCTTCTCAAAAACACTGGTGTATTCAGTGGTATTGATGCCAAATTTACATGCCCTGCATGAGATACATTTGTGGAACCCCGATTTATTAGATAACCAATTGGTGGAAATGCTTACCTCAGGGTTAGATTTGACTAGTGCATCTCTCATTGAGGGCGCTCTTCTAAAAGTGATGAGAGGATTAGTCGGAATTAGGGGAGCTAAAGTTATATCTGTTTTCAAGAGAGGCCAATGTTTTGTTATGATACCCCTTATTTTCTTTTCTTCTACATTATATGTAGTTTTAAGTCTGACTCCACCTTGGTTATTGGGCAAATCCTCATCATTGTTTTTTTGTCTCTTTTTTTGGGATGTAGCAGTGGTGTTTAAACACTCCTCTCTAGTGCGGTTATTAGCTTTATCTTTTGCCTGAATTAGCTCTTTTAAATGATAGCCACGAGCTAAAAATCTCAGTTGGGCCTCATCTTGGCATTTTTCCAAATCAACATCAGAGCTACAGATTCTACGCATACGTAGAAATTCACCGTAGGGTATGCTTTTTATAAGGTGACCTGGGTAAGCACTACTAGCATGGAGGATTGAGTTCCCTGCTGTCAATTTTCTATGTAGCCTGGTCTGAATTTCATTGTCCCTAATGTAGATTTCTAAGTCCAAAAATTGGACAGAACATTTTTATTGATATCAGCAGTGAATTTCAGGTTCAAATTGTTCTGGTTGAGTACATTAATGAAGGTAGTCACAGATTCTTGGGTACCTTTCCATATCATACAAATGTCATCAATAAACCGCCAAAATTCAATTACATTCGTATCAAAAGTTGTTTTGTGAGTACCTCTGAGGACATGTTCCTCCCACCATCCAACATGTAGGCAGGCATATGATGGGGAAAAACAAGCCCCCATGGCAACTCCTCTCTGTTGCTGATAAATCTCCTTATTCAATAGGAAGTAATTATTCTCTAAACAAATTTGTATCATGCGCAATATCATAACATTGTGTTGGCAAAAGCCAATACTGCGCTTGTCCAAAAAATGTTTAACAGCATTCAATCCATATATATATATATATATATGAAAGTCAATCAATCCGATAGGAATGAGGCGGCACACCGTCCTGATGTTTTAGGTATTTAATCGCTCACCAACAACAACGCGTTTCAGCCATAAAACGGCCTTTGTCAAAGGCCGTTTTACGGCTGAAACGCGTTGTTGTTGGTGAGCGATTAAATACCTAAAACATCAGGACGGTGTGCCGCCTCATTCCTATCGGATTGATTGACTTTCAAATTTGTGGTTACCGCTATCACGGCAGGCACCGGCATTGTGTGCAGGCGTGCGACGTTCAGCGGACATTTCCTTGGAAAATATATATATATATATATATATATATACATATGTATATATATATTCACTGAAAAAACCATAGGTTTCACACAAGTTATAGTTAGCTGTACATTTCACTCGTAAAAAACCAATGAAATTCCCCCGTTATAGTTAGCGCAGGCAACTATAACTCACGCGACCGCAATCTTCTGCTGATGCTAATACTGTATTTAGACACTTATTTGCCCATGTCTTCTTCCATTAAATTTTAGCTATACATATATTACAAATATTTTTTTTTCATAAAGACACATATGTCATCAGCAGAGGATTGCGGTCGCGTGAGTTATAGTTGCCTGCACTAACTATAACGGGGGAATTTCATTGGTTTTTTACGAGTGAAATGTACAGCTAACTATAACTTGTGTGAAACCTATGGTTTTTTCAGTGAATTTGCAAGGTTTTTTAAATGCTAATTCCTAACTATAACGTGTGAAACCTATGGTTTTTTCACTGAATTAGCAAGGTTTTTTAAATGCTAATTCCTAACTATAACATGTGTGAAACCTATGGTTTTTTCAGTGAATTTGTACGGTTTTTTAAATGCTAAGTTACTTTACGCCATTCGTGGCGTGCGCGCCCACTTAACGCAGTTTGTTCCGTGCGCACACGGTGCGCTTCGCGCACCGTGCGCGCACAGTGAGCACGCGGTGCGCTTCGCGCACCGCGCGCCCACTTTACGCAGTTAGTGCCGTGCACGCACGGTGGGCACGCGGTGCGCTACGCGCACCGCGTGTCCACGTTACGCTACATGGGCCATGTACGCACGATGCGCTTCGCGCACCGTGCGCACATGGAGGACATATGATGCGCTTCGTTGTGAAAGGTATTATTTTAATTTTTCACATCTGTTATATGCCATGCACAAATGGTGCCCTTCGGGCACCATTTGTACATGGGGTGGAGAGTGTTGGGATAATTTTTTTTTTTTTATTAATTTTTAATTTTTCATTATAGTTATATGCCATGCACAAATGGTGCCATTCGGGCACCGTTTGCACATGGGGTGGAGAGAGTATGGATAATTTTTTTTTTTTTATTAATTTTTACCGTACGCGTATGGTACGCGTAATCGGCGAAATTATCGAAAAAATTTAAATTCCGTTTTTGGCCTTGGGGGATCTTTGAGGACTCCCTCAACATGACTAGGTGCTTAGGAGCTGTCTAAACAGCCCCTTTACATGTTTTTGGCCTTTGTTTTTTAACCCCCTCTCAGACTGCGAGAGAGAAAATGGCGGCCGCCGCTTCCTGGTTTCGACCGATTCGAATGTTTACTAAGATCTAACAGCCAATCAGAATCGCGCTCGCGCACGGCGGCGTGCGCGTACGGTAAGCGCACCGTAAGCTGGCTCAGATATATATATTGATTTAAAGGCTATTTTCTCAGAATCTACTGAACAGATTTACACCAAACCTACAAAAGGCACTTCCTTGACCTGTAGACTACATCTCTGCCAAATTTCAAGGAACTCTGTTCAGCCGTTCGGGCTGTAGCTGTGTCTAAAGGTCCTATGGAAAAATGCATGGGAAAAACACGTTTTGGGACCCCCCTTTTATCTCAGCCCCTGCTTGACGAATCCCCCCGAGACTTTCAGGGTAGGAGCGGAGCGTAGCGCCCCATTAGTTTTGAAAATTTCGCGAGGATTCGTCGACCGGCGCCAAAGTTATTCCAAATAGAATGTTGCGGTTTGCCTATGGAAACAGGGTCCTAACTATAACTACCTACTGGCGACCGCCAGTAGGTAATATATATATATATATATATATATATATATATATATATATATATATATATATATATATATATATAAATAGATAGATAGATAGATAGATAGATAGATATATACGCACTCACAAAAATGTGTAGTAAAGGTCCACCATTTAATGCAACAAGTTGTATTCAACAAGTTGAATTCCATGGACACAATAAATTATGGTAAAAAACTATAGGAGTGGCTACAAGAAGCTTTTTATATCCTAACGCCACTAAAAACAACACAACAGAACAAAAAAAAAGCACCTTGGAGAAATACAGAGATAAAGGAGATAAAACAATAAATTAGAAAGCTGCAACATGCCTGGCTCAAAACAAACACCGATCAAGACAAACTTTGCTGAATGAAAATTAACAGATTATACGAGTCAGCTATCAAAAAAGCTAAGAAAAGGTACTATTCAAACAAAATTCAAAATGCTCAATGTGCAAATAAAGAATTCTATAAAATTCTCAATGGATTTCGTAAACCAAATTGCCTAGAAGGAGCTCATCCCATTATTCAAGATTTCACAGACAAACTGGCAAATCATTATACAGCCAAAGCAGACATGTGGGACTCATATTTAAAAGACAAAGTATCACCACCAACCATTTTTCAAAACAACAATCCAAGAATATTCTAACCCAGCTCTCCGTTCCTTCCAACACATTTCACAGGATGAATTTATGGACCTAGTCAAAGCAAGCAGGCCTGCTGGCAGCCCTTCTGACCCGTGTCCACCGCAAACCTTCAAGACAATTCTTCTAATAACCTCTGCTGCCATACCAGTAAGAAGAACCATCAACAATTTCTTGACTACCGGAACATTTCCAAAAGACATACATACACCCATTACTGAAAAAAACAAACTTGGACTCGCTGAACCCTGACAACTACAGACCGATTACAAATGGACCTTTTCTGTGCAAACTGAAAGAAAGAGCAGCAGCCGCCCAGATGTCACAATTCATTGAAGATAATGCCATACTTTCAGACTTCCAAACCGAATTCCATCCAGGTAGAGGCACACAATCTGCCCTCGTTGCAATCTGGGATGACCTGAAGAACACAGTTGACCGCAACGGGGTTGCTGCGCTACTTCTCTTGGATCTTTCGGCTGCC
This sequence comes from Triturus cristatus, assembly GCF_964204655.1. NCBI lineage: Eukaryota > Metazoa > Chordata > Amphibia > Caudata > Salamandridae > Triturus > Triturus cristatus. The sequence goes on along the minus strand of NC_140591.1, from coordinate 1,170,560,083 downwards.
TTTGACACAGTTAACCATGACATTCTGATACAAAGACTCTACAAAGCGGGGATAGAGGAGACTGCTCTAGACTTGATCACATCCTACCTTCGCAACAGAATTAATGTCATCCATACCTCCCCCCTTTCTTGTCCAAACCGAACTTCACAAAAGCAGGGATCCATCAAGGCTTTGTCATCTCGCCCATGCTTTTCAACATCTACATGAAATCAGTACCGGCACTGATCAATCAATTTTACCTCATGTGCTATAACTATGGAGATGACATACAAATATTCCTTTAACTGGAATGACCCAAAGACATAGGAATGTCGCCTATTTTCAGCTGTCACAGAGTGGTGAATCAATGGATGAGGTGGAGCCATCTCAAACTGAATGCTTCCAAACCAGAAATACTCATGTGTGGCAATTGGAAAAAGTATGACCCGCTTGCCGCCCTGTTTGATGATCTGGGAACACCGCCTAAAATATCAAAGGAAGTATGAAAGCTTGGAATGACCATGGACTCCCAAGCTATCAACAAATGCCCAAGTGGAAAAACTAGCAAGATCAAGCTTTGTTACTATAAAAACTCTGCTACGAATCTTTCCCATTTGGGATTTCCACACAAGGTCCAGGCTACCATCTCTCGTTCTGTCCAAACTTGATTACACCAATAGCCTCTACCACGGGTCACCTTTAACAACTATGAAAAGACTATACCGGATTCAGAACTGCTCTTACATATAAAGCCACAAGACCACATCTCCCCTGCCTTGAAACTTTAAATTGGTTACCGGTTGCCAGAAGATCCATGTCCAAGCTGCTTTGTATCACCCACAAAGCGAAACATGGAATAGAACCTCTCTTCATCAGGAATAAAATCACCAAACACATTCAACAAAGGTACCTCCACACTAAAGTGGCACCTCGCCTCAAAATCCCAACATACAAGAAAAAAACCATGGGTGGCACATCCTTCTCTTTTCAAGCAGCCAAACTATTGAACTCGTTACTCCCAGCATAAGATCCACGGATAACCACCTCATCTTCAGAAAACTACTCAAGAATTGGCTCTTGCCCACATAACCACCACACGCAAACAGAAAAATACAGCAAATACCTCTGTATATAAGCATTTATTTGCACTATAGATATGTAGTTATATATGTGCATTCCTTTGTATAAAATATAGATTTTCATTAGTTCTGCTTAACAAATGTACACATTACTGATAGTTACGTCATCCTATGTTTTTAACATGTATATAAGTGACTGCGTAAATAAGTAAAACTTTTATCATAACTATTTATCTACAATTACTTCACTATTGAATTATTTTTAAAAAATTGAAAGTACAACAACACTTAAAAGCCAGAGTTTATTAAATGCATCTTTAATCTAGATATATTACCTTCCTTATGCATATATATACCTTCCATGTACTTACATATCTATCTATTTATTACTTTTCTTCTAATTCAGCATATCCAAGGCACTACCCTATTTCTCACCCTATACCGCTCTCAATATATCCTCTACCTCAACTCTCTGACTCATCTCAAACCTCCTTCTACTACTCTTTCCGATGTACTGCCCTATTTCATACCCTATACCTCTATCAATATATCCTCTACCTCCACTCTCTCATTCATCCCAAACCCCATTCCACTACTATGATCCCCAAAATAACCCTTTTTAAACTCTTTCCTACTCTACTCCTCCTTGCATCATCTCATAACTCTTTACTATTCAGATCTCCCAAACAAGCCTTTCTAAACCCTTCCCTCTAACTCTTCCCCCTCCACCTCCCTTTTACTCATCCCAAACCTCCTCCTACTGCGATGAGCCCCCCCCCCAAAAAAATCTTAATGTTTCCCTCTTCTATCCCTCCACTATCCTTTTCAATTCCAATAACAAACTAACATGTCCACCACTCAAATTAATCTCATATTTCACTATACTAATTCACCACTAATTCTTTATGGGTTCCGGAGTAGCGTTCTACTTGCCAAAAAAGCACTTCAACACCTCATCAGGGGTGGCAAGTGCTATATAAATGCAAACCTTTACCTCTTCAATCCCTCCACTATTCTTCTCAAACCAAATAACTTAGTAATATATCAACCACTCAAATTACTTTCATATTTTCACTATACTAATTCACCACTAATCCTTCATGGTTTCTAGAGTAGCGTGTTACTCGCAAAATAAGCACTTCAACACCTTATAAGGGGTAACAAGCACTATATAAATGCAAACCTTTTTCCCTCTTCTATCCCTCCACTATCCTTTTCAATCCAAATAACTAACTAACATACCCAGCACTCATATTACTTTCATATTTCTCTATACTAATTCACCACTTATCCTTTATGGGTTCCGGAGTAGCGTGCTACTCGCCAAAAAAGCGCTTCAACATCTCGTATGGGGTGGTAAGCGCTGGTAAAGGTATGCATCGTAAAGTCATGCATTGTAAAGACATGCATTCCCACAAAATTAGGGCTAGAGCAGCACACAGAGCAAATAATTTACCTTCTGCTGCACATTTTGCATTTTTCAACAAAAAATGTTGATTCTGACTCAAACAACTCAATAGTTACTAATAAAACTGCACTCCACGTGCTGTAGGCCCAGTTGCTGACAGGTAATCAATCGATCAATCAGGGAATTGTAAGCGCGCTACTCACCCATGAGGGTCTCAAGGCGCTGAGGGGGGTTTGCAGATCTGTTTAGCCGAAGAGCCAGGTCTTGAGGGTCTTCCTGAAGGTGTCAGGGAGGGGACGCGTCTGATGTCTGCCGGTAGTTCATTCCAGATCTTAGCTGCAATGTGAGAGAACAATCTTCCGCCTGCTCTGGCTCTGTGGATGCCGGGGTTTTGGCCCTGTGCAAGGTTGGAAGATCAGAGGTTTCTTTTGGGTACGTGGAAGTTGATTCTGTCGTTGAGGTGTTTGGTTCCGTTGTTGTGTAGGCATTTGTAGGCGTGAGTGAGGATTTTGAAAGTGACTCTTTTCTCCACGGGGAGACAGTGGAAACTTCGAAGGTGTTGGCTGATGTGTTTGTGTCGGGGAATGCCGAGGACAAGTCTGGCGGCGGTGTTCTGTATTGTCTGGAGTTTGCGGAGTAGGAACTTGTTGATGCCAGCGCAGAGTGCGTTTCCATAGTCGTCTGCTGGTGATGAGTGTGTGGGTGACTGTCTTCCTTGAATCAGGGGGCATCCACTTGAAGGTGTTGCAGAGGGTCTGAAGCAGCTGGAGGTGATGGCATTGACCTGTTGGTTCATGGTGAGTGATGAGTCGAGTATGATGCTGAGGTTCTTGGCGTGGTCTGAGGGGATAGGTGGGCTTCCGAGGGCGGTTGGCCCCCGAGGTGCTGTCCCATGCAGAAGGAGTGGTACCGAGGACGAGTACCTCTGTCTTCTCAGTGCTGAGCTTCAGGCAGCTGTTGGTCATCCAGACTGTGACATCTTGCATTCCTTTCTGGAAGTTGAGTTTGGCAGTGGTGGGGTTTTTGGTGAGGGAGAGGATGAGCTGGGTGTCGTTGGAGTAGGATACGATGTTGATGCTGTGTTGTCGGACGATGGCTGCGAGGGGGGCCATTTAGATGTTGAAGAGGGTGGGGCTTAGTGGTGAACCCTGTGGGAATACACAGGTGATTTTCATGAGGTTGGAAAGGAAGGGTGGGAGTCTGATCTTTTGGCTTCTTCCGTGAGGAATGATCGAATCCAGTCCAGAGCTGTTCCTTGTATGCCTACGTTGTGTAGTCTGGTGACTAGTGTGCGGTGGGAGACGGTGTCGAAGGCCGCTGATAGGTCGAGTAGGATGAGGGCTGCGGATGGCCTTGGTCCAGGAAGGTGCGGATGTCGTCTGTTGCAGTGAGTAGGGTGGTCTCTGTGCTGTGGTTGCTTCGGAATCCGGATTGGGACAGGTCGAGGATGGCGTTCTCTTCAATGAATCGTGTCAGTTTCCTGTTGACTGTTTTCTCTGCATCTTTGGCTGCGAAGGGGAGGAGCGAGATGGGCCGATAGTTCTTGAGGTCATGGGGTCAGCTGTGGGCATGTTGTGCAGGGGTCTGACTTCTGCGCGCTTCCAGTCATCTGGGAAGGTGCCTGTTTTGAAGGTGGTGTTGATGGTGCGTTGTAGTTCGGGTGTGATGGTAAGGTTAGAGCGGGGGGCGGTGGGGCTGGGTTGGGGGGATATTCGACAGACAACCACGAGGGAAAATTAAATAAATAATTAATTTTCTCTTGTCGACGTCTGCCGAAATCCCCCACCCCCACACGCACACACACACTCACAGTCCACCACCGCTCCTACCTGCACGGGCCGCTGCTGATTGCTGATCCTTTCCAAAGGTTCATTGGTCATCTGTCAATAGTGGTCTGCAGGTTTAAAGACCGTACTAATGAGGTGAAAATGTTGCCAAGAATGCATTAATACGCTTTAAAATGGCAAAATAGGGAAGACATGCTGGTACCAAATGTTTTGCATTATGTTGCATCATTTGCCTTTTCATAATTTAGTAATTTTTGCCACATAATATGGTCCTCCTCCACTGCCGCATAATTCAAGATGCCATGCATGCCTAGATACCAATGCTGTTGTCCCATCTTTTTAGAGGTTGCATCTACAAGGAACTGAGTTTGCTTTTCCAAGTAATTGTTCTCTTGAAGCTGCTAACCAATCACACAGCGATCATTCTGTTTTAGTAAAGTTTTCCCCATTACAGACTCTTGTTTAAACAATATGAGGTCAGTACACAAACTCAGCCCATACATCAATAAACAGGGCCGTTATTGTATCAGGAAACTTCCGGAAATGTCTTCAGAGTGTTAGAACCCGGAAAAAACACAACACCGAACGTAAACACTGCACCAGCCCTGCCAGCCACTGTATTCATGAATTTAGTGGTGTGTTTACTCGTGGGAATAAGGGAACAAACATTTAAGTCATTGACAAACTGTTAGGTCGGTTGATTTGAAACGTGCCCGGACTTGCTTTCAGATATCGGATCTCCTCACAATTCTCATTCAAGAGCACGCTGAAAGAAATGGAAAGTAATTCAACTGCAAACATTAATAATGTGCCTGGGAATCCGCCTACAGAGGTAAAGGTAAGTGCAAAGTGCCTTTTAATGAGCAAAGTATCTTCTCACAAAACGTATTTCTTTCCTCCAGTGGGTCATGATGGCCATATTTACATAGATAAATGTACATGTGTAGATTTACTCAGGTGTAAACTTACTACTGCACCTAGTAAGTATTCACAGGGCTTTAAGTGGGATGAAATAACTGGGGTGTCACTCAAAGGGGCGTGGCCAATGTAGTTGGGGGCGTAGCTTAAAACAAGTTTGCTAAAAATCTGTGCTTAGCATAGTGTGCTGTCCGGCTGGTACTTTGCTGCTTCTGTGTTTGAATCCAGATATATAATACAATAAGTAAGATTACCTACAACAAGCTAGGGCTATTGGCTTTGTCAATGGCTGAAAGGTGCATAAGATACATAAGCAACAACTATGGCTTTGTTGCATATAATATTGAAAATGCTTCTGTTCTGAAATGACGAGACTGTAAAAGAACTATAAAGAGTCTCTTTGAAGTTACCTCAAAGGCAGTGAAGGGTGGTGCTGCTGCACTGCAGAGTTAAGGTTTTTTTTTTTCCAAGGGTGAGGTCAAAAATGGAGAGCTCGATGGAGACCCGTTTCAGCACATGCTTTTTTTAACTGCCGGTGCTCAGCAACGGCAAGACCCAACCCACTTCAAGCCCTGAGTATTCACCATTTCCAAATTTAAATTTACCATTAGGTACATGCTTACATGTCTCCAGTCACTTAAAACAGGGACAGGAACCGATTGAGCAGAATTTCCGTGTGTAAAGTTACTACTATTAATTTTTTCGTACTTTGGCAGCTCGCTATCATAAAGTATATAGAAAAATAATAAAATATAAGAATTATTAACAATTTAAATAATTATAAAAAAAATGTTTTAATGTACAAATCTGCACATTAACTCAACCATTTAAATGTATAACAAATAATTAAATAAATACAATATATTAATTTAATTTAGAAATATTATTAAATATAATTTATAAAAACACCATCACTATCATTTGTCAATGTAATTATTATGTAGTAAATGTTATTAAAACGCATTTGTTTACTTTTAATTGCATTTTTACTAAATGTGTAAATGTTTACATAACTTTAACAAAAATATGCAATTTTAATTTATTTAGTTTAATAATTTTACACTGCCTGTATAACTTTTAAGACTTAAAAATATATGCATATGTGTACATTTAAAAAATTGAATTTTTTTTTTTTAATTGAACATTTTCTATGAGGTGTCCTCTTGAGTCCATGCCTCCATCAACTTCTACAGAAAGTGTGTTGTAGTACCTGTGAACGGCCATGTGTGCTGCTGGACTAACTTCAAGGGTAGTCTGGGGTACATTTCAGTTTTGTGTCCTTTTTGGCAGTCGTAACTTCAGTAGTACAGTTTGCAAATAGCATTCGTCTCACTCTTTTAGGGACTGGTGATTGTATTTGAAAATATCCCTCCCTACCCTCTTCTTTACCCCTTCTCACGGCCATCCTTGCGCCTCCCTAACCCCTTCGCATGTAGTAGAAAGTATTTTACATTTTCCAAACACTCCCCCAGGTTCCTCCCCCAATGCCTATGTGTGCGGAGACCACTGCAACCGGGGGAGAGATCTCTACAAAGAAAAGGCAAGAGATGCAGAGGTCTCCATATGTAAGTTTGCAAATAGCATTTTGCAGTACTTTTAGTAGTACTATTGTAGTGCTGCTAAGCGTACTTTAAAGTGCAGTCTGTGAACAGATTCAGATAGATCTAAAAATATAACATTAAATATGTAGTGTGGAGCACAAAATCCAAAAATACACTAACAACATTGTCAGCTTAGTGCTCCCTAGCACTAGGTTCACACATCATATTGTAAAGATGGGCAATAATTAATGCAAATTAAAGGTATAGATACTAGCGTGCTTTGACAATACTTTAATTGATGTACCTTGTCCCATTTATACTTAGATCTGTGCACAGCTTATCTTATTGTGGTAGCCTTCCTGGTCAGTGTCACTGCTCTCCCCCCCCCCGCTACGCCCGCGGCCCCTCCCCCCAGCGTGTCACTCCCGCTCGTGCCTCCCAGCTGACCGCCCTTCCCCGACCTCTACTTAATGGCACCCACTGCGCAGCAAGAAGAGCAAGACCACTGACATTCCTGGTCGGTGTCACTGCTCTCCCCCACGCAGCTCCACCATTGAGGGACTGCCCTCTGAGCCCGAGCTCCGTGCCAGGTAGGTGTTCGAGGCCCTCCTCCACCCACTGGCTCCAGCCTGCGCCTCATACCTGGTGGTCTAGTGGAAGAGCACTCTGCTCTTCTGCTATTCCACTCTGTTTTCTGTGCCTGTCTTTTTGCTCGCACAGTTTTGCTCTTTCTCTGTCTTGCTCTTTCTGTGTTGACCTTTCTCTTTTGCTCTTTCTGTTTTGCTCTTTTTTGCTACTATTTCTGATCCTTTTCCCGTGCACCCCACCGCTGCTACCCTGCAGCCCCTTACCCCAGCATGTCGCTTCCACTCTCCCCTCCCAGCTGACCGCCCTCCCCCGACCCCAACCCCTACTGAATGGCAGCCGCCACGTCGAAGGTGCGCCAAAGGCAAGCCCAACTGCGCCGACACACTCGCCCCTTCCGGAAGGCCACAGGGTGACACAACAAGAAAGCAGGCTGGTTTACCACGGCACTCCAAGAATTCAAGCACTCCTGCCGATGACTTGAAAAGACTTGGGAAACAGCAAAGTCCCAGAAACATACACCGCCTACAGAACAGCCACCACAGCACACCACCAACTCATCAAAGCCACTAAGAAGAACTTCCTCCAAGACAGAATCCTCTCCAACGCCCACAACTACAAGCAACTCTTCTCCATCATACTGGAATTTGCCAAACCCAACAGCAAAACAACAGATGTCCCACCATCCCAAGACCTCTGCAACAGACTCAGCTTCTTCTTTCACCTCAAGATCAAGACAATTTACGACAACTTCGATGACCAAGACTTCTGCACCACCTCAACTCCCACCACCAGCGACACCACCCAACAAACCCTACTCACCTGGACCCTGTCCATGACAGAAGACATCTTAAAGACCATGAAGAGTATCCACTCCGGAGCACCCTCAGACCCCTGTCCACCCCACATCTTCCACAGGACGGCCACAGCCATCGCACCCAAACTATGTCGAACTATCAACTGCTCTCTCAAGACCGCCACACTCCCCGACAACTGGAAGCATGCCAAAGTCAACCCCGTACTCAAGAAACTCTCAGTAGACCCGACAGACCTCAAGAACTTCAGGCCCATCTCGCTGCTTCCATTCGCATCCAAGGTCATCGAAAAGGCCATCAACACCCAGCTAGCATACTTCATCGAAGCGTGAACGTCCTAGACATCTCCCAATCTGGATTCTGCAGCAACCACAGTACCAACACCGCCCTCCTTGCCTCCACTGACGACATCCGCGCCCTCCTCGACCAGGGCCGAACGGCGGCCCTCAGCCTCCTGGACCTATCAGCAGCCTTTGACACCATCTCCCACCATCTCTCACCTCACACTAGACACCAGACTCCACGACGCCGGCATCCGAGAAAAGGCCCTAGACTGGATATGATCATTCCTCACAGGCAGAACACAGAAAGTCAGTCTCCCCTCTACCTCTCAGAACTGACAGAGACCAGATGCGGAGTACTCCAAGGATCCTCAACATCATCTCCTATGCTGATGACACCCAGCTCACCCTCTCCCTCACCAAGGAACCCATCACCACCAGGCACAACTTCCAAGAAGGGATGAAAGCAGTCACAACCCAGATGAAGAACAGCTGCCTGAAACTCAACTCAGAGAAAACAGAAGTTCTCATCCTCAGCTCCACCCCCGCAGCTTGGGACGACACCCGGTGGCCCCCTGCCCTTGGAAACTCACCCACCCCGACAGACCATGCATGAAACCTCGGCTTCATATTGGACTCATCGCTCACTATGAACTGCCAGATCAATTCCGTCCCCTAAGCCTGCTTCAACACCCTCTGCATACTCTGCAAAACATTCAAATGGATCCCCCATGAATCCAGAAAAATGGTCACGCACTCCCTTATCACCAGCAGACTAGACTACGGCAACACCCTCTACGACGCAATCAACAAAAAACTCCTCCACAAACTCCAGACCATCCAGAACACCACAGCCAGACTAATCCTCGACATACCCAGGCACAACCACATTACCCAACACATTCGCAATCTGCACTGGCTCCCCGTCATAAGAAGGATCCCTTTCAAGCTGCTCACGCACAAGTACAAGGCCCTCCACAACATCAGACCACAATACCTCAACAACCGGCTCTCCTTCCACGCCCCCAAGAGATACCTCCGTTCAACCAACCTCTCCCTGGCCACCATTCCATGCTTCTACAGGAACAGAGTGGGTGGAAAGTCCTTCTCCTACCTCGCAGCCAAGACCTGGAATGACCTCCCTCTCCACCTCCGGCAAAGCCCCTCACTGCTGCAGTTCAAGAAGAACCTCAAGACCTGGCTCTTTAGATGACCCCAACAGAACTGCACACACCTGCCCCCCAGCACCTTGGGACCCTAACAGGTGAGTAGTGCGCTTTATAAAACCCTGATTGATTGATTGATTGTTGTGGCCAAACATTTAATGCTAATGGAAACCATAATAATGTTACTGCATTAGGACGTTCAGTGCACCTTCCCCAAATGTATCCCACATTTTTATTCATCCATCTTCCTTTTTAGAGTTGGCTTTTTGAATGTTGGAAAGAGCCATTCAAATATGCCACAGCCTAATGGGATTAGTATCTACATTTAGCTCTGATGTGTGAAATGGAATGATTAGCTTTGTAATTGGTTGTGCTGCCATCAGTGGCGGCCGCCACAAACAAAGGGTGGTGACGCGGGTGGAGGGAATCCTAGGGGGGAGATGCAGGAGGGGGGATGGGGGGTATTAGAAATAATATATATATTTTTTTTTTAAGCATACCTTTAGTCGCCAGCTTCCTCCAGCATTGCGTCGCCTCTCCACTTCCTGGTCCCAGCAGCCCCTAGGATAGACTCCCATCCAATACCCGTGCTGCAGAGCAGTGCAGGGATTGGCCTGAGCAGGCTAGAAAGACCCTCCACTCAGGCCATGAAGTCTGTGGGGGTTTCTCCAGCCTGGCTGCTCAATGCAGCCGGACTGGAAAGACCTAAGTGCGCATGTGTGTTTTGGTCGGCCTAAGACGGCTGGCCAAACACACATGAGCACTTACGGAGTGCACGTAGCACTGCTCCTCTCCTCTCACGTGCCTCAGCCCCGCCCATCCCTACAGTGCTGGCTCAGAGCCGGTAAATGCAAAATAAAACAATGCAAGAACATTGTTTTATTTTTCATTTGCTGGCTCTGAGCCAGGCAGTGCGACACCGCTCCTCCGCCATTGTGGCTGCCAAAGTTATGCTTCCGGGTTGGACTTAATTCATCACTGTATTCTATTAACAGCATTTGTTGGTTTCATTGGTTTGGCACAGGTGGGAAAAAAAATCCCATTTTCACAATAACCTTTCAAATCAGGCAGTGCATTGCCTGACAGCAGCAAAGTTAATTCAGAGAGACTGTCAGCTTTCATGTGTCTCATTCCAAAAATGTATTACCTGCTGCCCTTTGTGCTTAGAAAAATAATAATTTGAGAGGAAAAGGGTAAGTAAAAATAGTTGAAAATATTACTTGATACTTATTCAGAAGGTGGTACACTGAAAAAAATAAAAGAAAACTTAAAACTGGCAAAACATTCCAAAGTGTAAGAGGGAATGCTTCATTCAAGCAAAACGCAAACACAGGGCTTTCTTAACAGCATTATAGGCCCTCGGGCAAAGCAGTGCACTAGGCTCTGCCTACACAACCACTCACAGGATAAAAATGTTTAATGAAAAATTAGTGTTAAACTTTGGTCTGCATGGAGCCCCTATGCTCATGGGGCCTACGGGCAACTGCCCAGCGTGCCCATGCATTAAGACAGCACTGCGCAAGCAAGTCATACAGTTAGAAAGAGGAAACTTGCTTTTATGTTCCAGTCTTCCAATGCGCAAAGCTGCCAAGTGGACCATGTCATGCATGCCATCTTCAGAAGGTTCTGGTTTTTCAGCCAATAGAACTTTGTATTTAGGAACTTTTTTGCCTTTGTAATTATAAGTGCAGGTGCAAAAAGCCAACATGCAAAATGGTGGCAGACAAAAAAAACAGGACTGGCTGAAGGTGTCGAGCATTTCATGCGTCACATCTACACATTCTCTGCAAATTACCCTACCATGTGCAAAAACAGCACAAGGCTGATCGCAACCCTCATTAAGTGCACTCAGAATGGAATTCTTTCATTGGTTAGTTTATGCTTTCGTAGATTATTTCAAATCCCTAATTATCAGTAGTAGCGGCTGCTATGGGGCAATAGTGGTGCTGTGTGGATGGGGGTTAAAAAAAGGAAGGAAAAAAACTCACTTACCTTCCCAGCGGATGCCTCTCCTCCGTCCTCTTCGGTCCCAGGAAACCGGAAGTACCCAAGCTCTCAGACTCCCCTAGACAATCATGTGGTTCGGCACTGAGACAGGGACTGGGACACTGTGCATGTTCTCCACACAGGCTGTGCAATACAGCCGGGTGGAGACCATGCTAAGTGTGCATGACTGTTTGGCTGGCCCAAGACGGCCATTCAACCCGTCATGCGCTCTCACCACTCCAACCCCTGCTCTATAGGCAGCCCCGCCCCGCACCTACAGGGCCATTAGAGGAAAAATAAAATGAAAATTTTAGGTCTCGCCTAGGCAGCGCATGCACTGTCTCGTTGAGACATGCAGTATATGCTTGTCTCGCCTCCGTTTTCCTATTTGTTTTTGAGTGAGTCTTTCAAAATGTCCTACTTGTTATTGGGTAAGCAAGTTTTATGTCCCTTCTTTTTCCCTGTTGGCACACCTATGGCTATTGGCCCCTTTAGTGGTATGAATGCATTTTTGGGGGTTTGTTGTTTATCAGGGGATCTCTTTTTTAGGTCTAGCCTAGCGTTGCAGTGCATCCGTTGCTCACTTTGCGAGGCATGCAGTATACACTATAGCAGGAAAGCTTCATGGAAGCTCCGCCCACTCTCTGCCCGTCTTTTTGATAGGCTTAGGTCCTAAATGCTGCCTTCCCATTGGTTCTAGCCTTGTTAGTCCCGCCTTATGACGAACATTTCGTCATTTGTGTCCTTCCATGGCTACTGGCCCCATTCACTGCACAGACTACTTTTCTCCCCCTTTTCTCCCCCTCCCCCCTTCCCCCTGCAGTCCAATGCCTTCTCGCCGGCCCCTCCATCCCTTACCCCCACACCCCTGATGCTCGTCATCCGCACGCATTGCATGAAATCACTTCATTTATTTCTGGTTGAAAAAGTGCGCAAGGAACACTCCAGTAGTCTGATGAACATCGCTGGGCATTGATAGAAAACCATCATTTAAACAAAGATTAACCAGTTGCCGCCCGACCTCTCTGAATCAGGAATGCTTCAACTTTATTTCTGGTTGGAAAAGTGAACAAGGAATACTCCAGTAGTCTGATAGAACATCGCTGGGCATTAATGGAAAAACATTGTTTAAACAAAAGATGAACCTTTTCTCCTCACTTTATTATTGTCTTATAAGGTGTTCAAAGATGTCTACCAGTTTAACTTCCTGTCACTTGTCGACTTCCTAGTGGCGTCTCAACCGCACTCCTACCCGTACTTCCCGTCGGTAGGGCAAGGAGGGGAAGTGACGTGCCTGCTGCATGGGACTAGGAGAGAGAGGTCGGAATCGGAGAGGAGGAGATAGCTAAGGAGGGTTAGGCGTCTCGGAGACAGAAACACAACAGAGATCAGCTCAGCCGAATTTGCTCTGCTCTAGTGAGTTCCGATCTAATCATGGCTTCCCAGAACATGGACCCCGCCGCTGCTACCAACTCCGCCACTGCCCGCAAGGGAACCGAGCCTGGGACCAGCACCGCAAGCAGGGGCTCCGTCGGTAAAAGGAGCTGGGGGTTAGCAGTGGAAGTTTCCGTCCATGGTTTTTGGTGTGCTGAGTGAGAGTCCTGTAAGTGGGGACTATGTTAAGGGCTGTAAGGAGGGGCTAGGTTGAGCTTGCCGCAGTAATTCAAATAGGAAAATAGAAGTGCAGGTACTCTATACCAGAGTACCTGCTCGTTCTGAGAAGTGCCAGTTCTCTCCAATTAAAAGTATTGTGTTTCTCTTGAGAAGTGGAGGTACACTCTCTCAAAATAAAAAACAATACTGGCCCATTTTAAAGCACTTGCTGTAAGTAAAGGGTCAGCTGTGACTCACCCATGTCAGAGGTTGTTTTATATCATACATATCTACAGTTTTTGGACGGCCGTTGAGTTTGTGTGGCGAAGTGTGAGTCCGGGCTATGTAGTGGTGGGAAGTTTTCGGAGTTTGCGTGGACATGAGTGATTGAAGAATGAGGGGATGCTTTAAAACCGTAAAGTTGCGTGGTACTCCGGGGAGCGGTGAGGCAGATTTGACCAAGAGTTACCAAAGAGGTAGAAGTCAAGAAACTGCAAAGATGTGACTGGGGAGTAGGGTGTTGGGTCATTGACCATTGTGAGGGCGGTGGGAATGTTGCACTAAACTCTCATCTGAGGTATAGATACTCCGCAAGTTCTAGAGAAGAGGTGAATTGTATTCCAGTTTCTCAGTATTTTGGGGGGTAGGAGATGGGCTTTCTGAAAGCTGGAGATTTTCTTTGATTGTATTTAAAGGCATTCATAAAAAGTATTACACATTTAATTCTAAATAGGTCCTGGGCAGTTACTGCAGAATTTTGGAGCCTTTATTTCTGCTTGTTTCCAGCAGACAGTAGAAATGATCAAAGAGTAAGTAACAGTGACTAGGACAAAGTACAAGGAGTTGCGGGGGCAGCTAGCAGCTCAGGCTCACTCTTTAAAGTATTCACTTATGACAACGGTTACTCCCCTGAGGTTGTTGGTGTGGGGCGAGCCTAGGCAGCTTGAGCATAAGTGTGTTTGAGTATGCTGCCCAGCTGGAGTTACTCAGTCATCTAGTTGTGGGATTGTTCTGCCCCCTGTAATTTAAAGTGAAACACAGACGCAGAATGACTCTACATGGCACTCGATGATGGAGAGACCCCCCTAGCAGTGTCTGGAAACCTAGAAACCCTACCAGTGGGTCCAGTGTGATGCAGAATAGGGCTTTAATTAGGTTGCTAATTTCATTAGAGGAGAGATCCTCGCGCCTGGGGATAACAACAGCGCGAGCCTTCAACGGGCGGCAAAGCGGGGTATGGGAGGAGGCGTGCGCCTAAGAAGACGTCTTGCCCGGTGTACGCCCAAACCGCTGCCATGGAGGCCAAACCAAACCTGCAGATGGTCTACCAGGCCGTGCAGGCATTGTACCACAACCCCAAACCCAGTGGGAGTGATTCAAAAATCGGTGAGCGCTGGGGGTTGGGACCCGGGTACAAGGGTTTTAAAGGAAAGGACACTGTTCTGTAGAGTTTTTACGAGCATGTCACATCCCATATGTTGGCAGCGCATTGAGTTAAGGGAGAACCATGTGAAACTGGGCAAGCTATTAGAGGCCGTTTTGGGTGTGAAGTTGCACGTGTTGGCATCTTGGATAGTTTTAGTGAGGGGGTTTGGGAAGTTCATCAGGACAGGCCCTAAAGAGCTAACTCTAGGGAAAATAAAGTCGAGGTCTCAGGCAAGGCACAAGGTTCAGGAGGCTGAGGCTCTTAAGCCAATCATATTACTTTATATTAAGGTATGGACTTGAATCAGCCAATAAGTTAATGTCAGTTCTGAAGGGGCGGCAGTCACAGGGCAGTGTAGGAGGAGAGTTGCATCCTTAACGAATGGTTTATTTTTCCCCGTTGTTTCTGTTTTCATAGTTGGACAGAAAGGCATATTATAATGCCATTGATAATGGACAAAAATTGACATGATCTAGAAATCGCGTATGATGATTCTTCCTAAAACACTGTGTAGTTCGAAAATCTTGAGATTCTCTGCATGACTACTTTAGAAATGCCACATTTATTTTAGCTACATTTAGAGTAGAGGTGGACGTGGCAACAAATTAACAGAAACAGCTGAGGTTCAGATCTTAAAACCGGGGCCTGAAAAAATGTGCTATGTTAAATCATACAACAAACACCAGCCAGAAGCCTGACTAAACAGTACTGTGTAAATATTTTGTTGTATGTTCTCCTATAAGTAACGGCAAATTAAATAATTGATCTAACTACACACTTAGTTGAGAAACATAGTTGATATCTTAGATAACCATTGTTTACATTCAAACACGTTTTAGTCGCTGGTCAAATAATGTTCCACTTTCATCAGTGCATTGCAGGGTTAGAGCTATCATACTAGAAAAGATAAGTGTGAGAAACAATTAACACACAGATCTCTGTAGAAAGTGCATTAACCTACAGGTCTATTCTTGTGCCTAGAATCTGTAGTCAGTATGTCTCATATGCATTCCCTATGAATGAAATAATATGTGATGTCATCAGCAGCGCATTGCGGGGGCGCGAGTTATAGTTAGCTCAAATAACTATAACCACCGAATTTCTCTGGTTTTGTACGAGTGAAATGTCACACTAACTATAACGTCCCTGAAACCTATGTTTTTTTTAGTGAATTTCTAAGGTTTTTTAAATTATAATTTCTAACTATGCCTACAGAGGTAGGACATGTGAAGAAAGAGGAAGAAAGGTACAGAAAGAAGCAAGAGAAATGCAGAAAGAGGCAACAGAAGTCCAGAAAGACGAAGAAAAGTGCAGAAAGAAGCAAGAGATATGCAGAAAGAACCAACAGAGGTGCAGAAAAAGGCCTTGTTGCAAAGTCATCCTGTGCCCCCAACTTTTTACTGACTGGTACTGATGGAAACTGACTCTAACTAGCCAGTGCTATACTGAAAGACACTTAGAATACAGTGAAAACACCTACACACACTAGGGGTTGGGGTACCCCTGTGATTAGCATGACCTCCCCTGTAAGGCCCTAATACATAATAGGGCAGGAGGATTCAAAATACCTCTAACTCAGAGGTGCATAAAGGGGCAAGAGAGGTGCAGAAAGAGGCAAGAGGGGCACGGACAGAGGCAAGAGGGGTGCAGAAAGAGACAATAGGGGCGCAGAAAGAGGCAAGAGGGGTACAGTAAGAAGCAAGAGGGGCGCAGTAAGAGGGGGCAGAAAGAGGCAAAAGGGGCGCAGAAAGAGGCAAAAGGGGCACAGAAAGAGGCAAAAGGGGTGCAGAAAGAGGCAAGAGGGATGCAGAAAGGAGCAAGAGGGGAGCAGAAAGAGGCAAGAGGGGTACAGAAAAAGGCAAGAGGGGTGCAGAAAGAGACAAGAGGGTATAAAAAGAAGCAAGAGAAGTGCAGAAAGAAGCAAAGGAAGAGCAAAAAGAGGCAAGAGGGGTGCAGAAATAAGCAAGAGAAGTGCTGGAAGAGGCAACAGATTTGCCAAAAGATGCAAGAGAGGTTCAGAAAGAGGAAAGAGAGGTGGACAAAGAGACAAGAGAGGTGGACAAAGAGAGAAGGGATGCACAAAGAGACAAGAGAGGTGCACAGAGATGAAGAGAGGTGCACAAAAAGAAAAGAGGTACACAGAGACGAGAGAGGTGCACAAAGAGACACGAAAGGTGCACAAAGAGACAAGAGAGGTGCACAAAGATACAAGAGAGATGCACAAAGAGACAAGAGGGGTTCACAAAGAGACAAGAGGGGTTCAGAAAGAGGCAAGAGGGCGTGCAGAAAGAGGCAAGAGGGGGTGCAGAAAGAAGCAAGAAAGGTGCAGAAAGAACCAACAGAGGTGCAGAAAAAGGCCTCGTTGTAAAGTCATCATGTGCCCCCAACTTTTTACTGACTGGTACTGGTGGAAACTGACTCTGACTAACCAGGCCTGGAGCCAGTGCTATGCTGCAAGACACTTAGAATACAGTGAAAACACCTACACACACTAGGGGTTGGGAAACCCCTGTGATTAGCATGACCTCCCCTGTAAGGCCCTAGTACATAATAGGGCAGGAGGATTAAAAATACCTCTAACTCAGAGGTGCAGAAAGGGGCAAGTGAGGTGCTGAAAGAGGCAAGAGGGGCACGGATAAAGGCAAGAGGGGTGCAGAAAGAGGCAAGAGGGGGCAGAAAGAGACAAGAGGGGCGCAGAAAGAGGCAAGAGGGGGGCAGGAAGAGGCAAGAGGGGCACAGAAAGAGGCAAAAGGGGTGCAGAAAGAGGCAAGAGGGGTGTAGAATGAGGCAAGAGGGTATAAAAAGAAGCAAGAGAAGTACAGAAAGAAGCAAAAGAAGTGCAAAAAGAGGCAAGAAGGATGCAGAAAGAGGCAAGAGAAGTGCTGAAGGAGGCAACAGATTTGCTGAAAGATGCAAGAGAGGTGCAGAAAGAGGCAAGAGAGGTACAGAAAGAGGCAAGAGCGGTGCAGAAAGAGAAAAGAGAGGTGGACAAAGAAGAAAGAGAGGTGGACAAAGAGAGAAGAGATGCACAAAGAGACAAGAGAGGTGTACAGAGACAAGAGAAGTGCACAAAAATACAAGAGGTGCACAGAGACGAGAGAGGTGCACAAAGAGACACGAAAGGTGCACAAAGAGACAGAGAGGTGCACAAAGATACAAGAGAGGTGCACAAAGAGACAAGAGAGATGCACAAAGAGACAAGAGGGGTGCAGAAAGATTCAAGAGGGCATGCAGAAAGAGGCAAAAGGGGTGCAGAAAGAAGCAAGAAAGGTGCAGAAAGAAGGAACAGAAGTGCAGAAAGAAGCAAGAGGGGTACAGAAAGAGGTAAGAGGGGTGCAGAAAGAGGCAAGAGGGGTGCAGAAAGAAAAGAAGCAACCAGTACAGAATGAAGCAGGAGAAGTGCAGAAAAAGGAAAACGAGGTGCAGAAAGAAGCAAGAGAGGTTCCGAAAAAAGCAAGAGAACTGCAGAAAGAGGAAGAAAGGCACAGAAAGAGGAAGAAAAGCACAGAAAAAGGAAGGGAGGCATGGAAAGAGGAATAGAGGCGCAGAAAGAGGCAAGAGAGGTACAGAAAGAAGTAACAGAGGTGCAAAAAGAAGCAAGAGAGGTGCAGAAGGAAGCAAGAGGAGTGCAGAAAGAGGAAGAAAGGTGCAGAAAGAAGCAGGAGAAGTGCAGAAAGAGGCAGGAGAAGTGCAAAAAGAGGTAAGAGGAGTGCAGAAAGAGGCAAGTGAGGTGCAGAAAGAAGCAAGTGAGGTGCAGAGAGAAGCAAGTGAGGTGCAGAAAGAAGCAAGTGAGGTGCAGAGAGAAGCAAGTAAGGTGCAGAAAGAAGGAAGAGAATTGTTGAAAGAGGCAAGAGAAGTGCAGAAAGGAAAGGACGAATGGTGCCGAAAGAGGAAGAAAGACACAGAAAGAGGAAGAAAGGCACAGGACAAAGCCAGACAAGTGCAGAAAGAAGAAAGAGAGGTGCTGAAAGAAGAGAGTGAGGTGCAGAAAGAGGCAAGTGAGGTGCAGAGAGAAGCAAGAGGGGTGCAGGAGAAGCAAGAGATGTACAAAAAGAAGCAAGAGAGGTGCAGAACAAAGCAAGAGAGGTGCAGAACGAAGCAAGAGAGGTGCACAAGTCTCACATGTCTGACAGAGTGGTCTAATATTAAGTTTTTATTTCTTGCCCTCAATGATGACTTAGCACTGTCAGGGTGGTCTCTTTTCCTGTGGACTTCTTAGAGGAGGTACGATTTCTGTGTTAGTGATAAATGTTTCCCAGGTAAATAAAACATAAGGCCCGAGCTTCCTCAGCTCGCAGCCTTGCTCCTTGAAGCTTTGAGCCTGCTACGGAAAGGAAGAGCATGCCAGGGACAAAAAGCCAGCATTGATTAATATGGTCTTTGTGAATGGCTCTCCTCCTTCTGCGCACACACAAAAGCGGCAATGGGCTCTCAGAGCACGCTGGTTCTTGCAGTCACCATCACCTCCCTCACCAAAAATGTGATTTATTGCGACATAGTGCAGGAGAGAATTTAAGACGTCGCCCTTAAAGGTCACTTTACAACTAGGCATGTTAAGACTCTTCTATTTACTATATTGAAAGGCAAGAGTGATTCCATGAATAAAGAGCCTCAGTGTCTCGTCAAGGGTACTAAGCGCTATGTAATTGTCACTATCATTCCAATCCATGCATGTCAAAATATATCCACTTACACTGACCATGAGTTGGTGTGTTTCAAGGTGGGATAGCTGTCTCCCAATAAGTGTGCCATTACCTGGAAGTACTGATGTCCCTTGCTAGCTCCGTCCCCTGCAGACACGTCCAAGTCAAAGTCAATATTCTTTTTTTTGGATGGAGAAGCCTAAACTAAGGTTGGTAATAACATAATGTTCCAATTTTTATCATTCTTTTACAAATCACTCCATGCAGATTTTTTTCCTCATCAGTTGGACGGATCATCTTAACTGAACCATAACTACAAATCGCACAATGCTGTTGGTTAATAAACTGCACCATTATTGACTCTGAGACATCTTAAAACCATGGCTTAAACATAGATTGTTTCTATTTTACTCGTCTTTGTCTCGACATGCCATACTGGCCCCCCTTTGTGCAGGTGCAACTCTGTGGGTCCCAATTAAGCGGATATGAGTCATAATATTATCCCAATGCCTATATTCCACTAGCCCTAAAAACTTCAGTAGACAAGTAAGGCCGGGCCAGACTTGTACCAGGACAGCACAGTGCAAACAGTGAGGCCGCCCAAAAAGATGCTGTGCTACAACCACATCTGTTTACGCCCTAAGTACTCCTTTTTGGATGGACAAACCCCCGTTATTCTGAGACTTAGTAAACAAAAAGCTACCGGTTTCCCGGTGAAATTCCCTGAAAAGGACATTCTGACAAATGCAAGGCACCGCTGAAGCATTATTACTGTGACAGGTATGCAAACTCATACAGTGCCCATTATTTCCAAGATAAGTCTATATTTAAAAAGACAACCTAGTGATACTTTTAAAGCACAGTTTAAGCACATGCAAATACAACACACAAGATTTAAATAAAACTGAGCATGCAACTTCGTTGTGTAAAGAACTCCAGTAAGGAGGCTATCCTGTCAGAAATACTACAAGTAACTAGTGGCCTCAGCAATCACTGCCTATTACAGTGAGACTGCAGCAGCATAAGCGAAATACACAAAATGCTGAGCCAGTGAAGGAAAGCATGAGGAGGTGCAGGGCTAGTAAGTCACTTAGCATCACATGTACTCACAAAAAAAGCAGTATTAGCCAACTCAGAGAGAACTGGGCTCTAGAGAGGAAGGGGCGGGCGATGCTTTGTGCTCAGCGTTGCCTGGTTCTCGACATGGGCTGCATGAGCCGAGCTTTGTCCCAGAACTCTCTGCTCAGATCTGGCCCCAAAAACAAGTTTGCATGGACCGTAAAGACACGCCAGCCATCACACCCCCAGTCCAGCGGACGACGAAATCACAGGCTATACCCCAGAGTGGCAGGAGTCCCCTTCGGCCAGCGACCACCCCATGCCGAACCACTCAGCTCCCGTGTATCTGCGGGCTCTGTCGCCATAGTTCACATAGTGTCCCGATCTTGGGAATACACACAAATAAATGAGTGAGAGGCGAGGGGCGGGCTCCTGGGGAGCTCCCCTGCTCACTTTGGCGGCTCTGGAGTGCCGGGAGAGGCAGCCATGAGTTCCCCGTTTAGGGCATAAAAATAAACAAAATATTGTGAGGTGAGGGACAGGCTCCTGGGGAGGGCGGCCGGGCTCAGCTACGCTGCCAATGTGGCGAAGTGGGTCTCGGCCTGCAAGCTTCCCTGCTCACTGCGGTGGCTCTGGAGTGCTGGGAGAGGCAGCCATGAGTTCCCCATCTTGAGGATAAAAATAAATAAAATATTGTGAGGCGAGGGACGGGCTCCTGGGGAGGGCGGCTGGGCTCAGCTACTCTGCCAATGTGGAGGAGTGGGTCTGGCCAATGAGCTTCCCTGCTCACTGTAGCAGCTCTGGAGTGCCAGGAAAGGCAGCCATGAGTTCCCCGTCTTCCTCTGAGAGCGCTGACAGCCGCGACAAAAGCACTCTTTCTTCTCTGCCTCTAGTCGGGGCTGCTGCTCCTCCTGCTCCCGCCGCCCCACCTGCACTGTGCTTAGTGCCGGCCGGAGCTGCAGTGCGGGTGGAGCAGGATAGCAGGCACCAGAGGAGGGGGCCAGGGAAGACACTCAGAGGGAATCCCAGGCACCTTGCACCTGCTGTGATGAAATCACTTCAGGAAATAAGCCCCTCAGATGAATAGAATTATCAGCTCCCAATTAGAAAAATGAAATGTGAACTTTCTCAGACTGGGATTTGTAATCCTTTTTCTTAGTCACAAGATGGCTACCAACAGTTCCTGGTTGGGTCTGTGGGCAGCCAATCAGATCTCACGATGAGATGTGTGGTTAGGCTCCGCCCAGATATCGATATATATTCTTTTTTTTTCTTAGAAACTACTGAACGGATTTACACCATTTTTTTAAAAAGCACGCTTTCTAGACCAAGACCTACCTTTTTACCACATTTTGTGTAATTCTGTTCAGCAGTTCAGGCTGTAACCTGTTTCAAAATTCCTAAGGAACTTAACATGGGGAAAACGTGTTTTGGGACCCCCCCTTTTTTCTCGGCCCAGCTTGACGAATCACCCCGAAACTTTCAAGACAGGAGCTGACCGGTCCACCCCATTAGTTTTGAAAAAACGCTTTTTGAATAGAAACAAGGTCCTAACTATAACTACCTACTGGCAACCGCCAGTAGGTTATATATGTGTGTGTATATATATATATATATATATATATATATATATATATATATATATATATATATATATATATATATATATATATATATATATTACCTACTGGCGGTCGCCAGTAGGTAGTTATAGTTAGGACCACGTTTCCATAGCAACATTCTATTTTGAATAACTTTGGCGCCGGTCGTCGAATCCTCGCGAATTTTTCAAAATAGGTGGGGTGCTCCGCTCCGCTCCTACCCTGAAAGTTTCGGGGGGATTCGTCAAGCGGGGGCTGAGATAAAAGGGGGGTCCCAAAACGCGTTTTTCCCATGCATTTTTCCATAGGACCTTTAGACAGGGCTACAGCCCGAACGGCTGAACAGAATTACTAGAAATTTGGCAGAGAGGTAGTCCTCAGGTCAAGGAAGTGCCTTTTGTAGGTTTGGTGTAAATCTGTTCAGTAGATTCTGAGAAAATAGCCTTTAAATCAATATATATATCTGAGCCAGCTTACGGTGCGCTTACGGTACGCTTACCGTACGCGTACGGTGGCGTGCGCGAGCGCGATTCTGATTGGCTCTTAGATCTTAGTAAACATTCGAATCAGCTGAAACCAGGAAGCGGCGGCCGCCATTTTCTCTCTCGCACTGAGAGTGATTTTTAAAATATAAAGCCCAAAAACATGTAAAGGGGCTGTTTAGACAGCTCCCACACACATAGCCATGTTGAGGGAATCCCCAAAGATCCCCCAAGGCCAAAAACAGAATTTTTATTTTTGTGGTAATTTCGCCGATTACGCTTACCGTACGCATACGGTAAAAAATTTTAAAAAAAAAAAATTATCCACACTCTCTCCACCCCGTGTGCAATTTGTGCCCGCAGGGCACCAATTGTGCATGGCGTAAATAGAGATGAGATAAACTAAAATATTTTTTAAAAAAATAATTTAAAAAAAAATTATCCACACTCTCTCCACCCCGTGTGCAAATGGTGCCCGAAGGGCACCATTTGTGCATGGCTTATAAAATATACGAAAAATTAAAAATAACCTTTCAAAACGAAGTGCATCATATGTCCTCCACGTGCGCACGGTGCACGAAGCGCATCGTGCGTACATGGCCCATCTAGCGTAACGTGGGCACGCGGTGCGCGTAGCGCACCGCGTGCCCACCGTGCGTGCACGGCACTAACTGCGTAAAGTCGGCGCGCGGTGCGCGAAGCGCACCGCGTGCTCACTGTGCGCGCACGGTGCGCGAAGCGCACCGTGCGCGCACGGAACGAACTGCGTTAAGTGGGCACGCACGCCACCGATGGCGTAAAGTAACTTAGCATTTAAAAAACCGTACAAATTCACTGAAAAAACCATAGGTTTCACACACGTTATAGTTAGGAATTAGCATTTAAAAAACCTTGCAAATTCACTGAAAAACCATAGGTTTCACACATGTTATAGTTAGCGAAAATTTTACTGATAAAAAACCAATGAAATTCCCCCGTTATAGTTAGTGCAGGCAACTATAACTCACGCGACCGCAATCTTCTGCTGATGACATATGTGTCTTTATGAAAAAAAAATATTTGTAATATATGTATAGCTAAAAATGTATGGAAGAAGACATGGGCAAATAAGTGTCTAAATACAGTATTAGCATCAGCAGAGGATTGCGGTCGCGTGAGTTATAGTTGCCTGCACTAACTATAACGGAGGAATTTCATTGGTTTTTTATCAGTAAAATTTCCGCTAACTATAACATGTGTGAAACCTATGGTTTTTTCAGTGAATATATATATATATATATATATTTATATATATATACATATATATATATATATATATATCTCCAAGAAAGAAGTGACTCAAACAGATAGATTCACCAAAGAACAAAAATATATTTCCACTACAAGGTTTCAGCTTCCGCCTTCCTCAGGTAGTACAAGATGGTTTGCTCTGTGGCTGCACAGATGACACAGCTGAATTTTCAAAAAGCATCATGAATGAAGATTCCATTTGGAATGTGGAATCAATGCAGTCCTGAGAGATCTTGAGATATGCAGTAATCAGGTTGTGTTGTCAGTAATGTTCAGTCCATCTGGATGCAGTGATTTTAAACGGTACATCCAGAAGTTTTCCCTGGAGTACAGTAGTTCTTCCTTTGAAACATGTTCCACGGGGAAAATCTTCAAATCTGTTAGTGAATGATCCACAAGGTTGAAATGATTAGCTACAGGCTGGTCAATTTTCTTATTAATTATTGCAGATTTGTGGTTCCTGAATCGTGTACGGAGGTCATTCACTGTTTGGCCTACATATTGTTTTTTACAGCTTTGCCGTTGGCACTGAATCACATAAATAATGCATGTTGAGCGACATGTAAGATGCTGCCTTATTGCATAGGTCCTTCTCATAACAGAACTAGTTAGAGATGATGTTTGTAAAAGATATTTACACGTGATGCACCTTTTAGAGTCACAGCAATAAACCCCTTCATTTGTTACAGCTTGCTTGAGTTCAGCTCTCACAATAAGAGATCGTAAATTTTGAGCTCTGCGGTAAGCAATGACTGGTGGTTTTGGAAAAACCTTTTGCAATTTTTCACAAATCACTTCTTTCTTGGATATTTTATCTCTTTGTGACTCATTGTATCCTTTGGGATCCAGATTTTTGCCCTGGCTGGCTGTTGTTTTCTTGTGATCCTTCATCTTCAAGTATGTGTATATATATATATATGCACAACTCAACAACACAAAGCATTATGAAAGACTAAAGGAGAACCCTACGACCCAAATAAAACATGAATTGGACATAAAATTGAAGGAATGGAGAGAGAAAAAACTAATAGATTAAGATGAATTTAAATATCTCACAAGTGAAAATCCTATAATGGCAACGATCTACTTCCTCCCCAAAATTCATAAAAATCCCACTAAACCACCAGGGAGACCAATTGTATCTGCTAAGGGATCGCTTCTAGAACCAATTGCAAATTTTGTGGACAAATTTCTATTCCCATATGTTAAAGGATTAACATCATATCTACGAGATACAAAAGACCTCTTAAGAATACTACAGGACATCATATGGGAACCTACTTACAAATTGATAACAATGGATGTTATCTCTTTATACACCAACATCAACAATAAAATTGGTCTAACAGCATGTAAATACTTCCTCAAAGAACGGAATATTCATTTTACACATCACAATACCATGATTACAGATATGATTGAGTTATGTCTTACAAAAAACGTATTCATGTTTGGAGAAGAAATATATCAACAAAAAGATGGTACTGCAATGGGATTTTCCTTTAGTCCAAGCTACGCATGCTTAACAATGGGCTGGTGGGAACAAAAAGTTGCGTGGAAAACAGAGAATGACCAATATGTGGAGAAAATAGTATCCTGGATGAGATACATAGACGATCTATTAATAATCTGGAATAGATCAGAGGAAGATTTCGACTCATACTTCAACATTCTCAATAACACGGACACCAACTTACACTTCACGTACAACATCAGCAACAACAGAATAGTGTTCCTGGACACAGAGATTTATATCAAGGAGGAAAAAATACACACAACATTACACCGGAAAAGTACAGCAAGCAATGCAACGTTACATGCTGAGAGTTTCCACCAACCAACCCTAATAAAAAACATTCCTTACGGGGAATTGTTAAGAATACGACGCATCTGCTCAGAAGAAGATGAATGGAAAAAGCACAGTGAACAATCCATACGGAGATTCAAAAAACGAAAATACAGTACAAGAATATTGACAGATTGTCTAAAAAGAACGGAAAAACAAAAGAGAGTGGATATCATCAAAGACAAAAATCCAAGTGCTACACAAGAAGAAAATGTTATTCGGCTGATCACGACACTGTCTACACAATCTAAACAAATTGAACAAATATTACGGAAACATTGGAAGATATTGACCTTAGATCCCACGATGACCAAAATTGTGGGTAACTATCCGAAAATAACATACAGAAGAGCAAAGAATCTGAAGGACGAACTTGTCCACAGTCACTTTGAGATGAAGAAACAACAACAATCCTGGTTACAACCGAGGGGATTTTACAAATGTTCTAAATGCAAAGTATGTCAAATTGCACGATATACAAAAGAGATCACAATGGCTAACCGAAAAAAATGGAAAATTAACCAAATGATCAACTGCAAAAGCCAATATGTAATCTACATTATCGAATGCCCATGCAAACTGAAATACGTGGGGAGTACAATCTGTGAACTCAAGAAACGCATTTTAGAACACGTAAGGGCTACAATCAATAAAGACCGCAGCTATGCTGTTGCGGAACACATGGAAAAATACCATGAAAGTGACTGGAAAAAACTAAGCTTCTATGCTGTGGAAACGGTCGGGTGCCATGTGAGAGGTGGCAACCGGGAAAGGTCTCTTCCGACAGAAAGAATCGCGACACATCCTTGCTTTTAGAACACTGATCCCGTATGGACTGAATAAAGACGAAGAGATGTACTCACATCTATGAAACAGGACAATAAGTATATGTAACACCAAAACATAATGGACCCCAGTCTTATTTACAATGTTGCCTCTCAAACATCCAGATAGGACAAAGTATATTGTAAACTATCTGTAGAGATCATGAATTTTTAAACACACTGCAAAATTGCATCCACACAATAGCTCTTGGGGAACTGAGACGGTCAATGTAAAATGATTACCCACTGAAGGGTTTAATATTAATTAACAAACAAGTGACCTTCACCTCTGCCCACCAGCGGGCAACTGAGCGCCATACAATGAAAACACACGAGTTTTCCTTTTTGACCGTCAGACGGTAAATTAACATAAAATTGAGACAAAAGTTCCCCCAGAACTATCACGTCACGATGCAAAGTTGCAAAAATGCCAATGAGAACGATCACTAGTTAATAAACCATAACAGACTTTTGTGCACTACAAGGCCCACAATGCAAAGCAGGATATGATGCAACATCATGTGACCGAGACATATACAAAAAGGAAAAGAAAAAAATGTCCGTTACCCGTGAACAAGGTCTGAGAAGACTGAAACGCGTTGGGTTAACCTGCTTGCCATGCCATGTTATGGAATTGATTAAATTGAATTGATAATCACACCAGGGAGTGCGTGTGGATTTTTCCTGCCAAAGGAACTGGTTCGATATATATATATATATATATATCACATCAAGAGTTGCCTCCGACGGTTGCAGTTTTTTCGTCACTTGCTGCCTGCCCCAAGAAGAAGAAGCATGTTTGCTTCGAAACGCGTTGGGTTGAAAAACTTACCAGCCTTGATGTACAGCTGCTTGAATTAAAAGGTTTTGATGACCGTTCCAGTGTGGAGTAGCGTCCTTAAGATCAGAGGCAACTCTTGATGTGATGTTTTACGCGGCGGCCTCAGCTGCGGAGGATGCACCGTCCGGCTTAATGAAACGGGTCTGCTGGGCTGTGAACTTTCAGCCTAGAACAGCGCACAGGACATTTCAAATGGCAGCCTAAATCAATATCTGGGGCCCACTGGAGGGCTGTTGAATCACAGGAAATTAAAAGCAGAGAATGAATTGTGGCATTTGTACGGACCCCACCAAGGGTAACAATTGGACTGCAACTACCAGTATGCCTCACTGGAGAGAGCATACATAATGGAAAGCGACGGTTGCAGTTTTTTCGTCACTTGCTGCCTGCCCCAAGAAGAAGAAGCATGTTTGCTTCGAAACGCGTTGGGTTGAAAAACTTACCAGCCTTGATGTACAGCTGCTTGAATTAAAAGGTTTTGATGACCGTTCCAGTGTGGAGTAGCGTCCTTAAGATCAGAGGCAACTCTTGATGTGATATATATATATATATATATGTATATATATATATATATATATACACATACATACATACATACTTACATATATATTTACATACATACATGCATACATACATATATATATATATATACATACATACATACATACATACATATATATATATATATATATATATATATATATATATATACATGTATATATATATACATACGTTAATATGATTAAGACCCTGCGGGGGTTGAAACACGTAATGCTACGTTATCAGGACTGCCTGCTATGAATAAAATCTGTTTTACCTACCTTCTGATTGGATGGGCCTGTTTATCACTCTTAGAAGAGTGATTTTTTGGATGGAATATATATATATAACATAGGTATTTATACTGTTAATATAAGTTACCCGTCAGACACAATATATCCATAGTAAACTTTGGGACTGGTAATTAACAGCTGTGGCCGCAGGTCAGACGTGCAACCCCCCTTCTTACATAATTGGAGAGGTTAAGTTTCGAGTATTAATTCTCTTATATACATTTTCCAGCAACAGCATTTAAGCTAACATTGATGGAATTGAATATGAGGTATAGCAATTATAGGTAAATATTTACCGCTATTTAATACTGCTGTGTTTTCTGCTGTCCTTTTATCACCGAAACATATTTATGGTATTTTACATGGATTTTATCATATAACATTATATTGACTTGTATTTGTTTTTATAATGTGATTTAATGATGCCAATAAACTACAAATGCCAAATGTCTTTTATGTCTATATGCACTGCTAACATGTGGTTGTTTTACATTGCACTTGTCACTTTAAATACAGCAGCTCTACATGAGTACGATGTCATGTGAACAAGGCTCGGACAAGCCGAAACGTTATGGCGACATTGAGGAATAAATAACTAATTTGCACTTATCTTTTGGTCCATGTCTGATGTTGGAGAAAAGGAATTATCAAACTCTGCGTGGAAAAAAGTGATATATATATATATATATATAAATCACGAACACCAGTTAGTTACGAGACTGTCAAAATGAGTGGTCTGAGTTTGGGTTACCGGATAACCACATCATGCAACAAATCTTCCTCCCAGTCAGGAGGAAATACCCAGACACTCCAATATGCTTGAAATAAGTTTCAATGACAAAACCACACGTTTCGGATTTACGCCTTGTTCACGGTCATCAAAAATCCAATGTCACTTTTCCACATTTAAATTCATCTACTAAAAATAGAAAGAGGACTACACCCCAACAACGTGATTCTGATAGCAAACAAATATGGCGGCCATAGATAATAAAAGCATTCTTCTCTGCTTTATAATAAATACCTCCACAGTAGTTACATCACAAATGTATCAACGTGCTGTGACAATCTTTTTTATATCCATATTTACAGTATTAATCTGTAAAATGCATAATATATTCGATCCCATCATCCAGATTGTACAAAATGTCATCAAAGTGCAAAATACACTGTCCACATGGCCTACAGATATTCATACAATGTTGCACAAATATTCGCCCCAGTGGGCAATTCTAACAACCAAATGAATCATTACCACTTTTCAGTCCTGGGTGCAGTCAGTCTACACTTAAGGGTACAATGCTTAGCCAATAGAATCCACGCAGAGGGTTTATTTCAAAAACAAAATAGAAGCACCTTCATTGAGCGCTCATACCCTATCTGAGCAAATAAAAGTATCTTAAAAAACTGAAATTTGTAGTGACGGACCATTAGTAAGATTTGCTACGCATGTAGTTGCCTGCTGGGCATGGCAGTGGAGAAAGAGAGAGATCAGGACCTAGATGGCAGGGATATGAAGTTGTTGACTGTGACGGCACGCCTAGGATCAGAGACTGACGGGGGCACAGATTGTGGGAGAGATCAGCTAATACTGCACACACAGTTCAACGCTCAAAGAACAATATTTTGGTCCATAACCTCCTGGCATATTTTATTCGGTAGAAGATATAGTACACATAGCATCTATGGAGCCAGGCGTAGCAGACCACCTAGGATCTATGATATCAAGTCGGTGGGTGACAGCTTTTAATAAGTACTCCAGTAACAATAATGATATTATGCCTAGCAAATGTAGCAGCCACTCTCAAGGAAGGCTCCGGGCGCTCCTAACAATAAATCTGTTTAAAACTGTGAATTTGAAAGCATACTTCCATCAGATATCTCGATTAAAACACGTAAGAGAACTCAGCATCTCTTGTAAAACCTGCAGGTAATACGTTGAAAAAATAATAGGGTTGACAAGCTCAGCATCCTTCTTCCTTGATAAATATGAGCAATATTAAATTCGGTCTTAAAAAACTTGCTATATCCAGTATATAGAGTGCAACTGAATGCAGACAAATGTTACCTCTATCCAGTATTCTTTATTCGCTACCATCGTAGTCAAATAGCTTCAACGAAGTGGCAGTGTAAAATGTTCAGTTTCAATGAGTTTCCTGAAACGGACATCAACTTGAGGTGCAAACAAAGTTCTGAGTCACAAATAATGCCCAGGTTTTTTACTTTCTGTGAGGTGGTTGAGAAGCCTCATCTATTAGGTTAGTGAAAGGACAGAATGGTATGGGTTAATCATCCTAGCACCAGGATTTCAGTTTGTATGCTGGGAACAATGTTCTTTTATCCCAAGCTATGTACCGTTTAAGCATTTTGTAATGTTTACCTAGGTCACTATGTCATGATTGAGCCAAATGTATATTTGGGTATCACTGACATACAGTTAGAAGTATATACCCTAGGACTGTCTGGTTTAAGCTTCAGTGCACGTTTGCAAACAGAGAATCTTGGTGTTCTTAAGGGTGGCTTTTTTAGACATGTTATTCTCGCTGTTTATGGTTGGGAGTCTGGGTGCCTTATTGTGGATTTCTCCTGTCCTAGCCTACTTTGTGCAGTTGGTTTCTATGTCTTCCCCAATTGGGTTGTGTTTGGTGATTAGTGCAGTATCATAGAGGAAGTGTAGGTATCCTCAAGATGCCGTGGAGAAGGAGGTTTCAGATTACTTCATAGATGTGACAAAGGTGTAAAAAAAGGATTTCCGGCAGGAGAAATTAAGGGCGGAAGTGGCGGGGCCAGAGATGG
The DNA here is from genome assembly GCF_964204655.1 of Triturus cristatus. Taxonomy (NCBI): domain Eukaryota; kingdom Metazoa; phylum Chordata; class Amphibia; order Caudata; family Salamandridae; genus Triturus; species Triturus cristatus. Next base: position 1,170,529,304 of record NC_140591.1, on the reverse strand, counting down.
GTCTGGACAAGTTGAGGCAGTGGAGGGTGATTTAGGTGCAAAGGTGCAATATGCAGAGGTGATTTAACCTAATGACTTTAATAATTGCCAGATATGGTTGGGTCAGGCTAGAAACCTTTGACTTGGTATAAGCACATAAAACAAGGTATTCATAAAAAAGCAAAAGCATTGAAAGACATTGTTGAGTTTAACAATCTACCCAAATGACCCGTTGTTTCCCAGAAACAATATACCTGTAGAGAACAAATGCATTTCTGTACCACTTGGAATTATGCGATTGTATGGTTGCGGTGATTTTCACATAATTATATGTTTGCCACATTTGCCACAATATCAATCATCTGCTGCATAATCTGCAGATTTTATCAAGCAAAGTTGTTTCTAGCTCAAGCAGTTCAAAAGTTACTAGAAATGTAGCAGCATGCATTGCAGAACAGTGGAAAGCCCTTTGCAAAGGTTGACTAGTTACATTTGTGTTGCGTTTTAATATATTGGGGTGTTAAACTGGTACTAATGAGGTGCAGCCAATGCCTAGACAAGGTTAAGAAGTTTGAAAATCTCAAACTAGGAAGAGATACTTTCAAAAAAAGTGCCCCATTATGCCACATAATTTGTCTTTTCTTGCTCCATAATTTTGTTGGAGGGTGACATTTTATGGTTTAGGGCCACTGGACCAGGGCAGCTTCATTTGAAGGGGTGCCTCTACATAATATGAGAAAACACTTGTGTGAATGACAGGAATTGAATCTGAGATGTTGTGCTTTATTACACTGAAACCACTCAAAAAGAAGCGTAAAGAAAACACTTTATAATACAATAATAAGACGCTCTGTCTTAGCAAGGACTAAATGACAGAGTACACATGTCAGAAATATAATAAAAGCATATAATGGAATGCTTTTAGAACAATAGGAATACAGGAACAATTGAACCCCCTAAAAAGTTTTTTACAAAAATTGAAGGGATATTCTCTCAGTTTATATGGGGATATAAAAAGATCAGGAGATCAATAAAATGTATGACTCTCCCCAAAATCGTGGCGGGCTTGCTATCCCACATATGTTATATTATTTTTGGGCTGTGACGCTGCAGCAAATGATCATCTTGTTCCGCCCAAAATATCTTGTAGGAACTACATTGACGAATGATTGCAGTGATTCTCCTCCTTCTATTTATGAGTTGGCTTTAGGGGATTATGCACCGGGTGTTTTATTAAGGCAATTGGATGGTTGCTATTATAAAAGAACACGATTTTAAATTGTTAGAACCGCTTGGAATGTCTGGTATAAAATTAGCAAACTGCTGAGGATTCCTAAGCTGCATAGATACCATGCTATCTGGGGATCGTCACAGTTCCCATCTTTATTTTATGATAATCTTGGGAAAACTTGGGAACAGGCTGGCATTAACGTAATTGGAGATCTATTTGGGCAGGCTGAACTAAAATCCTTTGAAGAGCTTCAAATTCAATTTGGGTTGGATACCAAGACATTCTTTAAATATTTACAATTCAGGGAGATTATCAAAGCTGCAATGGGTCAAATAACTGGATTTGATAATATTCCGATACTTGACTGGCTTGGACATAGGCAGCCACGGGTAAAAGACTTATACCTAATTTTGTTGAATGCCAACAAGGATGATATTGCCAGCTCTGAATCCGTTTGGGCAGGGTTGCTTGGGGACCCTGATGTCGACATTTGTCGGTCACTGTATTTATCAAAGAAAATATTTCTCGCAGCTAATCTTAAAGCTCAGCACTTTAAAACTTTGTTTAGGCTTTATTATACCCCCGCTAAACTTTTTAGTTGGGGGAAAAGGGAAACTGACTGGTGCCCCAGATGTAAGGAAGGTCCGGCCGACATGATCCATATGTTCAGTGGGTGTAATCAACTGGATAATCTGAAATCAAAGATAGAGGAATTTCTCAATCAAATCATTGGGGGCTTAGTACGATTAACTCCCACTCTGATTCTGACAGGGATTGAAGGTAGCCTATGTTTGGATTCTTCCCAAGCCTATTTTTGCTTTATGGTTTCTGCCATCTTTCGCTTAATTATTGCAACTCATTGGAAGGATGCCGAATCACCCACATTTCATGAATGGTATGCAAGACTTCATCATGTTTTTAATTTAGAGAAGGCACTTTATAAATGTAAAAGGAAAAGGGCCAAAAGAAGAGGTCTTCGGGTTTGGGGCCCGATCTGGGAAACCGATGAGATGTAATGATGAAGTTATAACTCTGTGTTCTACACTTTGTATTTTGGGACTTAATTCTGTTTTTGTAAAATGGAATTTGCAGTGATTACTTGGTTTCTTTTCTGTGCCTTCTTTGTTAATTTTTTTTTCTCTTGATTTCCCTGTGCAAAATATCCAAAAATAAAATAATAAAAAAAAAAAAAGGAATACAGGAACAAGAGGATAAACATTTGTGAATATATTAAACATATGCAACAGTGTCAAGATTGTCTTAGAGAGCAGAAGGCACGCAATTGCAATGAGACTTAAAATCATAGAGAAATAACTTTTCATAATAATGTACGCAGAGAGATAATTGTCACAATACATGCAAGAACGCAGCAAGAAAAATACCTTTCTTGATAGGTGCTATGGGAAGAATATATTTCTTAATAATAGCGATGATAAGGATATATGTTAAAATAACGCAAGGAGAAAAATGCATTTCATGATCAATGAAACATTTGCAGAGAGAAATGCCATTCAAAATACACTAGAAAATATGCAACCTTAATGAAAATTCTCTTGGAGAGCAAGAACATGCAATTGCAATAATGTTTAGAATAACGGCAATGCAGAGGAGAGAGAAAGCGACAATTTCAAAATACAATAAGCATTATAGCTTCAGCCAAAGATGATGGCTGAGGGAGACTACACATGCGTCATGACCCAAGGGGTCAATTCTGCAAGGTAGTCCGGTGAATGGACTGAGGAGCAGATCTTTATACTCTTTTAATGAAGAACTATTGGCCACAGAATCACAACATTAACAGGTGCTTTGACCGCAGAACATGACGCACTTTGGTCACTTCTCGGAAATATTTAGGAACACAGAAGTGACACCCACACTACAAAAGTTTACCAAAAGGTCACTTGATGTTTGACTGCAAATCATAATGCAAAATACAATAATATGAAAGATTGACAGGTGGCAAGTGGCCCCCACCATCACGTATCGCGTGATGTTCCTCTTAGCTTGGGAAGTTCCCTGTTCTTGCTGTATCTACGTGGGTGTAAGAGAAGAAGAGCATCTAGAGGGAGTGGGGTCCTTATGGGCAGTTTTTTACGAAGAAGTCAGAGCTGAAGCGTTGTGTGTGTCACAGAAGAAATAACTTGTATTTCAGCAGAGAGGCATTTTGGGCCTACTACATTAAAAGAACAACTAAGACAGTATGGTCAACTTAACACCACTCTGTATGCTGGCTGGTGGGGTCTTATCAGGGCCTCATGTTTCAGGTGTAGACAGAATGAGCCTGGGGCACTAAATGGTAAAACTGGACCCTACTTCAATTTACTCGACCCTGCCGCATAATTTAGCACTCCCCTGCCGCATAATTCCATTGGCCCTGACAATAGGAAAGACAGGGATGATAGCGCTTTGGTGTTTTTTTGCACAGGTAAGACTTAACTTCTGTCAGTATCTCTGATACTATAAGCTTCATTTAATAATTGTAAGGGCTTTATGTAGTTTGCAATACATGAACAGATTTGTAATTAAATTAATGTTTTCCAGTATTGAAATGGAATAACCTGTTGAAGCCAAGCATCAAGACTGCTCAACCATTACTGAGCTTTTCCTACTTGATGTATGTCAATGGCCCTACCTGTTATGCTATCTTACTACTGATGAAAATAACAGTACTCAATCCTAAGACATATACACTGGAGAGTAGGCAGAACGGAACCATGGGAGACACCAAGGCTTGGGTCCTTTGATTACGCCTAAAATTAGCCAGTAACAAATAGAAAGACTCAGTCCACCTCAAACAGGTCCCCGACATCACTAACACCACTTTCCATCACTAAGGAATAATAGTGCTCAGGAGCAGTAAACTGAGACAAGACGTATTAGGAGGTCCATTTTACAATGGACCGCTACGAGACAAATACAGTCAGAAAACTATCTATTTCTGTAGGAAGGTAGGATCCTTCTAGCATGGTTACCACTCTTTTTTGCCCAGTGTCAGTATGTTTTGACCTAGTCTTATTAGAATTCGGCAAATCAGGACCCCAGCTACTGTGCTTTCTCCTCTCAAATTGACATGGTAAGTACTCTGGTACCTCCACAATTGGCTACTTGTGTACCCATATAAGTCCCTAGTATATGGTACTAAGGTAGCCAGGGCATAGGTAAACCAGGGGTCTCCCATGGGCTGCAGTATGTATTGTGTCCACTTAAACTGTGACTACATGCATGTCATTGCAGCCTGTGTGGGTTGGAGCTTGCATCACTCACAACAGAAATATGTCTCCTCATATCTGAGGCCACTGCACTTAAAGCCTATAATTTCTAATGTCTAATTTCTAGGTTTGGTGAAGCGCAACAGCTACCCCAGCAATGGGGCGTCCCGGCGCTGAGAGACATGCTCACACCTACTAGACGGGGGAGTAGATAAGGGCCCTAGAGAGCAGGAAAGAGGAGGGTCTTGATTGCTTTGCGAAAGACTGGGAGACAGTCTATGGAACGTATGCTGAGCGGGAGATCGTTCCATAGTTTGGGACCGAGAACGCTAAAGGAGCGACCTCCAGTGCGACAGAGCTTAGTTCTGGGTACTTCCAGAAGAAGTTGGATAGAGGAGCGTAGTTCACGGCCAGGAACATAGGGTCGGGCCAGGTTTCGCAGCAGAGGGGGATTTCCCTGTTTGATAATTTTAAAGGTCGTGATGAGAGCTTTAAATTTAACTCTGTGTTCCACGGGTAGCCAGTGGAGTTTGCGGATGGTGGCTCTGGCTGAGCATCTGCGTGGGAGACCGACCAGCGTTCTAGCCGCCGCGTTCTGGATTCGTTGGAACCTAGCCGTTTCTGCTTTGTTTGCTCCCAGGAGGAGGACGTTCGCATAGTCCAGGCGCGACAAGATGGTTGCCTGGACAATTAGCTGGCGAGCCTTTGAGTCAAAGAGTCCGAGTATAGGCCTGAGGTTCCTTAGGAGACCTATGCAGGTGGCTGCCACCTTTTTAGTGTGTGACTGGAAGCTAAGGTTAGCATCCATCCAGACTCCCAGATTTTTTACACAGTTTTTAGGGAGTGGAGTGGTGCCAAGGGATGACGGCCACCAGTGCTCGTTCCATAGGCTGGTGTTTCGGCCAAGGAGGAGCACCTCGGTTTTCCCAGCATTAAGTTGGAGGTAATTATCCGTCATCCATTGTGCCACCGCTGCCAAGCCCTCTCTGAACTTGGATGCCGCGATGGACGGGCTTTCCGAGAGGGTGACGACCAGCTGGGTGTCGTCGGCGTACGAAAACAGCGTGAGCCCCCACTCTTTGGCCACATCCGCAAGCGGCTGGACATATAAGTTAAAGAGGGAGGGGCTCAGCGCTGAGCCCTGGGGGACTCCTTGAGCTATGGGATGGGATTTAGAGAGAAATGGGGGGGCTGACACCTTGAAGGATCTGTCCTTGAGAAAGGATTGGAACCATGCAAGGGCGAGGCCAGTCACACCGGCTATCTCCAGACGTTTCAGAAGAATGTCGTGGGATACCGTGTCAAAGGCTGCGCTGAGATCTAGAAGGATCAGCGCAGCACTTTGACCGGAGTCTAAAATCGTCCGGAGATGTTCGGTGGTGGCCAGTAGGGCAGATTCAGTACTATGGCCCGCTCGAAAGCCATTTTGGGATGGATCCAGGATTCCGTGGTGGTCCACATGTTTCGAGAGGATGCCATTGACATGGGCTTCTGCTATTTTAGATATCCAGGGGAGGAGGGATATTGGCCGGAAGTTTTCCGGCTTGGAAGGGTCCAGGGTGGGTTTTTTGATTATCGGTGATACCCACGCTTGCTTCCAAGCTATGGGTACAGAAGCAGAGGTGAAGGAAAGATTGAGGATATCCAGCATGGGGGGTAGGAAAAAGTCAATCGAGTCCAGGAAGTGAGAGGGGCTCATAGGGTCAGCTGGGGAGCCAGACTTCACTTTCTTGCAAAGTTTGGTCAGGTCAGCAGCTGTGATGGCAGGGATTTGGGTAAGAGGGGTGATGGTGGAAGCTGGTGTCTTAAGTTCTCCAGAGTGAGGAGGGTTCTGCAGAAAGGTTGCATAGATTTTTTGGACCTTTTCAACGAAGTATGTGGCCAGCTGCTCGCATTGTTCGTTGGATGAAATTTTGGGAGAGGGCGACCTAGGGTTTTGGAGTTCTTTGACTAGTTTAAAGATCACTTTAGATGGGTTCGGGTTGGAGCTAATTTTGTCAGCATAGAAAGTAGCGCGGGTAGTGCTGATGGCTTTGTGATAGATTTTAAGCTTGGATAAATAGTTAGCCTTATCCTGATTGTCAAAGTTTTTCCTCCATTGACGCTCGGCTTTTTTACAGTCCTTACGCATCACTTTAAGGGTATCATCGTACCACGGATTAGAGGGTGTGTTACGTCCTTTAGTCAGCTTGGCTGGGATGAGAGTGTCAAGCCCATTAGTAATCCAGGTAGTGAACGAGGTATAGGTCGCATCTATCTCCTGATTGGCTTCGCAGTGGAAATCTCCTAGGGTTTCATGGAGAGCGGGGGTGGAGAGTTTGTGCCAAGGTCTTTTTAAGCGACGGTTGGATTCAGTTTTATACTGACGTTTTGGTGCTGGGACCATTAGTTTGATGAGGTAGTGGTCCGTCCATCCCATGGGGGTGGGGATCTCTGTAACTGCCTCTTGGATGTTGGTGAAAATCGGATCTAGGGTATGGCCGGCTGTATGGGTAGGAGCATGGATAAGAGAGTTAAGTTGCAGTGCCGAGAGATCTGCAAGAAGATTAGCGATTGTATGGTCATTAGTTAAATCAAAATGCAGGTTAAGGTCACCTAGAATCGTGAAATTGGCGGATTTGGTGATGAGCGCCGTGGACGTTTCGAGGAGGGCGTCAATGAACCTCGGGGACGGGCCTGGTGGGCGATATATGTATAGACCAGATATCGTAGACTGAGGGCTAATGCTGATTTTAAATTGGGCGCATTCACAGTCTGGGAGAGATTCTTTGGTAAAAGAGCAGGTGAGGTGCTTTTTATAGATGACTGCGATGCCGCCGCCTCAAGTTTCACAGTTTATGGTGGCCAGGTGAAACTCATCTGGGAGCGTCAGGTTAGGGATGGTAGTTACGCCGTCTCGTAGCCATGTTTCGCAGAGAAAGAGGATGTCAGGATTTTCATCCAGTAAGAGTGAATTTACCTCTAGATGGTGTTTAGAGAGGGATCTGACATTGAGCTGTAGTATCGTCAGAGGCGGGGTTGTGGTTCTGGCACGGCCTCCCCACACGCGAGTAGGCATGCTGGTGGAAAAATGGCATCGATTGCAGTAGAGTTGCGAGTAGCCCAGGATGCCAGTAGCATCAGAGCATCTTTGGCTAGGGTTCATGCCAAGGAGTTCCTCACGGTCATATCGTATGAGCAAGTGGGGCCTGGTTAGACCAGGGGGACTGGCGACTGGCGATGTCGTGGCGATGACGGGCGCAGACGGGCTTGCCTTAGGCGCTCCCGCTGCGCTCGTCCGCTGCGCTTCCGGTGACAGCACATGATGTAGGGGGGCAAGGGGGCGTGGCCTTCAGGGGGCGTGGCCTCAGTCCTCGCCGAGATTGGCGTTTTGTCCGAGATTGGTTCGGTTACGAGTCAGCGCTAGTTCCGCTGCTCGCTGTGCTTTAGAAAAGGTGAGTGCCCTGGCGCTTTGCTAGCGTGAGGTGAGTTTTAAAATCAACAAGTTATTTCCGTGACACAAAAAGAAGTTTTAACATTTCTAAAAGCTCCCGGCTTCTGCCTCAGGAGTGCGCGATAGTCTGACTTAGGCGCTAGTGGTCAGCGCTTTAAGTACTGCGACAGGGGGGCGTGGCCTTCAGGGGCGTGGCCTCAGTCCTCGCCGAGATTGGCGTTTTGTCCGAGATTGGTTCGGTTACGAGTCAGCGCTAGTTCCGCTGCTCGCTGTGCTTTAGAAAAGGTGAGTGCCCTGGCGCTTTGCTAGCGTGTGGTGAGTTTTAAAATCAACAAGTTATTTCCGTGACACAAAAAGAATTTTTAACAGTTCTAAAAGCTCCCGGCTTCCGCCTCAGGAGTGCGCGATAGTCACTGCTAAGTCACTGCTATGGCAGGCTCTTCAGTCAGGGTGCTTGGTTATACGTTTGAGGGTGCCCCTGCATTAGCAGGACACCCCTACAAACCCCAGAGTCAATTATCCAGGATTTGTAGGTGCGGTCAACCATTTTTAGCCATATAGTTGACATCAGTCATTAAGAGACTATGTAGTGAATGCACCGAGCCCGGTCATGTTTGATATCAAACATGTTGGAATCATACCCCAACCCCAATTCCAATGTGAAGTATGACCCATGTTTTGGGGGCTCCTTAGGGGACCTTCCTGTACTCCCGGTAACAAGGTCTGCAAGCAAGCTAGTGCTGCTGCTGGCCACAGACACGATTCTGCCCCACTGCTGCTGAGCCAAGCTTGAGCAGGGAAAGGTAGGAGAATAGGTTTCCTGTCACAGGGAGGTGTAACTACCTCCCAGACAGAACTTCGTGTATTGGGCTGGGGTGGGGGCGCTTGCCAGCGCCACCAGGCGGCTTTGAAGGGCATATTTGGTGCCCTTCTTGCATACTCCAGTTTCACCCAGCTCAGGTAGCCCTTAACTCCCGCTCTGGCATGAAACTGAACAAAGGAAATGGGAGTATCCTCCCCTCTGCCCAGACCCTCCTTTGGGAGGGACCCCCCATTTGTTCCAACCCTTTCCTTAGGGTACTTAAAGGCTCCCCTGTGGGTGGGTCCTTAGATGTATTGTGGGACAAGATCAAATCCTGAAACTACGTCCCTCTTCAGTCGTCTGGACACTTCATCTTCATTGGACTTCAACTGGAAACGAGACTCCACCAAGAAGACTCCTGCTACTCCTGCTGTTCTTCAAGTCTTCTTTGTCATCTGTGTTAGTGCTTCATCCAGGTTGTTCAACAGACCTATGGGCATCAAAGAAACCTGAAGAAATCTCCCTTGGAGTGAAGGAGTCACTCCCCTGCATCTGCAGGCACTGCAACATAGCTGACCGGTCTGCCACTCCTGTTGTCCTATGGATTTCCTGAGGCTCAGCAACACAGGTGGTAGTTCTGCAACTCTCTCGAGGTCTGACCTGTCCTCTCTGCACTTTTGAGGCTAGTATCCCTTGTCGGAACCGCTGGGAGCAAACCCCTGTGCACTGTGTTGACATGCCTTTGCCAAGGCTTGTTGGCTCTATTCTTCAGAGATCTTTTGGGCTACAAGAATCTCCATCCTCCAGCATCTTTTCCCTCCAAGATCAGCATCCTCACCACATCCTCTGCACCTTGGGCCTTCTTCTTTGGTGAGCTGCTTGAGGTCCTCTTGTGACTCCTGTGCCTTCAGCCTGTAGGTCATCCTGAAGGTCTTCTCTTGCTTCAGTGGGCTCCTTTGCTTGCTCAGGCCTGCTCTGACTGTCCTGCTGTTGGTGAGTTTTTTGGACCTTGCTGGTCCCAACGTTGCATCTTCTTCGTCTTCCACGCCAGTTGCAGCTACCAAGGCTTGTTATTACTCCCACCGGACACCGACCACCTAGTCACCGACATCTGACATGGGACAGCTCTTGCACAGTTCCTGGTCTTCCTCAGTGTTGCCAGGTCCTCACATCTGCAGCGACAAGGTCACCATTGACTCTTCAGAACCTTCTGACATCGGTGGGCATTGTTTCTCCATGCCTCCTGGTCACCTCTGAGTGGCATAGACTCTGTCCTCTCTGATTGCAGGTTCTTTACTTCCAGAATCCACCCTTGGATTCCACCAAACTCCTTCACAGTCTTTTCCAGAGGCAGCTTCTTTGAAGTCGTCCATTGTTGTCTATGGCAGGTTCCGACGTCACTTCACTCCTATGCACCCGGCTTCCCTGGTGTAGGTAACTTGGTTCCCGGGGCATCCACGGGTGGGCTGGCTCTCCAACATTCTGTCTTCCAAAGGAGTTCTTCGGGGTCCTCTGGGAAGGGTCCTTTTTCTTCAAAACTGCAACGCGACTTCTTCATTGACTTCCATTCGGAACGCTCCTGTGTTTCCACTCTGCACTCAGCCTCCGGGGATTCCTGGGTACTTACCTTGGGAGGTTCCTTGTGTCCCCAGCTCCTCTGTGTCTTCTGGTCCAAGTCCCATTCTCCATGGCAGTTCACATTCCACTTTTTTAGTATATGCTTGGGTCTCCCCCTGGAGACCACTGTATTTTCTGCTACTTACCTGATTGGTTTTGAAGTATTCTTGTGTATTGTGTTAATATCTCTGGGTTGGAGTTATACCAATGTTATAGTGATATTGTGTTGTAATAAATAGACCTATTGTTGCTCAACACTGTGTTGTTTCTTTTCATCTAACTTACACTAAAGATTAACCTGGTGAAATAAGCTGCTTAACACTCCCCCAAGATAAGCCTGAAGGCTGCTCTCCACAGGTACCACTTTGAGAGCTTTCTATGGTTATTAAAGACCACTACAATCACTATAAGGATTGCCTGGATTAGTGCAAGGTCCACCATACGTGTGCACCATATACTTCGTCAACCTCCTACAATTTCTCTGTCAGTATTTATTTTTAATGGAAAAAACAGAATACAGGTCTCTTGAGTGATTCTCGATGCAGTCATGTATGAATTTGAGTCCAATACTTTAAGCTTTACACATCTGCAGATGTGCATGTGTTTGTACTACCATATCAATGTTTACAGCTGAGTGCAGTACATATGATAGTTGCATTGTAAATAGCTTCTTATAGTATTGAAACCCATTCGACATCCAATTGTTAAAGTACTATTAGCAGTTAAATTAATGTGGAAATATACTAGCATCAGCTTTTTTTGTGAAACCCAAATTAATGATGGATAGATACATGGAGAAAAATAGCAAACAATTAATTTAAAAAAATAAATACCTTCAAAATGTTATCCCTAGTTATAATATACACCAATACAAATGTCCTTGCTGCAGGGTGAAAGCCTAATTGAAGTACATTATGTGCACTCATTTTTAAATATGAATTACTTACCAGTAATTCCATTAATCTGAGTCCATTCTTCCTGGCTCTATTCCTCCTACAGATAGTTGCAAACCCCAATGAAAAACACCTATTTGCCCCATGGTTCCTGTGTGGGTACAACATGATCACCTACCTGAAGCACATCCTTCCATAATTCCGCCAAGACTAGAAATATCTTCTATTCCTACAAACCAGCCAGTTTGACCAGCCTATGAGAGGGAGGGCAGGAATAATGACTAGCGAGAAGAAGAATTAAGTTATCATTAAGTATTTAAAACATTATCTTTTCATTCTCTTTTTCACTGCAGTACTACTCCTTTAGGAAGACATAGGCTTACAGAAGCCAGGACAAATTGAAATAAGCACTTAAATTTTGCTGCAAACCCAAAATTGTATTTATGGAAAAGAGCTCTCATATACAACATAGCAGAGACAACTTTGGAACCAAATGCAACTTCAGGTTGACCACCATGGTGAATTCTGTAATGAGTGACATAAGTTGAAGGAGGAACCCAAACAGTTGCTTTACAAATCTTGACTAAAGAGGCGCCTTGCAGTTCTGTGACGGAAGTAGCTATCCCTTTAATAGATCTTCTCTGGATCCTTAAAGCTCAAGGGATGCTGCATAGCAACACCAATCAAGGAAATGGCCCAATGTCTTAAGGTCAGATTCAAAGGCTTACGATCTTTCTTGCCTTGGGGGACACAAAATTAACAAAAACACTTTTATCTGTTTAAAAGAAGATACTCTCTCAATGTAAAGTAAAAGTGCTATTTTGACATTCAAGCAATAGAGATCTTCTTCCTCAAAACTAGTAGGAGATGGAACAAATCCAGGCAAAATAATCTCCTGCTCTGAGTTAAAAGAGGAAGAAACCTTGGGGATGAATAAAAAAAACCTAATCTTAAAAGTATTTTTTCAGGAACAACCCTGAAAAAAATAATGTTTGCAAGGTAGGGAGCTTAATTCTCCTAACCTCCTGGCAGAGGTAATCAGAACCAGAAAGAATACCTTTAAAGTCATGTATCTAACATCCACTGATTGTAGACCCTCGAAGGGAGATTTCTTCAAAACTTCTAAAGCCATTAATAGATCCTAACATGGAACCAACAATCTTGAGGAGGGACGAGCATTAGAAAATCATTTTAGGAGATGTAATGCAAAGAACTATCAGCCTTGACCCTGCCCCAAGATTCGCTAAAATCCTTAATAGAAGCCCACTGGACTTTTTGAATAGCAACTTTAAGACCTAAATTTAACCCCAGCTGGAGAAAATAAAGAATATTCACTTCCTCTATATTGAGAGGATCATAATGCCTTGCTTCTCTCCATGATTTAAAATAATTCTAACGATGGGAATAAGATTTAAGGGCTGATTGTCTCCTAGAAGCATGATCTGCCAAGGAAAATGCTGGAGATAACAATTGTCTCTGTAAGACAATCCAACTTACAGGCCACTAAAGGGATTCAAACTAGGGATTCCCACTGCAACACCTGAAACACGACTGGAAGAAGGATTCGTCACCACAATCTTTCTGAACAAACATCCGTCAGGGTCAGAAAAGGAAACCATGAGGGAGGAGGCCACATAAGAGCCATCACAATGACTGAAGAACCCTCTCTCCAGTTCTGTGATAAAACTTTCAAACTCAGAGGGAATGGGAAAAGGTGTTGAGTAAATGCTGAGGCCATGAGCAACAAATGGCCTCTATCCCCAATCTCCTTCCCCTGAGTCCTATAACAAATGGAGGTAGAAGAGCATTCTTCTAAGCTGCCAATAAATCTACTTTAAGCATACACCACATCTTACATATGACTGAAAACAACTTAGGAGTCAGATGATAATCCTGAGAGGAAGGAAAACTCCTGCTGAGTTGGTCTGCTATCAAGTCCAAATACCCTGAAACTGAATTGTAGACAGGGATATCAGATGCTTCTCTAAACATTACAAAATCACAGTTGAGATGCTTAAAACGGCAAGCGGACAAGTCCCTCCTGAATATTTATGAAATATTTGGCAGTCATATTGTCTGGTCGAACGAGAACGGCCTTCTCCTTAAGTGAAGGAGCAAATCCCAGATCAATTTTTCCAGCTCTCTCTCTAACTGGAAGAGTGTCTCCTCTCCAGAAGAGGTCATCTCCCCATAGAGGCCATTCCTACATCCATACTCTCCAACCTATACCATTAACATCAGACATCACTATAGTCATTGCCTGGGGGGAGAGAGTGATTCCCTTCAGAAGATGTGTAGGCTCCTGCTCCATTTCAACTTCATGTTTATTGTCAAATCATAGTTTTCACACACCAGTTTGCAAGAGTCTTGGTGTGATTCACTAACAAACCTAGATGAAATATAGCCCAAGCAACCATGGGAATAATTGCAGTCATCTATCAGAGAAAAGGTTTTCCCCAATTACTTTTAGGTCCAAGAGGGGGGAAAAAGGACGAATGTATAAAGTTTAAACCTCTTAACCGACCTATCTCTTTTTTATCGCCAGTAAGTACTCACAAAAATCTTAATATAAGTGCATCAATAATTCCCCATAAACAATACTGTTCTTGCATTCCAACAGACATACCACACAGGAAAAACGGGGAAAGCGTAGTTATTAAAAGTGAAAATACAGAAATGAAATACTAATATATTTTGATATTTTTGACAAATAAAAAAAACAAAAGATGAAAAGAAATTGTTTTTAGTAGACAATGAGTTTATTGTTTAGGGGGAATTATTGATGCACTTATATTAAGATTTTTGTGAATAATTGCAGTCATACCAGCCGTGGCCCATGCAGGTAAGAGTGGTGGGGCGGTGGGGCCGGCTGGGGGGAATTTCGACGGAATTTGACGAGGGAAAATTAAATAAATAATTACTTTTGCCTTGTCATCGTTTGTCATGACACCCCCCCACCCCCCCAGCCGGCCCCACCGCTCTTACCTACTCGGGCTGCAGCTGAGTCATACCCCCCTGAACCTGTACCATGACCTTACTGCTAGAGACGTTTGTGCTGAGAGAGATCTCAGAAGCCACATGATCTGTTGTATCCTGCATTCTGGAAGACACACCATGGCTGAATCTGTGCAAAATCTGGCTCCTATAAATTGTACATCCTGTGCTGTTGGAAATTACTCTCAATTTATGAGGAAGTCAGGGTCTAGGAGAGCTTTAATCCTCCCATATCTGTCCCTGATTTACTGGGATTTGGAGGAAGAGGAGATCAACAAGTTGTCTAGATAAGGGGTAGTATTGTCTCCTCCGTGTTAACAATGCATACTGGATAAGGATCACCTTGGTGTAGACTGTGGGAGTGACTTAAGGTTGAAAGTGGAGAACAGCGAACTGAAAGTGTGGACATTCCACTGCAAATCTTAACAATCTTTGATAATCCTGAAACATACATACATGCATATAAGCATCCTGAAGATCCAGACTGCCTGTGAATTCTCCCGGGAGAATCACTGGAATCACTTTCTACCAGCAGTCCATCTTGCAGTGGATGGTCCTGATGCAAATGAAATATTGAATTCAAGTCGAGAACTGCTCTGATATTTTGCAAATTAAATAAGTAATCCTTCTGATAGGAGGGAGACACAAAACGGGACGTGATGAGGGTAAGCAGTCCTGTTATACACCCAGAGTAAGTAAGGCGGGCTAAGAAGTGGTATTTGATGGGGCTTTGCAGCTTGGTACGACTGTCTGCATGAGGCGGATCAGCTGCAAAGTGTAAGGGCTACAGTGAAGAAGAGGACAAAGAGGTAATGATATGCATTAGATGATGAAGCTCAATAGACAGTGATTCCATTAAATTTAAGCAGGAATTGCAGATTTGAAATTGGTGCTCCATGACTGGGGTCCTTTGGGTTCAAATTACGGTCTTGTGAAAAGAGGTCATGTCAACTTCCCTGAAGTAGGTAGAAGTAAGCTGAGAACCAAAAAAAGGGGGAACTGGCTAGGGGTCAATCCCTTGAAATGCAGCTGCATGGTTGCAGGAGGGAGCAATATGCAATTCAGAACAACTGACTTGGATAAAGGTCCTCAAAAAGCAGTGTTGGGCTTAAAGTCCATGGACAGATTCTTGTTGCAAAGTTTGACGCAAATGTGGGAGGAGAGAATCATGCTGAAATTGTTGAACACTTTGTGTAGAACTACTGGTTTTTGGTGAGGAGAGTGTTCGCTGTTGGAGAATCTTTGAACTAAGACACTGAATTAAGAAAGAAAGACGGATCACAGAAATAGAATGTGCCTTGAGCATCATTCCTGGGTGGTAAGTAGCTAGGAAAACAGCAAACTTGTGCAGGAGGGAGAATCCTGCGGTTGGGGGATGATGAAATCTGTTAGTGGGGTCATGCTTGAATAATGGGGAGAATGATCTCAAGAGATTATCGACAGTACACTATTTTCTTTTCCCTCCATAACTCTCCTCGAACTCACCCTTCCTGGGCACAATTCCTTACTCCTTATCATATACTCTTATCTCACTCTCACCAAGTAATCACTTCTTCGGATGTTTTCTGTCTTGTTCCCACCCCACTTTTTCAGATGTGTTATGACACTATCACTCTCTCTCTCTCTTACTGGCAGACACAAAAACTCAAAAGCGATGACTGTGTTTCATTCACTGCCTATCAACAGGGCACAGGCTGAATAAACATTTGGTAAACTTGCACTAGTGAAAATACAGTTGTAATCCAAATTGATTCCTTTACGACTAGAGGAACAAACAATATGCACAACTATATATTTAATCAATGCACGATGATTTCAGGATAAAATGCAACCATTTTACATATATTTTTTTTGTGAAGATGAAGCAAAATAATGCTGGGTTTTGGTGAGGTAAAGAAGCAGACAAGAGGGAGATATCTGAAAAACACATGCACTCTCATGCAGTAGTAAGCCAAAAGAAAAAAATTGTTTGCTGAAAGTGAGCATTGGAAGGACAGAAGCCAGCCACTCAGAGAGATGAGGAAGAGGCTGTGCTCAGGGGCGTAGCCTGGTCAGTAAGATTGGGGAGGGTGAGCTTCAGGTATTCCAACAATCACGCTGGCATATCATGTTAAAACACATTATAGGTGGGCAAGAGAGGGGCTTAAGGGACAGTGGAAAAAGAGAGGGATGCAGATTGGTAGGGGTACTAAGTGAGGGAAAACACATTTTTGTAAGCGTATAAACATTTTTGAAGACTTTCAAAACAGAGAGAGGAAGAGAGTGTATGTTTTGTCTGTGTGTATGTAAACATTCCAAGTGAAATCCAACAGACACCTCAACATACCCGACTGACAGCACCTGTACCCAACTATTTACAAGAAAATAAATGTATTAGGGGTGTGACACCCCAAACACCCGCCATGAGGCTACGTCCCTGGCTATGCTCAAGTGGACAAGATGGGAGAAGGAAAACCGTTGAATAAGAAGCAAGCAAATGAGAGAGGTAAAAACAAACCAATGTAAAGAATGGGTGGATAGTAAGTCTCTAAAAGCACTTGGTAAGCCCACAAAGGTCTTTTCAAACCAGGCCATACATACCAACAGACTCGATTCAGGCAGGAGACTTCCGTAGTTTTTTAAGCAAAAAATGACTTTAGCTGTTTTCTGTCTACAATTGCCTCTGGTCCTATAGATGTCAATGGAGAAAATACATTCCACTGTGTTTTTTCAAAACCTCCCACTTTCCTCTTCTAAGATGTTGCCATGTATGCCAGCCAGACAGCTGTGCTGTCTATTAGACTCGGTCTAAATGACATCCTGCAACCACACGCTCTGCACAGCTTAGCTTGCTAGCAGCGTGGGTAAGCGCGTCAGCGTCCCACATAGGGGAAGTATGCACTAGGTTAATAGGAAATATAATGCTTCTGTGTTTTTCCCTAAATCTGTCTCTTATATGTTCCCAGCTGTTGGCGTGTCATTGCCAAAATGGTCCCGGTTGGGATCCCGGGTTTATTAAGTCCAGTTGGAGCCATCGAAGTGAATACAAACACCTTAGTGTTTTTTGTTTTAATCTACAGACAAAAAGCAGGCACGCGTCCCTGGTCATTTGGAGTCATCTGGTAACCTTAGAGGTAAGCGGCAGTAAAACTATCGGGTTTGACAGAATTCTACCTCCGCGACTATGATTTGGAGAGATTGTATCTTTTACAACAATGTGGGAGGCTGGTGACGCTATGTACCATGGCCCGGCAGGTTCCAGTGTGCACCCCTCACCCTCTGAGGTCGGTTGCCAAGCAAGCCACGGTCACCAGGCAACCGGGAGACGCCGGCTCTAGAGAGAAAGCCAAGGTTCTCCATAGTGACGTCAACAGCGGGGCGACTGTCTGCCTCGCCGTGGCGCCTCGCCTCTATATCCACGAGATGGTGCTACTCGCCTTCTTGTTATTGCACGGTTCCCAGAGCCGAGCCCTGGGATAGAGAAACGTAGACACACGAGACCTCCCCCGGCTGAGGCAATACTACACTTAAGTGTACTTAGCCTCGCACCGCGTCCCATCCATCTCATGAACCCCCGAAGGGCATCCCGGGACAAGACGTGAGAAGCCGGTGAGTACAAGTGTATAGGTACTTGTTCATATATTGTCGTGCAGCCTGCAGCGTTGTGCACACATCTCACCCCATGAGACTGTAAAGGATGAGTGAGCAGGGCAGCGTGAGACCACAGCGCGATCGCAAGCAGTGAGTGTGGCCAGGGCAGGATGTGTCTTCGGGTACTTAATGCCATGTGGTCACAATGCCTTGCTTGGAGAGCAGATGGCAGCGAGCTTGCCAGGACTTACCTATTGGTGTAGAAATGTTGATAAGCGAGTTTGAACCACGATTTTGTTTATAGCTTTTAGATAAAGCTTTAACAATAAGAATGCTTGAAATGCCGCACGAAATAAAGATATAGAAACAGAAACATCAAAGTAAAAGTGATTGTATTTAAATAAATTAACAAAGGGAATTCGAAAAAAGTTAGCATAATCTGTGATTGCATTTATGGACCGTTTAATTCAGAGCTGAAAAGTGATGGGAATGCTGCTGAAACTGAAGAAAGAGGTATGTAGGGATAAAACGCACAAACCCACTGCTGGTGTTGGGGGGTCACGGCCCTTTGGGGCACGGTGGCCCTTAGAAAACGTGTCTTCAATTGTTTAAATTTCTGGAGTTTTCTGCAAGACCTGTGATTGCATTCAGACCTAAAGGAGTGGCTGACGGTATTCAGTATTTTTGAAACTTGTTCTCCGAGACATGAAAAGAACAGTCCCCAAAAAACAGTTATAAACCTTCCTTTGGCTTCAAGTGGCAGGTGCACAAATCAGAGAGATTCACCCTATCGTGCCACCCCTCCACTGAACGCCCTATGGCATCTGTATAATGGAACCATACTTGGTCCCGATGGAGTTTAGAAACACCTTCCTTTGGCCTAGATCAATATTATCTGCTAGGTTCCTGCACCCCAAAAACAAGTATCAAGAGAACTTTCGAATTGTAAATATTTGGTGTGGTTTTCCTAGATCGACCACATTGCTTGATCAGTTAGCATCACTAAACTCACAGTAGGAGAAATATGTTCTCAGAGGTACACTCCAGGATTTTTTTTACTAATAATGTCAACTAGAGCGTTATGTAAACAAATAAAAGCTTATCATTCACAAGACTTAATTTATTGTTTATAGTACACGCTGGTGTAGTTTTATATGTATTGATTTCCCGCGAATGTTAGTATAGATTATATTTATAAAATCTCTTTATTTCCTTTCTACGATTTAACATCATGTGTATTTCTTAATCATATGTTCACTCGTGGGCATCTTGGCGCTGGGATAAGAGATATGTATTTTTACTTAACTCAATGTTACTAATTTTATCGAACTTTTGGTATGAAAGGCTGAGTGATCTCTCTGGAATTCGAACCTCTGACCCTAAGGTCAAACTCCGATTTATGTAATAGACGCATTGGTCCACTGAGCTACCAGATCCAACCCACAACAGTTTAAAGATACTGGTGTCGAGTCACAAAGACAAGTAAGAGTACTTAAAAGAGTACTCTTAAGTACTCAGACATGCCTTGGTGAATCGGCCTCATTTTATTGTACAAGTGTATTTACACATTGTTAGTCGTACAATATTACAAAAGGTTTTAGGTTATATTGTACAGAACTATACACATTATATTTTTTGCCCGAGTTTTTTTTATTTACAAACAACATTTATTGTACGTATTATTTTAGAGTATTCAGTAGAAATGCACGAAAAAACACTTTACCTATTGCTAAATCCACCATCTGTTATCGCTTGATAAAATTGTTTGGGCTCTTTCTTAAATTGTAATGACCTCTTAACAAATCTATACTTTTTCATGATTTTTAAGTTTTTTGTTGTGAATATTGGTTAATGCATGATGAATTAGAATTCTATGTTTTAGTATTTATGTTATTATTTATGCATTAAACAGTTTATGAAGTGTTTCTGTGGAATCATTTAAAAAATAAATGACTATAGTCACCACATCACAGAAAAACCTAATTAGCTTGTGAAAGATGGATTGCAAAAACACATCTTGCAGAAATATAGATTGAAAAACAGACTAACACGTGACCTTGCATGAAGAGCTCACTATATATATTTCGACCTGCATCCTTTCCTACTGTTAAGCACTTTCCTGCTGCAGGTGTGAAGTAAGTGTGGCTGGACTTCGGAATTAAATACAGGTCAAAATATTTGTAAGGGGATGTTATTCCAAGGTCGAGATTTTGTCAATCTGTGTTTCTGCCATCGGTGTTTTCATATGCAACACAGTATTCACTACTTACCAGACTCATTATAGGAATCTTCCGAAGAACCAGCGCCTTTCGATAACAATTTGTATCCCTGCTTTTCATTTAGTTCTATTTTTAAACTGGGTACATTCTTTAGAGGAAGTCCAAGTTGCAAGGTATAATTAGGGCAAAAATAGAGAAAATGATCCTTTGGTTCTACTCAGTGCTTTAACTGGGGAAAAAAAAGTGCAGGTACTCATTAAAATAGGGGTGTGGAAAGTGGGTGGGGCAAGGGGCGGGGCTAAGGGCAAAATATCATCATACATAGAAACTTCTGTACCAGTTGCAACACATATTAAAACACATGAGAAATGTGTTTATGTAAAAAAACACAGATGAACTCATAACACAAAATGAAAGTCGTGATGGCACTTTCACCCGAATGGTTGCTGCGCACCTGATTGACAGTGCAGAGTCTGTCTAGAGACCCTGTCCTGTTAATCACAGAGTGACACAAGCCCTCTCACCCCCCTGCAGTGTGGGAACATTCAAATGGGCACTGCTGGAATCTTCACCAGCAACTCTGGAAAAGGATACTTCAGGTGAGTTAATTACAAGCTGCTCGGAAGCAAAGCGGCCTCTGCCCTGCACTGGATAAGAAACCTAACCTGAGCCTGCCGTGCCGTACCGGTACTCTCCCTGGCTACAGATAAGTGCCAGTACTGATGGCAAAAAACTTCGGAAGTGCCGGTACATAGGGCTCTTTTCACAGAACTAACTTAAGACAAAATCCTAAACGTACTACTTTTGGTATTCACAGAAGTTAGGATTTTGTCTTAAGTTTGTCTTAAGACAAACTTAAGACAGACTTAAGACAGACTTAAGTTAGGATTTTGTCTTAAGTCTGTCTTAAGTCTGTCTTAAGTCTGTCTTAAGTCTGTCTTAAGTCTGTCTTAAGTCTGTCTTAAGTTTGTCTTAAGTCTGTCTTAAGTCTGTCTTAAGTCTGTCTTAAGTCTGTCTTAAGACAAACTTAAGACAAAATCCTAACTTCTGTGAATACCAAAAGTAGTAAGTTTAGGATTTTGTCTTAAGTTAGTTCTGTGAATCGGCCCCTCAGTACCGGTGAGTACCGGCCCAATTAAAGCACTGGTTCTACTGCAATTCAAAACTCTGATAATGGGAGCTATATCACCCAGTGCCTCTTAATTTATGGATTAAAGGTGTATCATAAAGCTCCAAAATAACCCCTCTTCAGTCCCTTTGAAGGTACCTGCCCTACATGCTATGTGTGTGACATTAGTGGGCAATAAAGGCTACACTGCATGACATTATCAAAGCTTAGCTAACTTCCGGTATTCAGTTAAATATATCACGTTAGGCTTTGCGGGTAGGAATAGACGGTGCTGCTTTATTTTCTGCAAATTCAGTTAATGTCAATCCAATGTTATGCATTATTTGGGTTGTAATAGAGATTACACTGCAGTCTGTCATCTTTGTTCAGGATTTGTAGATCCTTATGCTAGGCCAGTCCCCAGCTCAATGTATTCTTTTGCCAACGCCTTCTGGCTCCAGAGGATCAACTAGCTCAAGATTCGCCTGTTTCTGTTTCGCTGAGTCCAAAAGTGGCCTGGAGCGCCTTGAAGCTTTCATAGTGGAGGCTTCCTGTGTTTTTCTTGTCAAGATGAGACGTAGACCCTTAGTCAGGGCCGGCTTTAGGGCAGTGCAACTGGTGCGGTCGCACTGGGCGCTGACCTGTGGAGGAGGCGCTGTGTTTAGAAATATCTTATGATGGGAGAGATAAAGGGCAGTTTTGCAGGTGGTAGGGAGAGAATCCGAAGAGGTGGTCATGGGATGTGGGGGCGCCAAAAGTGATTGTCGCACAGGAAGCCATCAGCGCCAAAGCCGGCCCTGCCCTTAGTTTCACCTTGGTAGCAGCCCCAAATATAAATCTGGATTATTGCTACAGAGTTTCGAAACATTCTATAAATGTTTTACAAACAATTTTTCATATCAATGGAAGGATGATTTTGGCCATAAGTTTTTATTTTGATAAACTATTTGAGACACCATTTTGACCTGCGCAGTAAAGGAGAAGGTTTACTATCCCAAGAACTCCATCAGAACACCATGTGAAAATAAACAGTCTCTGATGGTTTTTGGCAACTGCTAAACTTGGGGCAGGATCATTTTTTACTCTAAATAAATGTACCTTATGCCCTGAAAAATTGGCAGTTGATGGAATCTTTAGCTTAGACATCTTTTACAAAGCGAGAAACTCATAGAAGTCTAACTTACTCTTGAAATGAATGCAGCAGTTGCCTACTCATGACTAGATATGATACGAGTGAAGGATGGGGGTCCAATGACGTGTAACCTTGACAAAGTGGGCACGTCAGTGGGGCGCTCAAGCACAAGCAGATCAAAATTGTGAATGCCCAAAATGTAGTAGCCTTTCACAAACCTTTTGAAACTCTATATAGCTGTATTTGAGGAAATACATATCTTACACCTAAACAGACAACATGTAAGCGGTGTGAAGAGTTGTTGCAAGTGTAGCACTCAGTTTGGAATTCGCCTGATGTAGGCAGAAGGGTTAGCCTGCATGTAAACAACATTTATTATTGGAAAGAAGGACAATGAAACAAATAAAACCTTTGAGTAGGGTTTACTGAAAAAAGGCATATACCCGCTACCTCTGTGAATACTTAATCTATACTGCAGATATTTACACAGAACCTGATTCGCAAAGGGCCTCCGCACTAGTGGCGGAGGCCACTCAGTCGTGGGGGAGTCTCCGTACTCTGGGCAGAATCTTCAGAATGAGAATTCTCATTGGGGAGATTCTGCTCCGAGTGCGGAGACTCCCTCACGAATGTGGGACCTCTGTCACAAGTGTGGTGGCCCTTTGTAAATTAGGCCCGCAGTGTCTAAGTACGAATGCTTAGAGTATGCACACAATAACAACTTACTCATATGAGCATGCAGAATTAACTAATTAAATAAGTTATAACTTTTCGAATATATCTTTGTAAATCATGCCCGTCATTTTACAATTGCACATGCGGACAACATCGTACTAGCGAATTTCTCAGCGTCCCACATGATTGCATCAACCTTTTTCATCTTAATTTCAAAGTTATCTATTAATTGCACCAAATTCCTCAACAATTGCACCTCCCAAGATTCAACATATGAACTATGGTCACTTTCTGCCAAGATAAACATGTTGTATGAAAATCCAAAAAAACAGGTTGATAAGCAATCATTATGGCACACCTCAAGGGACCACAGGCAGGCTTTGGTCAGGCACATATTTTGTAGCTGGCTGCTAACCACCATCTTGTGACCGCCTTCTGTGGCTGATTCATTCAAGGGTATCTTTTCAAATAAGTTTTTTTACACCTAAAGTAAGAAGAGCCTATATTCAAATAAACAGTGGTTGTGCTACATTACCCATTCTGGATGGAGGCAGTGAAAAGAATACTGTTTTTGCTATAACAAAAGCCACATTGTATAAAAATGTACAATGTCATAGGCATAAACAACTTATATAACTATTGCTCCATATCTGAGGTCTACTTAGGAAAGGCTTCCATCGTCTCACTGGAATTTATAGGGAACTACCATTGTTATCGACATTCAATTTAAGCATCAAAGTCACAAAGAGGATGTCTCAAACAAGACCGGTTTTATGGATGGAAGATCATTCTATAGCCCCCAAAATCTTTGAATTACCATGCCTTTCCTGCTCACTTGCCAACCCTCTCCGTTGTTGTTAATCATCTCCTTAGTGTCGCCCACAAATGATACATTCCTAACTTCCTCTTGATTTAATGCCCCTTTACCCCATTCCCCAAATCATGCAGATGACCAGCTTGGCCTCTACATGAACCATACTTAAACAGAGAACATTAAAATCTGTGATCTAACCCGCATTTTATATGTTTGAATTGAAAATCCACATTAAAGTGGTTTCTTCAATTAAATAAATATTTTTCAAGAGGCAACATTGAGGAAGTCTTAATCAGAGGTGAGACAGTGCAGACCCAAGAGTCTCCCTGATGCAAAAACATGAATAAAGTTGTCAAATGTAAGCTTATTTACATTTTGTAAACCTTAGTAAGTTAAGGCTCAAAACATTTAACAAAAACCTTACAACGACCAGTCACATACAAAGTGAACCTTAGCACTGTAGTAGTCGAATAACCTCACCTCCAACCCCTTGAGGAAAGCTGGGATGGAGCACTTGATCCAGGGAAAACTGCAGTCAGGTACTGAGAATTCTTGCAACCAGTCAGATGGTATCAAAGTCATAGTTGAGATCTGAGCAGCCATCGTTAGTTGGATCTGTGATCCCATTTATGAACCAGTACAACTATCGGAAAGAGTGATGGGGAGTCATTTGAGGTCTCCAACGTCTCACAAGTCTCTCAGTGTGATATAGCTCTCTGCAGCGTGACATGCATCATGCAAAGGGCATCACAGCCAATTTAGCCTCTTTGGCCAGTCTCCCTGACCACGCCTCTTGTTTTCTTTAAACAAGAGAAACCTCAGACAGATGCATGAGTCTCTGTACTAGGCATCCAAACGTTTGGGAAAGTCATAGCCCTTATCTTTTCATGCAACGCTGTACATGCTCTAGTTGTCCTAGTGGACTATTTCTATATATAAACAACAAAGGGGGAGATAGAGGAGAGGGGCACGAGGACTCGTTCTCGAAAGTCGTACTCAAAAAACCTTCGAGCCACAAGTGGGCGGTTTTCCTAGAGCGAGGGAGTAGCCTTGAGGTAAGTGTGCCTACAGGCATCCCTCCTCCCCCGTTTGGACTCATGATGCCTCAATGAGGCGTATAACATATCTCAAGGAACAGACCTATTAGGTGTTGTATATCTTTTAGTTTAACCATAATACAGTGAACTTTATGACTAAGGGAGTTGTAACAGGGAGTAACCTTCCTAGGTCCTGACGAAATGCCTTGGGGTAGGGCTTGAAACAAGTTGACCAGAGAAACCCAGGGACATGACCCCATAGAGTTTCTTGTTTTCCCCTTATTTTAACCATTGAGGTGCTAAATAAACAATATTATCCTACTAGCCAGATATTTTAAATTATTTTTCCAATAAACCCCCACTCCTATTTCTCTCATCTGGCTAGGTCCTAACACTATCCGTGCTCCCACGCACTCATCGGTCGCAGCACGCCCCATTACACAGCGGAATGGGAAGAACCCTATGATGAAGCATGCCACCAAGGGTTAACCCTGGTGGGTGAGGGTTATTTAAAGAAATGTCTTTCTTTTGTCTCAATAAATATCAGGAGGGTAGGAAGAAGGAGCATAAATCACTTTGGACTATGTCTATCACCATCCATATTATTGTACCCTATAACATCAAGCCTCTTCCTAGTGAACACCGCCTATGTACTAGTGTTTGAATGATACCTTTGCTGAAATGTACTCCAGGCATTGCGTAGCTTCCAGGTGAACTACGAACCTGTGTATCTGAGATATGTACTCCTACAGAACACTAATCCAAATCATAGAGTCACCGTCTGCATTACTGCACTTCACATTTGAACCGTGGGTGCCCCTGCGGTATTCTCATCTTTTCACTGAGTTCTTCCTAAGTGATGCCCTCACTATGGCTTGGGAAGTCTTGCAGCATGGCATTGAGCTCATTAATTATATATGTTCTCTCCTCTGATCAGAGGGCAAGTGTCCAGACCCAAAATATATCACTTACAGTGCTCTCACCCACTACCACAGCCTAATTATCCTCTTTCTGTGCTTCTTCCTATCACTTGACTCAAGACAGCATTCAGAATTGAAGTTCTCTTCAAAAACTCTCTCACTTCCATCCCAAACACAGACCTGGAACACTCTTTAATAACCATCCTCTTACCATTTAGATTACACATAGTTCTAATATACTGTCGCACATGCATTACTGGATATCTTGGTGAACAAGAGTTGATCCTAGTCTCACTGCACCCGATGAGACACTTCTTTGTCCTTGCAATCATAACCTACGTGTGAAGAACCACCAGTAAGAAACATTCTTCACTGAGCCACTCTTGAAAAATCCCTAATTAACTGGCCCCCTCCTCTCCTGCTGTCGACCCATCCTTTATTATCTTGGTAACCCCATGCAACAAAGCCCTCTTCCATTTACCCATAGGAAGCCCCTTCTCTGCTACTAAAGGGTTCTATGCCCAGACATGAATTCACACTGATTAAATCTTTACCTTCAGCTAGATTTACCTCAATGTTATTTCTTTCCTTGACCCATCTCTTAGAGCACCTTCAATGAGATACTTCAGCCAGCCATTGACTCACAGTATTCTCTTGCCACCCTTTTACCCCTCTTTCCTAGCCTCTAACACTGGATCTCATCCACCATCTTCTTCATCATGACTTAGCTGCACACTCATGGCATCATGTGATAAAATTCATTACCCCTTGAGGAGCCTGAAACCTACAAGAAGATCTACATATTTTTGTTTAGTGAAATTGGCCTTTTCATGATCACCTCACTTCGTCCACAGCATCTATCCTGTGTCCTACACACCACAATACGCCTCTTTATCTCATATTTCATTTGCATAATCTCCCCCCCGTCAGGATCACTTCAATAGCCCAGGGTCTTAGAAATGCAGAATTTGGGCACAGAAGCACCATATGTAAACGTAGATTTGAGACTGCAGGTTTGAGATGGCACCTGGCACTGAAGACTGCAGGCCAATGAGAAGTAGCAGCAACATACAAGTAGACTGGCACACAATACCCATAGATCAGTATTAAAAAAAAAAGCTGCTTTAATAGGACAGGCCTTCGCTTACAACACCTCGGCAACAGCCATTGCAACTAAATATTTCCTGGTCTTACGAATAAAGAAAACATCCTCATATCCCCCAACCCTTAAACCTCTATGTAACCAAAAACATCCCCCACATGTACTCAATCGGGTCAGATTTGTCAATTCCTGTAAACCATCCTGGAGTCAAAGTCCCTTCTTAGTTCTCTCCCTATAAATTCCCACCCATTTCCCTTAACTTTTCCTTATTGACCTCCCATTATCTGGGCATCACTTTCCTCCCTCTGCCGCCTCCTTCCAAGCTGGAACCCTCCTACTTGTGATGCACCAACCCCCCTCTGCGTTGAAGATTAGTTTCCCATCATGTCTACTTGCAAACCTGTCCTACCAGCAGCAATGCATTCAATAAAATGCCCAAACCTGTTCCATCAAAGTCAAGCCAGCAACCCTACAACTACATTCCCCTATTACCTTTATCTCACAGCCCTCCCTCCTTTACTCGTGTCTACTCCCAGTACAATGTCCACAACTACCTACCTCGAAGCAACCTACTTAACTTGACATGGGAGACAAGTACCAAACTTGCCCTCACTGTGCTAACTAGGCTTGGACACCTCGCTGAAAGACTGTCCTGTCACCTTGATCCTGAGTCGAGACACACCTGCAGCCCTGCTGGTCTAACCCTCCAGTGCAGATGTGCAACGTTGATGTCCACTCATTCCCTAGTCCTACAGTCTGAGGTCAGAAGGATACTCCTGACTCGGGCCTCACCCCGGCAGTGTCAGCCCATTTATGCCGAGGTGCAGGGTCAGATTGAGAGAAAAAATATTCCCGGGCACCAACATCCAAGTGGCCCTGAGTAACAAATCAGATTGTTAAAACAGTATCCCTGTTGGGATGGACACGTCCCTCACATGGTGACAGACGTGTACCCTTCCCCTGCCCTGAGTGCCCAGGCTGGAGTTATATCTGGGTCATTGGTAATGATTTTTCGTCATGAGCGAACACAGACCATGTGGTGCACTATGACCTTGGTCTGTCTCATGCATTGCGTTGCAGTCTGCTTAGACCTGGAGGGGCACCCAAAGTGTTACCCTCAGAAGGTGTACAAGCACAGTAGTGGTAGCATACTGTGTTATTATTAATCATTAGAATAAACAGGTCCTATGTGCCTGTGTGGTCATCCTGGCCCACTCCAATAAAGTTCTGCTGTTGTGTACTTAACACGAGTTCTGCCTGTTGTGACAAGGACTGTGGATCTTCCAGTCTCCCATGCTGGGTGAGGGGACATCACTGAGGAGGATCAAGGACACTTGCCTGCAGCACAAGCTTCGGCCTGACCCAAGACCAGTGGGTCCTGTGTGTGCAGGAGAATTCGGAGAGGGATACCTGCTAGGTAAGTAACAGTGACGCCCCTTGCAACCTGCAAATCATAGTGCATAGAGGCATGTGACTGATGTCACCCTGTTACTCATCTAGGCGACAGTGCATATGCATGCCGGTCATTCATCCTCACTCCCTACCTACACCCAGCAACCCAGAGTGAGAGACGATACAACGTGGCACACAAAACAACACGCAATGTGGTGGAGCGCACGTTTGGACTACTGAAGAGCAGGTTCCGCTGCCTCCACAAGAGCGGAGGCGCACGCCAGTACAAACCCATCACCTGCTGCAAGATTATTGCCACTTGTGCAATGCTGCACAACCTTGCCACGAAAAAAGGGACAGATGTGGAACTAACATATTTTGAGGACAACGAGGATGAGTCAGGACAGCCACAGGGCAACGCAGCTAGAGTGCCAACTGCAATAGATGGGAGAGAGAGACGGGCAGAGATCACATGCAACTATTTCTGAGTAAGTAAGGGGACACAGCCAGTTGTGAGAAGTCATGACGTAGTTTAATGTGGCACCACGCCATGAACACATGAACAAGCCAATCTGGCAATATCCCATCTATACAAGAAGTAAGTCCAGGGTTACGTCACCCAATGGGAAGTGGCTAAGCAGGGCCACATCAATGTTTGCGCATACGCGCTGCAGTGGTGGATGGCACGGCCTGTGCATCCTCACTAGAGCCAACCCCAAGCCGCCTGCTGCTCCTGCGTGCTTCTGGGACGGGGGGTGTGATGCTGCTCCTGCTGCTGGTGTCGATGCTCTCCGCAGCATCCCCTGCAGCAGTTGTCGACGCCTGACTAGTCAATAGCACCCCTAGTGCACTTGTCACCTGCACCATCCCCCGAGACAGGTCGCTGCAGCACTGTGTTAGGCCCTCCTGCATCGTCACAGAGCGCCGGCACAGTAGAGAAGTCGCCGTTGCCAGACGGTTGAGTGCCCTGTTGGTAGTGTCCCTTCTCTGGCGTTCCCGGCGCCGTGCTTCGATGTCAGCATCTAATTTGCTGCACAACTGCTGGATTGACTGGGACATGTCCCGAATGCCCGCAGCCATGCCGCTGATGTTATTGTCCATGGTGACTAATGTGGTTTTCATCACCCGCATGTGCCTCTGGACTGACATGACTGCCTTTGTTTGCAGGCGCTGTTGCTTCAACATTTGGCCCTCGAGACCCAAGAAGACACCATGGCCGTCAATGGGTGCTGGTGGACTCTGGACACGCGACCTGCGGCGCCCTCTTGCTCCCGTCTGTGCTGCCTGTGAGGTGTGGGGCACAGTGGCATGGCTCCCTTCCTGGGACATGGTGAGTTCGTCAGGGCCCATGCTGTCGTCTGACGAGGTGTCTAAGGCTCGTAGCCTGGCTGCTGGACGCCTCATCATTCTCACACCTGCAAGCGGAGATGTGGCCGGTGACTCAAACATGAGTGGCGATGCTGGCTCTTGGTGAGGTGATGCTGGCTCTGGGCGAGGTGATGCTGGCTCTGGCTGCGGCGAGGCTGCCTGTGTTGGTGGTGCGGGTGCCAGTGGGCCTGCTCCCTGGTCTGTACTTGTGCTGGCTAGAGGTGATATTTGTGGCCGGTGTGCCGTCTCTCCTGCAGCATGCCCTGTCTTGCATGATGTCACATCTGTGGACAGAAATACAACAATGGCTCAGTGTCCCCGAAGGGCTGCATTGAAAGCGTCACAATAAATCATTTCACATTCCAAAATGTCCTCTGTCTCCTTGTGCCTCGAGTGCGTGACATGCCTTGTTGCCCTGTTACATTTACGTCATGGTTAGTGTTTCCCTGACTACATCTCCCGGAATGCATTGCCTGTCTGCACTGACACGTGTGGACTGCAGTGTGATTCTCGTTTCACAATGGGGGATGTGGGATAGGGATAGGGGGTGCTACATTGCTGTGCTTTCGTCTTACCTTGTTGTGTGGCGGCTCTGGCAGAGCTGTCGGCGTCCCCAAGACCCACGACGCTCTCTTGCTCGATTGTGGCCCCCACCAGCTCCTCCAGTTCGGTGAGGGCAGGTGCCCTGTTGGTTCCACCTCCAGTCTGGCTGGCCTCCTTCTGGATGTCGCCCATCTTCCTCTTGGTTACAATCCTCAGGTCATACCAGCGCTTCTTTAGGACCTCTATGTCCCTGTGGGTCACTCCCACTGCATTCACCTGGGCCTGAATGGCCAGCCATATGTTGCGCTTTTCCGCCTCAGGCACTTGCAGGGATTGCCTTCCGAACAGCTTCTGGTGCTGCTTCACCACCTCCTCCACCAGCACCTGGAGTTCCTTGGGGCTAAATTTCAGCTTCCTCCTCCTTTCCCCTCCGTCTCTCTGTGTTCTCTGGCTGGACATGATGTTCGTTTTCCCGCTCGCACAGGCACCGGCTCCCTGCCTCTCCTCTGCACTCCAAGACTCTCCAGGGTCGGCTAATTATGTACACCTGCCTGGGTGTGGCCACTTCCTGGTTGGGTGGGCTGTGGTTGCACGGGATTAGCTGTTTCGTCAAGTCATGTGATTTTATTTGCCGAATCCGTACATACCGATTCGGTATTTTCCGATTCGGTAAATACCACCTCGGTATTTTCCGATTCGGTAAATACCACCTCGGTATTTTCCGATTCGGTAAATACCACCTCGGTATTTTCCGAATCGGTAAATACCACCTCGGTATTTACCGATTCGGTAGATTCCGAATCGTGATTACCGAATGTTACCGAATCGGTAACTGTTACCGAATTTTTACCTACATATAACTTACCGATTCTAATTTACCGATTCGGTACGGCTCGGTATTTAAGAAACGGTAAAATTTATTTACCTACATGAGGCCCTAAGAGTGGTATACAACGCGTTAGGAAGGGAGGCATCAAATGGGTAAAATAGTGGATACATTATACAAGAGAAGCACGCAGTCTAAAGTCACGGCTACATGTGGGATAAAAATTAAAACAGGTAGATACATTATACAAGAAGGCACGTAGTCTCAACTCTTGGGGGAATGCCCAGGAGTGCAGGAATAGGTATCAACCGTAGAAGCCGTGGATAATGCCGAGGTGGAGGGTGGAACATGTCGCTGAGGTGATTGTAATGTATTCATTAGATGAGGTATTTGCCCATTAAGAAGGTTTTGGTCTCCTTCTTAAAGTGTGCCAAGGACGGAAGTCTTCTGATGGCGGGTGGGTTAGAGTTCCAAATTCTTGGCGCAGCCCCAGAGAAGGCCCGATTGTAGATTTTTTTTCTTCCAGAAGCGTGCTGGTTGCAGCAACAGGTCTTTGGCAGATCGGGAGTTTCTGGCTCCTCTGGATATCACAAGTTTTTGTGCGAGAAATGTAGGGGAATTGTGGTAAAGTGCTTTGTGAGTAATGCAGGCCAGTTTTAATTGGATTCTGGCCTCTAGGGGAAGCCAGTTCAGAACTTTGAGGTGGGGAGAGATGTGGTCGAATTTCTTTGAGCCAGTTAGGAGTCTGGCGGCGGTGTTGAGGCAGGCTTTCAATGGGGCCAAGGATTTCTTGGGTAGCCCTGTGAGAGTAGAGCATCCATATTCTAGTCTGGAAATGACTGGTGCCTGGATTGCCGTTTTAAGGTCAGACACATCGAGGAAGGGTTTTAGGTTTCTTAGGTAACTCAGGTGGAATCTAGCCATTTTGGCCATCGAGTTTATATGGCCACGCGTGTTCAGGCTGCCGTCAAGGGTTATTCCAAGGGATTTCGCTGAGTCAACAATGGTAGGAGGGCAGTTTAGTGCTGTGACGGTCTTGATCCATTCCTGGATGTCTGGATTGGGTTTGGGTGGGGAGATGAGAAGAAATTCTGTTTTATTTGCATTGAGTTTAAGCTGGTTGGCGGTGAGCCAATGGACTGTCAGCTTCAGGGCCTCGTTCAGGGAGAAAATGTCCTCAGGGGAAGAGATTTTTATGTAGATCTGTGTATCATCGGCATACATAAGGTAGGAGATATTGGCGGCACGTAGCACCTCGGTGAGAGGTTCAAGGTAAAGGTTGAAGAGGGTAGGGGAGAGGGTTGATCCTTGGGGGACTCCAACCGTAACTGGAGAGGGGGTGGATAGATTACCATTGATGAGGACTCTTTATGAGCGGTTTTGGAGGAAGGATCTAAACCATTCAAGGACGGTGCCATCCAACCCCATCCTGAGTTTGAGGCATTCAAGGAGAAATTGGTGGTTAACCATATCGAAGGCAGAGGAAAGGTCTAGGAGGATTAGGAGACAGGTTTTGCCTTGGTCGAGGGCTTGGAGGGCGTCATCCACAATGTGGAGGAGGATGGTTTCCGTGCTGTGTCCTGGTCTGAACCCGGATTGGAAGTCATCTAGCAGGTGAAATTTGTTGATGTGTAGGCTCAGCTGCTGTTGCACACATTTTTCCAGAACTTTGGCTAGGAGTGGGATGTTGGATATGGGTCTATAGTTCTCAGCTGAAGCAGGGTCCAGCGTGGGTTTTTTTAGGATGGGGACAACTTGGCCAGCCTTGAGCGAATCAGGTATTGAGCCCTGTAGGAGGGAGGCATTGATTATTGGGGTCCAGGAAGAGATGATAGCCTGAGAGGCGGAAGCTAGGCAGTTAGAGGGGAGAGGATCATTGAAGTGATTGTTCGGGTTTAAGGAGGCAAGAATTCTCGCGATAGAGTGTTCATCATAGATTTTAAAATTGGACCAGAGCGCTAGGTTTTTGGGTGAGGTTTGGGAGGACAACGCGAAGAGAAGAGGTAGAGCTGGCAGATTTTGATTTTGGTGGTGAGTTGCGGATTTAAGTTCATTTCCTAGGGCAGTGATTTTGTCGCAGAAGATGGAAGAGAATTCCTCGCTTGTTATTAGGGGTTTAGGTGTTTCTTTGGAGGTTTTCACTAGTTTGTTGGATTGGTGTTTGACCAAGTCGAACAGCTTGCGAGGTCGATTTTTGGCGTTCTCCAGTTTAGTTCTGAAGAATTTTTTTTTAACGTTGGGGATTTTCTTATTGTAGGCATTTCTGGCCTGGCGGAGAAGTTTTAGATGTGCTGCTGATGGGTGTTGTTTCCAGTTACGTTCAGTCTGTCGAAGGGATCTCCTCTCCTTGTTAAGGGATCCGCTGAACCAGGGATTTCTGTCTTTGATCTGGGTTCTTTTTAATTTTAGTGGTGCCAGGTCATCGAGAATGTCGGATATGGTTGAGGAGTAATGATCCGCTAGGTTGTCGACCGAGGTGCACTGAAGGGTGGGGGGAGGAGGGAGAGGTCGGTCTCACAACGCGCTGCCAGTTTCTCGTGTTCAAAGTTCTTGGTGTCTTTAACCAATCGTTTGGGAATCACGGGTTGAGGTGTCCATGTCTTGTGGGTGCTGGGCAGGAGGAAGGTGATGGCGTGGTGGTCAAACCAATCACAAGGGTCAATAGAGATACGTTTGACCGCTGATTCCTTAGCAATTATCCAGTCTAGGGGGGCGCCTTTCGAATGAGTAGGGAGGGAGCAGGCTTGGGTAAGGGCTTGGTCGGCCAAGAAGTCTCTGATGGCATTGACCTGAGGGTCCTTAGGATCGTTCCAATGCAATTCGAAGTCGCCAAGGAAAATGTCATTAGAGTTTGGAGAAACCTTGGCTGTGATGATTTCCATGAGGAGGTCCGTAAAGGTGTCATTCATGCCTGGGGGGTGGTAAAAGATGTGAAGTTTGCATAGTTGTGAAGTGTTGTTGGAGATGGAGAGTGCGAGGTATTCGCAGGAGTCTGTAGGGTCCACGGGAAGTTCCGTGACAAGGAGGTTGGAGCGGTAGATGCAGGCAATGCCACCCCCTTTTCTTCTTTGAGTGTCTGTCCATCCTTAGGATATTATAATTGGGCGAGACTAAGAGTTCTAGGTAGGGCGATAAGGATTCCTTGAGCCAAGATTCAGTCAAGATCGCTAGGTCCGATTTATGTCTCAGGATGAGGTCGGCGACATCAGATGCATGCTTTACAGCTGACCGGCAGTTTAGTAGGAGGTCGGCTAAGGAGGGGTAGGAGTGAGTGTCAACGGTAGAAGCAGAGAAGGGAACTCTAGCTAGGTTGCTATTGCCCACCCTTCTGATGCGGAGGGTAGCAGATCTGTTAGGGTTGGTTGCAACCGTGCAGATAGGGTGTTCTTCCCTCAGATCTGAGGGGCATGGGGTTGTCAAGGCAGAGTTGTAGCTACTGAGGTCAGTCACTTCTTCCTCCGTGAGTTCTGAGGGATTAAGCGTGCCAGGGGTGGGTTTGTAGGTATGGAGTAGAGCAAGAATTTCCTCCTCCGAGAGGTGGCAGGGTTGCTTGCGGGGGCGTTGATTAATGTTGCCTAAAGGGTTAATCTGGGTAGAAATCGATTCTTATTATTAAAGAAAACTCCCAACTATGCTGTTTCTTTTTCGACTCTGGGTTTGTGCTTTTCCACACCAAGCACTCTTAAACTATACTGCCTACCAGTATGGATTACATGTGACTCCCAACACTTTTAGTCCTTTGGCTTATGTAACATTTCCTATACACTGATTTACACATGTATGATTGATTGTCTCTATGTAATGTGTGTGTAATGTAAAGTGCTCTGACACCCTACACTGGTATGAGTGGCACTATAGAACTAATTCAATGGATCTGAGAGAGTGTGGTTATGGAGACTTGGTCACGGTTAAAGGGTGCTAGTGAGAGAATCCGTGGTGGAGGTGGTCATGGGGGGGGGGCAACAAACATTGTCGCAAAAGGCGCCACCAGCGCTAACGCCGGCCCTGAATACACCCACAAACTGACCTGACAGACCAATGCTTCGCACACTGCCACATTTCTTTATAGACCAGTCCGACCATGCCGAGGTGCTTCCATACAGTCTCAGTACACACAAGCTGCAGTCTCTTCACGCAGGTCCTGCAGTCTCAGGACACACATACAGTGCTGATGGTCTTCTCACACAAAAACGTAGCCTTGGTGCACAGATGCAGCCCCCCCCCCTTGCAACTCCATGGCAGCAGTATCGGATCACGCATGCAGTGCTATTTCACCTGCAGTCTCGCACATGCCTCAACTGTTTCACATGCAGTCTAGTTTGGGCCACACATGTATTGCTGTTTCACCTGCAGTTTCTGGTCACACATGCGTTTCAACTGCAGTCCCAGGTCACACACAAACACACACATTCAATGCTGTTTCTTCTGCAGTCCCAGGTCACACACAAACATACACATGCAAGGCTGTTTCACCTGCATTCTCAGGTCACGCAAGCCATACTGTTTAACTAGCATTTGTCTCAGGTCACGCATGCAATGCTGTTTCATCTGCAGGCTTGGGTCACACATACTTTTATGTTTCACTAGCAGTTGTCTCATCTCACACATTTACACATGCACTACTGTTTCACCTGCAGTTTCTGGTCACACATGCTTTGCTGTTTCACCTGCAGTCCCAGATCACACACAAACACACACATGCAAGGCTATTTCACCTGCAGTCTCAGGTCACGCAAGCCTTGCAGTTTCATTAGCATTTGTCTTAGGTCACACATGCAATGCTGTTTCACCCGCAGTCTTGGGTCACACATGCCTTGATGTTTCACTAGCGGTTGTCTCATCTCACACATGCATTACTGTTTCACCTGCAGTTTCTGGTCACACTTGCGTTGCTGTTTCACCAGCAGTCCCAGGTGACACACAAACGCACACATGCAATGCTGTTTCACCTGCCCTCCCAGGTCACACACAAACATACACATGCAAGGCTGTTTCACCTGCAGTCTCAGGTCATGCAAGCCTTGCTGTTTCACTAGCATTTGTCTCAGGTCCCACATGCAATGCTGTTTCACCTACAGGCTTGGATCACACATGCCTTGATGTTTCACTAGCGGTTGTCTCATCTCTTACATTTGCACATGCATTACTGTTTCACCTGCAGTTTCTGGTCACACATGCTTTGCTGTTTCACCTGCAGTCCCAGGTCACACACAAACACACACATGCAAGGCTGTTTCACCTGCAGTCTCAGGTCACACAAGCCTTGCTGTTTCACTAGCCTTTGTCTCAGGTCACACATGCAATGCTGTTTCACCTGCAGTCTTGGGTCACACATGCCTTGATGTTTCACTAGCGAGTCTCATCTCACACATTTACACATGCATTACTGTTTCACCTGCAGTTTCTGGTCACATGCGTTGCTGTTTCACCTGCAGTCCCAGGTCACACACAAACACACACATGCAACGCTGTTTCACCTGCAGTCTTCGGTCACACATGCCTTGATTTTTCACTAGCAGTTGTCTCAGCTCAAAGTAGGCAAGTGCGTGCAGGAAGTTGCAGGAGGGGGAGGGCTACGCTGCAAAGGGTGTCCCGACGCCAAGAGGAGGGAAAGGGTTGGAAAAGAGCGGGCAGCCGCCCCGGGCAGCGAGGGAGTGTGAGTGCAGAGGCCGACACAGCAGCAAGGAGTGCCGAGAGCCTGCATCACTCACTCCGAGAACGGCAGATACCATGAGCGGCAGGCAGCCCGGGGTCCGTGGCAGGAGGAGGAAGCCGGACGTGCACTCCCAGGTATAACGACCTACCGTGGGGGCACGAGAGGGGGCGGCGCAGGGTTGTACTCCAGGTACAGCTAGGGCACGCAGGGCAGAATTTGGAGCATGCAAGAAGACCAACATCTTGTCTGTTTACTTTCTCCATTAATCAACTTGTGAGCGGAGGAAAGTTTAGCAGAAAGATAACATTTTAGCTTTAATCGACAGCACTCGCGTAGGATTTGAGCAAATATGAAATGCTCTTTCAAGCCTGCCCCATGCAGTGTGAGCTACGCTTATGATTTGGGACTATGCACAAGGAATTTTGCCCGAGTATCTCATGGAGAGGTGATGGACCGGTAGGAACTGGGGCTACATAGAGACTTGCTGCTGGAACCTATAGGGTTAACTACACTTTCACCGCGGAGTACATTCACGTGAGAGCACGGGCTGTGATTTCCACACACGCTCACTTGTTCTGCGTTTGAGGACAGCAGCAGCAGCTGGTTTTACGAAATTAAAGTAGCCAGCTTTGTGCACACGAGGAAAGGCAGTTTGTGGTGATTAGTCTGACGGGACGACTTCAATCAACTCCGTGTGCGCAAATATTCAGAAGTTACTGTATCTCCTAAAGGCAGGATTCATAACGCGCACGCGCACTAGCGAGTCAAGTGAACCTGCCCCGCCCACGTTGCCAGGGCGACGGCTTCCCTATGCCTCAATCACATCTCTGGAAGTGGGTTGGTGACCCTTGCAGCGACAATCTTTTATTTTGTGTGTTCTTTTTTTGTTTATAGCAGTAGGGCACGATGTGTGTGTCTGTGTGGTGTTGTGTTCGACACCCTAGCTGTGCATTTCGACAAAGAAAGTCTAACTAAATATATTTTAAATGGCAACTTTTTTTCCCCGTCTTAAAAATCTATTACTGAAGGCAGGGCTTTAAGTGGGATGAAAACACTGGGGGGTCTCTAAAAGTGGCGTGGCCAATGTAATTAAGGGCGTGGCTTAAACACATAAGCTACAAATCTGTGCTGCGCATAGTGTGCCGCCCGACTTGTATTCTGCTGTTTTTGTCATTGCATCCAGGTATATGATACAACAACTAACATCATACCTACCACAAGTCAGGACTATTGGCTTTATCAATGGTTGTTAGTTGCATAAGATAAATAAACAGTAACTATGGCTTGTATATAATATTTAAAAAGCTTCCATTTAAAGCCCTGGTGACACCACGACGATGTTGCTGCTTCTGAGTTTAAAAAAGAGAAGGTGAATCCAGAAAGAAAATGACTCTCTTTAAAGGATTTCCCTTCCCCTACAGCGCTCACCTGGCATGACGTCATACCGTAACTTATCCACTAGTGAGAAGTGAGCAGTGTGAGGACGCACACATCGATGTGCCTGCTGTCACTTCAGTCCGCAAAAAAAAAACGGACCGCCTGTGCCAGGCCACAAAACAAAGCCAGATAGAGACCTTTTTCGAGGTCTCCTTTAAAAAACTGCCGGTAGTCAGCACCAGTGAGACCCGACCCACTTAAAGCCCTGACTGAAGGCAGGGACATGTTCCCTTACTCTAAAATTCTCACAATACGAACCTACAAAACCTCTTGCCACTTTACATAACTACATGTTTGTGATAAGATGACCCCCATTCAACCAAAGGTCAATGAATATCGACGAGATTATAGATATAGCAGACTCCGGGGCCCATCATCACATTCTGCAGGGTGGCCCCATCACTTGGCGTTATGTCTGAGCCAAATTAGAGATGGGCGAGCCAACAAATGAACAGAAGGGCCAGCACTTTAGGTGGGCCGGGTCTCAGTCCCTGTAGTAATTAAAAACGAACATTGAAACAGGTCCCAATTTAGCCCTATATTAATGCCCGTAAGTCTACTGGCAAAAACACTAATCAAGGTTTGAGCAATGATAAAAAATATTGTTAAAATAATCCTTGTCAGTGATTTTGTACTTGTTTATTTTTCACTTTTTTCCCCGTAATCTTACATTTCCTATGAATGTTAGCTATTTGAAAGATTTGTGGTTATGTATTTATTCTGTGTGTAGCATATTACTCTAGCATATGAGCCCCCTCCAATAATCAATCAATCAATCCATTTGTAAAGTGCACTACTTACCCTCAAGAGTCTCAAGGCGCTGGGGGGGGGGGGGGACTGCTGCTACTGCTCGAAGAGCCAGGTCTTGAGGAGTCTTCTGAAGGTCATCAGGTCTTGGGTCTGCTGTAGGGGGATGGGGAGGGTGTTCCAGGTCTTGGCGGCGAGGTGGGAGAACGATCTGCCACCGGAGGTCACTCTTCGGATGCGGGGGACTGTGGTGAGGGCGAGGGCGGCAGAGCGAAGCTGGCGGGTGGGGTTGTAGAAGCTGATTCGTCTGTTGAGGTACGCTGGTCCGGTGTTGTGGAGTGCCTTGTGTGTGTGGGTGAGGAGCTCGAAGGTTATCCTCTTGTTGACGGGGAGCCGGTGCAGGTCTCTCAGGTGGGGTGTGATGTGGCTGTGGCAAGGGATGTCGAGGATCAGGCGTGTAGAGGCGTTGAAGTCGTTTCCGGAGTTTGGCCGAAGCTCCTGCGTAGAGGGCGTTAGCGTAGTCCAGCCTGCTGCTGACGAGGGCCTGGGTGACTGTTCTTCTCGTTTCGGTGGGGATCCACTTATAGGTTTTGCAGAGCATGTGGAGGGTGTTGAAGCAGGAGGATGAGACGGCGTTGACCTGTTTAGTCATGGAGAGGGTGGAGTCGAGGATGAATCCTAGGTTGCATGCGTGGTCGGTGGGTGTTGGAGCTGATCCCAGTGCGGACGGCCACCAGGAGTCATCCCAGGTCGAGGGGGTGGATCCGAGGATGAGGACTTCCGTCTTGTCCGAGTTTAGCTTCAGTCGGCTGTTCATCATCCACTCGGCGATGGCTTACATTCCTTCGTGGAGGTTGGTTTTGGCGGTGTGGGGGTCCTTGGTGAGGGAGAGGATCAGCTGGGTGTCGTTGGCGTAGGCGATGATGTTGAGGTCGTGCAGTCGGGCGACGTGGGGGAGCGGTGCCATGTAGATGTTAAACAGTGTAGGGCTGAGGGATGAGCCCTGGGGTATGCCGCAGATGATCTCGGTGGCTTCAGAGCGGAAAGGGGGGAGGCGGACGCTCTGGGTTCTGCCGGAGAGGAAGGAGGTGGTCCAGTCCAGGGCCTTCTCTTGGATCCCAGCGTCGTGGAGGCGTGCGCGTAGGGTGCGGTGGCAGACCGTGTCGAAGGCAGCAGACAGGTCCAGCAGGATGAGGGCCGCAGTTTCTCCGTTGTCTAGCAGGGCTCTGATTTCATTGGTGGCAGCGATGAGGGCAGTTCGGTGCTGTGGTTGCTGCGGAACCCGGACTGGGATGGTTCCAGGATGTTGTTCTCCTCTAGGTAGTGGGACAGTTATTTGTTGGCGGTCTTCTCGATGACCTTCGCCGGGAACGGGAGCAGGGAGATGGGCCGGAAGTTCTTGAGGTCCTTGGGGTCCGCCTTGGGTTTTTTGAGTAAGGCGCTGATCTCGGCGTGCTTCCAGCACTCCGGGAAGGTCGCTGTCTCGAAGGAGATGTTGATGGCTTTCCAGAGATGGGGTGCGATGGTGGTGCTGGCTTTGTTGAAGATGTGGTGTGGGCATGGGTCGGACGGAGATCCGGAGTGGATGGTGTTCATGATTTTGATGGTGTCGCCGTCGTTTATGTTGGTCCAGGAGAGCAGGCGGTCGGTGCGGGTGGTGGTCGTGGGGGTGGAGGTCTCCGTGGTTGTTGGGGCGGTTGTGGTGTTGAAGCTGTTGTGGATGTCTGCGATCTTACGATGGAAGAAGGTGGCAAGGGAGTCATACAGGTCCTGCGAGGGTCGGATGTTGTTGGTGTTCGAGCTGGGGTTGGAGAGTTCCTTCACGATGCTGAAGAGCTCTTTGCTGTTGTGTGCATTGTTGTCTAGGCGGTCTTTGAAGGAGGCCCTTTTGGCGGATCTGATCAGGTGGTGGTGTCTGCAGGTGGCGGTCTTGTGGGCTGCGTAGCTGTCCGGTGTCCGTTCCCGGTGCCATTTCTTCTCTAGCTTTCAGCAGGATTGTTTGGAGGCCTGGAGGTCTTCAGTGAACCAGCTGGCTTTCTTGCTGGTGTGACTGTTGGATAGTTTCTTGATCGGGGCGACGGTGTTGGCACAGTCGTCGATCCACTGTCTGAGGTTGCAGGTGGCAGTGTCGGGGTCTGTGGGGTCGGTGGGTGGGCTCCAGGTGAGGGTGGTGGCTAGCTGGTCTTCGGTGACTTTGCTCCAGCAGCGGCGGGGGATCTGTAGGGTACAGTGGTGCGTGGTGAGTTTCCGGAAGGTGAAGTGGATGCAGCGATGGTCGGTCCAGTGGAGTTCGGTGGTGTGGTTGAAGGAGACGAGGGAGCTTGCAGAGAAGATGTGGTCAAGTGTGTGGCCGGCGGAGTGGGTGGGTGTTGTGACAAGTTGTCTGAGGTTGGCGAGGTTGGCGATCAGGGTGGTGGAGTTGGAGTCGTTGTTGTTCTCGAGGTGGAAGTTCAGATCTCCGAGGAGGATGGAGTCCGTGGAGGCGAGGGCATGTGTGCTGACGAGGTCGGCGATGGAGTCGCTGTACTGTGGTCGGGGTCCGGGGGGTCTGTAGATGAGGGTTCCTCTGAGGGTGGTGTTGGGATCGGTGTGGATCTGGAAGTGCAGGTGTTTGGCGGTGCTGAGGGGGCCGTCGGTGTTGGTCGAGATTCTGAGCATGTTCCTGTGGACGATGGTGATTCCTCCTCCTACTCCGTTGGTGCGGTCCCTGCGGGTGATCTTGTAGCCGTCCGGGATGGCTATGGCGATGTCGGGTGCCGAGGAGGGGTTCAGCCAGGTCTCCGTCAGGAAGGCGACGTCTGGGGAGGTTGAGTCGAGTAGGTCACAGAGTTCAATGGCGTGTTTGCGGGGGAAGCGGGTGTTGAGAAGAATGCATCTGAGGTAGTTGGGTTCTTTCCTGGTGGTTGGGTTGGCGGGTCAGATGCTGGTGAAGCTGCAGTTCCGGCAAGAGAAGGGTCCTTAAGTGCGCTTCGGGGCGACCAGGAAGCAGGTGTGTGGGCGTCCAGTGTTGAGTGCGTGGAGGGTGCTGGCATCATAGCGGAGACGGGCGTCGTGTCGTTCACGGGGGCCAGGGGTTCTGGCTCTGGGCGTGGTCCAGGCACGTACGGGCGCAGACGGGCTTGCCTTAGGCACGCATTCGGCATGCCAGCGGCGCGGCCGCGCAATGGCCGACATATATGGGGAGGTGGGAGGGGCAGCTGGGATGCGGGAACGGGGC
This sequence comes from Triturus cristatus, assembly GCF_964204655.1. Lineage (NCBI taxonomy): Eukaryota > Metazoa > Chordata > Amphibia > Caudata > Salamandridae > Triturus > Triturus cristatus. The sequence continues at coordinate 1,170,487,383 of NC_140591.1, read as the reverse complement.
GGTGAATGGGTGAGCGGGGGGCGGGGACGCAGCGGGGGGAAAAACGGGTGAGGAGCAGCGGGGGAAACAGAGGGCAACGGGCACAGAATCACAGGGGGGAAAAGGAAAATACAGGTAAAACTAAAAACAGGGCACAAAAAACACTATACAGGGCGCAAAGTCAAAAGGAAAAATACAGGTGGTAAAACACGAGATAATACAACCAAGTGCAGCGAGCGAGCCTCGAACTCGCGACCGGCAGCAGTAGCGGGCTGGGGGGGCGCTCACACCAGGCGTAGGTGTTGCGGAGGCGAGGGGAGCGACCTGCCTGAGAGCAGGGTCAAAGGTCGCTCCATGAGAGCTCTAGAGTTGAGGCTGAAGCAGTGTGAGTTTCTCACAGTGCCTTGTCAGTAGGTCAAAAAGAAGTTCAGAATACATGGCCATCCAATGCTTGGCCTCTCTGCAGGGCACACAGAGTAGTGGCCACGTATTCCAATTAGGATTCTGTGCGTAGTGTGTGAAGGAGGTGCACAGTTGTCAAAATATTGACAAGGCAGAAGTAAAAAATGCAGTCCTTACAGGTGAGTGGACATGTTGTGTGTTTGGGGGATGGTAAAGTGAAGGAGATATGAGGAAGTGCATTCAGGAGAGAGTGAAAAGAGGATGCTGAAAAGGAAAGAGATGAGGTGTATGATATGCAGATGGATGAAATGTGGAAAGAAAATTGGCATGCATGTCTAACACAGAGTGAGCATGACAGGAGTGATTGAGACACGCTGGAGACCACTAACCCTTCCACAAGCCTTACTCATTTTTCATGCACAGTCTCATAATTACAGATTTGAAATATTTTCAATATTAATTATTCACAACAAAATGTTTGTTACTCATTTATTCTAAACAGGTAACTGCCACTGACAAAGCCAATAGTTCTATCTGGTTTTAGGTGTATGCCAGTTGTTGTGTTATATATGTGCATGCAAGAACCCAAAACGCAGTGAGGAAACGAAATACTGGTCACATGGCACACTATCAGAATCACGGAAACCATGACCCTTCTAGAGACCCTCCACATTTTTCATCCCATGTAAAGCCCTAAGAAGGGTCTAACCAAAGGGTCTGGATTGGCTCTAAGAGACTATGCACGAGCCAAGTCCTGGAACTGTTTGGCAGATAAACAGTGCAACAAAGATCTTATAAAACTAACATAAGGTTTCTTCAAATTCAAAGAAGTGTATTTATTTAGCATGCAGAAGCATATGACCTGCTTCTACAAGGGTTTATTAAACATTATAGTTTTTAAACATACATTTGGAAACATTCCTGCCCATCCCGCCCCTTTCCCCGACTACAATGGCATTAGTAACCTAAGAGGCAAATCAGTTGTCTTGCATACTCTAAAAGAGGCCTAATGTCTTATTCTAAATTGATCAACATTGTAGTCCATTAAATTAAACACAAAGTGGTTTTTAAACTCACGTATCTGAAGGTGTTCCGCTAGGTGGTGCTAAAGAAATCGGAGGCTCCGTGAATGAAAATATTTGCCTAGGATCACACAATCTGCGAGCATGGCAGCCAAGACGTAATTCTAGTTGGACATTGTGCAGTTCAGCCCATAGATGGGTAACTTTTTCTGTCTCCCGTTTTATAAAAACAATGCTTTTGTCTGCAATCCTCTGTGCACGAGTTTAGAGCATGGTGGCAGGCAGACACCACATGAAAGCTCTGCTTCTAATGGACTTGAGGGCTCAAGGAGACCTTGAGCTGAGCCGGAGCAAGGCATCTGACTCGAACCCGTCTCAACTTTTCAGTGAATCGCCCACCTCTAGCCCCACGTGAGCAGACGAAGGCAGTCTCTCACTCCATCTTGGAATTAAAACGTGGTTGTCACAAACTCTCCCGCCATTTCGCATGAATTCCAGACAACTCAAAATCTTTCCACTTCCAAAAACCCTTTACTTTAATGAAGTGGCACCACACACTTTCCTGATGCACACCAATCTTATTATTTTACATCTCCAACCTGCTTCTGATTTGTTGATACCTAAAAAAGAAATCAATCCAGGTTTAGACAAAGCAATAAAGGCAATTATTTGCCATCAGAATAGGCATAAGAGAGCTTCAGGCAGGATCTTAGGCTATGCAGACAACCAAAATCAGCATAAACCAGCAGCCCAGCACAGTTTTCCTCATTTCCCGATGTGAACAAACTGATGACATGGGACCTGAACACTGGACCTCTGTTGGGAACTCGAGATTGCTTTACCCTATTACTTGAAGATAGAAAAGCGGTGGCACAGTTAAAGCTGTCCCAAATGTTGCTGTTGCATGGGCAATCCATGGTGGTGCAGTGAGATGTGTGATGTGAGCATCGCTGTACTGGTTTTAAGATTGGCACGCTAATGATCTGGCAGTAGGGGAGTGTCTCGCCTTCGGTACAAGCTAGTAAACAGCTTGAGAGCAGACTGGCTTTGCACCACTCATAGATCTGGGCAGGGTTTGGAGAAAATAAATACAAGAAATGTCATGAAAGAAACTATCATCAGGAGTCTCTCTGAGGATGCACCAAACACACAGGCCCCAAACCAGGGTATGATTCATGTTTGGCACAAAACCCTAGATAACAGGAAGAGGTGCAGAATCCTTTGGATTCTCTTCTTCACGTGAACAGATTTGGTCATGTGAGGGGAAAACCCAGTTGGGTTCCTTGAATCATCCCTGCAGCTGTCTTGCTCACCCATCTCTTGGTTGGACATGTTTGGCGAAGGATCAACAGCAGTACATTTTGTATTTGTGTCCCGCTACTGTTCACCCCAAGAGGTGACAATGGAATTGTCTGTGATATGAATAGTGGGCTTCGCCCTCAACCCGTCACCAATTTGTTTAGTAGGTGTAGACTCGACATCAGGCGGTACAGGTTCTCTTATGTTATGTGGTTCTTTTCTGCGGCACAGATATCCAGTAGTTGGGAAAGAGCACCGAGCTCGCCATTACCCACCATTAAACAAGAGCCTACAAAGGAGTTCTGAAGATTTTATCTGAGTCCGATCCGGATGATTTATTGTCTGAGTTTTCTTGGACATTTGGGCCTGGTCAGATAATACTGCAGTTGTTTGAAACTAAATGCGGTCACAGTTGGAGAGTAGAGAGTTCTGGAGACGAGCCTAGTGATCCCTTGGACCGGATTCTTACTTTATGCAGTACCATGGGGATCTCAGGAAGATCCAGACCTAATGTAGGTTTCTGAATACCATTGGTCTCCTGATTTGTTTTTATGTCCCTTGATTGAATCTATTTTTATGAAGGCCCTGACTGAGTCTTGATTGACCTAATAAAAGTTGAAACTCACTGACAACAAGAATTTTTTTTAATTCAAAAAGTTTATTCTTAATCGAGAGATTCGGTAGGGTTAAAAGTCTCTGGTGCAGTAGCCATGTGCCCCCCTCCTCCTTGTTTTCTCGTTCTGGCAGGCTCCCAAGGGGTGTTCTACACGGTTTTGGACGTTGCTCACAAAACAATGCTACATTCTGTTGACAAACAGAGGTAAATCCAAATGGAATCCCTTTTATCAAGGGCAATTACTTTCCTCATGCCAAGGCCATTACAGAGGAAATGTCTGGTGGCAGCTGAACACTTGATTTTCAGTCTTCTTACACTCAATGAGAATGAACATTCATGATTAAATCATTTGCACATAGTTTTTTTAAGTGTTGTCTATCTGCTGCAGATGATATTTTTCTTTTGTTTTTTTGGCATTTATTTATTGGTTATTTCAACAACAATACAAATATGCCAATATACGAGTTCCCCAGGCCTGCTTCTCATACAGTTAGCATCAGAGTCAATTCTTTCCAATAATATTGAACACCACTCTTCACCTCTGTATTTTACCAAGTCCCCGAAGAGTCCCCGGTGCTAACAAGTTCTCAGTGTGAGAGATATTCAATCTTAGCTCAAACAGGAAACATTTCAGGATTAAACAAATATAAAACGTTTAGTGGACCCCCCCCCCCTTTTTCCATCACTCCCCGTAGATGCATCCCTTCACATTGTGTTGGTCATCCTCGGTAAGTGTCTAGATTGTGTCCTGCCTATAGAGTTCTTACATCGTCCTTCACCTCCAACACCTTTGCCTCCAACTTCTGCAAATACATGTCCCACCTTGTGATTCCCTGCTCGGCTCCCCCTTCACTGGGCATCCAATAGCACCACTGCCTCGGCCCTCACCCAGCGCTACATGGTGTGAAGCCAGAGTGACATATCCTGTGCAGCCGTCGATTTCCAATGCATTGAAATCTGGCGTTTGCACAACACTAATGCCAAATAAATAAATCTGTGGAGATATTTATCCCCCTTGGCTCTGAATCGAAAGCCCAGCAGGCAGGACTCCGGTGAGGGCGAGATCACAGTGTCAACCAGGGTAGCGGACATCATTGCCACTTCTTCCCATACCAGCTGCACCCCTGGGCAGTCTGACACCATATGGAAAAATCCTGCATCTTTAACCCCGCATCATGGGCAACCTGGGTTGGTCGTAGGGAACATGCGCGATAAGCGGTGGGGAGTGAGGTAGGCTTGGTGTAGATAGGTAAATTGGCTGAAACTAAAGCGTGTGTTCCCAGAGACGTCTTTAAACTGATGCAGGGCCTGGTCCCATTTTTTGTCTGTCAATTGGACGTGAAGGTCAACTGTCCAGTGATCCCTGGACTTGGCAACCAGCTTCTTTCCCTGTCCCTGGAGAGCTGCGTACAGGACTGTGATGGCTTTTCATGTACCCCTGTAGGCCAGCATGGTGTGGAGCGGGAGAGCAGCCTCAGGCCCCGTCTGCTTCGGTCCCCAGGCCGAGGTTAGCGTGTGATTAACAGCCCTGTAAGTCATAATCATAAATTGCCTAGCCAGTGTGTGGAATGCCTCACAGATCTCTGGGAATGGGCAGATCACACCGCCTGCATACAAATCCCGAATCTGAGTCACCCCTGGCTTCTTTCAGCAAGTCACATTGTTAAGTCCTGCAGAGCCGGCATCTGTCATAGCGGTATTAGGGGCGAATACAGGGGAGGAGCACCATGTCCCTGAACATACTTCTGACGGCTGCTCCTGGCCACCATCATTTGTGGTGATTCCCCAGGTATCTCGGAGTGGGGGGGTCGAGAGCCATGTATACATGGGAGTCCCGACAAGAGGCGCATGATCTCAATTCTCTCACCACATGGGGTTGAGCCGAGCCACAACAGAGGCCAATTTAGTTGGGCAGCGGTGAAGTATAATTTGAAGTTAGGTGCACCGAGCACCTCATCTAGCAGGTGAGTGCACAGTTTGTCTAGAGCTACTCTGCTCTGTCCTTTGATTCAAATCAGTTCCACCAGTAAATATTTGAGTTCAGTGAAAAAATGCAAGGGGGCACGAGCGGAAGATTTAAAAAGTTGTACAGAAGCAGTGGCAATACCAGCATCTTTGAGTTGGCCATCCTGCTAATTGACAATAAAGTGAGAGACATCCAGAATGATAACGATCCATGCAACCACCCAAGGGCCCTAAATAGATCCCCCTACACCAGTTCAGCGTCTGAGTGATATGCCCTTTGTTAGATTTGGGGGTCTCTAGTTGGCAGAGGTAGGTACCTTTGACCAAATAGGGACCCTTGCGTCTAGTCAGGGTAAGGGGCTACACTCCTAAAATAACCCCTGCTCACCCCCTTCGTAGCTGGCACGAGAAGGCAGGCTTATCTCTGAGGCAGTGTGTAAAGCATTTGTGAGCACATACAGTAATACAGTGACAACACTATACAGATGGACACCACACAGGTTGTATTATAAAAATAAGTATTTTTATATAGACTTAACAGAAGACCAAATGACAGAAATCCACAATACTGTACTCAAAAATAGACTTTAAAATGGTAGGAAATAGCTCAGTTCTCTTAAGATTGTTAATGCGATACTTTACTCTCAAAGTGCCTTGGATGCGTAACGCAAAGCAAACAAAAGGGTCGCAGTGAAGGTGATGCGTCGGTTCCTTACACTCAAGGGAGTGGATGCATTGGTTCCTTACTGCTGCGCAGGGGAGTTGATGCTCGCTTCCTTACTGTGTGGGGAGTTGATGCGTCGGTTTCTTACTGCTCTCAAGTACGATGCGACAGGATGGTGCCTCGATGCGATACTTCTCTCTGGTGCGATGCAACAAAATGGTATCTTGGTTACGATGCGACTAGGTTGAGGCGATGCGTGCACGCCCGACGGCCGTGCGGCGACTCAATGATCTTCTGAGCCACGACAGGCCCTGCGACACGCTTCTCCTGTGATGCGACGGCGACCTCTGCGGCAGCGGCACCCTTCTCCGGTGATGCGACACGCTTTGGTGATGCGATGGCGACAGCGGCAGCACGCTTCCTTGTCAATGCGATGGCAACTGCTGCGGCGGCGACACGCTTCTCGTTGTTGAGTCGCGCTTCCAGCTCCCAGCGACACACAGTCTCTCAAAAGGCCCAGCACAACAGTAGGCACTTCAATGCCCAGCAAGGGAATTCAGGAGGGAGCTGGTTGGTGAAGTCTTGTATCCCTGAGACTTCAGGCAGGAGGCAAGCTCAAAGTTCAAGCCCTTGGAGATTCTTCTTCAAGTTGATGAAAAGCACACTCAGTCCTCTTCTCCTTTCTTTGGCAATGAAGCAACCACTGCAGGCCAACCCCCAAATACACAGCACAGGGGTAGTCTCCTCATTCAGCTTCCTGGTTCTTCTCCTCAGCAAAGGTTCGTCTTGATTCCCAGAAGTGATCTAAAGTGCTGGGGTCTGGGTGCCGCTTTTTATACACAAAAATCCTTTGTCTCTGAAGGCAGAGAGTGTCTGTACCTAGTCCAAACCAGTTCTGGGTGCATTCTGCCAGTATACACATTCTTCCTTTGTCAGTGTGAGCCAGGGTCTTCAGACACACCACAGGAGGTGGAGTCAGCATTGTGGAAGGCAGGCACAACCCTATTCAGGCCCAGGTGCTACTCCTTCCACCACTCCTCATGCAGATAGGTCTATTCAGCCTTGTGCTGACTCACCCTATCTCCTGGAGCCCCCCAGCCCCTGTCACTCAAACCATACATGGAATACACAACCTAGCAGAGGCAGGCTTGGATAGTTAGGCAAGAAGATACCTACCTTCTAAGAGTGGTATTTTCAAACACAGAATGTTAAAACCAACTTCACTAAAATATGTATTTTATCATTCTGAGTTCAGGCATACTAAATTCGTTTTTCTACCATGTTCCCTGGGTCAGTTATGATTATAAGGTGTTATAACCAAACTGCAAAAACAACAGTTGATGGACAGAATGCAGAACAATGTCATACATTCACCCCAGTACAGAGATCTGTGCCTAAATCCATCGTTTTTTTGCTCACCATGCCATTCCAGTTTGAACCCAGCCATATGCAAATCAGTCTTGAGCCTGTGCCTCATGGGAACAGTCCAGCCCGAACTGCCAAGCCAGGTCCTCCCTGGACCGGAAACAAGCATCCCAGGACCGGTTTCGGGGTTTCACCCCTCTTCAGCCAGGATTGCTTGATTCCAGTGGCATGGAGAGCACGGGACCTTTGCTTTCTCGCCCTAAGTGCGCCAGGTATGCCCAGACGTGGGTCCTGGGCTCACTGTGCCACTGGAATAAAGCTATCCTGGCTGAAGAGGGGTGAAACCCAGAAACCGGTCCTAGGATGCTTGTTTCCGGTCCAGGGAGGACCTGGCTTGGCAGTTCGGGCTGGACTGTTCCCATGAGGCACTGGGTCAAGACTGATTTGCATATGACCAGGTCTAAACTGGGGTGACACGGTGAGCAAAAGACTGATGGATTTAACCCAGATCTCTTGACTGGGGGTGAATGTTTTGATTGGTTCTGCATTCCGTCCATCAATTGTGTGTCTTTTGCTTTCTCGCCCTAAGTGCGCCAGGTATGCCCAGACGTAGGTCCTGAGCTCACTGTGCCACTGGAATCAAGCTATCCTGGCTGAAGAGGGGTGAAACCCTGAAACCGGTGCTAGGATGCTTGTTTCTGGTCCAGGGAGGACCTGGCTTGGTAGTTCGGGCTGGACTGTTCCCATGACGCACAGGGTCAAGACTGATTTGCTTATGGCCAGGTCTAAACTGGGGTGACATGGTGAGCAAAAGAATGATGGATTTAACCCAGATCTCTTGACTGGGGGTGAATGTTTTGATTGGTTCTACCTTCCGTCCATCAATTGTGTGTCTTTTGCTTTCTCGCCCTAAGTGCGCCAGGTATGCCCAGACGTGGGTCCTGGGCTCACTGTGCCACTGGAATCAAGCTATCCTGGCTTGTTGTAATCAAACTTCCCATTCTGGCCTATGGGAGCAGGTAGCCTTGCAATAGTGAAAAACGACAATGGCTGTAATTCACTATTAGGACATGCCACACACATCAGACCATGTCCTACCTTTTATCTACAATGCACCCTGCCCTTGAGCCTACTACCTTAGTGGTGTCTGATATGTGGGAAAGGGAAGGTTTGGGGACTGGCAAGTGGGTACATTTGCCAAGTCAACATGGCAGTACCAGACTGCACACAGGCTCTGCAATGGCAGGCCTAAGACACACTTTACAAGCTGCTGCGGTGGGTGGCACAATTAGTGCTGCAAGCCCACCAGCAGCATTTGATTTACAAGTCCTGGGCGCACGCAGTGCACTGTACTAGGGTCTGATAAGTAAACCAAATAAGCCAATCATGGAGTCACTAATCCATACATCAATTTACCATAGGGAGCACTTGTACTGGGGCACTGAATAGCATTGGCACAGTGCCCAAAGCATCTAAAACCAGAACAAACATAAGAGGCAGCAGCAAAAAAATGGAAGGGAGACCCACGCCAATGGTGCCAGGTCTAACACCCTTATACCTAGATATTTGAAAGTATTGCACTGCCATTGGAGGCATGCCCTGGGGAAATCACCCCTCTGAGGCTCTGGAATGGAGTGGGGGGAAACAAATAGGATTTGGTCCAGTTCACTCTGAGACCGGACATTGCACCAAACTCCTCCAACAATGCCATCACCCCCGACAGCGCAGATTCCAGGTCCCACAAGAAGATCAACGTGTCATCTGCATACAATGAGATCATATTGCAACCACCCTGTTTTCCAATGCCCCACTCATCCCGCATGTGTAGTGGATAGGCCAAAGACTCCATTGCCTGGGCAAAGAGTAATAGATATAATGGGCAGCCCGTTGGGTGCCCTGGCAAATATCACATTTATCAAAGATGTACTGGAAAGTCTTGACTCTAGTGCTGCAACGCCAATAGAGGATTTTAAGCCACCACAAATAACCTCGCCCTACCTGCATTGCCTCAAGCGTTGTGAATAGGTAATCACACCCTAAGTTGTTGAAGGCCTTTTCAATATCAAGCGACATTACCACCGAAACACCAGTGATGTCCAGATCGGTCCATAGAAGTTACAGTAAACAACGGACATTTAGAAATGTGCTTCGCCTCAGTGTAAAGATATTTTGATCTTCGTGCACTAAGGTGCTGAGTAGTGGAAGCAATCTGTTCACCAGGACCGTCTCTAAAATCTTGCAATCCATATTCAGCATCAAGAGTGGCCTTTAAGATCGCACATCTAAGGGATCACAGTCCGGCTTCAGGATAATCCACTCTAGGAGCCTTGCGGTGCCCCGTGTTCTGCGCTGTAAATTTCTAGGGGGTCGGGTGTCAGGATAGCACTGTAGGTGGAGTAATACTCTATCAGGAGACCGTTGGTGCTCGAAGTTTTGCTACTAGCGATTTGCAAGATAGCTAAACGCAGCTCATTGAGCTGAAAGGGAGCATCAAGTCCAGTCATCTGAACCGCGTTGAGTCCATGGATTGGGATCTACCGAAGGTAATCGCACAAGGCAGAACTAGAGGGGCTCGGTACAGCCAAATAGAGGGAGCTATAGAAGTTCACCAAGGCCGCATTAATGTTGCCCTGCATATTAAGAATGGTGCCATTATTCGCTCATATCGCACCCAATGGGGGTGTGTGACTGTTCGTCGGGTATGAGCCGTGCTAGCAACCTACTCGCATGGTCTCCTTTCCCATGCAATCTCGCAAGGTACTGACTATAATCAAGCCACCCCAATCTTTGCTGAAATTCCCTGTGTTCCTGCTAGAGTTGTAGCAAAGAATCAAGCCAAACAGGGGACCGCTGCTGATCTGTCTCCAGGATACGTATATCTCGCCCCTTGGCCAGTATGTCCCTGCGCCACATCTGCCGGACACCCCATGTAGTAGCTATGCAGTGCCCTCTTAACATAGCCTTATGAGCATCCCTTCCGGGCCCTTTGTTTAAAGTGGAGCCAGCATTCAGCTCAAAGCACTCTGCTAAGTGCTCGGCCAGGCTCTCCCGAAACGGAGGGGTTGAGGAGTGAGCCAGTCTGTAGTCTCCACATCGGACTTCTGGGCGAGCTCGGCCCCATCTCCGCAAAAGCAGGAGTGGACAGTGGTCTGAGCGTGTGCGCAAGATATTCCGTGTGGGGATCAAAGAAATGGGAGGCTTGCTACAAAGAAACAGTTTTATGTAGGTATGTACACTGTGGATAGGTGAATAAAGAGTATTCACACTCCTGCAGACGTTGGAGGCGACACGCATCGAAAACCCCATGACAGGCTATCCAGTCGCCCAGATGATAAGTCATCCTGCGACAAGTCGCTCCCACAAGGGGGACGGGGATCGAACGGTCCTTGCCTACGTCTAGAACGCAGTTGAAGTCACTGTCCCATTTGGCAGGAGTTATGGGGTGGCAGAGCAGGGCAAGCGTGAGCCTGTCCATGAAGGCTAGATGGCCCAATTGGGGGCATAAATAGTCACCAGTGCAAGGGACCTGACATCTAGCGACATACCTGCCGTCTAAGTCAATTGTGTGGGTGTCCGAGACAAAGGGAATCCCCGGGACAACCCTAATGATAACCCCCCCTGGCATAGGCCGAGACTGGTGTGATAAACCAGGCCCTTCCACTTTGCATTTAATTTAAGGAGTTCTGCCTTGGTTAGGTGTCTCTTGAAGGTATGCCAAATGTACGTGTTGTCGTTTGAGATAAGTGTGGACGCGGTAGTGCTTGGCCGGAGTGACCATGCCCCTCCCGTTCTAAGTCATAAAATTGTATTGAGGAGTCAAATGTTTGTTAGGTGTAGTCATGTGAGCAGCGAATTGGGAAGCAGTGAATGGCATGCGGCTCTGCTCCAGTGCGCACCCAGTGTGAGCACTTTCACATCTCCCCTTGTCATCTGCCTAGAGGTCGCATGGCGAGTGGTCAGGTCAGCTGGCCGAGGTAGCCCCAATTCCCAGGCTACAAGATAAATCACAATAATAGGGAAGATTTCCTCTGCTAGAAGACAAGTGAGCATTCAAACAGATCAAAACTCTGAGCAACAAAGTCCACCAGTCCTTTACTGTAAGCTGCGGTGTGGGTGTCAGTAAAACAAATGTCCAATGTGTGTCGCAATCAGTGGATAGTCTGTCGTTCCACACCGGCTCTCCAATCCCCCCCATTGCTAACCAGAACCCACCCACACATTGTGACACCCAGCTTACTGCCCTGAAGAGGCCACAGGTCAGACTGATAAGTCGTGAGCCATGCAGGGTGTCACCGATGGGCCCCGGGTGTCGTCGTCACTGGAGACTACTGTGCCATTGGAGTCCGAAGAGGTATCAGAGGGCCTCTTGGATCGCAAGACTTCAAAGGGGTTATGGAGATGTTGCAGAACCCCCTCTACCACTTGAGCACATTCGCAAGCTGCTTGTTTCAAAGTCAGAGTGGAGTGAGGCATGCGTGGCCGGCGTCGCCGCGGTGGGAGCCAATTCTCAGGGCCTCAAGGTGGGATTGGCTTCTTCGCCAGACCCTTTGTATGCAGCCAGGTCCAAGTGTGCTTAGGAGTCAGAAAAAATGAGTTTGGTCTCCCATCCATGAAGCGAAGTTTGGCAGGAAACAGCTGAGCATATTTAAGCCCCAAGGCGTGCAGCTGAGTCTTCACTGCTGTGTATGAGGCGCGTCAACGCTGAACCTCTGCAGTGTAATCCGGATATACTGTGATTTCACAGTTTCTGAAGTGCCAAGGGCCTTTTGCCCTAAAAAGCTGGAGGAGCAAGTCTATGTCCCTGTAACTAAGAACCTGAGAAATCACTGGGAGTGGATGCTCCCCCCAACAGTGGGGGTCTGCCCAGCAGGTAATGGGCTCGCTCAATGGAGAAGAATTTTGGTATCCTGCCAGCCAACACTATGTCCGACAGCAGCTGTTCGAGGAAGAGTTCTACGTTGGGGCCCTCAGTGCATTCCCGAAAGCCCATAAATCGCACATTATTAAGCTGAGAGCGGCCCCCGTCGTCCTCCACTCTGCGTTTCAAGGATACGATATCGGCCTTCATCTCCTTTACCTGGGTCATATAATGAGCTGCACCCCCATCAGTTCTGCCACGATGGACCAACCTGCCTACAACCATTCCCCTTTGTCTGGCAGGAATGCACAAACCCCAACAGCAGAGCCACTCGCAGTCATGGAACCCAGGCCACTGGCAAAGGCACAAAATGGTTAGGGCAGGAAAATGCAAACTTTCTAAAAGTCAGAATTATGACTTAAAATCTGACTTTACCATTAGAAAGAATTTTATATTATTCATTTGCATGTAAACGTGATATTTCTACCTGCTACGAATCAAAGGTTAGCACATATTAAATGCAATAAGGTAACCCAATGTTATCCAATGGGAGACGTAGGTTTTACACAGTGAAAAGCAAATTTATACGTTTTTCACTACAATAATATATCAAACGTATGTCCTCATTTTTAAATACAATGCACCCTGTCCCTATGAGCCTTTAGGACCTATTTTAGGGGTGAGATATTTATTTTTAAAAAAGGAAGGCGTAGTCGAAATGGCAGTTTAAAACTGCACTACAGGCTGCAGTGGCAGGCTAAGACATGTTTTAAAAGGCTACTTTAGTGAGTTGCACAATGAATGCTGCAGGCCTACTAGTAGCATTTCATTTGCAGGTCCTGGGGCTATGTAGTGACATTTACTAGGGGCTTACAAGTAAATTAAATGTACCAATCAGGTGTAGGAGAGAGTACAAGCACTTTAGCGTTGGTTAGCAGTGGTAAAGTTTACAGAGTCCTAATGCCAACAAAACAAATTCAGAAAAGCAGGAGGGTGAAGGTAAAAAGTTTAGGGACGACCATATAGAGAGGAGGGCCACATCCAACAACTGGTTACTTTCTACTTAAAGTACCATCTGCAAAAACTGAGCCTTGAATAGAAGAGTAGAGGCAGTGTCCACTCCAACGCCATCAGAGGTAAGGAGTTACAGGAGCCAAGCTATCTCTCCTGCAAATTCACCACCAAATTCATAATGGAAGAAATCAGGATCCTGAGGAACTTGAATGTTTTGTTATGGCATTTCATTATCTAGAAGAATGAAGTGGGCAAGTTGGGCTTCATTGTTGTGGCACCCATTAACCGCATGCTTGCCAGTGACTAAAGGGCTAGTCGATCAGAAGCTGAGGCACCCAATCACTTTAAGTTGAGACGAGCATTGAAAGTTCACCTGTCTTTACTCGCTATACAGTAATTGATTATTAGCTTCTTTTGAAAGCTCCCCATATATGCTCCTTAACCTTATTTCGGGCTCATCACCTCCTACCTGCTCCGCCCCACAACCACCCCACACCGTTCCAGTCATGCTCTGCAAAGACCATTCATTGTGGGTGCAAAACCTATACATAAATAAAAAAGACATTAACAAATTTCAACAACAGTAATGTTGCACTTGGAATTGTATTATTTATTTGCCAGTTTCTGAAAAGCACGAACACTGCCTGAAGAACCAGTTTACTGTAGGTGTAAAATGAAAAACTGATAATAGCGACACTTACCAACAATCAAAAAAGTCCTTTCAATTGCAACAAACTTGCAGCACTTCATGTCTTCATAGCCCCATGCTTATAAATTAAAAAGCAGCATCACAGCTGGTTTAGTGAATGAAAAATAGGCAACAGACAATGAAGGCACAGAAAGAAGGCACAAATAATCAGTGCATGTTTGTGCATGCCAGCCTTTACATGCATTATCACATTAAGCCATTGCTTGTTGTCACTGTGTTTGTGATCTCTAGATTTTACCATTTGCCCCTCACTAGTTTAACCTGGGGGGATGCTTTAACATTATGATTTTGAAATGAAGGGCTAAATTGCCTAACTAATTCAATCAAAAGGATTACTGATTTATATTTGGTGTTTCTTTATGAAACTAGGTCCTGTATAGAGCCCTTACCTTTAGGCAAAGTAAAATATTGAAGTAGGTTGTTGTCCAAACTAAAGTATGTGAAGAGTGATTTGTTGGAGTCGTTTTCCAAGTGAACTTTGAAAGCTCTTAGGAAAATCACAAGAGGAGGTGAGTTGATCATCTTCTTTAATCAATGATGTGAGAAGTTGGCCTGATGTATGATGTCACTAATTCTAGTGTACACCTTATATCAGTCCAAACAACCCTTATGGTGATTGGTTGTAAAGTCAACCTTATAGACCAGCTATCCTAGTGGTAGCATGGACAAGAGCAGTCTTAGGCTAAACTCTGAATGGCATGTGAAGCCAGCTGTGATACCATATATAATCCCTTGAATACCAAATGAAAGGACACCACAACAGATATATATATATAAAATAAAGTGTATTTATTCTAGTCAAACCCTCAGCACTCTTTATGAGATTAGAGGTAAGTACAACACAGTCTTATTCAAGCATACATTAAGTCACACAGGTAAGTAATACAGTTAGGCCCTAGGGGCCACGCAAACCATATACTAAAGAAGTGGTATAAGGACCACTGTCACGGAAATAGAATAGGCCTAGGCCTAGGGAATCGCTGGGGCTGCACTGCACTACCAACAGTTAGGAAGTGGGAGGCCCACGGGATTCAGGTGCAGAGTGGAAACACTCACACGTAATGCGTATAATCGATAGAAATAGTACAGTTCTGAAATAAGCAGTTTTAGGACACTTCTGGTATAGCTAGAAAGTCGAGACTCGGAAACTAGACCCTAGGATAGTCACTACCCTTGTGAGCACCGAAGTACCCAAGTTACCTAGCCCACGGGCTGCGGGTGCATAGGTGTGAACTTGCGTCGCATTTCGTCGTGGACTTCTATGGATGCCTGAAGGAAAGTTGCTGACAGGCAGTCAGTGCAGAGTGTCCGGTGGATCCCAAGGCCGGGATCAAGAAGGAAGGGTACCTGCAAGCAGAAGGGACAGAGTCTGGGTCACTAGCCAGTGACCACGTGGAACCAGGAAGGAACCAGGCGATGTCGTGAAGATTGCAGGTGAAGAGGTGAAGCTTGTCGCAGCAGCCACGGGTACCAGGAGACGTCGAGGACGACTAGGACCAGGAGGCGAGCTGTCCCACGAAGGCTCGTGCTGTCGGCGGCGTCGAAGTCGAACTAGGACTCACCAAGCCTTGGCAAGCGGAATCCACGAAGAATGGAGGACTTGCTTCTGGTGCAGACCAGGAAGGTCTGGGGTGCTTCTCTTTCACAGAGGATCAGGAGCCAGTCTGGAGGAGCCAAACCAGCAGCGGAAAATTAAAGGTGTGTCGTCACAGAGGTTACTAGCCAACGGGCAAGTAACTGGACAGACGCGGCAAGCAGGAAAATGCAGAAGGGCCCCACGCAGGACTCGTGGAGTGTGGGGGGCTGATCTTCGGTGCAGATGGCGCTTGGGGTTGGGGCTTCTCAATCCCCGGTGCACAACCTCGAGGGTGCCTCAGAAGCTGCGCTGAAAGATACTCGCCACTTTTCCCAGGTAGCCGGTCCCACGTCTCTCGTCGCCTCCACGGATCTCAGCTCGGATGTGGATCAGGGTCGGAGAAGTCTGGAAGTCAAGGCTCTGGTCAGGCTCTGCAGTCGGTCCCTCGTAGAACTTCAGCAAAGCAAAGGGTAAGTCTCTTGATGGTGCCTGTTTGCACAGGGTGGCCACTCCTTGGCCACAAGGGAGATTCTTCAGTCTTCTTCTTTCGTCGAATGTCGAAGGTCCAGAGTTTCTGTTCAAGTCGCAGGTTCAGGATAATCTAGTTTAGCAGGGCCCAACTAGCTACTAATATACTGGGCTAGTGAGCTGGGCTACCTGCAAGGTCCCTCCTATGGGTGGGACCAGGCAGGGGAGTGGTTACACCCCCTTTCCTTTGTCCAGTTTCGCGCCAGAGCTGGGGCTGGAGTGCCCCAGCGCCGGTTTGAACTGGACTATGCATGGGACACCTTGTGTGCCGCAGGCATGTCTCATTCCTTTCAGCCCTCCCTGCCCCAATACACTAAAGGCTGTCTGGGGAGGTGCTAGCACCTCCCCAAGCAGGAAACCTATTGTCCAGGCCTCAGAGATTTGAATTTTGGATGTTCCTGAAGAACAACAGTGGTGTCAGTGTTATTAGAGATTTGGATGTACATTGCATGTAATACGCACAGGACTTCACTTTTACATACAAGTCAAAAATCACAGAATGAGAGGATTTTTATAGATATTGGACAAAAGCAAGGATGTGGGGATCCTGGCGGAACACCACAGCCAGGAGTGACAGGAGATGAGGGGAAAAATACCCAAAATACTGTGTTCTCTGGTGTAAAAAATGTATAATCAGTTAGTTCCTCGGCCACTTTGCATAATTTCTGAAGCAAAATTTGGTGGTTCACTGTGTCGAAGGCTGCCGTCCGATCCATCATGATCAGAAGATAGCTTTGCCCCTCGTCAACCCTCCTCAGTTTGTCAACCCGTAAACCCAGTAGGGTGCATTTTGTGATACATCATTAATCCTGAAAGGTAGAAGACCCTCTTGAATTGACAAGCAGATCAATACTCCAAATAGTGGGGTAAGGTCATAGGCAAAACTCTCCAGTAGCCATGCTGGTGCTGGATCCATAGGAGCACCAATGGAAGTAAGCGACCAGAGTTTTTTTTTCTATTTTTTGGTACAGTGTGAGAAAAGAGAAGGGGAGGAATGGGGAGGGATGGGTCATAAACATCAGCTTGAAAGATGGGAGTCTTATCAGTGCCTTCATATCAAAGTGTGCGTGTGTGTGTGTGTGTGTGTGTGTGTGTGTGTTTGGTGTGTGTGTGTGTGCTTGTGTGTGTGTGTGTGTGTGTTTGTGTGTGTGTGTGTGTGTGTGTGTTTGTGTTAGTGTTATTTATACCGGATGTCATGTAGCTAGTGTCTACATGAGATTGCATTCTGGCTTTAAGGGGGTGGAGAGTCGAGGTTAGGAAATATCTGAAGGAGCTCCCTGCAGGGCCCACCATTGTTAGTGTGTTCATAATTTAGGTTGGTCAGGAGGCTGGTCCAGGCTGTTGGATTGATGTCTTGTGACTTTTGTTTTAAGTAGTAGTGAATAACATAAGTCTGGAAACTCTTTCATAAGCACAGATCACATCTAGGAACAAAAACAAATTTTGCTGCACAAATAGGTAGGTGGAAAACCAGCAGGGGTGTGGTATTGTATTTAGGTGCAGAACCATTCAGTACAGAGAAAAAATGCAGTATAATATGTATCTGTGTGTAAAACCTATGCATTAGTTTGACCTCACCTTTTGTTGACAGCACATTGAGGTACAAATTCACTGTTGGTGCATCATCAGTGTGAGTGTGGTAAAAGTTTAGGAGCATAAAGCCACATTGTGGTATCACATTTAGGAGCAAAAACACATTAGGTTCAAAATCACCAGGAGTATGAAAAAACATTACAAGCAAAATAGCACTGAGATAACACTTGAGTGCAAAATGAACACTGGTGCAGCATCAGTGTGAGCACTCTTACGAGCACAGGTGTGCCTCACTACTGTACAAGAAGTCTTCACTTCACCTTCCATGGACTGCAGTGGGAGGCACTCTTTAAGCACTGCGGTGAGAGGCACTTCTCAGGCACGCAGACTAATGCACGTATTGTCCAGAAACCAAAGGTGGGATTGGAAAACTCCTGTGGCATGATCCAATATGTGAACGACAATTTTTTAAAGCACTTGCTGAAAAGGGTTGACCCAAACGAGCTCATGATTGAAGGGGGCTGACCCAAAGCCCTCTGACTGTATATGTTTTGTTGATGATGATGCAAAAAGCTCTGACAAATAGATGTAGCAGTCTGACCTAAAAGTGGACTCTAAAAATAAGCACACTGTTAACATCTGCTACAATTGAACCCCGCTGGCCACAAAATACAGAATTGTAGCTTTAACAGTCAAGAGTCACGTAGTCCTGTTACATGAAGATAGTTTACTTCTGTACATGGGAACGCGTCTGTCAAGGCTACATTGATTCCATGGAAAATTGAGAGACTTGTCATTTGCCTTTTGAACATGTGGCATAGAAAGGAGACAGTTGGTGTCTAGTCGCATAACATTGTTATCAACGATGTCCCAATAACTAGGAATTCAAGAATAACACAGCTATTTCTTTTAAACAAAATATGGAAAAAAAACTGTTGCGATTCTGAGTAGACCTCTGGAATTGTGCCTCAAGGTGGTGTTCTTGGTCATACACTCCATGGACTTGAATAAAATAGTGATTCTGCCTTTTCTACTGGCACCTTAAAGCAAATCTGTTGTCAGGGGCGTAGCTTAGTCAATAAGATTGGGGGTGGTTGTGAGCTCCAGCTTTCCCAACAATCACTGTAGTTAAAATACATTATACGCGTAGCAGGGTGGTCGGGGAGGCTTAAGAAGTAGCAGGGATGGAGAGTAGTACGGATTGTGAAGTGTACCTATACCGTAATATTTTGTAAAAATATATTTTTTTAAAGACTTTTAAAATGACAAGCACCTCACCATACTCGACTTAAAGCCCCTGCACCCAATTATTGACTACAAAATACATTTATTAGAGGGGTGTAACACACCCCTAAAGCTACACCCCTGTCTTTTGTTCAATAAAGTCAATCCAGTGCCTATGCCCGAGTTACTACGACGTGAATTCTTACATAGTGTCTTGAGTCTGCGGTGGTGGTCATGCAGGTTAAAATAAGGGTCTGCAGCAGCTTAATAATGAATAAAGTCCCTTTACCAACTACTGGCCCCTATAGTTTATAAAATCAATACATTTACGAAATGAAGAATATTCATCTCAGATTGTTCTTTCAGCATTGGAGGTAATGAGGGCGGGTCATGGACATTGAAGTGGTTTCACAAATATTCTGCCGGCATGTTGGGTTTTGCATGCTCTCAGAGATTTAAGCAACGTGGAAGGCACCTTATAAAATGCTCTGAAGCTAAACAAGAAATACATTCAAATCGGAGGAGTTGTAGAACATAGAAGTGACAGTGTACTTATATTTACAAAACAAAAGAGAGCATTTTTAGATGTATAAACGTAACTAGTAATGCTTGATATTAACTAGTTCAATTTAATTTTCTATACACACTATGTTGCCCCCTCCTCTTCCTATGCTTCAACTACATGCAATCATAGGGGGACTGTAAGTGATAAAAATGCAGTGGATGTGGAAATCTAAAAATTGGTTATTAGGTGTGGTGTTAGCCAAACATTTTGACTTAGTGACATTATATATAACATTTTTACTAAAATGAGCTTTCAGCCAGCCCTCTTTATGCACTGGCCAGTTGTTTCTTCCACTCTATACAGCATGCACCATGGGACTATTGGTCAGCCCACTGAAGCCATTGGCTACCTTCACTATGAGTGACAGCATTCTGTTCTTTCAAACTGAGTACATACACACACAAAGTAGTCCCCTTTGGTGCCTGGGACAACTGTGGCAATGCATGCGTTTGAAACAAAGAAATGTTTGCTTTTAACCAATTTGTTTTATGTTGGTGAAGTGCGTGCCCACCAGCTACCACAGCTTGAAGTTTTACTAAACAAAACAAAGCAAGCATTGACAAAGCAAGAAGGCTGGCAGACAGGACTGTTAGCTTTGACAGAGTGTATTTACAATTGATGTGAAAATGTCCTGAGGTTGCTAACTTCTGGAAGGGTTTTTAAAAGCTTTAGAAATCCTGCTGCTTGACTAGCCGACACGACTGAAACTTGTGTATCTGAAGCAATTGTCCCATTGAAGAAAGAGAGCAATATAATTACATTCTGGATCTTTTCATCAGTTATACCGGTGAAGAGAAAGATAGCCAGGGCATCAGAGTCTGCAGGAGTTGGGTATAGGGCTTCAACATTTAGGCTGTTTAAAGACCACTGCACTATTGGCATTGGTGTTCCAGAATGACATAAGAAGGCTATGAGCAAAATGAGGTACTGAGACAGCTTATTTGGGGTATTGCTCATTTATAATTGTGCCTAAAGATCCCAGGTTTCTAGGTACCATATTTCCAATCTGTCCAGTGAACATAGCCAGCTTTGTATTAGATCTGTAGGTGTAAAATTGGTTGCACTGACCAGCTACATCCAAGTTCTTCCTGACAGTAGGTTAGTTACACAAAATAATGATAAACCATCTAATGACAAAATATACTTTGAAGTATTTGATATTTTATTCATACCTTACATTGAAGTGACGTCTCTATGTTCTGAGATCATTGAAGTAAAGGGCACAGAAAGTGATTGTAATGCTGTTTTTATTTCTTCTGACTCTGCAGATTGACGAGCTTCAACACACAAACCATGACTTAGAGTTCCGCATCTTACAACTGCAAGAGAGTAAGGAGGCAGTGAATGGTCAAGTGAAAGATTTAACTCGCAAGAATGAAGAGCTGTGTAAAGAACTGACCGAAATCGACAAACTAGCAGAACAATTGGAACGAGATAAGGAACTGGTGATAGATACAGCAGAGCAAGAGATTCAATCAACACAGGTAGTCTACATGTTACTATCAAACCTAAGACATGTGTTTGTGGTTATTTGCTTTCCCCTCATGTAACATGTATTAACACACTCTATATTCCCAATACATTGCTGTCTAATCTAAGTTCCACTAGCATGTTCCACTAGCATGTTGTGGAGTAGTGTGGCTCACTGGTTAGAGGCAGCAGACCCGGAAGCAGAGGACAACCCGGGACCAGGGTTCAATTCCCGACGCGGCAGGGTCTTGGTGCCTACTCTAACCAGGGATCACACTTGGCAACTCTGGGCATTAGCTTGCCTCATCTCCACAACGGCCCCCCACATTCGCCGGGGATGCCTGGTTTCACCTTGGAGATACCCATGAGGGACCATCTCACAGGGATAGCCAGGGCGGGTTCCCCAGCAGTCTACAGCACCACGACGCCTTGGCAGCAGTGTGCTTTACAAAAAATACATACATGTTTTTTAGCCGACAAAGGTAGATAGGTCTTTAACAGTCTAACTGCCATTTATGTTGCATAGCTATGCCTAATCTGGATTTGGCACATCTGAGGTTGAACAGGCCGCAAGAACCCATTTGTCTAAAAAAGAAAGCTGAGATTGTTCCAGTGTATCCATGTGAAGGTTGTTACTCTGTAAAGTATCAATTCCTGCTTATTCAAGAAACGTTCCTTAATCCAGGTTGTTCTCACTTGCATGGACAAGTAAGTCTGCAAAGCAAATACAAATGAGTGAGTGATTGAAGCATTTTTAAGTACAGTACTGCCGACAGGCATTTTTAGGTGCTTCCTGGCTGAGGAGGTGTTGTGGGTTTCGAAGCAGTGAGTTTTCAGTTTCATTCTGAAGGCAGGACGGATACTGCTGGCCTATTATGTGGGTTCATGGACTTCTTACCAACGTTTATTTTTTCAGCCACAAAGATTTCTTATGATTTGGAGAAGATTTCAGTATATAGAGCAGAGGGAGTGACCAAATGGCAAAGCATCTTATTTCTTGAATTAAGAGGAGGATTTTGCATATGTGTATTTGTGGGTGAGACAGACTGTTGGTGTCTCCACGCAGAACCGGTGGCCAATCCTCAGGGTGGGTTATGTGGTCCTATATTTTCTTACCAAGTACATGTTTGGCTGCATCATTTTCGCTCACATATAGTCCTTTTGAAGTAGTTGTCTTTTTAAACTGCAAGTCTATATTTCTTCGCATGGCTACCGATTTGTTATCTGGCAGAATGAAGAAGATCAATAATTTGAGAAAATAGTGGAATTTGTGTACTACACTAACCAATGGTATGATCCAAACATCAAGTGTCATTGCTGAGAGGAGCTCTAGGTTTTGTTTTTTAGACTTGGTGTAGTGACTTCCTAAGATGGTAGGTGGGGTGAGTTTCCTGCTGGCTAATGTTTTGTTTGGAGTTGATGGATACAGTACCTCTGTTCTTCTTGAATTTGAGGAAGCTCATGGTTATCAGTGTTTGAGGAGTGATCAAACAGCGTTCCAAGGATTTGTAATGGTTGCTTGTTAGGAATGTACAAGTAGCTGTCATGGCCAAAGAGCAGCAGGGAAATGGTTGCCGCTGAGCTTAACGGTAGCTGGAAGTAGGTATTCAGGAGACCTGGAGATGGGACATGGGGAGGGCGCTTTGGGCACTCTGCAATGGACATTTTTGTAGTCAGATGGAAAGAGTCTCAGTTAGCATATCCATGAGTGGTTTCTATTTTGTATTTTGGTATTTTTTAAGGCTCAGTATTGCTCACCAAGATGCTAGTGAAACAGATGAAAATGACATAACTTAGTGTAAACAGAGCCGTATTTGTAATTGTTGGTTACATTTCAAATATATCAGAGTCTTTAAGTTGAGAGGTAACGTACTCCAGAGTGAGGCCATGTGCACAGAGAAGAACTTTTCACAGAGCCAAATCTTGAACAATGGGGCAGGCAAAAGTGAAGATGTAGAAGGGAAAGCAGTACTTGTTTACTGCTCCTTTGAATAAACGTAAGTTTATTAGTTTTTTCATCCACAAGTGGTAAACGCGAAATCAGATTTCCCTCATGCATGTTTTTCCATCATTGTTTCACAGCCTGGCAACTTTAGAATCCAGGGTGTGAAATTGCATTTTTCGGTAGAAAGAGGTGATTTCTGACCGACATTTGATCAGTTTTTGAGCTTTTCTAAAGTATTAGTGCTCTTTTCATTTGGCTAAGGCCGCCAGTATTCGTGTTCTCTGACTGTGCACTCTGTTGATTTATGGATATGTGTCTGCCATTCTTTAGGACAGTGTTTATGGGGCATATGTTTCAATCTAAATTGCGATTCCAAACGCTGAAATTCACAGAATTTCTGCGTTTGCGATCGCAATTAAGCTGTGTGCAATGTATGAAAGAAAAAAATACACGCAAAATAAGGAATCGCAAAATTTGCGATTCCCTATTTTGCAAATGCATTTAAGGAATCTCAAATTGCGATTCCTTAAATGCAATGTAGGAAGCACAGAAAAATTGTGATTTGGCCTTAAGGAATTGCAAATTACCACCAACTTAGAGTTGGTGGTAATTTACTATTTCTTCAAAAAATGCACTTTTGTGCAATTTTCAAAGTGCCATGTGCCATGTGCCATGTGCCATGTGGCGCACATACATGCCCTTGGGGCATGTTTGTGCGCTACATGTGCACACATACATATTTCAGGGGTGCAACAGGGTGTCCTTTTGGTACCCTTGCTACCTTGAAATTGCATTCTCAATTTGCGATTCTCTAATTGGTAATCGCAAATTGAGAATGTCTTCCCATTCATTCCTATGGGCCTCCTAGCCCATAGAAATGAATGGGAAGGTATTCCTTATTTGCTAATCTCAATTTGCGATTCGCAAATAAGGAATATGTAGGATTCACAAACTTTTATCTAATCCTAAATACATTGTATTTTGCGATTCTCTAAAAATCGCAATTTGAGATGCGCAAAACTGTTTTTTGGTACATATGCCCCCAGGTTCTTACATGCCTCCAGTGCTAGGCCCCACTTCTACCAATTGACAGATTGCCTTTAGCCTAACCACCCAGACCAGCACACTTAAGGATCAACATTTGCTCTCCATCTCTGTGCTAACAGTTATTTTAGTTTCGTATTTCGTATACTTTGGAGCCCTCTGAACTAACAGCATATGACGGACCAATGAACACATTTCCCTTATCGAAGTAATTGTCACTGTAAACACTAGTACTTTCCAAATCTTCCCAATATGGTTCAAGTTTGCTCAAGGATGTGTGGCCTTAAGCTTCTTACAGCTCACATCAGTCTTTCTTTGGAATCTCCCACCCACCATATTCTCGGCATCATAAGCGCATCACCAGATTCCCTTTCTATATCACAAAATTCTTAAACATTGGACGTAAATACCAGACTGCAAGCCTAGACTATAGCTGTACTGTAATCCATTCAGATTTAAAGAACTAGAAGCCATGAATCCTTTTATTCCAGGTTTAAGAGCACAAAGGGAGAACCAAATGAATCACAGGATTTTAAAGCATTCCTTCTCCATCACGCTAAACGGTCACAGGACCCATTTGCCTCCCTGTTTCAGCTGTTAATTGATTTTTCCTTATAACAGCTCACTGTACCTTGAAGCATTCTGACAGTCACACATGGTGTTCTAAATATCCCCCAACTAAATATATACCCTCTATTTCCAGTTCCACAGCCACCATTTGTTAACGTCTCTCAATAGCATAAAACTGAAGGTCTTCTAAATCACATATTGAGGGCTTTTAATGTTTCACATCTAAACATTATCAATATGTATTGTTTTTCAGGTTGAAATTGAACACAAGCAAAGAACTATTGAAGTGCTCGAGAGTGAAAATCAAGATTTACGTTCTGTAAGTAAAATCTTAACTCCAAGATATACAATCACTGAATAGTACATTAAGGGTAGTTTTCAACATTTACATTTAATCTTGAAGAGTCTTGCTATTTTTAACTTCAGGTTAAGTGCACTTTTATAAGTTAGATGATTATTTAGTTAATCAAATTCGAAAATCGTAATTCATTAGATATAAAAACTTCAATCTGCTCGAGTTTAAATGAACTGGAAACTGATTTGAGGAATCATGACTCTGATCTACAACTTTTTGCCCACGGGTAAATTGAGGCCATAAGCTGCCGAATAAAAAACTGGTGTGAGGAAGGGCATGAGGAGATAATACCTGGGATCCCTACAGGTAGGGATTGTTACCTGCACTTGACACCCTGGCTGGAGCCTGCTCCCTCTCCTACAGTGTAGGCAAGCTCTGCACAACCTATTTGCTGAAAGATGCTCCAATGAATTCTAGGCCTTGTGCTGCCACTAGCTGCGAATCCTGCTGATTGACGCGGAAACTGTGAGTAGAGAAAATCTTATATACAAACTCGGTATTTGCAGGTAAAGTTGCATGATGGAGTCAGTTATTATGTACTCAGTCTTTAAGGCAGCTCTTCTGAGGCATACCTCTAAAGTATGGTGAGGGCATGCTGGATCATACCTATGTACTGGAAAAAAAATCACAGCCACATTAGAGCGGGCACTGGATAGGACAGGACTCCTAGAACCAGAATCACACCTGCTGACACACATGACCCTCCTGGCAAAAGGAAATCAGGAAACAGATTCCTCGACCCTGCCTGGTCCAAGCTGAGAGATGCCTCGCCATGGTGTGGAA
Source organism: Triturus cristatus (assembly GCF_964204655.1). NCBI lineage: Eukaryota > Metazoa > Chordata > Amphibia > Caudata > Salamandridae > Triturus > Triturus cristatus. Next base: position 1,170,461,897 of record NC_140591.1, on the reverse strand, counting down.
ATGAGACTAGGCCCATCTATTACCTAGTGGTGTGAATAGGGTCATATCCTGTGCTGAGACTGAAGCCATAGTGCTCTGGTCTGAAAAGTATTGGGTAAAACTTTACAGAGACCAACCTGGCATAGACAGATGTTATACTAAACTTCAGGAACATAGCAAAGACGACAGGCTACCTTGACCTCAAGACAAGCTGTATATACAAGATGCTTGCATGGTCGTTTAACAGACGTGTCATTGCCTCAGACATGAATACTCCTCATTCTAAAAAGGGAAAAAAGGAAAACCACAGCTAGTTACTGACATGGTGTATCTTGGCTCACCCATAGACTTGGTTCTATTTACACTGCTAAAACACAGATACACAATCCCTTATCTGAACCATCTGATGAAGAACATACCAGAACTTATACACTTGTGGCAAACCTACCAGTTTTATTTTTTATGTTTAAAAGTATTTATGAGGCAGGGAAAAAAGGAGGTGCAATCAAGAAATTGTGCTCTTGGATAGCGCTCAACCATTATTGATGTGGCTCAAAAGAATGGCTCATGGGAAGATAGGAGGGAGAAGACGAAACTCTTCATGCAAACTCTCCCTCACCAAGGACCCCCACACTGCCCAAACCAACCTCCACGAAGGAATGAAAGCCATCGCCGAGTGGATGAAGAACAGCCGACTGAAGCTCGGACAAGACGGAAGTCCTCATCCTCGGATCCACCCCCTCGGCTTGGGACGACTCCTGGTGGCCGACCGCACTGGGAACAGCTCCAACACCCACCGACCACGCACGCAACCTAGGGGCCATCCTCAAATCCACCCTCTCCATGACAAAGCAGGTCAACGCCGTCTCTTCCTCCTGCTTCAACACCCTCCGCATGCTCCGCAAGATCTACAAGTCAATCCCCACCGAAACAATAAGAACGGTCACCCAGGCCCTCGTCAGCAGCAGGTTGGACTATGGAAACGCCCTCTATGCAGGAGCCTCGGCCAAACTCCTGAAACATCTTCAGCGCATTCAGAACGCCTCTGCACGCCTAATCCTCGACATCCCTCGCCGCAGCCATACCACACCTCACCTGGGAGACCTGCACTGGCGCCCCGTCAACAAGAGGATATCCTTCAAACTCCTCACTCACGCACACAAGGCACTCCACAACACCGGACCAGCGTAGCTCAACAGACGACTCCGCTTCTACACCCCCACCCGCCAGCTTTGCTCCACCACCCTCGCCACAGTCCCCCGCATCCGAAGAGCGACCTCCGGCGGCAGATCATTCTCCCACCTCGCCGCCATGACCTGGAACACCCTCCCCATCCACCTACGCCAGACCCAAGACCTGCTGACCTTCAGAAGACTCCTCAAGACCTGGCTTTTTGAGCAGTAGCAGCATTCCCCCCCCCCCCCCCCCCCCCACCCAGTGCCTTGAGACCCTCACGGGTAAGTAGTGCGCTTTACAAATGCTATGATTGATTGATTAATGCCCGTGCCACTGAATACTTAATCTACATTTTCAGCTACATTAATTCCACAAACCTGACGTCTCTTCAGAGCATGCCACAGCCCCTGAGAGTTAAGTTCTCCCCTTTCAACAAAAGCCTTAGCTGTCTATAGGTCTGTAAAGACATAACACTTCTCTCTGCACTGCACCTTCAGTTTTTCAGGGAACCAAAATGAGCCATCGGGACTGGCTGCCAAACTTCTTTGCAACAATCTGGAGGTCTTGTCTCCTCTTCTGCATCATCTTGCTAAGGTCAGGAAATACTAGCTCTCTGTTCTCTATGAAGGTCCAGCCTCCCTGTCTTGATGCAGCTTGTGTGACAGCCTCTAGTTTTTGCGGGGTCCTGAGCTCTACAAGGACAGTCCCTGCCACCGTATGCCTCTACTGATCAGTTGTAGCACTTCATGCTATTCCAGAGGAGTGACATCCTTATGCCCAGAACCTCTGTTCACAGAAGATGGGTGATCACATCCACCCTGTCTTCTCCCTCATCCTCTTGCAGAGTACCCAAAATTCTTAATCGAGAAGCCGTAGTGACGTTGTCCTGTGGTTCCACCTATTTCTTTAACCGAATTAGGGATGTGGCAGATCATTGTCTGAGGTTTCCTTGATGTTTCAGGGCTTCATATAACTCACATTGCTCTACATGATGACTTTCTTTATAACTGGACCGTTTTCCATTTTCAGAATCGTTAATATATATGTTTAAAAAAAAAGAAAAAGCTGGATATACAAGTTAGCGCTCTCAGAATTATCTAGTACAACAAAGGAAGAACAGTAATACAATATTACAAAATAAAATAATTACTCACAGTAAGAGTTCATAAATTTGCCAAGTAGCGTTCAGATAGAGAATTTCAGGTCAAAAGGAAGAGGCCAGGTTGCCAGTGTTTCCTCATAGCTCCTCGAAAGATGGGATCTAACTGGAGTATGAAGGTAGCCACCCAGCAGCTTCGAAGAGTGCTGTAGGGATTAATGCTCTCAATGTTACTCTCCGATATCCTTGTGATTCTGCTGACTTTCCTTTGCATAGCAAAGGAATGCACTTCTACATGCAACTGCTATTCAAACAGCCGGGCATTGAAATCAGTCCCATATTGGCTTGATACAGGAAGACTTAACAAAGCCCTTAATTTGCATTTATGGATGGATGGCTTGCAAATTTCCCAAATTGGACCTTTCCAAAACTGGACTATTAATTACTTTAAATTGCCTGGAATAATGAATCAGAGCCTCTTGGCATCCCTTCAGGGATGGACTCTCCACCTTTTCCAGCAAGAACAGTTTGCAACTTTGGTATTTTTATTGATTCTGGTCTCTCACTGCATCCAAAGGTGTAACTAATAATCCAGTTGAAAGCAATAAAACAAATATCTAGGACTTATTATGAGTGCCCAGTTGTACGGGTGTTAATTATTCAATCTCAGAGAAAATGACATCAGGAGTCCCATTAACTCTAGTGGTAGAATTAATGGGAATTACAGGTGAAACATGAAGATAGCCAGAGTAATAAGGAATTCTCTGGAGAATCAGTCATTCCAGGTCTGATTCTCCTGGAAATTCCTCATTGGTCCCCACTTTTCCCCCTTAGATTTTGCCTGCTTTCAGCAGCTAGACTATCCGGCGGAAACATGAAAGGTTTGCAGTGTTTTCTCAAAATCTCCTGCATCGGCTCCATCAGCAGCTCCGAGCAACTCCTGATGAGGCTTATAATCCTGGAGGGTTTTGCCAGAAAACATCATATATTCAGGGTGAAGGCTTCAGGGGTTCGCAGCATATGATTAGGAGTTTTGGGTGTGGGATATTGGGATTAAAGGTATAGGGGTCAATAGTATGTATTGAGTTAACAGTTAAGGGTAATGAGTGAGGAATCATGGGTATTAGGTTTGGAGTATGGAATTAAAGTCTTAGGGTATAGGGTCTGGGGTGTAGTGCTATTGTTTAATGTATAGGGAAATATGGGGCTACAGGTCTGGGGTATATGGTTAAGGTTTTGAGATTAGGATGTGTGAGTTAAGGGTATGGTGTTAAGGGTTTGAGAAATCGGGTTACAGGTTTGGAGTACAGGGGTTGTTTTGAGGCTATATGGTTAAGAGTACAGGGAATAAGGCTGTGGAATTAGAAGTTAAAGGCATAGAGTTTGGGGATAAGGCTTAAAGGTATAGGGCTTTAGTTTAGGGGTACAAGGTTAAAGATTTAGCAGCCATGGGGCTAGTGGTAACAGGGACAAAGTTTACCCCATGAATACTTTTAGTGTCACACGTAGACGTGTTTAATTTAAAGTGTTTTGATGAGTTACTGTCATTTTAGCATAGCTGTTAGAAACTAATATGAGTGTTGCACTTAATTTCAGTGGAGCACACAGTTTCCAAGTGGTGCAATAAGAAATGATAAAAAAAAAATGATGCCATGCCTTTTCTCAGTTAAAATTTAGTATCGACAAGGTGCATCGTCACAGAGGGACGCGCAAGGAATGCCTTTTTCATATCAACAGCATGATCCAACAGCTCATTACCGTAGTTTTGTTTAGATGCAGATACAAATTTGGGTTGTGTCATGTGGAGGCTGCATTTGTACCCTTGTAATGAGGCATGCTCAAAGAGTGGATTAAACTTACGGGAACTCAACTATAGAGGCTATCGCTCGTGCTAGTCAGGCAAAAGATGATACGTGTTTTTTCAGACACAAATCGTTCTATTAACCACAAAGTTGGTGTTTTCCTTTTCACACACACTCTCAAATGTTGGCTTCCTCTGGCGATGCTGCACATGGTAGAAGTCCTCACATTCAAATTGATTTTATTTATACTGGGTTGCACAATCTCGATACGGAATTGAAGTGTGCAGTTGGCATCAAGTGCAGTTTTGGATTCCAGCTAATAGCTGATTTTCATAACATCCAGGACAACCGGGGTTTAATTGATTCTCTGGACCATTAAAAGAGGGCAGTTGATAAGTTGAATGGTTGGGAGGAGCGATTTAGCAGGCATGGGCAGCATTTGAAAAGGGACTTTCTGGAAGGTGAGAAACCTTAAACAAGATAACACCATTATCCTTGTGTAGTGCAAGCCAAATCTTAATTTTCCATTCTCAAACATATTTGAGGGACTGTCTCCTAGAGGTCCTAGGTATTCAACTGATGTGACAGTGAACAATGGTCAAGTGTGGTGCAACTGTCCAAGAATTATTTTTTTCTGCTTCTCCTTCTCCCATCTTTACTCCTTCTTGGAAAGCACATATGCCAAAGGGTAATGGATGCTGTCCTTGGATATAGCAAGATGCTCACTTGGGTCTGATTTAGAGTTGATGGCTCCGGTTCGTGGAAGAAGCGTTAAATCCAGGGGCAAGTCTGCCCATGGGATGTACACTAAAATTCCCAACCCTGTGATACTCCACCTCATTTAGCACTTCCTCCATAGTTCAGAGTATTTTACGTTACCACCAAAAATAAGTCATACCCTAACATTCTGTGTAGCTCTTGAAAGCAGAATGGGGTCTCTATTTATTGGGGTACACTTCCATAGGTCTTCTTTTTATGATCTGGTTTATTGTTAAATCTCTTTTCATCGCATTCTCCTTAGTCATATTCCACTCTTTGAAATTTTTTTTTTCAAACAGATTTTATCATGTCAATGGTCGAGTACAGTGCAGAGCTCCTTAACCCAGGAGACATCTGCCAGATTAGAACTTGCAAATTATTGACATTAACAAGTAGTTTATACAAAACCATTATCATAGTAAAGTTGAACAACACTACGTAAACACAATGAATCCCCCGTTGCACTTTTCTTATCACTACGTCTCATTAGCCACCACTTCGCCCACCCCAGCAGATAGCGTCCACCCCCAGACAACCAATCTCCTACCCAAGAGGCCCACACAACAACCCAGTCATGGATGCATCCACCAGGGGCGCCGGATCTAAGTCGATAATCTGCCCATCTTTTCCATACCTTGGGGTGCTTTTGCGGGCAACACCTGGACCAAAATACTGGAATCTCCAACCCCATGCAGAAGTCAAACCCCTTTTTCCATGCCGAAAGAGACAGTGGGGCCAGTGCCTTATACAACTTTGCTATGTCCCTCTTAGCCAGTGTCAGCCCAACAGTCACAGGTGTCTCTTATAGATATTGCCTCCAATACCTTCCATAATATGCAGAATTGCTAATCTTGGGGTGGATGGGAGCACCCATCCCACCACGTCTGCAAGACAGGCAATCTTTGATTTTTGAACATTCATTGACTCCCCTCTCTCTGCTGTCACTTGATGTTGAGACTTTTCTGTCTTTTTCAGTCATGCAACCAACATGTCGCAAAAGAAACAGCGCTTGACTTCAGAGAGATCACAAGCAGCAAAGCAAGGATTTTGCTAACAATGGTGGAACCATTGACCCAGCACACAAAAGGAGACTATCTTCTCTTTAAATATGGGTACCAGCTGTGGTGTCACTCGCAGAGGTACCTAGTCGGTCGAATGCTGTTCAGATGCTCTCCTGTATTAATGTATTTTGTTTAATGTGTTGGAGATTGAACTATCTCCGCATACATTACATTAGATGCATTTTACATTATTTTCAGAGGATTTAGCGATACATTCTGCAATTTCCTCCTTTTGAGAGGGGTCCCAATTAAAAAAAAAAGACAAAGGTTAATAGTCTGCAGTCTTTGTTTAGTGGGATTCAGCCAACAGCAGCAAAACATTCAAGGTGAGGAAACATGTCACAAGAGATGACATCATAAAGGTCTCCAGGCTTCCAGAGGAGACACCACTGAAGGTTCTGCCTTCTTTCTGGCGGAGCAGGCCACGAGAAGGATGAATTCAGGGATGAGCAGGAAAACCACAGAGGAGCTCCTCAACTCGGGGGACAAAACCACATTTAGATTGTGAGACCAGGTGAGGCAAAGTGGAAGCACCTGAGAATGAGAAAAGGCAAACTCATTAAGGGTGGGCTCAAAAATGGAGGGTAATATTATCCTCGCTCTCCTTCAAGTTATGATTTTCACCTCGAGAAGGGCAATCTACATCCAGTTTGCTTTAAGTCACCAAGGCTAACGTTATGCAAGTTCCAAGCCTTGCGACAACATTTGCGGTAGCGCTATCGATAGTTCTTAAGTAAAAGATTTTGAGGAACTGGTGTAAACAAAGTCAGTAAATAAATAGAACAAAAAAGAAATGGAAATTCATGCGCAGGGGATAAGGGCAGGATAAGTGCACAAGGAAAAGCGATAAAATAAACATTGACAAAATAATAAGGAGTGGAAAAGGCACCAAAAAGATGAGCCCTCTTTTCAAGCCAGGTAGGAAGAGAAAACAAAGAGTCGGTGTAGGTGGTCCACTCTGTAGATGACAAGAGACCTTTAAGATGTTCCTTGTGGATGGACAAAGAAAGACCTAATATACAAATTCTGTAACAGCATCGCAATGATGCGTGTAATTTTGTTTGCAATTGTCCACCTCCTGTATATACAGGAACTGCTGCACATCCTTGTTTTGTATATTCATGGCCAGTATAAGTATAAATACTATTAAGGTCTCTTTAAAAAAAAAAAATTAAATTATATTTATGTTTTATTCAGCGACAAAAACATGTCAAACAGTTTGTTCCAGTATGTGTACAGACACTTAAGCACGGCAATACACAATACAAACTAGGCAATGTATACATTATTGACAATAGTCCATGAGTCTGTTCTTCTAGGCACCCTATTCCCAGCCAAGGGCATTAACACTGTCAGGTCCATTTTTATGCAGGAAGAAATAGCTATATCCTGGCAAGGAAGTGCACATACACAGTCATAGAGAACAGATCAAATATGCAGTTGGTAATTTTTGTACAAAATACAGAATAACTTCCCCAGTTGTGTGCGTGCGAGTGCAAACATTCTAGGCAGGCAACGAGTTCGTGTCAGCAGGTACCGTGAGTGGGTGTTCTATTAGGTACATGGTTAGGGGGGCCCATATATCGCGAGGTCTGGATGTACAGGGATTGACTCAGCATAAGTATTTAGCTGCTCTTGTCACAGGATCAGTTCGCCTAGCCATTCCTTAAATTTGGGCACCCTTCCCCTGCCCCATCTGCAGGCCACCCTACGCCTGGCCAGGAGTATGCTAAAGGAGACGAATTTACGCTGGGCAGCCGGAATAGCCTTGACGTACCCTAACAGCGCCAACATTGGGGACATCCGTATTTCCAGCAGGGTCATGTGTGCCAGGGCTTCAAATATCTGCTGCCAATATAAATGTACTGCCTCACAGGACCATGCCAGATGTAGGAAGTCAGCATTATCTGCTTTGCATCTATCGCAACGTGCATTCTCTCTTAGACCATAGCGATGCAGTCGGGCAGGAGTGTAATATGTGCGATGTAAGAATTTATAGTGTGTGATACGGAGCCAGCTTTTCGAGGAGACAAGCTCAGTTTGCTTGCAGCAGTATTCCCACTGCTGATCTGTGATATCAAATCCCAGTTCCGTGCACCATTTGGCTCGGGCCGGGCAGGGCTTGTAGTCAATATCTGTGTATAGGCTGTGGTATAGGATCGATACCAGATGTGAGGCCTCAGGGGTGCGCAACATACGATGGAGCGGGGCCACTGTGGGGGGTTCCCTAGGGTATGACGGTGTATATTCCCTAATGCCCTGTCTCAGTCGCAAGTACAGAAAAATATCCATTGAGGACGCTTGTGTTTTTTCAAAAAGTTGCGACATATCTTTAAATGTACCATTTAGATAAAGATCCCCCCAGGTGTTGATCTGGAATTTGGATTTGGTCTTGGAGAATATTCCCTCCAAGAGTAGTGGCATTTTTGGGTGATAGGTAAGTGGGAGCCTCGGAGAATAAAGCATTGGTGCCTTAAGAATATGAAGGAGGCGCTGCCAGGCGTTAATAGTACAGTCTACGGAAGACGGCCCTCCAGGCCTGCTTTCAGGCTCAGCCAGAAGAATCCCATCTAGCGGGATGGGATGCGCCAGCCAGTGTTCTCTGGCGACCTGGGGTGTGTATCTGGAGGGGTGAAACCAATAGTGCGCGAAGTGCGCTTGAGCGTATAAATAGTACAATTCGAGGTTGGGCACATCAAAACCTCCCTGTGAATAAGGCAGAGTAAGTATTTCCCACTGAAACCATGGTTGCTTACCCCCCAAGACCAACCTTATGAGCTCCGATTTGAGCATGTTAAAAAAAAAAAAGGCCGTCCAGGGTAGAGTGGGATGTTTAAAAATAAATATAAAAATTTAGGGAGGATAATCATTTTCATAAGCGAGATACGTCCTGCCATTGTGAAAGGGAGTGCTATGCATCTAGTGATGCAGGTGGTGACGTGCTCTAGTGCACGCCCATAATTACAGCGTAGGAGCTCCTCACGATCATTAGTGATCTGTACTCCCAAATATTTCACAGTGTCAGAACACCATTCCATGGGGTAGTCAATAGGGAAGGGCTCCGCAGCGGAAGTGAGTGGAAATATCTGAGACTTAGTCCAGTTAATAGTGATTCCCGACAATCCACCAAATCGTATGAATTCTCGCAGCAAAGGGTTGAGATTATGGATCGGGTTTTTTACATATAAAGTAGCATCGTCCGCATATAATGAGACCAATATGGGAAACAAAAAGCACCTAAGGCCTTTTTCCGGATGATGTTGCCGGAGTCTCGCCGCAAGGGGTTCAATTGCGAAGGCAAATAGTAATGGGGAGAGGGGACATCTATGCCGAGTGCCCCTCGTAAGCATGATGGAGGAGGAAACATATCCATTTATATGCACCCGAGCCGTGGGGGAGGCATAAAGAAGACGGATCCATGAGAGAAACCCAACCGGGAGTCCCATGCATTGTAATTTGGTGAATAGGTCGTCCCATTCCACCGAGTCAGAGGCTTTTGTGGCGTCCAGAAAGGCAGCCACAATCGCCAGTTACGGGTCAACGCTGTGCATCACTGAGAACAGCGTGCGCAAATTATGAGAAGTCGCCCTTCCCGGTATAAAGCCCGCCTGGTCTGGCAGCACTAAGTTCTCCATTAAGAGGCTAAGTCTGTTCGCCAAAAGCTTGGCAAGGATCTTCGTATCAGTGTTGATCATGGATAGCGACCTGTACGAATCACACTGATCCGTAGGTTTGTCCAGTTTTAATAGGGATATTATGAGAGCCTCCCTCATTGAAGCTGGTAAAATCTGAGATTCCAGTGACTCATCATAAACTTCCCGTAATATGGGGATCAACTGTTCAATGTAGGTCTTGTAGAAGTCAACCGGTAGGCCGTCCGATCCCGGGGCCTTACCCAATTTCATTTTCATAATCGCCTCTCTAAATTGATCTGCCTCAAAAGGTGCAGCTAGAAATTCCCGTTGGTGGTCTCCCAGCCCTCCCAAAGCAATATCATTCAGAAAGGGGTTGAAATGACGATTCTCCAATTATCATACAGAGAGAATCTTGATTTCATTAAAGACAACGGAGGCTGACATTATGCAATAACTTTTATTGCGCCGCTCAAGATGCAGCCCTTTAAAGTGTAACAAAATACATCATAGTAAGAACATTCCAAACAAGGCAACAGAGTCCAATGGTAACCGCTAGAATTCCTCTTAGAGCTGTGAAGAAAAGGTAACTGTAACTTAAATTTCTTCCATGAAGAACAAATGATTATAATGAAGCAGAATCTGAAAGAAAAAAGTAAACAGGGTAGTAGTACTGACCATAAAGGTGACAAAGTTCACATTAAAAAGGTACATTACATCAAGAGAAATAAATAATCTCAAATACAACCACCTGGGAGTGGTGGGAGGGATAATGTCAGCCTCCGTTGTCTTTAATGAAATCAAGATTCTCTCTGTATGATAATTGGAGAATCGTCATTTCATTACAAGACCGGAGGCTACATTATGCAAGTTCAAAGCTCCTCAGTGCAACATTGCTTACATGTTCAACAGGTTTAAGATAAAATGTAACAAAAGTTGAAGCGTTAGACCAATCAGCTGCCTTAAGAATATCTGAAAGTGATCCTCCACCCCAAAAAACCTTACTTGCCATAGCGGCACGTGAGGAATGTGCACCGAATTTTGACAAATCTATTCCTGCTTCAAACATGACAGATCTTACCCATCTAGCAATAGTTGCAGAAGAAACGGCTTTGAAAGGTTTTACATAGGAAATCAATAATTGCATTTCACTGCGAGGTCTAAAGGCACTCATCATTTGTTCATAAACTTTCATGCAACTAACCACACATAGTTTAGGAGAGTCATAAAAAAGGGGATAAAAGATGTTCTCTGACATGGTTTTAGTCCTTTTACAAATTTCAAAAACTACTCCATCAGGGGAGTAAAATCTATTACATATTTCTAGGGCTTTAACATCGGATACTCTTCTAAAAGAAATAAGACAAAGTAAGGTAGCTAGCTTAGAGGATATTTGCTTTCTTGTAAGAAAAGAGTTGTCCGGCCAGGATGAAAAAAGGTCAAAGACCAGATTAACGTTCCATAATGAATCATATTTGGGTTTAGGAGGACGCTTGGTTTTAATACCTTTAATAACTCTTCGGATTAAAGGATCGGTACCGATAGAAAAATCGTTTAACAAGGAATGTCCTGCTGAAATAGCAGATCTATAGCAATTAACGGTTCTATAGCAAAGACCTGAATTAAAGAGATCCGCTAAAAAATTTGCTACTTCAACTACAGGTGCTTCCACGGGATCCATATTCCGTTCCATGCACCAACTACACCATCTTTTTCAAGCACTGGTGTATCTTTTTCTGGTTCCGGGGGCCCATGATTCATCCAAAAGGCTCTTAGCCTCTCCTGAAAGACCTGAGTATCTTGAAGATTCCCTGAAATCTTCCAGACAAGAAGGTTCATGTTTCCTTCTAAAAGAAGAGGGTGTAATTCTCCTTCCAGTCCCTGTAAAAGATCTAAATTCCCTAGGATAAGACGAGGAACTTCCATGGCCAATTCCATCACGCCTGGGACCCAAATTTGTGAATTCCAAAAAGGAGTGATTAGAACAATTCGGCAATGATCTGAACGAACCTTCAGAAGAGTCCTCTGGATTAGAGCAAAAGGGGGGAAGGCATAACAATTGAGATTGTTCCAAGGTTGGAGAAGTGCGTCCACCGCTAGAGCGAGAGGGTCTGGTCTCCAGCTGAAAAATTGGTCTATCTGGGACGTCAGTCTGCTGGCGAAAAGGTCTATATCGAAGGGACCCCATAGATTTTGAATCCTCTGGAAGACTAAAGGATTCAGTTTCCAATCGCTTGAGTCCCTCAGGAATCTTGAATTCCAGTCTGCCCTTGTATTCAGATGACCCGGAATGAATTCTGCTCTCAGAATTATCTTTTGACTCCAGCAGAAATACCAAATCTTTTGAGCAAGATCCGCCAAGGTCATAGATCTCGCACCCCCCAAACGATTGATATAAGAAACGGCTGTAAAATTGTCTATTTTTATCAAGACTATGCTGTTCCTTAGTATAGATTTGAAACTCATAAGGGCATTCAGACTGGCCATCATCTCTAAGTAATTTATATGCAAGTTGATCTCTTCCCGGGACAATTTCCCACCTGTTTCTAGGGTACCTAACCTGGCACCCCAAGCTGAACTGCTCGCGTCGGATTCTAAAATATGATCCGGCGAATTCCCAAATATAGCTTTCCCGTTCCAGCTCTCTAGGTTGTTCCTCCACCAAAGGAGGTCGGTCCTGGCTTCTGTGGATAAGGGAATATGGTCTGAGTACCAAAGACCATTCCTGAGACCCGAAGATTTCAACCTCTGAAGGGCCCTGTAATGAAGCGGTCCTGGAGAGATCGCTTGAATGGATGAGGAAAGAAGACCTATTACCCTCGCTAACTCTCTTAAACTCACCAAGTCTTTCGAAAGAACATAGGAAACTTCCTTCTTTATTTTTGATAATTTCTTTATAGGAAGCTGTAAGAGAGCCGAGGATGTGTTCACTTGAAAACCCAAAAACTCCAGATTCTGTGAGGGAGTCATGACTGATTACTCTATATTGATGATGAAACCTAATTTCTCCAGAAGGTCCACTGTCCATTTCATATGGGTTAATAATTCCTCCTGGCTCTGAGACATCAAAAGGATGTCGTCCAGATAAATAATCAAACGGACCCCTCTCTTTCTTAAGGAGGCTACGACCGGTCTCAAGATCTTGGTGAAACACCAAGGAGCTGAAGAAAGGCCGAAAGGAAGGCAACGAAATTGATATGTCACTCCCTTCCATATAAATCTTAAGTATCTCTGCAAGTCCGAATCCATGGGGACTGTAAAATACGCGTCTTTCAGATCTAGTTTTATGAGCCAATCTTTTATTTGGAGGATGTCTCTTAGAAGGTGAATCCCCTCCATTTTGAAGTGCCTGTAAACGAGAAAAGAGTTCATGAGTTTTAGATTTATTACCGGGCGCCAACCCTTGTCTTTTTTCTTCACAAGGAAAATAGTGCTCACGAAACCGGGAGCAGTGTTTGAAGTCCTGAAAATTTCCCCTTTGTCTAGCATTTGGCGAACTTCTAGCTCTACAAGGGCGGATTGATCCTGATCTAGAGAAAGTTCCCTTGGAATTTTCCTCTGATGAGGAATTGAAGTGAATTCTATATTGAATGTTTTTACGGTTCCCAGAACCCATGGGTCGTTTGTAGTTGATAACCAATTCTGGCTGAAAATAGCAAGTCTTCCCCCTACCTTTGGGGGGAAAGAAACAAAAGGAGGAGTAGTAATTACCTTGATTTCCTTGACCTTGGAATCTTCCGCGACTGCTTGTACCTCGGCGGAAGTTGCGACCTCTTTGGGGAAAGAAAGAGTTGTTCCCTCGGAAGAACCTTCCATAGCCACGTGTGTTTTGGTAAAAATAGGACCTGTTGTAACCACGGCTGGCAGCCGGTCCTCCCCTGTCAGCCCTTCCAAAAAATCTTCCCCCGAACATACGTCTCATGTTGCTTTGTGCTTTATTAAAAGCTGAGAAGGTAGATACATATTTCCCAAGAACCTTGATGAAGGACTCCCCAAAGAGGAGGCCATTAGGATCTCCCTCAACATCCTTATTAGCCAGATCGCCTAGTTTCGCGTTCATCCGCATCAAGATGCCTCTTCTTCTTTCAGATGTAAGGCTAGCATTAGCATTGCCAAGGAGGCAAACAGCGCGTTGACTCCATCCTCTTAAGAGTTCTATATCGACTGGTGTACCTTTCAAGGCGGACTCCTCTGCTAAGTCCATGATTCTGGCAAGAGGGCCTAATGTGTCCAAAAGTTTATCCTGATACTGTTTTAGACAGCGTTCAAGGCCTTTACGAGGGTCTCTTCCTGTTTTGAATAGGAAGGTTAATAATTCTAGGTCCAAATTAGGGGTCATGCCCGCCTTGTTATCTAAAAAGGGTCTAGGGCATTCGGACCTCAACAGATTACGTGAGTCCCTTTCGAGTGGCTTCCTTATCCAGAATTTAATGAAGTTGGCCACGTGGTCAAGAGGCCACCAGTCAGAGACTCTAGGGTGAGAAATTTTTGATGGATTAAACATCTCCATCCCAGCAGGATCCTTAAATGAACCTGAGGTTGTGGGTTGATTAGAATCCTCATCAAGGAGGTCGCCCATCTTCTCTGAGGGGTCAAAGACGTATTCGTCAAGCTCGTCGATATCATCATTTTGGGAAAAATAATCATCATCATCAAAAGGGATGACGTCTTTTGTGCCGTGAAGGACACCTTGTCTACTTGTGCCATGAGGGACACCTGAACCTTTTGCGCCAAGAAGGCTGCTCAATCTACTTGTGCCGCTCGGGACACCTTGATCTTTTGTAGCGCAAGGGCTACCAATAACTATTATATGATCGCTTGAAACGCGAACTTTCTCTTTATTCTCTAGGTGTTTTTTCTTTTTCAAGACCTTACCGTCCTTTCTAGGAGGGGGCTCCTCATCACTTGAAGAAAGGGAGTCATCCTCAGGGATATTCCTCTTTCTTTTAGTCAGTGCCGCTTCAACTGCTTCCTTTAAAGATGACTTAAGCTGTTTATCGAAGAGACTCATTAAGGAGCTCTCAGTAAGGCTTTGTATATTGTTAGACATGTCAATGTCATTAGAGTCATTAGTCTCAGTCATTCTCCTTCTTAATTATTGGTTATTATAAGCTTATAATCAAAATATAAGCTTCTTTTTAAAAATAAATAAATAAGTAAGCTCAAGTAGAGACGAGCTACACTTTCCCCGTAGTACTTAATTGAGTAAAAACTCTAAAAATCTGATGTTTTCATAGAAAAGGACTTCGCCGAGAGAGAAAGGCTCTTGTCGTTAGCTTCGCGCTGTGCGTTGTCATAGAAACCCACAGCGCGAGCACAAACGAGCCTTTCTTTCCTCAAACCAAATTTATGCCTTGTGGGTCACCCACAATACGCGTGAGGGATGTGACCGCTCATTTTTGCGAGCGGGTCACAATCCCTGACGCTGAAATAGATCGCGCAAAAGATGATTCATTGCGCGCTACAGAGAGGAACGTTGGCGGCACAAGGAGTTTCCTTATCAAAAGTAAATATCTCTCACATTCCTTCTTTGAGGGGAAAGAGTATATAATAAACGATGCGGTGTCATCCCGCTTCAGTCTCAAACCGAATCAGATTTTAAAACTTATTATTTTGAAGCGGTGCCTGTTCGCTTCAATTGCTCCTGAAACACTAATGAAAAACGAAGGGTTTTCTGAAACGTTTTAGCTGGGCATCTCAAACCATATAATCTAAAAGCATAAAACTTAGTTAAAAAACGAAGAATAAGCCCCAACCATAAATTGGAAGGGTTTTGGAAAGGAAATAAACTTACCTGGTAGGGTAAAGAAAGTAAAAACCTTATGGGTATAAATAAAGTTACTTACCTTGAACTAAGGTAAGAATAAGGCTAAAAATATCTGAATAAACAGTCGTATTACAACCATATAATGGGAGAGTAAAAAAGATATACTTAACTGTCCTGAGCAGCGAATA
The DNA here is from genome assembly GCF_964204655.1 of Triturus cristatus. Classification (NCBI taxonomy): domain Eukaryota; kingdom Metazoa; phylum Chordata; class Amphibia; order Caudata; family Salamandridae; genus Triturus; species Triturus cristatus. The sequence goes on along the minus strand of NC_140591.1, from coordinate 1,170,446,434 downwards.
AAAGAGGAAGTCTAGCGGTTACCGTGGGACTCTGTTGCCTTGTTTGGAAGGTTCTTACTATGATGTATTTTGTTACACTTTAAAGGGCTGCATCTTGAGCGGCGCAATAAAAGTTATTGCATAATGTCAGCCTCCGGTCTTGTAATGAAATCCGGGGGTGCGGTACGCCAGGAGGTGTATTGTGTCTCATAGAAGGTGGTGAACGTGTCGAGAATGGTATGACTATCTCTATGGCAGGTGCCCGATGCATCCAGCACCTCTAAAATATAATGAGAGAATCTAGGCTTTTGTACAGTCATGGCGAGCGCCCTACCTGGCCTCTCACCTTCCCCATAGCGACGAGCAATGAAATGTTTCCCCCTAAATCGAGTTTCCCGCTCAGCAGTGTCCATATATTCGGTGAGTTTGTTCCTAAGATCAGACCTCCGAATGCCCGATGGATCGCACCACATGACCACTTCTAAAAGTTTGAGTTCCCCCTCCAGTCTACGCAAGCTGAGCCAAATGTCTCGAAGCACCCCAAAGCTCTTAGCAATACAGAAACCACGAATAGTAACTATAAAGGCCTCCCAGAGAGTGCCCATACTAGAAACTGATCCTTTGTTGCGACTAAAAATACCTGAAATCTCCACTCCCAGTTCGGCTTGAAAAACCATGTCTAAGAGTACCTCAGGCACCAATCTCCAGCTAAATGGGGGGGAGGGGTCTGCGGAGCAGGGGAGGGTCAGCTCTAGAAACACAGGTGAATGATTTGAGAATGTCCTAGCCATGTGAGACACTAAGGCTATCCAAGGGAGCACATCCTGAGTGACTAACCAATAGTTAAGGCGTAACCAAGTGACACGAGCAGTGGTGTGGTATGTGCCTTCTCTCTGCCCCGAGTGAATATGCCGCCATGTATCCACCAGCCCATGAGTTTGGAGGAGCTGTGAGAGAGTCTCTTGCGTTCGTGTGTCGTGATGTGGTTGGGGATGAGAACGGTCTAGTGTGGGGCATAATGTCGTATTAAAATCCCCCCCCCCATAGTATATGTGTAGAGTCCACTCCCAGTATCTGTCCCCAAAGAGAGGTGTAATAGTTGGGGTCGTCAGTGTTGGGGCCGTAGCAACAAACCGAAGTGATTGATTGCATACCCAGACTACCCCATATCAGGCAGTGTCTACCAGAGGGGTCACTTATCGAGCCGCCTAAGACAAAGGGAGTACCCTTTCTGATCAGTAGCAGTGTGCCCCTGGAGTAAGACGAGTACAAAGAGAATACCCTTACCGACGCCCACCTATTCCCAAAGCAGGGCAACTTGTGGGGAGTAGTGTGTGTTTCCTGAAATGCGGCTATATGTATTTGGTGTCGATCTAGGTATGCCAAGACTTGTCTACATTTACGAGGATCCCGCAGGCCTCTGACATTCCACGTGAGTAGATTGATCCATAAGGGGTCAGCGTTTGATGCCAAGGTCATGATATAAATGGGTAATGACTGATGCCATATGAAGAGATCTGCACGTAAGCATTGTCGTATGCATCAGTGTATTCAGTTGGTGATGTATCATGTTGGAACCTTTGATGTACAATAACAAACCTCTCCCCACCCCCGCCCACCGCGGCACCCCAATCGTGCCAGGAATAGCCCACCCCCACAAACCCCGATTAAGCAATAAGATTGCAATGCAAATGAAGACATTTCAAAAAGTTAAAATAAATAGGACCAACAATTGCTAAGGGGGATTTCCCATGTGTGGGGTCACCAGGGTAGCACAAAAACCACTCCTCTCTCTACCCAGGACGGATTGTATTAAGTGTCCCAACGGGGATGAAGTTGGCCGGGGGGGTAGAGGAGGGGGTCACTTGGCTCAACATAGGTTTTTACCATCTGCCTTACAAAAGAAGGAGTACAAACAAAACTTGCAAGGGGGGCGAACAAAATGCGTGCATCATGTACAGTCACTTATCTGGATACCGCCACCAGTGGTCCGCTCACCGCCTCCCGGCTGTCACACCGTCGCCATCAGGCCCCCAGCTACCACCCACAGGGACCATGTGTGGCGGGGCCCGCCATGAAGCACCAGTTCGGGAGGAGATTCGCTCAGCACACTTTACCGCACTCTCCAGTGAAAATCATCAATCAGTTTAAGGAGAGGGGGATCTAGAAGTACGATCTTCCGATGCACCCCCAGTAGAGCGCCGTTGGATTGATTTAAGGAATTTTTCCACCTTTGGGGATTTGTGAAGATGCTGCTTTTCCCCCGATGAGAAACCCGTTGGTGCGCCGGGTATAGAAGGGCGTATTCAATCTGAGCTTTCCGGATCTTTTGTTTAACTCCCATGAACTTGCGTAGCGCCTCCTGCACTGCCACAGTGAAGTCAGGAAAGATGGTAAATTCCACTCCATCGTATTGCAAGTTCTTGTGCTCCCTAGCCAGTTTCAGAGCGGCATCTCGATCGCAATAATTGAGGAGACATGCCACGATTGGTCTGGGGGTCCACCAGGAGGTGGCCTGGGCCCCAAGGAGTGGTGCGGCCATTCCACTATGAACTGGGAGGAGACGAGGTCTCCTTCACTGGTGCCACCTAATAATCTCTCCACGTACTCCTCCATACGGCCCGTGTTTGTGCTTTTGGGAATACCCATGATTCTGATGTTATTACGGCGACTGCGGGCCTCCAGGTCTTCGTTCTTCGCTGCGATAACCTTGAGCAGCTTGTCCATGTGCGATACCTGTTGCTGCAGTTTCAAGGTAGAATCTTCATTATCCGATATACGGCATTCCGCTTCTTTCAGCTGCCCGTCGTGCTTGTCAACCTTCTGGAGCAGGAAATCCAGGCGCGTGTTCATGGTGTCCATTTTCCCGTACAGATCGGTCATGCTGTGTTGCAGGGCTAGAAGCAACGATTTGACTTCATCTCCCTGCACGGGAGGTTGTGTCTGTGCCATTTCTCCTGTTGCTGGATTTGAGTCTTCTGGGTTTGAACGTGCGGCTGCTCTCTTTGTATCAAATACCAGCCGCGTCTGCCGACGCTCCGGTTTGCCCATGACTGATGACGGAGCCGTATGATCTGCCCCCCGGCGGGTGTCAAGAGGGCTACGCACTGCCGAGCCAGAGGATAAAGGAAGGGGAGCAGGGCGCAGCACAGTGAAAACAACCGCAGATTTCTCGTACTGACCATAGCCACGGATCGCACAGTCCACCAGGGTCTTCCACCATCCAGCGTTGTGTTGCCTGCTAGGTATACGTTGCCCACCCCAGCCACCGGGCAGGCACTCGCAGCATCCCACCAGGCCTCCTCAGGAGCTCCCCAGGCGCAGTAGATCGACTGACCACCACTCACAGCCACCTCGCAGCCAAGATGCAAATGGGACTCACAAGGGAGTCAGGAAGCGCTCCCCTCTCCTACAACCGGGCGTAGCGTGGATGCGGAGATTTAACTTTAGACAGGGGGAGGGGAGGTCCAGTTGTCAGTGCAGCAGCTGTACCTTGTTGGGTCACTCCAGCAATGCCTCTAGGGTATCCGGGCCCACAATCTCTATGCAATGGAGCTCGGGTGTGCTCCCTCCAGCCCCACAGTTTACAGCATAATTAGCCGGTGTCTCACAGGAGAGTTGGTGGCGCCTTCCCATTAATAGCGGAGCGTGCTGGGTTTTCAATGGCAACGCACGGCAAGCCTACAATGCCAGGCAGGCAGGGGAGGGCACAAACATCCACAGAAAGTCAAATTTAGGCTGAGGGTGGAGAGGCCCAAATCTCAATGCAGCGGCCGTACCTCAATGAGCCTCCTCAGCAGTGTCACTAGAGCCTCTGCGCCTGCAATCGCTGGATGGTGGGGCTCGGGCATGTTTCCTCCAGCCTTTCAGCATGCAGCTACAATAGCGGGTGTCCCACGGGAGGAAGGACTGTATCTGCCCAGCTGTGGCGATCGCAGCAAAATGCTGATTACAGCGCTCTCACTCCAGCCTCACAGCATGCAGTCTTTGCAGCGGGTGTCTTTTTTAAATAAAGGGCTGTGTCTTCCAACGCGCGCGGGGATGCCCCAATTACGGGCGGGCAGGCACACGCACCAGCGCGACCGCTGGGGAGCGCGGCTCGTACCGCAGGAGTCCAACAGCGTGGGTCCCAGCAGCCGTATAAGCCTTCAGTCTGTGGTCACACACTATTCATATATAGATACGTCTGCCCCAAAGCCAGCGAGCGATGCACCCAGTTCAGCAAGCCATTTCAGCGCCTCTCACCTGGCCGCGTTACTTCTCCGGGGCCCGCTGACCAAGTGGGCGCCACGGCACTCGATTGCCCTCTGTAGCCGACCAGAGCTCCGTGCTGGTCACGTCGCTTATCTCGCCTTTTCCTCTGTTCGAGGATAAATGCCACATCAAGCGCCCTCCATAGATAAGAACAGCACCGGAGATAGCGGGTTCATTAAGCAGCCAGAATCTGCAGCATTCAGGCGACCTCCTTCGCAGTGGCACAGGATAATTGAAGGATTTGAAGAGCCAAGGAGCCAGAGCCTCACAGGCGTGCGGCCATCTTGGTCGTGGCCACCTAGCACCCCCCTATTAAGGTCTCTTTTTAGGTCTCGCCTTGGCAGTGCATGCGCTGTCTCAGCGAGACCTAAAGTAATCTGTATGTTGTGGTAAACTTAATGGAATCTGTCTCTCCGCTAGCTATTGGCTTAGTTGTGGTTGTGTTGTTGTTATCTCCCTTTCTGTTGGCTGTTGGTCATTTGCTAACTTCCTTGTAGTCCCGATACAGCGGTGCCTAACTACAGTGTTAGTTCGCTCTGCCTGCACTTCTTTTAATTGAAGTGCAGTGTGCCATCTGTTTTTCAGCTGTATCCTGGTAACTGAAGTCTTTTACTTTCGTATATGCTGGTTTAGTTTGACCGTTTTACAGCCCTGCTTTGTCGAACTGTTTTGCTTGAGAAAGTCCTTCGAGATTAGGAGTTTCTGTCACAGGCCAGTGCCCCAAGCTCTCCGTTATCTGACGCATCTGCTGTTCCTCTGGCTGCGCACAGCGCACGTCACAGCAAAGTCAACAGAAACGGAACGGTTTTTGCTCCTGTATGTATTTAGCACGCAGAATGGCTACAAAGACAACGTGGCTGAAGTGAACACACTTGCCCCCACAAAGCTTCCGTCCTACTCTGAGAGGAGAAATAAACTACCAGGCCCACGGGACCGCCACGTGACACTAAAGAGGGACACTTGGCAGAACATGAAATTAATATTTTTATGAAACACAATTAACGCGTATTAACTGCTCTGTCTTATTGCAGAGACGAGACCAGCACCAAACTAATGACACCTTCAAGACGGCTGCTTCTAGAGATGTCAGCAGATTAGACAAACTGATTGGAACAATATTCCCTGATTATGCTCATTCTTGAATGTGGCGGCGGATGGGTTCAAACGAGATCTGAAGGTTTGTGCACATCAGAGGAGCCGCAGCCCGCGGAAAGAGCTGCACGTGGGCCCTGACAGGCAACTAATGTGTAATACATGTTTTTGTTGGTTGGATTAGACCTATTGCATTGCAAATACTTGAGCACAGACTTTCAGTGAGTGTTTTTTTTACATTTGTTTTGTCCGTGGCTATTCAGCTTCCGCACCCGTCTGTACTGCCCCCATCCCCATCACTTCGTTATTGTTGTCTGAAAAGCAGAGCAACCGGATCCCAGCCGAGCCGAAATCCCAGTAGATCGCCGTACACCACATTGAGGGAGTTGGAATTTCAAGTCCGTTTCATGTTAGTTTCCAGTTTGGTTTCAATTTAAGTTTTCAGTTTGGTGTAACATTTTTGTCGTTCATAGTGCCACTTAAGAAGTGCTTCATTTTTTCATCTGCAGAACCGAACCCGTGAACTACAAGTATCACTGCATGGGTCTCTTGGCTCGTTAAATCACGTTAAAACTTCAGAGCACATTTACCAATCCCGGCTCAGGCGCTTTGGTGGCGGTGACGGGGCACAGAAATATTAATTTGGGTGGTGTGAAGAGGCCACCTCTTTGGGTCTACAAAAAGAGGCCTGCGCATCATGTGTGCTTTGATATGTGGAGTGCAGAAATCATTCAATTAAGCATATGCCCCAGACAGTAAAAGCATTTTACGTGCTTCCACTCGTCAAACTAAAAGCAAATAAGCATTTAAAATGCAATAGGTCTCGCATTTACGCGAGTTTAAGCTATTGGCATTGTAAATGACAATCTCTTTTATTTATGTTTTACAAACATAAATAAAAGGCATTGTCATTTACAATGCCAATAGCTCAAACTTGCATAAATGCGAGACCTATTGCATTGCAAATGCTTGTTTTCTAGTGGATTGTCTTTATTCCCATGCCACATGGTCCTGAACCGTGTGGACAAGGGACGGTTCCAGGATTTTTGAGGCCCTGGTCAGAAACGGAATGTGCGAATCCCCTATAATTTGCTAACAATGTGACACATTCAGGGCTGTTTGCATCTCAATAGGTGTCCCTGCTCCAGAAACTGCTTTGTGCAGACTACTTTGCTTCTGCCCACCCTTTCAGCCACCTACAAGCACCTCTTTTCCAGCTCATGAAGGGCTCAAAGTGTGGGAGTTGCTTATCATCAGAAAGGGGTAAAACTGCGGGGTACAAAAGTGCAGGGTAATGGGTGTCTTGTATTTACAACAGGGCAAGAGGCCTGATTGTAGGACAAACCTGCAGATTGTGTCTCCTTGCAACTGGGACTATAGGAGCAGCCCCCTTCTCCTAGGCCTCGCTACACCATAGCAGTGAGGTCTAGGGGATGGCCCACCTCCTGTGGGCAGAATAGCAACAATAGATTGTGCTCTGAATTAGATAAGCAAGGGGCGAAAGAGGACCGGTGTGCCGTGGCCTGGCTATGGCGTACTGGTGCAAGGCTCCATGTTGGTGGGCTGAGTGTGAGACCCATGGCAGCTGCCCACACTGCCCATGCCTCGTGCCCGCTCTGGTGTGGACTGACCATATGGGCCCAACTTTCCAATTCTAAATACATGCATTTTGCAATTGAATTGTGAATATGTGTTACAGTTACTGGGGGTACTTATCACTTTACCCTGTGCCAGTGGGTAACATGATCTCTTTCAAGTAACACCTTCACTTGAAAATAATAAAAATTATTAACTTTTTCACTAGATGGAACTATCTTTCTTCGGTGCAGTGCATTCAGTAATTTAAAGTAAGGGTCCTCTTTAATTCAACAGCACCTTACCCCTTTGCTGCTCTGCTTTTGAACTGAGAACCCTGTCATTTTTTTCAGTTTCAGTGAAACAATGCATTTGAACGCCTTGCTAAAGAACATTCTAAACTTGGGAGAGAACATGAAGAGCCTTGTTACTTTCACTGAACAGTGCTAACTAAGGTGCATCTCTACTAAGATGAAACTAGCAAGCTGAGCATGATTAAAATAAAAGGAACTATCTCATACAAAGCCTCTACTCCTGGCCCCTGGACCTGTTTTGTGACCTCAGAGGACAACCCACCCATGAATAAAACAAGATTGAACTATATATAGAAAGTGGCAGCCAGGAGCAGACGGACACCTAACCCCATCTCACCCCCCCCAGTGATGCACAGCGCTGAGGTAGGGCATAGACCTGCACGAACAGAGATACATCATTTCCACCTTCTGTCTCTGGCAGGGAACTGAAGGACCCCCATGACGGGATTTAGACTTTGATGGCACAGCCACACTCCGGTTGGTCAGATCATAGTGTTATCCTTGATTCACATCAAAGGACCACGGTCTATGGTTCATTATTTTAGACCCTGCAAAGGTGATCTAAATGTGCTTTTTGGGAGACTTTGCTTTCAGCAGCTAAGTCTTTATAGTGGGAAATGACTCAGCAGCAAGATGTGGATTGATGCTCCTTTGCACTATATTATCGACAGTAAAATTGTTCAGGTGGAAACTTAAAGAATTTTAAAATACTGCAGTATGAGTTCTCTTTCTTAGATCCTACCCAGGGTTTGACCCAAGTAGTCATTAGACACCATATTTTGTGTAATCTAAGCCCCATTGTTACTTTCACAATATGGTTTCTCTTAGTTAGGATCATTCTGTTGTATGTCATGTTAATATGTAAGTATTGACTAATAATTTAATATATACGGTGTTAACCATGACTACACCGTTAGCTGTACAAATAAGGATGCAGTGCCTGGGAGGTGGAGCCTAGCCAGGTCAGCAAGATGGTCACTTTCTAGAGGGCTCTGCCGGCCAAAACTGCAATTCTTTCATTATACGACTCCATCGGGCTCCCACCTTTCTCCAACAACAATGGTGGCTCACCTGAGATTGCGGTGAGGCAGCCGGTGTGAGGTCTGGAGTGGCACAATCGCCCCTGTGGCCACGACTGATGTCGGCCCTGGTGTCGCCTGCTAGTGAGCTCGTGAGTTTGCTGCCCGGGCAACCGCGCTGCAGCAGGGGCTCTGCGGGCCTTTGAACTTTGGTACTGTGAAGGGAGCGGTGGCTGGGAGTGGCGTCGGCAGCTGTCACATCCAATCACTTGATCCCTCTGGTCCCTGACTGGGCATGTGAGAGTCATGGGTCTGTCTCCGGGCCTGATGATGCAGCGCCAGACCGCCCCGCTGATTCCTGACTGCGGTAGGTGAGAGACTCATTTTTATGGAGCTGTGGCACGCGCTTATGGCCCCCCGATGAGAGCTAACCTGGGGGCACTATTTCTATCAGGGCCAGATTGGGAGGCTCACCTCCTCTGATGCCCCATGAATGACTTTGCCACCTGGATGGGGCCCTGGAGGCTGGCGAGGTGCTAGACTGTTGCCAGAGTTGCTTCACTGAGCTACCACTGGAGTTATCTGGATTGGGTCTGCCCACCCCCACTGATCAGCTGCATTCTGGCGATGGACTCCCTCATGTCCCCCCCCCCCCCCATGGCTGCCTGTGGTCAACTTGGGATGAGGCAGACACCATTTCACATCTGCTGCCACGCGCCAGCTGCATCCCACGCTGCCGATCCCTAGACTGCGCAATCACCTGCAGCCCCATGGGGAAGCAGGACTCACAACAACTGAAGCTATCCTTCGAAGGTAGACGACATACTTGACATACCGAGCTATCGGGAGGGAGACCCCCCCTCTCCCCCAGCAAAACACTAACTGGCATGCTTCGGAAACCCTGGGCCTCTGCCTATGTGGAGGAACTCCTAGATGAAGGGCAGGAGCGCCAATCCACACCATCCGGAATTATGCACATGATGACCTCCTACTCCAAACGTTATGAAGCAAGGCCGGTACATTCCGCAGAGGAACAGGCTGTGTATTTTGATTACATTCAGCTACTGTGGCTGGACCGAGCACACCGGGCATATCTGAGATTGTGTAGGTCATTCAAACAAAGCCTACCTGGGGAAAAGGCACCAGGACTGGATGAATTGATTTCCTCCTTTTATAAAGAATTTGCCCATCTCCTGGCTCCTTGCCTGCTGGAGATGTACGAGGAATCATTGGCAGTTGGGACTCTACCTCTTTGCTTGTGAGAACCGGTCATAGTGTCACTTCTTAAGCCTGATAAGCCTGCTTACCAATGTGACTCTTACTGGCTGTTGTCTATGATCAATGTAGGCAATAAAATGTTCGCCAAACTGCTTGTTAATTGTCTCCTCCCTCTGATGCCTATAATGGTGCGACCAGATCAATATGGATTCATCCCTGGCCGGTCCACTGCACATAGCCTTCGCACAATATTCGCCCTCATGAACATTCTTGACCCCAAACTTGTGGCCGCCACTGCATTATTGAATGCCAAAAAGGCCTTTGATTCCCTTGAATGGCCATATCTATTCCAACTACTTACGCAATTTGGCGTCAGCCCTCGATTTCTCTGCCAAGTTCAGCTCCTTTACAGGTCCTCTGGATCAATGGAATGCTGTCTGAACCCTTCTCAATAAATCACTGGAAACACCCGGGGGACCCATTATCCCCCATACTATTGGCTGTGGCCATGGAAACCCTTGCACCTCAGCTGCAGCAACATCATGCACAGCCAGAGGCTTGGTGGTGTCAATGTATGCAGATGATGTGACTTTATATATCCGTAAGCTGCAAGAAAATTTGGCTCCAATTATTAGCTGCTATTCTGGCATCCAACTCAATTGGGCTAAGTTCACACTGTTTCCTCTGACGGACTGCTCACAGCCTTTCCCCACCGAATATGTGCTACAGTGGGCATCTGACCCAGTTCAATCCTTAGGCATCTGGCTAAGCCGAGATAGGGATGAACAGACAATGAGCCAATTACAGATGGGCCATGACATGGCTGGAGGACAGAGTACCGGTTTGGTCCTGCATGCTGTCAGTAACGGGACGGATCGCCGTTGCAAAAATGGATAATTCGACCTAAGTTTCTGTACTTCTTGCTAAACATACTGGTCCCCCTTACCGCCCACTTCCTGCGGCAGCTGTGTACAAACCTACTTGCGCTGATCTGGGCTGGCAGACAACCTAGAGTCACCTGGGTAATACTCACCTTGCCTCTCTAGCAAGAGGTTTTGGGCGCTCCAGACATGACCCTGTATGCGCTGTATCCTCGGGTGCAATTCTTACACTATTGGCCCTACCCCACGCAATTTCAACCACACACAACTATTGAGGAGTATCACGTGACACCTTACCAGCTGCCAAAATTGCTTTATGCACCATACAAACTGCAGCAAACTGAGGTTGACTCTGTAAAGTGCGTGTGATGGGCCTGGGATGCCCCGAGGTGGCATGCCAGGTATCCCTGCTTATATGTGCTCTCTGTGCCCATTGGGCACAACCACTCGTGCCGCCTCTGCAGGACGAGAGTGCTAGGACAGGGCCTGTGAACATGGCCTCACCACCTTTGCTGATCTGTGCCCAGCGGATCACATTCTACCTCTCTTTGGGGCCACTGATGAGTCACACCCCACTGCGCTCGCGATCCCTTTATACCACAAACTCCAAGCTACTTGTCACACGATACAGGCTACTTTTCCTGCCCCGACCCACCCTCCAGGCCCTAGAGCACATACTTACTACCCCAGCACCACGCAAAATTGTCCCTCGTCTGTACTCCATAATGCAAGTCACTGCACCCGTTCATACACAGACTGTGCTTTCTGCCTGGGTGATTGACACGGATCCTCCCATCACAGATGCACACTAGACCCACTGCTATGGTCAGTTGACGGCCCTCTCCCCAATTACAGACTGGGATTAATACACTTCAAATTCCTCCACAGGCTATATCACAACCCGGCGCAAACCCCACCGCAAAGGACTAGCAGCGAACGTGCACGGTCTTCTCTGCATTGTCCCTAAGGACTCCTTCATATTCCTCATTTGGGTGGCATATTTCTGGATTGGAGTGTACACTGCCATCACTGGTCATTCTTTGCCATAGATTCCCCTGGTGTGCCTTTTGGGCTATGTTGGGGACGTTGCCCAAGTTGACTGTAGACTCACCGCTATGCTCCTTCTCCTGGTCAAACGCAGGATTATAATGCATTGGGGTCGGCAGTCAGCCCCCACCAGGAAGACCTGGCTGTTGGACGCTAATTATTGTGAGCAGCAGCTATCCAGCTTTTGGGACCTTATGCCACTGCGTTCCCGCCCCAAAGACATTTGGGAACCCTTAGTGACATTCTTACATTAAAAAGACACTCCTCACACCGCCTGGGACAGGGGACCTCTTCACAGACACTGCATTTACCTACCGCTGGAGTGGGTCAGAACCACAAAATCGAGCCCCACCGCCTTAGCCCTGGAGACTGGGAGGCGAGTGGATCTTCGCCAGAACCACTAAGGCTCAGACTTCTCTCCCCATTCCCTTTTTCATTGAGAAACTATCAGCTTTGGTGTCTGGCCATATTTTGGCCACCCTGGACAATGGTTGAATAAAGTATGTGAGCTGAATGTGCATCCAGGCTGCAGTACTGCATTTGGGCCAGAAGTGGCCAACTATGGCTCACGTGGAGGGGCAGCGGGGAACTTGGTCCAAAGGCACATGCAGCTGGTGAAGCTTTGGAAACGGTTGCCTAGGTTTGTGGGCGTGTATGAACTAGCGTCCACGGGGCTGTACGTAGCTAAGTGACATCAAGGATACTTCTCTCTTACTTTTTATCCATCCTTTTTAGGTCGAGCCTAGAGCAGCATGCATGCGCTGCTGGCTCGACTTTTAGTAATGGGCTTTAGAAAGCTCACCACACGCTTGTGCGTGTGCTTTCGTTTGTCTCCCAGGCTATTGGGCTTTGCGTGCGTCTTTCTAAGGAAGACAGCACGCAGTTGGGCAAAGGCGGGTGCATGTCCCGCCTTTGTTCCGCCCACGGCCTATTGCTTGCTGTTACCTGCACAGGCCACATCTGTTTTCAATTATCGTGCCCAAACACGGGCGCGATAATTGAAAACAGATCGCTCGCTGTGGCGCACGCACCACTCGCGGGCTTGTTTTTTCATACCACTGATTAAGAATATTCTTATTTGCCCTAGGACACCTCAGTTACTGGATGAATGGGGGGTGTGGTCCCATGGCAGAGTACAAGCAGTTTCACAAATATCTTCCTTTATACGCAGGAGCGCATAACATCTGGACCTATCACCCCTTCAATCTAGATTCTCGAGGTGGAAGGATAAAGAGGACTCGGATTTAATAAAAATGAGCCTCCAGCAGTTGAGGCGGGGTCACTTTCGCCTTCGTAGTTATGTAAGTTTTAAACCCATCACCTGAAATGTGATTTATGGTTTTCCCAGGAAATGTGAGAAAGGGGGCAATAGCTATAACAAAAAAAACTGTGGCTTTCTGGGACCACGCAGCACATATGTCCAGAACAGAAACAAAGTAAAACAAATTGCACATGCCACAGAACCGAGCTATTGTTATCTGTTGCCACTACCTTTTAATCTCATTTTGCTTTTATGGATCTCTCCAATTACCCTCTATAATGATTAAAGTAGGGTTGGCTGGCGCCTTAACTCACCTAAGGCAGAGATGACGAACAGCAGTGCCCACCACAGGGGCAGCAGGCAGCGGAAGGAAAACATGTCGGGCGAAGAACCAGCATGAGGGGTTCGGGACTCCGAAAACAGACCCTCTGAGCAGCGCAACAACAGCTTTCTGCCAGCAAGCTCGGCTTTCTGTAAAGGTCACCTGCCGTGCCCCGCCCACAAACAGCATAGCCAATTACAGCCTGCAGCTCCACCTGCTTCAATTACGCGCAGCGCACCTCGCTCTGGGTGGCGTGCGGCTGCTCACCTGGAGCTGCGTCCTATGAGGGGACGCATGTGGCGGTATTCTTTTTAAATGCACGTTTCTTTGTGGAGAGCCAAGCCTGTGGTGAATATGAGCTGCAAAGGGCACCCCTCCCATATGTCCAGGCCCAATATGAACTTTCTGTCTTAACATTTTGACTTGTTCTGTAGTTCTCCTAATTTGGCTACTTTAAGAAACACCCTAGCACCCTCTAGATGCCCTGTGCCCACACCTCAGGGTTAAAATTGGATGAGATAACGCAACAAGCCCTGGGTGTGTTTTGCGCAAGATTTACAACTTGAGGTGTAAAAAGCTGGAGGGCCGGGTGCAATTAAAACAAGCATCTGCAATGCAATAGGTCACACATTACTGAATGTTTGAACTATTGGCATTGCTAATAATAATGCAACGACAATAGCTCAAACCTTCAGTGATGCGAGACCTATTGCATTGTAAATGCTTGTTCGTAAGCGGCAGTCTCCAATGCGTAGGAAACATTTATCTCCACAACATCCTCGTAACCCAGGTTAACTGCTCCATATCCCCTCTAAAGCCACAAGACCATTGAATGGAGGCAGATCCTACAGTCCTTTGGCCAAGGGCACTATGCAGAATTACAAGAACAGATCAAATCTGCCATTATGGTAGTGCAAACATTGTCTTCACCTATTTCATCAGAGGTAGAGAAGCTGCCATCACATGTTCAAACCATCCTACAGGAAACTGACTATTGCGGCTGAGACAGTGAAAGAGATGGTGTCTAAATGCGATGTGATACTGAGCGATATGAGATTAAGTTAGGAAAAGACTACAGGGGCAGCGTAGGCTACTAAGAGTGAAGCACATTCTTTAGTGGGACTTCTTGGTCGGTGGATTGTGTAGGGTAATGGCGCTCCTGTGAAATACGCAGTGAGTATATACTAGTATACAATTATGATTGCGGTGCATAAGGCGGGAGAGCCACCCTCCTCCCCAATGTGTAGATAACCACTGATAAACCAAAACAACAGTCCCTTGCACACACCAACAGTATTTATTATGTATCATTGACAATAATAAAAAACACTCTAGTTCCTCCGTTGAAACAGTCACTTCAGTTTAATCTTGAGGTCCTTAGCCAACACGTGTTTCGTCGCGCTTAATTGTTGTGCGCAGTGACTTCTTCGGGGCTCTAATCTCTATGTATGGATCCTCAGTTCTGGTTGTATTTCCACCCCGAAATGGGTTCTAGTACTCCAGTGGTATTTGCACAGTAAAAGGCAACAGTGATTACCGTGTCCAAGATTTAGTGTATTCCAGAATTCTTTTCTTAAGTGTGGATCCTGTGTGTATAAGTAATAAATCCCTCATGAAGAATGACGACGTGGTATAGTAATACCACTCTTTGGGGGCTAAGTGAGTCCCTCTTGCCAGCAACCAAGTCTTTGCTGGCGTAAACGCAGACGCTCTGTTCAGTAGCAGGGCGGCCTCTGGCGTGTCCGTAGATGAGACAGTGAAAGAGATGGTGTCCGACTGCGATGTGATACTGTTTGTTATGAGATTAAGTAAGGAAAAGACTACGGGGGCAACGTAGGCTACTAAGAGCGAAAAACATTCTTTAGTACAAGTGAGAGGATATCATTCCTACTACAACCAATATAAGCACTCCGTGTCAGATGGAGAAGGCAGTGAGCCCCCAAGCCGCTGCAGCCACTAAGAGAATCATTGAGCTCTTTCCGCTGTTTCAGCAGAAGCTGAAATTGAGTCAATTTCTTACCCGTGAACCTGGCTCTCCAAAGCAAGGGTGGATATAGATGGGAATGTAGAGACTGTTGTGGATCCAGAAGCCTCCACTGAATTGCCATCTCTAATCCCTTGTCAGCTTTTGCCCATATCAGCACAGAATGCCACCATATGACAGCAAAATGTGTTCTCTATTTAATGGGGAACACTTCCATAGGTCTTCTTTTTAGGATCTGGTTTATTGTTAAATATCTCTTTTCATCAGTTCCACCATCACATTCCCCTTAGTCTATTTATTTATTTATTTGAAGGTTTATTTAGCGGGAACAAGACCTTTGCGGGTATCAGAGCGCTTTACAAGGAAGATGTTGGACACAGGTACCTGCATAGAAAAATAAAAATATAGTTGATTCCGATAACAGGAGATCATTAATAAAGACTAATAATTATAATACAGTAGTAATTACATAATTCAAGTGAATTTAGCCATGAGAATCGCTTTCACTTTTTTGAAGTAGGCAGTAGAAGAGTTCAGTCTTGTTTCTGTAGGCAACGCATTCCAAATCCTAGGGGCCATTCCCGAGAAGGTCCGGTTATAAGTTTTCTTCTTGGCAAATCGTTGTGGTTTCAGTAGAAGATTCCTGGAGCTCCTAGAGGCTCTATTACCAGCAGAGAGCACCAGTTTCTGAGCTAGATAGCTCCGAGTGTTGTGATGTAAGGCCTTGTGCGTCATACATGCAATTTTCAGATGAATTCTAGCTTCGAATGGTAGCCAGTTCAGGGCTCTAAGGTCTGGGGAGATGTGAGTGTTTCTTTTTGAACCTGTGATGAGTCTTGCGACTGAGTTGATAGCGGCTCTTAGCGGGGCTGTCGTCTATTTGGGGAGGCCGCATAGAGCTACAGCTCCATATTCCACTCTTGGGATTACTAGGGCTTGAACTGCTTGTTTGAAGTCGTTTGCTGGAAGGAAGGGTTTTAGTCTTCTCAAGGTGTTCATGTGGGAATTTGCATCTTTTGTGGAGGCGATGATATGTTTCTGCATCTTTAGATTTCTGTACAGTGTCACACCCAGTGATTTCGCTGTTTCGACAATGAGAGGTTGTCCTTTGAGTGCTGTTAGGTGCTTCATCCAGTCGAGGATGCTGGACGATTTGTGGGGGAGGGGGGGGGGAGTGATTAAGAGGAATTCCGATTTGAGGGAGTTTAGTTTCAAATGGTTTTCAGCCAACCATGCTTGAGTTTTTTTAGCGTTGAGTTGAGAGATTTGATATCCTCAAGTGAGTGGATCTTAATGTAGAGTTGGGTGTCATCTGCATACATGTGAAAGCGGACGTTGGAGAAACTGAGAAGTTCGATGAGAGGCTCCATGAAGAGGTTGAAAAGTGTGGGTGAAAGGTAAGAGCCTTGCGGTACTCTTAATGTGACTGGGACGGGTTTAGACATAGATTGATTGACCTTGAATCTTTGAGATCTATTTTGGAGAAAAGAGGTAAACCAGGTAAGCACAGATCCAGTTAGTCCCATTCTGTGATTTAGGAGCTCTAGCAGGTTGTCGTGTTTGACGGTGTCAAATGCTGATGAATGGTCGAGTAAGATTAGTAAGCAGGCTTCGTTTTGGTCAAGGATTTTTAGTGCGTCGTCTATTATGTGGGTCATGTCTGATTCTATACTGTGACCTGCCCGGAAGCCTGATTGGTATTGGTTGAGCAGGTTGAATTGTTCAATGTGGTTGCTAAGCTGCATGTGAACACATTTTTCTAAGAGCTTGGCTAGAGTGGGGATGTTGGATATCGGACGATAGTTGTTTAAGTCCGATGGGTCAGCTGTTGTTATTTTTAGAATAGGGGATACCTGCCCTGTTTTCAGAATTTCTGGGATGGTTCCTTGATGGAGGGAGGTGTTGATAATCTTGGTCCATAACGGTAGTAGCAGTGGAATGAAGTCTTTTAAGTAGTTATCAGGAAGCGGGTCTGTGAAGTGACTGGAGAGATTTAAGGTGGTTTGCGTTTTTAGTATAGTGTCTTCACTGTAAGTGTTGAAGGTGGACCAGGATGCGTTGTTTTTAAGGTTTAGTTTTGTGGAGCCTTTGACTGGGTTACCAGTCTGGGGCCCTGAGAAGTACTTTTGCGTGTCCGTAAGGGTTAAAAGGTCATTAAGCAAGTCGGTTTTTATGGTTTCTGACTTCATAATGAAATATGTGGCAAATTCCTCACAATTGGGTAAGGTGTCGGGGGTAGCCTTGGGTACGCTCCTGGTTTGGGCTTTGATTAGATCGAATAGTTTTTTGGGGCTATTCTTGGCTTGGTCTAGTAGAGTACTGAAGAAGTCGGTTTTAGATCTTCAGATCTTTCTAAAGTAAGAGTTTCTAGTGGATCTCCATCGACGTTCAATTGCTCTTAGTGATCGCCTGTCTTCATTTAGCCTATCATCATACAAGGGTTGTGAGTCTTTTCTGGTGGTTCTTTTCAGTTGTAAAAGAGCTATTTCATCCAATAAGTTGTTCATGGAGTGGAAATAGTGGTTGGTCATACATTGTGCATCGGCTAGGTCTTCCGGGGGACGAAGGATGTTAGGATTGGAGGTTACAAGTAGGTTGGGATCAACGTTTGTAAGATTCCTCTTCCAGATCTGGGGGCTGTGTCGAAAGCCGTATAACTGATTCCTTGATATAGAAAGTGATGATTAGAGGGTCAGACCAATCTCAAGGGAGGATTGAGTCGAGCTGAATTGAGTTAGCTTTGGAGATTACTAGGTCGAGGGTTGAGCCTTTGTCGTGTGTAGCGCTGTTACATATTTGGTTAAGATTTAGGTCTGAGAGGAAAGCTTTGAGGCTATTGACCCCTGGGTCGTTTTGGTCATCCCAGTGTAAGTTGAAGTCACCCAAGTATATTTGCATGTTTTGTTGGCTGTCATTTGTAGCAAGAGTATCTATGAGGTGTTCTATGAATGTGAGGTTATCCCCTGGAGCGTGGTAAAAAGTGTGTAGTGAGCATATTTGTTTGTTATTACTAGAGATATTTACACAAAGGTATTCACAGGAGGGCAGTGCCGGGGCATTGGGGTTGGTCACTGTTAGATTGCTCTAATGAATGCAGGCAATCCCATCACCCGATCTATTAATTCTGTCTAGTCTAGTAATGTCATAGTTTGGGGGTACTAGTATGTCCAGGATGGGTTTGTTAGCAAGTAAAAGGTCCACTATATCTGATGCTGACCTGCAGTTTAGGAGTATACATTTTAGCCTCGTCTTGTTGGGTGCTGTGGTGGTTTCTTGTGTGAGAGGGATTTGCGTGAGGTTGTTTTTAACTATGCCTCTGGGATTGTGTCTTGTAACTCTGTGGGAGTTGATAGGGATAGACTGGATAAGGGATTAGTAATTTTCCAAACTGTGATTTTTTAACTTTATTTCACTCCCTTCCCTCTGCTGTCCCTTGATGTTGAGACTTCCGTATCTTTTTCAGTCATGAGACCACCATGTTGCAAGAGAAACAGTGCTTGACTTCAAAGAGATGGGGGCGGTAACCCTTAACCACAAGCAGGAAAGCTGGGATGTTGCTAACAAAGGTGGAACCATTAACCCATCACAAAAAAGGAGACTATCTTCTCATAAAATATGGGTACCAGCAGTGGTGTCACTCCCGGAGGTACCTAGTCGGTTGAATGCTGTTCAGAAGTTCCCTTGTATTAATATATTTTTTTCAATGTGTTCGAGATTGGATTATCTCAGCGTACATTTGATGTATTTTGCATTATTTGCAGAAGATTTGGGTTGCATTCTACAATTTCCTCCTTTTGAGAGGGGTCCCAATTAAAAAAAAAAGACAAAGGTTAATATTATGCAGTGTCTGTTTAATGGGATTCAGGCAGCAGCAACAATACATCCAATGAATGTTAATGAGACATGTCACAAGAGATGACATCATAAAGGTCTCCAGGCTTCTAGATGAGAAACCACTGAAGGTTCTGCCTTCTTTCTGGCTCAGCGGGCCACGGTAAGGATGAATTCAGCAATGAGCAGGAAAACCACAGACAAGCTCCTAAACTCGGAGACAGTACCACACTTTGAAGGTGAGACTAGGCGAGACGACGTGGAAGCACCTGAGAATGAGAAGAGACAAACTCATTATGGGAGGGCTAAAAAATGAAGGGTAATACTATCCACACTCTCCTCCAAGTTATGATTTTCATCTCGAGGAGAGCAATCTACATACAGTTTAAGTCACCAAAGCTAACGTTACGCAAGATCCAAGCCTTGTGACAACTTTTGCAGTAGCTCTATCGATAGTCCTTAAATAACAGATTTTGAAGGAACTGGTGTAAACAAAAGCAGTAAATAAATAGAACCAAAAAGAAATAGGAATTTATACGCAGGGGATAAGGGCAGGGTAAGTGCACAAGGAAAATTAATAAAAGAAGCATTGAGAAAATAGGGAATAATAAGGAGAGGAAAAGGCACCAACAAAAAAATCTGTTGATAAACCCTCTTTCCAGCCAGGTAGGAAGAGAAAACGCAGATTCTTTGTACGTGGTCCACTCTGTAGATAACGAAATACCTTTATTTGTTTTTTCTTGTTATATACTTGTTTACTTTTAAAGTTATTGTTACTGTTTGTTGAGATGTATTAAATAAATAACACATAGAATGAGGTAGGGCCTTATGGATGGGCCAGGAAATACTTAATATACAAATTCTGTAACAACATCACAATGATGCGTGTAATTATGTTTTGCAAATGTCCACCTCCTGGATATACAGGAACTGCTGGATATACTTATTTTGCATATTCATGGCCAGCATAAGTATAAATATTATTAAGGTCTGTTTTTTCTACTGGAGTATCTTTATTTCCATGCCACATGGTTCAGAACTGTGTGGACCAGGGATGGTTCTAGGATATTGGAGGCCCTGGGAAGAAAGGGAATGTGCATATCCCCTCTAATTTGAATACAATGTGACACATTCAGGGCTGTTTGCATCTCAATAGGTGTCCCTGCTCCAGAATCTGCTTCATGCAGACTCCTTTGCTTCTGCCCACCCTTTCAGCCACCCACAAGCACCTCTTTTACAACTCATGAAGGGCTGAAGGTGTGAGAGTTGCTTATCATCAGAAAGGGTTAAAACTGCTGGGGCAAAAAACTGCGAGGCAATGGGTGTCCTGTATTTACAACAGGGGAAGAGGCTTGATTGTAGGACTAGCCTGAAAAATGTGTCTCCTTGCAACTGGACCATATGAGCGCCCCCCCACGCCCCTAGGCCTTGCTAAACCGTAGCAGTGAGGTCCAGGGGATGGCCCGCCTCCAGTGGGCAGGATAACAACAAGACATTGTACTTTGAATTAGATAAGCAGGGGGCGCAAAAAGACTGGTTAGCTGTGGCCTGGATAGGACTACTGGTGCAAGGCTCTATGTTGATGGGCTGAGTGTGGGACCCTGTGCAGCCGCCTACACTGCCTACGCCTAGAGCCCGCCCTGGTGTGGACTGACCATGCAGGCCAAACTTTTCAATTCTAAATACATGCATTTTGCAGTTGAATTGTGAATATGTGTTACTGTTACTGGAGGTACTTATCACTTTACCCTGTGCCAGTGGGTAACATGATCTCTTTCAAGTAACACCTTCACTTGAAAACAATAACAAAGATTAACTTTTTCACTAGATGGAACTATCATTCTTCGGTGCAGTGCAGTTCAGTAATTTAAAGTATGGCTCCTTTTCAATCCAACAACACATTACCCCTTTGCTGTACTGCATTTAAACTGAGAACCCTACCATTTTTGTAGTTTCAGGGAAACAAATTATTTTGAATGCTTTGCTAAACTTGGGAGAGAACATGAACAGCCTGGTTACTTTTACTGAACAGGTCTAAGGTGCACTTCTAGTAAGGTGAAACTAGCAAGCTGAGCATGATTAAAACAAAAGGAACTATCTCATACAAAGCCTCTACTCCTGGCCCCTACCAATCTCATGAGCTCAAAGGACAACCCACCCATGAATAAAACGAGATTGAACTATAGAAAGAGGCAGCCAGGGACAGAAGAATACCTAACCCCATCTCACCCCACCCAGTGGTACACAGCGGTGATGTAGTGCACAGACCTTCACTATGGCAGGGAGCCGGAGGACCCCCATGACTGGATTTAAACTTTGATGGCACAGACACGCGCTGGTTGGTCAGAGCATAGTGTTATCCACGATTCAAATCAAATGACCCCTGGCAATAGCTCATTAATTTTTTAGACCCTGCAAAGGTGATCTAAATGTGCTTTTTGTGAGACTTTGCTTTCAGCAGATACGTCTTTGCAATGGGAAAAGAACCAGCAGCAAGCTGTTGGTTGAGGCTCCTTTGCACTATATTATAGCTACTGTAAAGCTGCTCAGGTGAAATCTTTAAGTATTTTATAATTACTGCAGTTGGAGTTCTCTTTCTTAGATCCTACCTGGGGTTTGACCCAAGTAGTTATTAGACACCATATTTTTGTAATCTTAGCCCCAATATTACTTTCACAATATGGTTTCTCTTAGTTAGGATCATTCTGTTGTATGTCATGTTAATATGTAAGCATTGACTAATATTTAAATATATGGTGTGGTTGCATCCTATGTAGATTTGGACTGTAAAAAACACTCTGAACTTTGCCAGAACCCCTGTTACTCCTACAAGTGACAGTGTTAACCATGACTATACCGTTAGCTGTACAAGTAAGGATGCAGTGTCTGGGGGGAGGGGGGGGGGGGGGGGGCGGAGCCTGGCCAGGCAGCAAGATGGTCACTCTCTAGAGGTCTCTGCCGGCTGAACCTGCAATCCTTTCATTATCTGACTCCATCAAGCTCCCACCTTGCTGCAACTACGATCGCGGCTCGCCTGAGTTGTGGTGAGGCTGCTGGTGTGTCTGGTGGGCCCCTCTGCAGCTGTGAGCACCGCACAGTGGTGGAGTGGCCTGTGCTTGGACCTGTGTGCCACCGGCTCCTCGTGGCTGCGGAGCCACTTGTCCCAGTGATACCTGCGTGTGCAGAGGGCTGGAGTGCGACAATCTCCCCTGTGGCCATGACTGGTGTGGCCCCTGGTGTCACCTGCTGCTAAGCCCATAAGCTGGCAGCCAAGGCAACCGCAGTGCAGCAGGGGCTCTGCGGGCCTTTGAACTTTGGTGAGGTGAGGGGAGCTGTGGCTGAAAGTGGCGCTGGCGGCTGCCACACCCAATCACTGTGTCATTCTTTTTGTTGGGTGCCATAAGTAACGGGACTGCTACTGTTAAAATTAACCATATTAATATCACTATTATAATACTACACATAAATGCTGTACCGCATCTCTGTACATAATTTCATTTCGGTTGCTCAGTAACTCCGTTTCTTGCCATTTTTAATCGGTGAGAATAATTTCTCCTTTTACTTTAACACCAAAGTTTTTAGAATTTTAAATTTATTGAAATCTCACTCTTTTTCTTTTTTTGGAGAAGGATTCTGATTTTCAGATTCCTCTCTTATGTCTAGAGTATCAAATTCTTCCAGTATAATGTAGGTCCATTCAGGACCTTGGTACTTATTGTTCAGAATTTTTAATCTCACACTTCTTCGTAAGTTTCTCTCTCTCTTTTTTCTTGTCCGGGTTTAACTTGAGATCTCGTTGACTTGTTCTGGTTTTTCAATTATTCTTTTCAGAACATATTTCAGCCTCTTCACTCCTCCTGCTGGCCAGTTGTCACCCTTTCTGGTTCGTTTTTATTTGTACTGCACTTTCACCCTCTTGGTCTTTATTCAGGGTTCTTTTATTATGACAGATGTTTGGCACAACCTGTTCTATCTCAGTTGATTCACTTAATATCTGTTCCTGTTCAGGTCTTTTGTTTATTTTCTCATCCGCCTGAACATGTTCTTCTTCCTCTGACTGGCCCTGTTTGGGACTGTGTATAGTTTGCCCTTCTTCTTCCCAAACTTGTTCTTCTTTTCCTAACTGGTCCTGATTAGGTCTTATTGCAATTTGCTTGGCTGCTGCCCAATCGTGTTCTTCTTCTCCTATCTGTCCCTCCTCAGGATTGGAAATAATTTCAGTTTCATTTACCTGAGTATGTTCTGCTCGCCCTTATTGTTCCTGCTCAGTTTCTGGATTTGCTTTGTTCTCTTTTTCCTGAGCTTGTTCTTCTACACCTATCTGATCATCACTAACTTCCTGTCTAATTTTGTTCTGCTTCTTGTTTGGACAATTACTTCAGGTATATCAAATTCTGGTATCCATCCCTCCTGACTTGTGCTCGGTTGTTCTAAGTCTACTATTTCAGAATCCAATTCTCTTGATTCTGCGACTTCACAACCTTCAGCCACTTCAACTGTTTCAGTCAGTTGTTCAGTCTCAGAAGGGGCAGGTACCCATTTTGTATGACTTGCATGAATCCAATTGGGTAATCCTGCACACTTTACTGCAGTGGTAGTAACCAGTATGAATTGATGAGGATCCTCCCACTGCGGTGCTAAGCGCGTTTTCCTGGCGTGTTTCTTCACTACCACCCAGTCTCCAGGATTCAAATCATGCGCTTGCATAGGCTGCCTGGCAAAAGCGTCTCCTCCAACCTGGTGGGAGACAGAACACACTAGGTCAGCCAATCCTTTGCAATAGTCCAATACCAAATCATCATTTATACTCATCAATTTATTTCCAGGAATGAATACTTCTCTCATTGACCTTCCCATGATGATTTAATGGGGACTTAATCTAGTCTTCCTATCAGGAATACTTCGGAGTCCCATCAACACAAGAGGCAATGCGTCAGACCATGACAATGATGTAGATGCACACACTTTAGCCAGTCTCGATTTGATTGTGCCATTTATTTGTTCAACCACTCCAGAAGCCTCTGAGCGGTATGCACAGTGCAGTTTCTGTTCAATTTTGAATGCTTCACAGATTAATCAAATTACCTCATTGTTAAAATGAGGTCCTCTATCTGATTCCAAAGTGACTGGGAAACGGAAACATGGGATAAGTTCCCTCAACAGGAGCTTTGCAACTGTGAGACCATCATTTTTTCTAGTGGGATACACTTCCACCCATAGGGAAAACAAACACACTATAACAAGGACAAATTTCAATCCTCTACATGGAGGCAACTCAATAAAGTCTAATTGTAATCTCACAAATGGACCTTCAGCCTTTCCAATTTTTCCCCAACTGACAATTGTTTTTCTGCCTGGATTCTGCTGTTGACAAATTAAACATCTCTGGCAGAGGCTCTCAGCGATTACCCTGAACCTTGGATTATACCAATTTTGTCTGAATAGTCCAATCATAGCATCCCTGCCTACATGTGTGTCACCATGATACAGTCGGGCCATCGGTGAAAGTAAGCAGTCAGGCATAACTGGTCTACCGTCAGGGTATACCCACACTTCATCTTCTGCTCTTTGGGTGCCCCCTGCCCTCAACTAGATCTCCTTTTCGCTCACCTCAACCTCATTCTGTAACTGCCTTACTTCTTCCCATGTTTCTGGAGCTGAGAAAAACAGGCATCTGTTTTCACTTGTATCAATTTTCCGAATCAGTGCCATATTCGTTTCTGCACAATATTTAGCAATTTGGTCAGCATATCGGTTACCGGCCGTCACATAGTCATTTCCTGATTGGTGAGCAGCACGCTTGACCACTGCTACTTCTTTTGACAACTGAATTGCTTCCAATAGCTCTTTCACAATTTTCCCATTTCTTATAGGAGATCCTGAGTGTTAGACCTGGTACCATTGGCGTGAGTCTTCCTTCCATTTTTTCTGATTGCCTCCTCTGTTTTTGATATGTTTTGCTGGTTTAGATGCTTTGGGCACTGTGCCACTGCCATTCAGTGCCACAGTGCAAGTGCTCCCTATGTTAAATTGATGTATTGATTAGTGATTCCATGTTTGGATTATTTGATTTACTTGTCAGACCCTGGTACAGTGCACCATGTGTGCCCAGGGCTTGTAAATCAAATGCTGCTTGCAGCACTGTTTGTGCCACCCACAGAAGCAGCCTGTAAAGTGTGTCTCAGGTCTGCCATTGCAGAGCCTATGTGCAGTCTGGTACTGCCATGCTGACTGGCCAAGTGCACCCACTTGCCAGTCCCTAAACCTTCCCTTATCTTCATATCAGACACCCCTATGGTAGGCCCAAGGGCAGGGTGCATTGTAAGTATACGGTAGGATATTCCCTGGTGTGTGTGTGGTTTGGGATAGGCAAAGGCCTCTCTGCCTTCAGAGAACAAAGAGAAAAGTAGTATAAATATGGGGACCCAAACCCCAAGACTTTAGATCACTTCACAACAAGAAGAAACGTCTGCCAAGGAGACGAACCAAAGGAAGCTGTAGGAGTTGGACTGCCCCCCTGCCAGTGTGCTGTGTTGTTGGGTTGGCCTGCAGTGGTGTCTTCATTGCCAAGGAGAGGAGAATGAACTTTTACAGAACTTTCATCATCTTGCAGAATATTTCTCCAAGGGCTTGAACTTGTGCTTGCCTCCTGCTGAAGTCTCAGGTACAACAGACTTCACCACCACCTCCCCTCTGAATTTCCTGGCTGGGAATTCTATCTACAGAAGCCTGCGTGTCACTGGGAGCTGGAAGCGTGACGCAATGAGAAGAAGCATGTCGCAGCTGTAGTCATCGCATCGCCGGAGAAGCGTGCCGCCGTCGCATCTCACAGAAGCATATCTTCGTCGCAGCTGTCTGCTGTCGCATCACCGGAGAAGCGCGTCGCAACCGTGAGGATCGCCGTCACATCATCGGAGAAGCGTGTTGCAGGGCCAGGCGTGGCTCCAAAGTACAGAGTCGCCGCAAGACTGCCAGGGTGTGTCGCATCGTCTCAACGTCGTCATATCAAGGGCGCCATCTTATCGCATCGCACCGGATTGTCGCATCGCATCGAGGCGCCATCTTGCCGCATCGCAACCGGGCTGCAGCATAAGAATCTACGCATCACCTCCTCTCCGGTAAGGATCAAGACGCATTCCTACTCTGCGCAAGCATTGAGGCGCGACGCATCGTCTCCCCTGAAGCAAGGAACCGACGCATCTCCAATGCTGCAAGCCTTTTGTTTATTTTGCGTTACGCATCCAGGTACCTTTGTGAGAACTGAATCGCATTTACCAACAACTTGAACTAAGCTAATTCTACCATCTTTAAGTCAATTTTGAGTACAGTATTGTGGATTTTTGTCGTTTGTGGTCTTGTGTTAAGTCTGTATAAAGAATACTTATTTTTATATAACCTGTGTGGTGTCCATCTGTAGTGTTTTCACTGTATTACTGTATGTGTTCCCAAATGCTTAGCACACTGCCTCCGAGATAAGCCTGCCTGCTCGTGACAAACTACCAAGGGGGTGAGCAGGGGTTATCCAGTAGTGTAATCCCCTTTTCCTGACTTAGAAGCAAGGGTCCCTATTTGGTCAAAGGTACCTACCTCTGCCAACTAGAGACCCCCAGTTCTAACACTGAGGAAGTCAGAAATTCCCTTTGCAGCAAAATCTGGCCATAGTCATGCACAATTCCAAAACTATATTGACTATCAGTGAATATAGTTATCCTCCAATTTTTCCCAAATTTGCATGCTTTAATCAAACTATCAATTCGGCTACTTGTGCAGACTTTACTCCTGGTAAATGGGATGCTTCAATTACACCTGAAATCTTTCAAACTGCATAAGCAGCATTAAGTCCTCCTTTCTCGATCCTAAGGCAGGAGCCGTCTACAAACAGCTCATGATCTGGATCTTTCAGAGGCTCTTGTTTAATGTCAGGTCGGGGTTTTGTGCACAGTTCTGTCACATCCAAGCAATCATGATCTATCTCATCCAACAACTCTTCATAAACAGGATCTGGCAGTAGGGTTGCGGGGTTTAACACTGTACATCGCACGACTGTTACGTTTTCTGCTCCCAGAGTCACTCTTTCATATTTAGTCATTCGACTGGGAGTGAGGTGCTGAGTTCTGGTTAAAAGAATCTCAACTGAATGTGGGACGAAGACTTTAACGGTATGTCCCATTACAATTGGTTCACTTTGTTCTAAGCTCATACAGGTAGCAGCAACTGCCTTTAGGCAGCCAGGTAGAGCTGAAGCTACAGGGTCTAAAGTAGCAGACAAATAGGCTATGGGACGTCTGCTCAGTCCATGCCTTTGAGTCAAAACTGAGAGTGCACAATTTTCTCGTTCACAACAGACTAATGCAAATTCTTTTGTGTAGTCAGGCATGCCTAAAGCAGGGGTCTCACACAGACAGTCTCTTAGTCTCACAAAAGCTTCAACGCATTCGTCAGTCCAGATAATTGGATCATTTGCGCATTTTCGGGTCATCTGGATTAATGGTTTTGCCAGCAAGGAAAACCCCATAATCCACTGTCTACAATATCCAACTACCCCCAAAAACATCCTCATTTCTCTTTGGGTGTGAGGTAGGGACATTTGCTTTATTATTTTTATTCTTTCCGTGATTACTTTTCTGATTCCTCTTCTTTATAATCTTTATTTCGGTTTGAAAAACCATAAAAGATATACATGCACCTATAATAAAAACATCTCAAAGGTACCGATAGACCTTAACATTAATATTGGGAGTATGTACCCAATACAGACCTTTCTTAACAATTTAAAATAATAAATATATTTAAAAGGCAATTTCATAAAACATTAAAGGTTTTCATTGGATCACGTTCTGAATAATATATACAGAGTGCATTGTGCAATTAATAGTTTTCTGTTGATATGATACAAAATTAGTGCAATGTTGGTCGTAAGTTCAGTGTGACCAACCTAAAGTGCAGATGCAAAACAGTGAGAAAAGCTTGATACATTGCCATTAAAATGTCATGCCTTCGCTTTTCCTTACTAAACTCACGCCAAATAGATACCTGCTCACACTGAAGACAACTGGTTGTGATGTATCTGATCTCAATATTCTTTCTGCCTCGCTACAAGATCTTATACCCAGTAATCGGCAAATGGGTTTGATCCATTTTCTTCTATGTTTTATGTATGCTGGGCAGAAGAATAGTAAATGTAATTCATTTTCTTTAACACCCAAAGAACATAAATCACAACACTTAGTGCTTTCATCCTCCTCTTTCTAAAGTGTGGCCTAAGTATTTTACTCCTTGCTTGCAAAATCAAAATTTTTCAGGAGAAACTTTGTGTCCTCCTCCTGCCAAATGATTTAGTAATGCAATTGAGTCAGTAATACAGTCTTCGAGTCCTTGATGCGACCAGCAGGTCATTAATATACTGCACCAGGACTGATTTTTGGGGCATGACTAGAGTTTCTGGACACTTTTTCAAGATCTGGTTAGAGGTTGAGGGACTCTCAGTATACCCCTGAGGAACTCGGCACCATGCCAAGACACAGTCATCAAATTTAAAGGCAAACAGATATTGACTATCTGGATGCAAAGGAATAGAGAAAAAGGCATGGCATAAATCAATTACTGTAAAGTAGCCTGCATTCCAAGGTATTTGATATAAAATCACTGCAGGATTTGGTACCACGGGACAACAAGGCACTACTATTTGATTTATTTTCCGTAAATCTTGCACTACTGTATACTTTCCATTAGGCTTTTTTAATTCCTATTATGGACGAATTACAAGGACTGCTCATTATTTCTTTTAAAGTACCTTGTTCAATCATTTGTTCAATTTCTAAAGCAACTCCTGCTTTCACTTCTGGACTAATTTGCCATTAATCCAATTTCTTTTCCTGTAAAATCCCACTCCTCTGGATTCACTGCGGTTCTTAATTCTTCTGGTAATTCATTTGAGGTCATTAGAGAAAACATTTCATTTACTTCAGTACCTTGCTTTGCTAACATTATCTTGTAGACAATGTCTTCATCAGGAGTATGAAAAGCAACACCATCCGGTGTGCAATATATGATACAATTCATCTTGCACAACAGGTCTCTACCTAATAAATTTACAGGACTAGAGTCGCATACAATGAATCGATGCATATCTCTAAAGTTACCAATATGCACCTCCATCGGTCTTGTAAGTGAGGTTTTAATTTGTTGGTTTGAGACACCAACGACTTGGATACTATCTCCCGAGAGGGGTAGGTTTGGGATGTCTGCTGTTCTCACAGTAGAACGAGTAGCACCAGTAACCAATAGAAAAGTGATATCATTACCTTCCACTTTCGCATCAATAAATGGACCTGACTGGTCTACAGGCCAGGATGCGCCTAGTGCGCACTCCTCTTCTCCCCCCCCGCCCCCAGGCACCGTCAATAATCCAAATCACTTTCAGTATTTTTCAGAAGATATTGTGAAATCACAGAATTTTTCTTATCACTTCCTCTTGGAAATCCACTGTCCGTGTGGTGCTTTTGAGGGTTCTCAAAGTTTGGCTTAGGAGCTGGAGGCACCTGATACTGTGGCTTAACTACCTGCGGTGGCTGATTCACAACCCCTTCAGTCTGCGTCTGTGGGTTTAAATTTTGATTTGGCCCATTATTATTCTGAATATTCGGGCACTCGTTTCTCCAATGTCCAAGCTTTCCACATCCATGACAGGGGAGTTTCTTCTTCGCATCCTCTCTATTCATTCGTCCCCTCATTTTACCACCATTCATTCCTTGATCACTCTGGTTCAACCCTTTGTCAATCTCTGCATTTACTTTAAACTCTTGCTGTTCCGCTAATTTCACTTGTGCCCACATCATTTTCTCCTTCAACTTTTTGTGTCTAGCCTCAATGTCATTGCCACAATATTGGGTGTACTTCAAAATATCATCAATGCTTTTGCTCTGCTAGCAAAGCATATGCTGTTGAATCATCTGACTAATTTCTGGTTTCAAGCCATACACAACCCGATACACAAAATGTCCCATATCCTTATCACCAATATTTTCCAAACCACTGTACTGCTTGAATACCTGTAACAGTCTTTCGTAATAGGCATGTACAGACTCATTTGATTCTTGAGTTGTTCTGTCTATCTTTACCCAGTCTGTCTCTTTTGGGGGAATTTTCCCTTTTAAGAAAGTAATCACTTGGTGATACTTTTTCATCACATCATCGGAGGGTGCTCCTGTTTTAGAATCTTGTGGATACTCCTCACTTGGCCAAATCAATTGTAATTTTACATTCTGTTCCCAAATCTGCAGGTACCACAATGTGAAATAAACTATCCAAACCTTTTAACAAAACCTTCAACACCTTCACAAACCTCTCAACCTGTTTGTACCACTCCACGGGTTTTTCTCCCAATTTTGGAAAATCATTTGTAAATGATAAAATATCCTGTCTACTCCATGGGACATGAACATATCCACCACAAATAGGACACAATCTTTCTACCTTTTCTGTGTCTTTCAATATGAAAAAGATGTCGACGCTTCCCTAGCCCTTGCTTCCTCTTTCTTCTTTGTCCACCTAGTTTTCCATTTATCTATGTCTCCCCATTTCTGCAAAATATTCATTAGTTCCTTTACTTTCAGTTTTCTACCAGACACATTCATGTTTTCTAAGTCCTTGTCTGTGAATTCAACTCGATAAGGTTTCTGAAACGCTTTAGATTTCCCTATGTCTATTCCAATCTCCGCAGCCAATTCCACCAATCTCTCATGATACACCTTTGCATTTCACGTAATACTCCTACATACAAACAACAATTCTTCTTCAGTGTAATCATTCAATCTTCCTAATCCCACATTTCCAGCAATCATTTCTTCTAACTCCACTTTCAATTTATAAATATCTAGAATCTTCGGAACTGAACTTCGTCTTTCGATTCCCTGTGACCACCTTTCCAAGTCCTCTGGAGTAACTGCTGTTGTTCTTTTAGTGATTAGAGGTGCCACTTGTCCCCCTTTCTTTCCCATGATCAGGTGAACTTCTTTTTGGAGTTCCTATTATTGGCTCCCCTATAGGAAGATCCATTAATTAAATGACTGAACTGCACTCACTAGCTTGATCATCTCCAATTATTATTTCTTTTCTGGAATTACTCATTGAGGCAGGCACAGTTTGAGAAGATTGAACGTTCACTTTATTCCCAAATAAAGGTATAACAGGACCTATAGTTACCGGTACGGACAAAGCTTCTGCGGGCAAATTCAATTGGTTTATTTTCTGTATCAATTCTTCTCTATTTTTGTTCAGAGCCTCAATTTCCTTTTCTTGGAGTATTCTATTTGTCAAGTTATCATGCAAAATTTGTGGAACCAAATGGGTTCCTAATACTGGGGCACTCGGGGTGACTACTCTATTTAGCCCTTCTTGATATGGCGGAGGATTAATAGTAAAAATATCTTCTAAGAGTTCATCTTCCGACTCACCACACCCTATCACAACCATGTGCTTTGTTTTCTCTCTACACTTACTTCCTGTATGCTCCTCAGCTGTCAATACTGGATATAACCCTTCTGATACCATTGCTCTTCTCCATTGTTTCATTTGATCTTCTCGAGATTCATTCATATATCTGGGAAAAAAATCCCTTCATTTTCCCCCTTCCATTCTTCTCTCTCTCATATGACTCAGTCTCCCATTCCTCTAAAGCTTCGTCCTGAGTTAATCTAGGTTGAGGTTCTGAACTATTAATTCTCATCCTCAAATTTTGAAGAACTCTCCCATTAAATGTACCATATTCTGGAAAAGCTAAGACTCCATCACTTTTGGTGTAATTTACCCAACTTTCTAGCCATACACAGGTATGGTAACCTCTCTCCATCATCATAAATGAAGCAGGTGTTTTTGGTGGAGGGATAAGAATCCCCTCTCTAGTCAATACAGGCTTGTCTTTCTTAAAGACATTTTTAATTCTTTTCATCAATGACATTTTTCTCTCTTCGCAATACATTTTGGGTAAATATCGATGTACAAAGTTGTACTCTGCAAATCCTAAAAATCTCCTGTCCGGGCGATTTCCTGTAATAGCCTTTTCCCAATCTCTCATCCAATCTTAATGCAACTTCTAATTACCCAATCCAATCAGACTCAGACTCACACTTGTGGTTTGACCAATCCCAGCGTGGCCTTTTGTGACATCAGTATCACTCCTTACTACTGACCCCTCCTTTACAAATTGCGTTTGTCACACACGCCCGCTGTTTCCACCAATCCCAGCGCGGCACACTGTGACGTCAGTCATACTCACCAGCGAACTCTTTGCTGTCAATCACTCTCACTTTTATACGATATAGTCCCTAATTTAACACTGGCAGCCCTGCATAGCTTCTCAGTGCTATTCCAACAGACAAGTAACCTCAGAGCAGTGTGGCTACTTCCACCACCCGCAATTCCTTCCCGGGAGTTCCAGGTATCACTATACCCGTGTTCCAGACAACATAAAACGCGACGTGAACGGATTTGTTAAAATATAAATCAATAATCAATACTCATCACAAAACTAATCAATAATAAACATAACTCTGCTACCAGAAAACTGATCCAGCGGCGCACCATTAACATATACTCCAATACCATATATTCACCTGGGCCCATCAATGACTCTTACACTCAATTTCCTTGGTTAACTGCTGGGGTTTGTTGTTGATCACTCAATAAGTTCTTTCCATTTGGTCGATGAACCAAATCAGTTGGAACTAGTTGATGGTGATGATGCACATACCTTTTTCACAAACAATTCATCTATAATAATTATCACAGACTCGGAAAGTCTCAAAACCTTTATCTAAAGTTTAAATTGTGAGTGAACCATTCAAATACACCACGGACACCATCAATCATTAGGAAGGAAGAATCAGTCAATTCATGTATTCTTGCAATTTAAATAGATTGACGTTGCTTTGAAAGGAGAGGATAGAGACAGCAGTACATCAGGATATATACGAATTTATAGTTACCACAGATGGTATGAAGACCGACCCCCTAGCCAAAGGGCTGGTAAGGGTCCCCTGGGAAAGATCAGGCAACAAAGGCTTCAGGACAGGATTTAGGACAGGACAGTAGACCTCACTAGAACCGATGACTCGTCACACCCCTCTCTGACACTCTCTCCCTCCTCGAGATTCTTCTGCGATCTTCTTTCTAATACATTTCTTTAAGTCTTTATTGAATCTTCTTCTGCATTTCAGCATCATCGATAATTCCAACAGCATCTTCCCTCTCAGCATTCTCTCAGGATCACACACACCCAATTAACTGAACTACCTTAGTTATACCTTTTGGGAATCATGTACCACCCCCCTAAAGTTGCAATATCGCAAAAATGTGATTTCTGATTGGACAGGCAAGGTGCGTTTTGGTCATCACACCATGATGGCATAGCACTTTCTTTGTTCCCAAACCCATCCCTTTATTAATATTCATTTTATTTTATTCTCATTTCCCAAGGTTTAGGGGTCGATGGCCTTGAATGCAGTCCAATCATCATCCTTCCTGGGGAAGTAGAGGTCACACATGCGCAGACGGTGTTCACTCAAGTACTTGAGTTGTGGCAAGAAGGCCCAAAATATGAACTAATAAAAGGTCAAAACAAAAAAATATTAATTCAAGAAATAAATGATTTCACTGTATACCACTTACATCTACTCTATTCCCCTTTATTCATTAAAACTTTCCCTGCATTAGCTCTTTAGTAATAAAGCGTTTTCTAAATAGCAAAGCAGGTGCCATGGGTCTTGAAGACGCCGTGTTAGTGCTTACTGCT
Source organism: Triturus cristatus (assembly GCF_964204655.1). Classification (NCBI taxonomy): domain Eukaryota; kingdom Metazoa; phylum Chordata; class Amphibia; order Caudata; family Salamandridae; genus Triturus; species Triturus cristatus. The sequence goes on along the minus strand of NC_140591.1, from coordinate 1,170,412,866 downwards.
CATGCGCGAGAAGTTCCCTCCAAAGCTATTACGCGTCACATTACGTAGATGCAATTGTTGCATGTGCAGTAAAGTTTTCCCTGTTAGAGCCGCGCTTTTAGTCCACTCTCTGTATCAATGGTTAGTAAACACATAGGCAAGCTTCACTGTCTTATTTATGTAACAGAAATGTGCAAAGATTAATCACAAACACAATTAATAATTTCATGTTAGTAAATTAATAAGTTAAACGAGTGAATTGAATCCGAGCAAGTCTCGCAAAAACGAATCCTTGCTCCATCACCCTTAGTGATATTCTTACACCAAAGAGACCCCCCCCCCCAGCCCGGTGCAGGGGATCCCACCTCTTCACAGACTCTGCTCTCACCTACCACTGGAGCAGGTCGGAACCACAAAGTGGATCAATGCCGCTTTAGCCCCGGAGACTGGGAGGAGAGTGGATCTTCACCAGACCCACTAAGGCTCAGACTTCTGTGCCCATTCCATTTTTCATTGGAGAACTAGCAGTTGTGGTGTCTGGCCATATTTTGGCCACCCTAGACAGTGAGGGAATCAAGTATGTGAGCTGGAGGTGCTTCCAGGCTGCAGTATTGTATTTGGGCCAGAAGTGGCCATCTAAGGCCCACAAGGAGGGGCAGCGGGGAACTTGGTCCAAAGGCACCTGCAGCTGGTGAAGTTTTAGAAACGGTCTCTTCGGTGTGGGGTCGTGAATGCACTGGTGTCCACGGGGCTGTACGTAGTGAAGTGACTTCAAGGATACTGCTCTCTTACTTTTTATCCAGCCGTTTTCTTAAGCTGCAGTTTCCCAGGCGTCTGAAACCGTTATCTCTGCAACATCCTTGTAACCCAGGTTAGCTGCTCATTATTCCCTCTAAAGCCACAAGACCATTGTAGGGAGTCAGATCCACCGGTCCTTTGGCCAAGGCAACTGTCCAGAATTACATGGAAAGATAAAATCTGCCATAATGGTAGTGCAAACATAATCTTCGCCCCTTTCATCAGAGGTAGAGGAGTTCCCATCACCTGTTCAAACCATCCTACAGGAAACTGCCTGTCGTGGCTGAGTCAGTGAAGAGATGGTGTCTGACTCTGATGTGATTCTGAGCGATATGATATTAAGTAAGGGAAAGACTACAGGGCAATGTAGGCTGCTAAGAGTGAAGCACATCCTTTATTGCAAGGGAGAGGAAACTACAACCACTATATGCATTCAGTGTCATATGGAGAAGGCAGTGAGCCCCCAAGCCACCTCAGGCACAAAGAAAATCATTGAGCTCTTTCCGCTGTTTCAGCAGAAGCCAAAATTGAATCCAAATCTGACCCATTAACCTGACTCTCCATAGCAAGGGTGGATATGGATGGGAATGTATTGTATTGTATTGTATTGGCACTTGTATAGCGCATGGCTACCGGGAGGCATCCCAGCGCTGTGAATGTAGAGACTGTTGTGGATCCAGAAGCTCCACTGAACAGGCATCTCTAATCCCTTGTCAAATTTCGTCAATATCAGCACAGAATATGGATCCGTATGATGTTAACAACATGGGGCGACCTTCCTTGGAATGCTCATTTTCCCGCGTCAAAACTCTATGTCATTGTTGGAGTAAATTCTGTCAAAATTTATATGGCTAAAATCGAGTCCCAGATGACAAAATTAGCAAACAGGATGGAAGAAATGGAGCAATAGGTATCCTTCTGCGATAATAAGCTATCTGTTTACTCTGCAAACACAACAGATAGAGAGAGAAATTGCAGTCCTACGTGATAAGAATGAGTAGTTGGTAAATCACTCTGAGTGCTCTGACATAAGACTCACAAGAGTTCCTGAGGGAACGGAGCAGAGTGTGGGACCCATTTCCTTATTAGAAACGCTCATTCTGACCCACATTCTGCCCTATTACCCTCAAAATATGACAATAAAACATGCTCAAGGAGTTCCTTCTCAGATTCCACAGAATGCCAATTATCTGCATACAAATCTGATCAGTCTTTTGTATTTCAGAGTCAATTTGCTGGTCTTATCTGAAGCTATCCAAGAAAAAGTTTTTCAGTGCTAAAGGAATTTACATTTAAAGTTTTTTCAGACATGACAGTAGAGACTTTACTTAGGAGTAAAGACTTTAAAAATATGATCTTAGATTTTCATGCTGCAGGGGCACAGGCCATCATAGTCCAGCTGTCTAAACTGAAGGTTATCTCAAGAGGCCAATTTCCTGAGTTTGATAAGACCAAGAATGTGTAAAGCCTTTTAAATGTTTAAATGATATTACAAAAAAGCCTAACTCGTGGGGTCTGACATGTACAGAGTCGGCTAGCAGCTCAACTGTTGAGTTGACCATAGGTCTGGGTCCCTCAGTAGAAAGCTACTTAAGGGTAATCCCAGAGGATCACTCAATGGTAAAAGCACATATCTTTTTCTTTATTTCTGTGTGAGGTGGCGGGGACGGGGCTGGGAGGGCAGAGGGACCTTTCATCATTACCAGGAGCCGAAAAGCCTAGGTATGTTGTAATGGTTCCAGGAGCCTTGCGTCTGTGGGGTGGTGCAGAAAACGGGACCTGGGATAAGTTACCTGTCAGCACAGGGAGAGGTAGAGTGGAGCCGAAGTCATTATGGTTTGCCGGTGAGTAAAAAAAGATATTGGGCACTTTGTCACTTTAGTACTATATGCACTTTATGGAATAGAGAAGCACTTTGGACACTTTGGAAAGGAGAGAATATGCAAAATAACACTTTACACTAAATGTTTTAGCTTTTTTCAACATGGAGAAGGGAAAAGAAGTGCTGTTTTGGTTTAACATTGGTTGCAATTTAATCAATGCAGTCAAGGTATGTTTGAAAAACAAGAGGTCCACTTATGTAGGATGAATTGAAATAGTTTCTTTTAATGTCAATGGTTTAAATAATAAGCATAAAGCTCAGGCGATCGAATCCTGGATTTTAACTCATCATCCTTCTTCAGGTTTATTTTAGGAAATACATATTTTGACAACAAAGTGAAATACCTTTAAAATGTTTAAAACGTGCAGGTTTTAACGGTTTTTCATCTGTTGCTGCAGCTCATAGAGTATTGGCACTTTTTATTTTAAGGGGGGGTTTCCTCACAGATCCATTCATGGCAACACATTAAAGAGGGCAGCTGGTGTCTGGTTAACTGTACCATTGCTTCCACCCGCCTTACTGTAGTGAGTTTTTAATACCTGTTCTAAGATAACTCCACTGCCTTTCATTGTTTGCTAGAGCAGTGACCACTTGAGGGCAGGATTGGAGCTTATCAACCCATGGAGAACTTGGTTCCCTGAAGAGCAGGAATATACCTGTGTTTTTGCCAGCGTTCACTCAGCAGCCGACATAGATTGTTTCCTGACCACCACTTCTGTTAAGTTTGTAGCTACAACAGTTTTACCAAATGGGGATTAGGGCCAACTAGCAGTCTAATTGCGTATTGGAGGTATTAATGGGGTCAGGATTCCTAGAAGGTGGGTATAATAAAAACTATGTAGGAAATAAAAGCTGGGTTAGGGAATAAAAGCTAAAATTCTCAATGATCTTGACAGAAATATTGATACCACCCCGCTCCAAGTGGCCTGGGATGCCTTCAGCGCTTTAATACTGGTGCAATAGTCTATTTTCTACAGAAAGGCAAAAAGATACTGACTACAAATTTTACATGAAATGAATTGCAAGATGTTTTACTGCTGTAGTCAGTAAGCTAATTCATGGAGACCAGAACAGTTTTATCCCTCGTTGGTTTCTTAATTCTTATACAGATTATTTAATGGAGGCCTTGGACATCTTTTTGGTTAAACAAGTACCCACAATCACTTTCTTTTCAATGCTGAAAAAGCTTTTGATTTGGTGGCTTGGGACACTCCTTTATATTGGAGGGTTATTTGGATTTCCCACACATATTATACAAGTCATCGCTAGAATATATAAGGGGTGCAACAGCCCAAGACTGTTCATCAATATGAAGGAAGCGGGCAGCTTTGAAGTGAAGAGAGGGACTAGGCAAGGTTGCCTTTTGTGGTGTTTAGACAGCATATCAGAACCAATATATATATATATATATATATATATATATATATATATATATATATATATATATATATATATATATATATTCAAAGTAAGTATATGTGGAATTAAGAATAGTAAATCTATGCACTACCTACTTGCACTTACCTTCTCGATATTCTCGATATTTTGATCCTTGTTATTTTTGACACCATGTGCTGTCCACCAAATATTTTTGGCTCCAATATTCTGTCAGTGATCCCTTTGTCCCCTATCCTATTCACTCTATTTAAAGAGCCTCTCACAATTGTGATTGGAAATTGCTTGAATCAAATTGTACGCAGACAGGACCATGTTGTTCTTAAAACCTGATAAATTATGTCAAGAGAGAATGTTTTAAAATTCTACCGTATACCAGGCACTTGGGGTTATAAGATCAATAAACCTAAGATGGAGATATTATTAAATAATACCCCTTCCAAATTTAAAATGCTATTATTTTGCCTATTTTGCACAGCACTCTTTCAAGTTTGTAGTGTTGCAGCTGTTTGAACCTAGCCAAGATAATGAGCTGATACAGATAATGCTGCAAGATGACTATATTAGAGATATACTACACCCTAGTAAAAGCTCCCAAAAAAGTACGATGTAAAACGCTCCACTTGTTCCTTACAAGGACTACTCAGTTCTTTAACCATTTTCATATCCTATATGTTAAAACTTCAACTCGCCTTGAGGATTGGGATTTTAAAGACCAAGAGGTCATCAACTCAAGGATGATTCTGTAATGGAAGCAAAATGGGTTTTCCAGAATAACAGATTTTCTTGTAGAAGACAGATGGGAATCATGGTCTGGTATTGAAGGATTAATTAGAGTTGATAAGAACATTATCGTCTGGTCCTTCAATATACTTCAACTCTGTTTCAGAGAAATGTTACCTTCAATTACATACAATAAGGAGGACTTGAATTTGAGACTGGTCAAAAAAACACCAAAACAAATGCTGGGAATTGCAAGCACTATTTGGCAGACCTAAAACAGCTACGCCAATATAAAATACCAAATGGAGTAAGCAATAAGATATTGTTTCCCCAGAAAAAACTTGGCACAAGATTAATGAATTAAATTTTTCCACTCTGAGGGGGACCAACTTCCTCAAAATTCAGTTTTATTCAAATTGGTTTATATATTAGACTCCTAACTTGGAAAGTAAAATCTGTCCGTCCAATAAGGTTAACTGATCTAATGTTACTCTTTATACATGGCCAATTGGTCTCCTGCCATATGGCAGTGTCACAGATTGAATGGTTTCTGCTGCTCCATATTTAAGAATCTTTATGAAATATTTCTTATGGATATTCCTAGTAATGAAATGTTCCACCTGTTGGAGTATTGCCTAATCAGGGTGCAGCAATTCCTGAAGTTAATCTATGTAGAAATGTTGGTGGCCCACTCATTGATATTACAGAAGTGTAAAAGTCCATGTGTCCCCTCTTTTAAGGAATGGTATGTTAAAATGTCCGTGTTAGATAATCTGAAAAACTCTGTGCCAAGCATGTAGGTGCTAATTCTGAATTTGTGAATTGGTAGGGCACATTTTTTTCGCTGGAAATAATGTGGAATAGTCTATTATCATAAAATGACTTTCATTAATTTACCAGTGAATCACTAGAATTGCTGCAGTTTATAGAGGCAAGCAGTTTTGTGTGTTTTTCAGCACTTCATTAAATAACACACTTTAGGCATAATGGAATAGCATGTATCCAGATGTTTCTATGCAATGTAAGGTCTATTAGCGTAGTTTTACCCAAGACCTGTTTTAGAATAAGATTGTTTATGTCATAGACAGTTTTTCTCATAGTGTTTCAGCACTTTAGATGTATTAGACAGAGAGTGTCTTGCTATAGAGGGTCTTTGGACCTATATGTTCACATGAACGCTATTATCTTCATGTTCTGTCTATGTATATTTTTAACAGTTTTGATGTGTGCCTCTGAAAGCTAAATAAACTTATATATTAAAAAAGAGGATACTAGTTTGTACAACAGACCCTTCCCAAAGGATGATATTAACAAACATGAACACAAATATGTTAAAATGTTTTAAGTAGTTGGACAGTTTGAGTGACTTAGATTCCTCATTGGGCTTATTAAGAAAATAAGTTTCCCTCACTATAACATGTTCTATTTGCATATCTGATTTTATCTTACTGTACCCAGGATGCTGAAGCAATCAGTCAACAGCTACAGAAATCTGAAGCTGAAATAGAAGAAAAGAAAGAAGAAAATCGAACACTCAGTATCCTATTGGATCAACTCCAGGAAGAGAAGAGCCGACTTAGCAAGAAAATTGAAAAGCTTGAAAGAGCAGGTACTGAGAAGATTTATCAAATGAATAATTACCATGACTTTATTGATGGCATCACTGACTTATCCATACATTTTTCATGAACGGTTACGTCCGCAGTACATCACCCAGAAATCCCTCTGCAGTTCCTTTTTTATTTTTCAGCCTCTGGAGCTGGGGAACAGATTCCCCAGCCTTCCGATGCATCTCTTTTTTTTCATGGTGCGTTGACGTCATTACATAGAAAGTGAAAAGTAAATGAGCCGATCGGCTCATTTCGGTTTCCCTGCTTCAGTGCTTGTGGGTCTATCTCAGCCCCGAGCACCGAAACACACGGGAGAGGTATCATTGGAAAGGGTAAAATCTCCCCTTTCCAATGGTACTCTTCCCTAGTGGATCCCTGCTTGGGGATCGCTGCAGGAAGCCGATCCCAAGCAAGAATCCAGCACTAGACACTAGGGAGGGGGGAGTGGGCCCTTGGGCACAGTCTTTTGCTCCCCCTCCAACATTTTTGGGAACATTCTGGTTTTCTGCTGCCACCTGGGGGTCAGAAAGCACACTAAGAAGCCAAGGACTTCTTTTTCTAGTAGTGCAGGGGTGGGACTGCTTAGAATGGGCATGCCAGCGCCCCCACTCCCCCAACTAAATAGCCAACCTTTCTGCCCCCCCCTGGGGCCAGATGAGGCAATAGCCCACTAAGCAGGGAGTATTTCTTTTATCCAGAGTAGAGGTGGGGGCTGCCCAGAATGTGCATGGGAATACCCCTACCCCACTCAAAAAACAATCGGCAGTCTTTCTTCCCCCTGGTGCAGTAAGGGGCAAAAGACCCCAATCTGCCCCACCTTGGGGGGGCCACAAGGCACCAAGGATATGTTTATGAGCATGTCAGGGAGCGGCCCCTCAGGCAAGGGTCACTCCCCATTTTTTTAGGGCACACATTTTGGCTGTTTCTGACCCCCTTTGGGGCAGATCAACAATATATTTAGGCTCATCTGCCCCCAAGAGGGGCAGAACACTAATAGAACCTACGGAAAGTTTGTGTGTGTGTGTGTATGAGTGAGTGAGTGAGTGAGTGAGTGAGTGAGTGAGTGAGTGAGTGAGTGAGTGAGTGAGTGAGTGAGTGAGTGAGTGAGTGAACTGGAGTTCAGCTGACAGTCTGCGGGTACTGGCGTTTGGCTAGCTGTGTGTGTACCTGCATTTTGCCGGTGGTGTGTGTGGACTTGCGCTTAGCTGGCAGTGTGTGTGGACTAACACTAGGCTGGCAGTGTGCATGGACTGTCACTTGGCTAGCGGTCTGCGTGGATGGCCCTATGCTGGCAGTGTGTCGTGAACTGTTGCTTGGCTGGCGATGTACATGGATGGTGCTTGCCTAGGAGTGTGCATGGATGGTGCTTGGCTGGTTGCATGCATGGATGGCGCTCGACTGGCGGTGTGCTTGGATGGCGCTTGGCTTGTCGTGTGGGGTGCATGGATCCTCCAGCGTCTTATCACCCAGAATCCCCTGCAAACCTAAAATTTAGCAAAAAAGTAACACTTTCCTCACATTTCTGTATGGAAAAGTTGTGGGATCAACGCGTCGGCACAAATTTCCCACCACGCAGTGTTCCCCTCAGTCTCCTGAGAAAAATGATACCTCACTTGTGTGGGTGCCCAAAGCAGAGTCAGCCAAAAAACATATAAAATTAAGAACTGAGTTGGAACCAAAGTGGATCCAAAAGAGCAGGGTTTTAAAAAATAAGTTTTTAGGCTGTCTCCGCTTGTTTTTACAATTGATTATTTATAATTATTGATAATTGAGATAATTCTTTCATTAACTTTTTTTAAAGAAAAAAAAATATAAGAAAAGGGGGTTTTAACAAAAATACCTTGTGGCTTTGTTGCCCATAACTTATTTCCTAAACATAGTCCAAAGGGTAACCTCCTCAGGAAGGGGCATCTATTGGGCACAGAGCAGGAACTTCAAGGCTCTTTCTTGGGAGGGGTGGTTTTAGGTTTGGCAGTGAAGTACTGGGTTTTTCAGAACCAACCCAGCGGTGCCAGGGGACACACCCAAAGACTTCGAGTTCTTCCTGTTTCAGACCACAGAAACACAGAGTCTTCTAGGTGAAGTCAAAGATCGTATTTATTGGCTGCAGACCAATCACAGGTATCCGAGAAGTACAACACGATGTATGTTCTCAGGAGAATGCCCCAAACCAAAAACCAGTCTTTTCTTATATACAAAATATTACGCTCTGGGCAACACCGCCCCTATTTTACAAGTGGTTGTTCACATATTTTCGCTTCAAAGGAACAGCAAAGTCATGATGATAATCCCACATTTCAGCTCGGTCAGCCCACAATTATTTACCCAGCGAGGCTCAGAACCTTCATCAGATTTCAGCGGACCCCAATAAACGGGCACCTCCTCCTCGTAAAGAAAGCCATAAAGTAGGAAACAGAGTCAGGTGTGAAAGAGATTAGTCAGAGTTCGTGTGGGAAGAACGACTTTATGGTGTGTCAAACCCTAATGCTAATCCCATTTGGCCACTGTAAGAGAAACCGGCCGGACGGGACTGATCTCGGGCAGTGGAGTCAGTTTGCACAGGTCACAAAGAAGTCACAGAAGGTGTACGTGTCCTTTAGGCCTGGGCATGGCCTTAGTGCGCAGCCTATGTGAGGGCAACCACAAAATGGCTACCGTTATAAAATGGAACCCGAGGATACAATATGTAGTATCGTATACACGGTGAATTCATCGGTGAAACATGACGAAAACACTCGTACATACCGCATTTGTCATTTGCGGTTCGTTGACACCAAAATCGGCATGGTGGGGCCATGCCTCCAATGTGGTTCCCAAATTTACAGTACCACAGCAGGGGTCAAGGATAGATAAGAGAAGAAATTTGAAGGAGTAAGGGTAGGAAGGGTGGTAGAGGATTGTCTTTTGGAGGTAGGGTTCTGCAGTGAGTGATCTGGCACCTTATTACGCATTGCCATCGTTTGCTCCCAGCGCACCTTTCAAAAGAATTAGAGTTGGTCCTTCTTCAAGGTAACATTCCATCCATCTCTTTGGTATTGTTTGGAGGAAAAGAGTTTACCGAAGGCCAGTCTCCCCTGAAGAATTTAACAAAAGTTGCATTCCTTGGTTGGACTATTTCTAGAGCGTATGTATATGGTATTTCAATTGGATGAACCTAACCAAAGGGCAGTAGAGTGCTGTATCTGGTCAAAGAAAAGCATTAAGGTCAACAAGTGAGAGGAGAGGAAGCTGGGTTGTGGATGGTTAATGCATTGGGATGTAGTGTTCTTAAAAGAGGTGTGTCTTGCCTAAATTGGAGCAAGCCTTCTGTCTTGTTCTTTCTGCTTTTTACACTTCTTAGTCTGCAGTCTGATGGGATCCTCCCTGCCAGTGTGCTGAGATCGACCAGAGATTGTAAGCTTGTGTGCAATATAACCAGAAGTTGCTGCTAGTGACGGCTTTGCTAATGGTGTAGCTGGTTTTGAGGATGATGGGTCGACAGGGGAAGGCAGTGGAGTTCCATTAGGATGGGGTGATGTGATCTTATTTCCTTTGACCCTGTATGAGAGGTGCTGCTGCATGTAGAATGCCCCCAAGAGGTTGTATTGATCGGCATGGAAACAATAAACAGATGTTAAAGACAAAGTGAAAAAGCACGGCTCGTGAAACCGTGAAAAAAAGGAGGATGCCCCTAAGAGGTGCCAGTGTGTAGTCTGGGAGACCACAGAGTAGGGCATTACCTCTATCCAGATGCAAGAGTATGAGGACTTGAACAGCACTTCTGGAGTCGGTTTCTGAAAAAAGATGGGTTGACGTTCTTTAGAAGACATAGCTGGTAGAATGCTTTCTTTTTGTTTTCTGTTAATGTGTTCCTTGAGGGTAACATTGGTGTCCAGGGTAAATTCAATTGACCCGGCATTTGGTGAAACCTTGAGTTTGAAGACATTGAAGACATCAAGGTTCATGTCCTTGCACCAGGTTTCTACAGTATCTTGTTTACGGTTCTTGGCAAATAACATGAATTCTGTCTTGGTTGGTTTGAGCTTAAGTTAGTCACTGGACAATCAGGTATGGATGATGTGCAAGCAGTGTTTGAGGCATTGAATGTCTGAAGCAGAGGAGACTTTTAAGTAAAGTTGTGTATCATCTGCATATTAGTGAATCTTGATGCTGTCATCTGTGAGTAGAGCACTAAGCAGCTTCATGAATAGGTTGAAGATGAAAGGAGACAGTATGGAGCCCTGGGGGACCCCATGGGTGATAAGGATCTGTTGTGACCTGCACTTGCACATGTGAACAAATTGGTGTCAGTTGGAAAGGTAGAAGAAAACCAGTGACGGATATTGCAGGTGAATCTCATTCGAGGCTCCTGGGTGCATAAGAGGGTAATGGTCGACTGTGATGAAGACAGCTGAGAAGTCCAGCAATAGCAAAAAGGCAGGAATCATCTTTATCTGTGGTCAAGAGGGCATTGGCTACGATTGTAACATAGCGGTTTCCATGCTGCAGCATGATCTGTAGCCAGACTGGTAGCCGTGCAGGAAATAGTTAACATTGGTATGGTTTTGGAGTTGAACATAGACTGCTTTTTCAATTATCTTGCCAATGAATGGAAGGTGAGTGATGGGCTGGTAGTGGCAAGGTCATCCGGGTCTAGAGTAGTTTTCTTCAGAAGTGGGAGGATCTGGTTTGTATTGAGAGCTTATGGGAAGGTGCCTTCAGCGAGGGAGGCATTGAGAGATCATCTATAGCAGTGGTTCTCAAAGTGCGGCCGCTGGGGGCCAGGTAAACCTTCCCCTGCGGCCTGCAGATCTTCCTCTGGGAATTCGCCTTCCTGCCAGTAAAAAATAAAAATAAAAAAGGTGCAGTGATATGACCGCTGTGGAGTTCCGCGGACTCCGCTCACGACTATTAAAACAGTCAGGCGTGCATTACAAACCTTAAATTGTAAGACAGCTGGCAGAATGCAGGCAGCTTCTAGGGACATATTCAATGATCCCTGCAAATTGAAGTGTATGCAGAGAAACCCAGTGTGAAAGGTGCATCTGGAGTCGCTATGTAACATCCACGCTGCTTCCTGCAGACAAATCTACACAAAGCAATACAGTAATGTAACACCTTAATCCGGCTTCAAAGAGCACACACAAATGAGTGTAGCAGGAGTGATGTGAAAATTGGGTATTTTTTGGCAGGCACAAAAAAGAAGGTAGGAGCTAGAGTGTAAAGCAGTGTGGCACCTGAGAATATTTTTAAAAACGAAAATCATTAATAAATGAACATATATTTAAATACAACAGATTTAAAGATTTAAAGCGATGAACCATTTGCAAGAATACAGACAAGACACTAAGGGCCTGATTACGATCTTGGCGGACAGGGTTGCTTTGTCACAAACGTGACGGATAGCCCGTCCGCCAAAGTCCATTATAACCTATCGAACTTGCAATACGACGGAGGGGATATCCGTCAGTTTTGTGACGGAGTAGCCCATCCGCTAAGATCGTAATCGGGCCCTCACCAGGTATGAGCGGGCATCAATAAGATTATATTTATAGTGCAAGCAAAGTGCCCAGCTTTATAGCTATATGAAGCAACAACAGACCAAAGCACTACTATGTTTGTTCCAAAGCTATTTGCATTGCTCAGTGTGAATTCTCTGTACTACATAGCTTGCTGCTTCTTCTAGTGGAACTAAAATCCTAAGTACAATATATCATGACAATGGGGTCTGCCATCAACACTTATATTAGCTTTACATTGAATCTACCACCCGGAATAGCATTAGATATGTCACCAGGGGCAGATACAAACAAATCCTTTTCCGTGATTTCACTAACTAGTTTGTTTATGACCTCTTAAATAAAATCTATTTGTTCCATCTGTTAGAGTGAAAGAAATACTCTTAAAGTTAGTCACATTACTGGACTGTCACATTTTCATCTGACATACTAGCTTTGATCTATGGGGTGCCAAGCACTGTGCCACGGGATGGCAAATAGCAATGCTTAGGTGACATTCATGGATATATGCAGTCTGAAGGGCAACACAGGGGTGCACAGGCATATTAACATTGGCATTGGGCTACCTTTTCGACCACTGTTTTTTACAAATTTATTTTGGGTGTAAAATATGTGATGCTTCTTTTCTGTCATCATTGAACTCTTGCTAATGTCTGTGCAGTTGTCTATTTAGTGGCATTGTACCATGTTTTAGAAAGTGATTTCTTTTTTATAATAACTTCCAGATAAAAACAGTGTACTAGCAACTGAAAAACCAAGGGCGATGAGTCCTTCAAAGCTGGATTGTTTTGTCAAGTCCCTAGAGGAGGAAAAAGATCACTACAGGCGGGAATGTGAGAAGCTGAGGAAGTTGTTACGGCGCAGAAGTGGCAGTCCAAAATGTATCTGCCCCCAGGTGAGCCATGTGGGGGAAGTATGTCATATATGTTATGTATTGTCTTCAAGGCCCTTCAGGGCATGGACCTTGTGCCCTTACAACGCAGTTTAAAGAAATGTACCCCTGGGAGATGCCTCTATTCAGCATCAGTGAATCTCCTCTGTGTAACCAGATTCCGTAAGACTAGACTAGGCGGACAAACCTTTACGGTTCAAGCAGCCCAACTCTGGAACAAGTTACCAGTCACTCTTAGATCCTCAACTGGCCTACTGCACTTTAGGAAGGTCCTGAAGATCTAGTCTTCACCAAGTAAGCCTGTGGTCTCCGTGTGCTCACTTTGACAGCAGTTATGTTCAGATCAAAGCTCTTAACGCCAGGATACCTTTAAGGTGACGGCAGCGCTCTGTACATGCTATAAATAAATAAAATAAAATAAATAAGCAGAAGCAACGAAAATTTCTGTTCTCTCCTAAAAGCATAGTGACAGTTACTGTTGTTTTTCATCTTGTATGACGTGTGTACGAATCCCCCTCTTTCACGATGACCCAGAGAACAAAACCACTATATGGTTCATTTATTTCATGCATTGATTAAATGTGGTCACATGTTCCTTTTGGGCAAAATGTCTAATATACATATTTTTATACATATTTTCATTGGAAATAGTTAACACCTGATACATGTACATAAAGTATAGCTTTCAAAAATGGAACATTTTAGCAGTTGTATGACAACGCATGCGTTGACAATGCATGCCTAAACAACGCTGTCTCAACCACAACCGCGTCTTTACCACACATGCCTTTACAATGAATTCCAATGTAAAGGCATGATTGGTAAAAGGCATATGCGTGGTAAAGATCAGACCGCAGTACCCTCGCCCTGAGCCCTAAAACCCGGCCCCCAGTCCTGCAAAACACCCCGCAAAAACCTCCCGATTCTCCCCCCTCTGAGCCCTAAAACCTGGACCTGCTCTAATAACTAACCCGACCCCAGTCCCCCAGCCCTGAGCCCTAAAACCGACCCGCAACCCTAAAAACAGCCCTTTTCCCCACCCTGAAACGTAAATAAAACTAAAAAACTACTCAACAAGCCGCCGTTCCTTCGAATGTCATCCAACACCCAGGCCACTTGCTGCAATGCTAGACTGCTAACTATCTTTACCACGCATAGGCGTGGTAAAGGCATATGCTTGGTTAAGGCAAGCGTTGTTCCGCTTGCGTTGTAACAGCACGCGTGGTTTAACTCGCAGTGGTTTTTTTTAAATAGCAACTTAAATGCGACATTTATTGTTGACATTAAGTACAAACATTGTCGAAGTGACAAGTACCGTTTCTCAGAGGTCAGTGCATCATTCCAGACAACATTTACATTACATTTCTTATGGTGTACATGGTTCTGACGGAGAAGGGACACTGGGTGGGATACAGATATTACCCCGATATTCGTTCCAATTGCTCCACACTTGCATCCATTTTTTGGGGCAGCCTCTCGCAATATAGATTGGCTTTTCTCGCATCATACACCAGTCCATATCTGTCTTCCAGTCCGCCATTAACTCGCATTGTGAATGCTGTTTAACACCAACATAGGGGATATTCATCTTTCCTAATAGCTCTAGGCTCAGTATTCTACAAGGATGGAGGTTGAAGGAAAGTAGAGTGGAAAAACAGTTTTAGAAGTTCCATTCACCCCTCTGGCAATGCAGTTAACAGGCTTCCAAGGACCCCTAAAGACATTGTGAAGTATGTCACAGTGAATTAACTAGATATCATTCATAATCTTAAAATAGCTCCTGATCTCTTAACAAGTTTTAACAAGCATTGGCATAGCCAATAGGTCTCGCTTTTGGGACCTTATAAGTATTTAGTTATGCAGCACATTATCCTTGGTGCAACAACAACTGTTGCATGGCTAAACACTTATAAGATCCCAAAGGCGAGACCTATTGGCTATGCCAATGCTTGTTTAAAGATGGCCTCGAAACGGGCTCTGTTTTGTGCCCTGGCACAGACCGTCCGTTTTTTCCCTGGACTGCAGTGACAGCAGGCACATCCATGTGTGCGTGCTCACACTGCTCACCTCTGCTAGTGGAGAAGTTACGGCATGACGTCATGCGAAGTGAGCGTTGTAGGGGAAGGGAAATCTTTGCTTCTTACATACCCCATGTGCCTGTTTTTTAAAACATAAGACTCCGAGCGCTGTTGCGAGTGAGGAGGCCCTATTGAATAGCGCACACTGCAAATTGCCACTTCTCTTTTTGAAACTCAGGAGCGGTAACATTGTTGTGGTGTCACCAGGGTTTTAAGTGGAAGCTTTTTCAATAATATGTACAAGCCATAGTTGCTGCTTTTTTACCTTATGCAGCTAACAACCATTGACAAAGCCAATAGTCCTGACTTCTTGTAGGTGTGATGTTACGTGTATCATATGTCTGGATGCAATGACAGGAACAGCAAAATACAAGTCTGTGGCACACTATGCTAAGCACAGATTTTTTGCCTATGCGTTTTAAGCCACACCCTTAATTACATCGGCCACGCTCCTTGGAGAGACCCCCCAGTTTATTCATCCCACTTAAAGCCCTGGCTCCACCACTGCAGCTCTTGAAAGTAGTCTCACAGCTGTGAAGTTCTTGTTTTCAGGCCTTGAAGAGGCAATACAAAATTGTCTAAAAGCAGCAATCAAAAGGTTTATTTAGTGTCTGCTCTAGGTAAGCAGTGCCCCAAACAAAGTCACTAGAGAGGATGGGCCCTCGTGGAGCCCGGTACGCCTGAGATGAAGTCAGTTAGCTTATCTGACGCACTACTTTCCGTTGGTCGTCCTTTTGGCTCCGATCAAGTGTAGTTCACCTGGTGGTCCCTAGAGGGAGATCGGTCAGCTGGGATGTAATCATTGCACCTTGTGTGGCAATGAAACTCCCGAGCACGATGAAGGAAAGCTGACGGTAACGTCAACGTTTTTTAGTTGTTGGACTGCTGGGCGGCTCACTGTGAAGTGGGCTGACTGTCAGACTGGCTGGAAGATGATTTTTTACGTAGGTCGGTGGGTTTGGCTGGACTGCTGTGCAGGTCAGCCAGGACTCACGGCCAGGCTGACGACCTCGGTGGAATGGCGGGCCCGAACGTCATGGCTGGAAGGCTAAGTCGACCCCCTGTCTGGCAAACCCCTCCTAGGTCCGACCAGCGCAAGGCTGACCGGCTAATGGCTGACTGCGGATTGATTCCCCGCAGTTCGGCTGGGCTGGTTGGCTGCTGGAGGGAGGGCAGAGCTGGACAGAGCGGGGAGGCTGAAAAGATAAGCCATGCCTAGTACCCCCTGGGCTAGTACGCTGAGCGAGTTGGCCGGGACGGGAGGCTAGGCTGGCCGGTATGGCAGACTGGCTCGACCGGTCGACTGAGGGCTAGACGGGTAGATCCGCGAAAAAAAAACAAAAACAAAACTACTTTCTGTCGGTGATGCAGACTTTCCTGTGCGTTATTCAAGTAGATTTGTGAAAAGACCCCGTCAGCAAAGTGTGGGATTGTGAGGCGATAAAATCAGCATAAGGTAGTCAATTCACGATCCACTTTCAGAAATGCGATTGCATTGCAAATGTTTTTTTTCTATGTATTAATTTTTTAAGTAATAAGTTGGGTGCTGTGATAGCTTAAAAACTAAAAAAATATTTATTTACTTTTTTAAGCAATAAGCGCAGGTGCCGCAATTGCTTAAAAAGTAAATAAATAGAAAAACAACATTTGCAATGCAATAGCTCTCGCATTGCTGAAAGTTTGAGGTATTGGTGTTGCATTATTATTAGCATCCCCAATAGCTCAGACTTTCGGTAATGCGAGACCTATTGCATTGCAAATGCTTGTTTACTCAATGTGAGCGAAAGGTTGCTTCTCTACATCATCAGAACTATCTATGCAGCTGCACTGAATAACATTAACACGGGGTGATTACAGGACCCCAGGACGGGCGCAGCTGTCACACACAATCATACTTATGGTGATAATCGGCAGACATGTCAGGACGTGCACGTAGTAGGTATGTGGTGGATTAATGGATAAGTTAGGGATGCATGGATACGTTTATAGTTGAATGGGTGCATACTTTGATGAATATATAGTTGGATGGGTGCACCTGCATGCAGCGGTGGATAGGTGGGCACTGGGCAGGGGTGGCAGCACACGTGGATGGATGCAAGAGTGAATGGGTGGATGAATGCTTGGGCGTGGGCGAATAGATGCATGATTGGGCCGGGTGGATGCTAAATGATGGATGTCGGAAGCAGCTCATCAGCAGTTGAGGGAGTTCTGTAAAATAAAAATAATCACTAAGTGGCCCCCGTGCGTGTCACTTGAGCAAATCTTGTGTATTCAGATCACGCTCAGAGCATCAGATCTTTGAAACTGACACAAGTGACAGGGTGACGTTGACACTCTGGAAAGCAAGTAATGCGCGCTAAAAAAAAAAGAGTGGGCATGCTGACGAAAGGACGGGACTTTGGCAGAAGGGTAGGCAAGGTTTGCTAAATTGAAATGAACCCCCAGGCTGCGGCACCTCCATGGACAAGGGGCGAATAGTCACGTCACTGCAGGTTTCTTGCGTGTAGTTGTGTTTAATTGTACGTTTATCTGGAGGGTCCTGCACAGCGCTCCTACAGCTGATGGCGGTGCAACGTTGCTGTGTTTTATGCAGGGCTTAATAGAAATTGGATCAGTTCAGGTATAATTAATAATTAGACGTGCTTTGCAGAGCTAGCAACATTGCGCCTCTCTAAATGTCACGCTAAGCTTGCTGAAACTATGGGAATGTCACACCTAGGTGAAATGAAAACCTTTCTGTGGACCAGCAATGCAGGTTCCCGACTACCTGCAGTTTATTCAAAGTGGGAGAGGAACATTAGTCAGTGAAAAACATGTAATTATTAAAACAGGATCCGAATCAAGCCATGCAGCTATGAAAATTGGAAATTGTTACACAATAATGTTATTGTTTTGAACGTTTGGCATTGAAGCAAATACCAAGCAGAGGGAGTTGTGGGGAGAATAGTTCCTCCATTTTCTATGTTCCGATAATGTTTTCTAAATGATTGCATTTAGATGCGTTTCTGAAATTGCCAAATAAAATAAAGACATAGCCGAATGTGCCCTGGGCTAGCTGTTCTGACTTCATGGAACACTTGCATTATAATTGTAGACAAACAGTGGTCGTCTGCTTCCGCCTATTACATACACCATGTTGTGCAAGCACATTTAAATTGGCAGTAGGACATGTACACAGCCGTATGTTGTTCATCTGGTAAGAGCCCTGATTGGACAGAACACAAATGAGCGGAAAAGTAGTTGTGGCTGAAGGCGTTACAGAAAATAAAGGTGAAAAAAGTGCTTAGTTTAAAAAACACACGGTTATTCTATCAGTGGTTACGGAGAAGCTATGAAGCAGCACAAATCAAAGAAAAAAAAACAACTTGCAGATGAGAGAACATTGCATGGTAAGAACGATAAACAAAAGAACTCGCATTACTGTCAGTTTGAGCTATTGGCGTTGCTAGTAATAATGCAACCCCGCTAGCTCAAACTTTCAGTAATGCGAGAGATATTGCATTGCAAAGCCATCGCGGCACCCGCGCTTTACCTTTAGACATCTTAAGCTAAAGCGCAGTTGCCTGTGATGGCATCAAAAGTAAAAAAATAGAAAACAATTACTTTTTCTATGTCTTTACTTTTGAAGCAATGGCAGCACCCGCGCTTTAGCTTAGGAAGTTTAAAGCTAAAGAACGGGTGCTGCCATTGTAGACAAAAAGTCAAATAAGCATAAAAAGAAAGGCATGCAGCCACGTTCGTTGCCACACATAATAAAAGAAAGTCGATGCCGCCATCATACCTGCCAAGGTGTGCGGTGCTGTCTACATTAAAAACAAGCATTGGTCGCGGGGGAATGCAAAGATGGGGGCTGCAGGGGAAGAGAGAGGCGGAGGCGCGCGCGCGCTGGCAAATGCGAGTTGTGCGCGCACAGCAGCGCCCAAAGTGAAAGTAATTGCACGTTCACGCGAGCGTGAATGCAAGCATTAAGCCAGCAAATGCCGATGGGAAGCACTTTTAAATCCCACTTACAAAAGTCGAGCAACAGCGCATGCGCTGCTGTAGGCTCGACCTAAAAAGGGCATGCTGTATTTGGGTTGCTGTGCCTGCTAACCAATTCTTCTTGCACTGCACTTAGGGACTCATTTCATGGAGCATGGTAATAGAACATCTGCCAAACATGAAAGATGTCCTGTCCGCCCCCCTCTTGGTTCTCCCACCGCATTTATTTTGTGGGGGAAATCATTGCTGTGACTTGCAGACCTGCTACAATAGGAGCTCTTGTGCCACACCTAATGCCCTCCCGATGTATGGCTGCCCCTCCAACAGCATTACTGCCAATATCTATCTGCAATGTGAGCCCTGTTGCTCCTGTTCAAGAATAAATAAATATTTAAATGCTCCTCATGTGGTATGATCATACTATGAACGTGTGTTATGAGCATACTACCAATGCGTGGTATGAGCATACTACCAACGCGTGGTATGAGCATACTACCAACGCGTGGAAGACATCACTTATTTTATTCCTGCGGGTGAACCCCTACATCCCTACTTTGGTGTCTATCGTAAGCAATAATGCAAGTGACAACAGTTGTGCAAAGCCGGCCTGGCATGGCACACCTGCTAACACAGTTTTACCCTTTTTGTGGCTCCTGTCATAGTTGTGGGGGTTGTACACAGGGGAAAAGACAGCTAACAAGTCGGTAAAGAAACCCTAATGTGGCCTGAACATCCAGTGCTGTTGGTTTGTAGTGAGATAATGACTCATAAATGCCAACATTGCACATTATGCCTTCAATTCAGTTCTGCTCATTAGCATATCATAAAGCCTGGGAAAGCCTGTTTTGGGTGCATGGGGGTTTAAACAATGTGACTGTTTGTCAACTGATATAAAAGGAACATGCTTTATAAAAGTTAAGACTTTATTTACTCCCAAGTATTAACTTTTTCTGTATTTCCCCATTAAATAAAATGTCCACCTTTTTTCACTTTCCACATTTCTGTTGTTCTTCACATATTGATTTTCAAACCAAATATTGACAACCATTAGGCCGCTGAGTCAGGAGAATCCACAGGTTGAACCACAAGATTATTTATTTGTAGCTATATAAAATAGGCAGCTAAGCCCAATTTGAAAATGAAAAGAACTATAACATATATAAAAATGAAAAAAGATGAAGTAGGACTAAAAAAAAGAGAATACTGTAAAAAAAAAAAAGTAGCTGCGTCGAAGATAATCAAACATTTAAAATATTGGCCGCAGCTCAAGTTATGTCATTCTCACAATGTTTCTTTTGTAGCAATCATGACCAGAATTTCTTCATTCTAGAAATTCACTCCCGATGTCAGCAGAGACTTGGTCTTAAAGCGCGCTATTTTTCACAGCACTCCACCTTTTTATGCAGTGGCCTATATTTCATTGTTTCTCACCTCATAGGCAGAGATGAGTGAGGCTGAAAGATACTCAAATGGCGTGCTGCAGTCGCGCTCTTCAGCACCCTGTGCATCAAGTGCAAATGCATTGACCCTTCATATCTTAAAGTTTTCTTCCAAATATATCTTAACCATCATGGCCCAAACTTGGAAATGCACATTTTCTTTAGAGTCTCCCATGCAAAGCATTCTCATGTAAGATATGGACATCTGAGGCCCTTTCTGAGTAGAGACAGTGACCTGGTGACAGCTTTTTTGAATATAACCAAACTGTAGATGTCTGGCATATTGTAGTCGATTTTCCCAAAAAGATTTAAGAAAAAGTATTAACTTTCCTAAGTCAGTTACATAATATAAACTCGCTAACGGACACCTCATTAATCCAGTTATCCTTGTAACCTTTAGTTTCATTTTATTTATACTTGGTGACTGTGTATGGTTTTGAGGGACCCATGCAACCCCATATATTTAATGGTATTAGGCTGCACAAACAGCAGGGTCACCAAATATATTCGCCAGTGAGGTAGACTCACCAGGCATGTAGACATGTCATGGCACTTTGAAGTCTGTGGCCTGAGCGGCAGCATTATATCTACCCCTATGAATTCCGGCATTTAGTACATGAAAGCAAAAGCAAACTTCTATCAGGGTCTTTTGAATTAATACTTTGGGGTTAAGTCCTACTTTTAGAGATGAAGAGGATCTTTTAGACAATGATTGACAGGCTCCCAAATGGCTGGAGCGGCAGAGGCTGCCCAGGGTTGTCTCTCCATTTTCGATATAAACACTGGGTCATGTGTTATTATTATTTTTTTACGAAAGTGGGGCCCCTCAAAGTGTGATGCTCCATGGTTGGCATAATATTGGACCTTTTCCCGCTTTTTTAGTTTTTTTTCTTTTCAGAAGATACGCCTCCTGGCTCCCACACACACACACCCGCGGAAAGGAGTGCTTCTCAATACATTAATCATTGATCCTGACTGGCGGAGTTTTCTTCCACTAGTGGAACCGAACATTGCACGAACATAGAAGTAATTCTACAATTTTGCATCAACTGTAGGTCACAGAGTGAATGAACTGCTAGAGCTCATCAATATTGAAAGAACACACAGCAAGACATTAACGGGGATTAAATGTCACTTTGCACATTAGAGGCCAGAAGCATTTGGACTTGGTTAATGCAGGTGACAAGCGAAATGGCATTCTACAGCTTCTGTTAGGCATTCCTGCTCTAGGAGCGGGTTCAAATGAATGCCTTTTGTTCTAATAAATTATCCAAAATGTATTTTAAATATGAGACCTTCAAATGTCACTGGTCCAGAGATCTGCCTTTTATGAACCCATCATCTACAGACCAAACAAGGACATGATATCACAAGGGACCAGGTTTCACAGGACCTAACATCAACGCACCCAGTGTTAACACACCGTATGTTGATGTTCTGATGGATCTGAGCTGTGTTATTCTCGCTCCTTTTATGGGTTCACCTGATAACCATCTGGCAATGGTGGAAAGAAGGGAGACAGTTTATTTAGTCACCAGATAAGTACAACAAGGCTGAAAGATGTCTAACTCCTCAACCTTCTTCTGTCAATGAACAAGGACTGTGGGTATTTGATCATATAGGATTGCAAAAACTGGGACCTCATGAGGACCTAGTCCAGCTCCTGCTAGATAAAAAAGAAAGCCAAAGCTCTCTCACCATGTGGCAGACTGTCATACGTGCCAGAGTTGACAATTAAGTGCCGGTGCCGAGTACCAAAACCACAGGCTCAAAT
This sequence comes from Triturus cristatus, assembly GCF_964204655.1. Taxonomy (NCBI): domain Eukaryota; kingdom Metazoa; phylum Chordata; class Amphibia; order Caudata; family Salamandridae; genus Triturus; species Triturus cristatus. The sequence continues at coordinate 1,170,390,817 of NC_140591.1, read as the reverse complement.
TGAGCACTGGGTCATGCATTGTTAAAGGTGCATGTTTTTGCCCAAATCTACTATTGAGGGTAAAAGACGTGACTTTCGATGTTATAGGAACACATGGGAATAATGCCTCTCACAAATCAGTAGAACACAAATAGTTTCTCTTCAGACCTCCCCTTTTAAACTCAACCAACACACAATTTTGATACTGAAATTAACCAGCAATGGCTAATCCATCTCAAGACGTTTATCTTTTAAAAGAAAGACTGGAGCTAGGGGTGCTTCAAACTGAGGCAAGGTTTAGGCTAAAGCAGAAGTGGCTTGACTTCGACAAGTCCACCTCGCTGAAGAAGCCCAGTCGGAGAAAGGATTGTCAAGGTTTGTAGGTAGTTGGAAAAAGCCTCAAAAGTGGGAGGAAGAGATGATGCATGCAGAACATGCAGTGGAATTGAAAGAGGGCACATTGAAACACTGAGTTACTGAAGTGTACAGAGGGACAAATCATAGGGAACCGTCGAGGAGTTATTGCTATTTTGCAATACACTATTGAATACAAAGTTGAAACCGGAAGGAACAATGTTTACTTATTTTTAGCTGGGAATCTGACCTCATCAGGTGTGAAAGTTTCGAAGTGTAATAACCTGCAGACACCACAAGTTTGAGCAATCCATAGTTACAGGTGTCTAGAATATTCTCATTTTACTTGGAGAGATGAAAACAGTTTGGGCTCAGTTCAAAGAGATTGGAAACCTGTGCATTTGTGAATATGAAATTCACAAAAAATGTGTGCATGTACCTGTCCTTTAAGGCCGTGTAGATGGATGGACCTGTCTGTTGATACTGGTAGGTCCTTTGGTCTCGACCCATGTGCTTCATAGGAGACAATGAAAACTAACTTAGTCAGAGCTCCTTTCTCTTTTATTTCCTTTTCTGGGTGGCTCAGTTAGGAAAGACATCACAGCACATGTGCCGCCATTTCTAAATTCCTCCTGTATGTATATCCTTTTGAAAATCAATGACTTGAGTGCAGAAGTAATGCACTTGCACATCACAGCCGTGAGATTGCATTTTAGTAAATCACACGCTCGGTCCCTAGATATATCCGTATCATATTTTTTGGCATAAATGCCCTATGTCTTACCTTTCATCTGTATGACTTCATAGTAAATACCGGATTTGTGGACATTTCACCGCGGGACAAACACCAACACCCTCTGGACGCTGGGGTTTGCCCCGCAGTGATTGCTGCTTGCTTTTTTCAATATTTTGTTTTATTATATATATATATATATTTTTTTTACGGGGGCACCTCCTGCTGCCCCCCCCATTGTATTAACAGAAACAATGGTTCCTGTGGAATAATATAGCAATCTATACTGATATTGGTATGCACAATCGCAATGGCAAGGGTTAGGGTGATGTCAAAAGGAGAAGATACCACATACACCTTTACTTTAGTTTTTCACAGTTGTTTTTATATAAGGGTTAATCAAATAAAGGTTAATCAAATATATACAGAAAGTAATAAGTCAATAGTGCAAAGTGACCCCAGTGAAACTGGAACCTAAAACATTGGTGACATATTTGTGACATATGTGCTTGGTTTCCAAAATTTTGTAAAGTCGACCATTTTAAATTGTACACATTGTGAACCGCTTCTATATACAATGATAAGTGCTGGTTAATAGTTCGCTTTAGATATTTGTCAACGACGTTTCGACCCTTTGTGCAATGTAGGGTCTCTTCAGGACCTAGGGTTGTAGGGACATCTAAAAAGAGAAGAAGACTATCAGTGGGAGGCCATAATAATAGAGAACACGAGGGAACCTCATTGCGATTCCCATTAAGCTGCACAGCCTATTAGAATGAATTCAATGAATTAAATTCATAATCAACTATATTTTTCTTCAACTATTTTGTCCATTAATAATAATCCTTTTTTCTCTTTCAATTTCTTCAATCCATTGTACCCATTCGCTTTTTCTTGCTGTTCATAAAAACGCAGGAGAATGACTGTTTCCACATGTCACGCTTTTATTAAAATCACCCAATGCATTTCGGGAATGAATCCCTTCTTCGGGGGTTTCTAAGATACAAAAAAATTTAATCGTTGTCAATTACATAATAATGCTCATAATTCAATGAACCAACACACCACGACCATATTTAACAGATGTTACAAAAACATTTTTTCCTGAGGCTCTTGTATTAATTCCAACGCTGTTCACACTCAGCCAATGACTTCACATGCCTGAAATCAAGTTAGCAATAATATAAACGAATCCCTCGCTTTCTATACCTCCTTAAAGACTGATTAAGCTCTCAGAAATAGCAATCCTCAACTGCGCGCTAACTGTGACACATGCTGCTAAACTAATCCCTCACTTTCTATGCCTGCTTAGAGCCTATTAATGATCTTAGTAAACAATCCTCCACTGCGCGCTTACCGTGACATGTGCTGCTGAAATCTTGGAATCACGGAGCTTGGCTGCATCTCCTGTTTCATTTTGTTCCAGTACCTCTCTCTGAAGCGCCCATATTCTCATTTTACTTGGAGAGATGAAAACAGTTTGGGCTCAGTTCAAAGAGATTGGAAACCTGTGCATTTGTGAATATGAAATTCACAAAAAATGTGTGCATGTACCTGTCCTTTAAGGCCGTGTAGATGGATGGACCTGTCTGTTGATACTGGTAGGTCCTTTGGTCTCGACCCATGTGCTTCATAGGAGACAATGAAAACTAACTTAGTCAGAGCTCCTTTCTCTTTTACTTCTTTTTCTGGGTGGCTCAGTTAGGAAAGACATCACAGCACATGTGCCGCCATTTCTAAATTCCTCCTGTATGTTTATCCTTTTGAAAATCAATGACTTGAGTGCAGAAGTAATGCACTTGCACATCACAGCCGTGAGATTGCATTTTAGTAAATCACACGCTCGGTCCCTAGATATATCCGTATCATATTTTTTGGCATAAATGCCCTATGTCTTACCTTTCATCTGTATGACTTCATAGTAAATACCGGATTTGTGGACATTTCACCGCGGGACAAACACCAACACCCTCTGGACGCTGGGGTTTGCCCCGCAGTGATTGCTGCTTGCTTTTTTCAATATTTTGTTTTATTATATATATATATATTTTTTTTTTACGGGGGCACCTCCTGCTGCCCCCCCCCATTGTATTAACAGAAACAATGGTTCCTGTGGAATAATATAGCAATCTATACTGATATTGGTATGCACAATCGCAATGGCAAGGGTTAGGGTGATGTCAAAAGGAGAAGATACCACATACACCTTTACTTTAGTTTTTCACAGTTGTTTTTATATAAGGGTTAATCAAATAAAGGTTAATCAAATATATACAGAAAGTAATAAGTCAATAGTGCAAAGTGACCCCAGTGAAACTGGAACCTAAAACATTGGTGACATATTTGTGACATATGTGCTTGGTTTCCAAAATTTTGTAAAGTCGACCATTTTAAATTGTACACATTGTGAACCGCTTCTATATACAATGATAAGTGCTGGTTAATAGTTCGCTTTAGATATTTGTCAACGACGTTTCGACCCTTTGTGCAATGTAGGGTCTCTTCAGGACCTAGGGTTGTAGGGACATCTAAAAAGAGAAGAAGACTATCAATGGGAGGCCATAATAATAGCAACAATACTTGAATTGGAGCGTCAAAGGTCAAGTAGTACCTGAGGAAGAGATTGCGCAGCCGCGTGATGGTTGTGTGCCACAGGCGAGTGAAAAGAAAAGGGAAGGATACTCACATGGGAGTAGGGTCCCCCATTGTATCTTGTTCTCGCCCTCCCCATTGTGCCCACAGCCATTTCAACACCAACAACCGCAGAACTGTTTAATTAAGTGCTGCAGTGAAAGTGACTAAATGTCTATCGGCATAATTAGCGTGGGCCAAAGTCCGCAGACCCTGCATAATATTGTTTTCACAATTTAAGAACAGACACCTACTGTACTCATAAATGCAAAATATAAAATATTACTTTACGAACATATCTACCATGTGTATACTGCACACCTATTAGAGTGACATTGATCGCTCCACCAAAGTTGGACATGAGGTCTTGGTGTCCTGGTGTGGCCAACACATATGAACCTTTCCTTTGAAAGTACCTCTTGGTGTTTACCCATAAGCATCCTCAGCAGTTAGACCTTTATGCCAACTGCTCCTAGAGGGTAGGCCAAAAATGGCCTTTACATGGAAGGGTCCTGGAAAAGTTGACAGCTATTCTCCGCAACAGAATTGCCCCTTTTGAGCAGATCTGGTCTCACTTTCTCACTTAACACAAACAACTACCTCTTGGGCTGAGAGTTAGACCCCACTCCCCACTTTTTTTGGCAGCAGGACTGGAGTCGGACCCTGACAGTGACTTGGCATAGAACAAGCAGCTCAAGCCTCTGGATAGGAGTATGAAATGTATATTTGGGCAATCATGGAGATATGGTATAAATTCATATAATGCACATTCTTGGGAAGCAAAGGACAGGAAGTAAAGATTGGGAGGTGATAAAGGAAAACATTCTACACTGATTCATTGGAGTCTCTTTTTTTCTCTTTCTTTCTTGTCTATGCACTCCATAAAGGCTCAGAATTATTGTACTGCAATATAAAATGTCACCTTCAGTTATAAAACTGTTAATAAAGTTTTTATGTAAAAAGAAAAAAAAAACTCTTGAGGCACATATTTTTGCAGGAGGTTTCTCAGTATTTTAACTGTTAAATTCCCAATAATCTATTGTTGTTAACTACCTACTAAGTACCATGCTACTCGCTAATGTTAAATGTCCTCACTATGGTTACTTCCAGAAGCTCCATCAGGTTCGACAGAGCCGTATGATCGTATAGAATGAACAATATCCTATAGGGTCATATATGTCAGTGTCGCTCGTACCTGTTGTTGATAAAGCTGATAGTTTTGCTTGCACTTCTTCAAACCAATCATTAAATGCTCACCAGTTACTAAAGCGATGAAGCAGAAGACAGTACAGATTAATATTACCTGATCTAAACTTCACAAATTGTTGAATCTGTAAATCAGCTCAATATCTTTTTTCAGGGTGCCAGCTTAGAGTTTGACTTTGCAAAAGTCCTCAGGGAACGTGATGAACTCCAGACTCTTCTGCAGAAGTATGAGCGCCACATGTCAGAAATCCAGGCCAACATCAAGGTCCTCACAGGAGAGAGGGACAAACTCAACGTTCTTTACAATCGGGTAACTCCTTCCACAGAGACTTAGAATTATTAACCATTGGGAATGTATGAATGTATGGGTGCTGTTGCTCACCTGGGTCTTGTGTGGAAATGTCCACCATCACAATGTCACAAAGTGCTCTTACTTGGGTTTTGTTTAACCAAGGGCCTAAGCCCTAAGTCATGCCTCCAATATGTTTTATTGAGTCCTCTACAGCTGAGTAAATAGGTTTACCCCCCCGCCCCAGTGCTGGGATGTAGATTCAAGGGGGTGCTGTTTGGGGTGTTAACAACTCTCCGCCCTCCCTCAATAAATGTATTTTCTGATAGATAGTTGTGTACAGGTGCTTTCAGTCAGGTATGGGGAGATGTTTGCCAGATTTTACCATTAATTTCTAAATACACACTGACAAAAACACACACACTCTCCCTCTCTATTTTTAAAGTGCTCAGAAATAATGCTTATTTTACAAAATATTGTGGTTTTCCTTTTACTACGTGTACTAATCTGCCTTCCTCTCCCTTTCCACAGCCGCTCAGGCCCCTCTCACGTACCCTGCTTGTCATATACAATATTTTTAACATTATATGCCAGCCTGATTGTTGGAAGATCTGAAGCTCAATCTTACTGACCAGGATGCCCCTGCCCCAGTGTGTATATAAATTGATCTCATTTTATGAGATTTATGTTCCTCTCCAAAATATATCTTTGTATAAAAGTTCTAGTTCAGTAAGCTTGATTTCAGTGTTAGCATGTTGGTGAGTGATGGGGTTACAATATATAGAAACCCAACTGCCAAAGTGGTAATAGGTGCTGTCATTACAAGCACTGTGTTGAGTCCTGCAAAGACTCCTATCGTTCTTCCCAACGTTCTGCTCTTTTTTTACTGAATGCCAGATGTATGTTTAGTAACAAACATACTTCTGCTGAAGCTGGCATTCACCAACAGAAGAAGCTGGAGTACAGAGGGGAAACACACTTGCATCCCTTGTAGCTCCCTGCGGTGGTTGCCATGCCGATGATTTATTAAATCCTGCATCCTCATAAAACACTGCATCTTCTCCACCCCCACGTATTTCAATTATCCAGGAACTGCTCACAAATTTGCAATATCCCCAAACAAGAGAGGACATATTTCATTTTCACAACCTGTCTAAGTGCAACACTCCCTAACTGTCAATGCTGTGACATAGTCCATGTTGTTCAACTCCATGAGCGAAAGTAATTGTGGCTATTTAGAGTAAAGTTAAGATGAAGAACAACAACTTATGTACAGCCCACATACATATTACAGTACACACATTGATTACAGCTAGCATAGTAAAGCACCCGCTCATTACAGCGCTTGCACAGAACACAATATTCACAGCACACACACACATTACAGCTCACAAAACACAGCATTCACATTTGGGACATCACACAAGTAGTCTAGTAACAATAAAGCAAAGCATTTACAAAGCAACGCTTTGTAAGGTATACATCCTTTACACTGTGCAACCCCACCCCCCCCCCCACACACACACAGTAGAGCACAAACTTAAACTATACACATGCAGTAGGGCACATTAATGGGTGTACTACACAGGCACTTTGTATGCAAGACACACACTGCACAGATTCTACAGTACAGAACATAGTGCCACGTACAATATACAGTATAGCACACAATGTAGAGAGTAGGTTTTAATGCACAGTGTACATACCGTACAACAAACATAGTATAATAGGACACAAAGTACAGTAAAGCATACAGTAATGTATTTCACACATATTGTAAAATGCATAATACAACTGGTAGCACACCTTAGTTCAGCAATTCACATAGTAATTCACATAGTAAAACAGTGTATACACCACATACAGATTATACAAACTGCCATATAGCACAAGCACTACGCACATTAAACTACACCCACTGTGTACATTACTTGCATATTACAGTTTAAACACACCAACAGCTTACAGGCAATAGCACAAACTGTATGAACATTGCACAGAGTACATTGTAATACCTGGTAAAGTGAAGAGCAGTCATAAAGTCTAGTGTACAGTCAGCATAATACATACAGCCCACATATACAGCGCAAATACACTACATCAAAACAGCGGACCACACACAAATTACAGTTTATATACATAAAGACTTCATTACCAGCGTACACAAAGTACAGCCAGAACAATAAATGCAGTATACCACAAATCAACTGTCCAACAATAAGCACATTTGCATTATAATCTAGTGAATTAATAATGGTATTTGGTAACAATGCACAGAGTACAATGTATAACATAGTAAAGTAAACAACCATCATAAAGTACTGTGTACAGTCAGCATAGTATGCACAGTACACACAACCATCACAAAACAGTTTATCAAATACAGTGCAGCACACACAAAATACAGCTCATATAGAAACAGACTTTGTCACCAGCATACACTGCGTACAGTCTAAACAATGGATAAAGTATACCACAAATCAAATGTAATACAATAGGCATGCTTGCATTATAATCTAGTGAATTGATGGTGTTTGGTTACACTGCAGAGTACAAAGCAATTTATGGTAAAGTAAACAACAATCATAAAGTACTGTGTACAGTCAGCATAGTACATACAGCACACACATACATCGCAAATACAGTAAATCAAATACAGTACATTAAATACAGTGGAACACACAAAATACAGTTCATATTGATACAGGCTTCATCATCAACATTCACAACATACATAAAGTATTCCACAAATCAAATATACAACAATAAGGACACTTGCATTTTAATCTATTGAATTAAGGATGGTGCTTGGTATAGTGATAGCATGTCAGTTTTCTGCTGCTATTAAGTAAATCTAGACCCAGGATAGAGACTGAGGAAAGATGAGAATTAAGGTGAAATTTTTTTAAATGGGAAGTTTTAGAGAAGAGCACTGGGGAGAAGGTGGACGTAAAGAGGAACAGAGGATATTGGCTATGTCCTTCGCACAAATTTCCTCTTAGGATGAATTGCTTCATTTTCAAAACTTAGCTACTGCGAGCAAGTTACAAGTACACTATTTGTTTATGAGTGAAACTATAAGATTAGAGGTTTGTTGATTATGTCCCACCCACATTTGCCTCACTCACTGACTCCCTATCGCCCACAGAGTGCAGTTCAAAATTGTATCTTATTGTTTCTAAACAACAAGGAACCTTTGCTCACACTCTCTAGGGTAAGAATCTGGAACAAAGTGCCTCATAGAGTTCCTAATAATGGAACTCCTGGTATTTTAACTATTTGAAGAGCTGCTTTGAGAATTGTGTCCGCATGCTAGTAGGGGACCAACAATGGAATTCTCTACAAACTCCAACTGAGATCATTCTCTTTTAGCTATTGTATAATGTAACATTACACAGCACTTGCTACACCTCTATGGGTTGGTAAAGCACTTGCTTGCTACACCATGTAACTATTATGTGACAAAATCATCTGTTAGACCTCTCTCTGTTAACGAAAAGATAAACTTATAGTATTGTTGTTGACTTAATATACAGCCTTCCTTGTGTATAATATTGTACTAAAGTTCCTAAACATGCTAACATAAGTGAGTAAAGTGACACATTTATGAGTGAAATATGTTCATAAAAGAATCTGTTACTGTGATTTAGAAAATGTGTGATCTGATCTCCTAACTTTCATACTTCATAGTCATCAAGATTTCTTTATTCGGTTATTTTAAAACCATAAAACATACAATAATTAAAAATCATACTATACAGAATTCAGATAGTCACTTAACAATGTGCGATGTATGAATGAAAAATTACCATCCCATTAAAATAGATAATAAATAGCAAATGTTAAAACCATAAGATCACCACCAGGTTCAGCTGACAACTCACTCTCAATAGTATATTTAGGGACTTCAAGGCCCTTCTGAGTCTCACAGCCCCTACTAGAAAGCTAGCCACATTGAAGCACACAAATATGTTGGACAGTAATTGCAGAAAAGTTAATGCAGGTTGTACTTGGGTAAATTGGAGCCCTCTCACCAGAGGAAATAAAAACTGTTGCCATAGCAAGCTGTAATGAGCACAGCACATAGTAAAGTGCAAAGTGTCTTGGTGGGAAAAGGAATCACAGCTCCAAGGGCCTAGCTTATCTACTGGGTGACAGCACACGGGCTCTGCCATGATTTAGTGTAAAAGAATAAGTCTGAATCTAGTTAAAAGACTCTTGTGATGTGGATTGAAAACAATTATGAGATAAGGCTCAATAGTCGGACATGTCCTCAAAGTGGCTTCGGCATGGACGCTAGATTTGCTCATCTCAGCTAGAAATTGTCTCTTGACCCACAATAAGTCCCCTCGAACAATCTGCTCAGGAGAACTATAAAGTTCCGGGTGACCTAGTTTGGCAAGTGTTCATTTAATGCAGCTGAGCCATGGAATACCACAAGCCTTTTCTAATTTCATACAGTTAGTCAAAACCACCTGGTTCAGATTCAAATCACTGTTCAACCATATTGAGATCCGACTGAGCAGGGTACATAGTTCTAAAAGGTCAGAGATATATCCTGTCCCTAATTCCACGTGAAGGATATAAGAGGGCATGGATTGTGGCAAAGAGAGTAGATGCCTCATACTTTTTTTTCGACTGTCTGTAGCTCTGTGGCCCTTCCGTACCCCCAAATGTCACTACCACAACTCGCCATGGAGATACATTTGGATTGTAAAATCTTTAACAAGGCCTGGACCGGCTTTGCTTCCAGCCGGGAGGCAAATTCAAAACAGAAGCAATCACTCTAGCCATGGAATTACGTTTCTCTCTAACCAAGGGGACCCAAGATCCATTTTCGTCAAATGATAAAACGCCTTAACTCTAGTAATGCCATTGCCTTCTAAGGTACATTTCCTGAGGCCCCTTCACCTAGATACCAAGACTATAATATTAGATTTGCTGTAATTGGTGCTCAGCTCCACACCATTCATGTAACTGACAAAAGTCTTTAATCCCACTGTGGTTCTCGCTACCAATACCGCATAATCAGTGTATAGGACAACTGTGATAAGGTACTTACCTGCGCATGAGATATCCATACAGGCACCACGCAGTGTTGGTCCCAGGTTGTTGATAAATAATGTACACAAAAAAGGGGCTAGGATAGAAACCTGTCTGACACCCTTTTGAACGCTGAACGATTGGGTTAGCCTGTCACTCTGGTTATATATAACTGTGGCAGTCAAGTCCCAATTAAGCTCATGTAGAAACCTGACTATTTCACTATCTATACCCATAATAATGAGAGCAGACCACAATTTACTCCTATTTACTCCTTCAAAAACGTACGTAAGGCCCATAAAGGTAAAATGTAACAAGCCCCTTTTAGCACCTGTGTGTTTCCCAATTATCTATTCTAAATTCAGACATTGATCAAGGGTGTCCCTTCCAGACCTAAACCTGTACTGCAGATTAGACAAAATGTTGTTCTCCTCAGTCCAGATGGTTAACCAGCTAAGTAAGACCCGCTCCATGACTTTTACCACGGAGTCTATAAGAGAAATGGGTCTGTAGCAGCGTTGAACGTCTCTCTGCCCTTTTTTAAACAGCGGAATAATTTATTTAGATCAAAATGGAGGAATACCAACTTTGCAATTAGCATTTAAAACATTAGCTAAGATCTTGGCCTGGACTGCTAGATCCATTTTAAACAAGTCTGCAGGGACACCATCTGGTTCTGGGGCCTTGTTCTTGGGCATATGGGAATTTGCCTGATATATCTCCTCCTCAAGGAAGCCCTGCTTAAGATTGTCACTAGGGCGTTCCCTGACCAGAGCGGAAGCATCTTCCCTGTCGGAGCCATAGATCCTTTTAAAGTGTTGTATCTAATTGTCAGGGGCAATATGACATTCAGCTATACCCCTCCCCTGTGAAATAAGTGTGATTAACTAATTCCTAGAATCTGGCACTACTGCCATCCTAATTACAGAGGCACTCTGTAAAGAATTGTCTTCAGAGAGCTGGCTGAAGAAAACTTTCACATACCACATTTGCATCAAAACGGACTCTATGCAGATACTGTTGGCTGCAGGAAAGAGATGTTGTGGTTGATTTTTAATCTTGACATGCGAATGTCAGGTCTGACATAGTTGGATCGAATAATGCACTTATGGAGTATTCCTTTTTTTTTTTTTTGAAAAACTTTTTATTAACATTAAATCCGCAGCAGTTACAGCAGTCATGACCATAAAGCAGCCTGTAATTATACACGGTACATGTAAGGGCACCAAACAAAATTGACTTCACATCAAGGGTACGTTCGCTCAGAGACCATCCCAGCATAAAGCGCCTTACAGACCACCCACCGACCCGCCCAAGACCAGAAGGCTCACATCTACATAGTGCATGATTAGGTGTTTCCCAAGGTTCCGGACTTTCCCTCTGATTCCAAGCTATCCAGTAGAGCCTGTCTCACTCGCCGGAGTTCTACCGTGGGAGATATACAAATGTACCCCCGATATTTATTCCATCGTCCCCATTTATGGTCCCATTTTCTGGGGCACCCTCTACCTTTATAGACCGTTTTCTCCGCCACCATCGAGAAATCCATATCTTTGGCCCAGGCGCTCAAGGACGGCAAAGCGGCCACCCCCCATTTCTGGGCAATGTTTCTTTTAGCTAGGGCCCAACCCAACGCGGCCCACTCCTGCTCCGCCTGGGTAAGGTCCGTGTCCTCCCATACGTTTAGGAGACAAAGCCGAAGGGAGGGGACCACCGACTTCCCGGTGGCCCGCGCCATCCGGCAGGTGACTTCCATCCAATAGTGTTGTATGGATGGGCAGGCCCATAAAATATGTGTGAGCGTGCCTACGTGAGAACAGTTACGGATGCATAGCTCGTTGGGACGCCAACCTAGTTTGCACAAGAGGACCGCATCAAAATATACACGGTGCAGAAGCTTGAGTTGGACCAGGCGGAGCCGCATCGATATCGCCACCTCCCGAGGGGAGGCCAGCGCATCTCGCCAAACCTCGTCAGACATCTCACCCGCGTCCGCCTCCCACCGAGCCCGTAGTTTCTCCATCGGGTCATCTCGGTTGTTGATTAGCTTCTTATATGTGAAGGAAATTGCCCTGCGGTCCATGGGGTCGAGCAACAATCTGTCTTCCAGGGGTGAGTAAGCTGGAAGGGGAGTCTCAGCGGGCAGGACCCCGTCGATTGCATGGCTTATTTGTAGGTAGCGGAACCGCTCTGAGGGAGCACGTTGGTATTTAAGCTGCAGCTCAGTAAATGTCGCCTTCCTGCCTTTAACCCATATGTCCCCCACTGTAGAAATGTCAATGAGGTCCCATTTATCGAACCCCGCATAGGCGCTCAGACGTCCCAAACACTCCGGTTACCACAACGGAGTGGCCTTAGTCAACCGCCCAGACCACCCCATTCGCTTCTGGGGAAGATGCCAAATCTCCACTGTTCTGGCCGTGGGTCCCGTAAGAGCTAGTTTCTTCGGATTTAAGTATAGTGCCCTGTTATATCCACCCTTCTCCAGGAGCCAGCGGTCGGTTCGGAAGCTAGGGTCGTCATGTGCCCCGAACACCCACTGGTTGGCAGGCCAATCCCTCCGTCGTACCAGTCCATTGTTAGTTTCTGCATTGCTATACGCGGCGTTCCGGTATCCCACAACAATCCCTGCAGCGTTGCATCGATTTTTAGGAAATAGGATTCCGGGACCGGGATGGGAGTATTCTGGAGGGCATAGAGGAAGCGGGGGAGCGCTAACATTTTGAAGAGGGCCGCCCGGCCCAGGAGTGTAAGGGGCAGCGTTTTCCAATGGACCACATCAGATCTGAACCTCTGTAAAGGACCCTCTAAGTTTCGCTCGTAGAATACTGTGGAGTCTAAGGTTATGAAAACTCCTAGATATTGGAAGCCCTTTAGTGCCACCGGTATAGTATACCCCCTGGGGCTAAGCGGTGGATCACCCCGGAGTGGGTACATCTGGGATTTGGACCAGTTGATCTGGAATCTCGAGTGGGCCCCAAATATATGAAGGATGTGAAGTACCCTACGAAGCGATCTCGCGGGGGAGGCCAAGTATAGTAAAACATCGTCCGCGTATAGCGAAATGCGGTCCTCATGATCAGCTGTCCATTTGAGGCCCCGAATTTCTGGGTCCTTTCGGATCCAGACCGCTAGGAGCTCCAGCGCCAGGGCAAACAGGAGCGGTGACAGGGGGCAGCCCTGTCGAGTGCCGCGACCCAGGGGGAAGGAGGCCGAGCGGTGGTTATTGACCGATACACAGGCCATAGGCATGGTGTATAGTAGTCGGATCCATCTCGTCAACCGAGGGCCCACCCCCACCCAGGCCAAAACCGCAAACAGGTACTCCCACGCCACCGTATCAAACGCCATCTTAGCATCTAGCACTAGCAGCAGCGCATCTACTTGAATTGTTGCAGCGCGACCCAGGGCGCCATGGACTCGACGCAGATTTCGGGCGGTGTTGCGGCCCGGCATGAAACCCGACTGGTCAGGGTGGATCAAGGCCGCGAGGTATGGAAGCAGTCGGTTGGCCAACACCTTAGCCAGAATTTTGGCCTCCACTGCGATCAGGGAAATGGGCCTGTATGATGAACATTCGTCCGCTGGTTTGCCGGGTTTACGGATTACCACTATCGTGGCCATGCGGATGTCAGCCGGGAGAGTGCCGGTCTCATAGCACTCCTTATATAGATTTAGCAGATGGGGCGCCACCATCAGCGACATGCTTTTCATGAGTTCTATCGGGATTCCATTGGGACCCATGGCCTTCCCAGAGCGCGTATCTCGGATGGCCGTCTGGACCTCTTCTAACGAGATGTCCGACTCCAGCGTCTCCCGGTCTTGATAGGAGAGACACTGTATCTCAATGGTTGCGAGGAGGTCTGGTGCCCAACCGGCCTGCGAGTCCTGCGGCGGGGTATAGATTCGTTAATAGTACGCAGCAAATGCCTCGGCTATATTTCGAGGGTCGGTGATCACCATCGCGCCGCCATTTCTTTCCGCTCCAACCATGCCAGCAATTTACCCGTGCGTTCTCCCAACTCATAAATTCTGTGTTGGGTGGCTAAGGATCGGCGACGGGCCTATTCGTAGAGCAGCTGTTTATAATCTCGTCTTTTCACTTCGAGTAGGTGTGGGGCGTCGTGGGCCGGGGTGTGTGCGTTCCCTTATTCGAGCAGAAGTATCTCTACCTCGAGCTCTCTAACCCGCCGTTGCCGTTCATTTTTGTGCCCCACCAGCAATGACAGTGCTCTCCCTTTAATAACTGCCCCGTAGGGCCCCCATAGTGTCACCGCCAAAGCCACTGACCCCTCGTTTTCTTTAAAATAGCAATCAGTGTCGTGTCACAGGGAGTCCCTAATGTGCGGGATTTTCAGCAACCATGGCTGAATCCGGATGGGGCCCGGTTGACAATCCAGGCTGGCCCCAAAAGAGGCTATGACCGGAGAGTGATCGGAAATCCCCCTTGCCAAGCCAGAGGAGTCAGTAAAATTGTGAATATCGTGTGCGAGCGTAAACAGGTAGTCCAACCGTGAGTGACTTCCGTGCACTCCGGAGTGAAAAGTGTAAAGCGTGTCTCGGGGGTGCGACCACCTCCAGACGTCCACCAAACCGAATGCATCCGCAAACTTGCTCAGTTGCTAGCCCCGCTGCTCCCCCGCTCGGGGTGGGGTACGGTCCACTGTATCGTCCATCGTCAGGTTAAAGTCGCCGCCCATAATCACTGCACCCTCCGGCAGGGTCAGTAGAATCTTTCCAACGTCCGCCAGGGTCTGGCGCTGCAGACCTGGTGGTGCATAAACCGAGATCAAGTTGAGGGCCGTCCCTTCCCAGCTTCCTGAACAGATTACATATCTGCCCTGAGGCTCAGTGTAAGTTGTTTGTATTAGATAGGGGCAGTCCTTTCTCAGCAGAATTCCCACCCCTCTGGAACCCGAGGTAAAGCCCGAGTGGGCAACCATGCGGTATCCTTTTCGGTCTAGGGCATGACAGGCGTTGCCTATAAGGTGTGTCTCTTGGAGCAACACTACGTCAATACGATGGCGATGTATATAGTGTTGCACTATGCTCCGCTTAATTTTATCGCCCAGTCCGTTGACATTCCAGGTCATTAGACTAAGTCTCTGAGCCATTGCTGGTTGACCTCAGTATCATCAGTACGGAGCGGCCGAAATGAGCCCAACATATGGTTACCATAGCATTCACCCTCAGTGACAACCCTCGCTGTCCCTCGCTCTTTCTGGGTGTGACTGAGAGGAGATCTGACATCAATCGATGACCAATCCGTGCCCTATGTTTGCCAAAGGTATCGTGCACAACTACTGCAGAAGAACAGTGCAAAACATCCCCCCCACTAAATGCAGTCCCACAACATACCCAACCCTCCCTGCTACCCTGCCGAACGGGGCTAGAACCCCCCGCCCTCCCCAACTCGCAGAGTGCCTGTCGCCCCCCCAGAAACATTTAGAGGAAACGTGTGCTGCCCCACTCCCATCATGGCGACCTATCTCTCACAAGCCCCTTTATCGTGTCCCCGCACCCTACTCACGCTAGGTCAAAAGAGTCCCTGGGAGTTTATCCGGCTAGCCCGGGCCCCCCTCCACCCAGCAGTCCAGTGGCGTATCGGGAGGAGCGGCTCACACCCCTCGGGTGTCGACCATAAAGGGCCCGCTGGCAGTCAAATCAGGGGAGCAGCTCAATACCCACCTCATTAGCACCTGTACAAGATCACCCGCCTCCCCAAAGATAGCACTCCTCCCCCTAAACAGCCAGTGTGGGAGCTCCAACCTGTCCCGTAGGCTCCCAGTCCAGCTTACCAGCATCCATAGTCAAGGTTTCTCCACCGGGCCCAAGGCCCCAGAATCAGAGCTTGGAGGGGAGCGCCTCTGCTGGCGCCAGTCCACGGCCGAATCTGCTGCCGAGGGTCTCGTCTTTCTCCGACTGTCTACGATGCGCCACCCTTCCAGCCAGTCCCATGCATCCTCCGAGTGTAGGAAGAACCATGATTTGCCCTGCGCCTCCACCCGGAGCTTGGCCGGGAACAACATTGCGTATGCCTTCTTTACTTCAAGGAAGCTCCGGCATTGTTTCTGGACTCGCAAGGTAAAGTCTGGAAAGAACGTGATGGTGCTGTTCTCCACGGCGACAGGCGGTGCTGCCCTCGCCGTCTGAAGGATCACATCCCGGTCCCGGAAGTTAAACACTCTGGCCAAGATAGGTCTGGGAGGGGCCCCGGGCGACCCCCCGGCACCCGATGGGCCCTCTCAATAGTAAAACACTTGGAGAGTCCTCGAGGCTGCAGGTGATTGAGGATCAAGTCTTCAACATAGAGGTCGACCGCCTGCCCCTCCGCCCGTTCCGGAACACCAATAATGCGCACATTGTTCCGTCGCATTCTACCTTCGTAGTCATCAAGCTGTCGGGCTAGCCCTTCCTGGGAGGCGCGCAGGTCACTGACCTCTCGTTTGAGGCGGTCGGTTTCACCTGACAGTTCCTTGGTAATATTTTCTACTGTCCCCACTCGATCGGCGATCTTTCGCACATCCTCTCGGATCAGACCCACGTCAGTGGCCACAGTGTCGATTTGGTGCTCGAGGGACGTCTTGACAGCCGTTATGGCATCCAACAGGTCCTTGTTCGATGGGCCGGGCTTACCGTCCGAGGCCGGCATCTAAGCCCTGTCGCCGCTCGGCTGCTGGTGCCAGGCAAATTTCTCTAGTTTAGCCTGTGTCGTTGTTTTATTGTTCCGCCCAGGTGGCATGGCTAACTTTAGGTGGGCGCACCCCAGCTAGGAGGCCCAGCCGCTATTCCCCGCCGCCTGCGGTGGAAGCCTCCACCCGGCCTGTCTGTTTTCGCTGACTGCTCCCCCGTCGCCAGTGCACCCCACTCGCGGTCGGGGCTCTTCAGTTGAACGTGGAGAAGGCCGGTCGCAATCCCCACCGACCCCCACTGCACCACGGTTGGATGAGCACGCTTCCGCCAGAGGCCTCTACACTCCGGAGTCCAGTGACGCAGCTCAGTAGGCTGCTCCGGGATCCATCCGCTGGGCCGGGCGGTATCTCTCCCGTCCCAAACCGGTCCTCGTGTGTTCCCACCAGATGGGCAGGGTCCGCTCCGCAGTAACCAAGGGAGATCGGAGATCCACTGGTCCGTCCCTTCACACGCTCCCAGGTAGCTCTGTGGCACCCCCAGCCAGCGACCCTCTTGTACTCCCCGCAGGCTACAAGTTCCGGGGGGGGTCAACGCCACCCCTAGCACCGCAGACCCAGCTTGCGCGGCTGTAGCAATCCGGCCCAAGAACCCGTGCAGGGCCCGCTGCCCGGTATCACCTGTGCTTATGGTCGGACCTCCGGAATGGCTCTCCACTCGCAGCAACTCTCACTCCGCCAGCTCCGGAGGCATCAACTTCCCTGCCACCACCGCTTCCTGCGTCAATACACCGTCGCTGCCACTCTCTCCACACTGCCGGTAGCGAGGCCTCTCTCATACCTGCCACCCGGCCATCAGCCAGTCGTCACTGGAATCCGCTGCTCCCGTATCCTCGGGGCGCCGAGCGCCAGGGAGACCACCCGGCTTCACCGATCAGGCCTACACCGCCGGGGACTCTCACCAGGCGCCACCACAGTCTCGTGTTGAAGGCTTCCCGCCTAGGCCACACTCCTCACCCAGTAATGTCCTCAACGCGCCTGGAGCCGACGGTCATAGGAAGTCTGTTCCATCCCTCTGCAGGCCTGAATCCCGGCTCCGCCGACGTCGCCACCACTGCCCTGTGCGGGACTCACTGTGGCCACACCGCCCGGCCCGCCGCTCCGCCGGCGTCCTCCGGTGCAGCTCCGGTTCGCCGACCTCACCTCCTCCGGGACAATCACAGTAGCATGCCAGTTGAAGGGCACCTCAAGACTCGCCCCCAAGACGGTCTGGATGCCGCGTCCCAGTTCGCTCCGCCCCTCACTCTCCTAGGCCGCAGCCGCGGTCTCACGCAGATGTCGCGACCGGGCGGGTCGAAGCGATCAGCCGTGCGGCCACGCTCCAGTACTCGGAGAGCGGAGACCGAAGACCGCCTCACCTCCGATCGCCCCCAAACTTTGCCAGCAGGTCCGCGGGGGTCTCAGGCCCACCAGCACCCTTGTGTTGCACGGGCTGGGGCCGCGGGGCACAAATTGTCCGGATATTTTGAGGAGTGGCGCTGCAGAGCTTCGCTACTGCGCGGCCATTCCCGTCGGCAGCAAGCCATGCCCCCACTGGAGTATTCCTTTTTGACATTTTGCTGGTGATGCAGCAGCATTAGCAAGACGGCATGCTTTATTACTTTGCTGGCCAGCACGTGCTGCATCATTGCTGTTTTCCTGATGGTTCAAGTCTTGGGTACAAGCTAAAATATGCAGCAGCTGCAAGGAAATGGCATGTATTACTTTATGGACCAAAATGCCCACAAACTATTCTACCCACTTATAATGGTATTTACTGCAAGACCCTACATTCAACCCTTGCAATCATGTACAATAAAATACAAGCAACTAATAATTGACAGAGTTGCTAATTGTGTACCTTTTCCCTGTCTCTTAAATTGGGTCCCCTTTGGACCTGTTCATTATTTGGGGATCTGGATGATCTATTGGGAGATCTGCCCCTAGTTCTAACGGAATCTTACTGGGGTTTGTTTGCTCCTACCATTTTTCTTTAAGAGTTCATCCACTTTTATTAATTATAAAAAGCTGGGGTTTGGCAGTCAGGTTTATAATGTATCTTTTCCAATGGGTGTGTAGATTTGTGATTTCTAATACTTCTTTTTGCAAATTCCTTGTCTAATGAATATCTTCCAGATTCCAGACTGGATCTGGAAACTCCCCTTCCACCCACCCACACCAGCAATACCTCTTCAGCTCCTTCAGGTGGCATTGTGCGGCTTCCAACATGAATTCGCTTGGTCAGGATGTGAAGATGTCAGAGTATTTACGGAACCATCTGTTATACTGACCGGCATGTAGGGCAGCAATGAAGGACCTCAACTTCTGTTTGTCTTGGGCAAGTTTCTGTATGGTGCCCTAGCTGTAGTTCAGGTTTTTCATTTCTGTTTCCATAGTTCACCTCCAGATGTTCTTTAGCCTGTCCCTCTTCCATTTGGTTTCTGAGGTCCAGTGTAGAGCTGTTCTTGTGATAGAGTCTTGTTCTCTTCTGATGGTGTGTCCATTCTCACCTTTTTTCACATAATGGTAGTGTTTATGCTCTCTTGTTTGCATCTGGTGAGCAGTTCCCAGTTAGATATGACTCGCGCACAGAAAATGCGCAAGATTCTTCGCAGGTTACCAGTGTGGAAGACTGACAGTTTGATGATATCACTTCATCATCTGCCAGCATTCTGATCTGTACAAGAGTGTGGACAGAACATAGCTCTGATAAAGCCTCAGCTTGGCATTGGTGCTGTACTGAGGTGGCATCCACACATTGTTTAGCATCCTGAAGGCATTCCTAATCTTTATGTCATTCCCTTCCCCGCCTTCATGTCTGATAGTACTACCTTGGTAAGTGAGCTCTTTGGTTGTGGCTAGGTCCTCTCCATCCCCTTTGAGTGGTGAAGGGTATGGGACGTTGAGTGGCATGACTTCTGATTTCTTTGTGTTGCTCTACAGGCCCAATTGCTATGCATAGATGTTGAGGTGAGATGTCTATTCCTGCATATGCTGGTGTGTGTGTGTGTGTTTGAGAGAGTAAGGCTAGGTCATCCACATAGTCAAGGTCCTCCAGTGTAAAGAATAAGGTCCAACTGATGCCTCTAGCTTGGTCTTCAGATGTGCGTTGCATCACCTCGCCAATGACTAGGTTGAAGAGCAATTCTGACATCACGCATCCCCGTCTCACACTGTTCTCGACTTTGAAGCTATACTTACTATCTTGTAAAATTATAATACAAGCTCATGATGAGAACTCTCGGCTGTGGTGTGTCATAAGTTCCCAGTATACGCCACAGGCTGTCACGATGAATACTGTCAAAGGTTTTCCCAAAATTTATAAAGTTATTGTATAATTGTCTTGGCCACTCCATGCTCAGCTTTATTATGTTGTGTAGTGCACAGATCTGATCAACACACCCTCTGACATGTGGAATTTAGCCTGTTCTTTTGATAACTGCCTGTCCATGGCACCAGAAATGCACCATATAATGATTTTTTCCAGGATTTTACTCTGGATTGGCAGAAGCGCGATTTCACCCCAGGTGTTAAAGATAGATAATGCTCCCTTCTTTGGATTCTTGACGATGACTCCTTAGTTCCATCAATCTAGTACTTTCTTTCCCTCCAAAATCGACAGTAGTTGGAGGATATTGGCTGATGTTTCAGGGCCTGTCTTGAACATTTCTGCATTCAGGTTGTCTTGGCCAGGAGCTTTTCCATTTTAAAGACAATGGATAGCAGTGATGATTTCCTCTTTCCTGATGGGTGGGGTTCACATCCAAGTTTGTCTCTGCTTCTTGAAAGTCTACTTCGCTTGTTTGTACTGGTTTGTTCAAGACTTCTTCAAAGTGCTCTGCCCACTGTGCTCCCTGCTCTTTTTCTGTTGTGAGTAGCCTGCCTTGCATGTCCATGACAGGGGTGTTGTGTGTTGCTCAAGATTTACAACTGACTATCTTTATGATCTTGAAGACCTTCCTCATTACAAATAGGAGCTACAGAGGGTAAGTGCCAAGCCGCCCTCCACTCAATGTCAATATATCAAACAGGGCTAGGCACCAAAGAGGGGTATAAATTTTAGCTAAGGACCCAAAAACTGCTTAGAGAGAAAAAACAATTTTTCTTCTGCTGCTGGTATTCTTATCCAGCAATTATTTAAGTCCAACCACCCTCAATTTATCAAACTTCAAACAACAAACAGCCCTTCACTACCCATCACCTTCACAAAGACAAATCAAAAGTATTTGAGCAAAAAAGAAAGTGAAGCATGAGTGGGCCCCTCACGTACGCACCACCAGGGAGGCTACCAGCCGGTTCTCGCTAGTATGCCCACGTTTTCTCATCATCGGGTGCCCACTCATGGGAGAAAAAGATTAGAGTCCAGTGAAGAGAAAGGAGGGAACAGGTCGCAAGAGGAAACTGTGTTCCTGTTCCCAGCAGAAACAGAAAAGACACAAAACCCGTGAATTGCAAGGAACGACTGTTCAAAGCAATTTTTAAAATTGAGTTGTAGACTCACGTCACAATCACCCTCTTTATTCAAGACAGTGAGCCCACTCAAAAATAAAAACACATGATGTTGTTACCCGTTTCAAAGAAGGCCAACATGTTTCATTGCCACTTAACTTTGTTCTGGCAAATTCATCAGGGCAAGGGTTTCAAGGGTTTCAATCACCTCACTGGAAATGTAATTTTGGGGTTGCGGAAGGGCTGTTTAAGGAATAAAAACAAAACCGAAACAGAATTGGAGGTTCCTGTTTCATCATCAATTGGCACACACCAACCTATCGTGGTTCTAATCAAAGGTTTCTGCACTTAGAATAGTATATTATATTTACCATGTAGAGGCGGAGGGCATTCGTACCTGCCTCCACTATGCCACAGGGGGTTATATTGAATACTGTCCCCCGAGTAAATGGCAACACTATTATTTGCTCATAAACCACCTGTGGAAAAAAGAAAGATCCAGCAGTCATGCTGCACTTAACACAATCTTGCGTAATATATCTCAAACCATGTTTGTCATGCTGCAATTATATTGCTCCTTCAGCCAAGCCAATAAAAACTACGTTTAAAACAATAGGTACTGCTTTAAGGATGGTATATAATAAGCACCACCCATACATAAAGGAACACGTTTTCCCACGCTGTGTCTGTTAGTACTGAGGTCACCACAGCGTCCTTCCCGACATTCTTCGAAATTAAAATACACCTAGCCTGAGCCCAGGCTTATGTCAACAAACGCACTTGTCCCCGCAACCATTGGCTACCACAACTTGCTCTCTCGAGCACAACATTCATAACTTTGTTAGAGGCGAATAGCACTGAAATAGAATTAACTGCCGTGTGCAACCAGCCCAGCAGAGTGTGCCCCGTATCACCCTGTCTAGGGTCGCTATGTCTGCCATTCAACATGTCATAAATTATCCCTTCTCGGAATAAATAACAATGCCCCCAACATGAGCCCAGGCATGTGCACTCATCCGCCCTTCTCACCGCAACCGTTGGCTGACAGAGCCGCGTCTCGTCCCTGCTTCACTATCCGCGTGTGTAACGGGAGCTCATATTGACCGAACCGGTGACACGCCCCTCTCATTTTTTCAATTGGAGAAAGTCACGCGGCTCAATACAGGAAGTGTTGGAACCACGGCGGCCATCTTAGAGTGTGTAAATTCATGTTTTGTGTATACCAAACCACCGGCAGCATTAAGAGATACACAGTGTCGCCCAAAGATCGCTTTTATATGTGTCTGAATTTCAAAGAGATAACAGAGGGGGGATAAAAAAAGGAAAAGTATGTCAATATAAATTAACAACTTTTTGAATGCCTCTACTGTACGGGTAATCGTGAACAGAAATTGTCTTGCGTTTTCTGACGATCAGATTGCCGCAATCCTCTCAGGCCCTTCATTGTCCCCTGATTCCTCTTTTTCAAATATAAGCTCTGCAAGGGAAGAGTGGGAGAAACTAAGCAATCTTAAGAAACACCAGGTGAGGGTTGCCCTTCATGGAGCTCTGATGACAGAGTATCTCCGTGCTGGAGCAGCTCCTGCAAGTCTACTAGTCAGAATTGAACCCCGCATTTTTCTAGAGGATAAAAAATTCAGACTTGATTGGAGTTATATTGCCAACAAATGTACAAGGGATTGGTTAATATTAATTATTAACACCGCAAAAAGACTGAGTGACGAATTATTAGCAGAGATCCTAGAACTTGAGGAAAACCTTAAAAAAGATACTACAATTGTAGACACTAAAGAACAACTAGCACGTATACAAGAAGATCTGGCTGAGTATAAACACTACATGGTTAATCAGAAAATTAAGGGTTTGAAGAGGAACCTCGAGAGATTTACTCACGAATGGGCTTTTCCCTATGTAGAGGATAAGCACTACCAACAGGGAAGTGAGACAGCACCACAGGTTAGCCATCGTGGGAGAGGGGGTAGACAATATCAGAAAAGGACCCCCCAGAACTGGACCTTTGAGAATACCTCCAGTGAAGAGGAAGAGAGCGCACCATCATCCAATCAAGGGAGAGTGAGCTTTGATCCCCAAATTAAAACCAACGAAGACCTGGGGGCTCTGGTACGTTCTTTTTTAGGACAGACCAACAGAGGCAACAGAGGGGGAGGTCAGAGAGGCAGAGGGCGAGCGCGGCAGGGCTACAATCAAGGACAACAATGGCCTATGTTCTCCCCACGGATAACCCGCAGCCGAGGCAGGAATCCGTTGTAAACAATATAGTGATGAATCTATCCAGCTGTGCACTATCACCTAATGAACTGGGTGTTCTTAACAAAGGACTTGGATATGTTCCCACTCCACGCCATGACGCCTTCAAATGCAGAACTGAGTTCCATGAAACCATGAGAAAAATCAAACTCAAAAAGTTTTTTGCCAATAGATAATCCGAACCTGAATCGATGTTCTCTACCAACTTACGACGCCCCTCTCATTTTTGCCCCCTGAGCTCGATGGTTGGCCCCGAGGTCATAGTCTTTGAACAAAAGGTTCTAGAGGAAATCTCTACCCTGGAACAACTTGATCAACAGCGGCGGGCCTTTAGCAATATGAGCAAGGATGACTGGGTGGCCCTTAAATCACTACAAAATAACACCTTGATAACCATAAAAAGTGCTGATAAAGGTGGGGCTGTTGTGGTGATGAATACTTCAGATTATGACCTTGAAGTACGCAGACTCCTGGGTGAACGGAAGAATTACCATCCCCTCGTCAGAGATCCTACGCCCGAGCTGTTGAACATAATTACAACCATGGTAGCGGAGGCTCGGAGCAAGAACTGGATCACGAGTAAGGAGGCTGAATTCCTTGTAAACACCAAACCCAGAATACCGGCGTTTTATGTACTCCCCAAAGTACATAAAGCCCAACGGCCCCCCCCGGGCCGTCCAATAGTTTCGGGCATTTCCTCCATTCTTGAGCCCCTTTCCCAATTTGCAGACTTCTTCTTGAGAGAATCAGTCCTCAAACAACAATCCTATGTACAGGATACTACAGACGTATTGAACATCTTGAGTACCTTGGAGTTTGATGCCACACAGCAATTTCTTCTGACCATCGATATCGAATCCTTATACACCAACATCCCCCAGGAAGCCACGCTGGTGGCAGCAGCGAGGGCCCTGGGGGAGCAGGATTGGTTTTATGACACGCCACAAACATTCGTGTTACAATGCATCGAACTTGCCCTCACTCGCAATTATTTCTGCTACAAAGACGAGTTATTCCTGCAGGTGTCTGGTACATCTATGGGCGCTACCTTTGCGCCGAGCCTGGCCTGCATCTATGTAGGCCAGTTTGAGGAGTTTTTCTTGTACCAGTCATCAAATCCTTTCCAGAGACATATTTGTCTCTGGAAAAGATATATTGATGATGTTCTGTGCATCTGGGAGGGCACTGAGGCGGTTCTCCTGCAATTTCTTGAGTGGCTTAACAATCTTGACCCCTGTCTTAGATTCACCTGGACAGTGAGTAATGACCATGCAGTGTACTTAGACCTTGATATTAAGGCACAGGGTAATCAGCTGATCACGACGGTTCATCAAAAAGGGTCTGATAGGAACTCTTTACTCCACTATCAATCATATCATCCCAGAGCTTTGCGGGATAACTTACCGGTTGGTCAGTTTTTTAGGTATCGCCGCAATTGCTCCACTGCCGAGAGTTTCTCACACCAAGCAGATGAACTCACGGGGAGGTTAATTCAGAGATCATACCCTAAGAAGATCGTTAGCAGGGCACGTAAGAGGGCCTTAAATACACCACGTGAGGCTCTCTTAGAGAGGAGCCAAAAAAAGACAGATGAGTGTCTAACAGTAGTGATGACGTACGATCCCCTGGCAACTAAAATACGACAACTTATCAGGAGGCACTGGCCATTGTTGTCTACCGCTGACTTTAAAATGCCCCAACCCAGATTTGCATTCAAACGTGCCACCAACTTGAAAGACAAGTTGGTTCACTCGCGTCTACAAGTGACACAAGGGATCTCTTTTCGATCCCGGCAGGACACTACCCATGTGGCAGTTGCTCGGTCTGTTATTTGACGGACAAAACTAAATCCGTAACATTGAATAGCGGAAAAATTTGGCACTTGAACAAATTCTCGAATTGTAACACCACAAACGTTATCTATAGACTCACGTGTCTATGTGGATTACAATACGTCGGTCTCACGACAAGGAAAATAAAAATCCGGGTCCAGGAACACCTGAGCACGATTAAAGCTGGTAAACTGTCCACACGCCTAGTACAACACTTCTGTGAAACTGGACATGACTTAAAATCCTTGAAATGGGTGGTCCTAGAGAAGGTGGTGGCTAGCAGTGACTGTATTGATAGAGTCCTAGCCACTAAGGAGGCACGCTGGATTCTCTCAGAAAAAGTGGACCAGAATGGGTTAAACGATCGTATAGAGTGGAATAAAATCAGGTATTAATACACTATCCCTTGAAAGATCCGGCAACATAGTACGTTGAAGTACTGCATAGGAAAGTCAGGGCGCTTTACTCCCTTGTCACTGAACTTGCATGGCAGGTATATACACTGTGAGATAGCCATGTTAATGGGTCAACCCGTGGTCATTTGTTTATCGGGGTTGACTATATTTGTGTGGAAACACATGTTGGTAGTACTCTGACAGGTCCCTGTAGAATAGGCGCTGTTCACGATTACCCGTACAGTAGAGGCATTCAAAAAGTTGTTAATTTATATTGACATACTTTTCCTTTTTTTATCCCCCCTCTGTTATCTCTTTGAAATTCAGACACATATAAAAGCGATCTTTGGGCGACACTGTGTATCTCTTAATGCTGCCGGTGGTTTGGTATACACAAAACATGAATTTACACACTCTAAGATGGCCGCCGTGGTTCCAACACTTCCTGTATTGAGCCGCGTGACTTTCTCCAATTGAAAAAATGAGAGGGGCGTGTCACCGGTTCGGTCAATATGAGCTCCCGTTACACACGCGGATAGTGAAGCAGGGACGAGACGCGGCTCTGTCAGCCAACGGTTGCGGTGAGAAGGGCGGATGAGTGCACATGCCTGGGCTCATGTTGGGGGCATTGTTATTTATTCCGAGAAGGGATAATTTATGACATGTTGAATGGCAGACATAGCGACCCTAGACAGGGTGATACGGGGCACACTCTGCTGGGCTGGTTGCACACGGCAGTTAATTCTATTTCAGTTCTATTCGCCTCTAACAAAGTTATGAATGTTGTGCTCGAGAGAGCAAGTTGTGGTAGCCAATGGTTGCGGGGACAAGTGCGTTTGTTGACATAAGCCTGGGCTCAGGCTAGGTGTATTTTAATTTCGAAGAATGTCGGGAAGGACGCTGTGGTGACCTCAGTACTAACAGACACAGCGTGGGAAAACGTGTTCCTTTATGTATGGGTGGTGCTTATTATATACCATCCTTAAAGCAGTACCTATTGTTTTAAACGTAGTTTTTATTGGCTTGGCTGAAGGAGCAATATAATTGCAGCATGACAAACATGGTTTGAGATATATTACGCAAGATTGTGTTAAGTGCAGCATGACTGCTGGATCTTGATTTTTTCCACAGGTGGTTTATGAGCAAATAATAGTGTTGCCATTTACTCGGGGGACAGTATTCAATATAACCCCCTGTGGCATAGTGGAGGCAGGTACGAATGCCCTCCGCCTCTACATGGTAAATATAATATACTATTCTAAGTGCAGAAACCTTTGATTAGAACCACGATAGGTTGGTGTGTGCCAATTGATGATGAAACAGGAACCTCCAATTCTGTTTCGGTTTTGTTTTTATTCCTTAAACAGCCCTTCCGCAACCCCAAAATTACATTTCCAGTGAGGTGATTGAAACCCTTGAAACCCTTGCCCTGATGAATTTGCCAGAACAAAGTTAAGTGGCAATGAAACATGTTGGCCTTCTTTGAAACGGGTAACAACATCATGTGTTTTTATTTTTGAGTGGGCTCACTGTCTTGAATAAAGAGGGTGATTGTGACGTGAGTCTACAACTCAATTTTAAAAATTTTAAAAATTGCTTTGAACAGTCGTTCCTTGCAATTCACGGGTTTTGTGTCTTTTCTGTTTCTGCTGGGAACAGGAACACAGTTTCCTCTTGCGACCTGTTCCCTCCTTTCTCTTCACTGGACTCTAATCTTTTTCTCCCATGAGTGGGCACCCGATGATGAGAAAACGTGGGCATACTAGCGAGAACCGGCTGGTAGCCTCCCTGGTGGTGCGTACGTGAGGGGCCCACTCATGCTTCACTTTCTTTTTTGCTCAAATACTTTTGATTTGTCTTTGTGAAGGTGATGGGTAGTGAAGGGCTGTTTGTTGTTTGAAGTTTGATAAATTGAGGGTGGTTGGACTTAAATAATTTCTGGATAAGAATACCAGCAGCAGAAGAAAAATTGTTTTTTCTCTCTAAGCAGCTTGAAGACCTTCCCCCTTTCTCCTAAACTGTCTGCTTTCTCCGCTTGACTGGCAAGGTTATACATGTATGCCCGTTTGTTTTTCTTTTGCCATAATTTTGACTGCTCGATTTGGCCTCCATAAGTTTAATTTTTACTACCCTCCTGCCTTTAATAGCTTGACATGTGTCTTGTCTTATCCGTTGTTTCTTCCTTCTCTTGGTCTCCAGGCATCTTTCATTGCGCTTCACATACATTGAAGAGTCCTATTCCCATTTCTCATTGGCTGCGTCTGCAGTGGGTCCAGACTGATCTGTGTCTGCCAGGAGTTGGAACCTGTTTATGATTTGTAAGACGAATGTCTTCTCATTCGTGGAGTCCTGTAATTTTGCCAAATGGAAGAGCTGTCATTCTGATGTTTTACGTTCTGTTTTTCTGAGCTTCAGCCTCACAAGAGCAGTCTTTAGATGGTGATCAGTGCTGACGTTCGATCCTCTCCTCACTCTGACCTCTTATAGGGAGAACTTCCAGGAGCCGCTTATCATCAGGTGGTCAATCTAGTTTCTGTCTCTGCCACTGGGTGAGCACCAAGTTAGTTTGTGAATATCACAGTAGAGTAAGAGAGTCCCTCATATGACCAGATCATTTGTGCCACAAAAGTCCAACAGTATTTCTTCATAGTCGTTCATTGTTTCACAACCTTCCATTCTCATGGCTCTACCATGGTTCGTGTTGTCCCTTCCCACTTCAGTATTCTAGTCTCCCCTCATAATCTTCAGGTTGTGGCTTGGCACAGCTTCAAGCTTCAAGTTCAGCTTGCATCTGTTTGTAGAATATGTCCTTGACTGTTTCCTCTGCGACATATGTTAAAGTTTTGTTCTGGATAATGTGTCTGCCTTTTAACCTGGCTGTCATGAATCTGCTGTTGACTGTTTTCCACTCAATTAGGCATCTTTCTGTCCCCTTCCTCAGGATGGTGGCTACTTCTTTGTGATGCTGGTCATCATAACCTTCTCAAGTACAGTACTGTTTCTCCTGTGGTCATTTTCATTCTACCAGATCCGGTCCACCTACTTTTGCGGACCTCCAGGATGTGTAGGTTGTAGCAGCTCATCTCAAATGCAACTCAAGCCAGCTTTCCCGTGTCATATATAGTCGGTACCTTGCAGAACCTTATTCTGGCCTTGCACCTGGCTCTCAGAACTGCCGTCATCCTGTCAATAGTTTTTTTTCTGGAGAGTTTTATATAGCGCGAACTAGACCCAAGACATCGGGTATCAGATCGCTTTACATGAGCACCGGTTTCGTTACAGATGGACACATTCCTTTTTGTTAGGCATGGGGAGATTAAGTGATTTGCCCAGAGTCACATGATGTTGAGCGTCATTGGCGAGAATAGAAGAAAGAGTTATGTTAACTTCTACAACAATTTTCAACAAGCACATTTATTTTTAATGTACAGGTGTGCTTTTTATTACTATTTAGTACACATACAGTGTGTGCTCTCCATCAGAACAGCCTTAATAACTGTCAGATGCGTTTCTAGGCTGTAATATCCTTTCCACTCTCGTTGGGCTCCACTAGTGTTTTAGGAACTGTAGTTATTTATTTTGCAGGCAGTCTTCTGTCTCAAATTTGCATCCGCGTTTTGCCTTCATACCACATCTAGAAATCCTAATATAGTGGGTTTATTATGTTTTTTGTCCAGTAATACATGTCCCCACATTTTGCTTCAGTGCAACTCCTTCTCAATATTTCACACTATTTAGAGCACTTCAGATGAGTGTAGAAATGCACTTTGGAAACATTCCAACAAAACAGCTTTAATAACATTCAGGTGAATGTTATTGTTTTAATAGCTTTTCCTAGCGCTCCGGTCTCCCACAGCAGAATGAACTTTGTAATTTTTATCATTCAGTTTATCTGCTCCATCACAATCCTACTACTGTGTGTAGTAGCCAAAAACTCAATCATGTGGATCTAGTTTATTTTATTGTTTTTAACAAACTTTATTGAGCCTTATTGCAGGGTGCATTACATCATAACAAATGTTCTAGGCATTTTCCATTTTACATTGTGGTGTAACATGACCCATCATTCACTATAAGTAAGTATACCTACTTCAAGTTTTATATCCATCAATTCCACAATACAAAACATATTATGCAATAAGTACGGTACATAGACTCATCCATATTACTTACTAATGTCACTAACATACCGTGACAGAAATATGCATTTTCTCATCCCTAAACTAAGTTAACTACCCCCTCCCTTTCCCTCCCCCTTCCTGGTCTGTTAGTGTGTTGTCCTCTATACAGTCTCATATACATGCGTTATCATGGGTGTCAACCTATACCTTCGGTATACTAGGAGCCTTTCTTCACCATCCACTCTAGTTGCCTCTGGCGGCGTGACAAACGACTCAGCGGATCAGGGTGGTGAATCAAGCAATGGAAGTGGGATATCCAATTGTGTGAAGTCTTCTAGCATAACGTCCCAATCCATGTAGATGGGATGCCTCCGTAAACCTCTTGCCTCCTCCCGTCTAAGTGCAGCACTTTCCGCACTACCCCATCTAATTACCTCCTCTCTCCATACATGTAGTGGGGGACTCCTTGGGGATTTACATCTCATAGTAATTGCTCTGATCGCTAGTATAAGCGCTAGGTCTAGAAATCCCAAGTGTACCTTCTGGGCTTTGGGGCACCTGCGTAGACCCAATAGGCCTTCCAATATGTTGTCTGGCATTGGAAGGTGTGTGATTTCTCCCAGCATGTTGCGAATGTGTCCCCAGTACTCGCTGAGATGCGGGCAAGCCCACAACATATGCACAAAACCAGCCTCCTCCTCCCTACACCTTGGACAGTGGTTCTGGGCTTCCGGGAAAATGCAGTGTATCCGTTTCGGGGTTAGATATTCTATGGAGTACCATATACTGTATAAACTTGAGTTTTGCATTACGAGAGACCCGCTTTGGGTGTTCCAAAATACCCTCCCAGGCTTTATCTGAAATTACCATATCCGTAGTTTCTGCCCATGTCCCCCGGAGGTCCGCAAGGCAGGTAGAGGCCTGCGTCCTGATGCCGGTATATAGCCACTTAACTAGGTGTCCACCTCTCCCCGTGCAATAAAGTAAATGTACCATGTCATGCTGTGGAGGCTCACTACGCCGGGGTGCCCATGTAGTCCTGATGTAATGTACTATCATTGCATGCAATAGGTAAAGGCGATCAGTAGCCCCTGTGGTCCTCACGAATGTGCCATGATCCAGAAGTACCCCATCCCCAAAGAAGGAACCCACCTCCACGACTCCCGCGGCCTCCCAAGCCCGCAGCCTTGCCATTGTGAGTCTACTACCCATGACTGGCAGCCCCAATAATGGGATATTGGACGCTTAGGGGATCACATTCGATGTGTACTACAGTGCCTTTTTCCAGCAGTGCAGTGCCGTTTGCAATAGCGGAGGACCGTCCAATGGTATTTTCGCCCTTGGAAGTAGCATACTATGTAGTGTACCCCTTTCAAGATCCTGTGTAGTATAATTTATCTCTTGCAAGTTCCTGCCCGCTGCCCAGAAAGACAGCCATTGCAGCTGGGATGCATAATAATATGCTCGGAAATCAGGAACACCTAACCCTCCCCTGTTAGATTTTAACTGTAACTTCTTGAGACTTACCCTGCGCCTACCGCTGCCCCATATAAGCTCCACCAAGAGTATGTGGATCTAGTTTATTGATGCATGGCGAGCTCACAATATAGGGTACAAAGTGCCCAGAAGCTGGTCTGCAACGGAAGCCCCTTTCAATAACAAACATCATACACCCCACTACAGAACACTACAGCATCCTATGAACTGAGGATGTGATCTCACTTCATCAGTTTAGAGGGATGTATGACGTTACAACGCACACTTTTACAACGCATGCACTTACAACGCATTTTTTACAACGCATAATCCATTACAACGCATGACATTACAACGCATGACACTACAACGCATTTTTAAAAAATACCTTTACAACGCATTACCATTACAACGCATACTACCTTTACAACGCATACCATTACAACGCATAATATTAAATTACATTTAAGGTAAGTATTAGATAGTATAGGGGTAAAAATTACTATTCTAACTCCAGGGGGTGCAACAGTAGGGTAAGTGTTGGATAGTATAGGGGTAAAAATTACTATTCTAACTCCAGGGGGTGCATCAGTAGGGTAAGTGTTGGATAGTATAGGGGTAAAAATTACTATTCTAACTCCAGGGGGTGCATCAGTAGGGTAAGTGTTGGATAGTATAGGGGTAAAAATTACTATTCTAACTCCAGGGGGTGCATCAGTAGGGTAAGTGTTGGATAGTATAGGGGTAAAAATTACTATTCTAACTCCAGGGGGTGCATCAGTAGGGTAAGTGTTGGATAGTATAGGGGTAAAAATTACTATTCTAACTCCAGGGGGTGCATCAGTAGGGTAAGTGTTGGATAGTATAGGGGTAAAAATTACTATTCTAACTCCAGGGGGTGCATCAGTAGGGTAAGTGTTGGATAGTATAGGGGTAAAAATTACTATTCTAACTCCAGGGGGTGCATCAGTAGGGTAAGTGTTGGATAGTATAGGGGTAAAAATTACTATTCTAACTCCAGGGGGTGCATCAGTAGGGTAAGTGTTGGATAGTATAGGGGTACAAATTACTATTCTAACTCCAGGGGGTGCATCAGTAGGGTAAGTGTTGGATAGTATAGTGTAATATTATGCGTTGTAATGGTATGCGTTGTAATGGTAGTATGCGTTGTAATGGAATGCGTTGTAAAGGTAGTTTTTAAAAATGCGTTGTAGTGTCATGCGTTGTAATGTCATGCGTTGTAATGGATTATGCGTTGTAAAAAATGCGTTGTAATGGTAGTGCGTTGTAAAAGTTGCGTTGTAAAGGTTGTTCCCCGTTTAGAGCAAGAGAGACAAAGTAGAGTTGCCACATATCTCCTTTTCATGGAAGAGAATGATAATAATACAAACAACAACCTAAATAAGAAAACACAAAAACATGCTAATATATTATATCTAGTAAATGAGTATCAATAACATATAGAGTATTACCAGGACAGAATTTTCTGCAAAATATATATATTACAACTGAT
The DNA here is from genome assembly GCF_964204655.1 of Triturus cristatus. Lineage (NCBI taxonomy): Eukaryota > Metazoa > Chordata > Amphibia > Caudata > Salamandridae > Triturus > Triturus cristatus. The sequence continues at coordinate 1,170,357,860 of NC_140591.1, read as the reverse complement.
TGTACTACTGTTATACATATTTTGTAGAGAATTCTGCATGCTCAGTAGGGCCTAGGGAATTTGACCAAGGTGCTTGGAGGAGCTCAGTTTTAGGCCTACAGAAGCTTGTTGAGAGTGTGCTGAGGGGCGACGGACACACCGTACTGCTGATGTACTGAGAAATATCTAAGCTGCACACTGTTTAGACCAAGCTCCATCTCAGTCTTGTTGGGTTTGGTGTTCTGAGACTAAAACAACTGTGTAAATTAGTGACCAACCGCAAAAAACACGGGTTCCTGAAGCATGGACTGATAAAGCTGAAATGTGTTTTGAGAACAGACTTGGCAGGAAGCTCTGCACTACTGGCCCAGAGTTACTGTAACACGAACACATACGGAGCTCTAACAGTTTCACCATAAACATTATATCCACTACTACCATAAGTAATAAATGCACCATAATCTTGACACATTACAAATACATACTACAGTACCATCACGCTAGCTTGCCCCAAAATTCAGTAGCAGTGCAGGTTTACTAAAGTGTGCTGATGAAACAACATCAGACTAGTGCAAAACCTATGCACAGAAGGCTTGGGTCTGCTCACACAGTTGCAACAAATGTTGAGGCCCCCAAGCTGCACCTCCTCTCAAAAACAAGAGGTGCAACTCTAGGGTGGCCATGTGTGAATCTCTGCTAGCAAGGATTTTGTACCGTTGGTGTGCTTTGTGGAATTATCATCTTACTATGGTTTTCACCACCTACTAGGAGCCATCTTGTGGTAGTGGGGTTTAGAAATGCTACAAATCAACAGTCCACACATACACGGGTGAGCACCCAGTGATGCAACCCTACAGCAAGCTTTTTTTTGCTCTCACTCAGTCCTGAAATTTTGGATTCTTCCTTAATCTGAACCTCATCTACCTGACATTCATCCACATTGCCAATAGCACCAAAGAAGCCCAGACTAAGAGACGAGGCTCTCAGAAGAAATGCTGACACTTTCGGGGATGGGGGGCACTAAAAGTGACAATTGAGAACTGTGAGTTGCGTCACTTCAGTTCAATTCCTTCTTTTGTGGTCAACCTTAAGACTTTTCTTTATCAGATAGCTTGCCATGCCAGTAATCATGAAGCCAATACTTCTTATATGAATTGGGCCCCTAGCAAAATGTCAATGATACTAGTGTAATTTGTTAAATTTCTAACATTTTGCATGCGCTTTTATATAAAATTCTGTGAAATTCCATAAAAATCTGTCACATTATGCCACTTATTGGGGGTCACATAAGTAAAAAACCTATTGCAAAAGCACCAGAACAACATGAACAGACAGAATGTGAGCAGCATTTGCATTTTTTGCATTTTTTGGGAGAAAAGTGCGTCCTTGCATCCAAGATTGACACAAAGATGCATTATACACTAAAATACAGCACGAAAATGCCCGATTTGCGTTTTGCATAATTTCACACAATTCTTGGGAAATTGCATGTTATTGTTAAGCCTGTGCAGAATTTTGATTACGCCAAAGTAAGCAGAGTCATTTCACATTACTCGACTCGGAATTACTATTAATTATGTGATTACCCCTGCTCGCGTAATTCACAAAAACTAGAGCTATCTGATGGCATCAGAGCATCTAGTTGCCAGTGGCAGCTGGTAACATTTGAAAATGGTGTGCCGTAAACGTAAAAGTTGTGTAGGAGTTTAAAGTAGCAAGCGAGCATAGAGAATGATCCCTAGTGACAAAAGGTGGGTTTCGGGGGACCCTCCCCGAGAAAAGTATGAAAAAAAAGAGTACCAAATAGTGCATTTTGAAGCATTATTAATACAGAATTTTGTGACAAAGCAGAGTGATTTATATAGCAATTGTGGACATGTAGTTTTGACATATTTATAATAATCATTTTGTTGAAAATAGTTAATATTTAAAATGTTAAAATTCTGAAACTCTGAGACTATGAAATAAATAGTACTGAGGCCTGTGGAAGGAGAAATTGTCTTCAGTGTCTTAGTCACTCACATCTGTTATGTTCACTCTATGTTAGACATGTAGTCCCTTTTATTTTGTCCTTCTGCATATCTTACATCTTATCTTTTTCCACTTTAGCACCCTTTTTTCACTCTCTCCTTAATACACTTTCTCACATCTCCTTCACTTTAACTCAAGCACCCAGTCACACATAAACACTGCAGTTTATTTTACTGTAGCTCAATATTTTGACAACCTTCACAGACATTTGCCCTGAATCACAGCTGTAACTGCAATACATGACCATTGTTCTCTATGGTCTTCAGGGAGGGCAAGGATTGGATGATGTGTATTCTGAACACCCTTACCCACTGGCAGGCGCTGTAAGGCCTTCAGCTTCAGCTCCAGATCTCTTATTTCTGCTCCGTTATGAACACCTGGAGGCTATTTACTTAAAAGTATGTACTATAACATTGTGATATTGCAACGAACAAAACCTATACCATTCTCAATCGTGGGTGGCACCCTCGTAAACAATAGAGGCAACTCAGTTGAAAGTAGGCATTATACTATAGTAACATACATTCAACACATAAAAATAGAGAAACACAAGATCTTTTAAATATAAAACTCAAGGGAATGCAAGATAAATATTAAGTGAATGCTTAACTAAATAATGGGCACTAAAACTCTAAGGATAGGATTGACATCAGTTTTAGCATTGATTGTTCAGAAATTCTGCAGTGTTCTTGCCAGCCAAGCCTTTACTGACAAAAACAATGCACGATTTCTGAACATTGAATGTTTCAAATTTTAAGGTAAAGGACACGAATATGGGTCCTGAAGAGGACCCATTTAATTGATTTTGATTTTGATTTACTATAACTCAAAGACACGTACCTGGGCGAGGCTGAGGCCAGGGAAGTCTTGTCCTCCGTCCAGTCCTGTGCACTGCAGTCTTGGGCAGTCTAGTCCCAGCAGCAGTCGGTGGCGCAGTCAAACAGAGTTACTGTACACCAGTCCAGTTCAAGAGCCAAAAGCGCACTCTTGCTGAACTGCTTTACAGATACACAAGGCACAACGGAAGCATGCTCTGTGTGTCTGTTTACAGCATGTGACCTGAGTAACAACGTCAGATCACTCAGGGACTGGCATGCCCTATTGGAAATGCAGCCTTCTGTAACCCCTCCCTTTTTAAACTCCTCACTGGGTTGAGTGGTGTCAGTTATGCTTGCTGACCACACCGCCACTGTGATGACTTGGTAAAGGGTGGGGGTAGAGGCAGCTTTAACAATGATAGACAAGCAGCCCTGGGAGTACAGGGCTGACACTGTACACGCCCGGGGCTGCTTCAAAATCTGATGCCCCTTTGCGTCATCAATGGGTGGTCCAAGAGGACCCCGAGTATTGCAAGCAAGGGCTCGAACAATGTCAGTCCGCATAGCTTGCTTACAAGTCACAATGAGTCTCACATGCGCAAATAGGCATGTGTCTTCTGAAAACTGTGTGTCCGTCTCATGTGACGACATCTGTGATAGCGAGCGTCACATCAGGCAAACAAAGGCACTGTTTTATTAAAGAAATATATATATATATTACCTACTGGTGGTTGTCAGTAGGTAGTTATAGTTAGGACCATGTTTCCATAGGGAAAGCATTTATTGTTTTGCTAATAACTTTGGTGCAGCTTGATGAATGTTCACCAAATTTTCAAAACTTTTACTACAATCAATTCAGCTGCTGTGTTGCAAGTTTATACTTGATACATCAAGCGTGGGCCGAGAAAATAGGGGGTGGTCCCAAAATGCATTTTTCCGTAGAGTTTATGAACACAACTACAGTCCGAGCCACTGAATGGAATTACAACAAATTTGTCAGAAAGCTAGCTGATGCTCAGGAAAGTGTGCTTTTTTTATTTGGTGTAAATCCGTTCGGTAGTTTTAAAGATATTCAAGTTAAAAAAATATAGATATGTCGGGACGCGGATCTTTGCAGTGGACTCGCAGATCCACAGTCCCCGTGCTGACATTTGATTGGCTGCCAACACTTCAACCAGGAAGTGTTGGCAGCCATGTAAAAAATAAGCATTTTTTAAATTCAATTTTGCCACAAATTCGTGGGTGGACCAGCGGGTCAAAAATGAAAAAAAAAAAAGATGCGCAGTCTCCCACTTTTTTTTAGGAAGGCCCCAGATGGGCCAAAACTCGGGGGCATGTAAACAACAAAGGAGGGAGTGCATGGGGCTCCCATCCTAGGGTTGAATAAAACCCTGAGGACCACCACCTCCCCGGGGTAACACATAACTTATTTGGGGGGCTGATGGCTCCCTATGTGCCCGGGGACCGCCACACACATAATACAGGCAGTGGAGAAAAGAACGACCCAGAGCCAGGTGTGCTGCATTAACTATTCTTCATTCATGAGAAATCTTTGCGATGTATCTGATGTACCTGTTCTTCTACTCCTTGGGGAGATGGCCTCAACCCATGCATCCCTTTGCAATCCTGCATCGCTCTATTCGGTGCCACCCACATCCTGTCCAGGTCCAAAAAAGAAGAGATGTCCAATGTCCAGTGGTCAGGAAGGGTCCTGCCTGCAGTGTCCTTGTGCCAACTCTTACACACGACAGGCAGGAAGACATTTTATGCAGCATCACCAAAGCCTTGAGGAAAACTATCCATATTGCACAATTAACACTCCTTTGACAGTGTTAGATACCCTCGCTCTGACTTGCCCAATAATGAACACAGCATGTGGCTTACTCAAAGCCCCCAGTGAAGTGCTGAGATGTGGGTAGTGTTTGGAGAGGTGTTCATTGTAAGTTATAAGGCGGTGATGTGATTCAGCAACATTTTGTTGATGATAATAAAATATAGAATGAGACTACAATGTAATCTACTGCGAAAGTGTATGGGGGAATCTGTCTCTCACCTTCGTAATTAACAAACATTTGCAATGCAATAGGTCTCAAATTTACTAGAGTTTGAGTTGTTGGCATTGTAGATTACAATGCCTTTTATTAATGTGTTGATTTTTCAAACAAATAAATAAAAGGCATTGTCATTTACAATGCCAATAGCATAAACTCTCGCAAATGCGAGACCTATTGCATTGTAAATGCTTGTTATTTCTTAGTCCCCAAGAAGGGTGAAGGTTTCTCCCCATTATGTTGTTGGCCTCTTGATTTGGCAAGACAAGTTCAAGATGGTGTGCCTGAGCCAGGGTCCATTGACCCTCAGTATTGGGAATTGGCTAGTATTCCTTGTCCTTCTGGACACTTGCTTTATCTGCCAATCCTCCCTCTTTACAGACACTAGCTAAAGTTTACGGTAAGGTCCAAGCACTTCCAATTCACTTTTCTGTCATTTAGGGATGATGACTTCTCCATGAAATTTCACCAACGTGATGTCTATGGTGGAGACTTCATTGCAGAAGTCAGGAATCCATGTAGTCCCGGACTTGGATGACTGGTTAGTGAAGGAGTGGTGGTAGACACAATCCACATGAAGGACTTTCCTACTTCTCAGAGGATTGCAAATAATGTTTCTGGCTCAGACAGCGATTCCAATTCTGCAAATCCTGTGCCTGTTAAGACTGATGGCCTCAGGCATCCTGTTAGTACACACACCAGGCGAATAACGCCTCTTTAGCGGTGCCTAAGGAGGCAATAGCTCGAGGATCAAGGGGGCCCTCTTCTTGGAAGCAGATTTTCAAACCTGCCCCAATAGATCTGCATAGATAAAGGTGTTGTGCTTGTCTTCTAGTTGATCGTCCTTTCAGGCCTCTACTTTTGCAAGCTACTGTGGTGATGGACATCTCATTATTGAGTGCTGGGGCACTGATCGTGGTAAAATGATGGAACAAGGCAAGTTGTCTGCATCGGAGCTCCATCTACACTTAAATGTGTTTGAGCTGCAGGCAGTCCATCTTGCCTTGAAAGCTTTCACCCCTTCCATTAAAGTTCTTTCAGACAACCCAACAATCATCAATTATGATAACACACAGGGTGGTGTGAGGTCATGGACGTTGTGTTTGGAGGCAATTCAGCTTTGGAGATGGGCCCAAGAACAGGGCATTTTCCCCACTAATAGCACATCTTCTAGGCACACTCAATGTGAGCAGATTTTCCAAGTTCCCTTCTCCATGGAGGACCACTATTGGGAATTTCTCCTGGAGGTGACGGAAATAATTTTTTTCCCAATTGGAGTGTCCATGCATGGTTCTTTTGCCACAGGACAGAGCAAGAAGTTTCCTTGGTTTTGTGCCATACACTTCCATGTGAATTGTTCCCTGGGGAATGTCTTCAGGTTCGACATGTTGTGGTACCTATTGACACACTGCCATCAATTCTACTTCCATCCACAGTCCTCCAGAAGTTGTGGTGTATCGAGCACAGCTGATCTTGATTGCCGCTGACTGGACGAGGAAGATTCAACATGCTGATCTACTGGAGTTCAGCACTCTGACTCCTCTTTATCTTCTGTACAGGGTAGACCTGCTGCCACAGAAGGCTGGTCAGGTCCTTTATTCCAGCCACCAAATGCTCCACATGCTCCAGAGGCATGTGACCATTGAGCAGTGTCAACTTCAGTGCTTCTGCTGGCCACTTGAGAATGCAAATGTCATTTTGGCAGCAAGGAAATTCTCTGCTAAATTTATTTATGCGGGTCGCTGGAACAAGTTTTTCAGTGGTGCAGGTCAGAAGGTATTAAGCCTTTCCAGTCACTTCTTTCCGGTGTTCTACAGGGTGCTTCTCTCTTACCCTGCAAAGTCTAGCAGTGGCTACTGTAAAGAGTTATTTGTCTGCCCTATCCATTTTCATGTGTCTCTTTGACCAACCTTCTTTAAGTCTCTACCAGTGGTGCATTTTCTGAAAGGTGTGCTTTACTTGTTTCCCCCCACTCTGTTTATTATTTTTCATTATAATTTGAAACTTGTGGAAATGGTCCTTATAGCTTCATTCATTTGAGACGTTCATCTACTGACTTAGAATACTCTCTTAATAGCAATGAACACAATTCATGGTTTTGTATTTGGATAAACTGGTTCTAAGTCTTGTCCATCTTTTTGTAGAAAATGTGGTGCCTCCCTTTTACCTGGAGCAGTCCATTACACTTCCAACTTTGTATCCTCCTTCTCTCAACCAAAGAGAAATAGTGACTGCATAGATGGGACCCCAGACATGCTTTGTCTTAATACATCAACTTGACACAACAGAAGAGAGTGAAAATCACCTGTTTGTGGACTTCATCACAGCTAAGAAAGACAAAACGGTGACCAAGTGCACTAAATTGCATAGGGTTGCCCATTGTAATCAAATTTGTATGACTTGCCCAAAATATTCCTTCCAGATGTAATTTTCACCCACTCCAGCAGATTCATGGCTGCTTGTAGTGTTCTGACTAGAGGTGGTCCACTGGTTGGCATCTGACGGGCAATCATGTTTTGCCAGGATTTCCTTGGTTATGTAGCACAATTCATTCTCACTTCCCGGAGCGTATTGCTTTGAGAATCATTCATAAGGTGAAGAATCCAGGATAAGAAAATGCATCAGTAGAAAAAGTTAATTATCTTTGGTAATGTTATGTGGTATGTTAATTTATTTGTAAAGCGCAACGATTCCCGGGAGGTGACTCGGTGCTAGCTCGTAAAAGACCTACCTAACCATGTCAGCATCAAAGGGTGTACTTTACATAAAGTTAAAAAGCCTAATTTGTAGGGCTTCCCTAAATGCTAAGATATTTTTCATCATTTTTAAATGAATAGGCAGGGCATTCCAGGAGTGTGATGCACTGTAGATGAAGCTTCTACCTCCCTAAGAGGTGTGCTTATATTTAGGAATCAAACATTGTAAGCTGTGGAAGACCTCAGGGTTCTCAAGTTATTATTGGTGCATTTTATATCGTCCCACATAATCCCCACCACCCTCCCTTCTCCCCTGTGTGTTAGTGCCATGAATCATGAGATTGCAAGGTATGCAAAAATATCATACGCAGTTTTGACAGGTCATTGATGCTCTCTCAGTTCTTCTTCGCCCACCCCAATGGGGGGGGGGTGAAAAAAGTACCAGGAACTGATATTCTAATGCTTTTATACTCCAATATCCTCTCATCTCGAGCCAGTGGAGGTGCTACCTAGCAGCTCCGGAGAGCTTTTGCGGGGGGGCGGGGGCGGTCCAGATCCATTCTGGTGCTTGAGGGATATTCATAAGATGAACAGTCTGCAGGAAAATATAGTACTTAGCAAAAGTATAATTACCAAAGGTAAGTAACTTTCCATTACTTTGGGCAGTTCTGCTTCTCCTTGTACACTCACACACATCTGTGAGTCTCTAATAGCTAACAGACTGCTTCACTTTATTCTTGCCTAGTATTATTTCCAACAACTGTATCATGCTTTCAGGTTAAGTGGATCCCTAGAGCCTTGGTGTGGGTGTCTCTTGTTGCTTCTAGATTTGTTTGACAGCTTTTGATAAGGCAGCTATAGATGGAGTACCATATGTATCTGTTTAGATATTGGCAATTATGCACCCCAATATAATCTATCCTGAGATGAAGGCACACTGTCATAATTTTGTATTGTTCTTTAGGGCTGGAGTTAGGATATGCTGCATCTATCTGGTGTTTTCTGTGAGCCACCCAAAGTGTACTTTGCCCACTTAGCATGTCATTTTCACATAACATAGCATATGGTTTTTGGATAAATAGCGAATGGAGGTATGCCCTGAGCAAAGCGTGCAGAAGTCTGTGTTCCCATTGTCTGTACATAGGTGTGTCCCAACTGTATGTAAACAGCTATTAGTTATTATGTCATTGTTCAGGTGACCCATTTTTGTAGGCTCCACTATGGATATAAGGTGTAACCTTCTAATACCAGGTATGTCTGCCTCAGTAACACTCGAGAACACATTCTAACAGAATATATGACATGGAGTAAGTTGCCCAGTAACTACTGCAAGTGTTCCAGGTACATATACATTACCCACAGAAGCTGGTATTAACTGGAGTATATGTAGTAAAGTGTCCTGTATTGGCATGAACTGGGTTGAATATTACCCATGAACAGAAGGTTTTTGTGGTAAATTGCTCATGTGCTGTGCAGGTTGCATACCTTGTCTGGTGAGGGCAAAAATAATTGCTTGACACACATTCACACTGGTATCTTTCTTGCAGTCATTGTTTATACCAAGGTCATAACAGATGAGACTGGATTTCTTTTTTATTAGAGCATGTGTTTCTGTTTTAATGTGGTTTCTGACTGATCTCACAGCTGGGACCCCAAATTAGCAAAACTAGCCTAAGTATCTAATGTTGGGTGTCCCTGAGGCAAGCCAAATAGTTCTGTCCAGGTAGAGCTTTTTTGACCCCCAGACATGTGGAGATATCATGTGAGCCTGCCGAGAGGACAGACTGGGCTGTCACTGAACCACCTGATGTCTTTTTAGGTCTCGGCTGAGACAGCGCTTTAGCGCTGCTCTGGCGAGACTTATAGTAAGCGAGTTTTGGAAGTGCAAACAGTGGCTTTTCAGGCCTCCAAATACAGTGCATGTGCGCCAGGGCACGCGCACTATTTGGCAGCCTGAAAAGCACTTGCTTTGATGTCCTCAGAGAGCCGCGCGGCCACTGAGGACATCAAAGTGCACACCATTTGCCACCCCCTTCTTTTCCTTTGATCCCTATCTTTCCCTTTCTCAATCTCACCCTCTCCCTGCCTTTTACAACTGCGGCCCGCACCACTGTGCCCGCCCCCACTCCCCCCTCCCACTCCCTCCTCATCAGCTTCAGTGCGCTCTTGTTTGGGCTTACACTCTCCATGCCCTCTGGCTCCTTCGTGCTGCTTTACCCTTCCCTCTGCTTGTTACTCTGCCTGCTCTGTGTTGCGCTCCCCTCCAACTATGTTTGTCTTTGTTACTTTCAAAACGCATGCTAGGCTTGGCTTCGTGTTAAATTATTTAATTAGGTTTGTTGCATGGTTCAAGCACAGTCACAGGTCCTCTGTCGTAGGACTCAAATAAAAAAGGCTATTTTTTCAGAATGTGTCATTCTTTGTGTGTTTGTGATCGAAATAATAAAATTCACCTTCTTAAAAATACAAAATCCATACGTTCTTTATGTGTTGCAGAACAGCAGTTTAAATTCTGAATATACAGAATCCTTTTTGCTATATGAAATAAAAAAATACCGTGGGAACATATTTGTGTGGCTGATAATCACATTTCAGAAAACATTTAGTCAGGTTGAATCTGACCTTCCATCAGACTCAGCCTCGGGAATGAGGCTTCTCTCACGCAACATGGCGTTTGCTGTTCATAAACGATGCGAACGTTTCAGGCTCTGGCGAAAGCCCTGCAAGGGGGCAGATGGCGTATTTAGCATGAGACGGAGCTGCTTCCATAAATTATGATCCGTACACATGTCTGGCGATGGCTGAGGGCCTTTCGCGCGCATCCAGCCTTGAAGCCACTCGTTCGCTCGATTCCTGGGTGTGGATAACAGACAGCCTCGCCAGAAGCCCGTGGGATGCAGTTACTCGAGTCCGTGCTGGCAGCCGTGCTCGGAGCAGGACTAAACTCAATCTACAGCGCGTGGTCTGGAGGATTATAAAAACCTCTCCTCCTTCCTTGCAGAAGTGCCACTAAATGGTTACAGATTATGAGGCGCTAGATGGGAGGGAGGATGCTTACTGGAGTACCCTTAGTTCCTTTCACTTCTTGTGAAAACCGAAATCTTCAGGCCAAATACATGTTAACAAAGTTGTAATTGGTCTGCTGCTCCCAGAGGCTTGTGACAAGGAAATTGTACCTACGTGCAGAAAACGACACATGCTGCCAGCCTGCTTAAGCCTAACATGGTTTTCAGAGAGAATGTTTGCATTCCAGCTGCAAAATGTTCACGTACATTGACACGACAAGAACTTTGATAAATCAGTCTTTTGTGTTCTGGCCTAAAATCACTCACCAACCTCATGTTTTTTTTAAAAACAAAATAATTCTTGCATATATGCTTACAGTGGATTTAGGTCAGCTTTTGCACAATTTGCTTCAGGTCTGTACATCATACAAATTGGAGCACAGGCAGTGTCGGTTTGGGATCACAATTAGGCCCGGGCACTCCCAAAAGAGCGGCCCAATCCCATATCGTCCCTTTAATGGGCCACTATGTTATTAGTCTCATTAGGCTCATTGTTGAAGAAATGTTTGTTAATTTAAGCATTTTAAAGCTTATAGAGCCATAATATTGGTGAAAAGTAAAAGCTGAAGGGTGAAAACAATGTCCCAAGGGACACAACACCTGATCTGGCTTGGGTTACCACCTGGCCGTCTTCTTACCAGCTTGACCGGTATTTTAATGTCCTGGCTGGTACAAAGATTAGCATTGAAGCTGACATAATGTTTATATTTATCAAGTATATTTTTTTATATTTTTGTTCACTTAAAAAAACCTTGTTTTTCTTTTTAAAGGTTTCCCTTCCATTGTGACTAAGTCAAGTATGGAGGTATAATTGCACTTTCAGACGCTTTCCTACTTTTCTATTTTGTGCTTGTAGGACTAAGGTATACTATACTGTCCCACTTACACCAGAGCCCTTAGAAATGCAAGGAAGCCCCTTAAAGGTATAGTCTTTTTTATGAAAAAAAGACTCTAGATATTCACATAATTTTCATGAACCATCCGCCTGACACTCCCTGGGTTAACACCTACTGGACATGCTTTATGATTATTGAATTTTTATAATCATGTGGTAAATTCTGCAGTCATAAGTCATAGCTCTACCCCTACATTTTTTTATTTGTGCATGCCGATGTTGGAATAGCATACACAGATGTCATTTTTCTCAAACAAAGTTGAAACTTGCCAGAGAAACAGTTTTGTGAATTTGGCTTTGAATGTGTTGCGAGCCATTCCATGTGCTCCTGAAGCATGCTGTATAGTATTAAGTTGTGATTGCATTTATATAGCACTTTCAACCCCTAATGTGACTATTTATGTAGTGCAAACTACAAGCAACTATGATGTAGCATTTTAGAAAATGTACTTTTGTTTCCTGAAAATATACCCCAAGTACAGTTTATCTGAGTAGGAACCACAGATACAAAAGGTAGAAATCGCTTACAACAAACATACAGAACACTGTCTGTATGTAATACTAGGATCCAAAACACACAACCAAGAGTAGAGACCGGGGGTCATGAAGGCTTTTCACGGTGCTATATCTTTCACTGCTGTCAGCTCATTTTTAGGTCCCACAAACAGACAGCTTTCAGCTGTTTGTCTGCATAACCCCTTTTGTGGACCATGGCAAAAACCTTACAGTGGGCTTAGAGTTTGCCCATTGCTTACCATTGGTTGGCTTTGCTGTCACTCTCATTTGCTTACTTCTCTTTAGATGACCTACTGTCCTGATCTTCTATTTGTCCCTCCCCTGGAAATTAGCCTCTTTACCATCCTTTTGATTGGAATAGTTGAACCATTCCACTGTTCACATTAGGGGAGCTGCATTTTTATTGAGAACTCTCTGAGTGCATGTCGTTTCTTGCTCTCTCCCTCATGTTTTGTTGTCACTCAAACACCTGCCCCACCTGATGTGCTACCTAATCACCCCTCCTCTCTCCTCCACGTCCATTGCTTCCCAATACCTCATGCCCTTGTCATACTTTCTTAAGTCTCCGTTTCATTAAAAGCCATCCCTGGAACGACGTGAAAATATATTTGCTATTAGCCATTTTCAAGTCTTCTCTACATTCCGGAAACAATACAATCTCCTAACTATTTTAGCACTTTTCACACCAGAGTTAAATTTAAAAACATTATTGTACAGTTTTATTCCATTTTTGTGATACAGCTTCAAAATGATTTCTTAAAATATAGAGCTATAACAATTTTTTATATACCCACCTAATGTTAAGAGGTTGCCCCCTACGGTTGTATGACATACCCCGCATGCATTTCCCTCGCATGACTTTACACCGCAGTCAGTACCCATAAAAGTGTGAGCAGTTGGCATTGCTAATAATAATGCAACACTAGCTATTGGCATTTTAAATGATAATGGCATTTATTTATGTGTTTGTTTTATAAAATAGATAAAAAAGGCATTGTCATGAACAATGCCAATAGCTTAAACTTTTGTAAATGCGAGACCTATTGCATTGCAAATGCTTGTTTATAGTAGTGTAGACTGCATAGACCCTACCAGAAACCATAGCATGGTTATTTTATATTGAATCGTCCAGATGTAATGAAAATACCATAAGTCTGCAATCTTTCATAGCATACAGAACATTTTCAGTAAAACCCATATTATGTTACTCTACCAAGGTCACTAACCCAAAATGAAATATCAAAGCCTGCGTAAGACCCGTTATGGGAAAGGTGGGTTTTGTTAGTTAATGCGCTGGGGAGTGGGTTTAGCTAAGATTATGTCAGACTGTGTCATGTGTGGCCATGCGAGAATGAGTTCTAGATTTGCCAAACATCTTTGTAGCAGAACTTTGGAAGTAGTAATTAATACTTCCACCGACTGCAAAAATATGAATGAAATACTGCTTGGTGGAAAAGACATTATGAATTTACAGAATTGCAGCTAACCTGTGATTTTTCGTTCAGAAGGCCCCAATAACATTATGCAAATTGCCTGCATTTCACAGAGTGGCAACATTTATTTAGGATATCGACTGATGTCTGTTGTATTTGTGCACCCCCCTTCAGTATTGATACTCGACCACACTTCTAGTGTACTGTGCTTTATGATTGGCAGGCCCAGGAAGAAGTGGCCCGCCTTCGGCGCGAGATCATTAAAAGCCCCAAGGCGCCCAAGGCCAGCCTGACGGCTCAGAACATCCTGCGGCGCGTGGAGGCGGAAAGAAACGGCGCCATTTCAGATCTGAGAAGGATGACCACGGAAAGAGACAGTCTGCGAGAGAGGCTCAAGGTTCGGGGAGGCAGTCTATTTTTTAAAAACAAAATACATGACTAATGCTGTCGTTTTGACTCCTGGAAAGGTGAACCATGTATGTATGTTTTTTGTCAGATATCCCAGGAGACAGCGATCAATGAGAGAGCTCATCTGGAGCAGCAGCTAGAGGAGTACAGAGCATCGCTTCGAGCGGTAAGGGGGGATTGTGAACTGAAAGGAAACTTTGGTTTGATTCGTTTGAAATATTTGATCAAAATACCTTTTAAACAGACACTTTTTTCGCTTGTTTTGAAAGGTCGGCTAGTGCCTCAAAGAAAGTCACGTGTGACAGTGGAAATTATTTCTTTATTCTTGCTTCTCTGAAGAAAATAACTCATACTGTGGAAATGAAATTGAGGCTGCATATTATGTTGCTCCTACCTGCATGTTTTGTTTTTCATTATCCAGTGCAGCACCTCTTTACATCCCAGCTCCCTTTCATCTCCTGAAAGTTTCCAGGTCCCTAGCCATCTCATTGGCTAACCCCCCCCCCCCCCCCCCACTGTCATAATCCTTTCAACTCCTACCCCTGCCATAAGGATCCTTTTATGCTGATCGTGGCCTGTAAATACCTATTTGAAATAGTGCTATCCTTTTGTTTCCTGTCCAGCTGCCTCAGTCCTCTTCAGTTACAGTACCCACTCAGCGTCAGCCAGGGCCGGCTTTAGGGGGTGCGACCTGTGCGTCCTCACGGGGCGCTGTCCTGAAGGGGCGCACTGATCTGGGGGTGGGGCGCTCTGTTTTGTAATAACGTACGATTTAAAAGCACCTGCTGGAAGAGTTCCCAGCAATTTAAACGTCATGATAACTCTTGTGGTTACTGTTCCTGCTAGAGAGAGAGATCGAGTTTTGTCTAGTGGCAGTTTTGACTCGTCATGAAGTAGCGCAAAGAACAGATCTGTATTTTATGTGGATAGCTGAGTAGACTGGTAAAGCCTGCCTTTATCAGCGCGTAAAAACAATTGAAATATATTTGAGAGAGGGTCTATGGAAAGGCGTTAAAACAATTGAAATATATTTGAGAGAGGGGCTATGGAGAGATGAAGGGCACTTTTGCCGGATGGTAATGAGGGAATCCGAGGAGGAGGTCATATTGTGGGGGCGGGGGCCGTCAGCTGCTATCTGCAGCTTAATCTGTTTCTCTTTTTTTTCTTTACATTGTGCCTGCTGCGGCCGAGCCAACATGTTTTTCCCAATCAAAGAAATCTCCTGTGTTTGCCCTGATTTTCCCTCCCTAGTCACACACCACAAGATTTTAAGGGATTGTCTCTTAGGAGCCTGGTGTTAAGTTGTGGATGTGGCTGGCCTAGGCGTAAGGGCTAAGGTGGGTAGCTGGTTACAGATCACCTGCTCTGAAAGCCTGGTCGATTGAAGTTTGAAATAGGTTAACTTAACGAGAGGTGATATAATTTCCCTCCTGCTTTAATGTGCAGATTGGCTGGTAGTCATGTGGAGAATGAAAAGGGGACAGCAAGGCACCATAACATCCATGCTTCAGCTTCATGACTTTTATTTGTCTGTGACAAATACACAATATTTAAGCTCTGCATAGGGCATTCCACAATTAGCCATTTGTAAGTGCAATTAATGTGCATCATAATTATCTTAATATAATAATTTGCTATATTTCAGTACATGCATATTTCAACAGCCACTCATCAATACAAAAAAATCGTTATTGGAATGCCATCAATTATTCATTTCATTAGTTGACCACTATAATATCGTGATCACCCCAGACATTTCACCTTTTGCTGAACCCTATTTTTGCTGGTTTCACAAACCCTGTGCACTTTACCCCTGCTAAACAGTAGGAACGTTCCTGTGCTCCCCCTTTAAACCTGGTTAAAGTGCCTTATTACTAACTGGAACTTTTAACTTGCCTATAAATCCCTAGTAAATGGTGTAGAAATTAACCCAGGGCCTGGAAGTTTAAATTCCCCTTGTGGGACTGCAACACCTATTGTGCCATCGACTAAAGCTGCAGTGCAAACACGGCTTCAGGCCTACCCTGTGTAGCCTAACTGCTGCCGTGTAACCCTATGATGCGACCTGTAAAAAGAACCCTTTTTTGGCAAGTACTTCCTCAAGGTGACCAAGTACTTTACTACATCACCTGACTGAGTTAATACCCATCCCCAAACTCTAAATCAGAACCTAAATCAGAAGGTCAGCTCTTTGACCTCGACGAATCTGGTTGGTGTAGCCGACACACGCTCCATCGTGGTCGCCCCGAAGTTTAGCCTGTCTGTTCTGTGCCGTAGCAGTCAGGGGTTGAGCTCAGATTAATTTAGTGACTTGGAGTCTTCGCCCTGACGCGACCTCAAATAATAATCCAATGTCTTACTGTAAGTATAACAGTTTTAAATGAAAAAGCAGTGCCATCAGAACATGATTATCAGTATAAACATGTTTGGAACACCAAAACCAAGTTTGCTCAGAGTTCAGTAGCATCATTAAAGCTTTATGCCTATAAGCATGTGAATGTTATGTCTGTCTTGGGCCCTAATAAGATTGGGGCTAACAAGTGTAGAGGTGAATAGGCAATGCAGTGGCCCTCGGTCTGCATTTATAGAGCTGACAGCTTACAGGCAGAACATGAAAAGGGCCAGGCAATCCTTCTGAGATCTAGTGTGATCTTTCCAAGAGCCTTTGTGAGTTGTCGGTGTCTATTTCACGGTAAGGTTGATGCAGTAGCCAAGGTCCAGGGTGACCATAAATTAATTAAGATACAATTAAAGTAATCAAGACTGGCAGATAAGAGCTTCGCTCTTATAGGTCCACTATGAATGGATTGGGAGTGCAATTTGCTTAGCATTCTGGAAGATGTTGGTCGTGTACAGTCTCCATATATTTCCATTTCTGATGATGGACAAAGAATGGGTACTGAGGTGAGCACAGGTTTTGGCAAGTGCTGAAGAAGATTTGAAGGTCTTTCCTTCGGTTGGTAAGCAGGAAGATGTGGTCCAGTAACTATGCCTCATGGTCAATGGATGGATCGCTGACAGTGAGGTCATTTACAGGCTAGTAATCCTGGAGACTAAGGAGTGGCCAGGGGACCAAAGTGGCTTAATCCTTTTGATGTCCATGTTTGGGTATGTATACTGTAGATGATGTTATTCAGAACTTGGAGAGCCGCAAGCCTTGTGGTATCACCGTAGGAATTAAATGGGTCTGGATCTACTTGCGAGCATTGAGGAGAAATGTTAGCACTGGCTTTGTTTGGCAAGGAGCAAAAAACAGTGTTCATAAGGAACTCATTTATAAAGAATGATACAAACTCTGCAAGACAGTGTAACTTGCTTGAATTAATCAGAAACAAAAGATAATTATACGTTAAGACCTTCATTGAATTCAGTCAGTCAAATTGTCATAGGCAACGATTTCAGAGAGCCCACACGACAATGTCTCAAAAGCCATACTCATTTCAGCCGAAATGAGTATACTTTATTTTACAGTTATAAGAAGCATACAACTTTCCAAAGGAGTATTTTGAATATTTACGCTAGTAAGCAGTTTATCCGTGTCTTAGTGAACCCCAGTGAAGTGACCATAACCTAACAGTGCTGTACAAATACGTGAAAGAAGGGGTAATGGGTATTGGTAGTAGGAGAAGGGGAGCTCTTCACAATTATGGTATAGTAATTGTATATGTAATTTTTCTTTGGCTCTCCCTTTTTATTAGTCGACGACGTTTCGACCCTCCCACGGTACGGGGTCTTTTCAGGACAGGAATTCTGGGGACAAGACGTAGCACTGATCCAGCGGGTTACTAACTTCAGGTGCTCAATTACCATATACTCACCTGGGCCCTTAAACACACACACATTCACATAGGCTAGTAGATACCGCTGGGGTCAATTTATTGTACTAATACCTGCAAGATGAATGTATCTAACCATTTTTTACTAAACCTTTCTGATCCAATGTACTTTCCTCTGGCCAATGGACCTTTTATTTAACTGTATAGGTAAAATGTTACATAGAATAAACCTTCTTTAAATAACCACAGACTCAGGAGAGTTTTAAATGTTTATCTAGTAAATTCATGTGAGCCAAGAACCAAAATACAGTTAGAACACCATCTTCTCCAAGGTGAGGAAGGGAATACAATTTAATTAGAATTATTGTTAATCAAAGTTATTACGATGACAGAACCTGAATAGGGAGAAAACAGAGAGAGCAGTACAATGACATACTACACAGAGTTATAGTTACCTAGAATGACGTGAAAACTAACCCCTTGGCCAAGGAATTGGAATGGGTCCCCTGGGACAGATCAGGTGACAAAGGCTCAGGACAGGATTCAGGGACAGGATAGATGACCTCTTCTAGATATGACGCCTGCGTCGCACCCCTCTCTGACACTATCTTCCTCCTCGATTCTTCCGTGATGTTCTTCTATTATGTGCCTCCTCGATTCTTCCGCGATGTTCTTCTAATCAATTGGCTCAATAGTTCTAAGTCTGGAAATGGATCTTCTTCAGTATTCTTTTTAATTCTTTGACAGCATCTCGGTCTCTCAGAATTCTCTATCTCGCTGTGTGAGTCTGACTAACTAAACTACCTCAATTATACCTTTCTAATGGCATGTACCACCCCTAAATGTTTCAAATTTATGAAACTTCTAACTCTGATTGGACAGGAAAAGGGGAGATGATCATCACACCATACTAAATTTAACATTTTTCTTTTAGCTCATTGTTCTGTGTTCCCGCCCCTTAATTTACTTTCCCATGCTTTATTTCCCACCCGAGTTCACATTTTTATCGATCAAAGTTATACAGTTTAATAACTTCTTCATTCATCAGTCTGGAAGATGATTCTGTTCCCCGGACAAATAGAGGTTGTGGCCTTGGATGGGTTTCAAAATCATTTGTCATAGTCCCTGGCGGGTTACAAGTACGCATGTGCAGAGGACACATGGGGTATGGACATCTGTCATCCTTTGAGGCCCAAAATACTAACTAATAAAGAAGTCAGAAAGAGACATATTCAATTCAAAATAGAATGATTTCACTGTATACCACCTATCTCTACTCTAACCCCCTTTACTTATATAAATCTTTCGCATTAGCATTTTATTAAAATTGCAGGGTTTAGTTTCAGCATAAGCATGCGCATTAACATGTGAGTTCCCAGCGGCCATTTTGAAAGCGATTGCGCAGCTGCAAAGATTTCTCTCCAAAGTATAGGTACGTCATAACTACGTAGATGTAGTTGACGCATGTGCAGTAAAGATTCCAGCGTTAGCAGCCATTTTTAGTCACTCTCGGGTTACCTGTTAGTACGACACATAGGCAAGCTTGACTTGAGCTTAAATGTATGAATTTTTGACGTATTATTAGTATTTACAAACACAATTATTACGGTATTACGAGTTATCTGAGAAGATTGCATTCGAGCACGTCTCTTTTATACGAGTCCTTGCTCCATCAGCACAGGGGTTGTGCCGATTGTGGATATCTTCTGGGGCGAAATCAAGTAATGGAGGTAATGTAAGCGGTCCAATGGTGACAAATGTGCTGGTCTGGGTAGAGATTTCAATAGTTTCTTCAAGAATCCAGACCTCCATTTGTGACGGTGAGAACACAGTAATTGAATTACTGACGCCGAGTTGTTTACCTGATTATCACAAAGCGCTGTGCTGTTTAGAACTCAGGAAATTAATTACTCACCACAGAGACTAGATGAGATTCTTGAAGAAACTATTGAAATCAGTACCCAGACCGGCACATTTGTCACCATTGGACCGCTTACATTACCTCCTGGACCCTCCCTTCCGGACCACCTGAAATTACCAGATTTTGCCCCAGAAAATATCCACAATCTGCACAACCCTTGTACTACGTCTTGTCTCCAGAATTCCTGTCCTGAAGAGACCCCGTACGGCGAGAGGGTCGAAACGTCGTTATTCACTGTTATTCACTGGGGTTCACTAAGTCACGGATAAACTGATTACTAGCGTAAATATTTAAAATACTCCTATGGAAAGTTGTATACTTCTTATAACTGTAAAATAAAGTATATTCATTTCGGCTGAAGTGAGTACGGCTTTTGAGACATCATTTTCTATGACAATTTGACTGATTGAATTCAATTAAGGTCTTAACGTATAATTATTTTAGTTTTTTTGACTTATTGAAGCAAATTACACTGTCTTGCAGAGTTTGTATAATTTTTTATAAATGAGTTCCTTGTGAACCTGTTTTTTTGCTGATTAGCAACACCCAGTTCGGAAGGACATACGGGTCGCTCTTGATTTTTGTAAATATTGTTTGGCAAGGAGAGCAGCCCTTGTGAGGATGTAGGACACGAGGTACACAGTAGTGTTTGACATGACAGGTAGCAGATGCTCATTATCCTTAAATATTGCTATGTTTCCAAAGATGTAGCATGGCCCTGGAATGTCCTAAAGTAGTATCCAAGGAAGATTTTTTCAGTCCATGTTACCTATTGCAGAAGAACCCCAATTCAGTCCCCTTCCCCCACACCTCTTCAGGGACTGGGTTGTGTGCACCCAACGACAAAGAGGCATGTACTTGACATTCACTTCCATCAAAATAGTCAAAGCTTTCCTGCCATGCGTAAACTTAAGGGTGATTACCAACAAGGAAACTGACGGGTACAGGGAATAAGAGCAGAACTGATATTGTTTCACTCTAACAATTTTCATTTTCTTTTATTTTTTTTAAACATGGATCATATTCATTTATTGTAGAACAGAATGAAGGTATCACAGTTGAGTGTTATTTAAAGATGGAATCTATGCTTTTATTATATTTTTGAACTTAATGTTAAAAAAATCATAAATTCTGTTGCAAACTACAATTAAAATCGTTATGGCTTCCAGACATTTTGCTTGACTTGGTTTCATAAAGAGCGCTTTTGTAGTTGAAGTGTCAATGACCCTGAAATGTACTGGTTTTTTACTCAGCAACATATTTGTTTTATTTTTTATAGAGTGAAAAGGAACATTGTGAAGACAAATCCAAGCTTACGCTGATGAGGGAGGCCATAGCTTCGACAGACAGTGACATGAAACTTCTCACAAGAAAGGTTATGGATACAGAAAATGAACTTGGACGGCAGAAGTTAGCCTCTGAAGCTCTCAGGTATGGTAAGACTAAGAAATGGGTCAATCATGTTGTTTACACTATAGTTAACAGACATAGCCACATTTGTCTCCGTGCAGATATATAACTAGTTTCAAATTGTTAGTTTCAATATTATTACAAATGACAGTTAGATGGTTGCTGCACAACCCATCCAGGTGAAAAATCTTGATTCTATCTCAGTAACCAAGAGGTTAAATCTGGTGTGAGAGAGTGAGCAAATGTATGATTCATTCATTGAGTGATTGTGTGTGTGTGAGCAAGTGTAGGATCGAGTGATTGAATAAGGGGTGCTTACGGGTACCAGTGGTGTCACAGAAGTGCCTTCAGGGTGCTTTAAGTCTAGATCAAATTCTCCCAGCCCATACATTATTGCAGATAAAAACTTTGCTCTAATCAACATCTAAAGTCAATTGAGGCTACATATCGTCCATATTATATTCTGTTTGATGCAATTGCACTGCTTCAACGAATCAATTTGCGGGTACCAACTACATTTTTAGCCTTCAGTGTCCTATCCCTTCACATTTACAGAGGGTTTTTAAAATTTTCAGTTTTATATTTAGCTTCTTTATTTATATACTCTTTAGTATTCCGTTATTAGTATTTAATTTCCCAAAGAGTCGTAGACCCCCTGAGTAGGGGGTCGCAAATCCTCAGGGGTTCTCAGGACCACAGGTTAGGAACCACTGATCTAAGGCATTAAGTTTTCACTGAAGGCCGAGGTACATGCAGTCCAATTACCCTTTCTCATCAGCATATAGGATTACCCCAATATATTGACTTAGCACTTTTGATGAAAAAGATCTTGCCCTGGCCAAAGTGGAAGTAAGAATTTCTATATAACGGCCTAATAGCTGGGTGATTAGAAGCACCCCTCTTTCAGTACTCTGTTTGCACTTATAGTCTCAGAGATGTTGCTTACAGAGCCCAGTTTAACTCCTATCCATGTACATATAAAACTGAGCTATAGTACCCAAATTTTGTTAAACATATTTTATTGATTTTTCAAAATAGCACATTGATACTCTCAGAATCTGCATTGCAGATAACGCTTTCCAGTGTTACCACAGAAAGAATTCTTTCTTTCCCTCGCTGATACATGTCTACCGGCAATGGTCACAGTTTTGGTAATATCCATAGAGGATCAGAGGAACAGATAAACATTATTCACAATGCAAACAAATTATCTATATGTGTCCAGTTCTGTTCGGTGGGAATCGGATACTATCTGTGGGCTTCCCGACAAAAAATGGTTTGAAACAGGGGTGTTTACTTGCGCCGTTGTTATTCTCTCTGTATATATTCGGTATGCCTAGTTTTCTGTAGAAAGGATTGGGCTTCCCTCCAAGTACCGGAGGTCACCCGGTAGCAGATGATATTGTAATCCTTGATTTAACCCCCCAAAGGTTTAAATATCCATTTAAGGATGTTACAGCTGTATGTGGGTTTGCATTACTTGAAAAGTAACTCTTCGAAAAGTAAAGTCTTAAGCTTCCAGGGTACAACAGCATGTAATCATTCTAACTATTCATAGCACTTTGGTTCGTAAAAAATGGAAACGGTGAGAAATAATAAATGTTTAGCGAAAATCATGTGCAGCACTTCAAATGAATCCAAACACATCTCATATAGTGTTAGTAAGGCACAATCACAGGCTAAGTGGTTGGGTGCATTTTATAATGCTGTGGGTAGGAGACATTTTCCCCCTCTTTTATCTATGTACCAAGACAAAATCCCACCACCTTACTATATGTGGTGGAGTTAATTGATGTTGCAAAATTGGGTTTCTTAGATAAGACTGAAGGGCAAATATTAGGGAGATTATCAACATGTAACACTCTAGCGGTTATTGCAGCTTTAAGACTGAAATTTGGGATTAAAAGCTCATTTGCACAAGACTTGGAGTGGTGCAATGAGCTCATTGTTTTTTTGAGAAGTGATTGTAACTCCCTAAGGCATTTTAGAGGTAAGGAGATTTTTTAATTGAAAAAAGAAAATTCTGTGTTTTTAGGAATTTCAATTAAGCACTAGACCAACTAGATTTGGACCAAAGTTTGGTATCTTCCCTATTGCTATCCCAACTGAAAGCCCTTCTCAAACGGTCTTCATTCAAACTAAGCCTTCGTCTGGATATTGATTCCAGTAGTAAGATCGGGAGTTCCGAAGTAGTAATGAACTCTATTGTTTGGAGAAAAAAACAGCCATACTTTACATGGAACATGGCCCATGGGGTCAGATGTTTCTCGACAATAAAACGAATAAATGTCATACCTTTAAATGTATTAACATCCAAATGTATGGTTCACCAAATGCATGCAATCCCTGTCAAAATTGAGTTCAGGACCTGAAACATATAATATTTGTCTGTCCTGCTTTGTTGTGATATCGTCGCAAGATGTCGGGACCCATCTTCTTGAAATTTATTGTTCGAACGATGGCGGAAGCTTTGCATTTATTGTTTAGCCTTCCAAATTAACGTTTTGTATTCATTTTATAACTTTAAAATGTTTTTTAAACTTGTATTGAATGTTTTAGTATAAATTTTGTTCTTTGATTTTGGATCTGAATGTATTGAAGGGGGTTATCAGCTTAATTGATTTTATTATATATATATATATATATATATATATATATATATATATATATATATATATATATATTATGTGGTCTACTTTCTTCTTTTGTATTCTCTGGTTTTATTTGGAGTTCCGAATAATCTAGAACTATATCTAAATGTGATCTATTTGTCACCATTACAATAAAATTGATCAACAAAATTATAATTTATTAGGAAAAGAAAAATTAAAACTATAAACAATTAAATGCTACTGGAGGGGCGTGGCCAAGATGGTGACCAGACTTGCCATCTTGGCCACTTCCCAGGCTTGAGCTTGAAACCAGCTGTGACACCGAGTCAGAACGGAGCCCGAGCGGCACAAGGCAACAGAACAACAGTTCAGGCGAGCTCTTGAAGCAACGCCTCCCCAAGAGTGGCTGCAGCCCGACTGCAGGTGGTGAGGGGCCCGGAGTTCAGGGTAGCTCCAAGGTGGAGACCGACTGATGTTCAGTGCGTAAGTGCCGCCGCAACATGGCGTACAGCAGAGCGAGAGACGAAGGGTGTGGGCCGAGAGGGTCATAGGCCCTACGAAGAGGCGACCACTGGCGCTCGGAAGCCACATAGATGGTGCGGCCAAAGTGGGCGCGGCTGTCACGTTCCTGGCCCTCGGAGGGCAGAGACTGCAGACTGTATTGAATGAGGTGAGGGGTAAAACACCGTAACCTGTGCCCCGCTCCCAGGACATGCAGAACCCCAGCAGTCCCGGGTCTCTTGCCCTCCCCACACATACACAGTGCATAAAGATTGGATACACATAAAGGTATGTGAAATCACAGCACCCTGCACATAGAGACAAAAACAGAGAACGGCCCACTAGCTGCACCCTTCTCCATAGTGAAATCGCCAACAATGAATGCTTGCAACAAGAAACCCTACTACCTCCAATAAATAACATGCCCAACAGCACATTCCCCCAGCAACTGGGGGCTTTATGAGATTGAATCTAACTGAAACACCCTGGTCGCCTCTGATACGTGGTCGCATAACCAAAGCTTTAAACTAGGTCTGCACCCCTCTCAATGTCAAATCCACTCTGGGTGTAAGAGAACTACACGGTGGCTGACACCCTGTAACATAGGAGTGTACACACTGGAGACAATCTCTGGAACCACGCCCTTCTTCCCCTGAGGGGTATCACTCACAGCAATAAAGGCACCTGACCTAAAAGGTTGATGGTGACTTTCAATGTGTACTAGATACAGGTAAGGACTTATCAACACTGCCCTTGCAGGGGGCCAGTTGCACCAAAATGCGTGTTCCTGTCAACAGTGGGTAGAGGAGATGCAGATGTGGGATATGTGGAGGATGAGAAACACAACCTGTAGTGAGTACTTCTTCTATTCTCTGGTGCAACGACTACACACTAGGCTTAACCTATTCTTTAGGCAATAGTTGGTATGGAATACCGAGCCCGCATCATCTTGGACCACAATCTGCTGAAAATTGTGGCAGAGTGGGTTGAAAGCAGAGCCAAGATCCCAACCTAGAGGCTTCACTCTGAGGCACTATAAGATATGCCCTTCCAGTACATGATAGGCACTCGCATCTCCAAATGCTTCATAGAAAATAAAGGCTCGACCCAATCCAGGGCGAACGAATGGGATGCCTTCAAGATAGTTATAACGGGACACTACATAGCCAGAACATGGGTGGTGAGGCAAACTGTACTTACAGACAACTAAAAAACTGAAGTCAACCTGCGACACCTTGCAAACACATATACCCATGAACCTGGATAGGGACACCAGGCTGAGAGCCCTATGGCAAAAACATATGGAGTGCTACTACCCAGACTGGGAGTGCTAGACTTAAAGAATTACATAACCAGACAAGGGGAAGGGGACAAAGTAGTGAAAGTACTAGCATGGTTACTGAGGGAGGACATGGCACACATCCCCATAGCACCGTTATTATGAAATCACCTTACAAGTAGATATAAATGCTGCCTTTTGTGACTATTACACCACCCTGTACACAAAGGGCCCAGCACTGACTACCGACCAAACTACTTGAATACATCCGGGAAGTACTGATATACTGATACCCGTTACAACAAACAAATGATGAACGGAATGCTGACAATGCAGACATTCTCCCCCAGTCAAGAGATCTGGGTTAAATCCATCGTTCTTTTGCCCACTACACCACCCCAGTTTAGACATGGCCATATGCAAATCAGTCTTGACCCTGTGCCTCATGGGAACAGTCCAGCCCGAACTGCCAAGCCATGTCTTCCCTGGACCAGAATCAAGCATCCTAGGACCGGTTTCTGGCTATCAGCCGTCATCAGCCAGGATAGCTTGACTCCAGTGGCGTAGTGAGCACGGGTCCCACGTCTGGGAATACCCATCCCACTTAGGGCGAAAAGCGTTACAACAAACAAATGATGGACGGAATGCTGACAATGCAGACATTCTCCCCCAGCCAAGAGATCTGGGTTAAATCCATCGTTCTTTTGCCCACTACACCACCCCAGTTTAGACATGGCCATATGCAAATCAGTCTTGACCCTGTGCCTCATGGGAACAGTCCAGCCCGAACTGCCAAGCCATGTCTTCCCTGGACCGGAATCAAGCATCCTAGGACCGGTTTCTGGCTATCAGCCGTCATCAGCCAGGATAGCTTGACTCCAGTGGCGTAGTGAGCACGGGTCCCACGTCTGGGAATACCCATCCCACTTAGGGCGAAAAGCGTTACAACAAACAAATGATGGACGGAATGCTGACAATGCATACATTCTCCCCCAGTCAAGAGATCTGGGTTAAATCCATCGTTCTTTTGCCCACTACACCACCCCAGTTTAGACATGGCCATATGCAAATCAGTCTTGACCCTGTGCCTCATGGGAACAGTCCAGCTCGAACTGCCAAGCCATGTCTTCCCTGGACCGGAATCAAGCATCCTAGGACCGGTTTCTGGCTATCAGCCGTCATCAGCCAGGATAGCTTGACTCCAGTGGCGTAGTGAGCACGGGTCCCACGTCTGGGAATACCCATCCCACTTAGGGCGAAAAGCGTTACAACAAACAAATGATGGACAGAATGCTGACAATGCAGACATTCTCCCTCACTCAAGAGATCTGGGTTAAATCCATCGTTCTTTTGCCCACTACACCACCACAGTTTAGACATGGCCATATGCAAATCAGTCTTGACCCTGTGCTTCATGGGAACAGTCCAGCCCGAACTGCCAAGCCATGTCTTCCCTGGACCGGAATCAAGCATCCTAGGACCGGTTTCTGGCTATCAGCCGTCATCAGCCAGGATAGCTTGACTCCAGTGGCGTAGTGAGCACGGGTCCCACGTCTGGGAATACCCATCCCACTTAGGGCGAAAAGCGTTACAACAAACAAATGATGGACGGAATGCTGACAATGCAGACATTCTCCCCCAGTCAAGAGATCTGGGTTAAATCCATCGTTCTTTTGCCCACTACACCACCCCAGTTTAGACATGGCCATATGCAAATCAGTCTTGACCCTGTGCCTCATGGGAACAGTCCAGCCCGAACTGCCAAGCCATGTCTTCCCTAGACCGGAATCAAGCATCCTAGGACCGGTTTCTGGCTATCAGCCGTCATCAGCCAGGATAGCTTGACTCCAGTGGCGTAGTGAGCACGGGTCCCACGTCTGGGAATACCCATCCCACTTAGGGCGAAAAGCGTTACGACAAACAAATGATGGACGGAATGCTGACAATGCAGACATTCTCCCCCAGTCAAGAGATCTGGGTTAAATCCATCGTTCTTTTGCCCACTACACCACCCCAGTTTAGCCATGGCCATACGCAAATCAGTCATGACCCTGTGCCTCATGGGAACAGTCCAGCCCGAACTGCCAAGCCATGTCTTCCCTGGACCGGAATCAAGCATCCTAGGACCGGTTTCTGGCTATCAGCCGTCATCAGCCAGGATAGCTTGACTCCAGTGGCGTAGTGAGCACGGGTCCCACGTCTGGGAATACCCATCCCACTTAGGGCGAAAAGCGTTACAACAAACAAATGATGGACGGAATGCTGACAATGCAGACATTCTCCCCCAGTCAAGAGATCTGGGTTAAATCCATCGTTCTTTTGCCCACTACACCACCCCAGTTTAGACATGGCCATATGCAAATCAGTCTTGACCCTGTGCCTCATGGGAACAGTCCAGCCCGAACTGCCAAGCCATGTCTTCCCTGGACCGGAATCAAGCATCCTAGGACCGGTTTCTGGCTATCAGCCGTCATCAGCCAGGATAGCTTGACTCCAGTGGCGTAGTGAGCACGGGTCCCACGTCTGGGAATACCCATCCCACTTAGGGCGAAAAGCGTTACAACAAACAAATGATGGACGGAATGCTGACAATGCAGACATTCTCCCCCAGTCAAGAGATCTGGGTTAAATCCATCGTTCTTTTGCCCACTACACCACCCCAGTTTAGACATGGCCATATGCAAATCAGTCTTGACCCTGTGCCTCATGGGAACTGTCCAGCCCGAACTGCCAAGCCATGTCTTCCCTAGACCGGAATCATGCATCCTAGGACCGGTTTCTGGCTATCAGCCGTCATCAGCCAGGATAGCTTGACTCCAGTGGCGTAGTGAGCACGGGTCCCACGTCTGGGAATACCCATCCCACTTAGGGAGAAAAGCGTTACGACAAACAAATGATGGACGGAATGCTGACAATGCAGACATTCTCCCCCAGTCAAGAGATCTGGGTTAAATCCATCGTTGTTTTGCCCACTACACCACCCCAGTTTAGACATGGCCATATGCAAATCAGTCTTGACCCTGTGCCTCATGGCAACAGTCCAGCCCGAACTGCCAAGCCATGTCTTCCCTGGACCGGAATCAAGCATCCTAGGACCGGTTTCTGGCTATCAGCCGTCATCAGCCAGGATAGCTTGACTCCAGTGGCGTAGTGAGCACGGGTCCCACGTCTGGGAATAGCCATCCCACTTAGGGCGAAAAGCGTTACAACAAACAAATGATGGACGGAATGCTGACAATGCAGACATTCTCCCCCAGTCAAGAGATCTGGGTTAAATCCATCGTTCTTTTGCCCACTACGCCACCCCAGTTCAGACATGGCCATATGCAAATCAGTCTTGACCCTGTGCCTCATGGGAACAGTCCAGCCTGAACTGCCAAGCCATGTCTTCCCTGGAACGGAATCAAGCATCCTAGGACCGGTTTCTGGCTATCAGCCGTCATCAGCCAGGATAGCTTGACTCCAGTGGCGTAGTGAGCACGGGTCCCACGTCTGGGAATACCCATCCCACTTAGGGTGAAAAGCGTTACAACAAACAAATGATGGACGGAATGCTGACAATGCAGACAATCTCCCCCAGTCAAGAGATCTGGGTTAAATCCATCGTTCTTTTGCCCACTACACCACCCCAGTTTAGCCATGGCCATATGCAAATCAGTCTTGACCCTGTGCCTCATGGGAACAGTCCAGCCCGAACTGCCAAGCCATGTCTTCCCTGGACCGGAATCAAGCATCCTAGGACCGGTTTCTGGCTATCAGCCGTCATCAGCCAGGATAGCTTGACTCCAGTGGCGTAGTGAGCACGGGTCCCACGTCTGGGAATACCCATCCCACTTAGGGCGAAAAGCGTTACAACAGACAAATGATGGACGGAATGCTGACAATGCAGACATTCTCCCCCAGTCAAGAGATCTGGGTTAAATCCATCGTTCTTTTGCCCACTGCACCACCGCAGTTTAGACATGGCCATATGCAAATCAGTCTTGACCCTGTGCCTCATGGGAACAGTCCAGCCCGAACTGCCAAGCCATGTCTTTCCTGGACCGGAATCAAGCATCCTAGGACCGGTTTCTGGCTATCAGCCGTCATCAGCCAGGATAGCTTGACTCCAGTGGCGTAGTGAGCACGGGTCCCACGTCTGGGAATACCCATCCCACTTAGGGCGAAAAGCGTTACAACAAACAAATGATGGACGGAATGCTGACAATGCAGACATTCTCCCCCAGTCAAGAGATCTGGGTTAAATCCATCGTTCTTTTGCCTACTACACCACCCCAGTTTAGACATGGCCATATGCAAATCAGTCTTGACCCTGTGCCTCATGGGAACAGTCCAGCCCGAACTGCCAAGCCATGTCTTCCCTGGACCGGAATCAAGCATCCTAGGACTGGCCTTATCTCCCAACCGTATTTGAGAGAATGGGCATTGGTCCCACTTTTATGGGGTGGATTCGTACTCTATACAGTCAACCAATGGCCAGAGTTAAGATGGGATTGGTTAGATCCGATCACCTCACAATAGCCAGGGGTACCTGTCATGGTTACCCACTTTTCTCACTGATTTTCACACTAACCATGGAGCCATTAGCGTGTTAACTTTGTACAAAGGCAGCTGAGTCAGGAATGCGTGTGACCGGTTGATTGCGTATCATCTCATTATATGCAGATGATGCCCTGGTTTATCTACATAATGCACATAAATAAGTCAGTGCCACAAGTTGAGAAACTGCTGGAAACCTTTGGGGAGATCTCTGGCCTGAAAATGAATTGGGCCAAGTCCAGCCTCTTCCCCCTAGGATTCATACTGGAAGATCAAAGGCCGGCTATCCCCCTACCCGACTTGACTTGAGATTTTTTAGTTCCAAATATCTAGGCATACAGATATATTATAGAACTCCGAACCAAATAAAAGGCAATCTGGGCAAAGCTCTCAGATCGATCTGAAGTTCCATGCTTTTCTGGCTCTCCCTCTTGCCAGTTGGCTTAGTGGTAAAACCAAAAATGCTAATATTACAGAGACTATTATATTTCTTCACTGCCTTACTGGTGATCCTCCCATAGTCTTGTTTCCAGACTCTGCACGGCCTCCTTTACGCTTTCATATGAGGGTGTGGAAGAAGAAGAGTGGTGCTGCATGAAGTGCAGCACCCAATGACTGAGTACAGCCGTGGGGCTCCCAATTATAAGCTGTACTATGCTGCAGCACAACTACAGTTGCCAATGAAATGGCTGGTAGAAGGCCTAAATGCAGAAAGACAGGAAGTGATGCAACTATCAGGTAACACACCCACCCTGAACTGGCTCCTTCATTCTGCCGGAGATATACCTACAGGGACTGAGTTGATGATGGCAGCCAAGTCATGCAGGCGTAAATACTTTCATACAAACAGATGCCCCTCTCCTTATGACACCCCCTCCCCTCAATTAGAACTGTGGGCACTACTGGAGTCCTAGGAAGTATTGAGAAGACATAGGGTGCAAGCATGGAAAGAAGCTGGTGTGGTACTGGTGGGAGACCTGTTCACTGACGGCAAATTAAATACATTTGAGGACATGGTTAACACTTATGAAATGTGGCAGGGCCCATTTCTAACATATAATGCACTCAAGCATTTCATACACACAAGATGGCCCGAGGGACAACCTGAACCAACAACTTCTCCACTCCTACTGGGTCTTCTCACCCACGGCATGGGTGGGAAAGCTGTGAAATCATTGTACACCTTACTGCTGACACATCTACACAACCCAAATCCCAGTAATAGTGCTAAATGGGAAACCGATCTGAGACAACAGTTCATGGCTAAACAAGGGGGGATGATCAAGGAACATGTTAAACAGGTCTCCTAGAACTTGAGATTCTGCTATACACCCAATTAACTATTTACATCAAACATACCTCACCCCATATCACATTCATCATATGTTCGGGGGGACGCCCAAAGAATTTCTCCACTGCCAACAGATAGATGCATGGTTTTATCATCATATGATGTGAGAATACCAGGTGCTGCAACAAACATGGGCAACAGAAACGAGAATCATGTCAAAGACAGTAGACCGCCCGAAACCGTGTACACCTGAGCTCTGCCTTGTAGGGCTTATGCCAGGATCCAAAACCATAGACTGTTTTGTAGATTTGCAGTTCTGGCGCTTATACGGTTTCAAAGCTGCATTGTAATGGCCTGGAAAGCGAGTGCAGCCCGGGAAGTGGGACTGTGCACAAGAGACTTGTTGAAGAGTGCAAAAGCCAAAGTCAATACATCCACACTACTTAGCCTGGAAGATGGACGTGGACCCCTTGGAATGTCTACATTGTGAACCTGGAAGCAGAGAATCACACTAGACAATAGACCAACCTGAACACAATATTAGTTCTTACCACAATAGATTGAAGTCAGATGTCGGGACTGGAACCTGTACATGAGACAACTAATTATAACTGACACAAGCACGCGTACCCACACATAAGACTGCGAGGCCGCTATCCTGCCACCCCTTACAGCAAGAAAACGACAATGGAGACAAAGAAATGAATATGGAAGGAACACCATACTGGAAAATCCAAACACCATGGCCCACTAAGTAGATAACAAGAAGACCTAGACACATTTCAGCCTCCCCTATCAAGTGTAAGGTGAGTCTCCAGGCAGAGCAAACAATGTCTGGTCATGCACATTCACATTAGGTAGAACAAACAAAGGGCATCAAATGTGATGAGATTGCTCTGGGTAATACTACTATACTCCTGGAAATAGCAGTGAGATACATTTCATATTGCTTGGTAGCTTGTTTACGCAGTTTTAGGAGGGGAACCAAGCTTATGAAAATAAGCCCAAATCCGTTCCAGAACGACCACTGTGGCCCAAACTGTTGCATGGCTCAATAAGTAAATACAGATGCTTGTCATCCACATAGAGTTTCGTCAGTGAGATATAGTTTCAGTCTTTATGCTCAGCAATTAGGCATTGACCTCTGGGCATATTGCTGTCAATCAGAAAGATAAAATAGATAGCATAAAATGTGATGAAAATGCTTCCACCAATGTTGCTAAACCTTAGTGAATGCCTTGGGCAGAATTTTCCACAGTCTTCTATATTGAAGGCTCAAATACAGAAAGAGACCAACCTTTTACAAATCAGTCCAGCCTTCCCACAAAATGTGTAGCCTAAACTGAACCGGTAGGACATATCTCCATGCACAAGATAGCAAGCATCCCCAGTCATGTTTTTATCTCATTGTGCTGCATATATGTATAGTGTAGGCTATAGTCAAATATTAGTATTGAGGCATTTCTTAGTTGTATTTTTCTAAATCAATCCAGTGAGATATGAATGTTTCAAGCCTTCAGTGTCATCCCAAAAATTCATTCTTAAAATAAAAAAAAAATATTTTTCATTTTCCCGATATACAGACACAGGTTTGCAGGTATGCTGCTTTATCAAGGCTCACAATGCTATGTCAAGGTAAAAAAAATACGTAATTCAAGATTTCCTTTAAATTCTCTTTTTAAATCCCTGTGATAAGTTTAGCCATCCAAGATGGCAGCACATTCACGTCACATTTCTGTGAAAATTCAACTAATAAATACCTCAATACTAATATTTTAATGCAATATAGGAAGATGCAATATGTGGTAACGTATTATGCGGCTCCTATCCCGGGTCTGGACCCCTAAACCTGTATTTGAATTTATATAGTGTAGGTTACCCCAAAACTGAAATAAAACTGCAAAGATGATGAGGGCACTATTTTTGAGACTATCAAAAATATTGTTTAGACACAACACACAGAGTTATAAGCTTCTTAAATGGAATATTCAAACCACTAGAAAATATGTAATTCAGTATTCTTTAATGCTACGTCTATGACAAGTGTAAGTCCAGCAGTCTCTAATAACTATACTTTTATCAACAGAGTTACTGTCTGATGTGTGAAACACATGCCATGGGGTCATCATTAAACAAAATAAGTTAACACCTGACCCAAAAAAACTATATAATGCAGGTACATTAAAATAGCAGACACAACATCCATGAAATATTAGTTCATTTGTAATTCATATTGAAATAGGGAAGATTCCTGCTTTTACTACGTTTTGCTTACAGCTCCCATGCAAATGACAGCAGGTGGATTCCTGCTTTTACTCGGTTTTGATTACAGGTCCCATGCCTGTGGCGGCAGGTGGATTTTAGAAGTGGTGAGGCGGAAATTGCAGACCTAATGAAAATGTACAGGCAAACGCAGTGAGTGACCTGAACTGAAAATGTTGCGTATGGGGGGAGTTTCCCCCATAAGAACATTTTGAAAATGAAAAAGTCAAATGGCAGTTTGCAGAGTGGAGGGGTAGGGGGTTCATTACAGCCCACCATACCACTATCCACTGGTCCTTGAATGACCTTTTACTCTGACCAGGGAATCCATCATTAAAGTATATATTTGGAGTTCCTGTGGTCAGTTTTAATTGCTTCTCTGCACCTTTTTCACCTGATCCCGCACTGTTTCATTATTTGTTGTTTTGTCTTCCCCTCCCTATCGCTCCACCTCCAGCGCTGGTCTGCGCGGAGGTGTGTTAGCAGCCCTACGATGAAGCATGCCACAGATCTCTGTGGGTGAGGCCAGTATTAAAACCCTTTTGTGTTTTTCCACCTCTAGATCACAGCGATTTCATTTGTGAAGCCCCATTTCTACGTGTGTGTGTAGGTTATTGTAGGAGGTTGAGGTGGGGCATTTTCCTCGTACCCCTTAACTACCGTGTGTGTTGAATATTAAAATAGTAGACACAACATCCATGAAATATTAGTTAATTTGTAATTCACATTGAAATAGAGAAGACTCCTGCTTTCACTAGGTTTTGCTTACAGCTCCCATGCCAGTGGCCGCAGGTGGATTTTAGAACTGGTGAGGAGGAAATTGCAGACCTAATGAAAATGTGCAGGCAAACGCAGTGAGTGAACTGAACTGAAAAAGTAGCGTATGGGGGGAGTTTTCACCCCCATAAGAATATTTTGAAAATGAAAAAGTCAAATGGTGGATTTTACAGCATACTGTCAGTCAGTTAAAACTTTGCGATTCAACCTAATGCATAGAGCAGCAGCACAGTGCGAAGTATTTTCACGTAGATATAACTGCGCAAAAATATAAGTAGGCTCTGCCTTAAGAACAAATAAAATCTCAGTAGAAAACGTGTATGTGTGTATTATACCGTCTGCCAACAGTCGCTTTTTATAGTTCTATTGGCTGTTTCAGATTTTTGGCTACACAAAAGGGACCGAGGCTAGACGCACTCAAGCAAGATTCCCCAAACTCAGCGCATACCCCAGTAATAGAGGCCCCTTACTGGCGGCAGTACCCATGTATTGCATTCTTTTTTTTTTTAACCTGTTTTTTATTTTTGTTTATATCATGCATAATTGGTACACAGTACATAGATATAAGAGTGCAGGCATAAATATGTTGCATTGTGTAATTACATAGTGAGTGTTTTACAACTTTAGTTTCCCAGCGATTTCTCTCTACATATATAATACTGTCATTTTACATTATACAATAAACATTTCGA
The DNA here is from genome assembly GCF_964204655.1 of Triturus cristatus. NCBI lineage: Eukaryota > Metazoa > Chordata > Amphibia > Caudata > Salamandridae > Triturus > Triturus cristatus. Next base: position 1,170,322,908 of record NC_140591.1, on the reverse strand, counting down.
ACTATTGTACATGACCATTATTCGCTGATATCCGACATCGATATATATGTTGGCGGATCACTGTTGTTGCCCCTGAAGGTATTCCATTTCCCCCACACACGTGTACATTTCTTGGGGCACCCTCTATGCACATAGACCACTTTCTCCGCTATCATTGCGCTATCCATAACCCCACACCACAGATGATAGGTGGGCAGTGTCCTCGCTCCCCAGTGTTGAGCTATGTTGCGCTTCACTATCATCATGCCCAGCGTCGCCCAGTCTTGGGCCATTTGGTTAAGATCTGTCGGCTTCCAGATATTAAGGCGACATCTCCTGGGTTCCGGCGTTACGTCAGCCCCACCAACCCGTGAGATTGAGCCCATGATAGTTTCCCACTATGGTTTGGTTTCCGGGCATTTCCATACAGTGTGGTAAAAAGTACCCGCTTCCCCACATTGCCGCAAACAAAGTGGTGTATTGATGCGACCCAGCCGGTGCATGGTTATTCTTGTATAATAGATTCAGTGCAGTATTTTTTGTTGCACTCATTTTAATTTAGAGGGTATAGCAACCTCTCTCGGAGACGCCAATGCATCCTACCAGTCTGTCTCGTCCAGGTCCCCTGTGTCCGTCTGCCTTCGTTCCCTTAGAGTTTTTGTGGGCTCTGGTTGATTGTTTATAATTTTACGATAGGTTTGGGAAATAGCTTTAGTCATGTGGTCTGTCAATAGTCTATCCTCTAACGGTGAGGCCTCTGGAAGTTCAGTGCCTGGCGGAATCGTTTTTGTGAGTGCATGCTTGATCTGCATGTAGCGGAGAGTTTCTGTTGGCGCCATCCCATACATCGTTTGCATCTGAGAAAATGCGATGACCCCACCCTTCTTCCACAAATCTCCTACCCTGGAGATACCTATTAGGTCCCACTGCCTGAAATCTTTGTTATTGCGTAGTCTACCTAATCTTAGGGTTTCCCATAGTGGTGTAGATTGTGTTATTACCCTTTCCCAGCCAAGTGCAAGAAGCGCAGTGAACCATATGTGTACAGTGTGTGCCGTAGGCCCCTTGAGCGTGTGTTTTTGGGATTTATTGTAAAGTGCCCCCATAACACCTTCTTCGCCGAGGATATACCTATCCATGCGAAGTGCCGGTTCCTCTTGTGGAGCCAGTGGTTTATTACCATGAGTTGTGAAGCCCAGTAGTATGCTCTTATATTTGGCAGGGCAATACTGCCATCGTACCAGCTCTTCACTGAATTCTGCATGGCTATACGCGCTGGCTTTCCATCCCAGAGGAGATTGCTCACTTCAGCTTCAATCGCCTTAAAATAGGTGGGAGGTACTGGGAACGGAGTATTTTGTAAGGCATAGAGGAACCTGGGTAGCGCCATCATTTTGTAAAGGGCAGCTCTACCCAGTAGTGTCAGTGGAAGGGACTGCCAATGTTTAACCTCTCGGCGGAACCTTTTTAGCGGCTCTAAGAGGTTTTTCTCAGTAAATTGCGTGGGCTGGGCTGTGACAAAAAGTCCCAGGTATTTAAATCCTTCAGCAGCAATCTGTGTCTCACAGCCTCATGGCAGTCTCAGGGGGCCGCCATAAAGAACATACATGAGTGATTTATCCCAATTGATGGTATAGCCAGAGAACCTGCCGTATGCTGCACAAACATCTAGGAGTCTACTGATGGAGCGCTCAGGGTTGCCATATAGAGCATCATCAGCATATAATGAGATACGATCCTCCCAACCCTCCGTCCATTTTAGCCCCCGGATGATAGGCTTGTATTCTTGAGGTATTATACTATTCATCATAACCAGTTTTCTCTGCAATCATCAATGCATGCTAAGACAGGAAATAGAGAAGTGGCATGCTTCCCTGTGTCTGCTAAAGCCACTTGGACATTGCAATCTGTTTGCCCATTTCCCTTGAATTCACCTTTTGCTTTGTGACTGCTTGACCCTTGCGGTCTACTAATGCCACACAATTCCCACAATACAATATTTCCATACATTTGCACACATACATGCCTTTCAAAAACTACTTGTGTTGCTTCTGTGTTACAGTTGTTTAGGACCTTGCCTCGCTAGGTCGCTCCCCAGCCACTGCGCTACCCCTCTGTGTGCCGCCAGGTTCGATCTTGCTCTGTTTTCCTGCCTGTTGCCCTGTTTTTCCTGCCCTGTCCCTGATTCCTTATCCCTGTTGCCTGGTTCCCGCTCCCCTCGCCCACCTCCCACTCTCCCATTTCAGTTTCCCGCCGCTGCTCCCCCGCGGCCCCGCCCCCGAACATCCCATTAGCCACCCCACTCCCACCTCCCAGCTGCTCCTCCCTCCCTCTACCCCTCTTATGAAGGCCGCACAGCGGCCGCACGCAGCGGGCGCGCCCAGCGCCAGAACCCCTGTACCCCACGCTCGCCACGACGCTAGACTCGGGTATGATGCCGACTCCCTCCACGCACTCGACACCAGCCGAAACAACACCTGCTTCCAGGCCGCCTCGAAACGGACCCACGGTCCCTTCGCCTGCCGCACCTGCAGCTTCACCTGCGACAGAGTCACCAAACCCCCAAGGACTGGACCCAACAACCTCCGCTGCATCCTGCTCAACACCCGCTCCGCACGCAAACACGCCGTCGAGCTCTGGGACCTGCTCGACACCTCCACCCCAGACGTGGCCTTCCTCACCGAGACCTGGTGGAACGACTCCTCGGCACCCGACATCGCCATAGCCATCCCGGACGGCTACAAGATCACCCGCAGGGACCGCGCCAACGGAATCGGAGGAGGAATAGCCATCGTCTACAAGTCCACCCTCAAGGTCACCACCCACGCAGACGACACCCTCAACACCGCCAAACACCTGCACTTCCGGATCCACACCGACCCCAACACCACCCTCAGAGGAACACTCATCTACAGACCCCCCGGACCCCTGGCTCAGTTCAGCGACTCCATCGCCGACCTCGCCAGCACCCACACACTCGCCTCCACGGACTACATCCTCCTCGGGGACCTGAATTTCCACCTCGAGAACAACAACGACGCCAACTTTGCCACTCTGATCGAAAACCTCGCCAACCTCGGCCTCAGACAACTCGTCACCGCACCCACCCACGCCGCAGTCCACACACTGGATGCCATCTTCTCCACAAGCACCCACGTCGCCTTCGACCACACCTCCGAACCCCACTGGACCGACCACCGCTGCATCCACTTCACCTTCAAAAAACCAACCACGCACCATCGCACCCAACAGCTGCCTCGCCGCTGCTGGAACAAAGTCACCGAAGACCAGCTGATCACCACCCTCGCCCAGAACCCACCTATCAACCCCACCTGCCCTGACGTCGCAGCCCGCAACCTCAGACAGTGGATCGACGACTGCACCAACACCCTCGCCCCACTCAAGAGACCCTCCAACAGCCACGCCAGCAAGAGAGCCACCTGGTTCACCGACGAGCTCCTGACCTCCAAACGCGCCTGCCGTAAGCTGGAGAAGAAATGGCTCCACAAACGAACGCCAGAAAACCACGCAGCCCACAAGGATGCCACCCGCAGACATCACCACCACATCAGACTAGCCAAGAGATCCTCCTTCAAAGACCGCCTGGAAAACAACGCACACAACAGCAAAGAGCTCTTCCGCATCGTAAAAGAACTCTCCAATCCCAACGCCAACGACATCCCGCCCTCACAAGTACTGTGCGACTCACGGGCCATCTTCTTCCACCGCAAGATCGCTGACATCCACGACAGCTTCAACACCACGACCGCACCGACGATGCATGACTACACCCCCCACCACCCCCCCCCCCCGCAAACACCAACAGCGCCAACCGCCTGACCTCCTGGGCCAACACCAACAACGACGAGACACGCAAGATCATGAACTCCATCCACTCAGGATCTCCGTCAGACCCATGCCCACACCACGTATTCAACAAAGCAGACGCGGTCATCGCACCCCAACTACAGAAGGTCATCAACATCTCCTTCGAAACAGCGACATTTCCGGAAAGCTGGAAGCACGCCGATATCAACGCCCTCCTCAAAAAGCCCAAGGCGGACCCCAAGGACCTCAGGAACTTCCGACCCATCTCCCTGCTCCCGTTCCCGGCAAAGGTCATCGAGAAAATCGTCAACATTCAACTGGCCCGCCACCTGGAAGACAACAACATCCTGGACCTGTCCCAATCCCGATTCAGACGAAACCACAGCACCGAGACAGCCCTCATCGCCGCCACAGATGACATCAGACGCCAACTGGACAACGGCGAAACATCAGCCCTCATCCTCCTGGACCTGTCAGCCACATTCGACACGGTCTGCCACCGCACCTCAAAGACACGCCTCCAAGAAGCCGGAATCCAAGAGAAGGCCCTTGACTGGACCACGTCCTTCCTCTCCGACAGAACCCAGAGCGGCCGCCTCCCACCTTTCCGGTCAGAAGCCACCGACATCATCTGCGGCGTCCCCCAGGGCTCATCCCTCAGCCCGACGCTGTTCAACATCTACATGGCCGCCCTCGCACAAGTGGCCTGCCACCACAACCTCAACATCATCTCCTACGCCGACGACACCCAGCTCATCCTCTCTCTCACCAAGGACCCTCACACCGCCAAAACCAACATCCACGAGGGTATGAAGGCCATCGCCGACTGGAGGAGGAGCAGCTGTCTGAAACTGAACTCGGACAAGACGGAGGTCCTAATCCTCGGACCCACCCCCTCAGCCTGGGACGATTCCTGGTGGCCGACCGCTCTGGGGACAGCACCGACACCCACCGACCACGCACGCAACCTAGGATTCATCCTCGACTCCTCCCTCTCCATGTCCAAGCAGGTCAACGCTGTCTCCTCCTCCTGCTACAACACCCTACGCACGCTCTGCCGGATCTACAAGTGGATCCCGACCGAAACAAGAAGAACAGTGACACAGGCCCTCGTCAGCAGCAGACTGGACTACGGCAACGCACTCTATGCAGGAATCCCAGCCAAACACCAACGGCGGCTACAACGCATCCAAAACGCCTCCGCCCGACTGATCGTCAACGCCCCCCGCCGTAGCCACATCACCCCCCTCCTGAGAGACCTGCACTGGCTCCCCATGGACAAGAGGATCACCTTCAAGCTCCTCACCCACGCACACAAAGCACTCCACAAAGCCATACCAGCCTGCCTGAACAGCAGACTCAGCTTCTACACCCCCACCCGCCAGCTCTGCTCCGCCAGCCTCGCCCTCGCAGCTGTCCCCCGCATCCAACATACGACCGCCGGCGGCAGATCCTTCTCCTACCTCGCCGCCAAGACCTGGAACACCCTCCCAACCCACCTACGACAGACCCAAGACCTACTCGCCTTCTGAAGACTCCTCAAGACCTGGCTCTTCGAGCAGTAGCGGCACCCTCCCCCCCCCCCTCAGCACCTTGAGACCCTCACGGGCAGGTAGCGCGCTTTACCAGTACCCTGATTGATTGATTGACAACGGCGCACACTATGATTAAAAAATGCCTCTGAGCTGTAAAGCTGCTTCAGAGAAGGCACTGTGAGTACACACACTTTAAAAACACTTTGTATTTAAAATTGCTTTGAAAGTACAGCAGCAAGCACAGTCGGTGGTCATTGCCTGACACCACACAGTCTGCTCTAGGCTCCAGATACTGGTAGCTACACTTGCCCCCTGAGCCAGGAAGAGAGGGTGCTCAATGCACATGTTACCAAGATATGTTTCGGTCAGGTGTTGAGGCCCTATATATGTGGTTTCCTGAAGGCCTTTCCGTGGTGTGCAGCCGAGCATGCAGGCCTAACTGGCGGGAGGGGTCACATATGCTCTCATTCCTTCCCCTACTCACAGGTAGGCTACATACAGGGGCTTAATAGCACCCTTCCCCCTCTCTAGATGCTCTAGATGCTCGCGCAGATCAGATTAGCTCCTGGCTAGAACCTGGGTGAGAGAGAGAAAGACAGACAGACACACACACAGTCATGCTAGTGGTCATGTCAGTGGCCATCCTGGTGGCAAAATCAGCTCCAACCTCTCCAGACTCCTGGGGAAATGCTTGGTGCCCAGTAAGGCCAATCCAGGCCTAGTCCCATTAAATGCTGCTCTACCAATCAAATTATGCATCTCTCAAATCAGATTCAACAATCACAGCCACAATGTGCTAGTTAGCACCATTGACGTCTATCGGTGTAAGCAATGGCCATTCTTTAAGAAGGTAGATACTCTACACCTGCTTCAGACCGCCTTACTTACAAAGATGTGCATTCACAGGACGCGCAGCGGACGAGCGCAGCGGGCGCGCCGTCAGCGCGCCAAAGGCGAGCCCGTCTGCGCCCATCCGCAGCTGGTAGGGGCAAGGGGCCACCCCCCCAACAACATTTCCCTCATGTACGAGAACAAATAGGCAATACAGCATGGATACCCTCTACCAGCTACGGCACACTAACAAAGCCAAGTGCGGCCAAATTTCCACCCTTTGGAAATCCCCCACCAATGCCCTCACTGCAAAATACAACTCTCCAGCCCTCTGCAGAAGGAGGAGCTGTGGGAATACAAAATGCTGTTACTAAACTGCAGATCTCTCCCAAAACACCGTCTGGAGAATTCAATGCTGCTGGATGAGCTCATGCCAGATATACTCTTCTTGACCGAAACATGGCTCACCCAGGCATCTGAACCTGACCTGGTTCAAGCACTCACACCAGGCTACCAGATTGCACGCTTAGACCGCGCTCAGGGAAAAGGCGGGGGGCTCGCCATCATTTATAAAGACACTTATACCTGCCGATGCACACCTGAGCCCATCGCAGACTGTGAAAGCCTGCACTTCACCATCAAATTCTCCCCCAACAAAAGTTTCACGGGCATCCTTATCTACCGCCCCCCCGGAGCACCCAAACAATTCCCCACTGCACTTCCTCATACCGTGGCCGAATTAACCACCTTATCGGCAAACTTCACAATATTAGGCGACCTTAATATACATTTCGACAACAATCAGGACAATGTCGCCAACAAACTCATAGCTAGTCTAGCAGCAATCGAACTAGAACAGCTCGTCCCCTCCCACACCCACATACTAGGCCACTTGCTAGATCCCGTTTTTAGCAACTGCCCCCAACTAACAGTTGGCGCCCCCACTTGCCTCCCATGGACTGATCACTTCCTCATTCCAATCACCTGGACCACACGCAAGTGTGTCCCATCCCCCCACCTCCCCTCCAGATCTAGGAACTGGTCCAAACTCTGTCCGGATAAATGGGCTAGCAACCTCACTACAACTAAACCAGTACTCAACAGTGACCCCTCAAAAGGCAACATCGAGTACAACTGGATCACGAGCTCACTAGACTCCATACTACCCCTTGGCATCACCAGATCAAAAAGACACCATAATACAGCCCCCTGGTACACGGAAGAGCTCCGGGAAAAAAAACGTACCTGTAAGAGGCTTGAAAGGAAGTGGCGTCTAAACTACATGGCCACGTATAAAACTATATACAGAGATGCCATCAGAGCCTATAAGTCAGGAATAAAGCTGACCCAATCAGCCTACTATGATGCTAAAATAATGGCAGCCAAGTGCAAGCCCAAAGAAATGTACCGAACGGTAAAAAGCCTCACCACGCTTCCCCCGCCCTCAACCACCAACCCCACTGAACCCCCACGATGTGACGATCTAGCTGAGTTCTTTTTTACAAAAATAAATAATATCTACACATCCTTTCCAAACACGGGAGCAGAACCCTCCTCCAAAAGCTACTCCTCCGTAGCAGAAACAGAGTTATCTCCCCACAACACCTTAACCCACCTCCCACAACTAGCCTCAGTCACACTAGACTCGTTAATGCACCAAATAAAATCTGGCTCGCCATGTGATCCTGCCCCACCAAACTCACTGATTTCGGTTGGACAGGCAATTCTCCCCACACTACTGGAACTGCTGAACTCCTCGATAACAACTAGCACAGTCCCATTAACATGGAAACATGCGAGGGTACGTGCACTTTTTAAAAAACCCAACCTCGACCCTTGCAACCTCAATAACTATCGGCCTATCTTACTACTCCCCTGGACAAGCAAACTCCTTGAAAAGCATGTTAACACCTGTCTAACTAAATTCTTCGAGAGTAACCAACTGCTGGACACTACACAGACTGGCTTCCGACCCAAGCATGGTACGGAGACGGCCCTGGTAGCAGTTACAGAGGAGGCAAGGCGGATCTTAGATCAGGGAGGAGCAGTGGCAGTGATCTTCCTTGATCTGAGCGCCGCATTTGACACGGTGAACCATCAAATCCTCCCCCACCGCCTACTAAGTCTGGGAATATCGGGAGAAGCCCTGGCCTGGCTTAAATCCTTTTTAAAAGACCGTACCTTCAGTGTCTTTGAAGGAGCCTCAGTCTCCGCAAGCAAGCCTCTGGGGTGTGGGGTGTCACAGGGCTCCTCACTTAGCCCCACGCTTTTCAATGCATACATGAGACCACTGGCAGAGATTGTTTGTCCGCACGGCATTACCATCGTCACCTATGCGGACGACACTCAGCTAGTGGTCTCCCTTGCACACAAGGATAGCCAGCAATCACAAACCAACCTGATTCCCTGCCTGGAGCAGGTAAAGAGCTGGATGAATGCCAAGCTCATGCCTAAAGCTCAACGGGGACAAGACGGAGCTAATGCTCCTCGGCTCTCAGTCCCCTTCCACTCTAGAGCTACTGTGGCCCCCTAGCCTAGGCGATCCCCCCGCACCCAAAGACAACATAAAGAGCCCTGGAGTATGGCTAGACAAAGCTCTGACTTTTAACACACAAGTCACTAAAGTGTCAGCAACCTGCTTCGGCCTAATTAGGCAACTCAAAAAAATCCTACCACTCCTCCCTTTTGAGGCAAAACAGGTAGTCATCCAGGGCCTAATTCAGTCTCGTATAGACTACAGCAACGCTCTATATCTGGAATCCCCAGAATACTGCTTAAACAAACTTCAGCGGGTCCAGAACTGCGCTGCACGCACCCTCCTCGGAATTTCGCGTAGGAACTCTATAGGGTCTGGCCTGAAATCCCTGCATTGGCTCCCTGTCAGAGAGAGGATCAAATTTAAGGCCATGTGCATTACCCACCAATCCTTCTGGAGATCGGGGCCGTTGATCTATCATTCCTTGATCACCCCCACCATCCAAAAAAAGAACTCCGCTCATTGAAAGCCTTTTTAACTGCCGTTCCACAGATACGAAGAGCCAGAGCAGGTGGTCGCAGCTTTTCCTACAATGCATCCAAGATGTGGAACTCTCTCCCCCACCACCTAAGATCTAACCCGAACCTGCTCACCTTTCGTAAACAACTGAAAATCTTTCTTTTCAACCAAAAAAATATCTAAATAAAATCATCCACCAGCGATCCACCCCAGCAGAAGTTCCTCTATCCATCAGCGCCTGGATGCCTCAGGGTAACTGTCCGCGCTTTATAAAACTCCTTTCCATTCCATTCCATTCCATTTCCATTCCTTACAGAACCCTTATCCTCCCTCTCCAAGTTCTTACTGAGTCTGGAATCAAACAGGGAAGCTTTCACTCTGGACGTGCACCTCTGAATAAATTGGTGCTATAGCAATAAACATAATAATGAATTGTGGAGAATTATAAAACCTGGAAAGCATCATTATTTTTTATGTCAGATAACAGAGCTATATGTATTTATCATCACTGGCCACAGCGCCCTAGCATTTAAATCACACCATTCTCCTTTAAGTGGAAGAGCATCAAATACCCACCTCAGTAGTTTGCAGGGCTTCATTCCAGTTAAGAAACTTGATTGACTGACAGCCAACATTCTAATTTAAAGATTATATGAAGCAGTGTAATAAAGCAAGGCGATTTGTGTTTCAAAGGTGAAATCGAAATAGGCAATCCCTGCAGACCCAAGATCAGACAAGGAAGGGTTTCAGGACTCAGCACTGAAGGCGCTCTGGGACCTGAACCACTCTAGGAGTCATCAAGCATTTTTGTTAATAAGTGTATTGATGCTCTGGATATCAAAGCGCGTTGTTCAGAGTCACATATGATTTGGTCAAACAAAGAAACCAAGATTGGAAATCCCACCTCCTGCACGTATAGGCTACAACCTAGCAGTATTTGATTAACGACCTGCCTTCTTTACAAATGCTTGCAAGTAATTAAGTATGTTAGGGGAGTTCGCTCTATAATCCATAAAATGGGAATACATATTTTACTATACTCCCGACAAACATTGGTGGTCCTGGATGTAACTGGAATTCCTGTGCCAAAACTGCTTCACCAGAGCTAGAATGAGGAGGGAAAAAACTTTCACTTCATTCACAAGTGCACTCCTTAAATCTGTCTCCATTGTTGGTTTGTAGTTCCCTAACTGGGGAGAGAATGTGGCTGAAGGGCTAGAGCGGTCGACTTCGGAGCTGGGGAACCGGGTTCCAGTCTCGGCAGGAACACTCAACATTCTGTGATTCTGGGCAAATCACTTATTCTCCCTGTGCCTGATAAAAAAACAAGCATTTACAATGCAATAGGCCTCGCAATCACGAGTCTTCGAGCCATTGGCACTGTAAATGGCAATGCCTTTTATAAAAAATTTAAAGGCATTGTCATTTACAATACCAACAGCTCAAACCTTCGCAAAAGCAACACCTATCACATTGCAGAGCGCAGTGTCCGTGAAGCGGGTGCCGTGCTCATTACTAAAGTTACAACAACAAAAAATTAATCAGAGCGCGGTGTACCTGAAGCAGTCGCTGCGCTCAGTATTAAGGTAAAAAAAAAGAAAATTTGAAACTGAGCACGGTGTCCCTGAAGCGGGCGCAACGGTCATTAGTAAATTAAAAATAAATAGAGCGCGGTGTCCCTGAAGGTGGCATCGCACTCAACATGAAAGCTTAAAAAAAAACATATTTCAACTGAGCGCGGCGTCCCTAAAGTGGGCACCGCGCTCAGCATGCATATACAAAAACAAGCAGCTGCCATTGTTCCCATCAGTGTCCATTATCAAAGTAGTGCTCACCCACTAGATAAAGCTGACTTTGTAACAAGCCAAGTAAAAGTTCCAGTCCTTATGGGCAGTAACAAATGGAGACAAGGCGGTACTAAGGAGGGACTAACAAGCCTCATAATGAATGTGAAGCCAGCCTCTATGAAAAACAATGACACAAAGCCAAAGACAAATATATGCGGAGAGTGGGCGGGGCTGCTAGTACATACCCTAATACAGTATGCCTCGCAGAGCGAGCAGCGCATGCTCGCTGCCACATACCTCAACCTAATGACTGGGTCCTTCTGTAATGCAAGTGGTGCTCATGTAAAGCTCTCTGATACCTTCGGGTCTAGTTTGTGCTATATATAACTGCAAAAAAAAAACTACATCCCCCTCTGAGGGCAATATCTCAAGTTGTTAAGGCGTAACTATATTTGTCTCGTTTCTGAAATGATCTTTGCAGTTCTATCAAAAGCATTGAAGTAGAGTCACAGAAACCAAACACTGATCCCCTTACAAAGACATAAATTGCAACCTTCAAGGGCTGTGTACAGAAAGTAACTTAGAGAGAGACAGAATCCTGGAGGTACTGAGTGAGGAGCACAGAACATGGCTGGCTTGGGTCGATGCTGCTACAAACCAATGAGAGAGGCGTCCTCTCAGGTGGTGGACTCAGGCTCAGACACCGCTTCTGAACATTTTTAACGTGAAACCACATGCAGTAAAATACACATGTCTACAGATAACATAACATCTGAAGTAAGGAGAGCAGACAGCTGTGCTCCTTGGACAGCTCGCCCCCTCTTGTGATGACAAATTGTTGCCACCCATTACCTCATGGTCCTCTTCGGCCTACCCCACCTCCGGCCACTGCTGTAGCTTGTGCCTGCAGGTTATGTTATGTCATATGAATTTGTACTGCGCACAGATACTCAGTGGAGTATCCCGGCGCAAGCCTGAAAAGGGGCCAAGGTCAAAAAAGGCAGAGCTAAAAGAGAAAGGATTTTAACTTTTTCTTAAAAGTGGCAGGATCGTGCATACCGCACAGAGCCAGCGGCAATGCGTTCCATGGCAGACAGCTTTTCGGGCAAGAGAGCTCCCACCAAGTCTTTGGCGGTTGAACCGAGGGATCTGAGCCAGAAGCTGAGAGGAAGAACGCAGCTGTCTCACTGGGACGTAAAAGGCAAACCTCTTCTGAAGGTAGATGGGTCCCAAGCCATGGAGAGCACTATGGGCAATTGTCAGAATTTTGAATTGTATTCGAGCCTCTGCCGGAAGCCAATGCAGAGAGCGCAAATGAGAGCGCACACTGCACCTGCTGGAAAGACCTAGCAGGAGTCTGGCAGCCGTGTTTTGGACTACATGCAGTTTGTTCAAGAGGTAGCCAGAAGAAGATCTCGCCCAGCAGGACACCTGCAAAGTTCATCACAGTTTGTCCAACAAAAATAATTTTGATTCAGCACACTTTATCACTGAGCAACAAGCAGTCACGGTTGGCATGACTCACGGGGTGTCGCGCGGGTACAGGGTCACACCAGAGGTTAATTTAAAATAAAAATAAAAACAGTTAACTTACTGTCGCCGTCCTGCGCCGTCTTTGCTCCTCTCCTGTCTCCAGCAGGAACAGGAAGCAGGCAGCTGCACTCCCATAAGCCAATCACAATGCTGCAATGGCAGGTTGTGATTGGTCGGGACGCCAACCAGCCAGGCACCTATAGGGAGGCCATTTTCTCCATGTAGCCTGCATGCAGCCAACATTGAGAAAAGGCAGAGTGAGCATGACTGGTTTGGTTGGCCAAACAGTCAGTGCCCTCATCAGTGGGCAAGCCACTCCTCACCTGCCCTAGAGCAGCCCCTCCGCTGCCAACCAAACACTTCTTCTTTCTCGCAGTTTCAAGAAGCAGAAACATAAAATGGTAGTTTTACCATTTTATGTTTCTCCTTCTCGCACTGTGAGAAAGCAGTGGGGCGACGCTCCCCCGACCTAGTGGAGGAGCCGCCCCTGGCAGCAAGTGGTAATTTTCTTTCATCTTCTTGGAATTTTTCTCTTCCTGCCTCTCCCTTAAAGGTGGTAGGGCATACCACTCACACCCATTACCACCATCTGTCCCTGGCGCATGCGCTGTCAGCATCAGCTATTGTATTTTCAAAAAAAGCTTTAAAATGGGCTTAGGGCACCACCCATTACTTACCAATACTTGCCATTGGTTGGCTTCAATATTACTTTCTCTTCCTTGCTTTTTACTGGTCATGTCACCTGCTTCCTGCCAGCTGCTCACCTCCTCCTGCATTCTTCCAGGGTCTTCAGTCCCTGCCGTGGAGCATAGACCTAGTACAGCTTCCTGTTACAGCCTGTGTCCTTCCACTGGCCGCACGTTGCCGCAGGTAGTTTTATTTTACTGTGTGCGATTCACTCTATAAATAGATGGTGGTTTAGCAACTTCAACAACAAAAAAAAGGGCTATGACACAGTCAACACTGGCCGCGTCATAGCGCTTTTAATTTTATTTAACTTTAAACAATGTTGAACTGCAGCTCTCGCTTTTGTGCAATATGTAAACAACACAGTGACAACATCAACAGAGCTTGCATAGGAGAAACATACTGACTATGCCAATGCTTATTTAATTAGGTACTAAAGTTCACTTTGCATTTTTACATTTTTATTTTTAGTCAGCAAAACGTCAACAAAATTGTTACTTCTTTTACAGCATTTAAGAGTTACTGGTATATTAGCTACAATGATAGATATGATGAGTGAGAGAGAGCAATATAATACACTTGACATTATACATTGTGCTAAATTATTGGCAGTTAAAGGTAGTATATATTTTGAAAATACAAAACATACAGCCTCATGCATCAACCCAAAATCCAGTCGGTAAAATACCGATTCGCTAATAGCTCCCGGTATTAAGTTAAAAATACCCAATCCCAATGCATCAACCCAAAAGCAGAAATCGCTATTTAAGGAATCCTTAAATAGCGATTCTTTAAATAGGGATTCCTTAAATACCGATTCCTTAAATAGTGATTGCATTTAAGGAATCCCAAAGTGAGATTCCTTAAATGCAATGCATCAAAGTTAAAAAATTAGCGATTTCGCTAATAGGGGGAGCAAATTACCATGAAGATGAACTGCATGGTAATTTGCAAAAACTTTGAAAAATGCACTTTTGTGCATTTTTCAAAGTTTCATGTTGCGCACACACATGCCCTTAGAGCATGTGTGTGTGCAACATATGTGAACATATCATTTTCAGGGGTGCTATAGGGTGTCATTTTGACACCCTTGCACCCTTGAAATTGCATGAGCAATTAGCGAGAACCTACTGGTACTCGCTATTTGCTCATGCAATCTCCGATTCATTCCTGTGGGCCTGGAGGCCCATAGGAATGATTGGGACGGCATTCCTTAATTGCTACTCGCTATTTGCTAGTAGCAATTAAGGAAAGTTAAGGAATCGCTATTTGAATAGCGATTCCTACATGCATAGCCTTTTGCTATTCCTTATTAGCGAATCCTTATTTTTCGCTAATAAGGAATCGCAAATGCTAATGTTGATGCATATGCCCCTTAGTATTTACTGACCTGGTCATTTCAGTCCGCCTCTGCTGTGTGTGTGTGTTCTGCCTAGCAACAGTAAGGAGCAGGGTTGGGGAATCCCCAGAGACAGGTTGGCTGCCAGGTGGTGGGTAGAGAGGTGACACCAGGATGGGTGGGAGGAGTACACCTTGACTCTTGAATAGACCTGTGCTCTGCCACCACAAAGCCGGCGCCGCCCCCTGTGGAGCGGCGGATGTCTCTGCCCTGCTGCTGAAAGGAAAGAGCAGAGTCACCATAACAAAGTGCTCCAGAACTGGACTGAGCCAGGCCCAGGCCCCCTGGCGCTAAAGAACAAAAGAATCATGGTATAAAAGTAGGGGCCTGGCTCCTAAGAAATCAGAATCCTGTTTTACCACAAAGAACCTCTGCCCGACTAGAAGGAGAAGAAGACGCTGGAGGAGCTGGCCTGCTGCTTGCCTTGCTGAGAAAGGAGAGGAAGAGACTACTGAAAAGACTTTGCTACTTTGTGCTTTAAACATTCTCCAAGGGCTTGATCTGAGCTTGCCCCCTGAACTGAACCCCAGGACCAGTGGGTTCTCTGTGCTTTTGCTCGTCCTCCGATTCGAGCCGTGTGTGCATCCCGCTGGAAAGAGACTGCGCCCCTCATCGCCCCTCCTAGGGCCGTGACACTCAGGAGCTTGCCTGCCTCAACCCCGTGAGAGCCTCGCTCCGTCCGGAGCCGCTCTCTGTCCCCGGGCTAGGTTGCCTGCACCCCTGTCACCACCTGTCACTGGAGCGCGCTGAACGCGCTATCACCCCTCCGGCCGGAAACCGTCCGACGACTGTGATCTACGCCGGGTCATCCAGCTGCACTGACCGTACCCTGTGACCCCGCTTCGCTATCCCCGGACATCTCAGGCCGCGCCGCCCCCGCTGTGGAGACCCCCCTGCACCGCCGTGCTGAGGGTCGCTGGCCGCGCCTGCCTACCTGCCCACACCCGCTGATCGAGGACCCAAGACACTTCCCAAGCTGAGAGTCGCACCGACCTGTGCCGACTCTCCCCGTCACGAAAGAAGTTCCAGTATCAGGCTCGGGGCCCGCAACGCCTTATTTCCCCATTCGCAGGAGCCGATCTCTGTAAGTACTGGAACCACAAGTAACATTTGCAAGAGACTACAAAGTATCCATTTGAAGCTACGAACAAAGAACATTTGCCTGCTTTACAACCTGGTGGTATAGCGAAAACGTTATTGGTCTTGTGATAAGTCTGCTGAGATATATATACCTATTTTTACATAAAGAAGCGTATTTTTCTACATATCCAAGTCTGGTGTCCGTTTCTGGGGGGATTGATGTATTTACTGTGTGTGCGATTGTAAGTGCTTAACCAACAACGCCTGAGGAATCGCCTTGGCTGCTCACGCCACGCACCTAGAGGGTGAGCAAGGGTCATTCACGAGGGGTTATCCTGCACCCTGACATAGAGGAGAGGGTTCCTGCTTGACACAAGGACAACCTTGCGCCAACCAGAAACCCCCAAGTCTAACATTGTTGGCAGCGGCTGGGATTTCGGATTTGCATTTATAATTTGCATACAGTGAATTATTATTTTTTTTCTTTTTTTTTTTTCTTTTTTTTTTTCAAAAACCTTTATTGTTCCATCGAAGAGTACACCGCTATTCAGCCAACAACCCGGAGGCAGGCAGCTAGTATACGAGGCGGAACTCCGCCCAAGCATTTGAGATCGTACTTTCAAACGGCAATACAGCATCTTACAATGGAACAAACAAAACAGAACTAAGAAAGAGCCCGAGTCGAAGGAAAGCAAACAGTAAATGATCGATATGACATAATCATCTTCACGCTGCGCCCACAGCCCGCCCAGACAGAGCAAGCGACAGACAACCCCTCTCAGAGAACGAACCCCATATCCCAGATCACTTATGCCAGGCGGATCACCACTTACAGCACCCCACAGTCGAACTCCAACCTCTCCACGTCATTTAAGCCACGATCAGCCCGCTTGGTCATCTTCCAACGCTGTCGTACTAGCCAACCAGTCTACCAGTGGCTGCCAGATATCTACAGGCCGCGAGCGCTGCGGCAGCTGGTCCCAGTATGAGGTCAGCTGCTCCCTACAGTACACCGCCGATCTTATCCAGGCCTTCACGCTTGGCGGCATTGTCTTCTTCCAGTGTAGCGCTACCTGACGCTTAGCAAGTAATAATAAAATGGCCACAAGCCTACGTGAGGTCTTGGGCACATTTCTAACGAATCCCAATAGGGCCACAAGTGGGTCCGGCCCCAGCACCATCCCCACGATCTGCCCCACGGCATTGAAGACTGCTATCCAGAAGTCGCGTATGGGGCCACACACCCAGACAAGGTGATAGAACGCGGCATCCTGCGCACCGCATCTCCAACAGCACGCATCAGACCGCAGACCCATCCTACACAATTGAATGGGCGTCCGGTAGGTCCGGTGCAGATAGTTGAAGTGTACCAACCGCAGCCTATAATTAGGGGATAGGTTTTCAAGTTGGGAGCAACAGTACTCCCACTGCTTCTCGGTAATAGATATACCCGCTTCGAGTTCCCACGCGGATCTGGAGTCAGTGTGCGCAACCGGAGCCGTGCTTTGAGTAGCTCTATAGATCCGTGTGATCAGTTTGCGCGCGGAGGAGTTCGAGAGTACGTCCTCCAAGGCCGCAATCGTCGGCGGAGCCTCTGGAAACATAGGGTACCTGCCCTTGCAGGCGGACCGCAGTTGATAGTAGAGAAGGAGCTCCGAGGCCGTCGGTTCCGGCGCTGCCGCCATGTCCCGCACTGTGAGGAAGGTATCGTCCGGGTACAAGTCTCCCGCCACCTTCAGTCCGCAGGCCCGCGCCCGCCGCGCCACTGCCGCGTCCGTCAATGGCCCCAATAGTGGATTATCCGCGAGGGGCATACTCGGCGCATATAAGTCATCTACGCCTGCACGTTTGGCAATGCTTGACCAGGCCCAGCGTACCATCTCAACAGTATCAATGTCGTCCCTGGAGCGTCTGTATCTCTGATATGCCGCTGCACGAAGGGGGCAGGGGGCCGCAACATCCATCTCGACGGCCACGTGCGGCTGGTAAGGGATCGGGTGCTGCCAGTAGTGCAGATATTGGGCCTGAGCACTGTACGCATATAGCTCCATGTCCGGGGCCGCGAGTCCCCCCTGACGGAAGGGAAGTGTGAGGAGGTTCCAGGCCACTCTGGGCTGCTTACCCGCCCAGACCAGTTCAATCAAGGCGGAGCGGAGCCGGCGAAAGAACGACTTAGTGAGTGGCACGGGGATGTTTACGAATAAGTAAAGAAACTTAGGAACGGCCACCATTTTAGCAATTGCTATGCGGCCCATCAGAGATAGTGGCAGCGCTTTCCAGCGCTTCACTTTGCACTCCAGCCATTCCACGGCCACCCCAAAATTGGCCAGCCATATGTCCTGTATCGATCGGCTAAACCGTATGCCCAGGTATTTAATCTCATCAGTGACCCAGTCGATCGGGAATTCCGTGTGGCATTGACTCGTACCGTCCGTCAGCGGGAACATCGCCGACTTTGACCAGTTGATATCGATACCCGTGAGGCCGCTGTACCTCGTCACCTCACGCATCAGTGGGTCGAAGTTTTCCGATGGATTCATCAAATATATGGTTATGTCGTCGGCGTACATAGAGACCAGCAGGCCACGCGACGTGAAGCCGATACTGCGATGAGTGTGGTGTTGGCGCAAACGAGCCGCCAGCGGCTCCGTCGCAATAGCGAACAGCAGTGGCGACAAGGGGCAGCCCTGCCGAGTGCCTCTTGTTATGGGGATCGGGGAAGACGTCTGACCATTAACCCGTACCCTAGCCGTCGGGTGATTATAGATTATTCCAATACGCCTGGCAAAGGAGGGGCTGAAACCCATGCGAGTGAATAACGCCCGTAGGAATTTCCACTCTAGTGAGTCGAACGCCTTAGTGGCGTCAAGCAATGCGGCCGCGGCTTGTACCTTGGGATCCAAATAATGCAGGAGCCCAAACAGCACTCTAAGATTGTGGGAAGTGGACCGCCCCATCACAAAGCCCGACTGATCGGACAACGCTATCTGAGGCAGCATAAGTTTCAGGCGGTCAGCGAGTAGTTTCGCGTAGATTTTGGCGTCAAGATTAATTAGCGAGAGTGGGCGATATGAGTCCGGGGTAACAGGATTCTTGCCAGGTTTAAGCAGCGTAATGATGAGGGCCTCTCGCATCGAGGCAGGGAGGATGCCAACCTCCATCGCTTCCTCAAAAACATTATGCAAGCGAGGGACCAGTAGGTCTGCGTATTCCTTGTAGAAGGCTGCCGTCAGCCCGTCTGGGCCTGGTGCCTTGCTGAGCGGCATAGCGGCTATAACCGCTCGAATGTCCTCCTGCGTGAAGGGGAGGTCCATATATTGTCGGGCACTATTACTGAACCACGCAAGAGCTATGGTGTCCAGGTAATCACTAATAATGGTGTCGTCAGGGGACACCTTAGAGGTGTACAAGTCCTTATAGTAGTCTGTCATCACCGCCAGTATAGCCGGAGGATCTCGAATTACTGCACCCCCCGACTCCTGTATCTCAAGAATATGCTCCGACCCGCGTGGCGGGCGCAGCAGATTTGCTAGTGTTCGGCCAGCTCTATCACCCTCTCCGTAACGCCTGGCCTGAGAATCTTTGGACAAGAACCTGACCTCCCTCTCAGCCTCCTCTTGATACTCGGTCAGTTTCGTCCTGAAGTCTGCACTCGCACCACCAGACGGGGTTGCCACCATCGCAGCTTCAAGCCGAGCCAGTTCAGACTCCAACCTGCCGAGAGTAGCTCTAATGGAGCGTAAAACCCCAGTTTTTAGCGCCATGCAGTGGCCTCTTGTCACAGCTTTACAGGCCTCCCAGAGCACGCCAGGTGAATCTACTGAGCCCTCGTTTAGTGCGAAGTATTCCTCCAGTTTTTCCCGCAAAGAGTGCTGGAAGACCTGGTCGCGCAGAGCCCGGGACGGGAATCTCCAACTAAACGGCTGAATGTACTGCGGCGGGGTGGATATCGTTAAGCAAACCGGGGCATGATCAGAAAGTGACCGCGACCAGTGAGTCACCTCTAACACCGATGAGTGCAGATCTCTGGACAGCAGCCAGAAATCCAATCTGGACCAGGCCGCACGATGAGCTGTGATACACGTACCGGCGCGGGTCTCAGGGTGCAGTGTCCTCCAGGAGTCCACCAGCCCTGCCTCTTGCATAATATGGCCAAGCGCCTCCGACGCCCTAGGGTGATGTTCCCGAGTGGTGCCCTGCCTATCTGCAGTATCTGACAGTACCACATTATAGTCTCCTCCCCACAGTATCGCAGCAGGTCCACAGTTCCGCACCTTATGCCACAATCCCTCGTAGAAATCTGGATTATCGTCATTCGGGCCATAAACATTCACCAGAATCACTCTCGCGCCGCACAGCGAACCTACCAACAGAACAAACCTGCCCCCCACGTCCCTGATTTCCTCATGCGTCCTCCAGTGAAGCCCTTTTCTGATAAGTATCGCCACCCCTCTAGAGTAGTTAGAGTAGTGAGCGTGAACTACCTCACCCCATCGGTTGTGTCTGAGCAGCTGCGCAGCATTGTCCGTCAGGTGCGTCTCCTGCAGAAGGCAAATGTCCGCACCCTTCCTAATCAGAAAGGCCTGTATCAGTCTCACTTTCCGCCTATCATTCATGCCCCGTACATTCCAGGTAATACACTTTATGCTATTCACCGCACCATACGTGTTAACAGAGTTCGGGCAAGCCTCAAGCATACACCTACCCCCCAGTCACCCGGCCAAGTCACACCAACTCTCGAAGCACGCATTTCCAATCCAGCGGGTCCCAATATATGAGGGCGGCAATGCCACAGCAATCCGCACGCCCGCCAACAGGGCAGGGAACCTCCACCAGGCACCAAGCAGGGAAATAGAACTCGAGCAGGCCACGGACCCGTTCCTCGTTGCATCGATTCCTGCAGCCCGTCCCTGTCAGACAACACATATCCCACCCGGCCAGCTGGGCAGCCTGCCCGGTAAATACCAGTACACCTCTTGCTAGGTGACTGTCGACATGACAGCGCGCTGCGCACAACGTGTGATTCAATAGCAGTTTTCGCCACCTCCGACCCGGCTCTGAAACTTAAATAAAACACAACAAAAACCCCCAGCCCCAGCCAAACCCCTAACCCTCCCGCTCCAACCCCCCAATCAGGTTGTGCAATGAACTCCCTGGACCCCCTCCCAACTACAACAACTGTAACTACAGTCTCTAAATGTGAACAGTGAATGGGAATCATCCCTTGAGGTACGCAGGTTGGCCACCTACAGGCCCTGTACTTGTGACAGGGCGATCGAGCGCGAGACTAGTGTACCAGCTCAAGGACCATCCCCCCCCAATCCCGCAGCCCTGCTCAGCTCCCTCATAGCATCTGAAATTGGAACTCCAGGGAATTAAACATTCTCAATATGGCCCAGCACAGCGTAGCCAGGCGACACCCAGCGATTTAACAAGAAGCAAACAGGAGTAGTCATTCAACGTCACTTAGCCTGTCCCGCTGGTCCGGGTCAACTGCCGGTGTCTGAGCCTTTTGGTCCTTTAACAGTTGTTTGGCATATTTCATAGCCGCCTTAGCGTCAACAAAAAAGGATGGCTTACCGGGACCTTGGACCCGGAGTTTAGCAGGGTAGATGAGGGAGTATTTGGTGCCCGCCTGTTGAAAAAGTTTCTTCGCCGGCAAAAATTCCCTTCGAGCGGCTTGAACCTGCATCGTATAGTCCGGGTATAGTGCAATGTGGTTGCCCCTGTATTGCAAGTCCGATATGTCCCTTGCCATTCGTAAGATCACGTCCCGGTCCCTATAATTCAAGATTCGTGCAATAATAGGCCGGGGCGGTGCACCGGGTTTAGGCCTGGGCCCCAGTGATCTGTGAGCCCTCTCGACCAGGAACATCGGAGACAATCCCGACCCAAACAGATCCTTACACATTTGTTCGACAAAGAGCTCCATGCTGGTTATGTCCGTCGTTTCCGCCACACCCGTGATGCGGACGTTGTTGCGCCGCGAGCGCGCCTCCAAATCCTCATTTTTCTGCTGAATGAGTGTTAGAATCTTCTCCATGCCCCGAAGTTGGCCGGCAAGGCCGGTCTGATTTTCCTCCGTGTCGGCCACACGTGTTTCGAGCGATTCCACTCTCCCCTCTTGTTTGTCCATGCGGGACGTGATACCGTCCATGCGGGCAGCCAGCGCATCCATTTTGCCATCGATGCCATGTAAGCTTGTTTTCAGTTCCTGAAACATGGCCTTAATGTCCGCCTCCTGAGCACCCCTCTGGTCCGCTCGAGTAGATTCGGCCTCACGGAGGTCTGGGTCTGGGTCCGGCGGCTTCTGCTTGGACTTGTCGAAAGTGATTTTCGGCTGCCGCGTGTCCGGTTTGCCCATGGCCACTCACCAGCCGCCACCCGGCGCCGCGAGTATGCCCTGGCGGCCGCGACCAGTCGCCGCCAGTCGCCGACCCTCAGCGTCTCACCGAGGGCAGCAGGTCGGTTAGTCCCAGTAGGTAGGCTGAATGGCTGGGCCTCCAATAGCGGGGCGCGCACCCTAAGCAGAGCAGGCGGGGAGAGTCACAGCGCAGGCCGCCGGAGCAGGACAACCCTAGTACAGCCGTGCACTTTCCACATAACAGGTCAACGCTCCAACCTCACCACAGTATTGTCGGGGCATGTACGGCAGCCGGCCTCGTCCTTCCGATCGTCTCCCTGGAACCTTCGACCATGGGACTTCTGCTTCAGGCAAAATGGCCGCCACTGCGATCAGCCGCCCGGGCCCGTCGCCGTGCGCCGTCGTGCAATCCAGGGGCGGACGTTCGGCGGTCTTCCACACCAGCCGCCGCCTCCTCAGCTTCACTCCGACAGCCGTAGGGGGTGAGACCTTCGCCGGGGTGCGCTTTTCTTTGGGCGAGCGAACAGCCTCTGCCTCACCCCTCGGATAGGTTTCGGGCACTCCACACGCAAGGCCCCGGCTCTAGCGAATGGTGTAGGCCGCCACGACTCCGCGCCGCCCGCGGGCCGCTCTCCGTCCACAAGCCGCCGACGGGGTCAGAAAAGCCAGAGCACAGGGCGGACACCCAGGACTACCGTCTCGGGCGGGGAGGACCGAGCTCGCACCCCAGTTCAGCTAATAATTGAAGGATTTCTGTGCTCGATCGGCGGAGCTGCGGTTTCAGGCAGCCATTCCGCTCGGCAGCCAAGCCACGCCCCCCCATACAGTGAATTATTAATCACCAGATAGAGAGAGCAGACCAAGTAACGCAGCCACAGGTTTTCATTTTTGAACTTTGTTGAGACATCTGCCATTTTTGCAACCATGCCTGGCTCACTCTCTGCTGGAAGAGCACACTCTGTGATTTCTGGAATGGATGAGGTGGATTGGGAGGGACTGGAAGGCTACACGTTAGAGCAATTGAGAGGCTACAGTGTAAAATTCAGAGTTCCCCATGCTGGATTCAAGAGGAGGGTCCAGTACACCAAGGCGTTGAGAGCCTGGAAGGAGTCAAGAGATCCACAGAATGCGGGGGACATCGTTCCACCCGACAACCTTGAGGAGCCCAGCAGAGTCCGGTCGCCAGAGGAGCTGGCAGACAGGGCAGCAGACAGGGCGCATGCAATGGAGATGGCAAAGTTGGCAGGACAAATGGAAATGGAAAAGCAGAAGTTGGCCTTGGAGGCACAACAACGCCAAATGGATCATGATATAAGATTGAAGGAGTTGGAGCTGAAGGCGAAAAGTTTGGACACCGCTCCTTCTGGTGGCAGCACTCCACCGGTGCAGGTACAGTCCAAGGTGTACATCCCCAAAGATGTAGTAAAGGAGTATTTTAGAAAGGATGACATAGGGCAGTGGTTTAGAGCCTATGAGGTGGCCATGTCTTCACACCGGGTCCCTGAGAAAGACTGGGGAGCGGGGTTGTGGGGAAGGTTCCTTGCTGAAGGGCGTGACACACTGTTAGATTTACCCTTAGATCTCCAAGCCTCATACCCCCATATGAAGGAAGCTTTAATGACCAGGTATGGGTTAACTCCTGAGCTATATAGACAGAGGTTCAGGGAGACTAAGAAGATCCCTGAGAGTACGTATGTGGAGTATGTCACTTTTTTCTGCAGAGCACTGGATGGTTGGGTGAAGGGTAGCAAAGTGAATGATTATCAAGGGCTGCTTGATTTAATTGCATGGGAGCACTTGTCCAGTCAATGTTTTCCTGAGCTACGCCAGCACCTGATTGATAGCAAGCTGTCCAACCCGAGGAAGCTTGCTGAGGAGGCGGACCGCTGGCTCAGCACCAGGGTCCACAAGGGTCAAGTGGGAGACTCCGCCAAAGGTGGGCAGGGTCCCCAGCAGAAGAGTGGGGGGGACAGGGGTAAACAGAAGGGGTTCCAAAAAGGCCCCCAAAGTAATCTCCAAGGGAACCAGCAGAAGGTTTCTCAGCCTCCCCCACCCCCGCAGCAGA
Organism: Triturus cristatus; assembly: GCF_964204655.1. NCBI lineage: Eukaryota > Metazoa > Chordata > Amphibia > Caudata > Salamandridae > Triturus > Triturus cristatus. The sequence continues at coordinate 1,170,298,825 of NC_140591.1, read as the reverse complement.
ACGGGGCCCGACAGGTAGACCTGTTCCAAAGGGGCCCTTCAATTGTTACAGGTGTGGTGACCCGGGTCACATTGCCTCTGATCCTAAGTGTCGCCTGTTTGGTAAGACCGCACCCACTGGTGCTCCACCCCGGCAAGTAGCTAATATTAACTTTGGGGAGGAGGTAGCAGTCCAGGAGGGTGGGGGTCCCGGGCAGATGACCCTAGTCTCGCTAGGAGACAGTGAGATGGTCCCTGAAACCTACTTACCCTCTAACACTAAGAAATATGGGCAAGTAGTGACCATCAATGGAAAGAAGGTTGAGGCTCTTAGAGATACAGGAGCCAGCGTGACCTCGGTGAGGCAACACCTGGTGTCTCAAGAGCAGATTGTACCCAATGCCTACTGTAGGGTTGTCAATGCTGACAACATAGAGAGTCGTTGTCCAATGACTCAAGATCCCTTTGAGTGGGGGGAGGTCTCTGGTACTCTACAAGTCGCTGTGAGAACTGACATGCCTGTAGACTGTCTGCTAGGGAACGACCTGGAGAGCTCCCCTTGGGAAAAGGTGGAGAAGACCACGCATCTGAGGATGGTGGGTCTACCCGACTGGGCGTGCGTGACCACCCGGTCCATGGCAGCCAGTAGGGGTGTTGAGAGGGTCCTGGAGCCTGAGGGAGAGGTCCAGGAACCGGCCTTAGGGAGAAGGCGCAGGAGGCGCGGGAAACCGGCCCCCGAAGTTCCCACGGCCCAGGAGGAAGCAGACCCTGAGGGGGATGCTCTGGAGCCTACCGGAGAACAGATTGCCGAACTGGGAGACCTGCCTGAGCTGACCCATTGGCAGCAAGAAGGAGGTCCCTCCAGGGAGGAATTCTGCAGGGAGCAGAAAGAATGCCCTTCTCTCGTGGGTATGCGGCAACAGGCTGCAGACCAGGCCAATGGTGTTCAGGCCAAAACACACTACGTGTACTGGGAGAGTGACCTCCTGTATTCCGAGCCTAAGGCTGCTGAACCTGGGTCAGCCCGTGTGCTGGTGGTACCCCAGAAGTTCAGAACCTTCCTACTGGGGCTGGCTCATGATGTGCCTTTAGCAGGACATTTGGGGATGGACAAGACCTATGACAGGCTTGTCACCCACTTTTACTGGCCCCAAATGCACAAGAATTCAGATTCCTACTGCAGAACCTGTCAGACTTGCCAGGCAAGTGGTAAGAGCGGAGGGAAGCACAAGGCTCCTCTGCAGCCCTTCCCCGTGGTCGGTACGCCATTCCAGCGAGTGGGTATTGATATTGTGGGACCTCTGGACCCCAAGACAGCCCTGGGCAACAGGTTCATCCTGGTCTTGGTGGACCATGCCACCCGGTACCCTGAAGCCATCCCTCTGAGGACAGTGACGGCCCCCGTGGTGGGACCAGCACTGATGGGAATTTTCTCCCGAGTGGGATTCCCTCTAGAGGTGGTGAGCGACAGGGGGACCAATTTCATATCCACATATATGAAATCCCTGTGGAAGGAGTGTGGGGTAACTTACAAGTTCACCACTCCTTACCACCCCCAAGGAAATGGGTTGGTTGAGAGATTCAACCGAACCCTCAAAGGCATGATCATGGGCCTGGACGGTCCAATGAGGCGTAAGTGGGACGTCCTCTTGCCATGCCTGCTCTTCGCTTACCGAGAGGTGCCACAGAAGTCTCTAGGGTTCAGCCCCTTTGAGCTTCTGTATGGTCACCCGGTAAGAGGACCTCTGAGTTTGGTAAAGGAAGGCTGGGAGCAATCTCCCAGGAAACCTCCCCAGAATGTATACAGTTACATGCTGGCCTTCCGAAACCAGACTAGGCGTTTCAGGCAACTTGCTGAGGCAAATCTGGAAGCCAGCCAGGAGGAGATGAAGCGGTGGTACGACCGGAATGCCACTCTGGTAGAGCTTCAACCTGGACAAAAGGTGTGGGTCTTGGCCCCAGTGGAGCCTTGTGCACTTCAGGATAAGTGGACAGGTCCATTTGAGGTTGTGGAGCGCAAAAGTCCTATCACCTACTTGGTGGACATGCAGTCTCCCAGGAACCCTTTGAGGGTCCTACATGTTAACCGCCTTAAGCCCCACTTAGAGAGGACCGAAGTGGGCATGCTGCTGGCCACTGATGATGGAATGGAAGAGGAGACCGAGCCTCTTCCTGACCTCTTAGTAGCCTCTGAGAAAGATGGGTCAGTGGATGGAGTTAACCTCTCACCCACCCTGACGCCCGAACAACAGGAAGATTGCCGTCACTTGCTGGGGCAGTTTCCCGATAGGTTCTCCCTGGTTCCTGGTGTCACAGATTGGTGCGTCCATGATGTGGACACAGGAGACAGCTTACCTGTGAAGCACAAGGCTTACAGGGTAACTGACAGGGTCAGAGCTTGCATCAAGAAGGAGGTCTCCAAGATGCTTGCGCTAGGGGTGGTTGAGTCCTCCAGCAGTCCTTGGTCCAGCCCCGTGGTCTTGGTCCCCAAAGCTGCTGCGCCGGGAGCCACACCTGAACTCCGGTTCTGTGTGGACTACAGAGGACTCAATTCAGTAACGAAGACTGACGCGCACCCCATCCCCAGAGCTGATGAGCTCATTGATCGGCTGGGGGCTGCCCGGTTCCTCAGCACGTTTGATTTAACGTCTGGGTACTGGCAGATCGCCTTGACCGATGGGGCCAAAGAGAGGTCCGCATTCTCTACACCAGATGGGCACTTCCAGTTCCGAGTCATGCCATTTGGAATGAAGAATGCCCCTGCCACCTTTCAGAGGTTGGTCAACCAGGTACTGGTTGGGCTGGATGCGTTCAGTGCCGCCTACCTGGATGACATCGCAGTGTTCAGTGCCACCTGGCCCTAACACCTGCGCCACCTCTGGGAAGTGTTGATGGCTCTGCGCCGAGCAGGCCTCACGATCAAGGCAAGCAAGTGCCAGATCGGGCAGGGTTCCGTGGTGTACTTGGGACACCAAGTGGGGAGTGGCAAGGTGGCACCCTTGCAACCCAAAATTGAGACCATCCTGGCTTGGGAACCCCCCCAAGACGCAGACCGCAGTGAGGGCCTTCCTGGGGCTCACTGGGTACTACAGGAGGTTTGTCAAGGGCTATGGAACGATTGTTGCCCCCTTGACAGAGCTGACTTCCAAGAAGCAGCCCAGGAACGTGATCTGGACTGACACCTGTCAGAAAGCTTTCGACACCCTGAAGACTGCCATGTGCACGGCGCCCGTGCTCTTGGCCCCTGACTTCTCCAAGGAATTCCTAGTGCAGACAGACGCTTCAGAGCATGGTGTAGGGGCTGTTCTCTCACAGATGACTGAGGAGGGCTGGGACCAACCCGTAGCCTTCATCAGTAGGAGGTTACTTCCACGGGAAAGTAGGCGGAGTGCAATTGAGCGAGAAGCATTTGCTGTGGTCTGGGCGCTGAAGAAGCTAAGACCCTACTTGTTTGGGTCTCACTTACGGGTTCAGACGGACCACAGGCCCCTCAGATGGTTGATGCAAATGAGGGGTGAGAACCCGAAGCTGTTGAGGTGGTCCATCTCCCTACAGGGTATGGACTTTACGGTGGAACACCGTCCTGGTACAGATCACGCCAACGCTGACGGTCTGTCCAGGTATTTCCGCCTTAGTGACGAGGAACCCCCTGGGCAAGGGTAGTTCTCCCCACATTTCAGCTGGAGGGGACACGTGTTAGACCTGGCACCTTGGCGTGAGTTTCCCTTCCACTTTTTGATGGTGTGCCTCGATTGTTTTACTGGTGTTGTCCGCTCAGGGCACTGCGCCACGGCTAATCCGTGCCGCAGTGCAAGTGCTCCCTAGGTAAAGTGTACCTGTAATTGATGTCCATGATTGGTTAATTGGATTCACTGTCAGTCCCCAGTAAAGTGCACCAGGGGTGCCAGGGCTTGTGAATGCCAATGCTACTGGTGGGCTTGCAGCGCTGGTTGCGCCACCCACAGAAAGCAGCCTTGTAAAATGTGTCTAGGGTCTGCCACCGCAGACCCTGTGCGCGGTCTGGGATCGTCGCGCTGACTACGCAAGTGCCCCCACTTGCCAGTCCCTAAACCTTCCCTTACCTACATATTAGCCACCCCTCTGGTAGGCCCGAGGGCAGGGTGCATTGTAGGCATAAGGTAGGACATGCCCTGATGTGTGTGGCATGTCTTAGTAGTGAATTACAGCCATTTTCGTTTTTCACTACTGAAGGCTACCTGCTCTCCATAGGCCAGAATGGGCTGCTGGAGTCACTACACGCTGTGACCCCAGTGGACTCAGAGAGCATGGTAGAATGTCAAGTTTAGTATGCCTGAACTCAGAATAATAAAATACTTCTTGTAGTCAAGTTTATTTTAATATCCTGGGTTTGTAAATACTACTTTTAGAAAGTTAGTATTTACTGACCTGGCCATTTCAGTCCGCCTCTGCTGTGTGTGTGTGTTCTGCCTAGCAACAGTAAGGAGCAGGGTTGGGGAATCCCCAGAGACAGGTTGGCTGCCAGGTGGTGGGTAGAGAGGTGACACCAGGATGGGTGGGAGGAGTACACCTTGACTCTTGAATAGACCTGTGCTCTGCCACCACAAAGCCGGCGCCGCCCCCTGTGGAGCGGCTGATGTCTCTGCCCTGCTGCTGAAAGGAAAGAGCAGAGTCACCATAACAAAGTGCTCCAGAACTGGACTGAGCCAGGCCCAGGCCCCCTGGCGCTAAAGAACAAAAGAATCATGGTATAAAAGTAGGAGCCTGGCTCCTAAGAAATCAGAATCCTGTTTTACCACAAAGAACCTCTGCCCGACTAGAAGGAGAAGAAGACGCTGGAGGAGCTGGCCTGCTGCTTGCCTTGCTGAGAAAGGAGAGGAAGAGACTACTGAAAAGACTTTGCTACTTTGTGCTTTAAACATTCTCCAAGGGCTTGATCTGAGCTTGCCCCCTGAACTGAACCCCAGGACCAGTGGGTTCTCTGTGCTTTTGCTCGTCCTCCGATTCGAGCCGTGTGTGCATCCTGCTGGAAAGAGACTGCGCCCCTCATCGCCCCTCCTAGGGCCGTGACACTCAGGAGCTTGCCTGCCTCAATCCCGTGAGAGCCTCGCTCCGTCCGGAGCCGCTCTCTGTCCCCGGGCTAGGTTGCCTGCACCCCTATCACCGCCTGTCACTGGAGCGCGCTGAACGCGCTATCACCCCTCCGGCCGGAAACCGTCCGACGACTGTGATCTACGCCGGGTCATCCAGCTGCACTGACCGTGCCCTGTGACCCCGCTTCGCTATCCCCGGACATCTCAGGCCGCGCCGCCCCCGCTGTGGAGACCCCCCTGCACCGCCGTGCTGAGGGTCGCTGGCCGCGCCTGCCTACCTGCCCACACCCGCTGATCGAGGACCCAAGACACTTCCCAAGATGAGAGTCGCACCGACCTGTGCCGACTCTCCCCGTCACGAAAGAAGTTCCAGTATCAGGCTCGGGGCCCGCAACGCCTTATTTCCCCGTTCGCAGGAGCCGATCTCTTTAAGTACTGGAACCACAAGTAACATTTGCAAGAGACTACAAAGTATCCATTTGAAGCTACGAACAAAGAACATTTGCCTGCTTTACAACCTGGTGGCATAGCGAAAACGTTATTGGTCTTGTGATAAGTCTGCTGAGATATATATACCTATTTTTACATAAAGAAGCGTATTTTTCTACATATCCAAGTCTGGTGTCCGTTTCTGGGGGGATTGATGTATTTACTGTGTGTGCGATTGTAAGTGCTTAACCAACAACGCCTGAGGAATCGCCTTGGCTGCTCACGCCACGCACCTAGAGGGTGAGCAAGGGTCATTCACGAGGGGTTATCCTGCGCCCCGACATAGAGGAGAGGGTTCCTGCTTGACACAAGGACAACCTTGCGCCAACCAGAAACCCCCAAGTCTAACAATGAGTCTGAGTGTCATAATTACCGGCCTTCTCCTGCGGATGAACACTCCGATTTATACATTATGCGTCATCTAATCTTTCACCACTATTTAGGCGTTTTTGTTGGGCATGTAGCCAAGTAGGTCTGATATGGTCTGCTGATATTCCGGGCCTGGATTTGAGAGGAATCTGGAAGCTGTAATTCTCAGTACCATCATTGCAAAATACTAACTCCTTGTGCAACTCATCTGTCATAGGTGGCCTACCTCTTGCCAATCTTATAGCTACACATATTTTAGCTAATAGTAGAGCAACTGCAGTGAGCTTCATTACTCTAGGTGATATGTCTTTGACATATCCTAGCAATGCAGTTTGCAGGGTCATTCATATGTCTATTATCTTGCTTATGTCCATAAATATCTTGTCTCAGTAGTCCATTTTAGTCCGTGCGGTCCCATGCAATATGTATGAAATTCGGCTCTGTTGCATGATATCTCATGCATTCGGAGTTATCTTTGAGCCCGTATCTGCATAACCTAGCGGGAGTATAATAGTGTCTTTGTATATTTAAAGTGTATCAACCTGTGTCTATTAGTGAGTGAGATGCTTTTGATTGACGAGCAGCAATATAACCATTGGTCATCTGTTATGTTTCATTGTAAACCTGTAATGCAGTCTAGGAAGCATTTCGAAGCTTGGGAGGTGTTGCCCCGGGGAAGTGCATACATGTGCATAGTAATGATTTTGGAATTAGGAGCTTGAATTATATATGTAAGCATACCGAGCTCATAGGCGCCATCAGTGTGTCACCTGATATGTCTTTAAGAGCATGTTGTATTCTATACTATGAAAATTTTTCTAGAGTGGTGAGATCTTTCCCCCACTCCTTAAATTGATTGAGTGAAATTAAGCTGGAGTCTGCGAACATATCGCTCTGTAGCTGTCGCAAGAAGTCCACTTTGTATCTAAATCCAATGTATTTGGTCCTTTATGTAATATCTTGTGTAGGAAAATTCATATTTGCAACCTAGATCTATATCTCTGTATATTTTGGGACTCATAGGCCCCTTCTTCCAAGCCATACAGTCACACAAAAACAAACTAAAGCATAAAAAACCAATCCAAAGCACAATCATCCTGCCCATACAGTCATGTGCATAAATAAGAAACAGTGTCTTTCAACATTTAACCATCTGGTCAAATACCCTTGGAATGAGGCTCATCATACAACACAAAGTGACATTGGCGTGTTTGTGTAGAATTCAAAATTGTGTTAGTAGGTTACCCAAAGTTATTTAATAAGTTACCTCTTCCAGTCTTTGCAGTGAGTGGTACATTCACTGTTGTTAGTTCAAACTACAATGCCCAGAGGAATCTTTATCTGCCACAATCTTCTCAAGGGAATGTAAAACTTTTCTTCCTTCCGAACTGTCACATCAAAAATTCAATTGTTCGGTATGGTGCCTACCTCATGTTCATTTATAATGGTAAATTTGGCTTCATCACATTTAAACCCACTGTATCTGTAATGTTGAACTGTACGAATGTCTGGGTATGATTTTAGCCTTGTAAACAGCTGCGGTCCGTGCAGGTAACAGCAGTGGGGCAGTGGGGCGCGTTGGAGGGGATTTCGAGGAACGATGCAGAGGGAAAATTAATTATTTATTTAATTTCACCTCTGCACCGTCCCTCGAAATGACCCCCCCCCCCCTCCCCCCCACCCCGTCCCACTGTTGTTACCTTCACGGACCGCGGCTAGTGGTATTGTGAAAATTAACATCATTTTCTTCAATTTTTTTTGTTGAAACGTTTTTTATTGTTTTCATAGCAACAACTCAATACAAACCCCGCTTCCTCCCCGGTCAAAGAATGTATTGCACATACAGAGTTACCAGCCAATATCCGGGAGAATAAGCTTCCAGCCCATACGGGCCCTCCCCCCTCCCTCCCCACCCCATGTCAGTGTGCCTCCTGTCTTTCTCCTCGCTCCTGATGTGCCCCCTCCCTGCCATAAATCAGACATGGGTGCCCAACCTCCACTAGAGAACCATGGCTTTCCCTCGCGCCTAGCCACACCCTTGTTTCCAGTGCTCGCTACTCCTCCCCTTCTACTCCCCGTTCACCGCCTCCTCCTGCTAACATCATTGTCTTCAATAAAGTAAAATGAAATAGGTCAGGTACGAAATTAATGCTCCAAGAATCCTTAACAATCCTCAAATAAGCTCAAATCCCAATTTTCATTCACCTCTTACGAGCCCTTGCTTGCAACCTATTGATCAAGGATTTTCTTTTCTCACCATTTTTCATCAGCTTACAGATTCTACAAGGCAGTTCACCACTTCTCTATACTATGAATATTACTCCTGTACTCTTCAATCCCCAGCATGATAGGTTTAGAATCAGAGAAACGTCCCTTTTGTGAGGAAATATAAGTTTATGGTGGATATTTTTCAGTGTTTTAAGTTTTACAGTGGCAGATTAGATGGTTTTGGTGACCTGTGAAGCACGGGAGAAGCTGACGTTGAAAGTGACATCCATGTCTGCTTTACATGTGGGGTAGAAGCTTTTAAAATATTGGCTACTGGGGATTAAAGAGGCAGAGTTATTAGGCAAGAGGCTTGACTGTTGAGGAGGAGCCTATTGTTTCACATTTATGAGTTAATGGAGTTGGAGGAGCAATGTGGATGCTGGTGTTGTGAACCTAGAATTTTATTTCCTTATCTTTCTCATACATTTGAAATTCAATTTAAAAATTAGTGTTTGTTTCCTGAAGATATCAAAAAGGAATGGCTCCTTCGAGAACTCTGCGGGTACACAAAGACAGTGCCTTCCATGTTTTATGTTTTTAACAAGTTCTCATTAGCACAAATGTCGATGCTTATGTGAAGTGTTATGCAAGACTGACAATCTCCAAGTATAAGGGATTTTCCAGATGTTTTTGGAATTGAAAAGGAAATAATTGTTCTGAGATCATCGGTGGAATGAGGATGTTACAGATGGGCTTCAAGTTGGAAGTGCGCTGTGTATTCGCGCAGTTTTTCTTTAGCTGAGCTTAACTCTAGTGGCCTTAAGGCTATGCTCGATGGCTTACGATGAAGAAATTGCTATTGGCCTTTGGGTGAGAATGAGAATTTCAGAATTAATTGTGATAAAGGTTGTCAAGCAGATGTCCCAACACCAGTGAAAGGCGGAAGAGGCATATTCTAATAGTGTTACATTTGATTTCACTTCGTCAGCTATGATGTTTGCAAGTCAAGCATGGACACAGTCATAAACCCAGAACAACTCACTCCCAGCCAGTAACATAGGGCTTTTTAATATCCATGCATTATGCTTGATTGCAACAGGTAAAACTCTCTTAGGCCAGACCCATTAAATATAAGTTTTCTTGGGACCCACAGTATTATTTTGTCAATTATTGGACATTATTTAATTTTAAGTTAGTGTGCGGTGTAAACCTTCCCTAATGATTGCATAGTTGTGTTGATACCGTCCAGTATAACTAACACAGAATTGAGGAAAGGTGAGAGTCTCACTTACTAATTCAGGTAGGCCATTATTAATGCTTTCTTTTTATTTATTAGGAGTTTGTATAGAGTCCCAGGTATTGAATTGAAATGAAATTGCATTTATATAGCGCTTACCACCCCAGACTTCAAAGCACTATGGCTCGAGCCTCTGTGTTTTACAGAGCTATGAATTTTGAATTGAGTTGCTGTAGGAGGACACAATCTAATATCCTTCAGTTGCTAATGCCTAGATGTGAAATGTAGTTGACATTGAGCCTGAAGCATTCATGATTCAGGGGGGAACAGCCCTTACAACGCGGTTATTACCGCGCTGTTCAGTTACATCGCATGCGTTACAACGCATGCGATGTTACAACGCTATGCCATTAGAACGCATGTCTGTACATCGACTTGCGCTAGATGGCGTGCTAACATTACAAATAGTGTAGTTTACTATCCCAACACCTTCCCTACTGTTAAGTGGACTGGAGTTGGAATAGTAAATTACACTTTTTTAATGTCAGCACGCCATCTAGCGCAAGTCGATGTAAAGACTTGCGTTCTAATGGCATAGCGTTGTAACATCGCATGCGTTGTAACGCATGCTATGTAACTGCACGCGTGGTAAAAACCCGTGTTATAATATCATACATCCGTTTCAGGTCTCTTCTGGAGCACATGTGGTTTGAATCTGCCCCAAGGTAGGCCTACACGGTAATGGGTGTGGCATCACAGTTATCCTTCACATCCCCTAGGATTAGCATTTTTGCCAGCTCTTTGATGGGACTTTGCAGTAGTCCTCAGAAAAAAGCAGCTGCGCTAGCTATTAGCCTGTTGCATGTGTACATGTAATCATCTCACATATGTTGACAGCAGCACACAATGAAGCCCATGTGAGTCGACTTAAAGTGATGGGGTACCATTACTCAACCATGCCCTTGCAACAAGCCACCATTGCCAACGTGAACTACATCTAAGCAAAGACAAGGAAAGGCTGGAAGCAAGCACATTTGGTCTGCAAGAAGCAAGCTTTTGGCTATAAAAAGGCCTGGAAGACACCAAGGTGACCCCTTCCCCTGCTCAGAATCTACCCAAGGCATGCACCTCGACATCAATCCCACAAACTTCCAACTCCCTTAGGGCAATCCTCAACCACTAAGGAGCTCCTTGGCAGACCTGTACGGAAGTGACTAACCCCTGCAACATTGTCATGGCAACACTTTGTTTTTCTGTGGTATAGTTGGGTAATGTTAAATGTTTTTGCAGGTTACTGAATGACGAGACAGAACATACACTGCAAGATACTCAGTGTCGCATCACAATGAAGCAAAATGAATTGAAAATGGCCCAAGAAAAAATTGGAAGGATGGAAGAAAACATTGGTGAGTAATGGATATGAAACTGAAGAATTTAGCTATAAAACTGGAGAATTTAATTATTTTCAAACCTCTTAAATAGTTGCAAGCTGAAAGTTCACCAGCTAATGGTCAGTCATGTAGAGAGAAGGATGATAAAAAAAGGATATACATGTTAAAATGACACTCCTGCAGACAACTATGAGCTAAGCAGCAAGTTTAAAATCGGAATTTGCTGGTGAGCTGTGATTAAATTTGTGTGCAATTTGATATTCATTTCTTTATAAATCGAGAACTAGATAACATCCATGCTTGTCGCACCAGATTGGACCAACAATTTAGCATTATCACACTCCAAACAGTTTGTATACATTGCAGTCAGCTTGTTATATCACTCCCAATATTAATTTCTCATCTGTTATTTTGATTGTTTTTAATATTAGCTAAAAGTCGTGAATGCTGACCATTTAAATTCTTGTGTATTAGATAATACCATTCTTGATCATGCACAGAGCTCCAGAATCCAGTTGTTTATAATTATTTGAGTTATTCTTTAGGAGGACTAAGCCCTAATAGGTACTGCAGTAGTGAATAATAAGTCAAATGAGTAAAATAACACACCTCTCAGCAGGTGAAAATAGCATGGATTGTAGTTTCCAGGGTGTCAAGGTTTTCAGGTTTTGACCTGCACCAGCATAGCTAAGTGACTGGGTACATGCATAAGAGCATGTTCAAAAGAGTCTGGATACTCTAATTAGAGCTGTCGGCCTCGAAGCAGGGGAACCGGATTCGAGTCTCAGCAGGGACTCTCAACATCCTGTGATTCTTGGCAAATCACTTAATCTCCCTGTGCCTTAAAACAATGAATGTGTTCGTCTGTAATGCAACTGGTCCTCATGTAAAGTGCTCTAATGCCTTCGGGCCAAGTCCGTGCTATATAAAACTCCCCCCCCCCCCCCAAAAAAAATGGAGGCTAAACTACATAGTCATGAACCTAATGCTAATTGTGGTTCATTCTGTAGATGTGGCCCACACAGGAGAGATGGTTAGTTGGTGCCAGGAATGCATTACATTGTGAATGTTGTAGATTAGCCATAGGATACTGCTTCTGTCTCTTAATAAACTGGGTTACTGTGCTGTTCCAACCCCCTTTTAATGATCACTCTTCTGATTCTTATGAGAGTATTGCTGATGGTGAATGTGCACCTGCACCAAGCCATGGTCTTTCTGAGGTACAATGGTGTAATACGTACACATAAAGGCATCGATATCTACGTATAAAACTACATATGGGACCATTATTCAAAACCAATTGCATTCGGTCAGTACATCAAATGTTATTGAGTTTGCCTTTATTTATTTTGTTACATTAACTATGTACGTTACCTATTTGTGATTCTCTAAGATATGGCTTTACCATTAAATAATTAACCACAAGTTTCTCGGTGCACTGAGTTTATCTTGGTATTTATTGGGAACTATTTGTGCTTCCCACATTAGTTGTATTTTGTCTACTACTCTTTCGTTCTCCAACTGTACTAGATAGATGGCCAGATGCAGCGATGAGAATAGCAGTGTTGATGAGTTTGAAAGCAGTACCATTTCTGCTTGCAAAACATTCTGAATGTGACACTGAATTAAGAAAAATGTGTCATTTTAATATCTGATACTACAGCGAGAAATAAAAAAGTAGAGCGAGTAGGTACACAAGTAGTCACGTGTACCACCACAGTGGCAGTATCATTTGTGAATTTTTTAGCATAGCAAGTTTCATAAGCATTAACTGTCATGCTACACCAATATCAATGGATCCTTTTCAACCAAGGAATGGTTTGAGATAGGCATCAAAATTACCAGTTGTGGAAATCCGCTTAACAAAGTATATGATTCAGCACCCATCATATTTCTAGTCCATACAATAAGGGCCTCATTACGAGTCTGGCGGTCCGAAGACTGCCAGACTTGCGGGGGCGCCGCGGTGGCGGTCCAGTCACCTCCACACCGGCAGTCCGACCGCCCCATTAAAAGTTGTACAGTCAGACTGTCATTCCCTAGCGGTGGCATGGTGGTCAGGACCTTAGTGATATGCTGGTGGTGCCACTGCAGCAACACCATGAATATTACGAGTTTCAGGACCTCCAGCGGTGTCATTGAGGTCTTTCCTCTATGAAAAGAATGACGGTCTTGAAACAAAGGGGGGCCTAAAGGGCCCCCTGTTCTCCATTTGCATTGAAATGCATGTTGTGCCCACCTGTGTGCATGCACCCCAGTTCCTGCACGGCATTGACTCTACATTCCATTCCGTGCATGAACTGTTTTTGATGTTTCAATTGCTGTGCCCATTTTCAGAGGCACCGTCGTGGGACCACCAAAAAAAGCCCACCAGATACAAGGAAACTTGTAATCTGGCTGACAGTGGGCACAGAGAATTGGAGGTGCGAGAGCGGACCACCAGCGTGGCAGTCCGCACCCGCACCGCCATACGCGTAATCAGGCCCTAAGTGTCTTAGCCTCAGTAATCTTAGTGTATGATCGCTCTACGAATGAAGTCATTGCCTATTCTTAGATAACATCAATTCTATTAGGCATCTAAGAAATGTAGTCAAAATAAAGTTCAATTTTATTTCACATTTTGCATGAATTACAAAAAAATTATAGAATTCCTTGATAAACTTTCGTACAACAATCTTGAGTCATTAAGCGTAAAATTAGAATAATCTGAGCACTAATATAAGAATCCCGTGCATGCCTAGATGGCTTCACAGTGACATCAGACTGCTTACCTCTCACAATAAAGGTCTTCATTGGAACTCTTCCGTACATACCTACACAGGTCCTGACGTCTAGAGCAGACAACTCCCATTAGAGGAAAGCACATAAGTAATTGGCAAACTTTCACATTAAAAAGTCATTAAAAGAACCCATCTGGGCCAACTGCGGAAGGGAATGGCCGCACGGTAGCCGAGCTCCGCTGCAGCACTTCCGATCAATCCGAATTTCTACAGTGTGCCCCGACCTGATATACTGGCGGATGAGCCTACCAGTCCATGAAGGTGTGCCCTGCTGCTGTGTGAGGAGCGGCCCCGATCGCTGAGGCCTCTGCGGGGTAATCACACTCCGAGCGTGCTGGCGGCCGTGGCTGCCTTTGTATGCCCTGCAGCTTTTCCGGACTTGGGCGCAAATTCACGCCGCGGCTGCAGCCTAGCTACCAGTACTGTATCTGATTGGAGGGAGCTGCGGGGTGCGGGATGCATCTATGGGGTCGGCTGTGAACGCGCAGCCCCCCACAACTGTTCTCCTGTGGTATGGCAGCATTTTCTGAGGGATCGTGTGCGCTGCAACTTACGGCCAGAGATCGGTGACCTGCGCATTTAGACCTGGTGGTCCCCGGGCAGACCGGGGGCCGGAGTTGCCTGCACCAGGGTTGGCGCCGAGCTCTGCCTTCTGCTTGTGCTTCGGGAGGGGCGCAGCCACGTCATTGGTGGCGCCGGTGGATCTAGAGTGCCAAGCTGCTTCACCCTGGAGAAAAGACCTAATCTAGTCTGCGGCCTAGTTGCGGAGGTAACACCGCCTGAGGTGGGGGGGCCACGCTGGTGGATCTGGGCTGGCTGAGTCTGCTGTGTATTAACCGCCCCCAACTAGGGACTTTTTCCTACCGGCTGGACCACCTGGGGGCTGAGTATATACCTGTCCGTCCCCGTGGCCTCTGGGGTTGGGTGCTGGTGTTTAGTTGCCGCCTCGTGGCTGGAGGAGTTTGGGTGAGTGATGTGTGGCCCTCACAATGACCAGCAGCTGCGCCACTGACGGCGTGGTGGATCCCGGACCAGAGCTTCTGCTCCATTGACCACCCAGGTGTTGACTGTCTATTGGAGTGCTGCTCCCGGGCTCAGGTGGTGGTGTCAGGGGTTTTGACTGATCCTTGGGGCCCTTCCACGCGTCCGGTCCCCTGAAAGCCGCGCACAAGTCGCCGCCTTATTTTGGAAGTGCTTGCAGGATGGCCAGTGATACTGAGGTCTGGGTGCCTCCGGTAAAAGCCGACAGGCCGGTGTGGGCAAGTCCCACTGCAGGCGGCGGTGAGTAACTGGATGGGCTCGACCATCGTTCTGACACTTCACTCCACCTGCTACATCATGGCAAGCAGCCTCAGTGGTCGCAATGCGGTGCAAGCAAAACTGGAGAAATTTGCATGGGACAAGGGCTAGGATGGGGACCACGCCAACCCCAAATCGCAAGGGAAGCAACCAGATCCCACGTTACAGGACATTTTAACTGAGAACCTCACTTGAAACCCCCATTGACACAGTCGCTACGGAGGGTGCTTTGATCCGTGCTGATATGCGGAAGATGTCTGACTGCATTAGCTCCGTTGAGAGTACAACCAAGGAACTTAGTAATGACTCGGAACTTCTTAAGCGTCAAGTCACCGACCTTCAAACTACTCAGGAGGCTCTCGCACTACAGTTGGACGACTATAAAGGCCGCATGAGACGCAATAGCCTAAGAATTTTAGGTGTGCCGGAGCGGACAGAGGGACAGGCCGCTGACCTCTGTCGAGGAATTGATCCTCCTGTGGCTTCAACCAAGGGGCCTCTCCAAGTGCTTTTCGATTGAGTGCTCCCATCGTAACCCTGGGGGCAGACCAAAACCTGGGGCGCCTCTCCAACCTCTCCTCGCACAAGTTTTTAATTTCCGTGACAGAGATGTCATTCTCCAGACGGCGAGGGCAGCCCCCTCATTGACGATCGATAATAGTAAAGTCACTTTTTTCCTGGATTTCACCTTGAGGGTTCAAAAACAGATTTGTAGCTTCCTAGAAGTGAAGCGGGCGTTAAGGGGCCAAGAAATTAAATACGCCATGCTGTTTTGTGCAAAGCTGCAAGTCGAGTCAGAGGGTAAACTGTGGTTCTTCACCAGGCCTGAAGACGCTTGGGATTGGCTCGAAGGCTGGCGAAATGTTGGTAAACGTCCCCCAAAACCTGGTGGAGAAGCAGATCATGCTAGCAACCGATGTCAGCGGCAGGGGTCCCCGTTAGACGGTGATTTGGGTGCTCAGACCCCAAAGGGTTGAAAATCGGAGTTCCGCAAGTACAATTGATTGTTCCTGAGTTATGTGACTTTCTA
Source organism: Triturus cristatus (assembly GCF_964204655.1). Classification (NCBI taxonomy): domain Eukaryota; kingdom Metazoa; phylum Chordata; class Amphibia; order Caudata; family Salamandridae; genus Triturus; species Triturus cristatus. The sequence goes on along the minus strand of NC_140591.1, from coordinate 1,170,282,972 downwards.
AACGGGGATTTGGTGGTGGCCCTCAGTTTTAGGATGACTCCCCTTTTGTGTGGTTCCCAATTGTATGGGTTTATGCAGAATTGATTCCATTCTGTTCCTAGTTAACAGGGTGCACGGCACTGCTATTTTCTGCTCACTGCGACAATCTTCTTTACTGTGCTCATATACTGTGTTATGGGATTATAGGCCGGGGTAGTTCTTTTCTCCATGAACCGTTGCCCCAGGGAGTGGGGTTGTTCACGTTCCTGATGATGTTGAGGAAGGGCGACAGACACTCTGCAAGTTGGGGGTGGCGGGTGGTTTTGTACCCGTTATGCATGGAGGCAGGGTGGGGGGCGGGAGTTGAGTTCTGGGGGGAGGGGCAGGTTGGTTGTTTATGGGGTCTTGTTTATTGTACTTGTGCAATGCTTTTGTTTGTTTTTCCTTACACCATTGGATCCAATTGTCCTAGGCACCTAATCTCTTTTTCAGTGACATTCTTTGCATATCGCCAGAGTACAGTGGTTTCACTATGGGGAGCGCTGGGGACCCCTGGGGTTCATCACATGTGTCCAGCTGTGGGGGCTACTAGAGCTTTGTCGTTCCCGTTGCCACGTGGGGGGCTCCCCCACTTCCGCTGCCCCAATGACATAACCATGGGCCTATCCTCTGTACACCATCTATTTGTTATCTACCCATATCACCCGCATGGCTTCACGTTCAGTTATTAAACTCCTCACGTGGATTGTCAATGGTCTGGGATACAGGATAAAGTGGGGGATAGTGCTGCAGTACCTGAAGCGACAGGCACCGGATATTGTCTTCCTACAAGAGACACACTTAGTTGGGAATATTTTGGGGGCACTGAATAGGTGGGGATATCGACTGGCCGCTCATTCTGGATTTACTTTGGGTTCGAGGGGTGCAGGGATCCTTCTTCGCAGGGGCAGCCCATTTATGCTCCACAGGACCTTGACGGATGACCAGGGTAGATATGTGGCTCTGTCTGGCACCTGGGAGGGACAGATTCTCAATATCATATACATGTACGTCCCCCCTGGGTTACAGCGTCCCGCGTTGAGAGACCTAGGTGCGCTCATACTTGACTTGCCGCTGGGCTTACTGGTGCTGGGAGGAGACTTTAATTTGGCACTGGACGGCTCTAGGGATCGTCTCCCGCCGCGCAGGGACCCCCAAGGGGGATCCCAGTTGATGGAGTTCTCACATGCCATGGGCTTGGTGGATATTTGGAGATGGCTCAACCAGTACACGGTACAATTTACGTTCCATTCTGGGGCCCACAATAGTCAGTCCTGCATTGACCACATGTTTACACACACCCAAGATGTCCATGTTTTTTCTGAGTCCCAGTGCCTTGCGCGGGGAATTTCTGACCACTCCCCAATCCTCACGGCTTTAAACGTGGGTCAGTTTAGGCATCAGACCACCCTCTCTATCACTCCCTGGGCGCTCAAAGTACCACACATTAGGGAAGCACTGCTAAAAGACACTGATTATTATTTCACAGAAAATGTGGGGTCGGTCACTTCCACCTGTATACTTTGGGGGGTGTTTGGTGCTGTCATTAAGGGCAGTGCCATGTCACTACTGGTGGGGCATAGAAGGGAACTTGCCAAACGTGTAGTGCAGTTGGTGGAGGACATCCTGGTTAGGGAAAAAGTCCTGGCGTCTGCTCCTGACTCTGATGCACATCATGCATTAAATGTGGTGCGCTTGGACAATCGTGCTAAACGGCCACCTGTCACAAGATTTACTGATCTGGTGAACGAGTAAACTTCTGCCCTGACTAGAAAAGAGGGAGCAGGCTTCCCGGTGGGTTCACTCGATAACTGGCATCGATGGTGCACTCCTCACTCACCCCCAACAGATTGCCGAAACGTTTGCCACTCACTTCTTGTCGGTATACACCTCTGCTGCAACATCCCAGGCTGCTATGGCGGCGGACCTCTTGTCTACGGTAGAGGTGGCTCGCTTGTCCAAACCCGACAGTGACTGCCATCATGGAGACAGAAATTCACAAAGCAATTCAGGGCGTGCGCTCAGGCAAAGCTATGGGCCCCAATGGACTCCCAATTGAACTTTTCAAGCCAATGGCGTCCAAGCTCTCCCCCCATTTATTGAATATGTATACTGAAGCTTTGATGTAGGCATTTTGCCATCTGATGTTAGGATTGCCTTGATTGTGGTTATACAGAAGCCAGGTAAATTTGCGGAGGATTGTACATCCTGTCGCCCTATTTCTCTCCTCTCCATTGAGGCGAAAATACTAGCAAAACTATTGGCCAACAGACTTCTCACCTTTCTCACCGACCTGGTGCACCTGGATCAATCTGGGTTCCTGCCAGGACGGAACATGGCCCTGAACTTGCCGCGGTTGAACGGGGTCCTTAGGCAGAATGGGTACGATTAAGGAGGATGCGATCCTGCTCTCCTTGGGCGCCACTATGGCGTTTGACACCATAGAGTGGGCATTTCTTTTTGCAGTCCTGGCTCGGATGGGATTCGGGCCCAACTTTATCAAGTGGATCCAGCTACTTTATGCCCGTCGGACCGTGCAGGTGACAGTCAATAATCACGTCTCTAGGACCTTCCCATTGCAGAGGGGCACGAGACAAGGATGCCCCCTGTCGCCTCTACTTTTCGCCCTAGTATTGGAGCCGCTGGCTACCTGGATCAGGGGCTACCTGGAGATAAGGGGACTTAAATGTGCAGTGGATCATGAGGCTCGCATCTCTCTTTACGCGGATGACATCCACCTCTATTTGGCCTCACCAGCACGGTCCCTGCGTGCAGGGATCCTTCTTCGCAGGGGCAGCCCATTTATGCTCCACAGGACCTGGACGGATGACCAGGGTAGATATGTGGCGCTGTCTGGCACCTGGGAGGGACAGATTCTCAATATTATATCCATGTACGTCCCCCCTGGGTTACAGCGTCCCACGTTGAAAGACCTAGGTGCGCTCATACTTGACTTGCCGCTGGGCTTACTGGTGCTGGGAGGAGACTTTAATTTGGCACTGGATGGCTCTAGGGATCGTCTCCCGCCCCGCAGAGACCCCCAAGGGGGATCCCAGTTGATGGAGTTCTCACATGCCATGGGCTTGGTGATATTTGGAGATTGCTCAACCCGTACACAGTACAATTTACGTTCCATTCTGGGGCCCACAATAGTCAGTCCTGCATTAACCACATGTTTACACACACCCAAGATGTCCATGTTTTTTCTGAGTCCCAGTGCCTTGCGCGGGGTATTTCTGACCACTCCCCAATCCTCACGGCTTTAACCGTGGGTCAGTTGAAGCATCAGACCACCCTCTCTATCACTCCCTGGGCGCTCAAAGTACCACACATTAGGGAAGCACTGCTAAAAGACACTGATTATTATTTCACAGAAAATGTGGGGTTGGTCACTTCCGCCTGTATATTTTGGGGGGCGTTTGGTGCTGTCATTAAGGGCCGTGCCATGTCACTACTGGTGGGGCATAGAAGGGAACTTGCCAAACGTGTAGTGCAGTTGGTGGAGGACATCCTGGTTAGGGAAAAAGTCCTGGCGTCTGCTCCTGACCCTGATGCACATCATGCATTAAATGTGGTGCGCCTGGACAATCGCGCTAAACGGCCACCTGTCACAAGATTTAACGATATGGTGAACGAGTAAACTCCTGGCCTGACTAGAAAAGAGGGAGCAGGCTTCCCGGTGGGTTCACTCGATAACTGGCATCGATGGTGCACTCCTCACTCACCCCCAACAGATTGCCGAAACGTTTGCCACTCACTTCTTGTCGGTATACACCTCTGCTGCAACATCCCAGGCTGCTATGGCGGCGGACCTCTTATCTACGGTAGAGGTGGCTCGCTTGTCCAAACCCGACAGTGACTGCCATCATGACGACAGAAATTCACAAAGCAATTCAGGGCGTGCGCTCAGGCAAAGCTATGGGCCCCAATGGACTCCCAATTGAACTTTTCAAGCCAATGGCGTCCAAGCTCTCCCCCCATTTATTGAATATGTATACTGAAGCTTTGATGTAGGCATTTTGCCATCTGATGTTAGGATTGCCTTGATTGTGGTTATACAGAAGCCAGGTAAATCTGCGGAGGATTGTACATCCTGTCGCCCTATTTCTCTCCTCTCCATTGAGGCGAAAATACTAGCAAAACTATTGGCCAACAGACTTCAATCTGGGTTCCTGCCAGGACGGAACATGGCCCTGAACTTGCCGCAGTTGAACGGGGTCCTTAGGCAGAATGGGTACGATTAAGGAGGATGCGATCCTGCTCTCCTTGGACGTCACTATGGCGTTCGACACCATAGAGTGGGCATTTCTTTTTGCATTCCTGGCTCGGATGGGATTCGGGCCCAACTTTATCAAGTGGATCCAGCTACTTTATGCCCATCCGACCGTGCAGGTGACAGTCAATAATCACGTCTCTAGGACCTTCCCATTGCAGAGGGGCACGAGACAAGGATGCCCCCTGTCGCCTCTACTTTTCGCCCTAGTATTGGAGCCGCTGGCTACCTGGATCAGGGGCAACCTGGAGATAAGGGGACTTAAATGTACAGAGGATCACGAGGCTCGCATCTCTCTTTACGCGGATGACATCCACCTCTATTTGGCCTCACCAGCACGGTTACCTGCGTCAGGTTCTCCACATCTTTCACATATTTGGCACCCACTCGGGGTATACGATCAACTGGTCCAAATCCCAGCTGTACGTCTTGTGGGGGGAGCCGCCCCAGAGCCCTAGAGGTTACGATATACCTTTGGCATCTCAAGGCTTTAAGTATCTCGGCATCTTCATTACCCCGGATCCAACCCTATTTTATTAATCTAATCTGCTGGGGCCCTTGACATGTCTTAGAGTGATAATGATTTGTACATGTTAGAACACACTGTATACTGAAATAGAGAGGGTAAGGCCAATAATTCCGACTCCTATATGTTGGCAGTTGTAAGTAGCATTTTCTGTATGCTGTGCTGTAGTGATATGGCCATGAGTTGCATGCAAAGCTAGTTGTTGCTTTCCTCTTTCATAGTAAAGCCCACACAAGTGGCCTGATCTGTCTCACCAGGTTGTGGAGTGCATGCTCTGAGGAGTGACTTTGTATGACAAGACAAAAAATTGAGTTCTTCTTGTACTATGGCTTGAGACGTGGCTATCACAGTGGTAACACGTTCTAAGCATATGATTCACAAAAATAAACCCCATGTTTTATTTAAACATCTCAGTAATTAACATTTAACCAGGAGCACACTATTAAACCTTTCTAAGTTTCATCTTACTGCATGGTGTCTTTCTTGTTTTCTCACTTTGTGGTGTCCTATTAATTGCCACTCGAATTACTAGAGAAATGTGAATGACAGAACAACATGTCCATTCAAACAATCACAAGACAGAAATGTGTAATTAGTGCTTATGGATCCCTTATACTCCCTTTGCCCTCTACAGGCAAAACAATTCCAGCTGATTCACAGGCATCAATATCTAAGTCTTCCTGTAGTTGAGCTATGTATTGTTTTTAAACTATATATTATTGTGGCTAGGTGGCCTAGTTATACATTAGGGAATTAAATTGTTGGAACATATCTGTGTTTACAAATAAATAAAACATATTGTGTATATAAAATGATTACCTACTGTCGGTCACTTGTAGGTAGTTATAGTTAGGACCTAGATTCCATAGGAATTATATTTTTTTTTTGCTAATAACTTTGGCGCAGTTTGACGAATCTTCACAACATTTTCAAAACTAATTTGCCAGCCACTTCAGCTGCTGTCTGGAACGTTTCGTGGTGATTCGTCAAGCAGGGGCCGAGAAAAAGGAGGGCCCCAAAATGCGTTTTCCCAATGCAATTTCCAATAGGGATTCTAGACACAACTACAGCCGGAACCACTGAATGGAATTACACCAAATTTAGCCAAAAGCCCGATCTTGGTCCAGAAATAGTGCTTTTTGTAATTTGGTGTAAATCTGTTCATTAGTTTTGGAGTTATTAAAGGAAAATGATTTATGTATATCTAAATATGTGGTTCCACTGAGACGAATCCACGCGCCAATAGCAATGCTGTAATTGGCTGGCAGCAACCTGAGAGGAACTCTGCAGCCACCATTTTGAGCATCAGGACTTGGTTCTCATGAGGAGGACATTAAAGTTAAAAGTGATGGGAAGGGTCAGGGTGGAGGTACCCTGGCCCCATGGAACTAATGAAGGTGTCTATGAGGGACCCTTCATGGGAATGAAATTGTGTAAAAATATAATTTTTGTATGCATGATGATCTGCAGATCCACCACGGTGCTAACATGCCGACCCTGTGTGGTCTGCGGCAGATTCCCTCATTTAGACCTCAATTTAAAAAACATACACCTACTCATAGACCCACACAGCCACTCACACACCCACTCATACATTCCTTCACACACCCACTAGCACACCCCCATAGCCAATCACGCACCCACTTATACCCTTTCAGCCACTCACACATCCATTCACCCACCTACTACGGCCACTTAAAGACCCACACAGCCACTCAAACAGCCGCTCGCTCACACACACATGCATTCACACACCCATGCAGCCCCTCACATATCCACTCACAGCCACTCACGCCCACTCCCAGTCACACAGCCACTAGCATGCCAACACAGCCAATCGGACACCCCCCTCACAAACCCAAACATGCACTCACACACCCACTCACAGACCCACACAGCCACTCATACCCCCATTCGCACTTGTACACCCACTAGCACATCTACACAGCCACTCGCACACCCACTGACATACCCATGCAGCCACTCACATACCCACTCAAAGACCAACAAAAACACTGCTACACCCACTCAGACTCACACATCCACTTACACAACCATTTACACACCCATACTGTCACTCACACACCCCTTACAGACCCACAACCCACTCACAGACCCACACATCTACTCACACACCCACACAACCACTCGCATACCCATACAACCACTCACACACACCCATACAACTGCTCATACCCACTCACAGACCCACACAACCACTCACATACCCATGAAGGCACTCACACAGCCCTGCATACTCCTACTCACACACCTACTTACACATCTACATGGCCACTCACATACCCACTCACACAACCATACAGCTACTCATACACCCACACAGTCACTCACACACCCATACAGCAACTCACACAGCAACTCACAGATGCATAAAACCACTCAAACATCCACACAGCCACTAGCACACCTACCACACACCCACACAACCACTCACACATCCATATAGCCACTCTCACTCAGCCACTCACATACCCACAAAAAGGAAGTGATACATTTATAGAAATTGCAATATCATATGTTTGTATTAAATGTGTTGTTGATTTAGTATTGAGTGTGTGCTTTTGATTGGGAACGGATCTTTGGATCCATAAAATTAATTTTAAAAAATGAAAGACTTGGTGCATTGCATTTATAGAAAGACTACATAAGTTAACTTACCTTCATTTAATTTTTTTTAGTTTTAACATAAATAATAAGAAGGAATGTGTGGGGGTGTTTTAATACTGCTCTGTTCAGTCACTCTTTATCCACCGTAATCATGGCTCCCATCGGTAGAACACCCTGCGAACCTCCCTGTCGGGGTATTGCATACTAGCTGAAGCTGTGGGGGCGAGAATCTGTGGCACTGGAGGCCTCCCTGTGAGAAGTTGGCCTGATATGTAGTGCTCACTATTCTAGTGATCACTGTGTATCATTCCAAACGACCCTTATTGATGATTGGTTGTAAGTCAACTTTATAGACCAGCTATCCTAGTAGCGTGGACAAGAGCAGTCTTCAGGCTAAACTCTAGAGGGCGTGTTAAGCCAGCTGTTTACCATCACATATACCCCTTGAACACCAAGTGAAAGGACACCACACAAGTTGTTATGAAAATAAAGGATATTTATTTATAACAAGACTACCCTGGCTCTTTATGAGTCAGGGAGCTAAGCACAATACAAAACTCTTGGGAAAATACTTCTAGTCGCACAATTTACACAAATGCCCGAAGGGCACGAAACCATTTACACTGCAAGTGGAATGAGAGAGGTTAAAGAGTCTAAAGTTACTGATTCCGGAGGAACCCTGATCAGTTGGACTAAACGGAAAAGGAGCTGGGCACTTGTAGAGTGAACCTACGATGGAGCACCGAGATGCTCGAGTTACCTAGCCCAGAGGCTGCGGCTGCGTGGGGTTCAGCAAGATGTCGGGAGTCCTCGTTGTAGTCTCGGGAGCCTGAAAGAAGAAGTTGCTGGCAGGCGACCAGTGTCGATGTTCAGCGAGATCCAAGCCTGGATCGGTGATGAAGGAAACCTGAAAGCAGAGGGGACTCAGTTCTCAACCGCTAGCCAGCGATCGTGTGGGCACCAGGAAGGTACCGGATGAAGTCACCTCGACCAGGTGAGTGGGTGACGTCGGACTCGGCTGTTCCTCGGACCAGGAGGCGCGGCGGCGACCAGGATGGAGGGCGAGCTGTCCCACGAAGGTGTCTGCTGTCGATGATGCTGGGCCCAGGAGTGGGGCAGCAGGTCTTGGCAGTGGCAAGCCCACGCGGTGGAGTCAAGATGGCGTCTGGAGTGGACCAGGAGGGTCCGAGGTACTCCTCTGTTGAAGGGGAGCAAGGGCCAGTCTGGAGCAACCAGACCAGTGATGAAAGACTGTCGTGGTGCGTCGTGAAGAGGGCCACAAGCCGACGGCGAGTGGCCGGACAACGCGGTGAGCAGCAAGGAGCAGAAGGGCCCCCACGCAGATCTCGTGGATGCTGGGGAGGCAGGCTTCGGTGCTGGAGCTGCTCAGGGTTAGGGCTTCTCAAACCCTAGGTGCACTCACTCGAGGGTCCCTCGGTGGTCGTGCTAGATAAGCGTCGTGCAGGTTCTGAAGATGGCCGGTCCCGCAGGTCTCGTCACACCTACGAATCTCAGCTGGGCTGACGATGTAGGTAGAGGTCAGAGATGGCAGGGAATCCGGGTCTCGTCGAGCTGGGCAGTCTTGATCCGTAGGAGAGACGTACAGCAAACCGCAAGCGCTTAGGTGGTGCCTGCTGGTGCAGGGTGGCTACTCCTTAGCCACAAGGGAGAGTCTTCGGAAAAAGTCAAGAGTTCCTTTCGTGGAAAGTAGTTCAAGATTCAGAATTATCCAATTTGGGAAGGGGACCCGCTCCAACCTTTATTCTAGGAAAAGGGGGCTGGCCCGTGACTAGGTCCTACCTATGGGTGGGACCAGGAGGGGGGTGGTTACACCCCTATCCTTTGTCCGGCTTCGCCCCAGCTCAGGGGCTGGGGTGCCCCCGAAACTGGTTTGAGCCGGGCTATGCACAGTGAGCACCAGGGTGCCACTTGCAATCACCTTCCTTTCAGCCCTGCCTACCTGGGATACACAAACCCTCTCTGGGATGGTGCTAACACCGCCCTCGACAGGAAACCCTTTGTCCAAGCTCCCCTCGCTGGAAGGTCTCCCAGCAGCAGGAGGTCAGACTTGTGTCTGGTGGCAGCATCCATTTTGTGATGCTGAGGCTTGAGTCAACTTTAACCGGGGTTCAAGGTTACTTCCATGTCGTGTCCCTCTAGAAGGGTGGAATGCTAACCCCGTCGCCAGAATTGGCGAGGGGTTCGTATTCCAATTCGTATGACACCTTACTCGACATGTTTGGGTGATGCGATGCCAAAGTTAGCAAATAACCGCGAGGATTATAATGCATTTTAAGGTAGATGGCACGCGTCACCATGGAACAGCTATTAGGACTTGGTTCCGCAAGCCGTCGACGGGCTCAGCTCGCGCCAGAGCACCATCGCACATGATTCCCAGCACTCTGCCTTCAGGATTGATAAGGCCTGCCATAGGAGTGACTGATAGGAATCCATGTGTCCATTTTAGGGTTAGGTATCGGAATACTACACCTACAGCAACGGGCGATTACACCACCTTGCCCCAGCTGTCGTGCAGCCAGTTGTGTCAGATTTGAGTGGCCATCCAGGGGTGGCATAATACATGCTGCAGCCCCTGGTAGGCCCTGGGTACACCGATGCCCTGGATACCTGTGGTATGCTGATACAGGGACTGATAGGGCGGCCCAGTTCCAATTAGTGGATGCACCTAATGTACATGTGTGTTAATTTTAGAGAGAGAACAGCTAGGCTGTGGGTCTGATTGGCAGGCCCACAGCCAGGGAAAGTCGTAAACCAATGAAGCAAAAGCAAAAAATCTGGGTGATCATAGGATTGCAGACCCTACTCTCCTACACTCCCCAACTGTCAATTTGTGTGAGGTGAACTCCATGAACTGGATGTAATGGCTGCACAGTGCGGGCCGGAGCACTCAGTGGTGATGGAAGGTGAAGTTGTAGTGCATGCCGCGGGAGGCCCCCCGTTCCTTCCAGAGGCAAGCCCCCTCCGAATACCGATGTCATCCTGCCCCTGGCTGGAGACGCAACCTTCCCTGATTCCAAGGTACGGCCCATGGCTGGTGGGCGCCTCGAGGCCTAACAAATGACGCCCGGGAGGGTGAAACACGGCCCTGCTCTGTTTCCATTATTTCCCACGGGTGGGAGCGGTGATCATGGTAGGGAAGCAGCAGGGCCGGGGTGATTCACAGTCAAATAGCCTCGGGTGACAGCATCTTGGGTGCTGCGATCACCACGTACATGTGTGACACTTTTCCCACCGGCGTCGGCCCCTTCCTTCCCCCCGTCCTGTGCGCTACAGATATGGCAAACCCTACTGATGCAGGTGGAAATCTCTCCTCGGTAGTGGTGGGGCCTGGGCATCACCCCTACTTCGCGGATTGGGCATGCAGGCCACTGGAGGAGTGTTTCAGGCTTGTGCGCGCCTCTTGCCTCATACACTGTACAGATGACCTCAGCGGTCAGGGGGTGTTAGCTACTTGGCACATTGAGGCATAGATAAATCAAGTAGGGCAGCCCTGTTGTCCCCGCTCTACTCTGCTGGTTGTGTGGCCTGACAACTGGGGCCTGTGATTAAGATTACTTTCATCTCCTTCTCTTTGCAGCGCTCGATCCCAAGAGTTTTGGCTGGGCCCATTTATTGTGTTGGCGTGGGACCTTGTTAGTGGGACCGTGACAAATGAGGATAGCGCCCATTGCAAAAACAGCCAGGCTAGGTCTTGGTGAGGTTTGCAGTGGTGGGCTTACCCCCTACCTCGGCCCCTGGATTTAATGGCTTCTTTCCCTGGCCCTCTTGGAGGGCCCCAAATTAGGGGCCTTGGACTCTGTCTGCTCATGTCGCCCCCGTGTCAGACCACGGTGGGGGTCAGGCGGGTCACTTTTGGTGTTTTACCCTACAGTGGTGACTGCTGAGTCCCCTGCTGTCTTCCTCATCATGGCTAAAGACATGGTTCCCCCGTCAACAAACAGGGCACACTCGATAAGTGTACTGAACCCGGAGTGGCGCCCTCTGTCTCTGGGGCCTGTTGACAGGATAACATGATTCCAGACAACGCTGTGGTCCTGGCAGCTATCTCACAATTGCGAAACATGCTCGATGCTAAAATGAGTGCGGTAGGCACCAATGTCACATTGCTTCATCAGAATCTGAGGAATGCCATCAAACAGATTACAGAGAAGGGGATCAGGGTCTCTGGTGTGGAAGACTCTGTTAACACCTTGCAGCAGATGGTGTCCAAACTCACAGCCGTGACTAGAGAGCGGGCAGTGAGAGTCGACTCTGAAGACCAGGCTGGCAATGACAACTTGAGATTTGTTGGCCTCCCCGAGGGGTGTGAGAGTCCTTCAATGGCTTCACTTTCTGATGTCCCCAATGGCCCTGTCCTCTTGCTTCGTCATTGAGCAGGACCACAGGGCTTTGGTGCAGTGTCCCCTATCTGCTGTTCGGCCCAGACCTGTTATTGCAAAGCTCCTAAATTATATGGATAGAGACACTAGCCTCAAACATGCCTGACTCCAAGACAAAATAGCTTAACTGTCTCAGACTATCATGATCTTCCCAGACTACACTAGGATGATACAGCTGCAATGACAATCCTTCCTGGCAGCCAAACAACATCTCCGCAACCTCAGTATTCAATACATGCTTCTATACCCAGCCAAGCTGAATGTCATGTACCAGTCACAGACCCTCTTCCTTGAAATGCCGGAAGACATTTTTCATTAGACTGACGGGAGAGTTCACTTAAAACCCCACATCCTGGGCAAGGATTCTGACTCATCCCAAGGGTACAGACGTAATCAACCTCTAACAACCCTGGGAAAACGCCATACCAGGTCTCACTCTTTTTGGAGGAGCTTCCGGCAAGATGAGGGGATCCCGGTAGCAGATGGTGAACCCCTGGAATCCCAAAAGTCAACCGATATCCCTCCTACGTGATAATGATGGGGTGACTTGTTCTTTATGGTGCACCCCACAAACCTTGATGTGATCCATCCTCCTGTAACCGCAAGACATTGAGAGTGGTATAATCGGCTTCTCCTGTTGATTGTCCCTGTTGGGTATGGGGATCCATTGGGGCAGACCGGGCGGTGGCCCCTGGTGGGGCCTGGTGTCGGCCTGCCTCGCGACAGATATTTCCTGTTCTCGAAGTATGAGGTGGAGTTGGGAACTCGTTATTGCTGTAGTTGTTTATTATATATATATTATCATTTTTATTTTTCATGCCTGATACCTGTTAAGATTACCACCCCACTACCCTATGAGTGAGCCGTCAGTAGATGGTTCCGCCTACCGGTTGTGTGTGGTGTCTTGGAACGTGAATGGCCTACTTGATAAAATCAAATGGGAGGCGGTCTTGAAACATGCCAAGAGGGTGGGGGCAGATTTTCTACTACTTGTAGAGACCCACCTTGTTGGTCACAAAGGTCCCGTGCCTGACCAGATTTGGATATACCAATGTGTTTCATTCTGGGTTCAAGAGTGGCTCCAAGAGTACAGGGGTCCTGATTAAGAATAATGTTACATTTCAACATACTGAGACCTGGGTAGATCAGCAAGGTAGATACAGAGTTGTTACGGAAGCGCTATGTGGGGGAACTCATCACATATCTCTGTGTTTATGCCCTGCCCCCTCTTAGCCAGCCCTTCCTGGATCTAATGATGAGATGATGAGACTATGGGGTGAACTCCCTGGGGGGCTCACGATGGTGGGAGGAGATTGGAACAGCCTATTAGACCACTCTGTGGACTGGTGGTGTCCACATAACTTGCCCCAGGAGTCTTGGATATCCCACTTGTCTTCACTTATATCTGCCTTTTGTCTGGTCGATGTCTGGACGTCACACCAGAGATCTAGGAGGGGTCATACATATACATATTTCTCCACAGTGCATGGTTCCGTCTCCCGACTTGATTACTTTTTTGTTCCACAGCCCTACTTGTATAGAGTCTCTCCAACGTTACTGTTCTGGTGCGGGCCTCTCTGATCAGTCCCCAGTAGCTGTTTACATTTGCATAGGCCAGTTGCACCCAGCTTTTCTGACATTTACAACATCCCAAATATAGAATTTACATGGAGCACTCCATTGAGGAATACTTCACATAATTTTGGTTCTGCGGTGTCCCCAGCGATGCTTTGGAAAGCTTTGAAACCTAAACAGCGGGGCACAGATATTAGTATTAGTTTCTCTACATGTGAGTGGCGAAGTCGGCTGCAAGATTTGATTGCTCTCAAGTCCCGTATGAGTCGTCCGGATGAGGGGCAGGTGTTGCATAGACAATTGGGTCTGCCACAGTAACTATACCAACAGACCCTGCTAGATAAGGCCAAACAGTCCTGGCAGGCGGCTTAGTCACATTTATCAATGAGGAGACAAATGGAGCAAAATTCTGCATAGCCTATGTCAAAGTACCCATACCGCGTCTTCCGTTCCTCTCATCCGTGACCCACCGGGCTGTCTGCTCACTGATCCCAAGGCCATAGCGTGTAGCTTTCATGCTCATTTTGAAGATGCATACGCTTGACAAGAGGTTTTGTCACAGCAACAGATAGTGGACTTTGTGCAAGCCCTTCCCCTTAAGATCCTCCTGTCTGTAGATTGTGAGTTGTTAGACAGTGTATGCACCAGAGAAGAACTTTTGTCAGCTCTAGCAGGACTCCATCCTGGGAGGGCCTGGGACCCAATGGGTTCCCTTGCGAATTCTTTACAGCCTACATCCTAAACTCGAGGACCACAAGTTGGGGGTGGTCCTGTCCACGGCTAGGGACTCCACATTATCATCTGATCAGCAACACACGGAGATTGTAGTCTTTCCTAAGCCCGTCTGACTGGTCGACAAACACTCATCCTATCACCCGATTACTCTATTAAATCTGGGGGTTAAAATTCTTTCAAAGGCACTGGAGGATAGACTAATTCAATTGATCCCTGACCTTGTGTATCCTGATCAGGTGGGCGTCATGCCTCGCCATGCTACTCGGCATAACATTCAACAATTATAGAACCCGCTGGAGGAATCTGCAGCAATTCTGTTGGTTGATATCAAGAAAGCATGAGCTGGGAATACTTGTTCGTCCTCCTCCTGTGCCTGAACTTCGGCCCTCAGTTTCTTTCTTATCTTAAACTGTTATAGACTGATTTGATGGCCGTGGTGTGGGTGGCTGGTGCCAGGTCAGACATATTTCAATTACAGCGGGGCACGCAACAGGGCTGTCCCCTGTCTCCCCTGCTGTTCACTCTTGCCATGGAGTCTCTGGCCATATGGGTGAGGCTGGACACTCAGGTGTGGGGCTTTGAGTGGGGGTCAGGACTCTCCGATAGAATAGCCTTATGATGATGTTCTCTTTTTCCTTACTGCCCCAGATACCTCGGGACCCCGTAACTTGCAAATCATGTGTATATTCGGGGAAGCCTCTGGCCTTCACATTCATTTATCCAAGTCCACAGTGTTCTCGGCCAGCTCTACCCCCCATGACCTTGGTTGGGCGTTTGAGCTATGAATTGCTGCTGGTGGGTTCAGATATCTAGGCGTTTTTGTGTCTCTGGATGTGACTTTGGCGTGGACACATAATCTAGAGCCTAAGTTGGCCCATATGAGGGAGGATGTATCGGTTTGGTCTGTCTTGCCGCCTTCCCTGACTGGTAGGTCTGCCATTTTTAAAAGGGTTTCACTGCAGCGATTCTTTATCAACTGCCGAATTTTCCATATAATGTTCCATTCTACTGGTTCTGCAAATTGAACTCTATTTTTACCACTTTTCTTTGGGTGGGCGGGACCCCCTGCATTGCCCTCAGCAAATATTTTCAATCCGCTTATTTATTATTATTTTTTTTTGTTTTCCAAAAACCTTTATTATTCCAATAGATTGTACACTGCTATTCAGCCAACAACCCGGAGGCAGGCAGCTTGGTTACGTAGCGGTATACCGCCTTAGCGAGTCCTGGCCGTACATTTAAGCAGCACACCAATAATAGTACATTAGTCAATAGTCAACAACAACAACAGTAAGCGAGATCCATAGGAAAGCGAACAATGTCGATGATAAAGGACACAACTGTCACCACTCTGGGTCCGTGTGTTGCCATGCCTGTGCAGACATTAGAGAACCCACCCATGCGAGATGCATTGCAGCCTCAAGAACGATGACACCAGGCTTCCCACATGCGTGCCCCTCGCCACAGCCCCATCCCAGTAGCCCCAACGCGCCAGACGTACAATCCACCCTCTCAGCCATCTTCCACCACTTCCGCTCCTGCCAACCAATCCACCAACGGTTGCCATATGTCTACAGGCTTTGATCGCTGCGGCATCTGGTCCCAGTAGGAAGTGAGTTGCTCCCTACAGTACACCGCTGATCCTACCCAGGCCGATGCCTTTGGCGGTGACTTTTCCTTCCAGTGTATCGCTATTTGGCGCTTGGCAAGTAACAGTAAAAGGGCAACAAGTTTGCGCGACCCACTAGGCACCTTCATCACAAACCCCAGGAGGGCCACGAGCGTGTCTGGCTCCATAGTCGTTCCCACGATCTTACCAATAGTATGGAAGACCGTATCCCAGTACCTCTGCACTGGTACACACACCCAAACGAGGTGATAGAACGTAGCCTCCCTCTCGCCACATCTCCAACAGTTCGTATCGGCCCGCAGCCCTATCTTAAGCAGCTGTATGGGCGTACGGTAAATCCTATGCAGGTAGTCGAAATGTATCAGCCGCAGTCTATAATTAGGCGACAAGTTTTCGAGTTGGGTGCAACAAAACTCCCACTGTTTCTCTGTGATACTTATGCCCGCTTCGCCCTCCCACAGTGATCTGGAATCCACGTGCGCAACAGGCGTTGCGTTTTGAGTAGTCCTATAGATGCGTGTAATCAGTTTGCGCGAGGAGGAGTTCGAAAGTATGTCCTCCAAAGCCGCCAGCATCGGCGGAGCGTTTGGGAACATAGTGTACCTGTGTTTACAAGCCGACCGCAGTTGGTAATACAGAAGTAGCTCCGATGCCGTCGGTTCAGGCGCTGCTACCATAGCCTGCACTGTCAGGAAAGTATCGTCCGGATACAAGTCTCCCGCCACCCTCAGGCCACAGGTCTGCGCCCGGCGCGCCACCGCCGCATCCGTCAATGGACCCAGCAGTGGGTTAGCCGCAAGTGGCATACTCGGCGCATATAGGTCCGTTATGCCCGCACGCTTAGCAATGTTCGTCCAGGCCCAGCGTACCATTTCAACGGTGTCAACGTCTTCCTGGGGGCGTTTGTAACTCTGGTACACCGCTGTCCGCAGCGGGCAGGGAGCCGCCAAGTCCATCTCTATTGCCACGTGGGGCTGGTAAGGGATTGGGTGATGCCAGTAATGCAAGTATTGAGCCTGCGCACTGTACGCATATAGTTCAAAATCCGGGGCCGCAAGGCCGCCCTGTCGGAAGGGAAGTGTGAGAAGGTTCCAGGCCACTCTGGGCTGCTTACCCGCCCAAACCAATTCTATCATGGCTGAGCGAAGTCGGCGAAAGAACGCCTTTGTTAGTGGCACGGGGATATTCGCGAACAAATAGAGAAATTTAGGCACCACCACCATTTTCGCAATAGCTATGCGGCCCGTCAAAGACAGCGGCAGCTTCTTCCATCTCTGAACTTTGCTCTCCAACCACTCCACAGCCACACCAAGGTTGGCAAGCACTATATCCTGAACCGAACGGCTCAGCTGAATGCCCAAATATTTGACCTCGTCCGTCACCCAGTCGATCGGAAATTCTGTGTGGCATTTGTTCGTACCATCGGTCAGTTGAAACATTGTCGATTTTGACCAGTTAATATCAATGCCTGTGAGGCCACTGTAACGTGTCACCTCTCATCAGCGGGTCAAAATTCTCCGACGGGTTCAACATGTATATGGAGATGTCGTCGGCGTACATAGATACGAGTAGACCACGTGACGTGAATCCGATGCTGCGTTGAGTATGATGTTGTCTCAGGCGAGCCGCGAGCGGCTCCGTTGCAATAGCAAACAGCAACGGCGACAGCGGGCAACCCTGTCAAGTCCCCCTGGTTATGGAGATCGGGGCGGACATCTGCCCATTCACCCGCACCCTGGCCGTCGGATCGTTATAAAGTATGCCAATACGCCTGGAAAAGGATGGGCTGAATCCCATGCGAGTAAATAATGTTCGTAGGAATTTCCACTCCAGGGAGTCGAATGCCTTAGTGGCATCCAACAGTGCAGCTGCGGCCTGCAGCTTGGGATCCAGATAATGCAGGAGCCCGAACAGTACTCTCAAGTTATGGGAAGTCGACCTCCCCATCACAAAGCCCGACTGATCAGACAGCGCAATCTGTGGCAGCATATACTTCAAGCGGTCGGCAAGCAACTTCGCGTATATTTTTGCATCAAGGTTAATTAGTGAAAGCGGACGATTTGAGTCTGGACATACCGGGTCTTTGCCCGGTTTAAGCAGCGTAATAATTAGAGCCTCGCGCATCGACTGGGGGAGGATTCCCTTTTCTACCGCCTCCTCAAAGACCCCGTGCAGTCTCGGGACCAGGATGTCAGCATATTCTTTATAGAAGGCCGCTGTCAGCCCGTCAGGGCCAGATGCCTTACTAAATGGCAGAGCGGCTATTACCGAACGTATGTCATCTTGCGTGAACGGTAAGTCCATATATTGTCTAGCCCTATCACTGAACCATGCTAGGGCAATAGTGTCCAGATAGTCGCTGAGCACCGTGTCCTCCGGAGTCACCCTAGAGGTGTATAAGTCCCTGTAGTAGTCTGTCATGGTTGCCAGTATGGCCGGGGGCTCTCGTACCATGCCACCCCCCACCCCCTGTAGTTCCAGGACATGATCCGACCCTCGCGGCGCGTGCAGCAGGTTCGCTAGTGTACGTCCGGCCCGGTCACCCTCCCCATACCGTCTGGCCTGATGATCTTTAGACAAAAATGCCACCTCCCTGTCCGCTTCCTCTTGATACCTGGTAAGCTTCGACCTGAAGTCTGCCCGCAACTTATCCGTCGGGGCATCTATCAACGCGGTCTCCAGTTGCGCAAGTTCAGTTTCTAATTTACTCAATGTCTCTCTTATGGATCTCAGCACACCCGTTTTCAGCGACATGCAGTGCCCTCTTGTCACCACCTTACAAGCCTCCCATATCGTGCCCGGCGAATCCACAGTGCCTTCGTTTATTACAAAGTACTCCTCCAGTTTGTCCCGCAGATCCTGCTGAAATACCTGGTCGCGCAATGCCCGGGAGGGAAACCTCCAGCTGAACGCCTGAATGTATTGGGGCGGTGTGGACATTGTAAGGGACACCGGGGCATGATCGGACAGAGATCTCGGCAAGTGTGTCACCTCTAGCACCGTCGAGTGCAAATCTCTGGATAGCAGCCAGTAATCCAGCCTGGACCAGGCCGCCCTATGGGCCGTTATGCACGTGCCCGCGCGTACCCCGGGGTGCAGCGTCCTCCAGGAGTCCACCAGCCCTGCATCCTGCATAATGTAGCCGAGCTCTTCTGACGCCCTGGGGTGGTGTTCTCTAGTCGTGCCCTGTCTATCCATGGTATCTGATAGTACGACATTATAGTCCCCTCCCCACAAAATCGCTGCCGGGCCACGGGCCTGCACCTTATGCCATAAGTCCCCGTAAAACTCTGGGTTATCGTCATTCGGGCCATACACATTCACCAGTGTCACTCTCATACCGCACAGTGTTCCCACTAGTATAATATATCTGCCTCCCGTATCCCTGATTTCCTCATGCGTCTTCCAGTGAAGACCCTTCCTGATTAATATCGCCACCCCTCTGGAGTAATTAGAATAGGAGGCGTGAATTATCTCTCCCCATCTATGATGTCTGAGCAGCTGCGCAGCGTTGGCTGTCAAATGCGTCTCCTGCAGGAGGCAGAGGTCCACGTCTTTTCTGAGTAGGAAGGCCTGCACCAGTCTTGCCTTGCGTCTGTCATTCATACCTCTTACATTCCAAGAAATACATTTTATTTTCTGCACGGCGACAGGCATATGAATAAAACTCGTTCAAGCCACAGACCTGTCCCATGTTGCACTCCGCCCAGCCACTCCCCTCTGATAAACATCACATACCCTAACGGCCCAGCGGGCCACCATGCCCGGCAGAGGCCAGAGCACCATATGCTAGGTGACTGTCGACAGAGCGGTGAACAGTGTACGATATACGTTGCAGCATCAAATCTCGCTTCCTCTGACCCAACTCTAGAACATAAACAAAACCCAACAGAATCCCCCAAACTCAATTGAACCCAATCCCCACCCGCTCCAACCCCCCAATTAGGTTGTGCAATGTCCCCCCAGGTCCCCCTCCCTACCATAGAAACTACAGTCATTGGTCGTAACCGATGAGTGGGAATCATCCCCTGAGGTACGCAGGTTGGCCCCCTACTAACCCTGTACTCATGACAGGGTGATCGAGCGCTGACCCAGTGTGGCGGCTCAAGGACCACCCCCCCCAGTCCCGCAATTCTACACATTTCCCTTCCAGCATCTGAAATTAACCCTCCAGAGCACCAAACATTCACCAGGACCCGACCCGGCCCGGACAGGCAATACCCAGCGGCATATCAAAAATCAAATGGTGACAGTCATTCAACATCACTTAGCCTGTCTCGCTGGTCCGGTGCGCCTGCAGTTACTTGAGTCTTTTGGTCCTTCGCCAGTTGTTTGGCATATTGCAGAGCCGCTTTCGCATCCAAAAAGAAGGATGGTTTTCCGGGACCTTGTACCCGGAGCTTTGCAGGGTATATGAGGGAGTATTTGGTGCCCGTCTGCTGGAAAAGTTTTTTCGCCGGCAAAAATTCCCTCCGAGCGGCCTGTACCTGCATCGTGTAATCTGGGTATAGTGCGATGTGATTGCCTTTATATTGCACGCCGGTCATGTCTCTTGCCATACGCAATATCGTGTCCCAGTCCCTATAGTTTAAGACACGTGCAATGATAGGCCGGGGCGGCGCTCCTGGTTTAGGCCTGGGCCCCAATGATCTATGTGCCCGTTCAACAAGGAACATCGATGATAAGCCCGACCCAAACAGTTCTTTCAGCATCTGTTCGACATATTGCTCCATGTTAGTGATGTCCGTTGTTTCCGCCACTCCCGTGATGCGGACATTGTTGCGCCTCGAGCGCGCTTCCAAGTCCTCATTTTTTTGTTGTATGAGCGCCAGGACTTTATCCATGCCCCGCAGTTTTTTGCCAAGGTCGGTTTGACTTTCTTCCGTATCGGCCACTCGTGTTTCAAGCGACTCTACTCTTCCTTCTTGTTTGTCCATGCGAGACGTGATACTGTCCATTCGTGCCGCCAGCGCGTCTTCAATCCGCTTATTGAGGAGGCATCGCCACGGCAGATATCGAATCGTATTATTGTCCTTCTCATTTGCTGATTATCAATGACAGGTGGCATAACCTCCAAGGTGATCCCACCTATGTCTCTGAGAAGTGGCACCCCGCCCATCTCATATTTATATGGTGACGATAGTATTGGTGATCTCCTCCCAGCAACCAGAGTGGTCCTGAATCACTGGAGATCTTCTCTTGCCAAGTGGGATAGTGGGGAGACTGACAGAATGGATGCCGTTTCGGCAAGGCCGCCTGTTTCCGCAGGTGGCTGCGCTGGAAGGTTACCAGAAATGGGATTTAATAGGGATCTCTACACTGTGTGATGTTATGGATGGCACAGTCCTTAAGTCTTTTCATACCCTACAAGTAGACTATCAGCTACATTCCAGCCAGTTCCATAGATAACTCTAGCTCCAACATGCGTTGACTCCTCATATTGCAGTTCTACCCGACCTCTGGGAATTTAATCCATTGGAAGGCAAACCTATTATGGAAGACCTTGGGGATTGCAGGATTGCAAAGATCTACCAGACACTTATTTCTAGCCATCCTTATGCCTTTGGCACTCTCTGAGGGGCATGGGAAACTGTTGTGAGAGCCTTGTAGGACAAGGATTGAACTGAGGCATTGGGAGCACCTCGAGGGGTGGCCATTGCCTCCAGACTTCAATTGATTCAGTTCAAATATCTCCATATTTTATACATTACATGTCATCGCCTCTGGTGGATGGGGGTAATCACTTCCCTGACCTGCTTAAGATGTAGCACTGGCGATGGCACATTTTTGCATATGGTATGGGGTTGTGGTACATTTCTGGCATGGAGGGACAGCCTGTTTGAGCGAGGTCTGTCCACGACTGTATGGATGGTCCTGAAATATGTTCTTCTACATCTCATCGATACACTTGGCGGTAACAGATACAAACTGTTACTGTAATTTTTAGTTCTGACCTTGGCAAAACGTGATATTGCAGTTGTGTGGAAGGCCGCAGCCCCTCCAACCCTGGCAATGTGGAAAAGAGGGATGGATCACTGTATGGGCTTAGAGGTGACAGTTTACGAGGCTCAAGGCTGCCCACAGAGGCTCCCTAAAATATGCTAGGTATGGGGAGATTGCAAGAGCATAGAATTAGAACCTCTATGCTCTCTCCAGCAAATGATTCACGATGAAATCCAAACATTCATGGGATAAGAAAAGCGTTGGTAAGATACGGAACAACTGATCGTATGGTTAGACGTTTGTTGTGTTTTAAACCACTACTCTAAACACTAATGACCAAAGTAAGACATTTAACTGTACTGGCTAGTCTATCGTAAACCACAACAACATTCGTCAACCTGGAAAGAGGTTTTAGTGCAGACTTCAGTTTTACACAAACCGCAACAGCATACACCCAGTAGAGGGGTCTCAGCATACAGGCCACAGTATCACAAAATGCTAGTACAATTATTCTTCATCCTTGAGAAAGGTGTCAGCAGAGAGGTCAGTCTGTTGCAAGCCACTACTACACTGAGCAATCACCTTAGAGAGATGTCTTAGTGAACAGATTAACTTTTTGCAAACTACTACTGCACTCATTTATACCAAAGAGAGGTCTAAGCTAAGGGGTCAGTATGTTGTAAAACATAACTATAGTCAGCCATCACTGTGGAGTGAAATCTCAATGAACAGCTTAGACTGTCACAAAGTACTACCATATGCATACATCAGCAGGAGACGTGTCAGCATAAAGGCTAGTTAAGTCATAAATAGTTCACCCACTTTAAAAACAGAATTATAGTTCGGATGATATATATTAGAAATACTAACACTCGTTAGTAGTAAAGAAAGAATAGTAATTTAATGTATGAAGTAGCTCAGTATATCTTTTAGTGTCAGAAGCTTTTGTGAAACTCTCACACTCACTGGATGATGTCATCAGTGATGTCATTGGAGAGGTCACTGACCATTTCATGACTGATGTAATTTGTGAAGACATAAGCAGTGCTTTGTGGGGGGCGTACGTTATAGTTAGCCCAGGTAACTGTAACTGCAAAATGTCTATGATGTGTGTAAAACTTGAACCTAACTATAACGTCCCTTTAGTCCTTGGTCTTTTCAGTGAATTTCCAAGGTTTTTTTTAAACTCTATTTCCTAACTACAACGTTCCTGTAACCTTTGTTTTTTCAGTAAAAAAAAAAATATATATATATATATATATATATATATATATATATTACAGAGGCGGCAATAGCACCTCTGTAATTATGGTTAGGTCAGAGTTTCCGTTAAAAAGGCATTTTTTTGTTTTCTTAACTTTGGTGCAGTCAATGAAACTACACAAAACGTTCCATAAAAAAGTAAACCATAATCCATATATCCTTTAGGGCTTTTTTTAAACTTATTTATGGAAGCTATATTCATGTATTTGTCCTGAAGAAGGGGGAATCCTTAAGTCAACTCCACCACAACATGTCGCCAGAAAATTAAGACACAATCTACAGACACTGAATGCACTTATATGTTATTAATTAAAAAATCATGGACATCCAGTGATACATATATTAAAGGTGTACATATTTGAAGACAGATTACTTTTGTCTTAGAAAAATCTTCCTTGTCTTTGTGATAGGTGATTTATGTTTTTATATATTTGTATGCGATTTTAAAGTATTTTTAATCATATTGCAGGGTTAAAACCATATATATTTTTTCAGAGCTTCTGTGGTATTTACATTTTGTCATGTATTTGAGTGTGTGTTCACGTATGTGATGTGAGATTGAACGGTTGTGGAGTATTGATGAAATTTTTAGTCACTAAGGGGGGCACCTTCTAGCTTGATGCACAGTAGTATGTCAGCCTTCTTAAACCCACTTCATCAGGAATCCTTATACAGTGCAAAAGGAAAGTGTTTTTCTTGTAAGCCCCAACTTTAAGTAGAGAGCGGAGTACACATAATGGAGGAGACTTCAGACCTTTGTTGGTGGTTTATTGCTGCAACCTAATCAGATACCCTAGATATATATGGTGGAACTAATGAAAGCTTTAAAAAACAAGCATTGGCATGGCCAATAGGTCTCGCCTTTGGAACATTATAAGTGTTTGGTTATCCAGCACAATATCCTTGGTGCAACAACATCAAGTGTTGCATGGCTAAACACTTATAAGGTCCCAAAGGCGAGACCTATTGGCTATGCCAATGCTTGTTTTGAGTGAGTGGCTCGTGCAGGTATGCTACTATCAGGTAGAGATGCTGCGAGTGCTTTTACAGGAGCCCCTGTGACATTGCGCCTCTTCAAAATGTATCTTGGGTCTGGTGTAATACTTCTAGCCCCTATTCCTGTCTTCTCTCACCCAATGCATCCTTAAATGTCCCATGTACAGCCGGGGTTGACACTCCTATTACCCCTGCCCTCTAGTGACATTTCTCTGTGGTTGGCTCTATGGTGTCTTTCCTCCTTTAATGGAAGCAATTGTTGATTGTTATTTTGAAATCATAGTAGATAAAGTACTGCCACTACTTGAGTTATTCAAGCATTTTAGGCCCGGCAGCCGGTAGTAGGAAAGTGACATGCAAACATAATGCAATGCAGTAAAATGGAATGTGATGGGACACCCTGGAGAGAGAGCCGTGCACGAGGGAAAACTTCTAATGTGATATTTTATGGGTCAGTAGTGTCTGCCTTATATTGAGGCTATTGTTAATTGTCGTTACAAAGAATATTGTAAGACGAATTGCTGTCTCTGTGCGACATGCGACCTGCGACAATAAAGAGAGAGAGCGAAAGAGAGAGTGCGAGCAAAAAGAGAAAGAGAGTGAGGTGGGGAATGAAAAAAAAAAAAGCGAGGCCTGTGCTGTGTTTAATCACTGTGAATGACTAATGGCTGAGCTGGGCAAAATCCCTAACATTCTGCTACCGGGACTGCAGATCGGACATCTACAGACACAGGAAGGTACTGTTTACTGAGGTTCCCCCTATATATTGCTGCCTTATTCCCTGTCATCTCCTGCCTGTATGTATTTATAATTGAGTCTTAATAGGGAATGGAGAAATGCAAGGGAGCAGTGGGGACACTGGATGCTTTCTTGGTAAGGGCAGAGTCATTATTGATCCATGAGATTGAATTAACGGAGCGACGACTCTCCCTGGACCCACAAACGCAAAGAAGCATTCAGGTAGTGGGCATGGGTGTAAGTGTAAATGATGATCTGTCCACTAAATCCCCTATTAATTCTTCATCTCCGTCCTGTTCTCCTTTTACTGTTACTGTTCCAAGATCAGAACCCACGCCAGAAGTGGCAGAGGGTAGAGCCACCAGGACTAAGGTATCGAAAAATGTGGCAGCACGAAAAAGTGAGGTTTTGCCTGCAAAAAGAAAACGGGGGGCACCGGCAAGAAAACTTAAATCTGTGATCGCCTCTGAAAATATGGATAGGTCAGATATAGAACATGACACAAATAGACGTCAAACTAAAACTATTTCTGTTGGCACACAGACAGAAATGGCCCATGTGCTCCTCGATCCTGTTTGGGGTAACACCAAGGAAGTTGTGTCAGAAATCAATGCCACTGCCAGTATTGGAATTGTAGATGTAATGGCAAATGATGTACAAGGTTTTTTTAACAAGGGTTTCACTCAGCTTTGGGATAAATTGAATATTTTAGAAACAAAAATAAAAAATGTAGGCAATAACAAGGAGGGCAGAATGGCTGAAGAGCAAAATAGGGGAAATTATGAGCAGGAGGATAGAACTATACATCAGATTAGGGAAGTGCAAGGCGGTAATTTTATTCAATCTATGCAGACAAGCACGGAAGACAGGCCCCAGGAGGCACCAATTGGTCCCAAATTTGTAGACACACAGAGAAATCTTATAGCATGCCCGAACGCAGACAGGAGGCCCGACATACGGAATCCTATGATAACTCATAATTCTAGCAGAACTTGGATATCTTAAACCTGCCCCCTGCTTCATGCCCATATACGTTAATACTGGCAGGGGTCCCTACTCTTAGAATGACTGAGAGAGAAAGTTGGGAGGATCTACGAAACAAAACCATAGATTGGCTAGCTAAACATAAAAGCTTTCAACTGGCCGACACTAAGGAGATATTAATGGTTCGTAGGGTAGGTTGGATAGGTCACTCCACCAAGAATATAGATGGAGATTGTATAGTGGTCAATTTTCGTAGGCCTCAGTTGGTTCGTCACATTCTGAATAAAATTGTGATAACACACTTGCCGAACACTAACATTTGTACACTTCCATTGGGGTTTTTTAATAGATCACAGTTAAGGCATCTAAATGTTAGACAGCACCCTATGCCATTGACAAATAGATATCAGGCACTGTCAAATTTAGATGCCCAAGACTGACAATCATTCACACATCAAGCACTGGGACTATTGGCAATTGAGCTAGAACCTCAAGGGGAAGGACTCGCCATGGTTATTGTTTCTAACTCAAATACTGATCCGGTAGACCCAGCTAATAATAATAGAAGGAACACTAGATTGAATTGTACCAAGTATATTTCTGGCACAAAAAATGGGCATATGGAAAAAATGAGGTGGGCTGTGCAGGAGAGATAACATTGATCTCTTGGAATGTTGCAGGTCTTAGAAAGAATTTAGAAGATGTCCCATGGCAGGAATTTATCGGGCAGAAGGATATAATTATGCTTCAAGAAACCTGGGCCGTAGAACCTCTTCATAAAGTAGGCTATAAAACTTTTAGCAAGGATGCTATCCCCTCTGTCAGAGGGAGACCCACAGGAGGCCTTTGTATCTGGGTAAAGATGACTCTAGGTATTGATGTTAAATTAGTAGAAACTTGCTCGCAGGATATCTTGGGAGTAAAATTTTATTCACCGGACAAAAAGGAAGTTTATATATTAAATATATACTCCAGACCATATCCAGCAAGCAGGCAATCGATGGTTATTGAGCATTTAGACAATCTTTTAAGCTTGATTGAATCAAGGGCACTGAAAATTGTGGGAGGCGATTTTAACCGTAAATACGAACCAAGGGTGGGACTAGAAAACATCTTCGAGGAAGAAGACTTGGCTAATAATATTCCGCTCCTATATAGTAATCCAGTAGTGCCATGCACAATAGCAGTTGCACAGTTACTAAGATTTGTTTTGGAGCACTGCATAAGAGCCTGTAACGACCGCTTGCCCTCTGATAGCCCAAAAGCCCCCACGTTTATTAGAAATATTCTAAAGAGCCATATAGATTACATATTAATTTCGATCGAGCTCTGGTCGATGGCTCTTGATTTAGTAGTTGACGTCAGAACAGAGAGTAACCACTACCAATTACGCTTGACATTGGCAGCTCACCTTTTTCATCTTGTTACTCCAAGCTCAAGAGAACCAGATAGTGACAATATAGATCCTCTATTAAGTAATAATCGGAGAGCACTAAAATGGCCCTCGATAGGGGGAAACGCGGCGGTAATTAAACAGATCTATGAAACTTTTGCAGATGGGGTTTCTTCGTATATAGATTTACCTATTTCAGATATTCCGATTATAGATATTCACTGCAAATTAGTCAAAGATTTATTACCCATACTGAGTAACATTCCAAAGAAAGCTAGTAATGGGATCATAGTGGCTGCGGAGTTGAAAAGCCCGTGGTATAATAAAGCATGCCGCACTGCAAAAATTGAGCTCATTTTTGCCTCAAAAACCAAAAATATAGCGGCCTTAAGGGAAAAAAGGGCTGAATATAAGCAATTATTAGCCTATACGAGAAGAGAATGGGAAGAGAACATTTGGGAAGAACTACTTACAGCAGCAAAGGCAAAAGATCAAATTGGTTTCTGGCGGCTGATATCAAAGGGCAATAAAAAAGGAAGAAGTAGCAAGGACCTTTTCTTAGATGCAAATACCTGGGTAAAACACTTTTCTAGTCTTTACTCTGCTTCCCCTAATGATGTTGAGTATTGTCCACTAGAATATGGAACAACATTAAATGCAGTACCATTATCATTTAGTTTGAAGGAAACATTGGCAGCCATAGATACAGTAAAAACAGGAAAGGCTCCCGGTCCTGACAAAATACCTGGAGACTTATGGAAGCACGACAAAGGTGTTTGGGGCCCTTATATCAATTTGTTGTGTAACTCTATTGCCTCAGGTGCATTGCTACCGGAAATGAGGAAAGGGGCAGAGATTACGACTATTTTTAAGAAGGGCGATCGCCATAATCCCTCACACTATCGACCAATTAGCCCTATTGATGTTCTACAAAAGATATATGCTAGGCAAATTATAAATAGACTGATCGATTGGATTGAGGAATATAACATTTTATCACAATATCAGGCAGGTTTTAGAGAAAAGACTGGCACGATTTACCAGGTTTTTAGATTTCTTTGTATAGCCTGGAAATATATAACATTTAGAAAGGGTCACTTGTATATCGCCTTTGTGGACTTAAAAGCAGCATTTGACATTATTCCCAGAAATCTGCGGTGGAAGTCCCTAAAAAATCAAGGGGTCCCGGGGGAAATTCTTCTACAGATAATAAGATTACATAAGGATAACTGGGCAAGGGTCAGATGGGGCCCACAAGGTGAATTAACTGAACCAATTAGGGTTAATAGGGGTGTAAGACAGGGGTGCGTTTTAGCCCCAAATTTATTTTCGTTGTATGTCAATGACATCCCTGATTACCTTTTGGGTTGTGATCATGATTCCCCTAGGCTGGGGGGGGTGCCAGTACCGGCACTCCTCTTTGCTGAAGATACGATTTTAATTTTCCAAACACCGAAAGGTTTGCAAAACTTAATAAATTCTTTTGGGATATACTGCGAAGACAAGGGGCTAGAAATAAACCCCAGTAAAACTAAATATATGGTAGTTAACCCACATAAAACCTTTAGGAAAAATGTAACTGTGAACAACCAGAAGATCGAGTATGTGCATGATTTTAATTACTTGGGTATCACCTTGGATTCAAAAATGACTTGGAGACCTCAGCTAGAAAAAAGTAAAACTATATTACTCCATAACACTTTCCCATTAATAAGGAAAATTGAAAGTAGTTTATCCAAAGTAGTTTCACCGGCTCTTGAAGTATACAAATATAAGGCGCAATCGGCTTCATTGTACGAGGCAGAGCTGTAGGGCCCTGTGACGTATGATACGTTCAAGGTGGGTGAAAATAAGTTTCTAAGGAAAGTACCAAGACTCCCTATACGAACACCACTGACTCCTGTATTGATGGATTTAAATTTTCATCGTGTGGATGATCAGGCTAACTTACGACCATTGTTGTTTTGGGTTCGCCTGTGGTGCACAGATGAGCTTATCCATTTTAGAGAGGGCCTTGAGGAAATCCTAGGATTTAATAAAGGTGTAGGCTTGATTGGATTAAAGCATATTCACGATTGTTTTTTTAAATTGGGACTTAGGCATTTTTGGGATGAGCCGTCTGGCTTGACAACAACCTCAAAAAAGCTTTTAAAGGAAACCTATTGGTCGTTTATACATGATTCTATGTCCCATTCTTCAACTGTGGGATCTTTGACATCAAGGTTCCTCCAAATAAAAACAGCTTGGAACTTTGAGCCCTTTTTTTGAAAAACAAATTGTATTGTTTTGAAAAAGATTACATACAAAACAAAGAGGCAGAAGATCAGCAAGAGCACGGAACACAGTGAGTCAGGAACATTCACAGCAGCATGACATCCCACAGTCCCCTGCCCGTTCGGGCATACACCATCACAGATCTTTAGACAAATTGTGACAATCAGTCCATAGTACCCAACCATTTCCCCCACACCTTATGGTATTTCTTAGAGCATCCTCGTGCGACATACAGGGTTTTTTCTTGGGTCGCGCACCAGTCCACTCCCCCACGCCATCTCCCCGGGTAGGGTGGTTCGGGGCATTTCCACGCCGCCGCGATATCGCGCTTGGCCACATTCATGGCCGTGTTAAGGAAGATCTTTTCATTCCTGGTCCCATCCAGCCCGTCCGTGATCCCCAGTAAGGAAAGACGTGGGTCATGGGGAACCGTCGGGCCCAGAACCTCCGTGAGCTCCTCCTCAATGGATCCCCAGAATCGCGCCAGGCGAGGGCACGACCAGACCATGTGGAAAAAATCAACGGGATCACAGCCACACCTAGCACAGGACGCACTTGGGCGCAAGCCCGCGTGATGAAGGCGCGTGGGCGTGAGGTAGGCGGCGTGTAGATAGTAGAGCTGGATCAACCTAAGCTTGGCGGATGCTGTGATCGTCTTTGGGGCCATAAGGTCGTCACGCCAATCAGCTTCGTCAAGAGGGCTCACCCACTCCACCCATTGGTCCCGCAGCCTGTCCAACGAAGTGGGAGTATTGTTGATGAGAGTACGGTAAATGCGGGAAATGCCCCCTCTGCCCAAGTCGCCCAACATGGTCTGCGCCTCGGGAGGACTGTACTCCGGAAGCCTTGTCTCGTCAGGAAGATGCGAGCGGAGGGCGTGCCGCAGCTGCAGATATTTGTAAAATTGGGATGGGTGAAGGGAATAACGGGTCTGGAGTTCCTGAAATGAATGCAGATGGCCGTTGGCCCAGACATCCCCAAGCTGCGAGACCCCGATGAGGTCCCACGAGTTAAACCCCCGCAACCCACTAACCTCGCGGAGTCAGGTTCCCTGCCAGAGGGGTGTGCATTGAGTCAGCCTACGTGTCCAGCGAGTGTAGCGTAGGGCCGCCCGCCAGGCCAGCAACACGGAGCGCGTCACGTCGGGCAACTGAGACGGAATGGTTCCCCCGTACATTATGGATTGAATTTTTGGGAGGCCCAACTGACTCAACTCGAGCCGGTATGCTGGGTCTGCCCAACCCCCATTAAACCAGTCATGGATGACTAGAAGGCGCGCTGCCAAAAAGTAGAGATACAGATGTGTCATCCCCATACCCCCATCAAAGAAGGTGGTCAGGGCCAAAAGCGCTCGCCCCCCAATCCAAAGGAATTTAGTAGCGAGGCTATCCAGCTCCCTGAACCAAGCTCTGGGGAGGCAGAAAGGGGTATTTTGAAGTACGTAGAGGAATCTGGGGAGGATCATCATCTTGACCAGAGCGACCCTCCCCAGGGGATTCAGGGGAAGGGTCTTCCACTTTTTGAAGATCCTCCTTAGCCCTCTTTACCAAAGGAGCTACATTGAGAGACCAACCTAGCTCGGGAAGGATGGTGACCCAAATCCCCAGGTATTTGACCGATTGGCGCCAAAGCGGAATGGTGGATTGCCAATCGTAGCATTCACTGGATAAGTGTAATGGGACCAGTACCGACTTCCCGGAGTTCAGCCGGAGACCAGATGTGTGCTCGAAGGACTGCAAGATCCGAAGGCACTGCGGCCCGGAGACCGCAGGCTCGGCCAGGAAGACCAGGACATCCTCTGCGTACAGGGCTATCTTGTCTGCTTCTGTTTGGGGCCATTCCCAGCCGCGCCCACACCCGAGAGGCCAGAGGCTCCATTGCCAAAGCGAAGAGCAGGGGCGATAGAGGGCAGCCCTGCCTTGTCCCCCTGGCAATAGGGAAGGCCTCGGATAGCACCCCATTAACCAACACGCGTGCTCGGTGGTGGGCGTAAAGAACGCGGACCAAATCCCTAAAGTGGGGCCCAAACCCCATCTCGACCAGCACGTCCATTAGGTATGCCCAATCCACCGATTCAAAGGCTTTTTCAAAGTCTATAAATAGGAGGGCTAGGTAGGGAGTAAGAAGGTGCCGGTGGGCCAGAGTCAGTTGTAGCCTCCGAAGACAGTGTCCGGTCCCGCGCAAGGGCATGAAGCCACATTGGTCAGGGTGCACCAACAGGGATAAATAGGGTATGGCAGCGTACAACTTAATCCCTGTATTGATAAGGGAGATGGGGCGGTAATCCGCACAGTGACGGGACGGCGGTTGGGACTTCGGGAGGACCACGATGGTGGCGATGTCCGTCTCGAGGGGAAAGGAACCTTTTTCCAGAGGCTCGTTGAATAGGTCGGCCAAGTGAGGTACGAGGGTCTCACGATACAGCGCGTAATATTCTTGCGGAAGGCCATCGGGGTCCGGGGTCTTATCCCGCAAAACAAGAGAGATTGCTGCGTCAATCTCCTCCCTAGAAATGGGGCGATCCAGGTCTTTCTGAGCGATGGAATTCTGCCGGGGGAGTCGCACATGGCCTTGCTCGAGGAAGGCTGAGAGGGATAAGCCAGGGGTCCGTGCCGCGTAAAGCCGCTGGTAATAACGGGCAAAAATGCGGGCGATCACCAGCGCATTGCTGTGCACTGCACCCTCAACATCCACCACCTCTGGGATGATGCGGTTGGCTCTGGGATATGTTGCCAGGCGGTGCAGGATCGTGCCGTTTTTGTCCCCCCCAGCCATACACTCGTGCCACGGACGATCTCCAAAGCAGCCGGGCGGCATCAATGGATAACTGCCTGATCTCAGCCCTAAGGTGGGCGAGTCGTCGGGCCTGGGCCACGTCATCGGACAGTGAAGGGGATTGCTCTAGGCGGAGGGCCTGCGCTTCCCGCGAGGTAATTTCCTGTAGCTGCGCCTGTCTCTGATTCCTAAGCTGACCCTTTGCAACACCACGAATGGTCGCTTTCCCCGCCTCCCATAAGGTCACCGAGCCCTCGTTAGCGAGAAAATACTGCTGGAGTTCCCTCCTCGCCACCTTTTTAAATTCTCTGTCATGGAGGAACCAAGCGTTCAGTCGCCACGTCTGGCGGGCAGAGGGGGAGTGAGCCCCTGTACTAAGAAGCACCGGGGAGTGATCAGAGATCCCCCTAGGAAGGATCCGGACATCTACAATCCTGGTGCAGTCAACTGAGGGGACAAAAATCGCATCTATGCGTGCCTGTGTGTGGTGCGCTGCCGAGGTGTGGGTGGACTGGGTGGCATGAGGGTGCCAGGCGCGCCACGCGTCGCATAGGCCCAGAGACTCGGACCAACTCCGCAGCTGCTTCGCCTGCGCCAGTCTAGTGGTGGAGGGAGGGCCAGTCACATCAATAGCCGGGAAAGAGACCGTGTTGAAGTCGCCCCCAATGACGGTAGGTCCCAGGGGCAAATCATTCAGAAGCGCCGCAGTGTGTTTGAGGGTAGCTGCCAGCAGTGAGGGGGGAGAGTATATGGACATAAGATTGAGGGGAGAACCGGCCAACAAGCCACAGAGCGTCACCGATGTACCCTGGGAATCGTGAAGGACTTGAGTGAGTACGAAAGGCAAAGCGCGTTTGAGGAGAATGGCCACCCGCCGGGACCCCCTGGAGAAGCCGGAATGCCATACTCTATCATACCCGTAGCGCGCCAGGAAGGGGCAGCAGTTACCCATCAGGTGCGTTTCTTGGAGCAAGAGGACATCCACGTTAAGGCGCTGCGCGAAGCACAGAACTGCCGTGCGCTTAACCCGGTCCAACAGGCCATTAACATTCCATGACAAAACGTTTAGGGACGCCCTAGGAATAGTTATGTCGTTCATGGCGGGTGGAGCGTGGGTCTGGGTCGTGCACCCTCACTAAGACATGAGGGCGCACATGGGAGCCTGCCTCAGGGTGGGTGGGCACCTGCGGGAAGATCGCACCCGGCCCCTGATGGGTCGGCGCGAGGTGGTCCGTGGTAGCTGAAATGAGAAAACAATACAAACAACAACAGCATAGCGAAAACCCAATACCAAACAATCCCCCCTCCCCCCACCCTACACTTCTGGAACAGAAGTATCTGTCGACCCCCCATTATAACAGTACCAAACTAAAACGCTTGGGTTGGTTGCGTGGAGGACCCCTCCATTTGGACGGATGAGCCATGAGTCGGCTAGTGGATCTAAGAGGTGAGCGTGAAACTCTGTCAATTTTCAATGCCTTCATCAGGAGACAGACCCACCAGAGGACCAAAGAGCAGCAGGCCCAGCACAATAGAACCTCAGAGTGTGGGAGTGCGGGAGAGGTCCGAGCCAATCCCGGGGGAACCCCCCGAGTCGGCAACGAGGACATCTCCGGCCGCTCGGTGACAGATCAGTGCCTGGTGCGGCGTGGAGAGCCCGAGCGGCTGGATGAGTTGCGGGGACCACGGGTTGCCGTGCCCGGGGACCCGGAGAAGTGTCCCGCCCCTGGCGGAGGGGATGCTCCTCCATCAGCCATGTCCATGCTGCTTGGGGCGTGTCAAAGAATTGAGCTTTATTTTGGAAGATGACTCGGAGGCTCGCAGGGAACTGAAGCTGGTATTGGAGGCCCAGGGCACGCAGTTTCTTTTTAACGTCCATATAAGAACAACGAAGATCTTGCACTTCCCTGGTGTAATCCGGGAATAACATAACGGTATGATTCTGGAATCTGAGGGGACCGTGGGCCCGCGACGCCCGCAGAATGGCGTCCCGATCCTTAAAATTGAGGACTTTCAGTATGATAGGGCGAACGGGAGCACCTGGGGGCGAGGGAACGATGGCCCCTCTCAACCACAAACCAGGGAGAGAGAGCGTCCCGGGGCATCCATGATGTGAACCAGGCCTCGACGAAGGCAGCCATCGGGTGCGACTCGACCCCTTTGGGAAATCCCACCAGGCGGAGATTATTGCGGCAGGTGCAATTTTCCGCGTCTTCAGCGCGTCGGTGGAGTTCCTTGGTGTGGGTGCAAAGGCGTGCTACCTGTTCCTTTAATTGCAAGATATCGTCCTCCACTGTGGATATGCGGGATTCGGCCTCCGTGAGGTGCCCGGTGGCGTTGCGGAGATCTTGCCAAAGGAGGGAGATGTCCACCTTGATTTCTCCAATCTTCCCTTCAACAGACGCCTGTGAGGCACTAATGGCCTGAAGGATTGTGTTCAGATCCTTGTCCTGGGGAGGGGAGGGAGCCCCGCCCGCCTGCCCCGAGAACGCTGGGTCGGAGGTGGTGAACCGGTCCATCTTCGTCTGGGTGGGGGCCGGCGTGGGCTTGGGACCCCTATCCCTCCCCATTGCCACCAGGCACTCCTACCGCAGCCAAGAGTCCGGGGACCAGGCCAGTGGACCCAGAAACCTAAACGCCCCGCACAAGGCCTAGTAGTCCGCACCAGTCCGAAGGGCCAGCCAGAGGAGCCAGGGGGCAACCCGAGAGGACGTGCAGCACGAAGGGACCAGGACCCGCCGGCGAGCCAAGCGCCCCGCAGCCTAGGCCGCAGGACCAAGAAGGGTGATGTGTTCTCCAGGAAGGGCGCTGGGGAAACGGGGCGCAAGGCCTCCCGATGGAGGGGGAAGTGTCCAGCCGTTCAGCAACCTATGGGGATCCGTGCAAGAGCTAGCCCAACCCCTTGTCTAGAGGACGCCAGACAATGAAGCGTGAGGTGTAGCGCCCCCGGTTGTCACCAAGGCTGTGGAGACGATTATGACAGGCGGAAGACACCGCCGACGGTCAGGATATGAAGTCCCAGTCAGGCGCTACCCAGAGGCTGCGTCCGGCCGTCGATGACGGCGCCGCGGGTACTGATCCAGAGGAGATGGGGTCTCTCGTGTCCGTGGGGCAGCACCCACAAAATTTCCCATGGGCCCCGCAGGGAGCCCAGGTGGGGGGGGGCACGCAGGACCCGGGGCACCGGGGAGGGCGAGAGGAGAAGGTACCAAACCCCCAGCCCGCTGCTCAATGGTGCAGCCGAACCCCCGGACCCGCGCCCCACTCACCAGCCAGGAGGATGGTCGGCCGCGAAGGACGCCACAAGTCACCAGGCCGCAGGAGGTCCGCCCATCCGGGAAGTCAGCGATAGTCCGGCCTGGGGTGGGTG
The DNA here is from genome assembly GCF_964204655.1 of Triturus cristatus. Taxonomy (NCBI): domain Eukaryota; kingdom Metazoa; phylum Chordata; class Amphibia; order Caudata; family Salamandridae; genus Triturus; species Triturus cristatus. Next base: position 1,170,247,451 of record NC_140591.1, on the reverse strand, counting down.
CTGGCTGGCGACTCCAGAAGTCTGTAGAAGAGGCGCCCGCTGCCCGACACGTGCAGCCGAAGTGCCCTCTTACCAGGGTGTACAGGAAGTGGCTAGGTCCCAGCAGAGCCTGAAGGAGGAAGGCACTGGGCTCAGGGAACCAAGACACCGCCACCCGACCTGGTGGCCGCCATTCCGAGGTCCCCCCGCGCTGCCAGCATCCCTTCGTGGGGCCCGAGTCAGAGGGCAGCGCGGAGACAGGTCGGAGTCCACAAGCACCACAAGGGACAGCTGATGCGGCCCCCAGGGCAGGTCTCGCAGCTCACAAGGACCACAGAGCCCCCACAACGCATTCTCAGGGGGCAGGTGCTGACTCGGGGCACTGCCGCCGAGCGGGGTCACTCAACCGGGTGGGCCTACAGATAGTAGGAGATGGCGATGTCCAGGCTCCGCCAGGCAGCCTCTGGCCCCTCCCCCGGCGATCCGTAAGGCACACTATGGAGGATACTGGGAATTGGTCCATGTGACGGGCTTCGTGTCAGCCCAGGGTGCAGTTCTGTGCGAGTACCCTCCGGTCCCAGTTGTCCAGTTAGTCACCGGGCGGGCTCAGGAGTGCACCTGCGCACGGCTACACCTGCGCCGAGACAGGTTTATATATGATCTTAGGACGTTTTGCCAGTTCTCTGCCGCTCTCCCCTAGCGTCCGATCCCCCAGCAATGGGCATGCAGCAGGCAAAGGAGGAATCAGGAGGGAGTCCACAACTACATAGGGCCGGAGAGGCCAGGGGTGTTCCTCCAGGAGGGATTGCAGGCAGTTAGGAAGACCGGCAGGTACCGTGGAGGGCGGGGGATGGTGGAGTCACGGAGTCTTGAAGCAAGTCCAACCTTCCGGCCCGCCGGCTCACTTGGGGGCAAGGGGAGACAGCTGCAGGCCTTGGTTTGTTTTGGGGCTTTTCCCCGGTCTCGAGGTGGGAGGCAGATCAGCTCCGGGCAGCCCCGCCGCACGCCGCAGTCACTGGGCTGTCAAAGCTGGTCGCTGCACATTTCCTCACCGCATATGCTTCGGGAAACCAGGCGCGATCTTCAGCCGACACTCTACGACGGGCCGCGGGATCGTGCACCAGCCCCCAGGTGCACCCAGCCCGCAGCGGCGACAGAACCACCCAGGGCATGGAGCCAGTCGTGGGGTGTCTCCAAGGCAGAGGGGTGACCCCAACTGTTCAGCACAGCTCGGCCCTCCGCCGCCGACACAGTGTGCACAGCCCCGGGGATCCGGCACAGGCCCTCTCAGCAGTCCACGTCTCAGGGCCCGGAGCGCCGACAGGTAGGCCGCGAGTAAGGCTGCCACAGGCAATCGGTGCATTGCAGCCCAGGTGTGGTCAGGGCCTTCCTCGGCTCCAAGCAGCTCCCGGTGTCATGTTGCAGGGAGGCCGTGATGTGCCCAGGTCTTCCTGGCAGTGGTCGCAGCTCTATCCCCGCCTCCAGTAAGTTTCCAGGCCCGGCTTTCCGGCCAGTAATAGCACCGCAGGGAGTCACCCCGGACAAGTGGCATCCCCAGCTGTGCAGTCGTTCAAACTCTCCACAATCGGGCAGATTTCTGGGATTTACTCTGGAGCCCTCACCACCATCTTAAGTAGGCCGCAAGTCTGACTCTCGATGGGCAGCCCCTCTGATCCTCCTGTGGTGCCACAGCTCACCAGGACATCTTCTACCAGTCTAGGAGGGTAACAGTAAGTTTCAAACCTCTTTGAATTGCAGCGATGCATAGGGATGGCTGAGCGGATGACGGAGGGGTCAGGAGCACTCTTAGAGTGCGACCGCCATCTTGACGCTCCAAGCCACGCCCAACTTTGAGCCCTTTTTACATGAAATACAGCCGCAGCTAGCTAAATCTTTATACCTGAAATATCGCTATGGTATCTTACAAATAAAGTCAAATACCGTGAAATGGGCATCAGGCGGGGCAGAGGAGGGCAGATGTGCTTTATGTGATTTAGGTGCAATAGAGAATGAAACACATCTGCTGTTCTTCTGTTCAGCCTATGTGCGATGCAGGAAGAAATGGATAAAACCCATTTGTCGCTTACTTGGTACTAGATCCTGCCTTGAAGCAGATAGACTATTACGATCTGACACCGCACAAACAGTGGTTTTTAGCGTTAGCAGGTATTTGTTTGGCGTAAGCTTAATAAGGAAAAGGGAAGGTTTGAAACTTTAGGCTGCAAAGTAAATAGAAAATTATAATAAGCCTGGCACGTGCACTTTATGATTATAATATGAAATATATATTGATTTATATATCATGCGTAAAATTCTTTTTTGAAATAAGTTTTTTAAACACTATTTTAAAGGTATTTAATTGTATTGTTGTATTATTAAATGACCTGATATGTGTATTCCTCAAACTTGTTTTTTAGAAGGGAAAAATTAGGGAAAATAGATTTATGTAAAATTGTACAAATTTAAAATATCTTTAGAAAATCACATAACTGGTCGGTCAAGTCCATGTAGAATCCAGTGGAATAAGTAGTATTGTATTTTGTGTTCAAAAGGATGTACTGTGGGAATCTTTGTATTGTTTTATTCTTTTGAAAGACTTTTATGGTTTTATTAACCAAAATAAAGATTAAATGAAATGAATGACTAATGCTGGAGCGCAAACCAGCAGCAGCTTTTTTAAAGCACACTCGTGCTTGTGCTTGCGCTGGCCTCCGCCTTGCTGGAGCGAGCCGCGGTGGCGCCAAAGCCATATGCTTTCAATTAGAACGCGCGCCACTGATCGCTCCCATAAGGTGGATGCCAGCACAAGCAAAAAGGAAAAGGAGCAGACCGATTGCTTATGGCCCTCCTAGACCAGCGCATGCGCGCTGCCTAGGCGAGACCTAAACAGACAGTCATATCCTCTCCTGGACAATATTTTGAGCAGATGCATTTTGTCTGACATTGTAGGGAATTTTCTATCAGTGCACTGGTGGAAAATGCCCCACATTTGGATGTATTCACCCGGGCTGATAGATTCCCCTCCAAATCAGCTTTGCGAGGTATTGTAGAAGCCATTTAGAGGGAGACTGGGTTGGAGGCAAACCCCTGTCAGATATTTCATCTATTGATGCCATGAATCACCTCAAAATAATTGCTTCAAAACAGAAATATTGACTTGATGTGAGTAGAAAGTCATGATCCAAAAATAGCTACAGCGGTATGCAATCTTAAACTTCTTATGACCTGTGCCTTTCCCATGACCCCTCAAGTGGACAAGCTGTCTAAAACAACTTTCTACACAAAGAAAACACTTGAACAGATTTTTTCAAATTATGGATTTCCTCAAAAAGTGAATGCAAAAACATCATTCATCCTCTCAAAACTGGATTATGCTAAAAGATAATATCACAGCATTACAGGTTTAACAAGGAGAAGGCTGCAAAGAATTCAGAACTCGGTTGCAACATTACTTCTACATGCACGCATATGAACTGACATTTCTCCTGTCCCGTTGGCTCACCACTGGCTCCCAATTGCAAGAAGATCTTTTTACAAGCTATTATGCATCTTCACAGAGCAATAAATGAGACATTTAAATTCCTTCAATCAAAAACCACCAAACAGTTCCTACTAAGGAACTAGCGTCCTAGGCTTGTACCCCATCTGATAATTCCATATCACAGGAAAAAAAACATTGGTGGCACGAAACTCTCCATTTGAGCTGCTAAATTATGGAAATCCCTAGATGCAAAGAATCAAATCACTGAGAATCAATTGGATTTCAAGAGAATTATTAAGACTTGGTTAATTTCAATGTGATCCATCAAAGAATATCTGCATGATTTTGTCCACAAAGTCTAGTGTCAATACACATTTTGCCTTCTTTGTCTACTGACATATGTCCCTGCACTATTTTCTAGGATCAAGTGGGAATCAGATCAATCCTATCACCTGAGAGACGTGTCACTGAACCTCTGTTTCATACATGAACTTAATGGAGAGATCTAAACAGGAAGGTCCACTCCTCAAATTGTACTTGTGAAAAATCCAAGGGCTAAAAAATCCAAGGGTTAGCCAATCGGACACTACCACACAACTTGGTATCTTACTTCACAAAAATGCCAAGTACAAAGTTAAGAAGTATAGGACTAACTTTACTACATTATCTATCAAAGAAAGGAGATTAACATCGTTGACAGTCAAATGGACTACGTAAAATGCTACAAGATACAGCACGTTCCTGCATGTAACAACCATTGATCCTTCTTGTGTCCCAGAATGAAAATTAACTTGCCATCCGTCTATCAAATGCTTCTCCTGCCCCTACTTTTCCCACCTGCACTACCCCTCATTAACCACTCAATGTTAAATCGAATGCCTTTCTAGTTCTGTAAAGCCTATTCTCCCATAACATAACATTTTCTAACTGCATCCTAATCCTCTGCTCGCTTCACTTCTAATTTACATACTCACATAGACCTAAATTGTGTAAACCTTTAATTTAATTAAGAACCAGTCAGTGTCTAATTTGTAATTTGTAAAAATGTAAGTGCCAAGGCACTTCTCAGGTGGCCACTGCAGCTAGCACCACCCATTGCCCCTGCCAGTGCTATCAAAGCCTGTACCAGCACCACTACTAACCATCACACTCCAACAAGTGGGACAATGTGGACTATTGCAGGCCAAACAAAGCTACAGGAAAGGTCAGGGCAGCAGGTATTATTCCTTTTTAATGTATATTAAATTATTAAACACTCCGTTGTTGTGCTCACCTCAAAATAAGGTGAACAGCACCACCAGGTGATGGACTGTCATAAGAGCCAGTGTTGAAAATTAAGTGCCACGCAACAGCAAACACCAGTTCAAATTAAACAGTGAAGCACCTATATTTTAATCTTCTGCCTAACTAATCTAAATAGAATGAATCTCTAGGATCACAACCTAGATTTATTTCATGACATGGCTCATCTTAAGAACACAGCAAAAACCTATGAACTTCAACTATGTGTGAAAATACCAGTGAACAAATTTAGATTAACCATAAACCCTGAGATTTCCCATAGTAGTATGCTACTTTACCAAAAAGGTGCTTCAACACCTCGTCAGCAGAGGTGGTGGTAAGTATTATATAAATACAGTTACAATACAATGCCTTTCTCAGGTGGTAGAAGTTTAACCATCAGTTGTGGGTGCTTTAAATATGTCCCCAAAATGGGGGTACATTGTAGGTGCCCACATATTTAGTTTCCTAAACATGCAGAGAGTGTTTTGTTTTCCAGCATGTTAGGGACACTGCTCATCTTTTTGGGAAATTCAACCAACCTTTCGTTCAACTGAGGAATTTCTGTTGGATATGGTGGCAGATTGATTCTAGATTTAGCGATTGTTTCCTCACTGTTTTTGGCAAAGTTACCTTTGCAACTCTGTGGATCCAATGATAGATTAAGAGAGATTTTCACATCAACTGAGTTCTGAATTGGGAGGATTAAACCTTGAGAGTCGAAGATTGTCAAACAACTTTGGTTAACCAATTTCTTTTCCCCCCTGTCTTCTAAATCATGCCTTTAACATTTTCTTTTTGTGATGAAAAACCTGCATGTTTAGAATGATAAATTCTTGTACCTTTTGTGTACAGGTGAACTTACAAGCCAGAATATTTCCCAACTGGACGATATTGCTCTTCTAAGAACAAACATCTCTGAGATGCACAAAGAAAAGGACTCTTTAGTTTTTAGTATGGATGACAAAACAGAGAAGATTGCTGCCCTTGAAGAAAGCCTTATGATCAAAGTAAGTGTTGCCCTGTAAAGTCAATGAAGTTATGCAATATTTCTGGCTGATTTATGTTGTTTTTCATAAATATTTGCTGCTGCCTTACTACCAGTCTTGTGTTTGTAAAACTGCTCCACCTTGTTATGTAGAGGAAGCATGGCCTGGTCTGTAAGGCACTGCCACTTAACACATCTCACTAGAAGCACTGATGAGATATGAGTATCTATTATCTATTTGTAGGTCAGATTGTGAACACATTGTACAGTTTATTAGAGATGATCCTATTTTGGAATCCATATCACACACCTTCCATTGATGTAGAATAGACAGATGACCAACAGTGCACACACTTTTCTCTTTAGTGAACAAAAATAACTGAATTGTCTCATTTAATTGTAAAACTACTACTTTTCTTAAAGATGTAAGGATTTTAGAAATTACAATTGTCTCATTTTAAAAGTAGAATTCCTTGTGAAAATGACCGGTGAGTATCAATTTATGGCTTCTGTCAGATCTAGGTTTTTAGCATATATTTTTTCTAATTATAAACTGCTATGTCATGGATTCCAGTTATATTTTGGAAATGGCTTTTGGAGCCTGTTGGCTAAGTAATTATTTGTATCTAACCATCAGAGTCCAGTTTCTCTGCTTAATATACATAAATCAGTGAGCAAAAACGAATTTGCCACAACTCCAGTAGAAACCGTTTATAAATAGTCAACTGGATTTCCCAAAAAAGTTACAGGCACATTTCAGTTGGAGTTCCATATATGATTGCTACATGAATTCACAAGGCAAGGCACTTTGGCCAAATGTTGGTACCTAGGGAGAGATGTTCATTTTACAATGGCACTATTCTGGAACAAAGTGTTTAAATCTCGACTAACTTCCTTCAGAAATTCAAGGGTGTTATAACATTTCAAATGCATTGTTGGAGTAATTCAAACAGGCACAGTGAGACATAGCAGAAACGTATGAATATTTACTGACGACCTATATGTACTAACTCTAGCGCAGAGTTAAACATTTGCTTTGCCCCAGTTCCAAGTGTCAGGGATCACTAGTTAGACTAACTCACATCAGGAAATATTCCCACATCGCAACACATAACATATTTGTCACACAAACCAAGTTGCACTCTACATGCACATATAGGCCTGCATCAGACTTAAATGTTATAAAATATCCGATTGCTGACACTTTGATAGCATATAGCTGCTTCATTATGGGTCGATAGGAGGTGTTAGTCATAGTTACAGGTAGGGCTCTGACTTGCCAACAAGCAATATATATGGGGAGTGGAAGTGCTTATCTGGCTCCTGCACTGCAATGCTGTAATTGCACCAGTGATAAAAATGTACACAAAGTGTGGTATTGACTATGGTGTTACCAACCAAGGTAGCATGCTTCATCGGTACAGTTCCTCAACCTGGCGATAAGACTTTTTTCAAACAGGACGGGATCCCTAGTGAGAGCTCCTTGTAGGAGACTGGACGAAATTGAAACCAGTCTTATGGTGGACTGTGATATTTTAAAACAATTATAGCACACTATTCAATGTGTCTCTAAGGTTCGTTACTTTAGAAGGTTGTATGGCTGGTTGTGAAATTAAACAACCTTCTACCCTGTTGTTTTATTTTTAGATATGACTTAACCACAGAGCAAAGAGCTACAGAGAGCTCCTTAAACCACAATGAAAGGAAGTACTAGGGCAGGGATCAAGGCGTGAACCTCAAAGGACTGTGGACTCCAGCGCAAGTAGGCAGTACACGGTCCCTCACAATCACCCATATGTGGCAGGCAGCGTATTTTCATTCAGTCACAAGTGCTTCCCTCTGTCTTCTTGATACTGTGGAAATGTCACTGGTAATATAGGAAGTGCATATTTCAGACCTACAGTTCCGCATAACAAGAGCAGAGAAAGCACACCACAGCTTGAGTTCCTTTCTTCTGCTGGATGTCTGTCTTGATACTGAGCTTCAGCCGTGATATCCGAGTCACTACTCTAGATGGGTGTTTCACCCTCAGAAGGTCTGGAAGACTGGTCCAGCATGCTACTCTGAGTGAATTACCAGTGGTCAGACTGTTTGCAAGTATTCCTCAAATAGCCTTTTGTATTTTTGATGTAAACCATAATTGGCCAAGGAAATGTTTTCACTGTGCCACTGGAACCAAGCTGCACCTGACTGAACAGGTTGAAATCTTGTCAGATGGGATAACTAAGACCAAAATCCTTATCTACTACAGTATTCTGTGGGATTCCATGTAACGAAATACCTGTCTGTAGGCCTTAAATCAGAGTAATAACAATCTACCCTTAAATGATTATTGACCTTAACATTTGCTTTCTATAATCAGTAGCCAGGCCTACTGCCTTCATCATAATATTTCATAATACACAATCAGACTTATAGCCTTTATCATTGCCATGTCACCATAACAAACTATGTTCTACTGTGTTGGGCATAAGCACAAGGTAACCATCAGGTATGCCGTAATAAAATTACAAATATGTACAAATTCCACTTATCAAAACAATTAAAAAAACTCCTTATAGAACTTAACATTGATTACTATAGTGCAAATCTTCTATCCCCATGGTTTGTTCAGATGAATTATCAAAACCCGTGCCTACTACTATAATCTATAGATTACATGTACGAAAATTCCTTTGTTGACCCTGAAAAACACTGTGAAACAATTCACTGTTAAAGGCCTGCTGGCTTTAACAAATGTTTTTCAAAATAAGTAAGCTAGGTCTACTGCCTTTGTCATAACTTTTCAAAGTAAGGAGATTAGACCCGTCGTATAAAACGTAATTTTTCCCAGTGAACCAATCCGATCTATATTTTGTCCCTGAAACCAGCTCTGGCCTACTGTTTTGAGCATACACTTTCCTAAAAAGCAACCATGATTTGATGTCGCTAGGGGCACTAGCCAGGGCTGTCCCCCCTACTTTTTGCCCTCTACATGTAGCCCTTTTCCGAATGCATACGCAGGAACACCGATGTTGGGGATTTGCAGATGGGGGCAGAGGGCATAGCTAGCACTTGACGCAGATCTGATGATAGTGGTGGTGAGGCCCCTTACTTCCCTGCCTCCTCTGATACAGGAGATGGAGGACTTTGGACGAGCCCCTGGTTTCAAAATCATCTTTCCGAAATCACGTCCTTAACCTCACTTTTCCCAAGACCGACCAAGCTCACTTAGAACACCTCTTCTTTTTCACCTAGGCACCTCACGGAGTGGGATACTTGGACCTTCAGATACTCCAGACGCCAATTCAAACCGCAGAAAGCAACTGTGCTAACCTCGTGAACACTGCCAGATCTGACCTTTCCTCATAGAAGAAGTACACCCTATCCTGGCTAGGGAGATTGGCAGCAATCAAAATGACCTTCCTACCTAAGATTCTGGAGAGAAGAGTTAGCCTAACGGCTAGGACGGTCAGCCTCGAATCTGGGAAACATATTGTGATTCTGGGCAAATCACTTAATCTCCCTGTGCCTAAAATAAATGAATGTGTCCTCATGTAACGCAACTGGTGCATTGCATCGTGTAAGGAAATGATGCTAAAGATTGTCCAGTATTGGTACTCTGCGCCAGTTAGTGTGCTAAGTGGAAACATGGCGGGGAGGGACCCTGTTGGAGACACTGTGGGAAAACTGGCACACTTACACTAATTCTTTTGAAATGACCCAAGAAAATATCATTTTAGCGGACATTAATGAGATCTACAACACAGACCTCCCCAGATTCCCTAGTTACATCCTTCTAGGACTTTGAAATCCCCAAATATACCCCTTAAAGTCATTGAAGGGGCGGGCTATCACGTTAGTGCTTGTGGCAACCAAGCAGGTCCTTTTAGTCCACTGGAACTCGTACTTCGTGCCATCGCGATTAGACTGGCTCCATTAGCTGTAAGACCTTCTAGGGATGGAGAAATTAATCACAGCCATATCCAGTGCACTGCCACTCTTTTACAGAACCTGGGGCCTTGCATCAGCTTTTTGTCCGATGAGTTCAGGGAGTTAACTTGCCCAACCTATTTACGAGTCCTTGGCCTTACCCGCCCAGACCATGGTACTTATTGAGGTTCTAGAGATGGTCTTTCCCATTTGTCTTACCCTTTTCAGCCCTAGTAATTCTATGGTTTCATATGCACTGCGCTGTCCAGAAAGTTAGCCTCCTATCCTTAATCAATCAATCAATCAATCACGGCATTTATAGAGCGCACTACTCACCTGTAAGGGTCTCAAGGCGCTGTGGGGGTGGGGGTGCTGCTACTGCTCGAACAGCCAGGTCTTGAGTAGCCTCCTGTAGGTCAGGAGGTCTTCGGTCTGCCGTAGAAGGATAGGGAGGGTGTTCCAGGATTTGGCGGCAAGGTAGGAGAACGATCTGCCGCCAGTGGTCATTCTCCGGATGCGGGGGTCGGTGGCGAGGGCAAGGTCAGCGGAGCAGAGCTGGCGGTTCGGGGTGTAGAAAGTGAGTCGTCTGTTGAGGTATGCTGATCCGGTGTCGTGGAGTGCCTTGTGTGCGTGGGTGAGGAGCTTGAAGGTGATCCAGTGCAGGTCTCTCAGGTGGAGTGTGATGTGGCTGTGGTGAGGGATGTCGAGGATCTGGCGGGCGGAGGCGTTCTGTATGCGTTGCAGTCGTTTCAGCAATTTGGCCAGGGCTCCCGCATAGAGGGCATTTCCATAGTCCAGTAGTCGGCTGACTAGGACTTGGGTGACCGTTCTTCTTGTGTCGGTGGAGATCCACCTGTAGATCTTTCGGAGCATGCGGAGGGTGTTGAAGCAGGAGGATGAGATTGCGTTGACTTGCTTGGTCATGGAGAGAGTTGAGTCGAGGATGAATGCCAGGTTGCGTGCGTGGTCAGTGGGTGTTGGAGCTGCACCCAGGGCAGTTGGCCACCAGGAGTCGTCCCAGGCTGTGGGGGTGGAGCCGAGGATGAGGACCTCCGTCTTTTTCGAGTTCAGTTTCTGACGGCTGTTCTTCATCCACTCGGCAACGGCTTTCATTCCTTCGTGGAGGTTGGTTTTAGTGGTGCGAGGGTCTTTGGTGAGGGAGAGTGTCAGCTGTGTGTCGTCTGCGTAGGAGATGATGTTGAGGTTGTACAGTCTAGCGACGCGGGCGAGCGGTGCCATGTAGACATTGAACAGTGTCGGGCTGAGGGATGATCCTTGGGGTACGCCGCAGATGATCTTGGAGGCTTCGGATCGGAAAGGGGGGAGTCGGACGCTCTGCGTTCTGTCGGAGAGGAAGGAGGTGGTCCAGACCAGAACTTTTCTCGCGGATTCCTGCGTCGTAGAGGTGAGTGCGTAGGGTGTGGTGGCAGACCATGTCGAAAGAGGTCCAGGAGGGCCCTGATGTCGTCGGTGGCGGCGATGAGGGCTGTTTCGGTGCTGTAGTTGCTGCAGAACCCAGACTGGGACGGGTCCAGGATGTTGTTCTCCTCGAGGTAGTGGGTCAGTTGTTTGTTGACGGTCTTCTCGATGACCTTCGCTGGGAACGGGAGCAGGGAGATGGGCCGGAAGTTCTTGAGGTCCCTCGGGTCTGCCTTGGGTTTCTTGAGCAAGGCGTTGATTTCGGCGTGCTTCCAGCTCTCCGGGAAGGTCCCGGTCTCGAAGGAGATGTTGGTGGCCTTGCGGAGGTGGGGTGCGATGGTGGCGCTGGCTTTGTTGAAGATGTGGTGAGGGCATGGGTCTGACGGGGAGCAGGAGTGGATGGTGCTCATGATTTTGATGGTGTTGTCGTCGTTGATGTTAGTCCATGTGAGCAGGGGGTCGCTGTTGGTTTTTTTGGCGGCTCTGATGAGGTGATGATGTTGGCGCATGGCGTTCTTCTGGGCCACTAGGTTCTCCGGTGTCTGTTTGTGGTGCCATTTCTCCTCCAATTTTCTGCAGTTTTGTTTGGAGGTCTGGAGGTCCTTGGTGAACCAGTTGGCGTTCCTGTTGGTGCGTCTGTTGGAGGGGTTCTTGAACGGGGCGAGGGTGATGGCGCAGTCGTCGATCCAGTGTCTGAGATTGCTGGCGGCGGCATCAGGGTCGGTGGGGTCGGGGGTGGGCTCTGGGCCAGGGTGGTTGTTAGCTGGTCTTCGGTGACTTTGCCCCAGCAGCGGCGGGGGATCCTTACACCCCCTTCCTTTGTTTTCCCTTCGTCCTCTCTCTCTATGTCCCCTCTTTTCCTCCAATCCCCTCCCCATCTGCCAACCTTCTAGTTAATGTGACTTTTATGGTTTCCCACTGGTCTCTGGAGATAGGTGGGAAGAATTTTGTATTAACGTTGGCCTAAAAATCAATTAGATTTAAACCTGAAAGCGACCATCAGAAATACAGTTATAAAATTCCAAATGCATACAAAAATAAAGTTGGTTAAGCAAAATGCTGTCTCTCCTAAGAGGGCCTAACAAGAATTCTCACAGAGCAAATCTCTATACCCACATGTTGTCACAGGGGATAACCAACACCAAACACATTGCTTACTGCTGTGATGTTTGAGATTCCATGTAAAAAAATCCTTCTCTGCAGGCTTACATAAAGAATAGTACCAACCCATCCTTAAATGGATTGATAACATATGCTTTTCACAATAAATGAATCAGGCTTACTGCCCTTATTGTAACATTTCTCAATAAACAGATCGGGCCTATAGCCATGCTCATTGGCTTGCCACCATAGTCAACTCAATCCTGTTGTACTGACTATACGTTTGGCTACAAACCAAAACGTCCATTATAAACACTAGTTTCAGTGGAAGCACACAACTTTGGTCCAATCAAATCCTGTACTCAGGGGATCAAACATGTTTGTGGAGCCTAAACCCCTCTTTCACTGGTGCTCTGAAAGCCCTTTTTTGTTGAACACATTAGGTCTGTCAACAGCTTCAATATGAAGCCAGACATAATGTGGCAGTGGAACAAATGTATAGGGAAATGTGTAAGTCGGAGGGATACACAACCTCACTGTTCATCTCTTTATGCAACTGAAGTAAAGCATGAATGACTATGTCCAGGAAATGCTGTCTGTCCGGAAACTTAAATACCCTAGCTACAGATGTGAGAAAGTTAGAAAAGAATTACTTTTTATGGAACTCCGACTCTCCCAAGGGTTTGTATGGTTCTCTGACTTCAGGATGAGAATATCTTCCAGTTTACCGATTGCAATTAATTACTCCTATTTCCTGCAACACTGTGATATGGCTACCTTCTTCTTTCTTCTGCCAGCCATGGTGGAGTTTCCCATGTCAGTTTGGTTTTCATCGCAGTCTTCTATGCTGCCGGCTTGTAGACTACAGTCACTGCAAGTGTGTTGTTAGACAGTTTCCGCTTCCAGTTACCTGTAGATAGGATGGTGACAAATGTGGCCAAATCACATTGCTCTATATCCAGATCGCGACTCACTCGCCTAATTGTATTATTCTATAGTCTGATGTCTTTTTCCAGTGTATCGCATTCATACATAGAAACACGTCTTGCAGAAAGTCATTGATTATTCTCTCAACCTTTCCTTTTGTGAGTGTGAGACCGGCCTCACGGCGTTGCCCTCCCAATCCTCCAGCCACCCTGCAACCACCCTCCAGGCACGACATCTCCGACTCCGGCCGCCCCAGCCACCCAGATCCGAGGGCCGGCCAGAGCCCTGACAGACTCGACACCCTACCACGCATGTCCGACCGAGGGAGCGGGAACCCTCGAGCCAGACCCAGAGGCGCCAGCCCAGTCACACCTCGGGTCGCCTTCCCTGGGAAGACTCGATCGGCCACCAGGCCCCTGGGGAGCAGGCGCCGCCCCTGCCGAGCGTCTGGGGTCCCTCCCAGACCCACCTAAAAAGACCAAAGAAGTGAGCGGCAGGAAATCCCGCCGAACCCCCTCCGTCACCCCAGTCCCCCCTCTGCGAGGACTCCGGACTTCAAAGAGAAAGCGGAGTATAACAAGGGGTGCCGGAGGAACGAATGCAGAGAAGACCTGAAACCATCCGAGCCTGCTGACGCTGTCGCGGCTCCCGAACGCTGAAGTCACCTGGGCCTGCTGAGTGACTCGCGGCCTCTCGCTATTGAACCATCTGAGCCCTGCTGACGAGGTCGCGGCTCCCGAACACTGAACCACCTGGGCCTGCTGAGTGACTCGCGGCCCCCAGCTATTGAACCATCTGAGCCTTGCTGACGAGGTCGCGGCTCCCGAACACTGAACCACCTGGGCCTGCTGAGTGACTCGCGGCCCCCAGCTATTGAACCATCTGAGCCTTGCTGACGGGATCACGGCTCCCGAACTCCGACCGCCTGTGCCTGCTGAGAGACTCGCGGCGCTCCCCTTGAGGACGACTCGGTAAGAGATCGCCCAGAGACACGACACCCTCCAGCTCGAGGATTGTGAGCTATCCGCAGGGTATTTCGCAGAGACACTATCTTTAATGACTGTCCCGCTACCCCCATTCCCCCACGACCGATTTGTGGTACCTTGTGCCACTGCTGTACTGCTTGCACCGTGGATCATAAAGATCCCTTGAAACCATCGAAAAAGAACCTATCGTCCTACAAAGAATACGTGTGGTGTCACTCTGTTCGTAGTGTAAGCTCAGGGTGTGCGCGCCTGGTTCGGCCTACTTGGGAGAGGTGGGTCAAAGGGGTGGGCAAGACATGTATCGAACCCCCCTCCGGCGAACGCCTTTCCAACATTTGGTGGCAGACGACAGGATCCGAGCCGACACCAAAAGAGAGCGTGCAGTGAACGACTGACGCACTACCAAACAGAGATGGAAGGAGAAACCTCCCTGGGTGCCGCAGGTACCGAAATAAGCTCACCGTTCCGAGAGGATCAATTGGACTATTACACACATAGAGAATTAAAACAGTTTTGCAAGGATCTTGGCATCGCTACCACCGGATTAAGCACAAAGGAAGACTTCCAGAAAGTACTGAAAACCTGGGTCGAGACGGGGGCGCCCCCGACCCAAACGGAAGGAGACTCTGCCCATGAACCACCAAGCATCCCGGTGAGAAACAATGGGCCAGAGGGGAACCTGTCCCCCGAGGAGCTAGCGGACCGAGAGAGAAGCCGCAACCACAAACTTGAACTGGCAAAGCTAAAAATCGAGGGAGAAATAAAGCTGGCAGAGAAAAAGTTGGCCGTCGAGCAGTTACGACTACAAGGGGAACTCGAGGAGAAGAGACGCCAAAGAGAGCACGACGAAAAAAAACTCCAGCTAGAACATGAGCGCAGCCTGAAGGAGATCGAGTGGCGGGCTAAAAACGAAAAGTCACAGCCGCCCGGGAATCCACCGTCCGCTCCCACCGGGGAAACCAAAGTCCACATCCCCAAGGATGTGGTAAAAGAGTATTACAAGAATGACGATATCCAGCAGTGGTTTAACCCCTTCGGTGCTCATGACGGAACGGTTCCGTCATGAGCCACGGTTGAGCTGTGCTCATGACGGAACCGTTCCGTCATGACCACGCCCGCGCAAGATTCCGTCAGCACAGCGGCGGAATTTGCGCAGCATGGAAGGGGTTAAGGCCTACGAAGTCGCCATGACCTCTCACCGAGTCCCGCAGAAGGATTGGGGGCTGGCCTATGGGGCCGGTTCTTAAGCGAAGGAAGAGACACCCTGCTAGATCTGCCCTCCACGGTCATGAACTCCTACAGCCACATGAAGGAAGCCCTCGTGGGCCGGTATGGACTCACCCCCGAAATGTACCGACAACGGTTCCGAGATTGCAAGAAGATACCGGGCACCACGTGGGTAGAATACGTGAACTTTTACAGCCGAGCCTTGGACGGGTGGATCAAGGGCAGAAAGGTCTCCACCTTCGAAGAATTGTTTGATCTGATTGCCTGGGAACATTTAGCGGCCAATTGCTTTGTAGAACTGCGCCAACATCTCCTGGACAGTAAACTCACCGGCCCTTGGAAGCTGGCCGCTGAGGCTGATCGTTGGGTGAATACCCGGGCCACCCGCGGCCCCGTGGGGGACTACGGCCGCCACAGTCAAGGCCCCCCCGCCAGAGGGGCGGAGGAAACCACGGCCGACCAAGAGACTTCCCCGGGGGGTCCTCACACAGCCCCCCCAGCAGCCCACCAGCGGCAGGTTCAGCCCCGTCCACAGCAAGCACCGGAGCCCCAGGACGGCTAGGTCCACGAGCTAGGATCACCTGCTTCCGCTGCCAACAGCCCGGACACTACGCCAATGACCCCCAGTGTCCCCAGTATCAGCGAACCGCAACGACCAACCCCCGGCCCGGCAGATGGCCTCCGTGGCTCTGGGGGAAGAGATGGAGGACTCCGAAGAATGGGAACCAGCGGCCATGGCCCTGGTCTCCCTTGGTGATCGAGAAATGGTCCCCGGGACACCCTTGCCCGCCAACACAGAGAAATACCGACAGCAGGTGACCATCAACGGCCGCCGAGTCGAGGGCCTCCGCGACACCGGGGCGAGTGTCACCGCGGTCCACCGCAGCCTAATTTCAGAAGACCAGATCCTAACCGGTGCCCTCTGTCCGGTCGTGTCCTCCGACAATTCTGAGAGCCTCTGCCAGATGGCGCTGGTGCCTTTCGAGTGGGGAGGGGTCTCCGGAGAATTGAAGGTAGCGGTCCGAACATCACAGCCCGTAGACTGCCTCCTGGGCAACGACCTGGAGAGTTCCCCATGGGGTCAAGTAGAACGAAGAGCCCATCTCGAGATGGTGTGGGCCTACCAGAATGGGTCTGCGCCACCACGCGCTCCATGACCGCGCGATTGCCTCTCTCCGAGGGCGGTGAGGCCCTCCCACCGAACACTGTCCCCGAGAACCGGGACACCCTACCAGAAGCGGACAACCCTCCTTCGGCGGGAGAAGAAGACACTAACCCGGGAGAAGGACCGGAACCTTCCGCCCCTGAGGCCCTGACTGAGCTCGAAGAACTACCAGAGATGGCCCAATGGCGCTGTGAGGGAGGGCCCTCCCGTGAGGAGTTCTGCCAGGAACAGGCTACCTGCCCCTCCCTCGTGGGGCTCAGACAACAAGCCGAAGCCCAGGCCGCCGGTGACCGAGCCGGAACCCATTGGATCTATTGGGACAATGGCCTCCTATACAGCGAACAAAAGTCCGCCGAGCTAGGCGCAGCCCGAGTACTGGTGGTACCCCTGCGTTTCCGAAGCCTCCTCCTGGGCCTGGCCCACGATGTACCCTTGGCAGGACACTTAGGCCAAGACAAAACATATCAGCGACTGGTTACCCACTTCTATTGGCCCAAGATGCGAGCGAATGTAGAAGTACACTGCAAATCCTGCCTCACGTGCCAAGGCAGTGGGAAGAGTGGCGGAAAACGCAAAGCTCCCTTACAACCGTTCCCCGTTGTGAGTACCCCGTTCGAGCGGGTCGGCATCGACATCGTGGGACCCCTGGATCCAAAGACCGCCCAGGGCCACCGCTTCATCCTTGTCCTGGTGGACCATGCCACCCGCTACCCCGAGGCCATTCCCCTCCGCACCGTGACGGCTCCCGTGGTGGGCCGGGCTCTCATGGGGATCTTCTCCCGTGTCGGATTTCCCCGCGAGGTGGTGAGTGATCGCGGCACTAACTTCATATCCCGCTACATGAAGTCCCTGTGGCAGCAGTGCGGAGTCACATATAAGTTCACGACCCCCTACCACCCCCAGGGCAACGGCCTAGTGGAACGCTTCAACCGAACCCTGAAGGGAATGATCCTGGGCCTCGAAGAGCCCCTGCGCCGGAAATGGGACGTCCTCCTCCCTTGCCTCCTGTTCGCGTACCGAGAAGTTCCCCAAAAGTCTCTGGGGTTCAGCCCCTTCGAACTGCTATATGGGCACCCCGTCCCAGGGCCCCTGAGCCTGGTCAAAGAGGGCTGGGAGACAAGCCCCCGGGGGACACCCCCTGATGTGTTCCGCTACATCCTGGCGCTCCGCAACCAGACGAGGAAGTACAGAGAACTCGCAAAGGCTAACCTCGAGGCCAGCCAAGAAGAAATGAAGCGCTGGTATGACCAGAACGCAACCCTGGTCGAGTTCCAGCCGGGCCAGCAGGTTTGGGTCATGGCCCCGGTGAAGCCCTGCGCCCTACAAGACAAATGGACTGGTCCCTTCAAGGTGATCGAGCGGAAGAGTCAGGTCACGTACCTGGTCGATGTACAGTCCCCACGGAACCCCCTCCGGGTCCTCCACGTGAACCGTCTCAAGCCCCACTTTGTGATAACAGAATTAAGTTT
This sequence comes from Triturus cristatus, assembly GCF_964204655.1. NCBI lineage: Eukaryota > Metazoa > Chordata > Amphibia > Caudata > Salamandridae > Triturus > Triturus cristatus. Next base: position 1,170,229,516 of record NC_140591.1, on the reverse strand, counting down.
GCTACTGGCCACCGATAATGGGGCGGAAGAAGACACCGAACCCCTGCCCGACCCCCTGTGCACTAAAGACCTGGATGGTTCCGTGGAAGGAGTGAGACTTTCAACCACCCTCACTCCCCAACAGTCCGACGACTGCCGCCAGCTGCTCAGACAATTCGCAGACCTCTTCTCCCTCATTCCAAGGGTCACCGACTGGTGTGTCCACGACGTGGACACCGGCGACAGCCCGCCTGTGAGACACCGAGCCTACCGGGTGCCTGACCGGGTCCGCACCTGCATCAAGACCGAGGTACAGAAGATGCTCACCCTTGGAGTAATCGAGCCCTCCGACAGCCCCTGGGCCAGCCCGGTGGTTCTGGTCCCGAAGGCGGCTTCCCCTGGGGTCGCCCCCGAACTAAGATTCTGTGTGGACTACCGGGGGCTCAATGCGGTCACACGAGCCGACGCTCACCCTATTCCCCGCGCCGACGAGCTCATCGACCGCCTTGGGGCCGCCCGGTTCCTCAGCACTTTCGACCTGACCTGCGGATACTGGCAGATTGCTCTCACGGAGGGAGCGAAAGAACGCTCTGCCTTCTCCACACCAGATGGACACTACCGCTTCAGGGTCATGCCATTCGGGATGAAGAACGCCCCAGCCACGGTTGGTGAACAAGGTCCTGGCCGGACTCGAGGAGTTCAGCGCAGCGTACCTTGACGACATCGCTGTATTCAGCTCTCAATGGCACGAACATCTCCAGCACCTCCGACAAGTACTAATGGCCCTGCGCCAAGCCGGCCTGACAGTGAAGGCCAGCAAATGTCAGCTCGGGCAAGGCTCCGTGGTCTATCTGGGGCATCAGGTGGGCAGCGGGCAGGTCGCCCCTCTCCAACCAAAGATCGACGCCATCAAGTCCTGGGAGCCCCCCGCCACTCAGACAGAAGTCCGGGCCTTCCTGGGCCTCACAGGATACTACCGGAGGTTCATTAAAAACTATGGTAGCCTAGCAGGGCCTCTCACGGAGTTGACCTCCAAAAAGCTCCCGAAGAGGGTGCAGTGGACCCCCCAGTGCCAGCAGGCGTTCAACGCCTTGAAAACCGCCATGTGCACCGCCCCCGTACTCAAGGCCCCCGACTACTCCCAAGAGTTTGTGGTCCAGACCGACGCATCCGAACACGGCATCGGGGCCGTCCTCTCGCAGTTCGACGACAAGGGCATCGATCAGCCCATAGCCTTCATCAGCCGAAGGCTGCTGCCGCGAGAGCAACGTTGGAGTACTATAGAACGAGAGACCTTCGCCGTAGTCTGGGCCCTCAAGAAACTATGGCCCTACTTGTTCGGGACCCATTTCCGAGTGCAGACAGACCACCGGCCCTTGCGGTGGCTAATGCAGATGAGGGGGGAGAACCCCAAGCTACTACGATGGTCCATCTCTCTCCAAGGGATGGACTTCACCGTCGAACATCGCCCCGGGACGGATCATGCCAACGCCGACGGCCTGTCCCAGTTCTTCCGCTTCGGCGAGGAGAACCCCCCAGTGGATGGGTAGTTCTCCACGCCTTTCAGCTGGGGGGGACGCGTGTGAGACCGGCCTCACGGCGTTGCCCTCCCAATCCTCCAGCCACCCTGCAACCACCCTCCAGGCACGACATCTCCGACTCCGGCCGCCCCAGCCACCCAGATCCGAGGGCCGGCCAGAGCCCTGACAGACTCGACACCCTACCACGCATGTCCGACCGAGGGAGCGGGAACCCTCGAGCCAGACCCAGAGGCGCCAGCCCAGTCACACCTCGGGTCGCCTTCCCCGGGAAGACTCGATCGGCCACCAGGCCCCTGGGGAGCAGGCGCCTCCCCTGCCGAGCGTCTGGGGTCCCTCCCAGACCCACCTGAAAAGACCAAAGAAGTGAGCGGCAGGAAATTCCGCCGAACCCCCTCCGTCACCCCAGTCCCCCCTCTGCGAGGACTCCGGACTTCAAAGAGAAAGCGGAGTATAACAAGGGGTGCCGGAGGAACGAATGCAGAGAAGACCTGAAACCATCCGAGCCTGCTGACGCTGTCGCGGCTCCCGAACGCTGAAGTCACCTGGGCCTGCTGAGTGACTCGCGGCCTCTCGCTATTGAACCATCTGAGCCCTGCTGACGAGGTCGCGGCTCCCGAGCACTGAACCACCTGGGCCTGCTGAGTGACTCGCGGCCCCCAGCTATTGAACCATCTGAGCCTTGCTGACGAGGTCGCGGCTCCCGAACACTGAACCACCTGGGCCAGCTGAGTGACTCGCGGCCCCCAGCTATTGAACCATCTGAGCCTTGCTGACGGGATCGCGGCTCCCGAACTCCGACCGCCTGTGCCTGCTGAGAGACTCGCGGCGCTCCCCTTGAGGACGACTCGGTAAGAGATCGCCCAGAGACACGACACCCTCCAGCTCGAGGATTGTGAGCTATCCGCAGGGTATTTCGCAGAGACACTATCTTTAAAGACTGTCCCGCTACCCCCATTCCCCCACGACCGATTTGTGGTACCTTGTGCCACTGCTGTACTGCTTGCACCGTGGATCATAAAGATCCCTTGAAACCATCGATAAAAGAACCTATCGTCCTACAAAGAATACGTGTGGTGTCACTCTGTTCGTAGTGTAAGCTCAGGGTGTGCGCGCCTGGTTCGGCCTACTTGGGAGAGGTGGGTCAAAGGGGTGGGCAAGACGTGTATCGAACCCCCCTCCGGCGAACGCCTTTCCAACAGTGAGGCTTAAAGTGCCTTGTAGTGCCTTGAAATATAAAACTCACACTGTTATCCTTCATGTCCTGAGTAATAGCAATTTTGAATGTTGGCATTGGAGACATGAAGTCCTGTCAAGTGCGGTGGTATGGGCACTGATGGTGTACTTCCTAAGATGGCTCTGTTTAGACTCTTTTGAGACATGTAAAAATAAAACTACAAGACAGTGGTATCTTTGGGACTTGTAGCCCTACAGTGTGAAATGGCGGCACTATGTGAGGATAGGAATACCCAACAGTGGACATCGCTGAACGTGATGGATCACTTTACACCAATTTATCTATTACAATAGTGGATTCCTACTTAATCGCCTGACATTTTTGGCCTACAGAATTCATATAAGACTCGTGTACATTTTTATGTGTGCTAATACAATGTAACCTGTGACAAGATGTACCAGACTGGATTGTTTTTGAAAGGCATTGCTAGTATTCCTGTTCCTATGTTTTGTGATAGTATTTTTCTGTTGTTTGTTGTATGCATGCAAACACTTGTATTTGAGAAACATAAAAACCTTATTAGGAGTGTTGCTCTGCTTTCCTCAGTCTTTTCCAGCAGCTGTTTCCTCGCATATTCCACAACAAAGCGCGGGGCACACAGCATGCAGTTTACTGAGGACAGCTTATAGGCACAAACACATCAGTAAGGGAAGAAATTATGAAGATCCATGATTTGAAGCACATATAAGACATTTAATACAGACAAATCCCACATTGAAGCACCAACAGAATCACAACGTATCTTAAAAAATCATTAAATGACAGCACAACTAATGAAATAAAATAACATTCTTACAATGCACTCTGATCAGCTGACATTTATTGTTATTGATTTTCATCTTTCAATATAAAACATCATCTCGAAAATATTGCATCACAGTAAATTCAATAAAACAGATACGACATCTCAAATTATTAGGTTTAGAGCAATTACCTCCAGTATTTTCATCATAACTAATTTCATCCCAGTTCCCTCTTGTGGACATGTGTTAAAATACCTATTTATATTTATTGCCCAAGCTTTTATAGTGTTACTTTTCAGGCCTCCTCTCTGTTGATATTGTTTCAAATGCTAATAGCTCTCTTCTAGTCAACAGTTTCAGAAATCAGTAAACCAACCTTCACTGGCACTGAGACACTTCTAGGATTAGCCTGGAGTTTTTTTTTAACCAATAACGTGTGCACATTTTGCTGTTATTTTAACATGCTGGGCCATGTGTCTAGTGGGTCTTGTACGGATCTTGTTTTCCCTAACCTTTAAGTTGACATTAGGTTAGGAATCCAATGGCAGAAAATCCTGAATTTCAGCATTTTTAACTGCAATTGATTGGGAAAAGGTGCATAATACATATGTGATTTTCTCAAGATTCTGGTGTGAGGAAGAAAGGCCTGAGGAAGAAAAGTTATGTTTTCGGCCCATGCTTGGACAGTTTCTTGCACACAGAACAGTCCCACAGGGACATTTGAGTATGCTACAACGACTGACTTCCGGACTCCATTGCTAGCCACTGTTGCTGGTCACTGTAATGGGATACTTTTTCCTTAAGACCCACATCAGGTGAACTTCTGCTTTTTGGGTAGACTACAGTTCACCAATCTGACCTCTAGAGGTGGATAGCCACAAGGTACTGATCCAGCTGAGAGTGGACGGTGCCCTGGTACGGGACGAATGCCACCACCTAAGCTGAATGACAGACTTTATGAGTTTCCAATCGATTAAGCTGGAAAATAAATTCTTGGTCACACAAAGATTTGTAATTCCATATAGAGGAGGTCATCAAGATAGGCTCTGAGATTAATATATATATATTTTTTTTTTTACTTTGGGCACTGAGACACAGATGTGACCAAACATAATGGCGAGAGAAAAGGAAGGAGCAATTTTGCTAAATATTGCAATGGTTCCAAAAATAATGAATACTGTATCAGCCCATTATTTTTTAGCTGTCTCTGAGACATCCATTGCTAGATAGTCTGGGAGAACGATTTTATAGTGGTGGGATTAAGACAGAGGCAGGCCCCTTTTCTACTCGCACTTCTTTTGTTCTAATTGATTTGGATTGCATGATGAAACCTGGTGGGATGGAAGTCATCCAAATGAAGTCTCCAGGATTTTAAATGGCCCTCCTAAATAATGAATGAACATCGCTTCAAATATGTTCCTTAGCCCATGCCTTCATTTCAAATGGGCCACTATTTTGATAAAATAATTATCGCAAGGACAAAATTAGACACCAAAATCTGCATGTCTTGGTGAAAACCGAACCTTTTCCCCTTGTTAAATTTCAGTATGTTTTACCTGTTGAAATGTAACAAATGGTACGATCTTTATAATACCCAGTAACTACTGGGTGTAATAAACGTTCAATTTGTAATTAAGATCCATGAGTAAACAAGTGCTTCTGAATGGATCGCACTGTAACAGGCCACTCTTAATGAATCCTTAATGTTGCAAATACACAGTTACACACCCCACACGTCTGTGGGTGGTGTCCATTTTCTCTAGTGTCCATTTAATATGGAAGATCATGTTAAAAGGATTCCAAGCTATGCAAACATCATGCAAACTGAAGATGTTAAATTGTTTATTAAGTAGGGTGTTGCTTTTTAAGTTTTCCAAGCTTTTTGTAGTGCTTGAAAGCTGCATCTGGAAAACCCTGTAAAATTAACAATTCCATCATCTATCGAAGTGTTTCATTGTAGATCTAGGCTCAACAAATATAAATTCAGATATATTGGAAGTTTGCTATGTATTTAAGTCATGGGGGGTAAACCACTGTAATGAAAATTGATATTTTTAGATATAAGACTGGCAGCACCATCAAAAGATTAGTTTCTGAAAATTACTATCATTGAATGTAGAAGCTCTAATCTACAAATTAAAGCAAATGCACATTCCTAGACTTTGCAGAGACAATACATAAATATAGCTGAAGAGTACTTAAAACAGTACATGGAAATTCTTTACACTGGCTTCAGAAGCTAAGCAGCAGCACGGAATTGTGTAAAGCTCAAATACCAACAACACAGAACTGGAACAGATAGATATTCACATAGCATTTGTCTAAAGTAGGCTGTTTGTAGGCTATTGTAAGAAAGAGCGAGTGCTGCCCATTTCTGATGTCAAATATTACAACAACCAGAAATTAGATGTGTGAAGCCATATTTATGGTACAAGGGTTAATTTACCAACTGATTAGCACACAAGCACAATAGTTGTATAATTCTGAAAATGTACTTCTGGTTATTACCATTAATGTTTATAACCAATTACATTATCTGTTTTAATGACTGTCTGTCTTCCAATTTGTTTTAAAGGAGAAGACGGTTTCAAATTTAAAGAATACAATAGCAGATTTGGAAGATGCTTCAAGGTAAGTCCTACATGATATACATTAACTAAAAGTGGTAATGGAAGATAAAATTGAACGATAAATATACATTTGGCAAATTAAAATAGTTTGCAAACTGCCAGTTGCTATATATGGACGTGTCTGTTTGATCTTCTTTTTTGGTGTAGGCAGATAAATTGAACCTTGCTTGTTTGATCTGACGTCAAATTTAATGTTTTGCTTATTCAGGGTTAAAGATACTTCTTCCCCATCGCTCTCTTTTTCTGCAGTAATTAATGTATTCATATACGAGGTTATTTTCTAAATGTAATTTCTGAATATGTTTGGATTTTGTTTAATTGGTTCTTACCAAATAAACAAATTATTTTGTTCTGAATAATCCATTGAATATCGGATCTTAGTTGCAACACCACAAAGCATCCAAGAAAGGAGAAAAGGTAATTGACCGTCACAACCAAGAGAATGGACGAGACCCTATTCTATGGTCACCATGAGCTCCTTCCCAGGGGGCCAAAAAAAGGATGAACACTTAACAAACCAAACTAAAGCCACACACAAAATTGATGTTAAAAAAGGCTGCAAGTTTATGTGACTTGTACACCATTTCTAACAAAGCCTAGATGCCAAAGAGCACAGTACCAAGATAGAGTGGACATCTGGACGAGCTAAACCCACAGTCATCTAGACTTCACTCCTCCTTCCCCTGGTGGTCGTAGCCCCTGGATCAGGGTTAAAAAGTACCCTTGGAGCTTTTGTGCTACCTTCAGAAAGACATAACCATGTTCCCCCTTCCAATATGGCGACACACTGAATAATGAAATGCTAGCTTTGTTCCTTTGCAACAACTAATGTTCTCCTGCAGACTCCTTTCTACCTGGCCGCATGAGATCCCAATGGGCCCTACTTTGAACAGCTTTCTTTGGTGACTACTACTTACTTTATTCCGGGCACTGCTTTTATGTCTTTCGTCAATGCAGAAGGAAATGTATGCCTAAAGATCTTCTAGTAGAAATGGACGTGGCTATGAGATTGTCCATAGTGGGTGGCTGTGGTCTATCCCTACGCCTACACCTTTCACTCCCTCGATAGTTCATGGAAAAGCAGTAGAGGATTGTATTTGTATTGTAATTGCATTTATTTATTTATTTTGAAATCTGTTTTTATTGATTTTTCAATTGATAACACAGACATGTACAATAAAACGCAGTGAATATCCCCTGTATTGGGGGTAAGCCAAAAATATAGGACACTGTGGGAGAGTTACAGAGGTGGAGAAGATAGGAGCATATTGCAGTTGGCTACAAATAAGGAGTATGTCTCAGACCCTCTGAAAACACCTCGCCAATGAATTCAATAGGCGACTACTGTGAAGTAGTGTATGAACAAGGGAGGCGGAGTACAACAATCAGGGACAAAGTAAAAAATAATAGAGGGTTAACGTATAGAACTGGGGCACCATTGTTGTCCACTCAGCTTGCCCTCCCTTCCTACTTATGCATGCATTGTAGGTATTAGTAATTCAACAATTAGTCAGGGATATGCCTAGTCACAGATTATGTATATAAGACTGTTAGTGGCATCGTGCCGCAGTCCCACCAAGCCATAGTCAGTCCATTTATATGTGCTCAGTGACTGACCCATCTCCCAGAACCAGGCCATCTACATCAGCATTGTGAAGGCTTTGCAACTCCGCCAGTATTGCATCCCAGCTAGTGGCCATAGGGAGTCTGCGAAGTCCCAACATGTCTTCACGGTGTAGTGCAATGTTCTCCGCCTTGGCCTATATCAGTAGGGCACGTCACCACGCTAGGGCATTGGGGGGCTCGGAGGCCTAGGTCTAGAAAGCGGGATGCCACCTTATGCCTCTTAGTCCTGCTATAAAGGTGTAAGATGTAGGTCTCCCATTTAGAAGGGATGTTGCACACTGTACATCGGGAGAGGGCTTCTGCTATGGTGTTCCAGTACCCACTGAGGGAAGGGCATTTTCAAAGCATGTGTAAAAGGTCCGCTTCAACCAGTTGACAGCGAGGGCAGGCCGCATCAGAGTGGTGGAAGTATCTACTGATTTTAGCTGGGGTTAGGTATGCTCTGTGCATAATATAATACTGGATCTGACAGAAGCGCTGGTTGCGGGGGACGTGTAAGGCTCTCTAGGACTGTCGCCCATTCAGATTCAGTGAGTGAGAGATCTAGGTCCTCCTTCCAATGGAGCTTTGGTTGTAAATGTAAATGCTGCGTGATGTGTAAGAGAGGCAGCAACCTATTGTGTTAGGTGCCCACCTCTCCCCATTACATGTAAGTATTGAACTGCTAAGTGCATGGGTGGGTTCATTGGTCAAGTCTCCCCATCAGACCGTGAGGGCTGCCAGGAGTGAGTGGTGGAGTAGGAAGCGGCTAGGGTGTAGCCCCTCTTCCTCAACTAGCATGGCATATGGTATCAGTGTCCCGTCCCGGTAAAGGTCTTCTATGTCATGGATGCCTGCTTCACCCCAATTGTGTAGTTCAGCTGCTGTATTGACTCTGTGGCACCTAGGTGTTTCTTGGAGTAGTATGGCAGAAGCATATGGTGTTGTGCTGCGGGTAATATATAAGCATCTCAGGTAGCACCTATATGCCACTTTGAGTAGTAAAGATGCAATTGCAATGGATTTCGAGCAAGGGTGGAATAAGTGGAACAGGAAGACAAGCGATAGGGGCAGGTGTAATGTTGCCGTATTAGTAAGTTGACAGGAGGCCAACCATCGGGCTATCCACTGTAGTTGTACCGCAAGGTAGTAATGCTCCATGTTAATTGCCGCGAGGCGGCCACAACCTGCATGTAAGTAAAGTTATTATAATTGCATTTATATAGTGCTTATTAACCATGACAAGTCATTGAAGCTCTTTATGGCAGGTAGTATGCTACTCACGATACTCAGATTAGTGGGTAATCCAGCGGTTATTGAGATTAATTCTGTTCTCTCCAAGAAGCTATTGATGCAGCGGAAACCTTTTCTCTACTTCAACTTCCGCACTGGGCTCACCAAACTATCTTTTTGTGAATTTCTACTAAACACAAATTTACACTATACCCATAAAGGCATTGGTCCTCTGATGAAACCTTTTAAATCGTATTGGGGGTGTGACTTCAGGATGTCCAAACCATAGTTAGCCACCCAATGAGGACCAGTAATTAGTGGGTAACTCACAAGTTTGAAATGAGACTCAAATAAATTACTCTCAGAATCATACTATAAATATAATGTATTTCTATAGGTAGGCCCAACCTCCTGAAGAAGTTCAGTTAACCAGAATTATACATACTAAGAGTTCTGCAGTGGCAACACAGAATCGAAGACGCAGAACTTGATGCTCTGAAAATAATCTTTGACTCTCTTATGCATCTGGAATCAATACTAAATAGCACAGTTTACAGAAAGAACATCAGGACACAATAACAGACTCAGGCACATTTAGTTAAATTGTTTATTGTATTAATGATCCAAAATCAATGCATAAAAGCAACATTTTAAATAGTTCAGTTAGAATGCCAATCACATGTAGTATAAAACTTCAGATTTAGTCAAAGGATTTCAAAGAGGAAAATAAGCATTATAGATTCCCACTATCAATGAAGGCAGGAGGATGGTTGGAAGGATGAAAAACCTCATTCAGGAAAGGGTCAAAGGATCAAGTTAAAGTCCTCTAGGGAAATGTCCATGAACATGGGGAGAGAACAAAAATTGGGAAAGTTCAGATTTAGTATCTCACTAAATCTATCCAAAAGAGTTCAGTAAACAAGTTCATTGGAAAAGATAAATCAGAGCTTTGAGTTCAGGTTGTCGACAAGGGAGTCCAAATCGATCTACAGTTTCAGCAGCAGCTGAAATAGCATCTAAAGTCATTGATCAAAAAGAGCCAAAAATAAGAGAGCCCTTCGATCTGCATTTCCAATCTAATCCTTATCCTCTACAAGTCCTCCTTTATAAATATCTTCTTTATATAATAGATGATGCAGTTTTGACATCCGCGATTGGACCACAGTGGTCTGTCCATTGTGCAGTTAACTTCCATTTGTTAGGTACCATTTGTTACTCCAGCATTGTTTCCCAAGCTAGTCATGAGAAACTACAGTCTTTGCCATCCTCACAGGTTAGTTACAGAAAGAAAAATGTATTTGTAGCTCCTTCATGGTTACAGTCCAAGTATCAGTTCCCACCAATTCACACACACACACAAGGAATACGGCTTAATTCATTGTTAAATTGTTACATTAGGCAGGAACAGTTAAAGCAACATTTGAAAAAAATACGTCAAAGTTCTTTTCGCTAGGCCATGAAATAATGCAACTTTAGCAAGTAAATTTCAATGCATTGAAATCCTCTTTCTTTGGTGAATCAAATCATTAATAACTATTCAAACCATAAGAAAGTAAATCAAATGTTTCAACTTAAGAAATAATAATAGGTTTGTCAGTAATTATTATATTAAAGAAATTAATGATCTCAAATATGACCTATTCATACGAATTTCAAAAGTATCAATATGTAAACTAATTCTAAAAATCATTAAAACAAAATAGTTTTTTTATGTGTTCTTTAGGATGTTAGGTACTTATACTGAAAGTTCCAAGCATGCAACCCTTATCAACATTGATTTGCATCAATGTCCAGTTTGTGAAAACACTCTGCAATTGAAATCAGCAGAAATGCTAAACTTCTCAGTAGTCTTCAAAACATCTTGTTATTATTATTATTTGATTAATTGAACTGCTTATAGCTAATTAAGCACGCTTTTACAGTGCTGATGATTCAACATTTGCTCTGCTTCTGTGATGTTTTCGGTCAACCCGTTTAAGGTACATGTTATTATTTCAGTGTCAAATCTAGTGTAAGTAAGTAGTATGCTTATAAAGCGCACGAATGCCGAGGCATCTTGGCGCTGAGGGAGGACACAGGTTTAGCACAGGAGAGGGACATTACTTCTGCCTCTCAAAAAGCCACATCTTCAGTAACTTCCTGAAACGAGGTCTGGATGGTTGGAGTCTGATAACCAGGTAACTGGTTCCATAGTTTAGACGCACGGTATGTCATGCTCCTACCCGCCCCCCCCCCCCGCCCCCACATCTAGCTCTGTGAATCCTGGGTATCTGGACTAGACCTTTGTTGGCCGATCTAAGGTTATGCCGAGGAGTGTACTGTAGAAATAGTTTCTGTAGATCCACCGCTCCGCCCTCAAACTGGGTTTTAGGTACCAGGCACAAAGCTTTAAACTCAATTCACTGTTGCACCTGCAACCAGTGGAGGGTTTTAATGATACCACATATATGGTGGAACTTAGGAATATTCAACAGCATTCTGGCTGCAGCATTTTGGATACACTGCAGTTTTGAGAGTTGCCGCTTATTAATGCCAATGAAGAGGGCATTACAATAGTCAATCCTAGAAAGGCTCAAGGCAATGACTACTGATGTCCGCAATTCAGGAGGAATAAAAGGGAAGATTTTACTGAGGACTTTCAGCTGGAAGAAACATGCTGATGTAAGCTGGTTAATTTGGCCTTGAAAGCTTAGCTGATCATCCATAAAAATTCCCAGGTTTCTGACATTTCCTGCGGTTACAGGGCAATTTCCTGCCTCTGCCAGCCACCAGCCCTGGTTCCAGAGTGGTGCATCAGACCCAAACTCCATCACTTCAGTTTTCCCAGTATTAAGTTTGAAATAGTTCTGGTGCATCCAGTCCATGATATGTTTTAGACAGCTGTGGAATTTTCCCACGATAGTTGTCAACGTTGGACGAGATGGAAATGACTAGTTGGGTGTCATCGGCATATGACACTAATGAAAAGCTGTGTCCTCTGGTTAACTCAGCCAGAGGTGTCACGTAAATGTTAAAGAGAGTTGGGGAGAGTGCAGACCCATGGGGAACTCCACAGGGGAGGGTGAACCTTTCTGATTGGTGGTTGCCCCAACAAACCCTTTGTTCCCTATCTGTAAGGAAAGAGGTCAGAAGACCGAGCGCCACCTCACTGACACCTATTCCCTTCAGCCTTAGAATCAATACCTGATGGTTGACGGTTTCGAAAGCGGCTGAAAGGTCTAGGAGGATTAATATGTCTTGTAAAGAATAATTAATATCTACGCTGTTACAGGCCCACCTCTAATTGTGATTTTATCCGTCATAAACTACCACATCAAATCGTCACAAAGAATTCTTTTGTTGTCTTTAGTCTTTTTCCTTCTAGACTCCTCTAATATTTTTATTTCGTCATAATATTTACTTTGTTCGTCTTCCAGTTCATGATCAGTTGTCGTTCTTTTCACTCTTCATTTATCCTTTTTGAGCCTACAAACTTTCATTGCTAATATCATCAGCATTATGCACAAAGAGATTGCCACTAATGGTCTTAAAATAGAGATCATAATCCCTTATCTAATTTACCTAACCGATTACTAACTGCTGCAAATCCTTTACCTATCATGTCCCAAGCACCGTCTGCTTTTAAGTCTTTCAGGGCTTTAAGTCTGTAATTTTTTTATGTAGCTTTCTAAGTCTTTGCTCTTATTTGGTATGTAGGTGCAACAATGTTGGACCTTTGACAAATGACAGACTCCGCCCTCCTTCGCGAGAAGGATATCAATTGCAAGTCCATTTTGAATCACCATAGATCTTATCTAAATCATTTCTACATCATAAAATCCTCCAATTGTACAAGTAGCTACTTTATCAACTATAATAGACAGTTTTCTTAATTTCTGAGAATTTAGTACTACTTCTACTGAAGGTATTGAAACTCCAAAAATATCTCCCACTATTTCACTTGCACTCACACTTCTCTTCGTTTTCCCGTTCTCTCCCTTTAATTCTTTTTCAAAATCCTTGACATGATACATTTTTGGAGAAACAATTCCCAGGTGACAGCTTCCATACCATCCATTCAGTAACTTGTAATAAGCATCCTTTCTACAAATATAATACACTCCTGGAAAGATAGGATCTAGTCCACTTGAATATCTTTCCCAGTTTCCGTAAATTTCAAAAGTATGTTTACATGTCTAAGTCCTACAAAATTTGTGTTAGTATTTGATCTTTTTCTGTATATACAAAGTTTTCCCTTATGTTGCCGGTCTAAACCTAATGTAAAGCAAACACATTTCATATGGCTGGGTCTGAACGATGATAGATTCAACCCAGGTCTAATAGTAACTGGGGGTGAGTGTCTGAAAAGTTTCAGCACTCTGTCCATCATCCCCTTTTGTTTGCCTTAAACCTAATGAGGTTAATTTCCAAGGAATTAGTTTTGATTTTGTATTATTATTAATTGTAGCATTAGGTCATCTACTCTCTTCTAACTTTCTGAAATTCTTTTCAGCCCTCCATATTTGATGTTAGGTTATTTCTGTGTGCATAAACCATGTCTAAAGATTGTGTTGGTCTAATCAAAAAAGCCTATTGTTTCAACTTGTGAAGCTTTAGGATGTGGATTTAAGTGTTTTAGCATCGGAAGTTCAGAAACGATCCGAGCTTGATTGGAATAAGAATACAGCAATTGATGAGTTCCATAAAACAAACTAGCTAGCACACTGAAAGAAATTCTATATGTCAATGGCAAGCTATGCTAGGTTATGCCCTCAGCAACAGATGTAGGTATTTGCATATAGACATAGCAATCACCAACATCCATTGTATTTACATATTCATACAACAGATCAGTGTAAGCATTCAGCAAGGAATCCGTATTAAGAAAGTCATGATTTAAAGATTTATCATTCAAGGCAGTCAAATCAGTGCTGTTGATTTTGGCATATTCAGAAAAAAGTGTAATTTTAAAATCTTTTTTTGGTACCTAATGTGGCAAATTCAAAACAATAAGTAATGCAAATAATATAAAAGCAATAACAGAAAAGATTCCAGTATATAGATGTTTGCATCTACAAGAGATTTTAAAGTTAGGACAAATAGCTTCCCAAGTTTCAGACCGTTAACCAATAAATAACTAAAATAGGAAATATCAGCAGGTGGTTTGAGCAATTCGGCAATGTTCAAATGCAGAAAATATCAAGGCACAATTTGATTGTTCCGTTCAATACTGGAAATATGCAGATCAGCTTTGTTGATGAATATATATTAAAAAAAAATGCTTCAGTCCTTCAAGAGGTACACTAAGATTGAAATTCAGATGTACAATAAAGTTTTGTTCAAGGAGGTTCAATCAGATTTGTGTTGTTAAAGCAATAATTGATGAACTCCTGCTCCCATTCATTTGCAGCCAGATAAGTCCATTCAGGATTTGAGTACTTTTGACTGGGTACTCTTGCTCTTGTTGATCACCTCCCAGCTGTTTGCTCATCATCATCAGTATCACTTTGATTGGACTGCTCTGAGCTTACAGGAATTGTTGGTGGTTCTTGTCCTGTTGTCAGGCAGCTTCTTGGGATCTCACCTCTTGGAGGTCAACGGTCTCCGGGTACAACTCGCTTTCTTAATGCACTCGGCCCTTCGCTAGGATCAGTTTCCCTCATAGTCAACTATTTGCTGAGACCCTTCGGTACTGACAACAGTTGACTCTCAGACCCCCGTCACGCCAAACAAGTGCTGTCTCTGCAGCTTGCTGGTCCCCAACAACTTGACTAACCTGATCCCTCTGTCTCACTGAAACCACTGGCACATCGGGAACAGGTGCTGTTGTATCATCAAGGGGACATGGTATTCTGCAAGCATGGGTGGCGTGTACTCAAGTCGGAAGACCTCTGCACTTCATCGTGGTGTTGGTAATCAGGATCACCTGATATGGACCTCTCCAATGGGGTTCCAAGCACGATTTTTGCATGTCCTTCTTCACCATGACCCAGTCACCAGGACTGAGATCATGGCACTGCTCCGGTTGTGTCGCAGGGGCAGTTTCTTCAAATTGGTGAGACACAGACCGTATCACATAAGCCAGACCTTTACAGTAGTTCAAGATCAAGTCATCATTGACAGGAGCATTGTCAGGAAAAGCTGGCTGTCTCATTACTCGTCCTATTATTACTTTGTGGGGCGACAATCCTGTCCTCCTGGCTGGTGTACTTCTCAAACTTATCAAAACAAGAGGCAGTGAATCAGGCCACTTCAAAGACGTTGAAGCACACACCTTCCCCAATCTGTTCTTCAATGTACCATTGACATGTTCAACAAGTACAGAAGCCTCTGGTCGGTAACTCAATGAAGCTTCTGCTCAACCTGTAGTGCTGCACATAACAATTTCAAGACCTCATTATTCAAGTGAGTTCCTCAGTCTGACTCAAGAGAAGTTGGGAATCCAAAACACAGAATTAACTCTCTTAACAACAATTTTACCACAGTTAGACTATCGTTTCATCTTGATGAATAAACTTCAAACCATTTTTAAAAAATGCATACAATGACCAGTACACACTCAGACCATTGCGAAGGGGCATCTCAATGAAATACATTTGTATCTGGTTGAAAGGAACTGCAGATTTTCCTAAATGGTTCATAACAACTTGGGTTTTTCTTCCTGAATTCTGTTGTTGGCATACCACGCAATGGTGGCATAATGTTTCAACAGTCTCTCTAAATCTTGGATTAAACCACACCTGTGGAAAGAGGCTTATCATTGCATCTCTTCCTACATGTGCAGGACCATGATAATGTCTAGCCATAGGTGACAACAAACAGTCAGGTAATACAGGTCTGCCATCAGTGTAAACCCAAATGTCATCTTCCCTTTTAGTACATACTACTCGCACCCAACTTTGTTGGTCTGCTTCTGTCACTTCCTCTTGTAACGTCCTGACATCTTCCCAAGTGTCTAATGCTCTTAACAACGTATTATGATGTGTGACGTCAGATGTTTAATTCCATTGATCCTCAATGAAAGTATGCGCATTTAATGCACAATACTTCACAATCTTATCAGCATATTTATTTCCAACGGTCACATAAACAGTGCCCTGTCTGCATGCTACGTACTTCACTCCTGCAATTTGGGCAGGCAAATGTAGGGACTGCAATAGGTCCCTTACACTTTCCCCATTTCGTATTGGCGATCCAGAGGAATATGAACCCAAGGTGTGACCACAGTTCAACTCCAAAGCCGTTGTGACTATCTGTAAATATAGTAACTCTAAGCTGTCCAGGAATGCTGAAGGCTCGCATTAATGTGATCAGCGCTGCCACCTGTGCAGGATACACTCCTTGCAACTCCGACGCTTCTACAACAGCTGCAACTGTGCAAACAGCATAAGCAACTCTCAAAATTCCTTCACTGTCTCTCAAACAAGAACTGATAACAAACAGCACATGATCAGATTCAGGCAATGGTTCATCCTGGATATCGGGACGGGGCTTGGTATATAATTCAGTCACATCCAAGCAATCTGATGTTCTTTTTATTTTCGGCCTACTGGTCACTTCTTTGTTTTTAGCTTTTAACCAAAATGTGTTTCATCATGAGGGGGCATACCCCTCGACTTTCTCAGGGAATGTGACTAAAAGGAAAGTCTCAATCTGCTGCATATGTAACCAGTATATCATCACCGTGGACGCCAGCGTGATCGTCCTTACCGACATCCAAGAAACCAGCATCTTCAGCTTCATCATCACAGTTTCATTTCCAGACAATGGCAACAAAGTGGATGGATTCAAAACCGTGCATCTTTTAAGAGTTACATTTTCTGCGTCCAAAATAATTCGCTCATATTTTGTAAGACGACTATTCGTCAGATACTGTGTTTGATTTCGAGTTAACAGTATCTTCACTGAATGGGGTACAAATAAAGTTAATGGATGTCCCATTACTATACTTTCACACTGCTCAAGACTCGCAGATGCAACTGATTTCGAATATCCTGGTAATGCTGCGACTACAGGAGCAAGAGTTGCCTAAAAATAGGCTATAGGCCTGCGACTACTTCCATGTATTTGTGTCAACCCTGAAAGAGCACACCCTTCTCTTTAACTGCAAAAAAACACAAAACACTCGTAATCAGGCATTCCTAGAGCTAGTACCCTGCAAAGGCATTCTTGCAGTACAGTAAAGGCAATCATACAACTGTCATCCCAGGGTACCGGATCAGACACGTCTACGCGTCTCAACCTCTGAAGAGCTCTCGCTGTTAGTGAGAAATTCGGCATCCATTGGCCACCATTCCTAAGAACATGAGGACTTCCGTTTGGGTAGTTGATGGGCTCATGGTAAGAATCGCTGCAATTCTTTCCTGTGGCACTCTCCTTGCGCTTTTCTCAATGTGGTTTTCCTAAGTACAGGACTTCAGTTTGGCAAAACTGTATCTTAGTCAGGGATACTTTATGTCTGTTTTCTGCAAGATGTTTAAAAGGGGCAATAGTGTCAATTCTGCAAACCTTCTTAGTATTTGACGCCACCAATAGGTCGTTAATATACTGCACTAACACTGAATGATATGGCATTAACAAAGATTCTTTTTAAGGATCCGATTGAAAATCAAATGGCTTCCCGTATACCCTAGTTGGACTCTGCACCATGCCAAAACACGATTGCAGAAACAGAAACCCAAAAGAAATGGACTATCATCATGAAGAGGAATAGAAAAGATGGCTTGACACAGATCCTTGACTAAAAACCATTTGGCTACACATGGAATTTGAAATAATATCACAGCTGGATTGGGTACCACAGGATAACATGTGACAACAATGGTGTTTATTTTCCTCAAATCCAGCATAATACAGTACTTGCCATTTTAATTCTGCAAGCCCATAATGGGGGATTTACATGGACTTCCCACTATCTCCTTGCTCAATCATTAAATCAGTCACAGGAGTTATTCCACCAATAGTATCCGGAGTCAAATTGTACTGTGGGATTCTCGGATATTCAGCATTTGCCTTTATGGTGATTCGGACTGGTTTAACACCTTTGACTAGTCTGATATCTTTACCTGTAGAGTTCCAGACGTTAGGTAACACAGTGTCTCTCAGTTCAATTGGTAGATCTTATCTAGTCAGGAGAGGAAACACTCCATTTCAGATTTTTGTTGTTACAATTTGATAACATCTTCTTTTGAATGAAATTCAATTCCTCTTGGTGTGCAATAGATGGAACAATTTAGTTTACATAGCAGATCATATCCAAGCAGATTCATTGGACTTGAATCACACACCACAAATCAATATTGATCCTCAAAGGACCCTATTTGAACAGGAACAGCTTCAGAAATTGGGGTGGGCAGCCTTTAATTTGTAACTCCTGCAACTTGGATACTTTCTCCAGAGAGAGGTAGGTTGGGAACCTCTGCTGTTCTCAAAGTAGAGCAGGTAGCACCAGTGTCAACAAGGAACAAGACATAGTTCCCATTCACTTCTCCATCCGTATAGGGGCCTCTCTGTTCTACCTCTAAGGCTGCACCAAGCACGCAGTCCTCCTGCCCCCTCAGGCACCATCATGCCAATATGTCTGGATCAAAATCATCTGTCTGAATTAAGTACTGTTGTGATGCATTCTGATTTTGGAAAGAATCTCTATTCATTTTCTGATTCTGATTCGTATTATATCTTTATACCTGGACTTTCTGCTGAGGCATCAGAGCTTGTGGTATCTGCATTGACTGGGAAGCATTAGGATTTTGAGTTCTCTGTCTGTTGTGTTTGAACCATGTTATCTCCCTGAAAGTGCATTTCCTCCTCTCTGCATCTGATTTACAGGATTAAATCTACACTTGCATTCCCAATTCCCAAATGTTCCGCACACATGACATGGATTTACCCCAATACCTTGAAACTGGGAATGATGCTGTTGGAAACCATTAACACCCTGTATCATTGGAGATGGATTATGTCCTTCCTGTACTTCCTGTACTGGAACTGCATTTTCAAAACGTGACTGATTGTGGCCTTTCTGCATCGCTCTCATGTGAGCAAACATTAACTTTTCCTTCAACTCTTTATGTTTCATGTCAATCTCATCTCTGCAGTATTTGGCTTATCATAAAATCTCATCAAGCAGCTTGTTCTGTTTACAGATTATTTGTTGGTGAATCATAGATGTAATTTCATGTCTCAAGCCATTCGCGAACCTAAAAACAAAAAGTCCCATATCTTTGTCAACTACATTTTCCCTTCCACTGTATTGTTTGAAAGCCTGTACTAATCTCTCGTAATAGGCATGATCTGATTCTTTAAACACTTGGGTTGCTCTGTCTATTTGCTGCCAATCAATCTCTTTAGGAGAAACTTTAGTTTTCAAGTGATTTATCAACTGTTGGTATTTCTTTAATACCACTGGAGATGGTGCGCCTGTTCTACGATCTCTTTCTGAACCTGCGTCTGCTTCGGGCCAATCCACAAAAGCTTTACATTCAGCCCATAAATCTCCAGGATCCACAATGTCAAACAGGGTATTTAAGTCAATCCACAAAACCTTTGACATTCTCACAAATGTTTCCATCTGTCTGTACATTCCACTTGGTTCCCTCTCAGTCTCGGAAATTCATTTGTAAATAACAAAATATCAGGTCTTGTCCAAGGCACATGTACATAACCTCCACCTGGTACTTTTCTCAAAGGAAGCATCTGTATTCCTCCACTCCCTCCATCTATTACCATTGAAGGTGTCTGCCCCCTGACTTTCTTTGTTTCCTTCTTTTTCAAATATCTTCCTTCCCATTTCTCTCTCTTTTCATTTCTTAATCAGTGTCATTAATTCCTTAATCCGCAATTACTTTCCAGCTGGCCTCATGTTTGTAAAATCTTGCTCTTTAAAATCCAATCTGTAATTTCTTTGTGAAACCTTGTATTTGTGGAGGTCAATTTCATATTTCTGAGCCAATTCAAGCAATCTCTCATGTGTCAATCTAGCTCGTCAAGTAATATCTTTGCAGAGAAACAATAGTTCTTCCTCCTTGTAGGTGTCTAATCATGATGGACTAAGATTTCCCTGGATCATTTCTTCTAATTCTGCCTTTAGTCTTCTTAAGTCTAATACATTTTCCTTTCTTGGAATTGTAATTGGAGCTGAACTTGGCACTGAAAAAAAGCAGGAACTGGATTCGAATTTGGAACTGGAACTGGAGCTGAAACTGAGTACTATATCCTTTAGGCCGCTCATCAAATTCATCATGAGTAAATCCTGATTGTTCTCTAATAGTATATAAAACCATATCTCCATTGGTCACATTTCTAATAGTTCCAGGTTGCACATTTATTGCACATGTATCAGGAACTGTACTACCCCTTGATACAATCGTTTCAGGAAGATAACTAATCTCAGGAGGTCCACTCATTCCATCAGAATAGAAAGGTGTAAAACTCTGAATCATTCCAATTGTCGGATCAGATTGTGCCTGATTTGAAATAGAACCTGTACTCTTAGTACATGTAGTAGTACTTCGAGTCAGAACCACAGGTGTATGAAGCACAGATCTCGGTATTATTTCTAGTGGATTACTATGTGCAGGATTTATTCCAGCAGGTGCAGTCAAATTGTGCACAGTAATTACCTGTAATCCAGGTTTATAAAGTGGTACAAGAGGTCCAATAGTGGCAGGAACAGTCAACGCATGTGGAGTATCAATTAAATCAGATTCCCTGGAGTCATTATTTCTGTTCTCCCTCTTACAGGAGTAACAAGTACTGGCTCTTTTGGCATTTCAGGCATTACAGGAGCATTTGGAATTTCAACTGTAGTACTACTTTACACAGCCACATTCTGGGATTCATTATATGGTGGCAGATGATTCATTAACAAATCATTCAAAAGTTCGTCTTCTGTCACTCTCTTCTCCTTTCCTTCCAGAAACACTCTTTTCTGTCTCCTCTTTTCTTTTTCCCATACCATTCCCTTCAACTGATAACATTGGATACAATCTAGTTCCCTGTATAACATCTGCTCTCCATGCTTTCTGTTGTGCATCCCATCTAGGTTCTGCATAATGATCTAGTGTTCTTCTATATCTCCATTGTAATTTTTCTTTCTCTTTCTGATATGCTATGTGTTCCAAAGTATTCAATGACTCAAATTGTGCAGCTCTAGGAGGTGGTCTCAATTCATATAATATCCTCCTTAAGTTCCCAATGATTCTCAAATTAAGTGTCCCATTATGAGGAAACTGTAGTACCTCATCTTCTCCTTTTAGTTTGTGCCAATAGTCAAGCCAAAGACATGGATGTAATGATTTGTCCATAATTACAATGTATCCTGGCGTACCCTCAGGTGGTGCCTCTACTCCTACTCTGGCAGGTATTGTCTCATCTCCCTTGATTAATTTTCATAAGGCTTTGAAAAATGTAATTTGTATTCAATTTTGTATTTCACAAATTAACTTCTGTAAAATCCAGGGAATAAATTTCTCCCACAATCCTCTAGTTTGACAAACTCAACTAATGATAGTGCGACCTTCTATGACGCTACCAACCAGTTACAGCGTGACACACTGTGACATCAGTCTCACTCCTCGCAGCAGCTCACCATCCTTCACAATTTTCTTTGGTGCGTTTTCTTCAAGCAAATAAACAATACAATGCAAGCAACAATTTAACCTGTCTGCTCCACTAAAGGTAATTTACTCTCACAAGGTAAATAAACTGTTCTATAATCATTCACTTCAAACAAAATCTCAACCAGCGGGATTTCACCCTAATTGATACAGTTACTCCTAGTGCACCTGAGATCAACTATACCAACCGTTTACCACTGGCACACATTAGTGAATCCTTTACCATAAGATGTTGCAGATGACTTCTCACGACAAACAGCAGACTGTGATCCTGCCTACCGGGCACCCAATACCCAAGAGAGGGACTCTGCCCTGATTATAACACTAGGTCCTAGGACAGACGAAAGTAATGAATGAAGTGATACTTGGAAGCAAGACGTGGATTCTAATCACTTGATTTCTAAAAGCTTCTTGGGGGTTCCAGGGTAACAATTGGTGTAGCTAGACTAAGCTACCAGTGCATTTGAAGCAGGTCACCACTTGTCTTTTAGCAAAACCTAACACACAAGTAACACAACCAAGGAAGATTGGACATCACTAACAATAATCTATTCCTTCGGGCCAGCTTTCCATCTGAACACATTTACTTACACTATTGGGTGCAGCAGTTAATAGCCAAAAAAAGCTCTATTCTGTGAACTTAAATATGTGGTTAGTGTTTGCCACTACTCAGATGTCAACATGTTAGCTTGCAGTTCCAGGAGTGACAGAGCCTCATTTTAATCTCTCTCACCATCACCTTCTGTTGGTGGCTAATGGGGACTTCAAACTATTTCCCACCACAGTCTGTCAACCATACAGCGGCCATCAGCCCTTTAATTTCTTTAGAAATCACACTCTTACCAGGGTAATTGGGTTGTATGTATAATCCTGTATAATTTATTTTCATCTAGTGCTGGTGTCCTGTCTGTTACCAATTTGTAAAATGCAGTGTTCTTCAGTAGGCTCACAGTAACATGGAAATAAAGTTAAGGAGGACAGAGATTTTTTAATGTTTATAAATTCTGTTGTGGCATACAACTGCATTTTAAAGCATTTTTATAGTATTTTGGTTGGCAGTGGTGAGGCCATAAATGTAAATATAGGATTGAGATGCAATACTGCACCTAAAATACTCAGATATCATCCTGCCATCCTTTACTTCACAAACCCAGCCCCACAGACGCTGTCATGCCATTCCACAGTCCCCAAACAGAGAGGTGCGAGCACTATCTAAAGAAAAGTGGGACAGTTGTGCCGATAAAAGCTTGGCTGGCACAATGTAGTGAAGTACGTTTGTGCTCCCAGTGCTGATCACAACCAGTCACTATTTCTAGTGCAGTGTTGCTGTGCGAAAGGGCTCCTGGTACATCTGAGCCTAGAAGACTCCCTATCAGGGCCATTGGGAGCTTCACATTGAGTCAGTATGAAATAATACATTACAGATCTTCTTTTACTACTGGTCCTCTCTCTGTTTTGTGGCTTGTTATCTCTCATGTGATGTCTTGCTAGGACCTCTTCTGGATGTTGGCATGAACATTAATCTTAGCGTAGGATACATATATGCTTCTTTGTGTTGTTTGAGGAGGAACTGTTTACAATTTGACTCTTTTTGCACAATATAATGAGCATTCATTTATTAAATATGGCTTTGGTGAATGATACTTTGAACCAGCTTACTTATGGAGCTACTGAGAGCTCCAAATGCTATATGTTGCCTGACAATTGTGTGACTATATTAGATTGTATATGTAAAAGCAATAAAGAGAATTAGAAAAAAAACATAGCGTAGGGTTTCCAGATCATCATAACAAAGCATGTTCAATGGGAAACCTTGAGGACTCAATGCAAAGAAATTATACTTCAACTTCTAGCGAAGTTTCAAACAGTTCTACAGTCAGAGGGATAGGAACCATATTTAATGTAATAGAACAGCACACAGTAATCGTAATATGTTCCTTAGATTGATTGGCAAATGTATCTGACACCACAGAAGAGATCAGATGGTCCTAATTCTGAATGATTTCGCCTCTTTATTCGTTATTAGTTGGGAAGACTCAATGAGTTGTTCCACAAGACAGCCAACATGTTTTTCGTTCCACTGCACAAACTTTCCTCAAATTTTAAAAAAACACAATGTTACGTGTGACACTCAATGACGTGATAGAGTACTTTATTTTCTATATAATTTGCGGCTTATCTCCATCTGGGTAGTTACAATTGGCTACTTGTATGGGCTTGTTAAGAAACCACGTAGCTTGCACCGCTTAAATGGTCTTAGCACCCCTTTTTACCTTTTTAATGATGTTTTGGCCGATCGAGTTACAAACCATACCACAAACACTTGACTCTGCCACTTTGTAGAGTTTCACGAGTTTGTTAAGCCTTAAGAAAGTTTGAGGACCTCAGTTTCATTAAGTGATGACAGAACAATAGCATTGCACCGCACATCTACAAGAGACTTGGGGCCTGATTTAGATATCGGAAAACGAAATCCCATAGGATATTATGGAATTTAGATTTCGGTGAAAGGGATATCTGTTGCCGTTGTGACAGAGTAACCCGTCCGCCGTATCTAAATCAGACCCTTAATGTGGGATATTCAGGACTACAATAGTGATGTGGACTGTTTGGTTACCACTTTTGCTAAATTATTTTCGGTGTAATACAAAATAGGGTAAGAAGCTGCTTACATTGGAAGTTGCAGTCTCCACACTTTGAGACAAATACTGCATTGGAAAAGTGGGCAGCAGTAGATAACTTCAGCTTTATTTGAAAACCTTGTACACCAACTATTTACTGCCACCATTAGTTATGAGGAGTATTTCACTGTACACCACCTCAAGTGTGACCCTACCACACAGGGTGGCAGCTCCTTTTCTTATTCCCTGGATCTTGTGAGCCCCAGGACCCAGTGCATGTCTGCCTCTGCTAGAGTTCCTGCATGAGGATAAATATATAGGCTACGTGGACAAGAGAGAACTATTAGTGTAGCTTCTGCATGATTAGCAAAGTAGTGTTATGTATTTTCATGCTGCTGGTGGAAGGGGGCGATAATAGGTCTTCAAATCCTTGTTGTACACTGGATCCTCTGTATGATATGACATAGTTTCTTCAGTTTTTGTTTCGAATGAATTAAAATATAACACAGGGCTCAACCAGGAAGTTAAAACTGTGAAACATGCTGCATCTCAATGACCACTACCAGGTGATTACCATTGGCACTCTTATTTTTTGTGGGCGGCCACCCTGAAGAAGTTTATAACCGTAGGTAAGTTTAAACCAATCAGCAGTTTACATCAATTGTTGGCAGTCAATCAGAGGTGCCTCCTTAGCTGGGTAGAAACTCTTGTCCAGGAAACCACCTAAGGGTGATATTAGCTTAATGTTTGCAAGCCTTCTTTCAGTCAAGCACTAACAACAAAGGCCAATCGATTTTAAATTTACTTCAGCTTAATGAAAAACAGGGAATCGTCTTTTCACTTAACCATTTTTAAACCGTGCTTACACTTGAAGTGTTTTGGCTCTAGAGGGAGGAATCAATATATGTTCTCATGTCTTCATAAACTATATAGTTTAACTGAGAATTGTATTATTAGGCTTAAAATCTACATTGAAATGGTGGTTGTACAGAAAACCCTAAAATAATACAATCCATTACCAATGCAGGGTCTTGGAAT
Organism: Triturus cristatus; assembly: GCF_964204655.1. Classification (NCBI taxonomy): domain Eukaryota; kingdom Metazoa; phylum Chordata; class Amphibia; order Caudata; family Salamandridae; genus Triturus; species Triturus cristatus. Next base: position 1,170,204,296 of record NC_140591.1, on the reverse strand, counting down.
TGGGTATGGACAACAACTAATATTTCGATCTTTTGTTTATAACCACATTTTATTGATTTTTCTAAAAGGTACTAACACAAAGTTAACCTGTTCCACGTGCTTATGCAGTAGGAAAAAAAACAGTTTGCGTACATCAAGATCCCATATCCAGGCCATGATATCCCCACCACTTCCCCTAGATCTTGCTGTATTTTTGAGGGCATCCCTGTGCTTCATAGATCAGTCGTTCTTGGCAGGCACACCAGTCCACACCCCTCCTCCACTCCCCCTGAGAGGGGGGCTCCAGAGATTTCCACTTGCACACAATGTCTAGCTTTGCCTCCAATGTGGTCACCCCAATAAAGGTCTATTCCATCCTCTGCCCCCTAGTCTCCTCCAGTAAGCCCAGCAGTGCAACCCTGGTGGTAAGGTCAATCTGACAGCCCAGGACCATAGAAAGCTCCCTTTGTATCGCCTCCCATAAGACGATCAGCATCGGGCAAGTCCAGACAATGTGAAAGAAATCAGCCTGTATCAGGGAGCATCCCACACATCGAGCTTGAGGGGCTCTGCCAGCTTAATGTAGTCACGAGGGATCAAAAAGGTCAGATGTTTAAGTTGGATCATGCAGAGGCGTGCTGGGATAGCCAATTCTCTAGGGGCCAGACGGGCCTCACTCATGTCTTCATCGTCCAGGTCCCTCTTCAGCACTGCCCCCAAAAAGGTCCAATCACCAGTATCAAAGGCCTTTTCAAAGTCGATTAGGAGCAGAGCCGTAGGGTTGCTGATATGATATGCTTGGGATAGGGCCGATTGGACTCTGCTGATCCAGTGTCGGGTACTCGTATTTGGCACAAATCCACATTGATCCTAGTGAACCAGATGGGGTAGGGCCTGACTCTGCTGAGCAGCTACGACCTTTGCATACACCTTGACTTCGGTGTTAATGAGAAAGATAAGCATATATAAGGAGCATCGGTCTGTGGGCTGACCCACCTTGGGTATCATGACAGTAGTGGCCGTGTCCAATCCTCGGTTTACCACTTCTGTGTATAGCACCAGGAGATGTGGATGCAGAAAAGATTGAACACGCTTAAGAAATTTGATCAGGAATCAATCTGGACCTGGTGTCTTAACCAGGGCCAGCTCCGACAGGGCCTCGTTGATCTCCTAAGTCGTGATTGTCTGGTCAAGGTCGCGGGCCAGAGATGGGGAAATCAAGGGCAGTGGGTCTCCTCTAGTATCAGAGATTTGGATTTTCGCTGGGGTATGTGCATCGCCGCATATAGTGTTCAGTAATAATCCACAACGACCTGCACCACCTCCATGGCATGCTCATGGAGGCAGCCCTCAGCGTCACGGATGGACGGTATGTTTCTGGACATCATATCCCCAGTTGCCAACCAATAAAGGAGCTTGTCAGATTTGCCTCCATGCTCGAATACTAATTGGGTCTACGTCCCCGAACACTGTCTGGCCTCCTCCAAGGAAATCTGCTTCAGCTTAGACCTTTCCAGTACCAGATTGCGGTCAGCCAAGGGCCGATGACGTGTCTGCCACTCCATGGAAAGGATCTGGGTCTCCAGGTCAGTCACCTGCGCCAGTTTCTGTGTTTCATTGCCCCGGATGTATCCCTTGCTCAAACCTCTAACAGCGGTTTTGCTAAATGCGCTTAGGGCCCAGTGGCTGCCATCGTGTTGCAGTTTAGTTCAATGAATGCCCTGATCTTCTCCTCAGCAAAATCGGCAAGTTGGCTGATTTGTAGCCAGGTCTGATGAATATGCAACAGTTTTATATGTTCTCTGGATGCATGCGTATATGCACTCACAGTGGGGTGCCATGTTTGCCACGCGTCACAAAGACCCATCGAGTGAGCCCATAGAGAGGGTTGGGAGGAGCCTGTGTGCCGGCCCGGCCGGGGAGGCTGAGAGGTATCCATGGAGTCAGGGACAGCATTAAAGCCACCCTCTATCAGTGTAGTACCCAAAGGAAGGGCAAGCAGGAGATCACAAAGTGTCTGTAGCATTGATTGGAGTTGCTGCTGGGGGACAAAGGTCAGGAGAAATTTATATTGTCAAGACAGCCCTCCACCCCACATAGTGCCCCTGGGTGTAATCGTGAGAGGCAGAAACCACCAAGGGAAATCCCCTATGTAGCAAAATTGCCACCCCGGGGAACTCCAGGAAAAACCAGCATGGAATTCCCAGTCATTGCAGAAGTGACCAAGGACGTAGTATTACATTCCCAGCAGCTGGGTCTCCTGGAGCATGACCACCTCCGGCTGGAAACACTTCACAAACCGTAAAACAGCCAATCTTTTAATATGGTCTAGGAGGCATTTAACATTCCACGATAGAACCTTAACTATTTGGGACGGGAATCAACGAGGTGGCCTTTCAACGAGAGCGAGGCAAAGAGATTAAGTGTAGGGCAGTTGCAGTGGACAGCGAAAAGTGATGTGCGTTAGCATTTGTGTGTGTAGCGTGCAAGGATTGTAGCAACTGTGTGTGTGATCAAACCAAAACAACCAAACAAAACAACAACAGCCCACCCCACACTTCTAACCCTGAGGTATCTGTTGCCCCAACCCGAAACATAACAGTGATCAGCTAGGGCCTGGGATCATCCAAAGGCTTCCGAATGACCCCACAGAAGGATCATGGTGTCCGACAGCAATCTCAATATACCTTGCTACAATAAACCTAAAAACCTCTTCACCATCCCAAATAATGCCCCAAATAGGTGGACTTATCAGGCAAGCAAAGTTTCCACAGGGTAGTTCCATGGTATGTCGCCAGAATAGGTCATGATTCACTTGATGATCTAAATGTTATGAGAGTGTCTCGGGGTCATCGTCTTAGTATCTTAAGAGATCCAGGGTGTCAGAAAGCAGAGCCTCCGGATCAGGGGGTCCGGTACCGCCAATATCACAGTTTGGGCTCAGCAAAGTCTACCTCCTCTGCAGGGTGGGCCGCACCCTTTGAGAGTGGCGTGCTTCCTCCAGGGAGGCTTAGACGAGGAATCAGGACGGCCTACCACCACCTGTGATCCAGCGCTCTCCAGTACACAAGGGTGCTGGAGGTCTCACTGCTCCGTTACCCACTCCCAAGCCTGCTCCGTAGTGTCAAAGAAGTAGTTTGAGGAATTGAATATTACTTTTAATCTGGCTGGAAAGAAGAGCATGTTTTGGAAGTTGAGAGCTCGGAGTTTCTGTTTCACCTCCTTGAAGGAGTGTCCGAGCTACTGGACTGTGCAGGTGTAACCCAGGAAGATCATGATCTTGTTGTTTTGAAAGAGCATGTCTTGGTTTTTGTCTGGCCTCAAAGAGAATGGCGTCTTGATGGTTAAAGATGCGGCTATGACGGGATGATGGACCGGTGCACCCTCTCCACCACAAAGCAGTGGGACAGTTTATTGAAGGGGATCCAGGACCAGAGCCACTCCTTCAGCAGACGGTCAGAGCCCGTCTCAGTCCCTTCCCGGAGGCCAATGAATCATAAGTTATTTCTTCAGGTCCGTTTTCCGCATGTCTAGCTGGCTCCTCCAGGGACGCCGTTATGGAGGTGCAGCTTAGAGACTTGAAGTTTCAGGGCCGCTATCTCATCCTCTACCATGGAGACCCTGTTTTTGGCCTCCGTCACCTGACCTGCCACATTGCGGATATCTTGGCACAGTAGGGACACGTCCACGTGCACCTTGCCCACCTTGGTTTTCACCACTTCTCTAGAGTCCTCAATTGTTTTGAGCATGATATCGAGGAATGCTTGCAGTGAGGGGGCACCCATGAGAGGGGGTGCCTGAGCTGTTCCACAGGCATCAAAGGTAGGCCTGATATACTGATCCATCTTCGATTGCGTTTGCGGGGGGCTTGTCCCGTCCCATCTCCAGGGGTGTTTCAGATACCGGTGCCAGAGGTCAGTGACTGCACCTCCAGTGACCTGTTGGGAAGTCACCTGTAGCTCTATCCGGGCATGCTAAGAGAGAGTCCAGGTAATCTCGGTGCACCTCTGGCGCACTGTTCAGCAATTCCACAGTCTCCCCCCACCACAATGAGCAGGATCCGGTTGACACAGTGAAGTAGATGGGGGGCTACATTATATAGATCTAGGCGTGGGGTTGGCGTGATATGCCGCCCCCTGGAGCTGATGTCCCCATTTCAGTTGGTTGAACTGCCAGGACAGGATGTCCAAGCATTCAAGGAAGGTGGAGGGCGAGTCACCCCGATCTCCAAAGCCGCTCCCTGTCATCCCCCCGAAAGAGCATTCGATGGGCAGGTCTGTCTGACCTCTTGGACCACTCTGCCTGAAATGAGGCTGCCATCATGCTTGCGGGGAGCTGCAGTTCAGGGTGGAAAGCACATCCAATGCTCCCAGTATCCCCCCCCATTGCCCTGTGCAGTGGGGGAGGTAACAATTCCTGCTGTAGGGCAAGGATGTGTTCATAAAATCACAGGGCCTGCAAGAGCCGGGCTGAAACACTGCCGCCATCGTGGTTGGCCAAGCCATGCCCTCTCCTAATATTTCAGAGTTATCAATGTCCAATTTGTACACTGAATATGAACTAAATTGAGTTGAAAGCACATCTGAAGTATAAATTAAAACATCATGAAGGAATTCTGTGACTCAGGGTTCAATGTCTGCTTTGACCTGCAATGGCATAAGAGCCATATGGAGTAGCATTGCAATGAATAGATCCAAGTAAAAAGCATTTAGCAGAGATTATAGAGCATCCTTTTTTTTTTTTTTTTTTTAACAAATGGATTTTGCTGTTTATCTATTCTTTTATAGAGAGCATCCTTGCCTAGTAAAGAATGCATTATGACCCAGAGTTGACGAAAGGATTTCGATAAATAACATTGGAGAGGTGCTTAAAGTCCGAACCCAGCAGCTGAATTGCTTGGGAATATCGGGTGAAAGCTGGCTACAGAAATGTCAACCTGTTGCTGCGCCTCCCTCCACCCAATCTATCACTACCACAGCAAAGTTGGTCTGTACAGCATTTTCTCTCTCGCAAAGTAATCCGTGCTGCCAAAGGGAGACCGAATTGGCTATTCCTCCAAGGAGACAGCTGACCAGTATGTGTGCATAGTGAGATGGTCCTACAAGACTCATGATTTGGAGGAGGTTTCTCCTTCATAAAGAAACTAAAATGCAGGCACCATAACTCAAGATGTAGTATTGCTGCCTCCTGTTTGATAGCTTTCAGTCTGTGGAATAGAAGTGCTAGAAGGTCTTCTCCTGAGAGTTTATATCTTTTACTAGAGTGTGCATCTGGTCCTGAAGCTTGCCTGGACATTTTGAACCACTCCTCCTCCTGAAGTTCTGTTTGGTCACGGCCATTAAATCTTTAGCCTGATCTGCCATGAGCAGTCACATAGAAACCTGCCATAAAAAGGCCTTCATCTCTGATTCAGGTGGACTAGGCTGTGCTATTTATTACAGGTAGTAGAATTGATGAATACTACTTCACGGTCCCAGATTCATCTGCTATATTGATTTTTAACGTACACACAATCAATTCTTTGCTATAGCTGCTAGTTATGCCCCCAAATACCTGATATATGAAGATTGCACCTATCAAAACTTTGCCTGATGTTAAAAGATGCTTCTTGGGACCATATCGATTCCATGTCTTTTGCCACCCTATTTAAGGCGGACCTTATTTAGAATGAGCCTGGCATGGTGTTTCTCACACAGTAACAAGTGAAACTGAAGTTGCAATTCAGCTGCCACCATAGCTCTTCCCTACACAGTTGTAGGTTTGACTGCTAGGACCCTTATTCAGGAACTGGCTGTGGAAGCATCCTAACCATACCTACCAATGATGTGTCTATATTGAATAAAAAGACCCCAGAGACTTCCATTAGGGGCAGTAGGATCAAAGACTCATCTAACAAAAGTGATTTCTTGAAAGTCCACTGTAAAAGAAGGGTGGAAACTGCACCAGTCTAGGATCCAGTGTTACTGGGGTATTAACTAAGACATGTGCCGGATAAAAGACAAGATCCGTGGCAGCAGCTCATACCTTACTTACCAAGATATACAGGAGTATTGTTTATGGGAGGCACCATACAACATCTAAGCTTGGGTTTGTGGATGTTTACCAGACCTAAATAACATAGAGACAGAGAACTTCACCGTTAAAGATACATTTTATAATCCATGTAAAAACAGCTGGCCTGTAAACTCAGTTAATCTGAGAGTCAGCACATGCTGTGACAGGTCAGTTTTTGGCCCAAATATGGAAAAATGTTGAATGTTAGCGAATCACAACTAATGTTTAACATCCGCTATCACCTCTAAATGGAAGGCCCCTGTGACATAGCAGCTTGTACTACAAAGCCTGGTGAATATCTTGTTTGTTATGCCACATTATCTTGAAGACCAAAAGTTTCTATCCAAAGATGCTTAAAAACTGCTTTAAATAGTGTCTGGTTGGCTCGCGATTTCAATCCTTTTACGTTAAGGGCAATTACAGTGAGTGTAAAAGACATTCTGTAAGCTCCTGATCTCTATGTAGCTCAAGTGCAACCGGTTTGTTTTTTCAACCTAATACCCATCCCAACTCCAGCGGACCTAAACCACTTCTCATACCCTAACTCTGACCTGTTTCCTTCACCCTGTGACCCGTCTCACACTTTCTGAGGGGAATTACCACCCAAACCCAGCCTGCTGATTACAACCTAGTACACAACCAGGTGTTCATTCACTCACCTACCACCCAAGTCAAAGGAACTTTCCTTGTCACCCACGCCTTCTACAGTTCCCACAGGTGAGAAGAAATCTATAATGCTCAGCATATGGCATATGGCAGTGTGCTGAAGCCCTAATCTGTGCATTTGAACCACTAAGGGCTAGATTTACAAAGATCAGAATAGCAATTTCCTAATTGCGATTTTTTGCTACTCGCAATTAGTAAATCATTATTCCTAATGTATGAAACTGTTTTAAGTTGAGAGCAATTCATAGTGGGTCTCTAATAGGCCTACCTTCTGAATATTAATGAGGTAGGTCACAGTTTGTGACCCACTATCATTTGCTACATCACAGAGAGGGTGTTCTGCTGGGGTCAGCAGCCCACCATGTTTGTGATTGCTTTTATATAAAGCAACTTTTTTTTAAAACGCAGCCCATTTTCCTTAAAGGAAAATGAGATGTTTAAAAATAAATTAATTCAAATTTGAAGTAAACTTTTTTAAGAGTAATCAGTGGTCCCATGGACCACTGCTTACTCTTAAAAAATATTTTGCCTATAGGGTGGGTGCGCCTCCTATATGCCGAACCGCTCGCGAAAGTGTCAGTCAACAACAAGACGTCAGAGCTATTCACTCTTGATAGAGGTACAAGACAGGATTGCCCCCTGTCGCCGTTGCTATTCGCTCTCTCGCTTGACCCACTGGCGGCTTGGATACGCAGAGACGTGGCCATCCGCGGACTCCGGTGGACTGAGGGCTGGGAGGACAGGATCTCGTTATATGCAGACGATATACTGCTTTATCTGTCTTCCCCGGCGCGTTCCATAAGGGTGGTGTTAGACATATTCGCCAGTTTCGGAAGAAACTCAGGTTTTCGTATTAACTGGAGCAAGTCATCGATTTACATGCTCCACGGGTAAGCCCCCTCCCTCCCGAGAGACTGCGCAATTCAGATAGCGGAGGATGGCTTCCGTTACCTAGGGATATTCATCACTACTGACATTAAAAATCGGTACGACAAAAACCTGCTACCTCCCTTGCAAAGGCTGCGAAGGGATGTAGAGGTCTGGAAGAGGTTGCCCCTGTCCCTACTAGGGAGAGCGGCCCTATTCAAAATGATGGCCCTGCCTAGATTCCTCTATGCCCTCCAAAACTACCCAGACACGGTACCGCAAACCTTCTTTAGGGAGGTCGAGTCCCTGCAGAGAGACCTATTGTGGGAGGGCAGGCCCCGAATTGCGCTATCAAGCTCACATTGGGGTGGTATGATGGAGGTATAGCCCTTCCGGACATCAGGAAATACTATTGGGCAGCGCAACTGGCAGCAATAAACCAATGCTAGTACGGAAGTGGCGACGACCCAGCGTTCGGAATGGACAGGTGGCAGCTGCCGGGGGGTGACTTCACGAGATCCCTGTATTCCAGACCCAATAGGTATCTGCTCAATGGCCCCACAAAGCACGCAGTCCAGGTGTGGCATGTGGCCACCAAAACCCTGGGGTGGGCAAATAAACTTACGTTAGCAACCCCCCTCTGGGATACAGAGAAGCTGGGTACTCTGGGGCGTAGCAAAGGATTTGCAAAATGGGACCTCATCGGCATTTCGCACATTAGGGACTTATGGGGGCGGGATGGAGTGGTGACGTTTGCTACACTGCAACAGACATACGAAATGGCGACGTCGGAACACTTCCGTTATACACAGATTCGGCATGCCCTGCAAGCCGCCATCCGACCCGGCTCGGAGCTCCCTGAGGCATCCCCACTTGAGGATAGACTGCTTGATGGGCATCTGCCAGACAAATGTATTTCTCTCACATACAAAAAGCTCATCCATCACACCACTGACCCCCTCGTGGCACTCAGGGAGAAATGGGTAAGGGATGGCCTGGAGGTGGACGATGAGGAATGGCAGGAAGCACTCTCCTCACCAAAGGAGGTGGCTATATCGGCGAAGCTAAGACTAATACAACTAAAGATTTTACATAGAGTCTACATATCAGGGGCCCAACTAGTCCACATGGGGAGTGGGGCGGACGGGATGTGTAGGAGGGGATGTGGAATGCAGGATACATTCCTACACGTAATCTGGGAGTGCCCAGTAGTTCATGGCTTCTGGCGGTGCACACTGAAAGTTGTGAGTGAGGTGTGGGGAGTGCCCTTGCTGCCGGAGGCCAAGAGATGCCTCCTGAATGTATGGGAGCCCACAGATTTAACTGTGCACGGGAGGTTGTGGGCCACACTTGGGCAGACGGTGGCAAAGCAAAACATAGCGCAGCTGTGGGGGGCCGCTACGCCACCTATGTTAAAGAAATGGAAGGAGGATATGGACTGGTGCATGATCCACGAGAAAACCATTTACATAGCACGGGGTTGTCCCCAAAAATGGGTGGCGATTTGGACTAAGTGGAATTCATACCGGGGAGGGATATGTGAGCCGCCAGCTATCACGTCACCAGAGGACCACTGTACACTGTGAACCGCAATGTATGTTTAATGTAGCTCTGCTTGCAGCGCGGAAGAGAAAGTACCGACGCATGTGTAAACCGATGCAATTATATTATGTGAGATGTGATGCTGTGTAACATGACCTAAGTTTCTATGTTTAAATAAAAAGAGTTTTAAAAAAAATATATATATATTTTGCCAATCATTCTCAATGGGGAAGGGGTGCCTTGTGGACCCCTTCCCATTTGCAAATGGGTTACCACATTTTTCAAATGGTGGTAAATTGTGATTTTTTTTCGACCTCATTTCGCTCGTAAAACATTCATACATAGCATTTCAATTCAGTATTAGGAAGGGACGCCCCCAACACTCTCCTTCCAAATACCGAACCGCAAAACCCAAATTGCGATTCGGTAACAAGTCACCGAATCGCAATTTGGGTTCTGTATAATCCAAGAAGCATTTTTGCTGTTGGAAACGGCCTGAGTCTGCGATTGGGCCTTTTACGACCACAAAAATGCTTCGTACATCTAGCCCTTAGTGAAGTCAAAGTTAAATCCAGCTTTACTACCTTTCCTGGTTGCTGCAGTTACCCTTGCCACAGTTGTGACCGACTATTAAAAATGAAAGTTAAATGGACTATAACCCATGTCTCCCACCTACATGAAAGCTTATTAATAGCCACTAGGCCATCAAGAGCATAAAGGGTTTTCCTTATTGAGTGTTAGCATCACCAATCATGTTAAAGTTTATCTGAGTTTCCACTCTGTGACTGGTTAAAAGATTGGAAATAGTGGGAACTCTGTGACAAGACATAAGATCATGGCCCCTTGCGAGCTGATCCCCATTCTGAGGCAGGTCATGAGTGGGCTCTTTAGCCAGCAAAGGGGGGCTAGCCTTCCATCGAGCCTCTGTTTGAACCTGTATGGAATGCTTAATGTGAATGTGTCCTCTGCATTGGTGGGCCCTGCCCTCATTGGTTGGTATTTAGCTACTTTTCACTCTCTAGCATTGGCAATATGTGTCTTCAATGCCATCTTCCTTGTGTACATTGTACGTTCAGAATAGTGGTGGGTTTGCTTTGTGATCAGAGAGGATTTGTAAAAAGAAATGTGAAACAGGAGAAGAAAAGTAGCCCAGTGGTCTTATATTGTTTCACAAAGTTATGTCCCAGAAGAATTCTTTACCAGGGAGGAATGCTTTCTCAAGAGCTGGTATAATTACTTTGTATTTAGTCAAATATGCAATTGTAGGGCGTACTTGTCTATCCTTTTGCTTTTGTGAAAGAGTAGTTAAAATTTTAGAGAAAGGGAAAGCTTTTGCAAAGAAGCATTCGACAAAAGAAAGTTTTTCGTGGTAAGTAGTGCAAACTAAACTTGAATTTAAAAAATAATTTCAAATGTTACCAGGGGTAATAAGGTAGGAAAGTAGCCCATTAATCCTATGTCTTATCTAAAGGAACAAAGTAACTTGAGGGCAAGAACAGTAGTTCTAGTTAAAGCTTCACAAATACAATTCGAGTAGCTCTCAAAACATTAATACATCAAGAAGACCAACCTAGGAATATGGATTTGACTTATAATGACTGGTAGATCCTTCCAGTTTTTTGGAAACACTGAAGACAAGAAGGGATGGGCTCAGTGCTGAGAGAAAGATGTGAGATGGATATCTGCGTAGTGGCTGCAAGTGGTGGATGTCAAAGCACCCAACTCCAGATGGATTTGCGACATGCAGTTGGGGGTCAAGGATTGTGTCATGGGCAGGCCATCAGTCACACAGTATCTTTGAGACCTTTTGCGGGACTTCAGGTAATAACCAAGAGGCATGTTGGAAGGCAGGAAAAACATAAACAGAAGAGTTTGTATTCCCTTGAACCTCTCCCAGAGATCATTGTTCAGATAAAACAGTTAAAACAGCAGTTCATTAAGGTCTTTAGGTTCTGTTGTGCCTGTGTGTCTGGTCCTTCGTGAGTATGGCACAGTTATTCCCAGAATGTATAGCCAGTACCCCATTGATGGAGTTGAGTTTCACAATGAGGAGATTGAGTTCTGGTCTATGATGGCAGTGCTTTTAACTATCCATTTAGATCATATATCTCTAGTCACCCTTTGTCCTGGTTCCCAGGAGCTAGGTTGTAAGTGGGGATGGGTAAGCAAGGGGGACCATGACCTCTGCTGTGGTTCACCTCCTGGTGCACAAATAATCTGTAGATTTGGTGGGCATTGCCCATGGGAGGCTGCCATTACACTGTGCACATGTCTTGAGAACTGGATGTTCATGGATGCATGAGGCTTGACCATTCTTGTCCTCCTCCCTCCACAATCAACAGTCTATCTTTACTCCACTTGCACTTGGCGGCTTAGTAATGGCCCTATCTGAAAGAGACACGTTAGTGATAGATTCCTTACCTTAGAATAATCCCCAGGCGTCAGACTGGATCCGGAAAGTTTTGCTAGCAGTACCCCCTGTGCGTCAGTAGGTGGCGTTGTGCGGCTCCGCGTCCGTCACTGGCATCGTAAGCACCGAGATTACGCCACGGAGACTACTTAGGTGCCACCCATGCACGCTGACGTCAGTTCTTTCTTTTTCCGCGCCAGCAAGCGCAGATCCGGATAGAGCACGTACCTTTTTGACTATCCTTTTTTGAGACTTTTGTCTCCTTTTTCTCTTTGGTGCACGTAGGGATGCCTGGATGTAAGTCTCGTGGGGCCTGCCATCGACATATGTCGGTGGCGGACCCCCACGATGTTTGCCATTACTGCCTGGAGACCGACCACGACTTCCGGTCCTGCCGGGACTGTCGGGCCATGGCCCCGAAGGCCTTGAGGGAGCGGCGCCGGAAGTTGCTGGAGGCGAGCTCTCGTCCCAGCACCGTTCCAGGTCCCGGGGCTATTCCCGAAACAGCTCGCGGGGCCGCAGTCGTTGTTCCTCGGGCTCAAAGTCTTCGCCCTTGAATTCGGGTAAGTGACGACATAAAAAGAAGTCGAAGAAGCGAGTTGGCTCTCCGACGTCCCCCGTCGGTCCTCGAATGCGGACAAGGGGGACAGGGGTTTGGAGCCTGGGAGTCCCGTGGCCTACCCGCCTTACCCAGGTCCGTCGGTGGCTCCCGAACAGGTGCAAGAATTTCTTACTACCTTGGACCACTTTTTTAGGCCTATGGCTCCCGCCGGTGCGCCTTCGGGTCCTGTGGGGCTGCTGACGTCGCAGGCGGATCCAGCTTCGGCGCCACAGGATCCTGCCCTGTTGGCTCCGGCCACGGCGCCACAGGGTCCAGCGCTGCCGGCTCCGGTGCCACCCTCGGCTCCACCTCCGGCGCCGCAGTGGGTGCCGTTTGTCCCGCCCTTGCCCCGGTTCCTACCTGGGATCTGCATTGGGACATGGCACCGGCTCGGCCCCGGCCGGCACCGTTTCCGACGCCGTATGTTCCTTCTCCGGCTCCAGCTCTGCCGCCGTGGTCTGTTCCCCTTGCAACAGAGGTGGAGGACGACTGGGGGGGGTCCGATGACCCTCTTGCCCGTCAGTGTGACTCCGAGCAGGACTGGGTGGACGACTTGGAGGACACCGGCGACCTCGACGTCTCTCCTGACTCGGGGTTTGCCTCTCCCCCGCCTACCATGGAGGAGGGTGCCTCCTACACAATGATGCTCCGTCGGGCAGCAGAGGTCCTCAACCTCGATCTTCCTACGGTGGCCCTCAAAACTAATCTCCTCACTGAGGTGCTCCAGATGGCGTCCACTTCGTCGGAGCCCGTGCTCCCCTTTAACGATGCCCTCACTGGCGTCTTGTTGGGCACTTGGTCGCGGCCAGCCACGGGGGCCCCTGTGGATAAGAATATCAACAGGCGTCACCCCCCGGCGCCTGGTGACCCTGCTTTTCTGACCACTCATCCTACGCCTGAGCCTGGTCATCCAAGCCTCGACGTCACAGAGTGCTTTTCCTACGGCCCGCCGGATAAGGACTCTAAGATGCTGGAGCAGTTCAGTAAGATGTTGTTCTCTTCGGCCAGCTTGGGGCTGAGGTCAGTGAACACCGCTTGCTTATTAGGCCGCTATTCCCATGCGGTGTGGGATACAGTTGCGCAGGTGTTGCCTCAGTGTCCTTAGGAGATCCACGCTGTGCTGCCCAAGCTGTTGCTGAGGGTAAAGATGCGGCTAAGTTCGCCATTCGGTGTGGTTTGGACACCACGGACTCACTGGGTAGGGCGATTTCTACGACTGTGACGCTGAGTCGCCACGCCTGGTTGCGATCTACCGGGTTCTTGTCCGATGTTCAGAACTCGCTCATGGACATGCCCTTTGATGGCACTCGCCTGTTTGGCGATAAGGCCGACAGTGCACTGGAGCGTTTTAAGGACTCGCGAGCCACGTCCAAGTCCTTGGGTCTTTCTGCGAAGAGCCCATCCACTCCTGGTTTTCGTTCCTTTCGTGGCCACAGCAGGGGCACCCAGGCACGTTCCTTCAACACGCATGTGCAGAACCAGCCTCAGCGTGGCCGCAGCTTCTGCAGGGGCGGGTCTGGGAATCAGCGTGGGGGCCAGTCCCCCGCCGCCCTCGCTGCTTCTGCCTCCAAACCTTCCTAATCTGAGCTTTGTGGTGCACCCCACGCCAGTGCCCCCTCGGTGCCACCGCATGTTGGGGGATCACTTGGTACTTCTCCAGCAGGAAGTCACGGCCCTCTTGGCCGAGGGGGCCATCGAGTGAGTACCTGGGCCGGAAGTAGGGAGTGGTTGTTATTCCCACTACTTTCTGGTCCCCAAGAAGGACAAAGGGGGCCTGCGGCCCATCTTGGACCTCCGGAACGTCAATTGCTTTCTCCGGAAGGAGAAGTTCAAAATGCTGACTCTGGCTCTTGTTCCTGGCTGCCCTCGACCCTGGAGACTGGATAGCGTTGGACTTGCAGGACGCATATTTTCACATCCCCGTCCTGCAAGGACCACTGGCGTTACCTGCGGTTCACGGTAGGCCAGGAGCATTTTCAGTTTGCCGTGCTCCCCTTTGGCCTTACCAGCGCCCCTCGGGTGTTCACGAAAGTGATGGCGGTGGTCGCAGCTCATCTGCGCAGGTCAGGGGTGTCAGTCTTCCCTTTCCTCGACGACTGGTTGTTGAAGGCGGGCTTACCCCAGGCAGTCGTCAACCACCTTTAGACTACGGCCGACCTCCTGCATTCTCTCTCAGAAGCTCCCCTTCATCGGAGCGGTTCTGGATTTGACGCTTTTTCGGGTTTATCCTCCCGAGCAGCGAGTCCGGGATATTCAGGCTATGATTCCGATCTTTCAGCCTCTGTCCCGGGTTTCAGTCAGGATGACCCTCTGGCTTCTGGGCCTGATGGCCTCCTGCATCCTGATGGTGACACATGCCAGATGGCATATGCGGGCTCTGCAGTGGAACCTGAAGTTCCAGTCGGCGCAACATCAGGGCAACCTGTCCGATCATGTCCAGATCTCGGAGGGCACTGCACGGCAATTGCAGTGGTGGCTCACAAATCGCGATTGGGATTTTCGTCGCGAGTGGAGTTGCGGTCTGTTGTACGCCTTTCCGCCTATACCACTTCTGCCCAGAGTGTTGAAGAAGATTCGGCGCGACCGGCCCAAGTCATCCTGGTGGCTCCGGATTGGGCATGAAGATACTGGTATCCCGAGCTACTCAGCATGGCGATCGACCCCCCAATCCGACTGCCTCTTTGGGAGGATCTTCTGTCGCAGCAGCAGGGGATGGTCCTCCACCCGAACCTGTCCAGCTTCCACCTCCATGCGTGGAGATTGAGCGGCAACAGTTGACAGCTTTCGACCTTCCTCCCGAAGTCTGTGATGTCATTCTGGCAGCCAGGCCTCCCTCCACTAAGACGGTATACGCCTGCAGGTGGAACAAGTTTGTGGCACGGTGCGCAGCTAAGGCCGTGTATCTCCTTTCTGCCCCTCTTTCTGAGGTCCTTCTGTTCCTTCTTTCTTTGGCCCAGCAGGGCTCTGCTCTGGGCACTATCAAAGGTTATCTTTCAGCCATCTCTGCCTTTTTACAGCTTCCAGATCAGCCTTCTCTTTTTAAGTACCTGGTTGTTAACCGTTTGCTCAAAGGTATTACGCGCACTTTTCCTCCCGTGCCGTTCATAATGCCTCAATGGGACTTAAACCTTGTCTTGACATATCTGATGTGTGCTCCCTTTGAGCCCCTTCACACCTGTCCTTTGCGTCTTCTCACTCTCAAGACAGCCTTCCTGGTAGCTATCACCTCTGCCAGAAGAGTGAGTGAGCTCCAGGCTCTTTCTTCCAAACCTCCTTTCCTTTCTGTTCATCCGGACAAGGTGGTTTTAAGGATCCGTCCTTCTTTCCTGCCAAAGGTTGCCACGCCCTTTCACATCAGGCAGACTATCACTTTGCCCACCTTCCTTCCGCCTCCGCATCCTTCAAAAGAGGAAGAGAGGCTCCACCGTCTGGACCCAAAACGTGCACTGTCGTTCGACCTGCAGCGCACTCGACAGTTCCGGGTGGATGAGCAGCTCTTTGTTGGCTATGTGGGCGCCAAAAAAGGTTGGGCTGTGCACAAACGGACCATCTCTCGGTGGGTTGTTCTCTGCATCAAGGCCTGTTACACGTTGGCTAAGAAGGAGCCTCCTGTGGGGCCGCGTGCCCATTCTACCAGGGCAACGGCAGCCACTGCTGCCTTGGGACGCGGCATCCCCTTGCAGGACATATGTCAGGCAGCTACGTGGGTCTCGCTGCACACGTTTACCAAACATTACTACCTTGACAGTCAAGTCCGGAGAGGCGGCTTCTTTGGCCGTTCTGTTTTCCGTGACTTTCTGGTGTGATCTTGTTTGCAGACCCACCACCGGGGCTAGTATTGCTGAGGTATCTATTCTAAGGTAAGGAATCTATCACTTACGTGTCTCTTTCAGATGCACAAGGTACTACTTGTGTAACTATATATCTGTAAGAGTCATTAGTTAGTGATAGATTCCTTACCGCCCCACCCATCCTCCCCGTTCTGCGACCTGATTTCTAGGGTTAAGGTCATCCCTTTCAGGGCCCTAGTTTCTTGGCACCAGTGGTCAGTTTCTTGCACGGCTCTGCGTTCCTGGCGCGGAAAGTCGTGTACAGAACTGACGTCAGCGCGCATGGATGGCGCCTAAGTAGTCTCCGTGACGTCATCTCGGCGCATACAACGCCAGTGACGGACGTGGAGCCGCACGACGCCACCTACTGACGTGGAGCCACACGACGCCACCTACTGACGCGCAGGGGTACTGCTAGCAAAACTTTTCGGATCCAGTCTGACGTCTGGGGATTATTCTAAGGTAAGGAATCTATCACTGGCTAATGTCTCTTGAAGATATATCGTTACACAAGTAGTAACTTGTGCTTCAGCAACATCCTCACATCCAATAACAACTTCAGACTTACAGGCCCTGTACTGAAGAAATCAAAACCTTCTCAGGGGTTTCACTGATGCACCTGGTCCTTTTAAACCAACAAAGAAGAGATTGGCACAGAAGCTGTAATATAAAAGACATCTTTTTTTATTAACCTCAGATGAGGGAGATTGCGTCACACAGTAATCTCAAGTCACTGTAGGAGGCATTCTAAGGAGTACAGAGAACAGGGGCCTTATATACCCACACAGGGGCTCAAAAGAAGGCGGTACAAGTACACATGAGAAGAGTTACTCACATAGATGGTCATACAGAAAATGCACAGTCAACTAGTAGGAGGAGTAATGAGTTGCTGACATCCGTTAGAACAGTCTGACTGTTCTATACTAGGAGCAGGTGCATTCTACTAGCTAGGCCCATCTGAGCATGTGCAAGGCTCTGGAAGAGGGAAACAGCAAATGGTTAGCACATAGCTAACTAACATGGCTGCCAAGTACAAAATGGCTTTCAGCTCATGCTAACAGATCCCTGTAATCTTTAACAGTACCAGAGGTCTACTTCTCACTAAAGCGGCAAGTGTTCTTTTTGACATCCTGGTGCCAATGTTAGCTTGTGTGATTTTGATCCCTGCTTTACAGAACAGGTGGTGAAAATGCTAACCATTGCAAGAACAGGCTCCCTCCACGATTCATGTCCCCCCAGAATTGTGACTAGTTTAGCCTGTCATCTGTCACTTTTAATAATGATGTTGTTTAACCTTTCCTTAGGTTGGGCGAAAGCGCTAGCCGAAATATGCGCAAGTTTCTCAGCTCCTTAAAAAGCCCTCTCTAAATGCTGAAGTCTTATCAAACTTTAGACTAATCTCTTTGCTACCCATGCTCACTAAAGCTCTAGAAATCCTCATTAACAAACAATTAATTTCCTTTCTAGAAGACCACAAGATTTTAGACTCTTCTCAATTCTGCTTTAAATCGTTACATGGCACGGAGACGGCTCTACTGGCAGTCACAGACAATATCTGCATCTCTTTAGATGCAAGTACTCCAGTCATGCCAGTACTATAAAACATATCTGCAGTTTTTGACACGATCTCCAACTCCATTCTAATCTTCATATTACATGAAGCATGCAGACACAGCAAAGTGGTACACTGGCTTGGAGACTTTCTTGACAATCGCACTCAAAACGATTGTCTTGGCCCTTTTAAATAAAAAATTATGCACATCAACACAGAGGTCCCTCAGGGCTTGTGTCTGAGTCCAACCCTTTTCAATGTCTATGTAGCACCTCTGGCTCAGACTGTGGGAGCTTGCTGTGTGGAGATCATGTCCTATGCTGATGACACTCGACCCCTCATTTCCTTTGGTCCTCACCCTGACAGAGTGAATGCCCAATTTGCATATTGCATGTCCGAGATTGCCAACTGGATGGCTAATAACTGCCTCCAACTCAACAGTGCAAAATCTAAGATCTTACTGTTTGGCAAAGCCCAAGAGCTATGGTCAGCAGAATGGTGGCCCCCTGGCCTTGGCCTTGCTTCCTCCCCTAAGCAGGTGGAGAAAAATCTGGGAGTAAAGATGGTTCACACATTGTCCATGAGAGTCCATCTCAGCTCTATATGTGGCATGTGTTTTGCCACAATGAGGCACTTTAAAAAAGTGTTTCCCTCGCTTCCTTCCACCACCAGGAGAACCTTCGCCCAGGCTTACATAGTCAGTCGCCTGGACTACAGAAATGCCTTACTGGTTTCTGCAAACGACACCTAGCTGGCCAAACTGCAAGTTGTGCAGAACACAGCCGCATGGCTAATCTGCCACCTTCCTGCAAGGTGTCCCTCTGCCCCCATACTGAAGAAACTGCATTGGCTGCCTATTGGAAAATGCATAGTCTTTAAGCTGGGCTGTCTGATGCACAAGGCATTCTATAAATCCACAACTGTCCTTCTTTATTCAAGACTCGGACATTACCAGCCTCCTAGACAGTTAAGGTCCTCTAGTAAAGCTCTTCGACAGATGCCCTGTATCCGCATGGCCAGATTCGGTGGCGGGTCCTGTTCATATTTTATCATTGGAACAAATCGCCTCTTCACAGCCATTCCTGCTCTGGTTTCTGGAATTTTAAGATAGTAAAATGGATGTTCTGAACTCACTCACCCTTGCCTGCAACGCAAGCGCCGAGATACTCCTTCAGGAGTGAGTGGGCCACTATATCAAGAGCAATAAATAAATAAAATAAACAACTTTTCTGAGAAGCATACACTGTGGAAATGTTTTAGTGCCCATCTATAAAAGGGAGAAATCCATTCATAGAATCTGTTGTAGAATCCAATGCCTTTACCTTGACTTGTACAAGCTTGTTTATTAAAACAGCATTTTAATCAAACATGTTTATCATTTGTAAAAAGAAAAGCTAAGGAACTTGTCAATATGAGGGATCAAGAGCTTGGCAGAATGTGCCGCCAACTAGATGACATCAATGAAGAACTTTCTCGGACAGGCAGAGACAGGGAGTCTGCAGCGCAAGAGAATTGCCGATTACAGGACCAACTCTCCAAGACAAAACAAGAAAACCAGGTAAGTGTTGCTTTCCCTGTTACCAATACAGCAAAAAGTTGTAATCTGTGTATTTCTGTTACTTATTTGTGCAATGAATGCCTGTACCCACAGAGAAAGTGGCACTCTGCATTTTACATTAATGAATACTGTATTTGTTGTAACTTTTAAGAGGTATATGTTTTTTTAGACACTGAACCACAGACTGAAAGATTCTCAGAAGGAACTTGAGGATGTTAAGCTCAAGGTGCAAGATGCTATCACAGATGTTTCCAGACTTGAGAGTCTAATACATTCTAAAGTAGGTTGCTGCAATTTTCTTAATTTTGTTTTAAATTTGTCTGTTTTATTGTAGGCCATAACTTGACATCATCAATTCAAAGCTGATATAAAAAATGCATTTTAATACATGCCTGTAATTGTATGAAATTGGGTTGGAATTTAATTTAACTTCACAGGTTCCATACACCTGTCTCTTATGTTACATTTCACAACATAGTTATGGTGTTCCAGAATAAACAGCTTGTCTTGTGTGCTGTTGTGTGTGATGGCAAATAAGTTTGGCTTGTTATCCAGTAGAAACAAAGAAATCCCAAATGCCCTTCTCCACAACATTTTGAATATTATTAGCACACTACTAAACCACAAAACATGAAAAATAGATAGTAACAAACTACAGGTCCAGCAGTAACCTCAACTGTCTGGAGCTTTCGATAGCCGCCTAATGGTACAGCTATCTCTTCTTTGCTCAGATCTAGAACCTTAAAAGAGAATAGGAGTTTTTAAATATAAATGGTAATTAGGTGTCATTTGTGCCAGGCCTCTATCTCACTACTTGTATACCAGAAAGTTGATGGCATCATTTTAATACAGTCTGAGAAGCCCAGCATTCCTCTCACCCCAAGAAGCGTGCTTTTGTCATCAATACATGTGTCTTCGGGTTGGTCATTAATGGTGTCACTCTCCGTCGATTATAAATTGATACCTGCCAATGAAACAGCATTGCTAGTGCCAGTCACATCACAAGGAAAACCATTGAGCACCTAGGACAAGTAGGTAAAGGCTGTCATCGCTAGGCGTGGCAGTAATAATGTTATTAATGCTAATAACTGCATTAAAAGAAGGCCTGTTTGCGAAGGTATAGGTGATTTAGGGCTAGTGGACATAAAGATGGAAAAATGAAATGTCATACAGTATTTCCTGTTTTATTTAAAAAAAAGTAGATGTAATGGGTCTCCTAATGTTAATACGATTGGTACGTGAAAATTGAAAAGATTAAATGCATTTGGCGGGAGAATAATTTGATTTTTATTAAGGAACTAAGGGTCAGATGTACATACCTTTAGGATAGCCATTTCCAAATAAAGTTTTTTTTCCGAATCACTATTTGGTAATCGCTATTCTAAATGTATGAAAGTTTCATTTTTTATTTAGCGATTCCTAGTGGGTCACAAATCAACCGACCTCATTAATATTCCTGAAGTAGGCCGCAGTTTGTGGCCCATGAGGAATGACAGTCATCACAGGGATGGTGGCCTTCTGAGGTCAGCAGACCACCAGGTCTGTGATTACTTTATAAATAAAGCAATATTTTTTTTAATGCAATAGAGAAACAAAGGAAAACGGGATGGGTTTAAAAAAGAAAAATATAACTTTCATTTTTTTAAACATTTTCATAGGGGAAGGGACCTCTTGGGACCCTATTCCCTTTTGTGAATGGGTTACCATAACTTTTGAATTCATGGAAAAGTATTACTGGTTTGCAACCAAAATTCGGTCACAAAACGTTAATGCATACTACTGGGAATCGGTATTTGTAAGGGACGCCCTGTTATGTTATGTTATTCATGATTTATACAGCGCGCGGCTACTCCAAGGAGTGTCCCGGCGCTACAGAGAACCACCAACAACCAACCAAACGAAAATGCCCCTAGTCACCGTCATAGAAAAAAAAGGAAACCTAAAGCTGGAAAAGCCACGTTTTCAAGTTTCGTCTAAAGGTCAGAAGGTCCGGACTCTGACGCAGTGAGAGAGGGAGGCCGTTCCAAAGTCGGGAGGCCATAACCTGAAATGATCTTCCTCCAACCCGCGACAGCCTGACCCTTGGAATTAAGGTCAGGGACTGGGAGGAGGATCTTAAAGAGCGCTGAGGTAAATAGGGCTGAAATCTTTCCCGTAAGTACGGTGCCCCGATCCCATGGAAAGCCTTAAAGACAAGGACTAAGGCTTTAAAATAAATTCTATTTTGCACTGGAAGCCGGCGGAGTGAAGACAGAAGATATGAGGTATGTGTTCTAGGCTTAGTTAGAAAGATAGCCCTGGCAGCCATATTCTGGATGATCTGTAGCCGACTCAGTAAATACTCTGGAAGTCCCAGATACAGCGAATTAACATAATCCAGTCTCGATAACACTAAGGCCTGGACCACTGTTTACGATGTGATACTGGGAGAAGTGGAAGAACATTTTTCAGCATCTTCAAAATCCCAAAGCAAGTGCCTGCCACAGATTGGACTTGCGTCTTCATCGAGAGAGTAGAGTCCAATTTAACCCCCAGATTCTTCACAGTCGTGACTTCCAAGAGTGGGGGAGACATGTCCTGTGGCCACCAGGAAAGCCAAGCTTCATGGGTTTGGGAACCAAAAAAGATGATCTCCGATTTATCAGAGTTGCACTTTAATTGGTTGTCATTAAACCATGCAAAAATCTCCCCAAGGCAGTTTTTTATACAGTCCCCATCAAACTCCGAGCCCTTCTCACAAGTTAACAACAGTTGAGTGTCATCCGCATATGACACTATTTTAGCACCATGTTTTTCAGCGAGAAGGGCAAGAGGGGCTATGTACAGATTAAACAGCGTGGGACTAAGAATAGATCCCTGTGGGACCCCCACATTCAAGGGGGGGATTTCAGCTGAAAAAGGGGGTGTCCAAACTGTTTGAGAACGGTTACTGAGAAAAGATCTCATCCATTTCAGTACCAAGCCTCCAAGCCCGCCCCTGTCTAGTCTTTGCACTAGATGCTTGTGAGGGACGGTATCGAAGGCCGCGGAGAGATCAAGCAGCACCAAAACTGCGCTCCCACCCCTATCCAGCGTGGCTTTGACCGTCTCGGCCATCGCCAGAAGGGCAGTTTCTGTGCTGAAGTTGGCTCTGAAACCTGACTGACTGGGGTGAAGAAGGTTATTAGCCTCAGCAAAATTTGTAATAACTTCATTCACAAATTTCTCCAAGACTTTGGAGAAAAAGGGTAGAAGGGAGAGCGGCCTATAATTACTTACATCATAAGGATCAGCCATTGTTTTTTTTAAGGGAGTTAGGATTTTGGCACTTTTCCAAGCTTGAGGCATAAGGCCCTCCTGCAGAAGAGAGTTTAAAATAGTGTTTACAGTGGGATTAATCACTTCTACTATGGACGATAGAACTTTCGCCGGACGGGGATCTGAAGGTGAATCGGATTTAAGATTTTTCATGAGGGAGAGAGAATGACTTAGACTAATATTAGGGAATTGCAGGAGACATGCGTCCCAACTGTGGTCAACTACCACCTCCTCACAGGGTTTAGTCGTAAAACAGTTCTGAATGCCCAGAATTTTGCCATGGAAGAAACTAGTCACCCGCTTAGTCCAGTCACTGGTGGGAGTGAACGGGCAACTGATAGAAGAAGGGGAAGAAAAACCTTTAACAATAGTGAAGAGTTTCAGACTCTTGTTGGCCGCCTGTTCAATTTTAGTCACAAGGAACGATTTTTTCTCCTCTCGCACTTTCTTATAGTATTCCTTTAAGGCTTGGCTATAAGTGGCTTTATCTAAAGGGCTATAATATCTACGCCATATCCGTTCCAAATGTTTACAGGCACTTTTACTGGTTTTTAAAGCAGTTGTAAACCACGGGCTGAAACTCTAATGAGTTTTTCTGCCTTCATCTTGGGGGGGGGGGGGGCAGAATCTGTGCCTGCTGATTTAGCCAGTTTTCCAGGGATAACACATCCAGTTCGGGCTGACCGCTCAGCAGGTTAGGGCATTGGCATAAGGCACTCTGTATTGCCTCCGGTAACATCAAATGAAAAGGTCTAAAACTACTGCGGGAGAGAGATTTACCCGTAGGCCCTGCTTTATTTGGCTCCTTTCTGATGCTGAAATTTATTAAGTAATGGTCTGACCACGTTATGGCAAATGGAGCCTCGAATTCAATCTTCACAGAGGAGAAAGCTTGATCTAGAGTATGCCCTTTTTCATGTGTAGATTGTTTAAGGTATGGAATAAGATTAAAAATATCCAGGGATTCATACAGTTTTATGGTGTCAGGATCCTGTGCCTTGTCCATATGGATATTAAAATCGCCCAAAACCAAACACTGTCTATGATTGGCCACAATAAAAGCAGACACCTGACCTATAGACTCAAGAAATTTACTGGCCGGGCCGGGGGGCCGATAAATCAGAGCCCCAGCGATCGTCTGATGGGCCGAAACATTCAGAAGGAAACCCAAGCTTTCCGCACCGTCTAAAACTGGCAGTGATAAGGGGGTGCAGCTAAAAGAACTTCTAAAAATTATGGCTAAACCACCACCCCTGCCCAAAGGGCGGTCTTTCGTCAAAATCAAGTACCCCGGCGGGATAGCTTTGGCAATAGTGGGGTTTGAGGCTTCAGTGAGCCATGTTTCAGTCAGAAAAATCACATCTGGATTGAGGTCAGCTAGCACATCATATAGTTGGAACTCCTGTTTCCTCATGGAGCGCGTATTTAGAAGGAAAACCTTTAAATAATTATCCCTGTATTCCTGCGCAGACCTTTGCAGGTTGAGAGAAGAAATATCAATAGATGACTCAGAAACGGATGGGAGCACCCAGCTGCAGTCTCTACACCTAAAAGAAAACCTGCTATCAGGGACATAGTAGTGAGGGCAGCACGATGTATACCTGTGGATGTCGAGGAGACACTGTGCGCTGTATTTGATCATAGCTCGCTGTTTCAGAAGTGATCCGGCAGCATGTCCTGCACCGGCCAACTCCGGCACGCTGACGGACGCAGACGTGCTTGCCTTAGGAGCGCCTTCGGCGCGCCAGCGGCGCGCTCGCACAGCGTCGCGTTTAAATATGGCCAGCATGAAAAACAACTAGACCGCGCCGT
This sequence comes from Triturus cristatus, assembly GCF_964204655.1. Classification (NCBI taxonomy): domain Eukaryota; kingdom Metazoa; phylum Chordata; class Amphibia; order Caudata; family Salamandridae; genus Triturus; species Triturus cristatus. The sequence continues at coordinate 1,170,180,128 of NC_140591.1, read as the reverse complement.
CAAAAGGAAGGCGGTGACGGTCCGGAGGCTGAGCCAAAATGACGTTCGAGTCCCCCTTCGGTCACAAATGCACCACCAATATTTAACATAAAAAGCCACAGTTTCCCCCTCAAAATAGAGACACAGTGCTACATAGCTAAAATATTTTTTTTTAATTGATTTCTAAAGTTTAAAAAGCAGCTCAGTGTTCAGCATAAACAGTGGTTAACAGCAAAACAGTGCAACAAAGCAGAACGCTACGTTAGTCAGTTTCAGGGCCTAAACACTCCCTTACCAAATATTGAATATTTAATGCAAATTGCAACTCTGTAACAAATTACTGAATCGCATTTTGCCTTTCGTACATTTAAGTAAGCTTTTTTGTGGTCACAAACGGCCTGATTCTGTGAATCAGGCCATTTGCAACCTCAAAAAATCTTTATACATTCCAACCATAGTTCTTTGTGAACCTGTTTCCTAGAAGCAGAGTAGTACTTTATTGAGAATATTTTTTATTGCAGTAGGAACCTATCAATCACAAGGTGCTGTATTTATATATTTATTTTATTTGATTATTTTTCGAGAGTGCTACTTCACCAGACCGTATTTGAGCACTTTACAAAGAAATACATATTGTATTATATAGAATTTATACATTTATATAGAGCTTACTACCCTGACGAGGCATTGAAGTGCTGTGCTGCGAGTAGCACGTTACTCCAGAACCCAAAGTTAGTGGTCACTCAAGTGGTGATTGTTGTGTATTGTGATTAAACACACAAAATGTGATGGGAGGATGCTTGCAATGCGTCTAACCACTGTCAATCCCTCGGGGTAGCACACCAGCCCATCATTCTTTTGCACAGCCTTATATAAATCAGTTTTGACCCTGCTGCAATAGAAACAGCTCAGCCCGAACTGCCAGGCCAGGTCCTCCCAGAATAGTAACAAAAGCAATACAAGAGGGTTTCACCCTTATTAGCGAAATGGGAACAACCAGACTCCAAGAGCAAATCGATTAAAGAGTTTGAAGGCAAACCCTGACATTGGGTTTGAAAAGCTTAAGAGATTACCTTGATCTCTGTTCATAATTTTCTCCCTAATGGATTACTAACTCAGATATGAAGTGCATTTACAGAAAGGTGCTGCTTTTTTAGATACATAGAGTGGTTTGGCTGCAGATATCTGGCATTTTTTATTAAATCTTTGCTGAGAAGACCACCCAGGCTGTTATCTTTTATTGTCTTACCAGCCTTGGTGTGAATCAAACCGAGTATTGACACACCTACTAGATGTCAGAATTTGAATGGGTACCTTTCTAATCTTCTCTTGGGGGTAAAAACACTAAAACTGAGGAGTGGGAGAATTGAACTCAGCTGTCTTATGAGAAAGATTCTCTCTGGGGATGGTTTAAGCTGATCTTTCATTTTTTTGTAGCATTTTTACAATTGTCATAGCTCTTACCTGCCCTTAAATGGCTAGCTGGTTACTCTGAGTGGCCGTAACTTTTATTGCAGAAATCTCAAGATAACCTCAGATGGAGCACCAAAGCCTGTGATCTCCTTCTCCTACATTTTACTTCTGGATAGGGGAAGCGTACTGAGGTCGTGTTGCTCTCTGTAGTCAATCGTAGATGTCTCTTCCTGTCTTTATCGTTCTATGCATCTAAGGTAGGATCTGGCTGAATTCTGAATCTCCTCTCAAAATATCCTGCCCATTTGTCAGACAGAGAGGCCAAGTGGACAAAGCTAGAAGAACCATCTGCCTATCCAAGTGAAAAGAAGGGTTTGATGTCATAGCATAGTCACCTTGTTCTGGAGGCATAACTTTGTTTACGTGAGGCAGGAGAAGGACAGGAGGAGTGAACAAGCGCATATTCTGATACAAATGAGAAGAAATGCCATTCTGGCTGTATGGACTTCAGCAGGGCAAGAGAAATGTCACCTCACTCATTATAGTCATGCAAACATGTATGAAAGGAGATGGTTGAAAAACAGCACCTTCAAATGCATAATATTTTATCATTATAACCGTCATTGCACAAGCCCACCTACGACATGACTTCTAAAAGCAACCACATACCACTTGGAAGTTCATCTTGCTGTTTGGATCACAGAAGCAAAAGTACATTAGCAAGTTTCTTCTGTCATGTAACGTCCAGGTTCCAGTTTTGATGTATGCTAAGAAAAGCTTTTTCCACAAATGCAAGTTTGTGATGTTAATTTTTGCATAATGAAGACGTGTGGTCGCAATGAAAGTTGTTTTTATGTTCTCAGGAAAAGGAGAACAGAGAACACTTGGAGAACTATCGAAGAGCTTCTTCTGAAGTCGAAACATGGCAAAGCAAATACCACCAAGCTGAAGGGGAGTGCAGCTCCATGCGACTAGAGCTTCTCAATTCGGAGTCTGAGCGTCGCAGGTTGAAGGAGCGAATGGACTCGCTGGAGCTAGAGATCGAACAAGTAAGATAAACACATACATTTGCACTGGCGATGGAATGGAACATGTTTAATTGTCTAGTATCGACAGCCAGAAAACAACAGAGCATCCACTCACCAGATTTTGATTCTTGTGTGCTTTACTGTGATTTTATATGCAGCAGTGATATTGCTATGCTCCGGGACATCATGCTCAACAACTGGGATCGACACACTACATTGTAACATGTAACCAGCTTCAGAAGACCCTAAATGTATACCTATGAGGCAATATTTCATACAATGGATTTCATTAGCAATTATTTAAATATTGTATTGTACTGTAATATTTATATCATGCTTACTAACTCTGTGTGGGGTGCTTAATTTCTTGCCTAAATGGATAACATGCTACACCATGTAGGGTGGTGTGTGGTGGAAAATGTTTTGATCCTGCTTGGGAAGTTTTTTCATGTCATGCGTGAGGGCCACCAAGGTGCAGTTATTATGTAATGGGTCACATCACTTAGCAGTGTGATGGATTAAGAAGTGTGAGAGATAGAGGCACAGTTGATGGTTTTCAGAAAGGTGGCAGCTTTGAGCAGCCCTGCAGGCCCCTTTATCATATTTCTTATGTTCATAGTCCACTTAGCTGGTTACTGCACTGAGTTGTCCGTTCTGAGATATTTTGTTTAAAGTTGATGGTCCTGACCAGGCGTATGTTAAAGAGAGAAATCGTGGAGATATCTGCTGGGATGGACTTTGTTAATACCATCCATATCTGGTTGTCATTGTGAGATGTCAAGAAAGGGTTAGTAGTATGTGGTTAGTTGGGACATGCGGTGGTGGTCTAAAGTAAAATCCTTCTTTGGCCTGGTACAAATAAATCAAAGACTCTGTTTAATCTAGTTAAGGACCTTGCTGGAGCTCACACCTCAGCGTCACCTCCCCCATTGGACGCGAAACAGTGTCAAGATCTTGGCTGTTTCTTTGTGGAAAAAATTGAGAAAATTCTTAGGGACATTTCCACCAACAACATTGTGTCACCCTCCTCCACCGACTACGAGTCCGTCTCCTCGGGTGAGAACATCTTAACAGTATGGCCCCCTATCACGGTCGATTCAATGAAATCCATACTTAAAAATATTAAGTCCGGATCTCCTAGGGATCCTATCCCGATGAAGATCCTAAAACTATTGGATGACCAGTCTTTAGAGGTCATTGTTGACACGCTTAATACCTCATTAGAGTGCTCACGTGTCCCTACCCTTTGGAAACATGCCATGGTTACGCCTTTGCTTAAAAAACCCACAGCTGAGCCTGAGTGTCTGGCAAATTACAGACCTATCTCTCTGCTCCCCGCCTTTTCCAAATGCCTGGAGAGACATGTTCACTCGACCTTAGCCTCCTTTGTGGAAAAAAATTCTCTTTTGCACCCCTCACAATCGGGTTTTCGTGCCGGTTTCTCCACGGAAACCACCCTCCTTGGAGTCACAGAACACATTAGAAACCTACTTGATAAAAATCAGACGGTCGCGCTTGAACTCCTTGACTTAAGCGCGGCCTTTGACACGATATCACATGAAATCCTTATCAAGGCTCTGTGTAGAAATGGAGTTTGTGGCAAGGCACTGGACTGGATCCGGTCCTTTTTGAGCGGAAGGACTTTTCAAATAAATTCCTCCATAGCCTGCTCTGACTCTTTTGAAATCTCCCACGGCGTACCTCAGGGCTCCATTTTGAGTCCGTTGTTTTTCAATATCTATTTAAGACCATTAGCTGACATTGCTGAAAAATCAGGACTCGCCCTGATGACTTACGCCGACGACTCCCAGATTATTTTTTCCCTCTCAGAACTTTGTCCTTCTTCCTCATCTCCCCTTAAGTTGGGGCTGCAAAACATTCTGAATTGGATGACCAGCAACCAACTAAAGTTAAATGGAGACAAGACGGAGGTTCTTCTTCTGGGTAAACAGCATGATCTGTGGAATTCCGCCCACTGGCCGGACCAGCTGGCCACTATTCCTTCCGTAACTTGGGCTTTATTCTGCATAGTACTCTTTCTATGAGTAAGCAAGTCAACAAAGTAGTGGGTCTTTGCCTAACCATCATTAAATGGTTACGGAAAATCATATGGATGTTGCCCCTTTCTACTCAGAAGACCGTTGTCAATGCTTTAATAACTTCTCGGCTTGACTACGGTAATATATTGTATCTTGGCTCAAATAAAGTGGTAGTAGACCGACTGCAACTTGTTCAGAACGCTGCAGTCCGTCTACTCTGTAAAATCCCGAAAAATTCTGGGGTCTCAATTCATCGGAGGAAACTCCATTGGCTTAAGGTGGAAAACAGAATTAGCTTTAAAGCTCTGACCTTGATGTTTAAAATCAAGGCGGGCACGGCACCTAACTATCTTTTATCTTTAGCCCAGCTCTACTATCCAAAGCGCAGTCTTCGCTCTCAATCACTTTCACATTTTTGCATCCCTAGATTTAAATTTGCAAAAATGGGTGGCAGATCTTTCGCCTTCCTTGGCCCTACCAACTGGAACGCCCTCCCCCTTTTCATCCGAAAGGAGGAAAACTATGATAGTTTCCGTAAACACGTTAAGACCTGGCTTTTCGACCAATAACTCGATCAGCCTGTTTTCGGGTTTTCTTGCTGTATCCCGGCGCCGGGAAACCCTTTTTGGGTAGCTGTTGCGCCTTACAAGTTCTAATAAAATAAATAAATAAAATAAAATACATGGAAGATCTCTTCAGTTATTCAGTGACTGTTTAGTTGGTGATGGGTGGTTTATTTGCTGTAGACTTGTAAAGTACTGGGTGATGGACATTACCATTAACAGTTTGTCTAATATCTGTCTGCCAATATAAAAACTCAATTAAATGTTGGTATTCTCTTTGACTATGGCATCATAATTATTATATAGCTTCATATCATGATATCATGACTTTCTTTGAGTTTATTTATGTCACTGCATACTAAAATATATTTATTTTAAGATCACATATTCTAGATAATATTTCTAAACTGTACTGGTAATTGTGGGTTGACTAGAACCTTATCAACGTTTAGTAATTCATTCAGCAATTGTAATATTGATTCTTACTTAGAATATCCACCCATTTTAGGATGACCTTAAGGAACTTGGCTAAAGTACAAGGTCATCATGGCTGCTATTCTAGTGTATAATTTGGGAGGAAAAATATAAGCACCTAATAAAAATAAGTCGATGTTTTACAAAAACAGGGGGATGAGTTTGCACCACTAACATACGCCTGATTAAAAAAAAGGATGTGTTTGCCCTTCTCAGCAGTTCGGGGAATGCCTTTGTAGCACAGTCTCCACATAAATGCAATCTTACATGGGTATATGCAGGTAAGAAGGGAACCATGATTTCTATTTTTTTCATGGTAGGGGGACGAATGGTGGAACTGAATGCCTTAACGCAAGTCCATAAAGATAAAATGGAGCAGGACAGTTCCTCTGATGCATTGCTACTAAGGAGGACGAGCGTCAGCACATTGTGCTCCATGGCCATCGCTTTTCAAAATGTAGTTTGAATCACAATTACTGTCCCATTACCACTGACCCTGTTAAAAAGATCACCAAGAGTGTATCTCAATTTTTTTTGTTGAAGGGGGCAAATAATTGCTAGAAATCGATCATCACTAGGTCGAGGTGGATCTCTTTATAAAAATGGAGACTAGTTGTGTATTGTATCACCTCATTTATATAGTCCTTGCTACCCCTATGTGGGGCAATAAAGTGCTTACCAACATGTGTACCAAGCAGCGCCGTGTAGGGTTGGAAGTGTGATCTCTGTTCTGTGATCCTATGTAGGAAGATTTTCGGTGTTGTGAGTGAGGACTACTGAGGTACAGTTATCATGTTATAGGGCACAGCACGTAGCCGTGTGGTGGATGAAGAGGTGTGAGAGACAGATGTGCAGTTCTATGGTTTTCGTGTACTGGCAACTATAAACATTTCTGGTGGTCCTTTTTAGGTCTCGGCCAGCGAAGGCTGCGCTTGCGCAGTCTCGCTCGCGAGAGATAATGACTTGGAGTAGAGGGGCTTGAACCCGCCCCTCTTCTCCCCTGTTCTCCATTGGCTGGCCTCTTGAATGCTGGCCAGCCATTGGAGAAGAGGTCCGTCACTCCGAACAGGCCCCGTCCTTTTCGGATTCGGGGGCGTTTTTTTTTAATTGCTTTTTGGTTGCTTTTCGATTTTTGGCAGCCCGCCCCTTACACGCCCACAAGACAGCATGTCTTCACGCTGCCTACACGCGCCAGTCGGCTCTCTGATTGGTTGGCAACTACCAAATAAGCACTGTGATTGGTGGACCTTGTCAACCAATCAGAGAGCCTACTGGCGCGTTGTGTGATGTGTTTTGCTTACCCTGCAGGCGTTTGTGCCAGCAGCTGCCATGTTTATGCGGAACCAGGGACAGGCCTCCTGCAACCAGCAAGAGAGGCTGCTGTCCCAGCCCGCAGGACTGTGGTGTTTCCGGACCCTTGTGGCGGCGCCATGGTGGGTAATACATTGCCGAGGGCCGTCTGTGTTTGGACGGTGAGTGGGAGGGGGGCTGCGAGGTCACGCGGGACGGGCTCCTATTAAACGCTGAGTCGGCCAAGAGCAGCAGCCCCATAGTGTCCGGTTACAGAAATCGATAAGTTCCCCATGTGTTCCTCTTAGCACTCCATGAACCGCTTCCATATGGACGAGGATCTCGCTGTTTTTCATAATCTGATCTACACTGCTGATGAACGTGCAAGTAAGGTATTTGAGCTGTGCATGACAACCGGCAGAGGGGACTACGCCTTGCACGGGCATCAGTAAAAAGGGGAGTGATTATTCACACGGGCCGTAAAAGGACTGCCCCCCGCACAAGGAGTTGGAAACACATAACAAGCAACGGGAAGGGACGCATTGACCCGAAGCACTTGCCTCGAGCCCTCTCCGCAAAAATCACCCATCCGCCCCAAGTCCGCCCATAGCCGCCCCAACACGTAGTCATCGCATCTTTTCACTTTTAAACTCACGCAGCACTATTCTGAAAGCAACTCGTGCTCGCAGCGGCCCTTTATAAGCCATCCCCGTGCACCCCCTACCTCACTGCACCTGAGCAGCAGGAGACGCGACTCCCGCAGGTGGCATCCATTCACAATCACACCACCTCTGTCCCTTGGCTAGTCTCCAGCCCCGCCTCCCCCGAAGGCGCCTCTGCCGCAGCTGCCATTTCCTCCATCCTACCCACCCCGGCCGCGAGCGCCTCCTCTTCGCGAGTCCCGCATAAAGCACATTTTCTGCATCGAGCATTAAGCTGCCCCTCCGCCGTGGTTTCAAGCCCCCTTTATATACAATCGTATCTCTCACAGAAACAACACCTGTTGCAGTTCAAGAGATCACCCCCACCGGAAGCGCCCCCTTCCAGCAGCCCTCGGCACTGAGAGCGCCGCCACACTGATCTCCACCCTCGTTCTCACCCAGCCCCACCCACTGCTCAGGAACGGGCACCTGTTGTACGCCCAAAGGGCTCCTTCGTCCATTACACACCCCAGCCTCGAGCCTGCCCCCCCCCCGTAGAACCGACGACCCGTAGCAGGACCCACACACACACGTATCACCAACACCGCCTCGTCGGCAGCTTCCCACCCCGCAGAGCCAAAAAACAGCCGAGGTGCCCCACCCCCTCCCCGGGCAGAACCAAGAAAGGACCAGCCGAGGTGCCCCCACAGCTATAACAACCCGCCCCTCGCAGAACCAAGGAACAGCCAAGGTGTCCCCCCCCCCCCACACACGTATAACAGCACCGGTGTCCCCTTCCCCCCACGCTTATAAGAGCACCGACCCCCCCCCCCCCCGCATCCCCTCTCGCAGAACCAAGGAACCCTCCTCACGGTTATCACCCGCCCCCCTCCCAGCTGCTGCCCCCACCCCTGCTGGACCAAGGGCTTGCCTTATATCAGAGACGCCCCCCGCCCAGAAGAGCTGCACACCTGCCGGAGCGCCCCGTGCTTACCCTGCTCCCCTACAGGGGCACAGGCAGTTTCCAAGCAGGTGAATTTGCCCCCACCCAATAAACCATCAACCATTCCTTAAAAACAAACCTTTTCCATACCATATGTTCCCGCCCCGTTCAAACCAAGCACATTGTGAGTAGCTGTGGGACCACCTAATGCCCTCCCGTCCACCATCATAAAACGGCTCCCCCTTGGCACCTCGCATCTTTGGAGGCCAGTACATTCGACACAGCTGCCCCTTCTCCCCCACTTGAGCACCCTTTTACTACACACGACCTTAAGTCCTCACGACCACCCCACCCGCTCTGTGCCCTCCCACCACTTCAGCTCTGTTCCAGATACAATCAGAGCCCTTCCTACCCTCCCCCCCCCTTCATAACCAGTTGGTGTCTCCCATCTGCGCACCCATAGCCCCCTTCAAAAGTTCACGAGCCCGCCCGCGACCAAGTGTCACTCTCACCCCCATCCACCCGGCAGTCCCCAACCCTTCTTCTAAGCTGTGCCCCCCCGTCGTCCAAGCAACAAGCGTTTACAATGCAATGGTCTCGGCATTGTTAAAGTTAGAGCTATTGGCATTGCTCATGACATTATTTTTGTTTTTGTTTTTAAAACATCTCTCTCTCTCTCTCACAAAAATAAGACTTATTTTTGTGAGAGAGAGAGATGTTTTAAAAACAAAAATGTCATGAGCAATGCCAATAGCTCTAACTTTAACAATGCCGAGACCATTGCATTGTAAATGCTTGTTTTGAATTTCTTACGATTATAGTTTGCTTAGCTGGTTACTGCAATGAGTTGCTCAATCAGATTTTGTATATTGTTGTGGTCCTGAGTTGGTTTGGTTGGAGGGAGAGATAAGTGGAGAGATCTGCTGGGGTGGTCCTGAGTTGGTTTGGTTGGAGGGAGAGATAAGTGGAGAGATCTGCTGGGATGGGCATTTTTACTATTATCCCATATCGGAATGTCATTGTGAGATGTAATGGAGCGTTGAGAGTGTATAGATATCTGGGACCTGCAGTGGTAGACTAGATCAAAGTCCTCTGAATTGTTCAGCAGTGTGTGACAAATCTCTTCAACCATTCCAGAAGTGGAGAAGTGTGGCTCAATGGTTAGAGTGGCAGACCCTAATACAGAGGTCTGGCCCGGACCAGGGTTCAATTCCCGCCTCGGCGGGTCTTGGGGCTCAATTTCCCCGGACCTGATAATTTTCGCCTCGTGCCTATTCTAATCATGGGTCCCACTCTGCAATTCTGGGCAATAGCTTGCTTAATCTCCACAACGGCCCCAAAAGCGCTAGGATGCCTGGCTTCACCTTGGAGTGGGCACTTCACAGGGAAAGGCCAGGAAGGGTTCCACAGCGGTATGTGCACAGCGCCTGAGAGACCCTTTCGGGGGTGTGCGGAGCGCTATATAAATGCACTACATTTACATTTACATTCCATGTCCATTCATTTGGTAATACCTGTTTATTTTGGCTATACAATTCTGTTGATGTCAATGCTCTTAGCAGATATGTTTTATGTGAATGTGAGAGGTGTAAGTAACAATTTGATACTTACCACTAGGCAGTGGCGGCTCCCCCATTTGGGCGTGGGGACGTCGCCCCACTGCTTTCTCGCAGTGCGAGAAGGCAGAAACATAAATGGTACTAACCACCATTTTATGTTTCTGCTTCTCGCACTGCGAGACAGCAGAAGTGCCTGGTTGGGGGTGGGTGGTCCTGCTCGAGGGTATGGGGGAGTGGCTTCGAGCAGGACCACCCACTCGACCTTTTTAGGTCTCGCCTGAGCCAGCGCATGCGCTGCTCTGGCGAGACATTTAGTAAGCTGCTTTTGGAAGTGCTTCCAAAGCGGCCACCAGCTTGCGGACACGCGCACAACACGCGCGCCACGCTCCGCCTCTGCTGCGCGCGCATCCCTTATTTTCTTTCACTTTCGCGCAAAGCTACTCGCGGCACCAGCGCTTTACTTGTAACATTAAAAATAAAGCACCGGTGCCGCGATTATAGCAAAAGTAAAGAAATAGATGTTTGTTTCTATTTCTTTACTTTTGCTATAATCGCAGCACCCGCGCTTTACTTTTAATGTTAAAAGTAAAGCGCCGGTGAACTAGAAACAAACATCTATTTCTTGTCAGTCTTCATTTTTCAGTTAACAATGCTATTTAAACGCAGTATCTTACTAGTCACAGCACTTTGGTAACTGTTTTGGTTCCAGAAAGCCATGTCTTAAGTACTCCGCCTTCCATTTTGCTACTACTATTTTGACTTGCATCAACTCGTGACTTGCTAGTTCGTACTTAAAAACCTGCCTGTATTCCCTCATGGATCACCACCAGGGCACAAGTCCTAAACAAGCATTGGCATAGCCAATAGGTCTCGCTTTTGGGACCTTATAGGTATTTAGGTATGCAGCACAATATCCTTAGTGCAACAACACCAACTGTTGCATGGCTAAACACTTATAAGGTCCCAAAAGCGAGACCTATTGGCTATGCCAATGCTTGTTTCTCTATGTAGGCTGCTGCATGCAGAAGCCTACATAGAGAAAATGGCACGGGTGGGGCGCACTCTGCTGCGCCTCACCAATCACAATGCTGCCATTGTGATTGGTGAAGGGGAGGGAGGGAGAGGCTGCCTTTGCCTTTCCTGATGACGAATTTGAAAATGCACGACGGCTGGAGTCGGACTCGAGACCCATCGAGAAGTGAGGTGGCGCAGGACGGTTTTGGTAAGTTTTATTTTATATATGTTTTTAATGAATCCCTTCCCGACTCCCCCTATCCCCCCTTCTCCACCCTTCTGTTGTTTATCTTGTTTAGTCTTTTACTCTTTCGTCTTTGGTGTAAACTGCTTCTTTATTGACGTTTCCTCTTCCTTCCACTGGAATTCTGTGACATTAATTCATGTTTTTGTCTTTTATATACTGTCAGCATTGGCGGGGGAAGAGTTACACATCATTATTATCAGTTTAAAATCTAAATATGGCAATTGGCAAAAGAAAGGTGACCTGTCATGATCAGAAAAGGACCTGCCACTGCACCGCAATATGTGTGGCAGAGTTTTAGTAACTTTGTTATGCAATGATTTTTGTGTTAAAAACTGAATATTATAGAGTAGTGGCAAATGCAGCAAATCCACAACTGTGCAGATAACACGGCAGCTGCAAGTTCCTGTACCCTGGTTCTGGTTGAGAGAAAGTAAGTTCATCTTCAAATTTGACTGAGAAGCCCTCGATTGCCAAGTTCATGATGCTGCTATCACTGCCCTAGGTCGTGATGGTTATGCTACAGAAGCGGATTGAACCCGGGAAACGTTGCCGAGGACAAGCTCTGTTTCATTATATGTAACTCATCCGGTGTGAGTAGAGCACGTGGCTTAGAGGTTTTACATCTCGTGAGTCTTAAGGTCGAGTATTTCCTATTTGGCACCACCGAGGGGTTTGGCGGGAGTTGGGGGTGGTGGACGTTACAAAGGGGGGGAGAAGCTATAGACTGCTTCTACTTGCTAAATATGTACCCAATTCCTGGTGACCTTCACGCTCATGACGTTCTGGACAGCATCTTTTTATCCCCCCCCCCCACTGTGCCCCCCCACTGTGCTGCATTTGGAAGGCCCTCTGTGTCTCTCTCAGCCATTGGCCTGTTTAACCCTTGATTACCCACAAGAAAAAAGGCAAAATGTCAAGGACATAAGTTTTATTTTTCATTTCAGAAGTTTACATGTACGAGCTACATGTAAATCTTAGCAGTGGCAACTCTTTTGTAATGTTTAACCCATCACCTTTCAATTAGATATTGCTATATTCAGATGGTAATAATGTGCACAGCTTTGCCCAGACACTTCTAACAGTTGCTGAAATGTCAATAAAAGACTGCTACATCATACACATAATTTGTTGTGCTTAGCCTCATAATTTATCTTATAAATTGGTGCTCCGTTGCTGTATAATTTCAGTGGCCCTGCATATAAAACCATCCACCATTCCTGCCTTTGTCAGATGGGTTTTACATTTTGACAAAGGTATTGAGTCCATTTGAAAAATCTGCTTGCTTCCCTTGTTAAAACTAGGCCTACCTTTAGAATAGTCTTCCATCACCAGGAGCTTCGAGGGCAGAGAAGGAGCAGGAGCTACCTGAGGCTGAAGCTCCATGTGCCTCTCAAGACGGTCAGACTCGTTCGCTACGCTCCTTTGCCATAGGGCACTCATCCTGAACCGTTACGCCCTACCACTTTCAAATGTCACCAGCCGCCACTGCCACTAGGTATTATGGTCTTCGTAATATTATGGGCCATCAGTGTTATATATGAAATTACTTAACTATATAAGGCCCCAGTGAACCATAGGTCAGCCTTTCTTAGCTTACCTGCATGTTGAAAGCAGTTTGTTGTTTGGGTTGTTTCCAATCTGTGGGTCGTAAACTGAAGAATGAGCTTGAGGGTGTAACTATTTTTCTGGGCTTTATTGCCGGGATGTTGAGTCGTGTTGCTATCTTGGAAATAGCCATGTGTTAAACTGTCTTCTGAAATCCATTTGTTCCTGGATGCTTTTAATGCTGCCTGTTAGTAAGTTCAAGAGCTTGGTGGCTCATAAGAGAAAGCAAAGCCTAATATGAATTTCTTTCGGGAAGGTGGCATAATGATATGTGGTGCAAGCCTGGAGCACAGTGTTTTGTTTTGTTTGTATTGATTGAATGTATCTTTCCGATATAGCGATCCTTTTCCTTGGTAGTCTCTGTGGAAAATAAAGAGTGCTTTAAACATTGCCCTTCTATCTATAGGTAGCCAGTGGAGCAATTGCAGAACTGGAGTCATGCGTTCTCTTGGGTGAAGGTGAAAAAGAAGCCTTGCGGCAGAATTTTGGATGAGTTGTGTTTTGCATATGATAAATGCAGGTTTGCCAAGTGATAGGCGTTTTAATTACAGTTCGGTGCTAACACTCAATATCATTAGGGAGGAGAATTCTAGCAGCTGTTGTATAGTTTGGTAAACAAATAACCGCCCTCAGTGACTTTAAGGTAGATCATTTAAAACAAATTCTTAAACCTTGATTATGTCTACCACGAGAGCCTCGTGGTAGCAGGAAATTAAAACACAAGCATGCTAGCTAAATTAGGTGAGTTAATACTCAAAGTCTCTTGAAACAGAATAACAACATAGCTACTCGGGAAATCAATAAACCTATTACATTTTAGGTGCTTACTTATTCCTGTGATGTTCCAGGAAGGTATTGTGCATGCTCATGAAGTTTTGTCTTAAGGAATGATTTGTAGCTGTAGTGTGCAAACACTACCCTACTTTGGCCCAATTAGGGAAGCCAATGGTGTCTGTTTGAAGGAAATCACCATATTAATTGGGAATATAATATTCTAGTGCAGATTTCGGTATGGGAGGTGAAAGAGGGACAAACCACAAAAAAGGTTCAGAGACCTTATTTAGAATGTTACAGCACTCATGTAGATCAAAGGTCATTCAGGCTTTGCATTCAGTCATCTGTCATAGGTCTCCATAGCTCTTTGTAGAAGGCTGAAGAAGAATCAAACAACAGAGGAAATGTTATTAGTTAATGTACTTCTTTTATATGCCTGCCTCCCTTGTCATTGGTAGGTTCCCTTCACCGCCTACACCCCTCCGTGGGCACTGATGCTTTCACATTTTCCAGTCATAACTCATTATTAGTGTTCTCTAAAAAGTGGGAATGCTAACAATTTTGCTACCCTTCCCCCAAAGGGGTTGGTGGACTCTTTCTTCTAATGAGATTGGCTCCATCAGGCCTGTTTTTCTCTGGGTCTCTGCTAGCCTCTTCATTTTTCCCCTGACTATTTTTCCGGATAGTTGTATTGAGAAGAGAGGCCAAGATTAGGAACAATGTTGAGAGGATGGCCGTCCCGAGGGTGAAAGGTTTGCTACTTGTGGGCTTAAGAGAATGTCTAAGTCCCGAGATGGATGGAGGAACAGATGTGGGTGGGGCTAGTGTGTTTGGATTCCAAGGTGCTGGCCAACATGTGTACATCATATGGGTGTAGGACTCAGGGACAGAATGCATGGAATGCAGTCTGCTCGGCAGGTGGCTTCTGTTTCTGTGGGAAGTGGATAGAGAATGCAGCAGGATGGGCAGATGGGTGCATGCTTCTCTAAAGTGGGTGTCCCCTGTTAGCTTAATAAACACTAGGAAGCAAGAGAATGTAAGCTTTTTGGGAAAACATCTCCCTAGTGAAGGACCATTTGCCTTGCTATATTTAGCACAGTTAATTGTTATGATATTGAGAGTCTTCGTTTTGCTTTTTGTAGCTCAGCACTGGGCTTTTCTTTGACAGTCATTGTTTACCGATGTTAAAGTCATGTCCCAGAACTCTGATCTTCTCCCTATATTGCCATGTGAATTCACAAGTTACTGAAAGGAAAATTGAAGTTTAGAACTGCTAAAATACTGAAGGTACTTAACTGGCGAAACCAAAACCAAGTCACTGTATTTTTATTTTCTTAGTTGTATAACTGAATGCATATTTTTAGATTCTGACTACAAATATTAAACTGGTCTCAGTCCAGCGTGAAAAAGGTAGGGAAAACATTAGTATAAACATAATTTAGTGACGACATCTCTTGATTGAGGCAACTTGATGATGAGTGAACTTATTACTTTCAAGGTGATGCGTACTTGTAGTTCCAGTACAGATAATTGCCAGCATTAGCAACAGACATGCAGGCATTAGCGGATAAATCAACAATTTGACACTTAAGGTCAGAGGCCAGGAGGTTCAACAACTGTTTTTTTGAAATATTCATTTATTGCATTATTTTGCAAGCATGGGTTCTTTATTTTTTATATGTCAGGTAAGGTATCTCTTTATCTGTTAGTCCAGTGGCACCTGCTAGTCTTTTAAGGTTTCATCAGCTCTCATGATCTTTTTGGTGTTTCATCTAAGCTTCCTGTTTTTCCTAAATTATGCTCATCCTCATTTTTGTACAGTGAGTTGATGGCTTAATGCTAATTTGGTGTCCACAGTGGGGTCAACTGGAGCACTAAACACAGTTGTGGGCCTTTGAGTGGCATTTAAATTTGAATATGTACATTTAGAGCCTTATTTAGTGTTTGGCAGATGTATACTCTGTCACAAATGAGATGAATATCACACTGCCTTATTACAAGTGCATTAGGATATAAATTGCTCTAGCAATAAACTGTATGGCATATCTTTAATGTTGTGAGTACCCGTCCGTGCAACTCTATATCAGGCCTTTATTCTCTTCCTGATCTTTTGTAAATGTTCTCTACTTAGAGAGGATGGCGTACGCATCCTCACAGCTCTAAATCAGGCCTTCAGTGTCTTCCTTATCTATTGTAAATGTTTGCCTCCTAGAATGGACTTGTGAGTACTGTTGATCAGCACTTGTTGTTCCAGTTCATTGGCAAAATTGATGTAACTTTTTTGATTGCCAAAAGACTGTTTTGTTACTTCTGTAGCTGTGGTCTTTGGCTTTCATAAACTTCTATTAAGAAAGAAAGAACAAAAGGTAAAGCCTCCAATGGAATTGGGCAAAACATTTTCAGGTGGCCGTGTAAGGGATCATTATTATTATAACATAATAAACCTGGTCATCCTTTGTTGGTACAGCATATTCAGACAAGGTAGCAACTATTACTTCATTGAAAGTTAGCAAAACCTTGGGCTCCACAGTTCAGGCAGTATTAACCAGTAGGTGCTTTGAGGCATCTTGCTTCATTACGGAATATTACTTGTGCATTAACAGTGCACTTGATTGCGTCATTTAGTTTGAAACAGGGCATTATATTAATTTCACCCTCTTCAGCTGGTGGAGAGTTACTAGGGATCATTCTAACCGTATTTGCTGTTGAATCACAAATTTATCTGGAGAATTAAGTGCATTGTTCACAGACTCAAAGTTTAAAGACGTTGGGATTAAAATTGGCAAATTGAAAGTCTCTTTATTTTTATTGAATCATAAAATATATATATAGACGATCAACGTAATCAGCTTTATGGTGAGAGAATTGGGATATCTCTAGAGCTCATGGGTTGCCGTTATTATTGTCGAGCACATAGTTCATTTCATCCAAATCTATTTGTAGTTTCCAGCCCATAATTAGTATAGGCTTTTTACAGCATGATTTGGATTTCCGGAAGGTAGGAATCAAGTCTGTAAGTATCACTACTTTTCAGATTATTTCCAAATAGTACTAGTAACCCTGGTTCGGTTTGTCCAAGATAGCTGAGATATATGGCAACACAAAGAAGTAGACACTCCTCTATTCCAGCAGATTAGTAGAGCGATCATCCAACAGATGTTGTTCTCCTGTCTTCCTGTCTAAATATAAAGGTGGAATGTTCACTGCAAGAGGCTACGGGGCAACGGACTTAGATGACAGCAGTTTAATCTGTATGTTTGCATATAATTTTGTCTGGACTTTGTTGGGAAAAGGCCATTTTAAGCATATGTTTTATTGATGTTGGTTATTGTTCTTGTATTTTTCTTTGTGCGTCTTCATATAAAAATTGTTAGTGCTTTGGGAAATGGGTCTATGTGAGGTGGCATTGGCACATGGTCTTGATTGACTGTGTATAATCCATGTCAAATTGAATGTATTTCTGCTTACCTGAGACACAGTGCTATTACATAGAAGTAATGTTTGTATTTTATCTGAACAATGTTGGTTTTATAAATGGTATTTTTGAAGTTATGCATATCTTAACTCAAGTGTGCAGCATTCAAGTCGTAGTTTTATGTATTCACAATTGTTTTCATTGTTTTAGCATCTTTCAACAGAAACCTCCTACAAGGCTCAGGTATCCTGCTTAAACAAGTCAACTTCAAAAGTTGAAGAAGAGCTGCACAAGTTAAAGTCTGAGAAAGCCTCTCTCCTCAATGAACTAAATTCAACGCGGGAGCTCTGCATAAAACTGGACTCCAGCAAAGAAGTGGTAAATCGTCAACTAACCTCCAAAGCTCAGGATGTGGAAAGGGTATGTCAAAGAATGGCACTTAACATGAGAAGTAAATGTAAAAGGGCCCTCTTCATCTTTCTAACTGCTGAGTTTAGCCCATGCAGGAGGGTACAATTTTAATAATAATCTTATGCTATCCTACAACTGAAGCCAACTGTATTTAAACACCATTTTCCTTGATTTGCAATATTGACTTGTGGCCATAAAAGAGCTAACTGATGGACAAAAACCTATAGTTAGGTGTTTTTGTTAATAAATGTTTAGTGGTAATCCAGGCACATAGTCTGCTGTAAGGAAGTTGCACAGCTGCTAGTAACGGAACTCTTAGTCAAACACAAGCCTATTAGTTTCATTCTCCTTCAGATGAATGGTACTGACATTGACCCATTCTTAAATAGAGGCAAGACATTTCTGTGATATTACCATATATCTACGTATTGTCATCATAAAATTGTATGCCAAAGCCAAGCAGTTTTAGAAGTGAGAAAAGTGGAGATACCACAAGCATGCTAGCTATCCCAGAAGAAAAGAAATTGAGTGAAATGTAATGGAAAAGAAGGCTTGGAACCAAGCATTTGGATGAAAAGAGGCACTGGTTGTTGAAGAATGACTTTCCGGGTGAAAGAATGGTGCACAATGTTGAAATAATCTCTAAGGTCAAGGAGGACTAACTGTTTTCTTTGACCTTATTTAATAATACTAGCGGCACAATCTCACAATCCCAGTAGAACTGTCGCTGTTCCTTGGCCAGGTCTGAAAACAGACCTCCATGTGGATTGCCTGAGATCTTCTGACACTTTCCTCCACAATAAAATTAAGTCCATTCAAGACATATTTGATATGCCTACCTGTTTGAGTCAGGACGATGTGCCAGACCCTACCCTAAAGAACACTCTAGAGAGGAAATACTTCTGGATTTCCCTCCTGTCTCTCTGGATACTTCACTTACCATCATGAAGGGTCTTAAGTCTGGGTCGCCTTCAGATCCATGCCCTGCGAAAATAGTAGCATCTGTCGCTGAGGTTCTGAATCCAGCTGTGAATCAAGTCCTGAACCTGTCCTTGTCAAAAGGAAAGGTTCCAGCAAGGTGGAAACAGGGTAAAATTCTCCCTCTACTGAAGAAACCCTCAGCTGACCCAGCAGTGGTAAGCAACTATAGGCCTATTACACTGTTTCCTTTATTTCGCTAAGGCGTTGGAGAAGTATGTGAATGTGGTTATCACTGACTTCATTGAGGCCACAAATGCTCTTCATCCTAGTCAATTGGGGTTCAGAGTAAATTATAGTACTGAAACGGCCTTACTGGAAGTCACAAAGTATCCAATCCACCCTTGATAGAGGAGGTAAGGCAGTATTGATACTGCTGGACCTTTCGGCGGCTTTTGATACCGTACCCCATGGACAACTCCTACAGAGACTCAGTGAATGTGGCTTTGGGGGCACGGTTCTCAGGTGGTTTT